>NC_060262.1:9187170-10535385 GCF_021901455.1 Neodiprion lecontei | reverse complement strand
TGAATAATGATATGAAATATATACTATACTATATAACTTGAAAATACATAACAATATCAGTCTGTATGGTGCTCTAACACGATGTGAGTGATTTTCGAGTGATCAAGTGGTATATACGTACTATCAAGGCTAGAAAACTATTTCACATATCTCGTAAACTACACAGTTATTGTAAGAAATATTCTGTCATCTATATCAGGCAATCGCTGATAGTATACCTTGAAGTGTAAAAGAAAAAATGTAATATTTTTTATTTCAAAATTCAATTGAAAAATATTATTTGAAATGACGACAAATAGATGCTGTCCCAAGTTTCGTCATTTCGAACTATTTAATCACGTACTACATTCTTCGATAAGATTCCATCGGCCGCTGGAGGTGTTTTATAATCTATTGAGTGAAAAGGTTTTAACCAGTGTTGTAAAGATTCGCGAAGACGCGCTGAGCTTTCTTCGTAAGCAACGCTACTTCCACCTATTTATTGCCAAGGTCGAAAATAATTACGTAGATATAAAATATACAATATGGCCGTGAGCGGAGGAGTCCTGGACCCTGGGGGTGGTGACAGACAAGTTTGTGGTTACTGTGAGGGTGAAGTAAAAACGAAGTATTTAGAATGTGAAGAATATGGAATTCCGTTTTACAACAGTTGCGTAAAAAGAGCGAGAACCGCGGGAGATAAGAGCAAATTACAGTGCTGCGCGGAAAAATAGGTTATGTACGAGCCGAATGAGAGTCTTATTATAGGCGAGGATGGCAAAGTGGACGGAAAAAGCCCAGTATGGAGGGAAAACGTCCTCCTGCGGAAACTAGTAAGAGAAATGGAAAGCAAGAACAAGTCGCTGATCGACAAAGTGAGAGAGCCCGAAGAGATGCTAAGAACAAGGGACAGAGCCCCATCCTCCTACGCTAGTGCACTGAAAATCGGAACGCAAACGAGCAGCTTATCGAGGAACATACACTGAGAGAAATTTATAGTTGTGTCAACTATTTTTCTACTATAAAAAGTAGCAATTAAACGGACTTGAACCGAATTATAGTATACGTAACCTCACTAAAGAAGAGTTGATGCAACTAAAATTTCTAGTTCATATCACTATTTGCTCAACTATTTCGAGATAGTAAGGAGTACTATAACCTTGGCAACTAAAAAAATTAAGTTCAACGTACCATTGTTGTGCGACATGAACAAATGGACAGATTAGCATGTATGACCATTTTTTATTGTGCTCATGACAGTATCGTGCGGTTTTGACCATTAGGGTATATGTATAGTTGCTCGCATTAGACCAAACAGTTGCACTGACTTTTAAGGGAGCTTTCCAGTGTGACAGCCCGAAAAATCGCTGTTTTTCGCGATTTTTTTTTTTAAAGAAAAAATAATCTAATCGGTCTGGTTTTTTTGTATATTAATTGGGTCTTGAAGAATACAAAACAATTTTTCAAAGATCGATTTATTTATTAATTAATATCTATAAAAATGATGAAACAATTGTTGCAGAAAATGCACTTGGATATGGTGTCCACGTTGGGGGTCACAATTTTGATCTGAAACAAAAAACACAAAAAGATTATTGATCGGTATATAATTGGCTTTCGTGCTATGGAGGCTTTTTTCTTTTTTTTTTTTTTTTGCAAAAATGGCGCCGGTTTGAACAAAAAGTATCGATTTTAGCATTTTTTTTGGCAGTTTTTTTTACGAAAAAATAGGAAGATGTCAAAAAAAAAACAAAAGCTTCCATAGCACGATAAACAATGACGTTAAGAATATTGTGTAAAAAATTCAACTCGATAGCTTTAAAACTCTGCCCTCCAAGTTGGACACCGTTTTGAAAAATGCTGTTTCGAGAAAAACGTGTTCAAAGTTTCAAGTGAGGAAATTTTAGGTAAATCGTTTACTTACGGTCAATCAGCGATGCCAGGTCCATACAATATCCCTTCTGCTTCTTCGGAAAGATCGTGCTCAATGGATTGTTCAGTCCGACGAGCTGTCCTCGCCTCTTTGCTATCCAGGGACGCCTGGCGGTTTGCTTGGATGATGCGCGCATTCTTGTACTTAGCGGCGAAATCTGCGGCGCTCGGCCCTATCGTGCGATTTCTACTATCTGCTTGCCGCAGAATACGTGCTTTGGGGCTGGTTGCCACACGCAGTGATTGATTGATTTTCAAGAATTAAGCACGCCATCCGCTTTTTTTTTGAAAATTGAGCGACTAATTTACGGCTAATTAACGGCAAATTATGCAATAGTCCGAATTCACATTTTCGACAATTCGCGAGCCAAGTTCATGTACGTGCAGGTAGGAACGAGACAATAGAAATAACAGTCGCACGGGCAGACGGCCGACGAGGCAGCTGTAGCGCTCCGTTGCCTTCTTCCAAAAAATGCTGTACAGTAACCGAAATAATCTGAATTTCGGCATGAAAATTTCAGGGAATATTCGGAAGAGTGTATACTATTCGATGAAGCAAAAAAAAAAATCGATCTTTTGAAAATTTCACACTGGAAAGCTCCCTTAATGATTGCTGTGCCAACCGATAAAATTCGTGTTACCAAATACATGATAACGTAAATTCAACGACTTCGTGAAGTTACCGTAACTCCAGTCTAATGTCAGTATCATCCTCATTCAATAGTACACTAAAATTTGAAAAAACGCTTCCACAACAACATTTTGTAGTTTTTGGAACTGCATCGTATGGTTGCATTTACGATAATGTATAATTGTTTCAGATATTATAATAATTACCTGTAGTATCGAGATTAGTAGTACGGACTATTTTGAATTGGCGCGTTAATTCCGCAGGATAGTTACTTTCGCCATATGTTATGTGATGTCTTCATACAGCAAGAATGTTCGTAACAACTATTTGAAATAATTATAGCAACTACTATAAGTGGGTTGGTATAAGAGCTACACACAGTATATTCGATTTTTTTTTAAGCTCAATTCAACTTTTTTGTATAATTGTATCTACGTGGACATAATCGTTCAGCTGATTTCGTGACACGATTACGGGTACAGGTTTGAAAGTTGAACCAACTACACTTCTCGCAAAAATTAAGAGAACAACAAAATTTTCGAAATTTTTTGGTGATTTTCAACAGGCTGTATTTCAGTGAAAAATGGTCGTACAAGAAATAAAAAAACAAAGCTTTTGAAGCTTGAAGACTTTAATTTTTGAATTTTTTGGTTAAAAATTTCTCGAAGCACTATTAGCCATGCAATCCTTTGATAAAGCACGAAGAAAAAATTTTCAAAATTTTTTACATTTTTTTTTGCTCTACGGGCATGGAAAAATTTTTCTGAGCTAAACCAATGCATAGGTCGCATAGCCTGTTTATTCAGCTTCAAGATCCTTTTTTTTAAACCTCGATACGACCATTTGTCTTCGAGATATCGAATTTTGAATGCCAAAGGATCCTTTTTCACTCAACAGCCGATATCTCTGGAACTACTGGTCGCACAGCGAGCCGAAGGGCAGTTTCTTTTTCTGCAGAAAATTTCCTACATAAATCTGTCTTGGTTGATGTCAAAAAAAAAATTTTTTCCACCTGTAGCGTTAACGTGAAAAAAAAGCAAAAAAATGCCATTTTGCCTTTTTTTGGATAATCGACTGTATCTTCGTCAATATTGGGGGGAAAGCTTAAGTTAGAAGAAAATTTCATGGCCTAATGTACCCCAAAGGTCCCTCTAAATCGGTAGATCGATCGGTTCAGCGGTTTTCCTTGACCGATTGATTGAAATTTTGAAAAAATTAAGAGAACAAGGTCCTTTAAGAAACAAAAACCTTGTTCCCTTGATTTTTTCAAAATTTCAATCAATCGGTCCAGGAAAACCGCTGAACCGATCGATCTACCGATTTAGGGGGACCTTTGTGGTACATTAGGTTGTAAAATTTTCTTCTAACCTAAGCTTTCCCCCCAATATTGACGAAGATACAGTCGATTATCCAAAAAAAGGCAAAATGGCATTTTTTTGCTCTTTTTTCACGTTAACGCTACAGGTGGAAAAAAATTTTTTTTGACATCAACCTTGACAGATTTTTGTAGCAAATTTTCTGCAGAAAAAGAAACTGCCCTTCGGCTCGCTGTGCGACCAGTAGTTCTAGAGATATCGGCAGTTGAGTGAAAAAGGATCCTTTGGCATTCAAAATTCGATATCTCGAAGACAAATGGTCGTATCGAGGTTTAAAAAAAAGCATCTTGAAGCTGAATAAACAGGCTATGCGACCTATGCATTGGTTTAGCTCGGAAAAATTTTTCCATGCCCGTAGAGCGAAAAAAAAAATGTAAAAAATTTTGAAAATTTTTTCTTCGTGCTTTATCAAAGGATTGCATGGATAATAGTGCTTCGAAAAATTTTTAACCAAAAAATTCAAAAATTAGAGTCTTCAAGCTTCAAAAGCTTTGTTTTTTTATTCCTTGTACGACCATCTTTCACTGAAATACAGCCTGTTGAAAATCACCAAAAAATTTCGAATATTTTGTTGTTCCCTTAATTTTTGCGAGAAGTGTATTACAATCGCTGTGATATAAAAGCTACACGTAGTGAATTCAATTTTTTTTACAGTAAATTCAATTTTTTTTTAACCTCTCGACGGCCGGCATCACTACATTAGCCGGGTTTTTGGGGTCACTGATCACGAATCTGTTGTCAGGATTTCAAAATTCCAAGATGGCCCTGTACTGCGCATGCGCATTGGAAAATTGCTCCCAAATAGGATTGCTGAGATGAAATTTGTTCGTAGCGTGACTACGAAGACTTTCTCTTAGCGTCACCCAGGGCTGATGACGTGGACGTGGGAAGATTTTTAGCCCTGTTACGTCCAGCATACCACTTTTCTCTATTTTTCCTACTCGCCAACTCTCCCACAGTTCTTACATTATTCTCATGGTCTCTGTCCGATTTGTAACGCTAAATTCTGTTACCCTCGGATGAGGACTTACCGTTGACACTTTGGCGCGATTCTCTACTTATCCACAATATCAAACTATAACAAAATCAATTATGTTGGGCGCCAGACGCGTTAGCGTCGATTTTCAAACAATGATACAAATCAATAAAAATAACACAAAACCGTACAAAAGAGATAAATAGAGAAACCGTTGTATGGCTGGCTAGACACAGGTACATTCGCGCACATCCCGGTAGAGTGGCGGTTTTCAAGGCAGCTAACAGTAATTCCAGAATTAAAGAAAATAACAAAATAAAGAATAAACTCAAGTCAAAAGGAAAATGAACAGGTTAATCGATCATATATTGTCGAGAAGTTTACATGGTTGAGACAGGCAAATAAAATGAAATCGACAGCGGTAGTTAATAAAATAAACAATCGTTGTTCACAATAATTTCGGTAGAATAGCAGTAAACGGTAGCTTTCAAATGAGAGACGGTAGTTAACAGAGAAAAATGAACGTAGGTCGGGAGATGCGATATAATGCAAGAATTTACTTAAAACTACACGTCACTGGGCGACGTGATCTTACCCAAGTTGCAAATGACGCTACGAAAATTGTTATTCTGTCAATTAGAAACGAGAAAACTTTACTGCGATCGGTAGGAAACAACGTCACGATAGTTCGGTAGATAATACGACGAATTTACCGTAAATTATAACCAGTGCGAGAGATTGACATTCATTAACAATTCACAAAGTCGGCAAACGATCGACTAGATAGCCTACGGTAGAATTATTCATAAACGGTAGATTCGATAATTTATAATGATTACGTACTTAAGGAATTAAATAATGAATTCCTAAACATAACTTTTGAGAGAATACAAAATACAAAATTATGAGAGAGTGAGAATTTCGGAGAGTTTACAAAATAAAGAAATACACTAAATACATCGCAGTACAAAAGAATAATTCGCAGAACGTAATTTAACAAAATAAAGAGAAATAAATAACAGGCAAAAATAATATAAAATTGCCAATAGCAATAAAGAAAAGGTGCGGTAATATCTAGGGGCTGATTCTACGCTCGGTTGTACTCCAAGGAACTCGATATATGATACAATAGGCTTGAAAATAAATAAAAATATAATAAGCAATAACAGAAATAAAATATGAAGCACACTTCTATTACAAAAAAAGTATGGAGTAAAATATGAAGCCAATAGGGCTCAAAATACGATAGAAAGTACAGAAGCAGGCTAATAGAGATTCACAAATAATCAGAAAAATCATAAATACAAGAGAGATAATTATTTGGCAGTTACGAGGTCGCTCAGATACGAAAATAATAAATTACTGAAATCATGTAGTCACACGGCGGCTTACTGCAACTTTAAGCCGTGGACCATGATTTATACAAAGTCGATAAATACCATAAGAAAGAATAGAATTTATGAGCAACTTCGTAACGGTACAATTCAAAGGCAGAAGCCTTACCTTGGCTGTTGACTTCAGGCACACAAACTGACTCTAATTTAAATCAAACTCAGAATAATAAAACGAAAGTAGAAAGGAATGAAAGGACTTGAATTTACAGGAAGAAGTTAACGATAGAGGGTATGGAAAAACGGTAGATACAATAACGGTAGAATGAGAGGAAGAAGGATCGGTAGCTTAACCCGTTGAGGACACATGGGGTCCAACGGACCCCAGACAAATTTCAATGCAATTTTAAATCTACAAAGACCCTTAGGAATTAGATATATAGCACCATCTGTTGTTGTTTGAAGTCTCCACAACAAGTTTTGACACGTTACGAAGGTCTCTTTGGCATTAGTCATCCTGCAGAGACATATTAGTGCGCACGTGTTTTTTTTTTGGGGTTCTGTAGACCCCGTGTGGCCGTACTGTGGCAAAATCTTAAAAAAATTCAATTTTTTTTTTATCGTTGATTGATGTTATATTGTTCCTATAAACGTAAGTATTTATGCATGAATTGAATTTTTTTTTTCAGCAATAAATAATGGTTATTAATTAAATATATATGTGTGTATATATACAGATGTCTTATAATCTTCGACCTCGAACTATCGCCAGCCGTCTAATGGAATAAAATTAAAGTTTCGCACCGGTTTTAAGTCGATACATAGCGTGAAACACAAATGAGAACTGTTTTTCTGCGTGGGGTGCGCTGGACCCCGTGTGTCCTCAACGTTATTTTTTCGATGTGTGTCCTCAACGGGTTAAATCGAGAGAATAATCGGAACGATGCGGAAAACAAAGCTGTCGCTCAGCAGGTCAAGCGTAGAATAGGAGGTCGTAGTTCGGCTCGCCGATCTCGCGGTTGTCGTGAGGTGATTCTTCTTCTTTGATTGGTTGGTTGACCCCCACCACAAATAGGCCATCCCCCTGTGGCGAATATTGGTTACTGCGTGGTCATACGTTTTTCAAAATTACCGCTAGATGTGGCGTAATGTGCTGCTCGCGATTTCGTCGTTGACACCAACTCGTACGATTTTGTAGCTGCTTCGGTTTACGGTCCAGGCTGCCTATCATCGGGGACTTCTTTGACAGAGGCATACACAGGGTGCCTCTCGGCCAAAGTTACCGGGTGGAGAGTGACGCCTCATTGTTCACCTCCACCGGCTTTTTGCACAGACAGTAGCTAGCTGCCTGTACCTGAGGTCGTGCAGTCAGACGGTTGGCTAAACCGTGGACCACGACCTACACAATTAGTCCTTGCCGATAGCAAGGCAGCGTCGATCCTCAGAACGATGGCTTCATCAACCTGGACGTAGTGGTTTGGGGTCGATCCGGCACCAGGCCAGTAAGTCGGAGGATGGCAGGCTACTTATCTCTACACAGTCTCACGCTATTCACTATCGCGCTTACTCATCAAATTCCATTCCCTACTTCTAGCATTGTCACACCTTTTCTGCACCCGTACGTTTCACGTCTCGAGGGACACTCCTATTCTGACTCTCGACAACTCCACATCTAGACTTCTTATATATCTTTTCGTACCACACAATTCATTCCTACCGGTATCTCAAGTTCTACGCAATAAACATATAATCTATACATCAAACATACTCAAGTTTATTCAATCCTCATTCTGATTTTCCGTTGACCTGAAACGTAAAAGCGAAGCCAACCAGGTTACTCCTTCCGCTCAGGAGTAAACTCTACTCACGGACGTAACAGCCCCATTTTTTTTCACATTTCTTAATTTTTTTTATTCCCTATATTTTTTTACCCTCAGGATGTTCTATTTTTAGCAGTGAACACCTCTTTGCGTGTGATACTGTTCAAAGCAAGGGAGTGCACACAATGCAACTTGACACTTACCACAACAATATTTTGTTCGTCTCCTTACTTTTGATGCACGGCACATTGCACATTCTTTTGTAGACTTTGATTGAGTCGGAAAATGTCGACCTGTAAGTCGGGAAGTAGGGGGTTCAAGTTCTGGTTGGACTGTGCTATCAACACCTAGCAAAGACGATATGACTTTGATTCAAAAATCGGCGAACGAAATTGCTCCTTGCAATTTATACAAAGCATGGGTATTATCAATACGAGATCAATGAGATGGAAAAATAATTTCCTATACCATTTGAGAGATTTCGTAATTGACGCAGTTATCGCTAACTGCCGGTCAACATTATCAACTCCCATATTCTTATTATAATCAATGATGCAACTAGGTTTTATCTCTTCACCAGTTACAAAATCTTGCTTGCCGCTGGAAGCGTATTTCAATCGGGATACCGTTCTAATAATCTGGACCTCTTTTTTCTTTTGCCATTTCGATGCCAACCAAATCATATTGTGTCCTACTTGAGTTTCCCCTTTCTGTAATTTTTCTGTGAATTTCGGTAGTCCAGATCTATTTTTTCTCACTGTGCCACATAGACCTGTATCTTTTTCGTGTAAAAATTCAGCTAGTGCAGGGGAAGAGTACCAGTTGTCCACAAAAACAATATGACCCTTACCAAAATAGGGTCTCAAAAATTGGGCAACGACATCCCCTGAAAAAATGCCCAAGCCAAATTTGTCATAGTCTGTGTCTGCCCCGGTAGAGACTATCAAACCCAATACGAAACCACTCTGGCAGTCCACTATTTCGAAAATTTTTATTTCGAAGCGACGTCTCTTCAACGGTAGAAACTGCTTGAAACGCAATCTCCCTTTCCATAAGAGGAGGCTTTCATCTATACACAAGTTTCTCCCTGGCCGCAGAAAATTTGCAAATTTTGTATTCAGATTATCAATGATGGTTTTGATTTTTTCGGTGGGCGATTCAAGAGGGTTGCACTATTCTGGAAATGTAAAAATCGTAGAATTTGTTCGAACTGATTTTGAGGCATTCTTTGGTGGAATATAGGAGTAACCAACAACGGATTGCGGCTCCAGTAATCGTCGAGGGCAACTTTTTTGACGTGCAACAAAATAGTTGAGCCCGAAAATTTTTTCAACTTGTCTTTTCCTGAATCTTCCCAAGCTTTCATTTTTTGGCGGGCCGGTTCAGGATTTTGGGACTAATGGAGATTTGTTTCTCGGACAATGACTTCTAATAAATTATCATCCATAAACAGGTCAAAATAATCTATGGTGTGACATTTTGAAATGTTTACGGGTGTAGAGAATTCACGTTGTCCCTGGTTAAAGTTTTTGTAGTAAATCCACAAAATTCATCCGAATCCGTTCCAAATCCTGTGAATTTGCAGGATTCCTATACGACCCCATCGAAAATTGGAACGAACCAGATGGATTCCATCGGACATTTGCACTAGGGGTGATTACAAATTAAAAATGCGGATTATTACGCATCGCTCTTCTACCTGCTGTTCATTTGACCGCACTATAGTATGGCCAACACACAATTCTAATTACTGTCGCCACTTGTACATTGTACGCGTGTAGCTTATTCGATCAGATTGTATGGTTTGATGAAGTAGTCGGATTGCAGAACAGTTTTCATCTACAGAATGAGGCAGGGCATAAAAATCAGTTACTAGATATAGTTTATACGAACATATTTATTTGTACTTTCAAGTTTATATTTAAATGTATGAATTTAAAACACATCACATACATTTACATGGAATATACAGTTTCATATTTGCACAGAGTCCTGGATGTTACATATATATATATACTAGCGGACCCGACAGACTTCGTCCTGTCAAGAAGATTTGTAATGTGGCAGTTTTTTGTTCCTACCTATTTTATAGTCGGGGCAAAAAATTCTCCTCAACAGAACCGTCCACCCTGGTGATAGGGCGTTGTGAATAAAAAATAATTAAATAAAATATATATAAGCATTTAAAAGTAAGTAATCGCTTTATTGTTAATCATGTGAATCATGATTATTAACAAAAATCAGTTTTATTTTTATTGTAGTGCTTTGTGATATACGATGTTTTTTGTTTGATTACCTGGCGCATAGACAAACAAATCTGATGGTTTTCCAACACGGGAACAGGCAACATACAATTGACCATGTGAGAAACATGGGTTTTCCAGATTAATACCACAAACACTTAATGATTGACCCTGGGACTTGTTTATGGTCATAGTAAAACCAAGCCGCACTGGAAACTGTAGTAGTTTAAACTCAAATGGCACATCAGTCGGAATCATTGGGATGCGCGGTATGAGAACATCTTCTCCTTTATACTTTCCTTTCAGTATAGTTGCTTCTATCACATTGTTTAGTAATTATTTTATCGCTAACCGTGTGCCGTTGCAAAGACGCGGTTGGTTGATATTTCGCAACATTATAACTACCGATCCAACCTTTGATTGAAGATTGTGAGGTGGCAATCCTGGCAAATCCAGCGAGTTTAAGAATTCCGGTGAATAGTTGACTACATCATCTTGATTAGTAGCCGAATCAACTGATTTATATGTCCTCGACTCGCCTGTAATTTGTTCTTGAATTTTTAAATTTAATTCATTTACATTTATGTTTTTTGCAGCCAATATAGCTCGTTCGCTCAACCAATCATGGTGTCTGTAATTTTGAGAAACATCTGGATACACCTTCTGAATAAGTTCATCTTTTGATCGAGTTAACTGACAAAAACTTTGAGGAAAGTTAATGCAGCCAGTCAACATGTCTATAGGAAATTTGCCATTACCAATGTCAATGAGTTGTTTAGAGAATATGTTTCCAAATTGGTCATTTTGCAACTCGACACGCATATTCTTGCTTAAATGAAGTACTTTGACATGTTTCCACAAATTGGAGGACTTTAGACATGCATTGAGTTCATCAGCTGGCGTTGATCGTGGAATCACTGGCAATGTTTGACAAAAATCTCCTGCTAATAAAATCATTGCACCACCAAATCGGTTATGATTGCTCCGTAGATCTTTTAAGGTTCTGTCTAAAGCCTCCAAAGATTTTTTATGTGCCATCGTGCATTCATCCCAAACAATCAATTTACATTGCTGTAAAACCTTTGCCATTGCAGAGTTCTTCGAAATGTTGCAGGTTGGAGTTTCATTGCTTTGCATATTTAATGGCAATTTTAGTGCTGAGTGGGCTGTTCGACCGCCTTCAAGCAAAGTTGCGATTCCCGACGAAGCGAGTGCAAGTGCAATTTTATTTTGTGAGCGAATTGTTGCTAATATTAATGAAATCAAAAAAGTTTTTCCTGTACCACCAGGTGCATCTAAGAAGTAAATTCCTCCAGTTTCATCATTTGTTACTGTCATAAGAGTATCAAATACATACTTCTGTTGTTCATTCAACAGTGGAAGATTCATTTCAATTAATTCTTTCAAAGTATTGAGATCATACAGTTTTTCTCGATGCAATTCTTGGTTAAAAGCATCATGCATTGGACGATTGGGCGCGGCCAGGCCTAATTGAATTAATAGTTTGTTTGACATCATCAAGCACATGTCCTCAATTGAAATCAATGCTTCGTTGTAAATTTCTTCACTGATTTGTATATTTGGATTCCCCATTCTATTCCGTATTTGATACAAAATATCATCACACATATAATCATTGTACTTGATCCACAAATCAATTGGGTTTGATGGGAAGCATGTAGATATGATTATAGAAAACAATGTTCGTATTTGATGAGCGTGTGATGATATTACAGCATCATTGAGAGTTTGATCCCAATGAGCGTCATTTTCTAGCAATTGCAAACGTTGACAGGCTTCTCTGTAAGATCCACACGATGCACCATTAACAGTTCGTAAATGTTGGAATGATGTTGGGCCACGTACATTGACTAATAGCAGTCGTAAATAAAAACATTCATCATTGCTTGGATGTACTGAATAAATTCGACCAATCGCATCGGTGGAATACACATCTGGGTATCCTGGACGTGGTTTTCCTTGTTTCCGTCGTATAAATCTCCTTGAGGATTGATTCCAAGTATAATATTTTGGCATTTCAGAATATAGCAATGTTTGTGCAAAATCATTGTTTTGGCATGTCTCAAAAAAACTGGTTAATGTAGTAGATGGTGGCTGAGCAGCTCTTTGTACTGCGTTCTGTGCTGTAAAATACACTCTTTGTCCATTTTCTAAATGCACAGCTAAGTGAACAACAGAAGGGTGTCTCTCATGAATAGGAAAAGAAAATATTCGCTAAACTGCTTCATTACTACTAACATAGCGGCCCATTTGGTATTGGGTAACTTCATCATTGGAATTCTCTGCACCAATTCCAATCACAGCCATATCACTCCCTTTGGTTACATATTTGCAAATGTATTTAATAGATTTCACTGAATGGCAAGATTCAACGTTGATGTGTGCTTTAAAGGTCTTTGATAAAATTGGTGAATATGGAACAATGCAACGATTATCTATTTCAATATCTTGTTGATTGTGAGATTATAGAAATAACAAAAATATATTATTTATGAGATTATACATAAGACCAAAACATATTTAATTCTGGGAATCTAGCTTCACCAGTCCGACGTCCGATTTTCCTTCTTTACAACAATTAAATAATCGAATATCGGTTCACTAACCGTACAATCCCTACAGGGCGAAATTACAAATTATGAGATTATACAAATAACCAAATATATTTAATTCTGGGAATCTAGCTTCACCAGTCCGACGTCCGATTTTCTTTCTTTACGACAATTAAATATTAGAATATCGGTTCACTAGCCGTACAATCCCTACAGGGCGAAATTACAATGGTCTGAGCAACTTATCTTTTCTAGATGCCTCGTCGATCGTTGGCTCTTTCTTTAAGACTCCGGGGACTCTCGGATGGTGATTTGGCGGAGAATTAATTGGTGGAATCTCCCGATGTTCAACTCGATCGGGATGGGCCGTCCGTATTCAGTCCACGTTACCCTCCCTTCCTCCTTCTCCAGTTCTTATAAATTGGCACGCGTCTGATCCCTTCAACGTCCCCGGAGAGAAAGAGAAAGAGATCTCGTGGTCCCCGAAAATCTTACCCCTTTCGCTGGCCGAGCGCCTACCGCGAACGTCTCGGCTATTAACGCTACTCGGCGCCGCGTCACCGATCTCCTCTAATTTGCCATCTTAGTGACCTAATAAGGCCGCGAATATTTGAACTGGGCATCGGCACTTACATTTTCCCCCTTTCTGTGCTGGGCGAACTTTTCGACCGGCGCTGAATTATTTATTACATTCGAAACAATAAACCTTCGCCCAATACATTCTGACCTTTATTACTCCTCTTTTCTAAGCTGTGCTAATCCTGCACCTGGTGTATTACACCCCACCTTCAATCTTATGTTACAATAACAAAGTCATCTTAAACTACTTAACTATTTACAATCATCTTAAATAACTACCTAAACATATCACCAGACAATCTTTTCTGAGTCATATAACTCTCGTCCCTGGCGCTGTACATACGCCTCATTCATCCTTATATTATCATGATAAAGTCATCTTACCTAACTACCTAATTCTAATACAGTCCTTTCACATACATACCTAATGATATGACAATTATCTTTCCTAACTATCGAATTCTATCACAGAAGAATTTCGACAGACAACTTCGCATTCCGCTCATTCAAAATTTGTTCATGCCTCCTCGTCGGACTCAGCAGCACCAACGACCGGCTCATAGTATTTTCGTAAATTAAAGCGATTGTATGTACCGACCTCAGCAAGATCTCTCTTAGGATCACCCAGAACGAATGCTTTTTGCCCGGCTATTCGGAGAATTTCGTACGGCCCCTCGAAGAGATGGAAAAATTTTTTTATCACTTTAACGAAGGCGTTCGAGAGATGCCTCACTCGCAACAACACCTTATCGCCAACAGCTAACTCAACATTTGAAGCATGTTTTTGACCTCTCTTACGATTCTCAAAACTTTTTTGAATATTCGCGCCCGCTAACGTCATCATATACTCGTGAGACAGGGCATGCGTTGGGGGGTAACTGATAATGCTATGGATCTCCTCCTGGATAGGCTTCCCAAAATGGAGTTCTAATGGGGAGAATTTAGTGCTCTGGTGTACCGTCACGTTTAAAATTCTTTCTATGTCTGGTATATATTCGACCCATTTCGTATGTCTAACGGCGCATAACGTTCGAAACAACCTCCCCAATTTGCGCATAACCCTCTCCGTGGGATTGGACTGTGGATGTCGAATCGAGCTATATAATACTTTAATCTGATTCGCTTCTAGCTCTGCCTTCCATAGGTGGGAGGTAAATTGCGTACCATGGTCAGAGAGAATTCTTTCGGGTTTGCCGAACTTCGGTATGAACTGGGTGAAAATTTTCTTTAGCGTCGTTCTCACGGTCGCGTTTCTCATTGGATATAGGGTAACGAGCTTCGAAAATGCATCCAGGATCACGAAAATATACTGCATACCCCCTCGAGCTCTCGGGAGAGGTCCATAAAAATCCACCGTTACTAAGTCATTAGGCTTTTCTGACGTGACACAACCGTATTCCCCCTCCATTGATCTCGATAGATACTTCACCCTCTGACATAGATCACAACTCGTTACAAATTTCTTTACTTGAGCAGCTAATCCCCTCCAATAATAAAATTTCTTTGAATGACTCTGGGTCTTATAGACTCCCGGATGACCAAGTTTTATATGTATCGCTTCAATCAATGACTTTCGGAGAATCTCCGGGATGACGATTTTCCAATCACCGATTTTTTCCTGGTGAAAAAGGATATTATTATGTAAAAGATATTGGGACTGTCGGTCAGGATTATTCCGCCATTCATCAATCGCTTTCTTTATATTCAGATCCTCATTTTGCAACCTCCCTAGTTCCCTGAAACTTTGATGAACGTTACTATCGCAGTCCAAGAGAGCTATGGTCCAAGATGTAGGATCCTCAACGCCCTTTTCTACCGGAAGAAAACATCGATGCAAGGCAGAAATAATTAACCTTTCTGACACCTCCTCTTCGAATTTCCCTCTCGGATTTCGGCTGAAAAAATCGGCTACTGTATTATCAATTCCACGACAATGCTCAACTGCGAAATCATATTGCTGCAAGAGCAATGTCCATCTCGTTAATCTCGAATTTTGAAATACGGCCTTATCTAGAAACGTTAAACATTGGTGATCCGTCACAATTACAAAGCTAATGCCCAGTAGGTACACTCGGAATTTTCCTATAGCATATACGATCGCTAACAACTCCTTTTCGGTTGTTGTATAGTTGCCCTCGTACTTCGTTAGGCATCGACTGACTACTCCGATCACATTGTGATAACCCTGTTTATCCTGCTGGTATAATATTCCACTAATTCCTCGGTCACTAGCATCTGTCTGTAATCTATACTGTGCGCCGGGAATGACGTGTTTAAGAGCAATGCAATTCGGAAAATCATATTTCAGCTTTTTGAATGACTCCGTATGTTCGGAATTCCATGCCCAGTCTTTATCTTTTGTCAAAAGGTCTCGTAATTTATCTATACCCGCGCTATGATTCACGTTAAATTGTCGGTAGTAGTTGCAAACTCCCAGGAATCGTTGTAGCTGTTTCTTGTTTCGCGGTTCCTCAAAGTTCTGGATCACGTCTAGCTTCCTAGGCTCCGGCGTAATTCCGGCAGCGGAGATAATAAATCCTAAAAAAGGCACTTCTTTGAGGAAGAAATTGCATTTTGATATCTTAATTGTAAAATTGAACTCGGATAATCGTCGGAAAACTCCCTCGAGTACTGCCAGGTGCTCGTCGAACGTCTTCGTACCTATCAATATATCATCAATATAACACGATATATATTCATCAAATTCTCCTCTTAGCGCATACCCCAGCGCTCTCATAAAGCCACTACCGGCGGTTTTAAGCCCGAAAGGTATACGGCAAAATTGATACAGATTCTAATCGAATAAAAATGCTGTATGTTGTCGAGAATCCCTATGCAATTGGACTTGCCAATAGCCCTGCGTTAAATCCAACTTTGAGAACCACCTAGCATCATGAAACTTTTGCAACAATGAGTTTATCAGCGGTGGAGATTGATGATCGTCCTCGATAAGTTTGTTCAAGAATCGGGCGTCTAGGCACACCCTCACGGAACCGTCTCCTTTCATAACAATCCTTAAGGGGTTACAATACTGACTCACGGCACGCTCTACGACTCCGTTTTCTACCATTTGGTCTATTGCTTGCTTGGTGAGCTCTCTTAGGCGAAATGGGACCGGATAGGTGTGTCGAAAACCGGCTCGCGCGGTGATCAGGCGTAACTGATGTTCGTATCCTCGAGCACACCCTGGTTTATCCGAGAACAACAATCTGAATCTCGCGAGGGTATTTATCACAATTTCTTTCTGCGCCATCTCAAGTGATATTAGTTTACACGCGACCGCGCCAAGAGCGTCCGCGAACTCCTCACTATTCACAAATTCTGGTTTTTCACCGATTTCGCTAATCACGAAACAGTCCTTATCTGATTGAATCACTCTCGCCGCTATCTCGCTCATTTTTCCCTCGTGATTATGAAGTCGCCCTGTCGTTTTCGAGATTTCTTCACAAGTGAATCGACTCTCAGGCCATTCCCCCTCGTTTGGGGGTACCCCTTCCCCCTTAGACTCAAGATCATTCACTGAATTTATTTTATTCAACCCTTCGCAATCATTTTCAACCGACTCCTCTTCTACGGGAAAACCCCTGAGGTCTATCACCAACACAAGAGTTTCATTATTATTTTTTTGTGAACAGCGAAGAGTCTCGGAAGCGCTTCGCTCGAATATCACCGTCGACGCAGAAAGAACTTTACCCTCGATCTCGCTATTTTTATAATCCAATACCACGCTATTTCGATCCATCCAATCGTTGCCCAATATAACCGTAGACGTTAACAACGGAATTATCAAAAAAAGAAAGCTCAATTTTCTACCCTCAATCTCTATATCCAACCAAACCTGTTGCTTTATAGTCGTGGATTTTTTCCCGATAGCCGTCGTGACGAATAAATTCGAGACAGGCAAGATGTTTAACTTTTGTTTAGCCGATATTTCTTTGTAGCAAACCTCAGATATTGCTGTAACCTGACTACCCGAGTCAAGGAGAATAGTTCGATCCTCCCCCAAGATCTTTACTTTGAGATGAGGACATCTCATTACCAACGGACTCGAATTATCGTTACTCCCGCGGTACATTTTTCCATTCACTCCCTCTGAAAGTTCGTCAATGAAATCAAAATCGTAACGACGCGTTGCCGGACCCTTATTCAGCGCGTCGCATGAGAGTTTAAATGACCGGTAGCTCTTTCCGTTTGACTGTTTGAACTAACATTCTGACTTGTCTGTGCCCGCGTATTCATCGGCGGTGGAAAACGCGTGTCTGGCCACCGTTCACTCAGCTGAGAGCCTTGAGCCTGGGCATGACTGTTGCTATTTTGCCCTTAACTATACCTGCCTCGTGGCTGATCATAAAACCGTCTATTGTCCGAAAATCGTCTATTTTCATATCGGTAACCATTATTTCGTTCCTGTTGCTCCATATTTACTTGTCGAACTCGAACCGGATGTCTCATAGCCACATTCTGATTTCCCGGTCGATCATCCCGAAATTTTGCTCGGTCCCTACGTATTCCGTCCAAACTTCCGAGCGTCTGGCCTATCAACGCGTCATTATTAAAGTCAACCATAGCTAACGCCTCTCTTATCCAGACCGGGTACTGTTGTATTACATTATAATTTATTTCGTATGAGGTTAGGCGCGGACTGAAATATCTCGAGTCTCTGAGCTGACGATAATAGTAAGTTTGTAACGACTCTTCGTTCGCGTTGCACCTCCGTTCTAGCCAACGATTTTTAAATAAAACTCGAATAGGAACTGAATAAAACTCACTTAGAAAATCGTCCTTGAAGTGCTCGTAATCACGAAAAGCTACTCTCAACTCAAACCATAACGCCGCTTTACCCTCCAACGCGTGCTCTATAATATTCATTCTATTTTCATTTTTTATATTTTTTATCTTGAAGACTTTGTCCATCTCCTCGAGAAACTCTGCGGGATTTCGCTCTATTTCATTATCGAATTTGGGCATTTTAATTTCCAAATGGAAATTTTGTACGTTACCTACAATCGCTGCTATCTCCTCAAACCTATTGTACTGGCCTTGATTTATTTCGACTTGCGGATTAACATAAGCCGCCTGTTGTTGTTGCTGCTGCCGTCCGCGATCCAGAGCTGCATGTTGTGCTTCGAACTCAGCCCGTAGCTGTTCAAGCTCGCGTCGCTGTCTCTCCAAATTCTGCTGCTCCATTTCTAACTCTCGTCGTTCGGTCGCTATGACCTCGTCATCACGCAGTATCGGCATGTTTGTTTTGATTTCTTCTGTACACCTATTTGAAAAATTGTAACGCTTAAATTTCTGCTTAGCTATTCTACCCGATTTTGTCACGTAGGTTTCAGTACGCTTTTCTTCCATACGCCTTATCGCGATTTATAACAAATTAATCTTTTGTTTATTATATATTAGCGTCGGTTTCGTGCCATAAGTTGGGCGCCATTTGTGAGATTATAGAAATAACAAAAATATATTATTTATGAGATTATACATAAGACCAAAACATATTTAATTCTGGGAATCTAGCTTCACCAGTCCGACGTCCGATTTTCTTTCTTTACGACAATTAAATAATCGAATATCGGTTCACTAACCGTACAATCCCTACACGGCGAAATTACAAATTATGAGATTATACAAATAACCAAATATATTTAATTCTGGGAATCTAGCTTCACCAGTCCGACGTCCGATTTTCTTTCTTTACGACAATTAAATAATCGAATATCGGTTCACTAACCGTACAATCCCTACAGGGCGAAATTACAAATTATGAGATTATACAAATAACTAAATATATTTAATTCTGGGAATCTAGCTTCACCAGTCCGACGTCCGATTTTCTTTCTTTACGACAATTAAATATTAGAATATCGGTTCACTAGCCGTACAATCCCTACAGGGCGAAATTACAATGGTCTGAGCAACTTATCTTTTCTAGATGCCTCGTCGATCGTTGGCTCTTTCTTTTAGACTCCGGGGACTCTCGGATGGTGATTTGGCGGAGAATTAATTGGTGGAATCTCCCGATGTTCAACTCGATCGGGATGGGCCGTCCGTATCCAGTCCACGTTACCCTCCCTTCCTCCTTCTCCAGTTCTTATGAATTGGCACGCGTCTGATCTCTTCAACGTCCCCGGAGAGAAAGAGAAAGAGATCTCGTGGTCCCCGAAAATCTTACCCCTTTCGCTGGCCGAGCGACTACCGCGAACGTCTCGGCTATTAACGCTACTCGACGCCGCGTCACCGATCTCCTCTAATTTGCCATCTTAGTGGCCTAATAAGGCCGCGAATATTTGAACTGGGCATCGGCACTTACATGATTTAATTTGACAATTGTTGATCTTCCATTGTCTACTGTCGATCGGCGACGATACAGTGGATAACCGTCATTACCAGTAATTGTTTCCGATATTAATGTACGTGGATATCGTTTTGAACATTTACCATCCATCTTACACGGTGAATTTTGATTAAGAGTTCCACAGGGACCATGTATCATGTTTTTGATAACTACCTCATGCAATCCAGGATCTACTTGTACATTAGGGATTTCAGCTGATATCACTGCATCAACTTCATTTGGCCTTATCTTTTCAACCAACCAAATCAAAATGTGTGCATGTGGCAATCCTCGTTTTTGCCACTCCACAGTATACATCCAGCAGCGTGTCTCGCCAAACACATAATGTTTTACGATGAAATCCATTAAAGATTTCAACTTTTGTCTAAAGACTCTGGCTGTAATATCATGACGATCAATGGGTGATTGCCCAGGAAATAACTCCTGCTTGATTTCTATCCAGTACGGATTACATGTAAATGTGATGAACAAATCTGCTGTACCATAATGACGAACATACGACATGGCATCTTGAGCATATTCGTGCATACGTCGAGGGCTTCCGATGTATGTTGCTGGAAGAATAGTCATCCGACCAACATTCTGTGCATTTCCATCAGTATTAATCGCATCTCGAAGGTGAATATACTCTTCAGATCGGAGTTTGGTCTGATTCAACCTAATGAATGTTAATCTCTCCGTTTCAATTTTAACATACATGTCAACAACATATTTGTGATATAATCGCCGACATTTCAATATATTATTGTCTTCATTTTCCCGGATCATTGGGCGGTATGAATAATAGTTCAATGAACTGACTTTTTTGTTGGTTTCAGAACCTGTAAATAGATTTTGTTTTAATAACATTGAAATATAAAATTAAAATTCATTAAACAGCGTGTCCCTCCGACTTTGACCCAGCGGGAAAACATGGCCTTAAAAATCCTTCTGAACAACTTTTCCAAAGTAATCATCGTCGAAATAAGCTTTTGAAAATTCATGTGTTCAGACAAAAATTTCAGTCACCTGATCAACTTAGTATGAAAAATATTTTTTTAAAGTTCATATTTCAACTATTGTTATTTTGAGAGAGCTGTTCAGATTGATTTTTAAAGGCCATAGTTTCCCGCTGGGTCAAAGTCGGAGGGACACGTTGTATAGTGACTTAGATATTATCGCCATAGCTAAACTAATATCTTAATTACCTGTAATGGGATTTATCATTTTTATTGAGAAATCATAGCCATCTTCACCTTGCCAAAATATAATAGGATATTGCAGTGCATCATATGAGCGGTGTGTTTCCTTTATACGTTGTAATTGATCATTCCGACGATGTAAAACAATATCACGGGATTCCAAGTTTTCTCCAACTACAACGATAGCAACTTCATCAATAGTTGGTGCATTAAAACGTCTTGCATGTTGACCCGCAGGTGTTTTATCATCTCTGATTACAATTTTGTGATTATCAGATGGCATCAGATCCAGTGCAGTTTTAAACAATATAATCAATTGATCATGTTCATGAAATAAAGTTTGTAATTGTTCTACAATAGACCTCTTTACTAAATTGTTATGTGCACAACGCAAATCAATTTCTTGTGGTCAATTGCCCACAAAATAAATTTGCAGGAATTTGTAGTTGCTATCTGACACTGGTAATAGTGAACCTGCGCTGTGATATATTTGGCCTAGTATCTGTAAATTAAAAAAAAATATTATGTTTGTACCAAACACTATAAAATAAAATAAATAAGCAATGTGGGGTATAAATTTATGGATTGTCAATGATCAAATTTAAATAATATTTGCTCTTAAAAATTATATCTGTCTCCTAACTTGAATCACCAAACAATATTTCATATGCTTAGGTACCTCAATATGTAATATTTTGTTGTAACTAATATCTATCATCAAATAATTATATTGGGTTTCAAAATAATAAAAGTGTCACTAAAACTGAATCACCAAATAATATGATGACTAAGTGATGATTATGATCTTATGATTAAGAAATTGAAGATTAGTGACACATCTTAACTTAGGTGACAGAAAATATTGTTCGCTAAAATAATTATGAATAACTGCTATAATACATACCTTGAAAGTTGGCATAAAATTTTCCCGAACTACATTTGTTGCCCCAAATGAAGTCATTTGAAAGCAATTGTTATATTGTTGGATATTTGTCAAAAAATGTATGGAATTGTTCCTATTCCTGAAACCAATGAGTTCAATGGCTCTGGTGGTGGATCCAATGGTATCAATTTCACTTTACCATTTGCGCAACACAATCCATTGGCTTCGTTTTTGTATTTCAATGCCTTACAATGTGAGCAAACAGAGTTCATAGAACCAATAACAACACATTGGTAGTTACTGTAGTCAATTGACACATCGTAATTGAAAGCAGCTCGATTCAAACTAGCGCGATTATTAGTTGAATGTCGCGCTTGCGCTTCACGCGTTTGTGATATCCGAATTCTTTCACGTTCATTTCGGTCGTCACGTTCTTGTGCACTATGATTAGATCGGTAATTAGCTTGGTTTGTGGCATTTCGGGTTCTTCTACCTAAATTGCTTCGTCTTATAGAAGGCATATCAAACATAAATTATTGTGTCACATGCAATAATTAGTGATCATAGGTAACTAAACACTCTGCTTAAAACACGATATACGAATTTGTTTCGTGTATCAGACAGTATCAGTTGACAAAAGCAAACTCAGTAGAATAAGTAACAGAAAATCCAAGAAAACAACACTTGTACACCGGCAAATCGACATCGACAGTTTTTTTTTTCTATTTTGTGACTATTCAATTTGGTCGGGTCCGCGATATCACTTTTGTTGAGTTTCGGAACGCGGCATTAAATCCTCCAACGATGTATTCTGTGCTCCAACGCACACACGCACACTGTATTGATATGATTGAATTTCAACTTTGTATAGCGGTAATAAAGTGGAAATTGACTCTTTGACGTTAGAAACACACCTACATTGCTTAAACAACAGTGAGTGCTTGTAATTTGATATGAACTTTATACAATAGCAATAGAGCTCAAATTGACTCAACGTTTTAGTTAGAAAACGTTTGTATGAGAAAAAGAAAAGGGCTGTTTTTACGGTTTTTCCGGCAATTATTCAAATTTCTCTCGCCGTAACAACCATCCTTGAACTTGAACGAACATTTAAAAAAAAGAATTGGCCAAATTGGTCCAGGAGTTGTTGAGTTATGCGCTTACCAACACATTTTGCGATTCATTTTTATATTATAGATATATATATATAAATGGTGACGTGGATTTTTCCCGCTCTTCGGTCACTCGGGGAAAATGACCGAGAACTTACCTCGTGCACAATAAATCGGCGTCCACGATGTACGCTGGACCTAAAACAATATCGCAAAATTTGTTGGACACCTGGCGTGATTAATACGCTTCAAAATCGGTAATGCGAAAAACCGCGACCATATACTCGATAGCTCAGTACCGCGGACAGGGAAGGGATAATTTTTGGGTAGAGAGAGATGCAACACAAGTAAGCCAACGCGTGGTTTGGCAAAATCACTATAAAATTCCAATAATGTATTTCTCGTCAGCGATAATACAAAAAAAGAATAAAAATAAAAATAATAGAACTACTGCGAAAGTCGTTCTTCGCGATTCCAAATACAAATGCTTAAATTTAATCCAAAAGTAACAAGAAAGGGAGGAACAAACAAAAAAATAAAAAAAAACAAAAGCCTGTAATATCTTGGTTGCAATGCGCAATTTCGTCCCTGTCGATGCTCGGGTGCGTGACTCCAGTTCTGGCGCTCTCTAGGATTATTTCGCGACTCGATTTTCGAAACCCTGATTGCGGGATCTCGCCCAGGGTTCAGGGAGTCTCTCGTAACGGGCAGGCCTAACCGAACTGCCACGTTACAACTCCCCCCCCTCCTAGACGGAACGTGGGGTGCCAGAGCGCCAGCGCTGCATCCCGCGAGCCGAACTTCGCGAGGTGACCGCAAGCTCGAAGTAACCACACGCTATTTCGCGGTACTCACCGAGAACCCCCTCCCAAGAGGATGATAAAACAACAAAAAAAACACAAAAAAAAACTTTTCTCTTCCGTATGGCCAGACGCCCACTCGCCTGCCCTCCGGGATTCTTCGCGAGCTCAACTGGTCCCCTTCCTTACGCCAAGGTTGTCTCGGGGAGCCCTCTAATTCGCTACCAGACCTGAAATTTTTCTCAAAGCCCGCCACCTGAGGTCTAGGAAAGAAAGCGGACGCCATTTATATTCGATAAATCAATCTTTATTCTTATTGTAAAAGGTCAAAAAAAGTTTCGCGTGGCCTAGCCGCGTCGTCCCGGCCGGTCGCGGGCGCTACAATCCGCCGTCGTAGGGTCTCCGCTTCCCCGACGAACTCGTCGGCCCTCGCAAGTGGAGGGGGGGGGGGTTCGGCGGGGCATCCTCCCTCGCAATAGGGGATGGCGGGACCGGCGTCTCCTTCGCAATGGGGGATGGCGGGACCGGCGTCTCCCTCGCCACTGAGGCTGGTGGGACAGGCGTCCTCTTCGCGACGGGGACTGGCGAGACTACCAGCGTCATCAAGGGGGGGATTTGCATGGATGGCTAGGGGCGGGAGAAGGGAGCCCCTGCCCGGTCGGCTCGGTTGATCGTGGCAGCTCGGGCAGGAGGGCTTGGCACAGCCCGGCCACCCGCACCGGCGGCAAAAACGCCCCAACTCCTCCTCGCAATCCCGGTAGTCGTGCGCCCGCCACCAGCAGTTCCAGCACCCCGCCAGGGGCAGCCACTGCCGCCAGTTCGGGGGTGCGGGACGGTCCCCACCATAGCCGGCTCTTGCTGGTGGGCGCGGGATCCTTGCCTACCGCAGCAGGTCCCGGAACGCACGGACGTCGTCGTCTGCCCTCGCTACTCCGCCGCCAACTGTGGGGAAGAGTCAGTCAGGATCGTGACTATCGCCCGTCACTCCTTTTCTCCTCCCGAGAAGCCTATTCTCCCCTCACTGTTCCTCCCCGTTCCTATGCGCAAATGCCTCAGACTCCACGTACCGCTTTGAATCCTTGATGTGGTGCCGACCGAGACCCCGTCCGTCGCTATTCTCTAATTCGTACACGACGGGCGAGATTACCCTCGCCACGCGAAACGGACCGGCGAGGTTAGGGGCTAACTTTGCAGCTACCTGTTGGGAGGGGGACGACAGAACTCGGTTTCGCTTCCACATCCTATCCCCAACTGCGAAACGGATATCCCGGTGCCCTTGGTTATAATACCGTGCCTATCGCTCGTGGGCGTCTTCGAGGTGTTTGGTCACTAGGTCACTCAATTCACCTAATTTCGCCATTCGGTCCCCCCACCCTTCGGGATGGGAAACGGGGATTTCCGCGGGACCTTCCACGAGCCGACGCAACTGCGTCCGTGGTTTGGGATCGCGACCCAAGTTTAAAAACGTGGGACTGACTCTCAGTGAGCTGTGCACGGCGGTATTGTACGCAAATCGGAACTCGTGAAGGTGTGCATCCCAGTCCCGATGATCGGCCTCGATGTACGCTACGATCATTGCCTTTATGACGCGATTCACCCTTTCCACGGGATTGGCTTGCGCGTGATACGGTGGTACCTTGGCGTGGGTAATATTGTACGTGACGCATAGTTCGTCGACGGCCTTATTCGCGAATTCCGTGCCGTTATCCGTCAGGAGCACCTCCGGGGTACCCCATCGGGACAGCACGAGATCTTCCAGTGCGGCAAGAATATTCTTCGCGTTTGATTTTCGCAAAGGCGCTAACTCCACCCATCGGGTAAACAGATCTTCGAAAACTAAAAGGTACTCGAAACCGGCCCGACTTCGGGGAAATGGACCCATGACCTCCGCCGCAACTACGGTCCAGGGCGTGTCGACGACCCGTCGACCCATAAGGCCCGCCGGTGGCGCCTGTTGCACCTTGCACTCTTGGCAGCGCTCGCAAGCCCGGACCATCAAAACGATATCGCGATACATTCCGGGCCAGAAGTAGTCAGCTTTCGCTCGCGCGTAGGTTTTTTCGACGCCAAAGTGCCCTGCCTGGGGGTCTTCGTGAACTTCTGTGAAAATCCGCGACCGCTGCTCCCTCGGGAGCACTAATTTCCACGGCGCCAAGTCCGCTAGTATTGGTTCTACTAAGGGGTCCGCCCGCAGATGATATAGCCGCCCCTCGACTACCGACCAAGTCCGGAACTTGTACGGGTGGTCTAGGACGTCCTGGACGCGGTGTTGGTGTGAGGGATCGACGACGACTTCCCAGGCGGCCTTACACTCCGTCCCTGGCCTGTCGTTCCCAGCGACCTCGAGGGCGGCCAGCGTCTCCGTCCCCCCGTCTTCGCCCTCGTACATCCGCGATAAGGCATCTGGCACATGGTGCATCGCTCCTTTTCGATGTTTAATTTCGCAATCATATCCGAGCAAGTCGAGCGCCCACCTAGCCAGCCGACCCGTCGGATTCCGCAATTCCCGCAACCACTTTAGACTCGCGTGGTCGGTTATCACGGTGAAGTGATACCCTTCCAAGTACGCTCGAAACTTCTTGACGGCCCAAATCACCGCGAGGCACTCCTGTTCGGTTGTGGAATACTTACGTTCCGCGTCCGACATGGTCCGACTCGCGTACGCGATCACATGCTCAATTCTGCCAATAGTCTGTGACAAGACGGTGCCAATACCAAAACTACTCGCGTCGGTCTGCACGACGAACTCATGCTCAAAGTCGGGACACGTTAGAACCGGAGCCAACGTCAACGCGGCTTTTATGCGTTTGAACGCCGTTTCCTGCTCGCTACCCCAGCCCCATTTTTTATCTCTCCGCAACAACCGGGTAAGGGGCTCCGCCACACTCGCGAACTCGGGGATGAATTTCCGATACCACGAAGCCATACCCAAAAATCGCCTCAATTGCCGTAGATTTTTCGGCGCGGGATACTCAAGAATAGGTTCCACCTTGTCGGCATCGACCTGTAGGCCGTTCTGGTTCACCTTGAACCCTAGATACCGGACTTCGCTACGACAGAACTCGCACTTTTCCGGGTTGATGGTAATCCCAGCCAACGCTATCCGTTCGATAACGCGAGATAGCCATTTTAAGTGCGAACGAAAATCGGTGGTCACTACAATAATATCGTCGAGATACGCGAAGACATGTGGCTCCATCTCTGGAGTAATTAATTCGTCAATTAACCGATGGAAGGTGGCTGGGGCTCCGGTAAGTCCGTATGGCATTCGCACGAACTGGAATAATCCGCGACCCGGAACCGTAAACGCCGTTATTTCGCGACTCTCGCGGGTCAAGGGAATCTGGTGGTACGCCTGACTCAAATCTATAGTCGAGATGTATTTGGCTGACCGCAATTTATCCAATATACCGTTCATAAACGTAATCGGGTACGCATCCTTTTTCGAAACGCTATTTACTTTTCTAAAATCCAGACAAAACCGATATTTCCCGTTTGGCTTCTTGACCATCACGATTGGCGTCGACCACGAACTTTGGGAGGGTTCGATTACTCCATCCGCGAGCATGCGATCAACCTCCTCGTTAATAGCCTCCTGCACTTTCGGAGATACGAGATAGTACCGCTGCTTAATAGGTGCGCTTCCCTGCACGTCTATTTCGTGCTCCGCGAGATGGGTGAGGCCCAAGTCTCCCGAGACTTTCGGTAATTCCTTCGCTAAGAATTCTTGTAATTCTCGATTCTCGCTATCCGCTAGCTCTACGATGCCGCTACAACCTGACACATCGACCCTCCTCAAATTTTCCCTCGTGTTCTGGAACATTCGCAATCCTCCATGATTCGCGCGCACCGTCAATCAAAAAGCCAAATTTTTGTACAAAATCCATGCCGAGGACGCAATCTCCAACTAAGGTGGGGATAATCCGCAACGAAAACTCATGCGCGACACCCAGCAACGTTATCGGAAGCTCTACCTCTCCGGTTATTGCCTCTACCGATCCATTCACCAATACGACACTAGAACAGCCGGGTGATTTTACTTGTCGTCCGTACTTTAACGCGATCTGGTGTCCGACCGTTCTGAGAAATGTTCGCGATGAGCCGGTGTCTAACAACGCACTGATCCATCTACCCCCGATACATATCCGCTACTTAGCTGTGCGCCGCTCGATTTTTTCCTCTGGGTCGCTATTGCCACTGACTTCAACAATTTCTCCTCGAGCCCCTTCACCTGGGCCGCTAGCAGCTTCTCTATTGTCTGCGCTACGGTTACCTCGACCCCCGGCTCCGCGATCGCGGCTAACCCGGACTCGCCCCGAGTCGCCGCGGTCTTGGTCCGGCACGCTAACTCGCTAATAAATGATTCCATCGGCGGGGTCGAGGTGCGGTATTCGCGAGATAGCGCCAGATTTCTTTCCCGCTCCGCGGTGAGATAAATCAATTCGCTCCACGTCCGAATTTTCCTTCTACAGAGGATTTCGTGAATTTCGGGACGCAAGTTCTTAAAGGCCAAATCCAATTGCTGCGCCATCGTATACGGACGCGGCATCCGCCTCAACAACCGCCGAACACAGGATAAATATTCCGTCACCGACTCGACCGGTCCTTGAGTTCGCGACATAGCCTGATCCTCCACGCGGCATCCCACTGTCCCGTCCCCGAACCACAAACGCAACGCCGCGCGAAACTCGTCGTACGTGACCCAGCTATCTCTCTCGCAACGCAACCATTCCAAGGCTACGCCCGAGATGATTATCGTAAGCGAACTTAACACTTCGTTTTCGCTCAATTCCGACAGACTTCGCCATTCTTCCAATCGCGTCAGGAAATCATCGACACTCAGCTCTCCAATTCCCGAGAACTTGAGGTTCCAACCTCGCAAGGCTCTCGGGATGTCACGAATCGTTTCCCGGGTACGCGATTCCATAATTGGATCCCGGGCCCAAGCCGGCAGGGCAGCGGTCGCCATGTCGCGAGGAATTGTTGCGGGGTCGGCCGGTAGCGACCGGAACTCGACCCGCGGAGCTGACGTCCCTGCTATCAGTCAGGTAGAATCCACTAGGGGCTGTTCATGCCCCTGTCGTTGCCCTTGGATTGGGGAGGCCTCTCCCCAGCGCTCGTGGGCCCCGCTCGCCATTGAAAACGGTATCGAATGAAAGGGTATCCGTGTCGGAACTTGATACGCTGTCGGCCGCGAGGCGCTACCATACATCGCCGAGGTGGTGATAGCCGCCGAGGCGACGGCTACGCTCACCACCGTACTCGTCGTTGCTACCGTGGTTAGCCGGGTCGCGAAGAGCCCAGCGAATCTTATCAATAAATCCCTTGCGAAAAAAAGGGGGGGAAAATCAGATCTTACCGCAGCTGGAGAGCGACAGCTGAGGGAGAATCCGGCTGGGATGAGGGAACGGTATGAAATATCAGACTGCAAGGTACGAATGCGATTTCGTAAAGCGCATGACCCGGTAGGAAAATCTGATTTCCCCCCGAGTGCAAATCTCTCGTTTGTCAACACCCTCATCCGACTTGTCTTAGGTGCTCCACGCTATGCGATATATTTATATATATCGTCCGAAGTGCGGCGGCTTGTCGACATTACAAATTTTGAGCCAGATTGCGAACCCTGCACATTAGTGAAGAAGAAAAAAAAAAAAAAAGAAAAAATAAGATGATTTTAGAACCCAGTTTTCCATGTGCGATGAGATGTTGTATCAAGAAATCCTGAAACTAGATTTCCGGAAGAACCTCTTTATGGGATCATGTCGTCAGGTTCACAGATCATGGTTTATTTTTTTCTTGTCACATAAGGTGTATTCGAGAAAAGTGCGGGGCACGGAAAATTGATATAATGGGCGTCGAGATTTCGGAGGATTTATTCTCGAGGCTCGTCAATTTGAGGAAGGATTGTTTGCTTTTCTTGTAGGTCGTTTGCTTTTCTTGTTTATGGCGGACACAAATGGAATGGTCCATGGGTGCCGTATAAGCGAGACGCTGCTGATGGATTCGAGTCGAAAATTGTGTTTTCCTCGTCCCAATTCTTCCCACTTATTCTTCTTGTTCGTACCTCGTCTTTTTTTCTTGTCTAATTGAGCGATAATTAAAAGCTGTAATCCGGTGACTCGGCCGAGCGGAAAACGGAGACTCGACATGCAACGAACTCATTAACGTAGCCCGCGATTCGCCGACGAAAACACGATGAACTTTTCGGTTAATGAAATTTTCTCTTGGCTGTTTATCCCTTAAATTTGATCTTCGCAGCCGATACACTTTGTTACACAGCAATTGTTTATTTTCCTCACCATTTCACCGGAAAATTATACTCACTTACTATTTCACAAGCTATTCTTTGTTCTATCCTAAAATTAGTGACAATCGTCGCGTTAAAATATTTGCAAAAGCGTGATCAACGAGCGTAACTTTCTTCTGTTCCACACCCACTTTCCATCCTTCATATTACTGGTTTTGTAAACTGACAGGTTTCGATTTTTCAAAATTTCTACATATTTTCTGTCAGATGCGATTTAGAAATTTAATCAAATCTCAATCAAGAAATCATGTGTTTTTCAGTGTTCTGTTAACTGTCCTTAGTAAAGACTTGCAGCTCTTTCAAGGAACGGTAGAAATCAAACAAACAATAACAAAACAAAATATGCCTACACAGCCTTTGCGCGTAAAGGAGAAATCACCAACATTGTACCGATATATACGTTCATTGTGATTGCGGTTGCCGGTTGGTAACGTACAAGAACAACGGGGTTCATTAATTCAACCTCATCGCGTGCTCAAAGTGCGCGTTGCTGTGAATTTTTTTCCATATTTTTCACCCCTTTTTTCTCTCTCCTTCGTGTCTTGTCCATGCAGCCTAAGTCCCAACGTCCTCGCGGATTTTCTCTCTCAGGAGATATTTATCTCTCTCTCTCTCTCCCTCTCTCTTAGCTGCCTTGCTTCGGTTTATTCAAATCACGCCCGAAATTGCGAGGTGGAAGCCACGGCTTTGACGCCCACTAACGTCGCCCTTGTTGCATGCTTCACCCATTTCCCAATTATCCAAAACTAATTCTTATTCAAACCAGTCGAGCAAAACACAAATTTCAGAGTAATGTGCGGGCGTAGCTTCTGAGTTTCGTATCGAGTCTCGCTCTCTCTTCCAACGGAATCTCAGGTCACGTAGATGCCTCGAATCGGTATCAGAATTCACAAAAATCGTCGTGAAAATATCAGTTTGGTAGTCCACCCGTATTTTCAGCTCCAGCTTGAAATAAATCTCTCCCCTGTCGGATGAGTTCATTTCACAAAAGTCAAGTGTGCGGTTCGCCGTCGGACACTCGCCTTCGTCGTGTACAAATACCATTTCTCCTGCGTGTTGAATTGAAGTTTCCCCGAACAACAGCCACCAGAAAAAAACTTGGAGTCAATACTACAGGGGTGGAATCCCACTCGCCGCAAATAAACTTGACAATAATTTCCTAATTGGGTTATCCAGGGGTTTCGCACGCGTGTAAGATACTCTTCAATCGCGAATTTACTTCTCTTCAGGCTGAACGTCCCTCGTCGTCCGGGCGCCGAATTAAAAGGGACAAAAATGTTGACAAAACGGGCGCATGGGCTACTCTCCTCCGCCTCCTCCTCCTCCTTCTCCTCCTCCTCCTCCTCCTCCTCCTCCTTCTCCAGTTTGCTCGTATTTCTCGTTGTTCTTTCCTCCGTGTTTATCGTGCGAAGGATGCACATGAACTTAACATCCACATGGCGCTGATACCGCCGCGGGTGCCGGACTCGTTCACTCGTCTTGTACTCGGGAATATTTTTGCGATTTACGTAAAGTGGATAACCAAGCAGCGCCTCAACTTGGTCCTGTTATCGAAAATAGCCGACCCTTTACAACTCGTTTCGCTCGCTTCGACCCGATGCAAAGTGTTCTTTCCGTTGACCGTGGAGCTGTGGCATACATATCTATCAGGCGCGGAAAGACGGAGAACGGATGTTTCAACGTTGTTAAAAAGTATCTATAACCTGGACTCATGCCCTTTAAACGATACCAAGGTGCAAATATCCCGAGTTGAAGTTTCGCTCGTGAATAAATTGTCGCAATATTCTTTCGGACAACTGTACTAAATTATTGCGAATTGGCCCTGAGTTGTGCACGGAATTCAATTGTACTCGGGAATGTCCGGAAACAAATCTTTCCTGTTTAATTCTCTGCTTGGGGTCGAAACTTAGTATCAAGACCGCGATATTGAGGGTGTCGTACAAATTATTCCAAAGTGTGTTATACAGATAACAAATAACAGTGTAGATAACGGTGCTTCATTTTAGGGGGGTACTCAAATTATTCCTCCCACAATAGAATGTCATTTGCGAAATAATAATAACTAACGAAGGGTCGATCGGTGGAGTTTAATCTTATTTGGATAACCGAAAGCTATTCTAACAAGAAAAAACTCCTTAGACCCACTACACAGATGTGTTATACGAAACTTTTTTCTGCTGTTCAATCGAGCTGCCCGTGTTTCTTTACGTCACCCAGCGTGAAAAATACGCCTTGTTAGTACGCAGCTAGTTCATTCGGGCATATGACGCTGTTATTGCTCTTGGACGTCTGAAGTAAAATTTAATTAAAACAGCTTCCAGCAGATACTTGAGTACGGATATTACTACGGGGGTGTTGATGTTATCATAAAAACCCGAGACGCTTTACAATTTTTGCTTATGGAGTCTACACGCGGTATTATGACATGTTTTTTAGACCTCGATAAATTTAATTTCACCAATCAATGACTCCATTTTTCTCACCGCACACGTCAACAGAAATTATTATACATTTAGTGAGCAAACTTCGTATCGTATCAGATGACGAACGAAATTTAGTAGAAATCGCTGCAAAAATTTGTCCACATATGAATTAATTGTCAAACGGACCAAGTACTGCAGGAAACAAAATTCTATTCGCATATAAACTAGAATAGAGAATTTATCTGCGATATGTAAATTTTTAAACGAATCAATTAGGCCGTTCTAAAATATTTCCATGACCTAATTAGCTTTTATTTGCTTGCAATGAGAAGTTTTTCACTTTCAGTTTCCAACAGTGCGATGATATCGTTCCCGTTCGGTATTGAAGCGGTGCGTCGATGACGCAGCCTTGTGAAATGGTGTGAATTGAGTAGACTGCGCTGCACGCTCGTACATGTTCGAAGATCGAAATTCGCTAATGGTTTACTGGATGCTGAAACAAGAAGGCAATAAGGGTTCGCGCACAGTGTGAAAAATTTCATTCAACGCCTCGATGAGAAACCGCTTGTTCCACATCGAGCAATATCGTTACAAAAATACCTGCGTCTTTCATCTTGATAAATTTCTACAAACGATAAGTTTATAATAGAAATGAGAAATCATCAGCACTCGTCACATCCGCGTTCTTCGATCCACGCGAGATGCTAGCCGTACGAATACTTGTCTTACGTGATAAATTCTGGGTTTAAATTCTGATATCCGCCCACGGAATATTACATGACACGCAAAAACGACGAGTCTGCAGTTCACAATTTCTGCAGCAGGGTCGGAGAAGGGTAATCTGTAATTAATCGCCTGCGCAAAACTGTCCGGTCCGTTCATACAGTCGGAAATATTCTCGATCCCAGAGCGACTTTAAAAAAATATCAAATCCTGGAATGTTGGAGTTGGAAAACATTTTTCCTCCGCGGATCATCGAGGCGTGAATTTCAGTGCTAGGGGTCGCTAATCAGGGAATATGATCGTTAAATGAACAATCCGCCCGGCAGAGCGACGGCTGCAGGTTGAAATTTGACTAGTTCGCAAAAATGGCGATAGAATCGGAAGTTAATTAGTTCTGGGGTTGAATTTTATCGATCGTAAAAATTTATCACCCCCCAGTAAGGATACGGGGTGGGCTGGATTAACGTTGTGACTTGGTATATTCCCGTAATTTGAGCAAGTCGGGGAACCCTTTAAGTTAAAGGCTATAACCAAGCGTGAGCACTTCGTGATTAAACTTGTATACCCACGGCGATGTCTAAACATTCCGTATGAATTATAAACGGGATTCCGGTAAGCTCGCGGAGCTGATTCCGAAACTTACGACCTTTGCGGACGAAGCAGGCGTTTCATCAATCATGGGCGCTGAATTACGACAAAACGATGGAGTAATTGGAAAATATCGGTAAATATTAATTTCTCATTTCATTGCGTTCCGTTTCAGTTATCATTTTGTACTCATGATTTCTCTTTCGAGACTTCTATAACGACCCATTTTTGCCGTGATAACACACTTTGTTGCACAGTTGATATTCTTTCGTTTGAGAATACCAGGAACCGAAAATTGAAAAATTACGTTCATTCATAATCACATTTGAACTGACTTGCATAAATAAAGTAACGCACTTTTGCGCGAGAAAAAGTATTCTGCAGTTTCAACATGATCCCTGAAAATTGTTTGTAACCTACAAGGAGGATTTTCAATTATCCCATTTTTAGTAGCATTATTTGTTGCATCTACGCAGTTACTGGTTTCAAAGTGCTTAAAATTTGGACAACAAGATCATCCTCGTACAAGAAATACGCATTTGAAGTTGGTTCAGCCACATTCACAGATAAAAATGTTTCACACTTGGGCGTCTCCCATCTTTAAATGCTTCGGTTCAAGCTTCCCAGGTAACAATTTAATCTTTTGACATCAATGTGACGTCTTTATTGTGATGATCCTGATACGTTCAACCGTAAACGTAATCTTTACGTAATAAAAGTAGAACTAACATATCGGAAACGTAAACTCCATATAACGACAATCCATCACAGCCACACCAGCGTGTTACGTAAAGTATATGCTATGGTGTATATGCGATAATACTTTCCATAGAAATGATGTAAGACATACGGACCGTTTGTACATAACGTATATGGAACAGTGTAACATTTACTTTACATATTTGAGGAATCAAGTGTGACGTAACTAACATAACGTACGCAAGCTGTAACCGCAATCTGCCGCATCTACGTTACAGCGTATCTTTGATTGTACCATCCCTTGAAAGAGACAGCACGGATACATAACTTATGTGCGCATAAGCGCAACGTATACCGAGATCTACGGCTCCTATGTTTCTGCGTATCTGCTACTGCGCCATCTCTGAAAGTGGAAACATAACCTCGAACATATAACCTGCAAGTTCTTATAAGTGAAGCATAATATTATGCAGACGCGTCGTGTGTTTTATTTGTGACTTGAATACCAATTACTAATAAATATAATATCAGGTAATTCGTTACTATAAATATAATATCAGGTAATTAGTTTATATTTTTCTTATTCAAGCCGAGTCGTCGGCTTAATCGACTCTGTTTAGTGAGTGAATTTGTATAAAAACCACGAAAAAAATTAAGGAATCGAAAAACTGGATACTTTGACGAGTATTCGAGCGTTTTACGGTACTGTATCTCTTTATAAATGAAAACGCTCAATCTTCTGATAAACATATAATAGGTAAAGGTATAAATTTTGAATCAGCCAAAAGTGTTTTACAATTAGATGAAAATATTCACTCATTTCCCCTCTGCCAAAATAAATTGTACACAACGTATTGCAGGTACCAATTATTTGTTATAGGTTATATATATTTTTCCTATGAAGACGATTAGTTTCCTCTGCAAAAAGTTCAAAATTTTGTCTGGGTTCACGATTTGAAGAATATATTATACTTAATTAGTATGCGGTACTTGGGGTCTAAGCTAATTTTTTGTAATGGTTGTGATAGCTAAATTCAAATAACATATCATTATGCTAATGCGGTTGATGAGCATTTCAATGCATTCGATCATTTTCACAGGATATTATATATCGGAAGATGCCCAAGATTGGAAAGGAGATTACTATTCTGTCTACAAGGCAGCGAAGACGATTAATTTTAACAGAAGCTAAGAAATTGAAAAAAGTGCTAAAAAAAGTAAGCTCAAAAACTAATAGTGAAAAATGTGAGCATAATTTGAATGACAATAGCTCAGAAAATACAGATCCTAATGTTGAAGCGTCAGAGGCAGGGTATTCAGAATATAATTTTCTCGAGACAGAACAAAGCAGTCCAGCTAGAGACGAAAACTTCAATGGTGAGCCTGATACTAGCGGTAGCGGTAGTTATTTCACAAAGAATACTGAAGATTGTGAACAGCATAGAAACAAAAATAATTCTGATATCTATACGGAAATTCAGAATTGGGCTATTGAATCATCAATAAGTCAAAACCATCTAAGCAATTTGTTGAAAATTTTGAAGAAACATGGACATGATTTGCCATCTGACGCAAGGACTTTTATGCAAACACCAAAAAATATAAAAACTACCAGTATGTCACCGGGTAACTATTATCATTTTGGTTTGGCCAATGCTTTAACTAAATCTGTTTTGAAGTATTATGCGCCTAAAGATTTTCCATCAGTAATCAAATTCAATATTAATGTGGATGGTCTACGTTTAACGAAAAGCTCTGGAAGCCAGTTTTGGCCAATTTTAACGGCTATTGAAGCACCTTTTCATACTCAGCCTTGCGTCGTTGGCATATACCATGGCAATGAGAAACCTCTGGATTGTAACGACTTCTTGAAATATTTTGTCGAGGATGCTTTGAAGGTTTGTGAGTCGGGTATACAAATAGCAGGCCACAAAATATCATGTGAACTGAATGTCTTCATATGCGATGCACCTGCGAAAGCCTACATCACTGGTACCAAAGGACATAACGCATACTTTGGATGTAGCAAATGTATGCAAGAGGGTAAATTTAAGGCAAATCGTGTGACGTATCCTGAAGTTGATGCTACTTTGAGAACAGATGAATCATTCAGATTGAAAGTCAACGAAGAATATCACAAGAAGCGATCCATTCTCGAAGACTTGAAGATAGGAATGGTGAGCCAGTTCCCACTGGATTATATGCATCTCTTATGCCTTGATATCATGAAAAAGCTGCTTCAATTCTGGGTAAAAGGAAGAAAAAATGTGCGGATGACTAGTGCACAATCGAAGGCGGCCTCCGATTACTTGATGTCGTTAGCCGCAACATTATCTAAAGAATTTGCAAGAAAGCCGAGACCGTTAGAGCAAGTCGATCGATATAAGGCAACGGAGCTAAGACAACTCTTACTCTATACTGGACCGATAATATTTAAAGAACATTTAGATAAAGACAAATATTATCACTTTCTTAGCCTCAGTGTCGCTGTACGAATTTTATCCAGCGAAAAATATTCTACTACACTGATAGACTACGCACGGAGCTTATTGATATATTTTGTATCAAATTATTCACGGTTGTACGGTGCAGAACATATTTCTCACAATGTTCACAACTTAATCCATATTTGTGACGATGTACAATCACTCGGCCCTCTCGAAAAGTACAGTGCTTTTAAATATGAAAATTTTATGCAAAAAATTAAGAAAAAAGTTAAAACATCGAACAAACCCTTACAACAATTTATCAACAGGGTCCACGAAGAAAATGAACTGAAAATAAATCCTGCACAAAGAGAGTATCCGATTATAAAATTTGCCAGCACCGGAGAAGACAGTGAGGGTAGACGATTTATAAGGTCAGTAGAGTATGAAAACTTCTTCTTGGGTACAAAAAAAAAAGTGATAACTGTGTTCTTTTACGCAATGGAAACATATAGCCGTCAACCGTATTTTCCTCAGAAAGAACAAAATATTTTTGTACGGAAAAAAATATCGGGATTCGAAATTATTCTTCGATAAGCCCTGCGACTCTTCGAAAGTCGGTATTAATGTAGTAGATGAGGAACGTTACGAATTCGTTGTGATTGAGGCCAGACACATTGAACACAAGTGTTTGAAAATGCCCATAAACGAGCGAGATAGTGTCGTATTTCCGATGGTTCACGAGATTTGAATTTCCGACGCGTAATTAAACAAGCAGTTCACCTATGCGAGCCTACCCTGCGCGCGCAGGCTCCTATACGTACGCACCACGTTGTAACGCTCTTACAAGCCGAGCTTCAACAAGTCTCACACGTGCGTGTACGGATCTCACCACGCGGTTTGCAAGGTACGTACCGAACCGATAATCCTTTATTTCTCTGTTTTGTTTCAAATTTTCACATTTAATCAGCTTACAGATAAAATCGACTCAATTTAGTTCTGGATCTAGGTTACCACTTATGGTATTTGCTACCTACTTACGTTTCTATAATCTATACATTTTTGCAACTCGTGTGCAACCGATAATAAATTCGTCTCGCATATATTACGCATTCCCCGCAGATTCAAATAGGCAGTAATTGATCCCAAATGGAAGAAATTCCTGATCAATATTAAATTTGGCAAATGTATGTAGGTACTTTACCGTAAGAGAAAAAATCGTACTATTCTCGAAATGCACGTGCGATATATTATATGCAAATGATATATTGTTAGCGCGATTGGAGAGATGAAAATCTGTGGTTTCGATTTTCTTAATTTTACAGAAGAAGATATTTCGAAAAATCCCTTGGTTTTCATTAAAATTCAATGATCATAACCCGGCGACTATTCTTCAAGTTTTCAATATAAATAATGGAAGTAATTGAGTACATTGTTCGATGAAACTTATTGTTGAGATCCATTAAGATTTACAATAGATAGCAATAGAGCATCTAATTGAGGTAGGGAGGTTATGATAGAATGAATTAGATATCCAATTAATGTTTCTACTACATGACTCGACGTCTTCCTCAGAAATTCAGAATTTTATATTTTGATATTGACAAATATAAAGTTTTTAGTCCTCAAAGGAAACTATCGACCATGTTTTAGCGATGTCGATTGCATAACTTGGGTCTTTCGTTGCCACCCTGCTTGATCTCAAGTGATGAAATTCATTGTTAATAATATATTGTTCTATACTTTTGTTATCTAGTGAATTCATTTACTGACAATGACTCTGACTGGGCCATACGCTGTCGTTACGTTTCTCGACGAAGATGATTTTAGTGATGGGGACGATCGTGATTTTAGTGATATAACGTCCGAAGTTCCAAGTACATGGCTCACTGCTACCGAAACTGAGTGTTGGTGGCCGAAAACGGCAGACGTAAAATCATACATAACAAAACGAAAGCCCCCTGTAAAAGACAGTAGAAAGTGGACACTCTGCCATGTTAAATTTGAAGGCTATAACGGTAAATAATTGTATAAACTGCATGTAATAGGCCCCCTTGCTTTTGTGAACTCAATTGAAAATGAAGTGATCGTCTAAAGCTCCGTGATATACTGTAGAATGCTTCGTGTTTATGCCAAAAAAAAACTATGCAATTTAAAGTACTTGAATGTCATTGAGCGTTTGAAAAAATCTTCCAATCATGATAATTTAGCAGATCGTAATATGATTCATTTATTCGATTAATAGCGTAATGTAACAAGCTAGGTAGACATAATTGAATATTTACAATTCTCACATTTACAGAAAATTTGGAGAAAGCTCGGTCTGCGGCTGCAACTAAAAAATCTGAAAGTGAGAGTAGCTCAAGTCAAAGTCAAGGTGATAAACCATATCTTAGAAAAAGGAAACAGCCGCTTCCTCGCGTAAGGGAAGAATCTATCCGATAGGGAAGATTCGCCTGACAGTGAACATCCCACAACAACCTCGATGCCAGAGCCACCGAAACTTGATAAAAAGAAGAATATGAAACCTTCCGTTAAAAATCGATCCACTGATATACCTGATCAGACGGATATTCAAAAAAAAAAAATCATCCCCTGATATACCTAATCAGACAGATATCCCAAAGTCATCAAAACGAAGCCAAACAAAGAATAGTAATCCACTATCAGACTCTCAGACAATAATAGACATTGAGCATTTACCCATTGATTTAAACTCGACTAATACGAATACTATTAGTATCCCCCCGGCACGAGCGAAACATATCGTAGGGAAAGATACCAACCTATCGTCAACACCTCATGCATTTGAGTCTTGGGCCCATCGATATTGTAGTAGATGATTTTGACATAAATGCGGATAATGGAACTGCAGGTACATATATGGATAGTATTTTTTTATACAAGTTCCTAAAGGTGGCATGTGTGCATGAGTGGTCTATGATTTGGATTTAGTAGTGTAGAATAACCTTAATGAATGATAATTGGGTACCATCAAATTTTTTATTTGGTTGATAAGCGTATTTTTTTTTATCTACAGACTTTCCAAGCAGTACAAAAAGACGCGGTGATCCTTCCCTAAATGCTAGTGCTTTACACCCTTCTGCTCATCAGGGTCTAGGAGGGCACTCAATATTATTTGACGGTAGTCTCCCTGACTTATGTAATAGTACGTATATGAGAAATTGCGACATACGCAATGCAAATTTTCTTGGATCAAAATAATATTCATGGTTCACAATGGAAGTACATGGGCTCGAGTACAATACGATTATTTTGCTTTCAGATTCTCAGGAAAAGACGAGAATACTCATAGAAGGTAACCTTGATTCGTTTTTAAAAAATTTTAGAGTGACCAAGTCCTGCTTGAATTTTGTATTCAGTTTCGATTACGTATTTGTGTTTGTACAGAAAAATTCTCGGCATTAACCACACTATTGGCTGAGATGTTGGTCACTCAACAATTAGTGGATCGACGTTTAGCTGAGATTGAAAAGAAAGTGGGTCAACATGGAACTGTAGGTCACGGAAAAGATTTTAAAAAGGTTACAGACGATCTTCCATTCAAAAACACTGCTGATATACAAGCGTTTGAAAACAAATTGGCTGATGCAGATTTTTGCAGTACTTTTGTGAGTGATTCATGATGTATTTTTACAAGGGAATTAGCAAGTAGACCTGCTCATTCAATTTTGGACAGAATTGTTTCTTTTCGTATTCTTAAACATTAACAGACGGTTGAATCAACTGAAAATCAAAAATGCCTCCAATTATTCTTAGATTATGGTAATAAATGTATTGTAAAAAATTCAACTCTGATGAGAGTGTGTGTGTAGGAAATTTTTCTGAAGAGGTACGGCTGGGAATCTTAATCACTTTTATTGTATCATGGGAAATTCATAGCAAGAGTATTACGATTTGTCTTTTTCTAGTCATTCAAAGATTCAAAAGCCGACTATTTCGGCAAAATTTCAAGCGAGTTTCTCTCAAAATATCCTTTCGAAGCAACGACCGTTGAATATGTTCCTATGAGAATTGATCGGTCATGTACAGGCATTTTTTTACAAAATATTTGATACATAAACTTTCCAAATGAAAATGATTATCTTTATGGTAATATTGTTACTCTCAGGTAAAGTATGTTGCACAAATTGGCGGGAACAGTGCCAAAGAAAATACTTTGAGAATATTGCGACAAGTATTCACCAACGACTTCGCTAAAGACGCTTCATGGTGCGGTCTGAGGGCCAATTTTCAACTTTCAAATTTGAAAGTCACAGCAGCCATCAAAGGTTAGTGTGATTATTAAAGCTACATTCACAGAACAGTGAGTAGGCATCAATACGACACTAACTTGTATTTAACTCTACAGATGGAGTGAGACTGTCATACACCTGTACAGATAAAGAATTTGAAGATACGGTGTCAGAATGGTTCCGCCAAGCTAAACAGCGGTTCAAGAGAGAGAATACAAAAAAGAACGGAGCTCAACCACATCCTGCAGCTAATAATTAGTACAGATGATGACGCGCTAAACCATGACAGTTTCCATAAGATGCCCCAAACAGATTTATGGGGTACTGTAACGCTAAGCCTTTTCGGGCCCCTCGTCGAGCGCCGATTTGTAACGCTAAATTCTGTTACGTTCGGATGAGGACTTACCGTTGACACTTTGGCGCGATTCTTTACTTATCCGCAATATCAAACTACAACAAAATAATTACGTTGGGTGTCAGACGCGGTAGCGTCGATTTTCAAATAATAATGCAAATAAATAAAATTAACACAAAACCGTACAAAAGGGATAAATAGAGAACCCGTTGTATGGCTGGCTAGGCACAGGTACGATCGCGTACATCCCGGTAGAGTGGCGGAGTTCAAGGCAGCTAACAGTAATTCCAGAATTAAAGAAAATGACAAAATAAAGAATAAACTCCAATCAAAAGGAAAATGAATAAGTCAATCTATCATATATTGTCGAGAAGGTTACATAAGTGAGACAGGCAAATAAGGTGGTATCGATAGCGGTAGTTAATAAAATAAATAATCGTTGTTCACAATAATATCGGTAGAATAGCAGTAAACGGTAGCTTTAACACGAGAGACGGTAGTTAACAGAGAAAAATAGACGTAGGCCGAGAGATGCGATATAATGCAAGAGTTGACTTAAAACTACACGTCACTGGGCGACGTGGTCTTACCCAAGTTGCAAATGACGCTACGAAAATTATTATTCTGTTAATTAGAACGAGAGAGCTTTACTGCGATCGGTAGAAAACAACGTAACGGTAGTTCGGTAGATGATACGTCAAATTTACCATAAATTATAACCAGGATGAGAGATTGACATTCAGTAACAATTTACCAAGTCGGCAAACGATCGACTAGGTAGCCTTCGGTAGAATTATTCATACGGTAGATTCGATAATTTATAATCATTACATACTTGAGGAATTAAATAGTGAATTCCTAAACATAACTTTTGAGAGAATACCAAAATACAAAGTTATGAGAGTGAGAGAATTTCGGAGAGTTTACAAAATAGAGAAATATACTGAAATACACCGCAATACAAAAGAATAATTCACAGAACTTAATCTAACAAAATACGGAAAAATAAATAACAGGCAGAAATAGTATAAAATTGTCAATAGTAATAAAGAAAAATGCGGTAATATCTAAGGGTGATTCTACGCTCGCTTGTACTCCAAGGAACTCGATATACGATACAATAGGCACAAAAATAAATAAAAATATAATAAGCAATAACGGAAATAAAATACAAGGCACACTACTATTACAAGAAGAGTATGGAATAAAATATGAAGCCAATAGGGCTCGAAATACGATAGAAAATACGGAAGCAAGATAATAGAGATTCACAAATAATCAGAAAAGTCATAAATACAGGAAGAGTAATTATTTGGCAGCTACGAGGTCGCTCAGATACGAAAATAATAAGTTACTGAAATCATGCAGCCACACGGAAGTCGTGGACCATGATTCACACAAAACGGCATCACACGATGCAACCAAGAAACAATAAATATAATATTAATGACCGAAATCATGCAGCCACACGGCGGCTTACTGCAACTTTAACCGTGGACCATGATTCACGCAAAGTCGATAAATACTATGAGAAAGAATAGAAATTATGAGCAACTTCGTAACAGTACAACTCAAAGGCAGAAGCCTTACCTTGACGGTTGATCTCAGGCACACAAACTGATTCTAATTTAAATTATACTGTACAATAGCAAAACGGGGAAGGAAAGGAAAAAGAAGGAAAAGAGTTTAGAAGGATAAAGGTACTCGGTAGAATAGACGGTAGAACGATAGCGGTAGAATAGACGGTAGGACGGTAGCGGTAGAATGAAAAGGTGTCGGCAGCTTAAATCGGTAGAAAGGTCGGGAGAGTAATTGGAAAATCGAAGCTGTTCCTCAACAGGTCGAGCGTAGAATAGCAGGTCGTAGTTCAGCTCGCCGATCTCGCGGTTGTCGTGAGGTGATTCTTCTTCTTTGATTGGTCGGTTGACCCCCACCGCAAATAGGCTATCCCCCTGTGGCGAATATCGGTTACTGCGTGGTCATACGTTTTCCAAAAATTACCGCTAGATGTGGTGTAATGTGCTGCTCGCGATTTCGTCGTTGACACCAACTCGTATGGTTTCGTAGTCGCTTCAGTTTACAGTCCAGGCTGCCTATCATCGGGGACTTCTTTGACAGAGGCATACACAGGGTGCCTCTCGGTCAAAGTTACCGGGTGGAGAGTGACGCTTCATTGTTCACCTCCACCGGCTTTTGTACAGGCAGTAGCTAGCTGCCTGTACCTGAGGTCGTGCAGTCAGACGGTTGGCCAAACCGTGGACCACGACCCACACAATTGGTCCCTGTCGATAGGAAGGCAGCGTCGATCCTCAGAACGATGGCTTTATCAACCTGAACGTAGTGGTTTGGGGTCGGTCCGGCACCAGGCCGGTAAGTCGGAGGATGGCAGGCTACGGTCTGCCCTTCACGCCATCCTTACGGCATCCGTTAGAGTTGGCGGCTGGTTCCTCTTCGAGGAACGGTGCCCTCGGCCGCCGGGAGGATTTTTATCTCCCTGTTCACCGGCAGTCGAGGCGATACGGAAGGTTCGGGTGGATGCTACCCCAGGTGTATATAAAGGTGCACCAAGGTAGCCAGTGTAGTCTGATGAGACCGTCAGTAGGCGAAGTCGTCGAGAGCTGCAAACGGTAGCTAGTGGTCCCTTGTTGGCCGGAATCGTTGTCGTCCAAGTACCTTGTTAGCTTGCGCCGAAGCGCGAAATAAAGAATTTACAAAAAAGAATTAGTTAAAAGTAGTTATTGCCTATTTTGTATCGAGTTCGGTTGGAGTACCCTGCTGAGGACGCGTAAAGTAAAAATAATAGCGGTTGTGTGCCCTTGTGACGGGCGATTCTGAAACGCCACGTTACAGTACATAAGAAGGAGATGCAGGTCTCATTTCCCCATTATCTTGCCTCGTCTTCGTACCTTTCTAAATATCTAACGTTTACTTTGGTAGTCTATACCAAACAATTAAAGACCTGGAAAGTACAAAGTACAAAGATTTATTTTATAGTTTATTCGTGTTCAACGTTGAGAAAATTTTTTACTTAGATTATTAAGATTAAAAAAAACAAATTTGATTGATGAAATATTATATAAAATGAGCTACGTGCTCATATTGTCATAGATACACGTACAGTGTGGTCACAATAGAAATATTACACGTAGTATTTGGACATTTTTTTTCACTATTTAAACTTCTTCTATTTCTTTCACTCTATTCAATATCGACGATTACGTTAATTGTGAGAGTTTTTCTGGCCTTATCAAAACAAACACATCGTCCAGTTACGAGATTGTGATAATTTAACCAATAGAATAACAAAGGAAAGCACTGAAGTGTTCGTGCCTTGAAATAGTTTCAATACTATGCCCATCAATGAAGTATAATAAATTAGTAGATGACTAAATAAGTTTGAAGAAGAAAAGTATACATACACTCGACCGCTTCTAACAGCAAGACCCTAACTCACGAGCTCCGCTTGTAAAGACTTATCTCAGGCACTCTATATAGTCCGATTACAGAGATCGCTATTTTCGGAGCTCCTAAGGTCTTTATAACCGGAGCTCGCGAGTTAGGGACTTGCTGTTAGGAGCGGTCAACATGAACTTCAAAGTTCACTTAGTAATGATCTACTATACACAAAAGTATGGCTTCTCTACTTCGCTACTTTCTTAATTTTTTGAACATTAATGCTTATTATTCACTTTGTTTGATGAAACGTTTTTTTTTCTCCTCCATGTACTATATTTCGACACATATTTCATATCTTTCATAATATTAATATATATACTCAATCAAATAAAGGCCTAAATAATAAAATATAATATTAAGATAAACTATTTCTGTGATGTGGATTAGGTAATACAAGAATCAAACATTCAATAAGACTGTAAAATGAAATTATTCCTATTATCCAATTAAGCTTTTGAATTTATGTTTGTGTGTTAAATAGATATATACGTATGAGAATTAGTACAAATGTACGATAAGATCTTTGTATGCTCTATTTATGAGCAAGTCAATAAGTAATACGTAATATAATAAACGAGAATACTATATCTCACAGAACAATAGTTATATACTTGATACATTTATGGATAATTGATCGTGATGTATCTGATACCTACCATCATTTCCTGAAACACCTTAGCGACATGGAGGCCATGTAACTCCGATTTCAAGCGGTGCATGATTGCTATGTAGCCTTAACGTAACATTGTGACTTCTCTGTTCTGCCAAATTCACGCTTCAGCAACGTAACTAGCATGTAGCCATTCAACACGATCGTGACGAAACTGTAGCATGATATGTGGCGGACATTTTAGAGTGCCTGGACCATTACATTCACGTTTCATACAACATACCTGTGATATTCACGGAACTAAGTGTAACATAATTTATATGTGTTTGTTACGAAACTATGTTGTCTGGGTATAGTTGTGAGTAGATAAGTTATCGGTAAACTTCATTTTTATCCACTCCCCCGAAGTATTAAATTGTTTTTGTAGCGATTGGTCTTATTTTCTGATGTTTATTTCTCTGACGGTGTTAACAGACGGACACGGTCATCACCCCCTAAACCCTAAACGTCTCTCGGTCACCCCTGAAAATCCCTCAAATACCACCCATTCTGCAAACCAAATATAAAATACTTAAATACAGTTTTTCACAACGCAGTGTTGATATATCAAACAGTCCTGATAAGTCAGTACCATTTTCTACCATTGATCTTCCCAATGCGCTCGTGGCCGAATGGCGAAAGGCCTCACTATCAACGCGAAGGTTCAGTGTTCGAACCTCTCAATTAACTTTTTTTTTTTTATCCATGGGTGAATATAAGTTGGTGATATGAGAAATGCGAACGGTTACAACTCTTTAATTGCTAAAAAAATAATAATTCATTTATATTCAGCATTGTATTTGAAAAAAAGGAAAAAGGGGAAAACTCGGAAGCGACCACTGATTACTGAACTATCGTTTCTGGAACCAGAAAAAGCTATATCACGTACATATTTATGATCATGCGGTTTGGCGATCAATTTTTTGACAAATAAATAACGAATATTAACAAAACGTGGTTTTCATTACTTCATTTTTTCACATACTTTATTGTCAGTGTCTGTAATGGAAACGTAATGCTTGATGAGACAGAACAGAGCTGGAAAGTTGAAAAACAAGTATTAACATGAAAGAGCTAAAAACGTTTCACCCCAAGTGATAGAAATAAAAACGGGAACAATTATTTTAATTTTGATATCAGTGAGGATTGAGGCTTCCACGTGTAACACAAATTATTGTTCAACGCCTCTTTAGCATGGAGAATGCTTTCGCACGTGCCGACATAAAGGCGATTTCGTATTTCACTCTTTATCAAGTCAAGTTGGGAAGAAACTCTCTCAGCTGCCGCCGAAGAATGTGGCAAACAGAGTATCCCCTTAACTAATTTTGTCAAGTTTGGGAACATTGGAATGTCCAATCGAGAGTTCAACTTGAAAATATTAGTCCAAAAATCTTCGATGGGAGGATTTTTTTTTGGCTTCCATTTCTTCCAAATCCGACAAAAGTCGCCACTCACTATTCAATTTTTCTATGTCATCCACGAGGTGTGGGAAAAACTTGAGTGCTTGTGTGGCAATACTGCTAATCTCTCCAGATAACACTATGCGCGGATTGAAATAGCTTACAAAAGATAAAACCGGGTCATCGAAATTAAACCTTCGTTTGATCTGTTCCGCGAGCATCACATAAAACCCCAAAGCATGCACTCTGAAGTTGTGCAACTCGTTTCGATCGATATTTTCGTTTGACATTAATATTTCAGGTTTTGCTCCGAAATATATTTTCTCCAATGCAATGAAATTTCGTGGATCAGTGACTTCAATGTTTTTAATCGGAACACGATCCAGATATTACTTTTTCACGTAATTCCTCAAAATGTTTCGGAACAAATCGGAAACTCTTTTCAAAAGAAGATGTAGTTGCGGTTTCTCCGCTTGAAACTCTCGATTCAATCGATTTACACTTTCGAGAATGTAAGAGAGAAAAGTATAATATACTTTGAAAATGGGATTTTTTAATTGATTCAAAATCGCTTGCGTTGCAGGCAAGTCATCTTCGAAGCACTAGTGCGTGAAAAAAAGGATCAAAGCTTCCCAATTCTGTAACACCCAATCAACAGCAGCCTAGATTGAGGAAAAAAATGCCAAGTTTGAGGTTGAGAAAGTACAGAAGTAAACAAATAAGCAGTCGAGACAATGCAAAATTACATGCACACTCCTGAACACAACCGATGTAACGCACTTACTTGAAGTGACAACCACCGCGTTGCACTCGGGTGCAACAGTTTGCGAGGTTTCAGTTCTACGAATATCTGAAACTCTTGTAATCTTCCAGATCGATTGCTGCAGTGCGAGAAGTAATAGACTGCTCGTATCAAATCTTCTAAACTTCTTGGCAACTTTTTAGCTGCAGCTGAAGAGCCCAGATGAAATGAATGAGAAACGCATCCAAGGACGAACAGATGTGGTATTATTGCTTTGAAGCGGGCTTGTACTCCGTTGATATTTCCCATCATTACAGATGCGTTGTCAGCCGCCAAACCGATCATATATGTCACCGGAATGTTCTTCTCTTTGAAAAAATTGCAGATTGCGGTAAAGATATCATTCGCAGTGCAGGATTGTACTTTTATCAGCCCCAAAAATCTATCCTTGCATTCGTCATTATCGTAAAATCTCACTACGATAGCAAGTGATTTTTCTGTGTTGATATCGGTAGTTTCGTCGATTATTATCGAAAAAACACAATTTTTCAACTTTTCCGAAATGACTGATATCCGTTCCTTGGCGATCACGTCTTTTGTTAAGTTCGTAGCTTTTGTTCGGCAGCATTTTATCGCTTTTGCTATTTTCGAATCCGGGCATACAGACGCAACCAGCTTCGGCAAATGATCCATTAAGAGGAACGGCAAATTGTGTTCGTGCAAAAACATCGTGAGCTTCAATTCAGCCGATTTAACCAGTTTCTCCTGATGTTTTTTTTCGTCGTTAAAATGGTCACTAATCTTGACGGTCCTCTCAGCTTTTCTCATATTTTCTATATGAAAATCAGTAACCTCATGTCGTGTTAAGTGAGTGAACCCACCATTAATCGTTTTGAGACACGCCGTGCAGAACGATTTGTCCGACTTTTTTTCCAACCATGGAAAACCGTGTTGCCAGCTGTCCTTGAATCTTTGTTGGTACGATTTACGTCTTTTCTTGGAGGGTTCTTCGACACAATGATCTGATGCATAGGAATCTTCAGCTAGACCAGTTGTAGTGTCAGTATCAGTTGTCGTACTTTCTGAACAATCAGAATTCTTTTCGGCATCGGCATACCTGCTAAAATCATCATCGATAAGTTTTGGATCGAAACAGCAGTATTTTTGTAGGGCGAATAGGACACACAAAACGGTCATAATGGATTGAGCAAAATTTTCATGATACTTTTTATTTTATGATGACAATATATTTCTATAGAAAAAAAATCAAGTCATACATACTTATTTACTGACACAACAGACAGCTGATTAATTGACGATATCGGAGGATTCGAAGGGCCAGCCTTCTCAATTTCCGATGAATCAACATCGTCTATCTTTCGTCGAGGAACGAGGAATCTGGAAAAAATGTTGACGGGTATTTTTTTTATAAAAACGAACAGAAAATCAAGTCAAATATTCTATATACTAATGAAAAAGGTTACTTACCGTCTCATCTGTGGACATTCGTTTAATACCGACTCGGATGAGAGTTTGTTTCCGCATTCGCTACCCTCACAGTCACAGTCCTCACACTTTGACCAGTCATATCGAAGATCTCGATATTAGTTCTAGCATTCGCAAAAACACAACAAAGAATAAAAGTCAATTGTCACTTTGTCGTTCGTTTGTCGTTTGTCGTCGGCGCCGTCGGCGGCTCGGCTCGGTGCACTCACTGTTTACGAGTGAGGATTGGTCAATCGTTGCCAAAGAAGCGCTCATGTGCCTGCACGGCAAAAAAGTAAGCTCAAGATGAATTTTGCCATCAGCGCCATCTACTGGCGCGATCTACTTTTTCAAACGTAATAGATCGGCTATCGGCGTACTAGCGTACTAAATCCTATACAAAGGTAACAGATCTGTTACAATTGTAATAGAGTGGCAACACTGTCCGACGCCGCCTAGTTCTCCAGAGAACCGCTACACGCCGCCACCGAGGACCACACCGATTCGTCGCCAAACTTCATCGCTGAAGCCTCCACCGCGGTGCAACAAAACCCAGACAATTCCTTCACTAGCGTGGCAACCAAATTACTGATCACTTTGTATATATGTAAATGAAACTATAAATAAATAGGGTGTACAACAACATAAACAAATAACTCATCTTTGAAACCACAGCGATCTACTCCTTCCACGCGGCTCGGTCATATAGCTAACAACAAATAGCGAACAGTGACCGCAGCCTGAGTTGCGCGTACTAAAGTAGAGCCAACTCCGAATGATCGTGAAGATCGAGTCGAACCACGTTTTGAGCCGAGGCACTATTGTCTCGAATTTGAGTGTAACCAAATTCCGTTACACGGGGTCACATCAAATCAGTACGATAAATTATCCTTTCTCGTGTAGGTCGCGAGTCGTCGAAAGGGGAGCGTTCAAATTCGCGAATCAGGGGGTCCGCACTCGAGTGTGGAGAGCTGAGATAGAATAGTTCCCAGGTGAGGGAGCTTAGCCATGATGGCGTTGTATGCGCGCTCGGCAATAAGTATAGTTTAGGCCTATCAGAATATACATGGATATACATTGTATTAAAAAAAAGTTCCTGTAATGTCTGAATATTTAAAATAAATAAATAAAAAATGTCGATGTCTTATTTTTGTGATTAAATAATTAATTTAAGTAGTAATTAATTATAATAAGTAATAATAAATAATTATTACACCCAATAATCGTAATAACGGTTGTTCATGAAATTCCCCAAACGCAGTTTATATACACAATCTCGCCATGCCCTTGCGTACTCGTTCCAGCCGTATGGACAGAGCGCGAGACTTTTAACTCTACGTACGTCGGTTCGAATCTCTCTTTTGCTGATATTTTTTTTTCTTTTTTTTTTACTTATTGATTGATTAAATTATTTGCAGCAAAATATTAGTGATGACATATAATTTTCGTTTCAGGAAATATGTCTATATTTTTTTTGCAATGACTGTAATTCTAAAACAAAACATCTATCATTTTTTTCAAGAAAAGGAAAGAAAATGGATTATTAATAAGCCGAAAAAGAAAAATGCACATTCAGAAAATTGAATAATGTTCATGTGCATTTTTTTAATTTTAAGTTTGTGAATTATCAATCCATTTATTCGTGATTTAAAAGTTATTTTTATATTTTCTGTAATCACATTCGTGTATTTTAAATGGTTTCTGTTTAGAAATTTTTTTAATGTCTCAATAGTCAATAAATATCTGAATGTAATAAATTATTAAATCCTTACTATCACTATTGTCTTTGACAAAGAAATTTTACTATTCTTTGTTTCATCCAGTTTACCTGCAAGTACCCGTAATTACTCGTGATTATACCGGGACAATCTCTTGAAACTATACATATAATGCGCATGCGCGAGTTTTATCGGCTGCTCGGGCAGGTTGACCACTCCGAGTTTCAGCTGTCAAACTCTGTTTCTGGCGGCGTTGTAGTTCATACGAATTTTTGAGGTTAGAATCTTAAACAGTCGAGGTAGTGACTCGGAAAGTTGATGCTAATGCTCTTTGAAAATTGGCTTTATTCGACTAAAATGAGAAATCTGTTTAAATGTTGGGTGCTTGGAAGAAAGGCAGCAGGTAGGTTCGAACACTTTATTTGATCATTTTTATTATTTCGTACATTAGAAATAACAATGGAATTTTTATCTATCAACAGGTGATACGGCTAAAATAATTACATCTCTGATATTCACTGTTATCTGCCCATTCAATTTGTCAGACGTACAAAGATCATCGCCACTTTCAAGCAACTAAGCAACTTTCTCACTCTTTTGTGATTTCAGGCGGTAATATTGAATTTTATCACTTTCGAAAATGAGACATTAAACCGAGCGTTCAAGAAATTTAAATATCTCACTATCTGTAACGGAACTGTGACTCTTTTTTTTCTTGAAAATAGTTCAACAAAATTTACGAATAGTCGATAGTCAATGTATTTTTCTGATTAACAAATTATTGCTACTACTATTTAAAATTTCCGAATGATTATCAGAATTTATTTCGCAAATTTTCAATGATGTTCGATTAAATAAATGAAGGGAACCTAATACTCAAATTGAAAATTCAAGTAATATTAGATTTATTAAAATGATTTCTGTATTTCATGTTAGTGCGGTTCGAAACAAAGAAAATCTAATCGAAAGCGTAGAACTCCGGAATGTAAATCATCCTGTGACACAAGTTGAAAATCAAGTTTCTCAAAATGCGCCTCAATGTCACAATTAGCTTCAAGGACAATCATGTTTTAGAGTAATGTCAATTTTAAAGTAATGTAAAGATTGTGTCCCTTGTTCCATCAAAATAAATGAATATCTAATTTTTAACAAAGTTTACGAAGATTTTTTTCCAAATAATTTAATCCGATACAATATCTTGTTCATAGTCCTCCGAACATCACCTTCTAACAAGGATATTTGGAAAGAGTCCCTTTGTTGCAGAAACCATTATAAAATTCTTGGTTTTCAATTCGAGCTATTGAATAACTCTGTGTTTCAGGTTCCATTTTCAATCTCAAAATGGGATTTTTTTTGCTCCAGATAATGCTAGCATGAAATGCAGAAATAATTGCGGTACATGGAGATTCACAAGCTTTCAGTCTTAGCGTAGGACCCTATAAAGAGTGTAAAGTTGAATTTGGTTTCAAGTTATCGTGCAACTAGCTAGCCAGATGACACCGTCAACTAAGATTAAATTTAAAGACATTTTTAACTGAACTTATTTAACAGTTCTAGATTTAGATTGATTCAGTTTGCCTAGCAAAATTCAACCCTACAATCTAATTGAGGACTTGAAAAACTATTCATCTGAATTCAATGCCAAAGATAGTAAAAGTAAGCTTCAAAATAAGATATCAAATCAAATGGTATAAAGTTTGAAAAACAATGCTGGTCAATAATAATGCTTAAATTACAATGGTGCACAGAATGATTCCTCGGTAGAATGAATTGGCAGCAACGGTTAAGTAACAAACTTATCGCTATTGGCTCGATCAAAGTAAAATGATGGGATATTCAGCCATTATGATCTGTATTATATCGCGCTCTTCAATTTTGCCTCAACTGATGTTAAGAAGGTGGCGATGGCCTGATAAAATTCACTCTGGCACCTGATGTCTGACAAAACAACCAGGTTCGATGGTTCTAATGATTGCACCGCTCGAGAAACCAGGATCCTTGCCACCTAAACGTTTTGACCATTAGGTAAGGCATAATTGTCCTCGTGTTAATTAAAGTTTAAACTTCGAGCCTGCTGAAAAAAAACGAATTTTATCATTGAATCCATGTTAAAATATTGTCATTGTCAAAGATCACGTAATTGGAAATTTACTTACATGCTTCCATGCCTGACAAATTTAGTCCCGCTTTGACAATGAATTATTTCGTACCTGAAAATATTAGAAGCTATTATTATCAAACAGGATCTTTCAGTATTTTTGAAGGCAAAAAAAAAGGCAGCACTTTTTGAAAGGCAATCAATGGCCAGACGAGGGGTGATCAGAAGAGTGGAGATTGGTCTCCCAGTGTTATCGGACGATTGTCTTGTAAGTTATTGTTTTGTTTCCTAATTTTTCATTACTAGCATGATTTACACTGTAATATTAACTGTTGTTCTTTTTCTCTTTTTATTCTTGGATATCTGGTGAACCCTCTTTGTTAACGGAACATTGATTGTTGTACAATGGAGCTGCAAAAACTTTGTCAACTAATCAATGATGTCGGCGAAGGTTTTTGTGAGTATTGCGTCGGGTACGTTTTCTGTTAATTGCTACTCTTTGTCCTCCTAAGCTTCGTGTTTAAGATGAATAATTTCTTTATTCCTGGTTACTCATTCCTTTTATTTATTTCATGTTCATCGGCACTAATTACTGACTTCTGGAGCACTGCACCGTAACGAATCTACTCTGGAAATACCTTCTACTGGGTCTCAACCATTCATTTATTTTTAATTTTATGTAAATAAAGAATCTGTTCACAATAAACATTGTTTTTACTTACCTACCTCTGTTTGTCCAGACTCCCACTTGTTAATGACATTTCACGTTGAATTTCAGATTTCTCCTTTCAATAAATAACACCCAATTTCTGTATCATTTGACATTTGCTTTTCCGTTAAATTCTTTATTGCGTCGGTTGAATATCTTCCGAAATCAACTACGGTATTGCTGAACGATATTCTTCTTAGACAATTCACGCTACGTAAAAATAAACAGCAGCATAACCTCAATCCACGGCTTTACGCGCGAGAGAATTACAGCTTTTGTTTCATTTTGTGTACGTTGGCACCTTGCTCAGCAGATGGAAACATCACCGCGGCGCGATTTCACCGACCAATGAGATTAAATTATTTGGCGCATGCGCGTTATATGTATAGTTTCAAGAGATTGTCCCGGTATATACATACTCACATTATAATGCGTAAACATATTCATATATACAAAAATACATGCATATATATACATATAGACATACATATATAGCTACATTTATATTTACATGTATAAATTGTAACAGTTGAATTTAGCCGCCAGAGAGACTACGGAACTCAGTGATAGGTAGGTCGGTCCGTAGGGAGGGGGGCTTTCACCTAAGCGGTGATACGACGGTAGAGAATCGATCGAGAAGTGGAAGAGAGAGGACGGTTGAGAATCGATCGAGCGGGAAGCGGGAGACGACGGATGAGGGGATCGTCAGCAGAGTGCGCTCGCAATAAAGAATCATCACGAAAGAAGAAAGACAACCGACGAAACAAAAAACGCATTCGGATTCCCGATCGAGGAAAGCCCACCAAGAATGACGGACGAGGGAATTCGAATTGGCCGGACACGGAATTAAGGATCTGAAGAATATCCTCAATAACGCTGATGACAAGTTTTATCTACGTTCTGACCTGTCCTATTTTATTAATAATTTTATGAGTATGACTTTTATGAAATTGTTGTCGTCCTAGATGTCCGCCGTCACTATTTTATTTATACATTTATTTATTCTTTTCGTCGATATTTATTGGCTTCTCGTATTCGATTCTAATTTTATCCATACATGTCATTGAGTCATACCACCGTCCGAAATTTCGTTTAAAATAAAAACAATAAAACACCATAAAAGAAAATTGTTACGGAAGATTTTCGTTAATTGCGAGGGGCTCTGCAATTGGAGTGAATCCTAGTCTACAAAAACCGCGAAAACGAAAAGACCGTTACAACATGTAAACATACGAGTATATTACATATGTACACGAGTATGATATCGACCGCGCTGCTCTCGATCGTTACTTGTTCGCAACTACTAAACAACAATAGATTTGCTGGTTGAAACTTCGGTTACGTGATTCATTGTTTTTTGCTAATTACTTTAGCGCTTTTTTCAATTACTGTTTTTGCTGATTGTACGACATAATTGGATGAGCAAAAATGTCGTATAAATGCGTTGTTTTGGGGTGTCGCTCGGGAAAAAGTGATCCAGGTCATCGTTTCCCCAGAGATGATATTCTCGCATTGACATGGAGGGATATGATTTATTGTGAATCCTGGGTCTACAATATTTCTTGTAATGATCTTCGTAAGTACCGAATTTGCCATAGACATTTTTCAGATGATATGGTAAAATTGACGGGAACACGAAGGTGCTTGATAAACGGTGCACATCCAGACATCAATGTTGAACTTCGGCGGGCTGTTGCCACAAATCCTCGAAGTGTCATAAACAATTCTGCTTTGTGTGATATTAATGGTAATCCGACGCATAGTGTTGGTGATGTTAATGTTGGTGATGTAAGTGTTGTGCAAAATATGTCGATAGAATCTACAAACAATGACGAGTGTTCGGATGTGGCAATCTGTGATCTGAGCGCAAATGTCATACACGACATGTCAGTAGATTCTATCAACAACAATGATCGTGCTGATGACATTTGTGGTGCTGTTGGTGTTCAAAACATTTCTGTGACTAATAACAATAGTGCAGTGAACATCAACAGCAAAAACCAAGACAATAGAAATGCTCATCAAGCTGAAATAAATAAACTGAAGAAAGCTCTTTCTAAACATAAAAGGCTAATCAAAACCTGAATTGTAGATATAAGAAAAAGTGCCAAGAAGTTGCGCAATTAAAAAAGGCACAAGCAAGTTTCTCAAACCCGTCCTTGACAGAAGTTCAAGAAATTTTCATTCAAATGCAATTTGAGCATACGGGAAAAAATCCACAGGTAAAATTTTGTTGTATAAAATATTTTGTATAAAATTTTTTGAATCGAGAGATAAATATCTCAATAGCTCACTACCAAATTTTCAGATCGATTTACCTCGTCGTTTCTGACTAATTAATTATTGAAATTGTGTTTTTTACACGTAGAGGTACAGAGAGATGATAAAGATAGTATGAAATCTTCTGTACCGCTCGAGTGATGCAAGTAGATTTCATACTAACTTTATCATTTCGCTACATCTCTACATGTAAAAAATGCAATTTCAAGAATTAATTACTCAGAAACAATGACGTGAATCGATCTGAAATTTTGGTAGTGAGCTATTGATGTATTTATCTCTCGGTGAAAAAAATTTCATAATTTTGGTAATATATAAATTTATCATTAATTTCATTCTTTTCATTACTTTAGGCACGACGTTTTTCAACACCGCAAAAGCTGCTATCTCTTATCATTTTTGAACGGTCTCCAACGGCATATGGACTGCTGTCAAAACTTTTTGTTGTCCCTGCTCCTGGAACTCTAAAAAAAGTTTTGGAGATGATGAATTTTGACACTGGAATAGCTCCGGTCATTTCACGTCATTTGAAGAGTGAAGGGCAACGCTTATCATCATCGTTGGATAAATATGTCACCGTCATTTGGGATGAAACAGCAACGACGCCTCATTTGGATTACGATTCCTCAAAAGATAAGATTTGGGGATTCGAGGATTTCAAATATAAGCGTACAATTAAGTTTGCTGATCATGTCATTGTGGTCGCTGTACATTCAGCGAATCGTGCTGATTGGTTTGTGCCGGTTTTTCACGGCTTTTGCGAGGGTCAAACTGATCCAGCTGATTTAACAAGAATTGTTAAATTAGTATTCGATAAAGTTATCGATAGTGGATTAGTTCCTGTGATTACGGTTTGTGATCAAGGCACAAATAATGTAAAAGTCGTGAAAAACTTAATTTTGCAATCAAACACGACGCGGTATAAGCTAGGACTGAATTCAGGTAAGAAATTTATTGCTATTTTTCTCAAGATTTATCTACATTCTTCTAAATTTCGCATTATTTTCTAGCTAATACGAGTCTCTGGCGTAATTGTGAAATCGTCCCATTGTTCGACAGCCCACATCTCACCAAGGGTTCTCGGAACAATTAATTGACGAAAAAATTGGAATATATTCACAAAGCTGAATCGAAACGGGATTATTCCGATTTATTCGAATATATAGATCCAAACGTTGCGACTACTCATCATGCCACATGGGATGACCTCGAGAAAGCCTACAGGATCGACAAAAACCGCACAGTTGGTTCAAGGCTGACAAAATTAACCGATGAACATATTTATTGTTCAAAAATAAAAAAAATGAGAGTCCGTCCTGCTGCCCAAGTTCTCAGTCGAAGTACAGTAAACTTAATGAAAAGTCTTGTTGAATCTCCAGGAAAATTATCGTTTGTGATCACCATTAATGGAAGTAGTTTCCGTTTCTTTCTTTTAAAAAGATTATGGTCCAATGTAAAGTACTAGAGTTTATTCTCTTCGTGCTATTCAAATGTTTCAATTATTCAAAGAACGAACGCGCGAAAGTCATCCCTACAATCTTTCAAATCTTCCAATTTAATACCTATAACTTGACTTCTTATTTCTTTAGCGCATGCGCTCTCATGGTAAGCATGTTCGCGCATAATACTTTTATTTAAATACCTGAAACACGTTCGCACATAGTTCTGAATGATCGCACTTTTATAGTTTCGTTTAAATCTTTATTAATGTAATTACAATTACAGTTCCCATTTCAGCTACTGAAGGGCCGTTGCAGCTGGACAAAAACTCGTTGTTCACAGCTGAAATTTTGAACTCCTTCAACAACTTGTTCGATTCAATGAATGGTTCACCTTTGCACATCAAGGATACTGCACCATATCGTACGAACGTCACCTGCAACAGTCCTCACCATCAACTTTGGGCGAGAATTAAATACTTCCTGAGTCCTTGCGATTCCTCGACCCAAAAAACAGTCAGCGTAAAGCTACATTTCCAACTCTGGAGAACTGGAAACTGAATGTGGAGGGGTTTGAGAAGCTATGGTCCATTTTGTCTTCGTATGGATTTGAAGAATTCTCTCCAAGAGATTTTAACCAGGACGACCTTGAAAGTATATTCGGACGGTTAAGGCAACGGAGCTGTAATAGGAAACCTTCTTGTAGGTTGATCACCTCGCACTTAAGAACTTTATTAATCGACAAAATCGGAAGATTCAAAGTACGTCACGGAAATACCGAAAACCGTTCTTCACATGATGATTCCGAGAATGTCGATTTTTCTGACATAATTTCTACATTCAAAAACTTTTTAGTTGACCTTGATTGTATTGATGATGATGGTCGTGAAATTGATTCTGAGAATGGAGATGATTCTATTGTTTCATCACCTATAGAATCCAGTATTCATTCTGAAACTGAATCGACAACAATCAGACCAAAAATCATTCAGCACTTATCTCGAAATAACGAGATTAGCCAGCAAATGATGAAAGTGGTTGAATGTATAAATTGTAAAACTTCTTTCGTGCGAAATCAAGAAATTAACCGTACGTCAGACTCAGTATTTGACCAGATGTACTTTCAAGTGTTGACAGCCATTAATAATGTCATGGTATCTATGTGCTACAAGACGGAAATAAGCAAGAGATTGAAATTGAGGGTTGATGAACTGATGAAGAGTAAGGTTATTAACGAACAATGGTCTTCGTGTTCAGAACATCAGCCCCAATTAAATCACTTGATTATTGACGTCATAGTACGGAGATTCCTGGCAGATTGGAGTGCTGCAGTCAATGATCTCTTGGAGGGCAAAATGGACCATTTGAAAAACGAAAATTTCGTTTTCAACCGGGCTTGGATGAAATTTCAAAAAACAAAATCTGTGGCAAAACGATCCACGTAGTTTTTATGCTTGATTTCTGGACTAATTTTGTATATATTGGTAAATATGTTGTGACGTGGATTTTTCTGCACCTCGATCACTCGGAGAAAATGACCGAGAACTTACCTCGTACACAATAAATCGGCGTCCACGATGTACCCTGGACCTAAAACAATATCGCGAAAGTTGTTGGGCGCCTGGCGTGATTAACACGCCTCGAAATCGGTAATGCGAAATACCGCGGCCATATACTCGATAGCTCAGTACCGCGGAGAGGGGAGGGGTAATTTTTGGGTAGAGAGAGATGTAACACAAGTAAGCCAACGCGTGGTTTGGCCAAATCACTATAAAATTCCAATAATATATTTCTCGTCAGCGATATTACAAAAAAAAAAATAAAAATAAAAATAATCATACGACTGCACAAGTCGTCCTTCGCGATTCCAAATACACAGGTTTAAATTTAATCCAAAAGAAATAAGAAAGGGAGAAACAGACCAAATAATAAGAAAAAAAAAATGAATAAATCTAGGAGACCTCTACGGCCTACGTGCGCTAGTCGCCGTCTTAATAATACCCTAACTCGCAAAAACCAAAAACAAAATCGGACTCGATGCGCTGCCCGCGATCGGCCTCAACTACGACGCTACTCGTTACTTAATTATAAACCGCTAAACAAAAACGTAATCTAGATCATACTCGACGCGCTAATCGCAATCGTGATTGAATCTAGCTAATATCTTATTTCTACGGGCGCTAGTCGCCACCTTACTGATGCACAAACATCCGTAAACTAAATCAAAAAGACGTGACTCGACGCGCTAATCGCGACCAAATTAATCACTCTAGGAAGCTTTTCTAATCGCGCGAGTGTATAGCGTATTATGACGCATCCGAGCTCCAGTCGTAGTCCCTATTTCCCCAAAGTTCACCACCCTTTTTACGTACGCAGACTCGACGAGACCCCGTGCAGCGAAATTTGGCCGCATTTAATTTCACTCCGAAATTGTTCCCTACTCGAAACCGTGACTCGACGCGAGACTTTACAGGGATCCCCTTGACTCTACGCGTTATCGCGAAAACTCAGGCTACGGTCATCCTCAAGGAGATCGGCAAACAGATTTCGAGCGCTACTCTAACTCTAAGATTACGTGGGCCGACCGTTTATCAGTGTGCCAATTTAACTTGCGCTCGAAATATGCCCGCAAAGAATTATAAGCGCTTACCGCTCCGCAGCCACCCGAGGAATTCTCCTACTCCAGTTTCTGCCATGTCCCATACACAAGTCTCTATTTCTTTTTTTTTTTTTGAATTTTTGCGCTACTCAACAGTCGCGAACTGTCGCCAGGACTCAAGTGACGAGTCCTGCAAATCGGAGCCGCAATTCGAACATGCCCCGAACATAGGCGCCATCCATAGTCAAAATTTTCCCAATCGCATCGGGGTTCTCGTTACGCAATTCTTACAATCCAGCGTATCGCTATCGTTGAATTCCGCTGTCGCGTGGTGTTGATTGGCTGGCCCGTCTCGGGTACCCCGTAGCTTGGCAGTGGCGTGGTGATGACTTCGCGAGGGTACCCGTCGTCAGTTGGGCGACGGAGGGGGGGGGGCTACGGCTCGCCGGCCACCAACGGGAATCTCGTCCGCCTTGGATTTCCTCGCGGCAGAGCTCTCCGTTGACGCTCTCTCCGTAGCCTCGTGCGAGGCCCTCCTTTCGTCGCGATCCGCCGCGATTGCCATCCAGTAACGTCGTTCGGATTTGCTGCCGATCCCCTGTCTGAAGCCGCATTTACTCGCCACCCAAAAAAAAATAAACAAAAATCCTGAAGAGTCTTATTCGCTAAACCGGCGATGGTCCCCTCTTAGAGTCTCGGATGCGTGACTGTTGTCCTGGCGCTCTTTTTCGAAATGAGCCGCGGTCTGCTCCGCGTGCTCCCTAAGTCTGTGGTCCGTCTAGAGTTCGGGGAGCCGTGTGGAACGCGCAGTAAAAATGCCACGTTACAATGTATGTAAATAATGTATATATGTGTTACGCCCCGATGTACCGGCTTGGCGTACCTTTTTCAAAATTCCATTTCATTTCATTTCTTCATTTCTTCAATGCACAGATATCATTTCATCAAAATCTCATATTCTAATAACGGCGAGTTCCACCCCTCCTGGCAAAAGTCACGTAGAGACCAACGACGATCCCTAGTATAAGGTTCAACTTTCTTCTATTTAACTGATACCAAGAACTGAGGTAGGAGACTGCTGAATTAGCATCAGTAGCGCTCAGCCTGGAAATATCCCTCTTTTTAAGTTAAAACTATAATCAATAACTAGGGTAAAACACTACCTTTAGAACCACCAAATTAAAATAGATTACTTATTGGAATGTATGAATGAATGTGTGAACATTGCATGTAAATATCTTTTGTTCATATCTTCAATGTGTCACCGACGAGATTGAGAATCGTCGGAACACCGTCGAAGAGCGAGAAGTAACGCTGACCATGTGGATTTGGGCACCAGGAGGTCGCCCTCGCACCTCATTGGCTAATTACCGTTGTAACTAATTACAACTGCAGCTCCTTGGACCCTCGGGCCCAAGAAGCCGCGTCTTTCGTCTGTCAAGTCGCGAAGTGCGTGGACGTCTACCCGGATTAGCCCTCTCGAGCAAGAGTAGCGTTTGGAAAATCTTAGTTGTGACCGACCTAAAGTCTCGCGCTAATTCGTCAAAACCGAGCATTCAGTTATTCTGTTAGCTGCAAGAGACTCACTATCTTCTACGTTTCCACCTTTTCTGTGCTTTACTAAATCTCATCATTTCGCGAATAGACATTTTTATGCCATTCCATTTTCCATAATTAAATTGAGTTCGGCCCTGATTCAACCGAATCAGGTAATTTTAAGTGATAATAATAATAATTACACTATCGTTTTTAATAAATAAATCGTTGCAATCATTTTTAACATACATCAAAATCAGAAAATAGACACTTTCAAGCTTTCGATAATAAGATATTCCAAATCTACAAAGAGTAAGTGACCGACGTTCAACATCCTTCGATTGATCAACTCTTCCAAACTTGAGGTGAGGCCCTGGTCCAGAATTCTACCGACGCAGACCGACACGATCCGACGGCTCTCAATCTCGTCGACCGATTCACCTAAAGCTAAGTCAATCCGAGTGTTAATTTTCGAAATTGAACGAACTTTTGTTTCACCTTTTTAATCAAAATTTACTTCAGTAATAGCAAGTCTAGAATTGGTGGCTAGCTTCACTACCCCCAATTAAATCGTACTTATTGTTTCCAAGAATTAACCAATAAGACTTAACAATAGTATATATAATTGATTTAAGATAATTTAAAAAGAGAGATACTATATCGAATAATCACGACCAGTTAGTTAACCACCGTTCAGAGTAGATGTTCCTGGTACCAAATAATAATATCCTTTAGAATAGTATAACACACGATTTGTATAAACTTGAACACTTTATAAATTGTTACTTTCGGCTCATATATCATTATCACCATTGATTGTTACCAGACATTTCAATCGCCAAATCGAAACAGAATATACTTCATCTTTTACCAGTTAAATCATATTAAACATTTATTTTGAACTACCTTTTTCCCATTTTTATTATTATAAAATTGCCTCAACAATTTAAACACACCTCGCAGACCTGTACAGGACTATAGCAACACGATCCTACAAATTACCGGCTTATCGAAAGGTAGGTCTTTTCTTAGTTTTAATAATTATTCATTGTCGTTACGTGGGAGCTTGATTATTCAATTAATCATTAACTACCACCGCTCAGTACACCCTCACCCCCACGTAACATATGTATATATACGTGTAATATTTGTGAATATGTATGTAATATTGTTGAATATGTATGTAAATAATGTATATATACACAAACAGAAGCTACAAATCAAATCATACAGTATTCAATATTCATTACTGCGTTAACGATGTGAGATGTTTTTAAGTAATGTATACGCAGTAAAACCAGCATATATAAAAATCGAAACAAACATGCTAAATTTTAATCATGTTTAATTTAAAATCTCGCATCAACATTTTTAGAGAATCACGTGCAAGTTATCTTTCATTTCATTGTTTTTCATCTATAAATATTATTAGTTCAAAATTTCATGCTTATCCTTAAAGATGAAATAGTCTCCACCAATAATATATTATTAGTTTCACATTCTATACCCATTCTTAATAATAAAAGAAAATCTGTCATTTGTTAATGTTGCTTTAAACCGAAATAAAAAATGTAGTTCTCTAAATCTAATTTCAATGACCAATATAATTAATCCTTTATTATTTATATTTTTTTGATAAGGAGATACATCTCCATTTTCCATTTCTGTTTTGCACGTATAGACGCAAAGTTCCTGAAAATATATTTTTTTACATTATTATTGAACTATTCATTCATCTCATAATTAATACATACCTCTGATTTCACTTCGTACGGCGGATTATGTACTTTCGTCCGTGGTATTACTTTCCCACGGACGATTCGTTCTCCACTAGCTTCATCATGAATTTCAACGACCTCCTGAACATGATGGCTTTGGAATAGTTTATACCCTAGAAATGTTTAATTAATTGATCATCGTATTGTGAGTACTACGATGATCCTAAAAACAAATACGTAGTAAAAATTAAAATGAATTTGAAAGAATATCTCATATGTTTCGTGCATTTACTTACCTTTCGACAAAATTTTCCGCGAAAGAATTCTGCATGGATATTCTGAAATCCACATTTGATGATAATGTGGCTCATAATATCACTTTTAATTTCGTATTGCACTAAGTAAAACAATAATTTGAAACGTGCCGTGATTGTACGCTTGTACGCTTTGTATCCCACCGCACGCAATACATTTATCACCGAAGATTTTGAAATTCCTATCTCTTGAGCGATACGGGTTGCAGGTTTCATCGGATCTTCTTCGGCACACAAATATAGCGCTAATTTTGTCTCATAACTTGTGTGTCTGTTCGGCTGCGATACCTTTACTGTTCTTCCATCGACACTTCCTTCTTGTTCGAACCGTATTACAATTTTACGTATCGTATTATGCGATGGGATCGGGCGATTTGGGTACGTTGGCGTGAAATGAGTCGATATCTCGCTGCCTCGTAACGTTGTCTCAAAATCGCCACTTTTTCTTCAACACTGAATTTACAATTCGGCATTTTTGGCAGTACTAAATTGGAAAGCAGATTCAATTATTGCATACCGAAGTAAACAACGCTTCAATCGCGAATAGACGCCGTAATAATGCAAAACCATCTGTTGATTTGTGGTTGCTGTATGGTAACGACGAACAAATGAATATAGCGTTCAATCTGGACGAGTTATTGACATGTAATCGTTGCATCTTTCCGCAAATCAATCGCGAACAATACTCAATAAAAATTTTACTTTATGAAGAACAGGGTTGTACATTTTTTTATTAAAAAAGTAAATGATAAATGTATTGCGTGCGGCGGGATACAAAGCGTACAAGCTGCAGAAACACCAAGAGCTTCTGCCTGGTGATGCAGGACGACGCCTCATATTTTGCGAACAGACGATGAACATTTATGATCAAAATACGGGGCTCAGAGTGTGCTTCAGTGACGAGAGCACGGTGTTTTTAGTGGGAATGCCGAATAGGCAGAATACAAGAGCGTGGTCCCAACATAATCCCTATGTTTTCCTTGGAAATCGAACACAGTACCCTGTCAAGGTCAACATTTGGGTGGATGTTGTCGACGGTCACATTATCGGGCCGTTTTTCATCGACGGAAATCTTAAGGGCGTTGCCTATGCCTCGAAGAGCGCGCGCAAACAGAGACTCACGATTTTCCTTCTCATTTCCTCATTTTTGAAGATAATTAGGTTCTTAGGGGGTCATTTTGAAGGTAAAGGATAGATCTGTGTCGCCTTTTTTTGCCGAATTTTCGATTTCGCTTTCAGATTTGCGTAAAACGTACTTGAAAGTACGTTATGTTTGAAGTGAAACACAGCGGACAGTGAATTTTTTTTCGCAATTCGGCGAAAAAGGCGACACAGATCTATTCTTTATCTTCAAAATGACTCCCTAAGAACCTAAGTATCTTCAAAAATGAGGAAATGAGAAGGAAAATCACGAAGCATAAAACAACAAATTTTTCGCGCAAAAGGCGGGCGGCTGCTAGCGCCACGACTGCGTTGGCCGGCGACCATGCGAATTATAGGCGAGGAGAGTAGACTCAACACCCCCCACTACAATTCCCCTCCTTCGAATCCTCGTCGCTCGGCACGTGGATAGTGTTCCGCGCTTTTATTTTTGCTTGTGTTTTTCTACAGTGTTTTTTATTATTTCGAATCAGTATTTATTCCCGCGATGGCTAAGAAGAGAGGGAATGTGTCTTTGAAGAAGAGGAAACGACCCGGCATAAAGATTTTGGCTAAATTTCAGGAAAAAAGGAGGTAAATCGAATTATTTATACGATTGATGGTGCACCCTCTCTGACTTCGAGATTCAATCACTTGAGTACGAACAATCGCAGGGCTTTAATTTAAGAAGGTACTTTCAAGAGCCGATAGTGCTGTTCATAATAGCAGTATACATTCATTCTCTAGTTTTTTTATACATACGAAAATATAAACTAGAATGCATTGTGACGTGTGGTACTAGCCCGGTTTGCATTAGTCGCTAAAATATGTCATCAATTTGTTACGTGTTCAGGTTAAATGATCGAAATCGATATTCGGCAATTAGCATGAGTGTTTACACTTTGTCGATCATAAGGAATATTCTTATCACTTATTGTGACTACCTAAGTATCCAAGGTAAAATTACAATATACCTGACAGAATTTTCCATACAAAGTAAATACGGCGCGTACGTATTAGGCCACTAAAATACGCGCGTTTTGTTTTTATAAATAAACTTGACGTAATTCCGGGGTAATCATACATGCACACATTACTTACAAATCAGCCACCTACAAAACTGTCATCAAATCAGATACTACTGCCAAGTATAATTTATTTAGAAACTAATGATGATTTTGATATACTATAACTAATGATGACAAAAAAAAATAATTGAAATCAAAATTGAAATTCAAAAAAAAAAAAAAAAAAAAATTTGATAAAAAAAAAAAAAAAATTGGAGTACGTGGTACTTGGCGGGCCCATGTTTATATTGCCATTACAACATTGATATAACTCGACTTGTATTTTCTTGTGCTTGTTTTAAAAAAGCCCGCCTTTTACCACTATCTCCAATTTTTTTTATTTCAATAAAAATTATTTTTTTTTTCAATTTCAATTTCGATTTCAATTTTTTTTTTCGTCATTATATTAGTTATAGTATATCAAAATCATCATTAGCTTCTAAATAAATTATACTTGGCAGCAGCATCTGATTTGATGACAGTTTTGTAGGTGGCTGTTATGTGGGTGGCTGTCACATTAATATACTTGGGGAAAGGTTTTTGCACCAGAGGTGCTTTTTGGGGATATCAGTACTTTTTGTGGGATTTCGCTTGAACATTTAAGAATTTTGCTCGCTCGCTGCGCTCGCTCGATAGATTTTTGGAATACAGAATTAATATTTGAGACGAAAATAATCGGTGGAAAAGCCAAGTTAGAGCTTTCTCATAATTACATGTATCAGGTCCAAGGTCTTCTACACATTACGAATAGGAAGTGGTGCTATTTCATAGTTTGGACGCCAAAGGGATTGATTTTTGATAAAATAAAACGTGACGATAAATTCTAGACCGAAAAAATGGAGAATAAATGAGCAGATTTTTTTTACTTTTGTTTGTAACCCGAGATCGTAGATTCTAGACGCGCCCGACAACGCTCAATCCGCGAACCCCCTCAAATCATCGAAGCCCAGATAAGGCCGCGCGTAAGAAACGGTAAATTCACGACCGACAGACGACAAAACACTGTAATATAAATATATGTACTGTGACGTGGATTTTTCTGCACCTCGGTTACTCGGAGCAAATAACCGGGAACTTACCGCGTGCACAATAACTTGGCGTCCACGATGTACCCTGGATCTAAAACAATGTCGCGAAGTTTGTTGGGCGCCTGGCGTGATCAACACGCCTCGAAATCGTTAATACGACACACACCGCGACTATATGCTCGGTAGCTCAGTACCGCGGAGAGGGGAGGGGTAAAGTTTGGGTCGAGAGAATTGCAACACAGGTACGCCAACACGTGATGTGGCTTGATTACTATAAAATCCCAATGATATATTTCTCATCAGCGATACAACAAAAACAAAAGAAATAAAAGTAAATAATACAAAAAAAAAATAAAAAGAATGATAATGCGACCACGCAAGTCGTCCTTCGCGATTCCAACTACAATTTCACTTTTACCTAAACTAAATACGAAAGGTAGAAATACTCCAGATAAAAAAAATAAAAATAAAAAAAAAATAATAACAAACAAACAAAACACAAAAAAAAAGTTGAATAAATCTAGGAGACCTCTACGGCCTACGTGCGCTAGTCGCCGTCTTAACAATATCCTACTTCCTAAAAACCAAAAACAAAATCGGGCTCGACGCGCTGCCCGCGAACGTCCTCTACACAATGGCGCTGATCGCCAACTTAATACTAACTGATAATACAAACAAAAAAAAAGAAGAAAGAAAAAAAAGAATATCAAATAACTAAAAAGAATATCAAATAACTAAAGTGATGCGAGGCTCGTCGCGACACCCGCGATCCTCCTCTAAAAACGCATACGCTTATCAGCACGCACCCGAGCTTCACTTCCTCGGCGACGGCGGGTCGCAGTCGCGAATTCGAATGCTCCCCGTGATTGCTCGCGACCTGTACGATAATAGAAGCTGTGCCGGATGACGTGAATTGACCCCGTGTAACGGACTTCGGTCACACTCAAGCTCGAGACAATAACGTCTCGGCTCAACCCGTGGCTCGACTCGATTTTCTGGATTCCCCGAAGTTAACGTTACTCTCTCACGCGCAACTCAGGCTACGGTCACCAAGCAAAAGAATCGGCAAATGAATTTCGAGTACTTTTCGACACACAAACTATCAAACGGCTATCCTTTATCTGATCAGCCTGTACTCAATTACCCTCGAAATTCGATCGCGAGAATGTTAGCAACGCTTACCGCTCCACATCCACGCGACGAAGGGTCCAACTCCCTCGTGACGATGGCTGTCCATCATTCCTCGCGATCACCACTTCTATACAATAACGCAAACCCAAAGAAAAGCCTGACCTAACGCAACTTCGCCACGTGACTACTGTCTTAGTTGGTCGCCAGAACTCGAGTGATCTCGGATGGTCGCAACGCCGATCTCGTCGCGCTAATTTTTTTTTTTGTGACGTCATCACCCTAAGAATGCGCAACAATCGATCGGTCATCGATTTTTGGGGATTGCGCAACTTGCCGCGCACCTGTCGTCTCTACGCGGCGCAGAACTTAAGGCTAGATCGCGATGTCGTCTCCCGCGCAGCTCTACGTAGTCCTGGGGTTGGGCGGGGTGGTGCTCCCTCGTCGCTAGCTGGTACCTCGCGGTTGCCTTGGTTGGGCGTAAGCGGGGTGAGCGGGGAGGCTGCGGCGCGCCGGCCGCCAGCGGGAATCGCGTCCGCCTTGGATTCCCGCGCTGCAGGGATCTGCGTTGCCTCCCCCTCCGCAGCCTCGGTATCCTTCCCGCGAGATCGTCGTGATTTCGCCTTGCCTCGGAAGATGTTCGGTGTCGGAGTTGGTCACTGGAGAGTAGCCGGTGCACTCAAAAAAAAATAAAAAAAAACAAAAACCTGAAATATCTTGTTCGCAATGCTCTATTTCGTCCCTGTCGAAGCTCGGGTGCGTGACTCCAGTTCTGGCGCTCTCTGATATTATTCCGCGACTCGATTTTCTAGACCCTTATTCCGGGATCTCGCCCAGGGTTCAGGGAGTCTTTTGTAACGGGCAGGCCTAACCGAACTGCCACGTTACAACTCCCCCCCCCCTAGACGGATCGTGGGGTGCCAGAGCGCCAGCGCTGCATCCCGCGAGCCGAACTTCGCGAGGTGACCGCAAGCTCGAAGTACTCACACGCTACTGCGCGGTACTCACCGAGAGTCCCCTCCCAAGAGGACGATAAAACAAAACAAAACAAAAAAAAAAGATTTTCTCCCGTGTCCTCTGGGATCCTTCGCGAGCTCAACTGATCCCCTTCCTCACGCCATAGTTGTCTCGGGGGGCTTTCTACTTCGCCACTGGATCTGAAATTTTTCCCAAAACCCGCCACCTGGGATCTATGAAAGAAAGCGGACGCCATTCATGTTCGGGGTTAAGAATTTATTATAATAATAAAAAAAAAAGAACGACTTCAAACAAACAAAAAAAAGGAAAGAGGGAAAAAAAAAATTTTTTTTTTGTGTTTGGCTTAGCCACGTCGCCCCGGCCGGCCTCTATCCCGGCCCCGGCCGGTTGCTGATGCCATAATCCGTCGACGGAGCCTCTCGACTTCCTCGACCTCCTCACTCGTTTCTTCTACTCCCCTCGCAACGGGGGTAAGGGGGATGGCTTCCCTCGCTATGGGGGACGTTGGGGCTGCCCTTGTGGAGTACCCCGGGGGGGGGAAAATCTCCCTCGCCATGAGGGAGGGAAGGCTGGCTGCTGGCCCGGTCCCCTCGCGAACGCCCCCCCTACTGGGGCGACTTGCCTGGTTGTGGCAGGCGGGGCACCTTGTCTTCGGGTATCCGGGCCATCCGCACCGTCGGCAGAATAGCCCGAGTACCCAAGGACAGTCGTGGTAGGCATGATAACCCCGCCAGCAATTCCAGCAGCCGCCCGCTGGCAGCCACTGTCGCCACTCGGGGCCTGCTGGGGCGGCTCTCCCCCAGCTGATGGTCGCCGGGGGGAGAGGGACCTTCGCCAAGACTAGAAGGTCCCGTACGGCCCGGATGTCGTCCTCCATCCTCGCGATACTTGCGTCCACTAAGGGGAAGAGTCAGTCAGGATCATAGTTATCGTCTGTGACCCCTTTCCCCTCCTCGAGAAGCCTAATTCCCCCTCACGGTTCTTCCCCATTTCTATGCGCAATTGCCTCAGACTCCACGTACCGCTTCAAATCCTTGATGTGGTGTCGACCGCGCCCCCCTCCTTCGCTATCCTCTAATTCATAGACGACGGGCGAGATTACTTGCGCAACGCGAAATGGACCGGCAAACTTGGGGGCTAGCTTCGCAGCGACCTGTTGGATGGCCGAGGACAGAACTCGGTTTCGCTTCCATACCCATTCCCCTACTTCGAAACGGATATCCCGGTGTCCTTGGTTATAATAGCGTGCCTGTCGCTCGTGGGCCTCCTCGAGATGTTTAGTTACTAAGTCACGCAGCTCACCCAATCTCGCCATTCGGTCCCCCCATACTTCGGGACGGGGAACGGGGATTTCCGCGGGACCTTCCGCGAGTCGTCGCAACTGCATCCGTGGTTTGGGATCGCGACCCAAGTTTAAAAACGCGGGACTGACTCTCAGTGAGCTATGCACAGCGGTATTATACGCAAATCGAAATTCGTGAAGGTGCACATCCCAATCCCGGTGATCTGCCTCGATGTAGGCCACGATCATGGTTTTTAATACGCGATTCACCCTCTCCACGGGGTTAGCTTGCGCGTGGTACGGCGGTACTTTCGCGTGGGTAATATGGTATGCAGCGCACAGTTCGTCGACGGCCTTATTCGCGAATTCAGTGCCGTTATCCGTCAGGAGCACCTCCGGGGTACCCCATCGGGACAGCACGAGATCTTCCAGCGCGGCAAGGATGTTTTTCGCGTTGGATTTTCGCAATGGCGCTACCTCCACCCACCGGGTAAACAGATCTTCAAAAACCAACAAATACTCGAACCCGGCGCGACTTCGGGGAAAGGGACCCATGACGTCCGCCGCAACCACAGTCCAGGGCGTGTCGACGACCCGTCGACCCATAAGGCCCGCTGGTGGCACCTGTTGTACTTTGCACTCTTGGCAACGCTCGCACGCTCGAACCATCAAAACTATATCGCGATACATTCCGGGCCAGTAGTAGTCGGCCCTCGCTCGCGCGTAGGTCTTCTCGACGCCAAGATGCCCTGCCTGGGGGTCCTCGTGGACTTCCGCAAAAATCCGCGATCGCTGCTCCCTCGGGAGCACCAATTTCCACGGCGCCAAGTCCGCTAATATTGGCTCGACTAAGGGGTCCGCCCGGAAATGGTATAGACGCCCCTCGACCACCGACCAAGTTCGGAACTTGTGTGGGTAGTCCAGGACGTCCTTTACGCGATGCTGGTACCAGGGGTCGATGACGACATCCCAGACGGCCTCACGCTCCGTACCTGGTCTGCCGTTCCCCGCCACGTCGAGGGCGGCTAGCTGCTCCGTCCCCTCGTTTTCGCCCTCGTACATCCGCGATAGGGCATCGGGCACATGGTGCATCGCCCCTTTTCGGTGTCTAATTTCGCAATCATACTCGAGTAAGTCGAGCGCCCACCTGGCTAACCGACCCGTCGGATTCCGCAATTCCCGCAACCACTTTAAACTCGCGTGGTCGGTTATCACCGTGAAGTGGTATCCTTCTAGGTATGCTCGAAACTTTTTAACGGCCCAAATCACCGCGAGACATTCCTGCTCGGTTGTGGAATACTTCCGTTCCGCATCCGACATTGTCCGACTCGCGTACGCGATCACACGCTCAATACCGCCAATGGTCTGTGTCAAGACTGCGCCAATGCCAAAGCTACTCGCATCGGTCTGTACTGCGAACTCGTGCTCAAAATCGGGACACGTTAAAACTGGAGCCGACGTTAACGCGGCTTTTATGCGTTTGAACGCCGCTTCCTGCTCGCTACCCCAGTCCCATCTCTTATCCTTACGCAATAGCCGGGTAAGGGGTTCCGCCACGCTCGCGAACTCGGGGATGAATTTTCGATACCACGACGCCATACCCAAGAATCGCCTCAATTGCCGCAGGTTTCTCGGCGCGGGATATTCGAGAATCGGTTCCACCTTGTCGGCATCGACCTGTAGGCCGTCCTGGTTCACCTTGAACCCTAGATACCGAACTTCGCTACGACAAAACTCACATTTTTCCGGGTTGATGGTAAGCCCGGCCAACACTATCCGTTCGATAACGCGGGATAGCCATTTTAAGTGCGAACGAAAATCGGTGGTCACTACAATAATGTCGTCGAGATACGCGAAGGCATGCGGCTCCATCTCGGGAGTAATTAATTTGTCTATTAACCGTTGAAAGGTGGCCGGGGCTCCGGTAAGCCCGTATGGCATCCGCACAAACTGAAATAATCCGCGACCGGGGACCGTAAACGCCGTTATTTCGCGACTCTCGGGTGTCAAGGGAATCTGGTGGTAAGCTTGACTCAAGTCTATAGTCGAGATGTACTTGGCCGACCGCAATTTATCCAAGATACCGTTCATAAACGGGATCGGATACGCATCTTTTTTCGAAACGCTATTGACTTTTCTAAAATCCAAACAAAACCGGTATTTCCCGTTTGGCTTCTTGACCATCACGATTGGCGTCGACCACGAACTTTGGGAGGGTTCGATCACTCCATCCGCGAGCATACGGTCTACCTCCTCGTTAATAGCTTCCTGCACTTTCGGGGATACGAGGTAGTACCGCTGTTTAATCGGGGCGCTTCCCTGCACGTCTATTTTGTGCTCCGCGAGATGAGTGAGACCCAAGTCTCCCGAGACTTTCGGTAATTCCTTCGCTAAGAATTCCTGTAATTCGCGATTCTCGGTATCCCCTAGCTCTACGATACCGCTACAACTTGACACCTCGGTAACGGGGATCGGGTGACCCTCCTCAAATTTTCCCTCGTATTCCGGAATATTCGCGATTCTCCATGATTCGCGCGCGCCGTCAATCGAAAAGCCAAATTTGCGCACGAAATCCATTCCCAGAACGCAATCTCCAACTAAGGTGGGGATAATCCGCAACGAAAACTTATGCGCGACACCCAGCAACGTTATCGGCAGCTCTACTTCTCCGGTTATTGATTCTACCGATCCATTCGCCAATACGACACTCGAACAGCTGGGTGATTTTACCGGTCGACCGTACTCTAACGCAATTTGGTGTCCGATCGTACCGAGAAATGTTCGCGATGAGCCGGTGTCTAACAACGCCCTGACCCATGTGCCCCCGATGCACACCCGCAAAAACCAGCGTTGACCGAACTCCATGGTTTGCATCGGAAAACACGTCGCGATTTCCCCCTCGACGCCACGCAATGCCGTGGTGTCTTCCACTCGGGGCGCCGCGCCGACACTTAGCGAGGCTGCCCTCCCTGGTTTCCCGAACACCGCGGACAATTCGTCGAATAGACGCCGTCGTACCCGCAATGGTAGCAAAAGGTTCGCAAGGGGTCCGGGCAACGGCTAAATCGGTGACCGGGACGATGACAATTCATGCATAACTTTTCGTCCCAAACCTTGTCGCCACGAAATTGTTCGGCCCGGGACACGCCAGGGGCCGGCTGGTTAACCGAGGGGGTCGCTCCCCTCCTGGGCCCTCGCGCGGGTCGCGTTGGTGAGGTCCGCCTCGTTGGAGTCGGGCTTCCGCGACTTGGCGGTGCGCCGCTAGCTTTACCCCTCTGGGTCGCCACCGCCATTGCCTTCAATAATTTCTCCTCGAGCCCTTTCACCTGGGCCGCGAGCAGCTTCTCGATCGTCTGCGCTACGGTTGGCTCAATCCCTACTTCTGTAATTGCGGCTAATCCATGTTCGCCTCGAGTCGCCGCGGTTTTGGTCCGGCACGCTAATTCGCTAATAAAGGACTCTTTCGGCGTGGGCGGGGGGCGGTATTCGCGAGATAATGCGAGGTTTCTTTCCCGCTCCGTGGCGAGATAGATCAATTCGCTCCACGTACGAATTTCCCTTCGACGGAGGACTTCGCGAATTTCGGGACGCATGTTCTTAAAAGCCAGGTCTAATTGCTGTTCCATAGTGTACGGACGCGGCATCCGTCTCAACAACCCTCGAACACAGGAAAGATATTCTGTAACTGACTCTACTGGTCCCTGAGTTCGTGACCTAGCCTGGTCCTCCACGCGACTTCCGACTGTCCCGTCCCCGAACCACAAACGCAAGGCCGCGCGAAACTCATCGTACGTGACCCAGCTGTCCCGTTCGCAACGCAACCATTCCAAGGCTACGCCCGAGAAGATCATCGTGAGCGAACTCAACACTTCGTTCTCGCTCAATTCCGACAAACTACGCCACTCTTCCAATCGCGTCAAGAAATCCTCGACACTCGGCTCGCCAATCCCAGAGAACTTGAGGTTCCACCCTCGCAGGGCCCTCGGGATGTCACGTATTGTTTCCCGGGTACGCGATTCGATATTTGTATCCCGGGTACAGGTCGGCCGGGCAGCGGTCGCCATACCGCGAGGAATTGTTGCGGGATCGACCGGTAACGACCGGAATTCGACCCGCGAAGCTGGTGGCCCCGCGACTAGCCGGGTAGAATCCACGATGGGTTCCTCGAGCCCGTGTCGGTGCCCCTGGATCGGGGAGGCCTCCCCCCAGTGCCCCTGGGCTCCGCTAGCCATTGAAAACGGCATCGAGTGGAAGGGTATTCGCGTCGGAACCTGGTACGCGGTCGGTCGCGAGGTGCTACCATACACCGCCGAGGTGGTGGTAGCCGCCGAGGCGACGGCTACGCTCACCACCGTACTCGTCGTCGCTACCGTGGTTAGCCGGGTCGCGATGGTAATATTCACGGGCTCTAACAGCCGCGAATCGCTAGCCCTTCGGGGCTGTTCCCGCACCGGTTCCGTGATGGTCGCTAATTCGGCCAATCCCGCGAAGACATCCTCGTCCTCTGGTTCCCAGGTGACCGACAAATCCCCGCGCTCACGCAAGAGGTGTCGTACGTACCGGTCACGACGCACCAGTAGGTCACCGGTGGAATTTACCCTCGCGGTCACTAATGCCAACTCGAGCTCATCGCTCGTCATCTCGTACAACCATGCGCCAACGGTTACTTCCGCCATGTTGAATTTACCCGCGAAATTGAAGAGCAGGAATAAAGGTAAAAGCACGCAAAAGAAAAGAGAAGCGATGAAAGTGAAAGCACGCACAACCACTATTCGCACCGAAAGACAAAAGCCGTAGGTAGAGTCTGAGCGCAAGCAATGATACCCAGTATGGATACTTCCGCGAAACTTGTTGAATTAATTCGCTATTTTCCACCAGCACCAACAGAACGTGAGAGAGATGTTTCCTCGTATTGGTGTAATCACCTCTATTACCTTAGCGATATCAAAATTGCGAATAAAAGCGACAACAAAAGAAATACCGTAAACAAAATAAAACAGAACAACAAAAAAAAGACAAAAGACGGGCTGGAGAAAAAAAAAAAAAAATATGTTGTCGCATCAGCAACAAAACCCAAAAAAAAAAAAATTTTCAACCGCGATGCTGAACTCCGTCTTTGAAACACACAAAAAAAAACAAAAACAAAAAAAAAATATTTCGAAATCGCAGAAAACAAAAGAAAACAAAAGAAAACCAAAAGGGAAGCAGAAATCCAAAAGCGATAACAAAGAAAATAAAATGACACAAGCAAGAGATTGGCGGTAAAAGCAGGCGATCTTATCCCTAGTATTAGAAATATACGGTGTGAATATACACGGGGTACTTTTTCGCCACCCGATATATTCGTCAAATCGTAGCCTGAGTCGTAAATCGCCAGTTTCGGTGTTATTTGCCACCCTTTGTATCCAATTTTATTCTCATCCTTTGTATTCAAAATTGTCTCGCTGTACTGCAAACGTCAACACGCTTAACCGAAGTGTCACGCGACCTCTCTCGCCCGTAATCTCCGACCGCTGTTTTCGTTACGCGAGCGCTATCCGTTACTAATTCGAAATTTCCAAAGCGCGCAACGCTACTTTCTTTCTCGGAAATTTACAGCGGAAATTTCGCGAAGGCCCCACGTTGGGCGCCAATTTGTGACGTGGATTTTTCTGCACCTCGGTTACTCGGAGCAAATAACCGGGAACTTACCGCGTGCACAATAACTTGGCGTCCACGATGTACCCTGGATCTAAAACAATGTCGCGAAGTTTGTTGGGCGCCTGGCGTGATCAACACGCCTCGAAATCGTTAATACGACACACACCGCGACTATATGCTCGGTAGCTCAGTACCGCGGAGAGGGGAGGGGTAAAGTTTGGGTCGAGAGAATTGCAACACAGGTACGCCAACACGTGATGTGGCTTAATTACTATAAAATCCCAATGATATATTTCTCATCAGCGATACAACAAAAACAAAAGAAATAAAAGTAAATAATACAAAAAAAAAATAAAAAGAATGATAATGCGACCACGCAAGTCGTCCTTCGCGATTCCAACTACAATTTCACTTTTACCTAAACTAAATACGAAAGGTAGAAATACTCCAGATAAAAAAAATAAAAATAAAAAAAAAATAATAACAAACAAACAAAACACAAAAAAAAAGTTGAATAAATCTAGGAGACCTCTACGGCCTACGTGCGCTAGTCGCCGTCTTAACAATATCCTACTTCCTAAAAACCAAAAACAAAATCGGGCTCGACGCGCTGCCCGCGAACGTCCTCTACACAATGGCGCTGATCGCCAACTTAATACTAACTGATAATACAAACAAAAAAAAAGAAGAAAGAAAAAAAAGAATATCAAATAACTAAAAAGAATATCAAATAACTAAAGTGATGCGAGGCTCGTCGCGACACCCGCGATCCTCCTCTAAAAACGCATACGCTTATCAGCACGCACCCGAGCTTCACTTCCTCGGCGACGGCGGGTCGCAGTCGCGAATTCGAATGCTCCCCGTGATTGCTCGCGACCTGTACGATAATAGAAGCTGTGCCGGATGACGTGAATTGACCCCGTGTAACGGACTTCGGTCACACTCAAGCTCGAGACAATAACGTCTCGGCTCAACCCGTGGCTCGACTCGATTTTCTGGATTCCCCGAAGTTAACGTTACTCTCTCACGCGCAACTCAGGCTACGGTCACCAAGCAAAAGAATCGGCAAACGAATTTCGAGTACTTTTCGACACACAAACTATCAAACGGCTATCCTTTATCTGATCAGCCTGTACTCAATTACCCTCGAAATTCGATCGCGAGAATGTTAGCAACGCTTACCGCTCCACATCCACGCGACGAAGGGTCCAACTCCCTCGTGACGATGGCTGTCCATCATTCCTCGCGATCACCACTTCTATACAATAACGCAAACCCAAAGAAAAGCCTGACCTAACGCAACTTCGCCACGTGACTACTGTCTTAGTTGGTCGCCAGAACTCGAGTGATCTCGGATGGTCGCAACGCCGATCTCGTCGCGCTAATTTTTTTTTTTGTGACGTCATCACCCTAAGAATGCGCAACAATCGATCGGTCATCGATTTTTGGGGATTGCGCAACTTGCCGCGCACCTGTCGTCTCTACGCGGCGCAGAACTTAAGGCTAGATCGCGATGTCGTCTCCCGCGCAGCTCTACGTAGTCCTGGGGTTGGGCGGGGTGGTGCTCCCTCGTCGCTAGCTGGTACCTCGCGGTTGCCTTGGTTGGGCGTAAGCGGGGTGAGCGGGGAGGCTGCGGCGCGCCGGCCGCCAGCGGGAATCGCGTCCGCCTTGGATTCCCGCGCTGCAGGGATCTGCGTTGCCTCCCCCTCCGCAGCCTCGGTATCCTTCCCGCGAGATCGTCGTGATTTCGCCTTGCCTCGGAAGATGTTCGGTGTCGGAGTTGGTCACTGGAGGGTAGCCGGTGCACTCAAAAAAAAATAAAAAAAAACAAAAACCTGAAATATCTTGTTCGCAATGCTCTATTTCGTCCCTGTCGAAGCTCGGGTGCGTGACTCCAGTTCTGGCGCTCTCTGATATTATTCCGCGACTCGATTTTCTAGACCCTTATTCCGGGATCTCGCCCAGGGTTCAGGGAGTCTTTTGTAACGGGCAGGCCTAACCGAACTGCCACGTTACAGTACATATGTACATAAATATAATAGCTTTGTATATAGCTTACGTGCAATATTTCTGTGATTTATGTTTAGTTAGTTATATGTATTACTGTGCTAAAAATTTGCTAGTCATATCGTTATAATTATATATCTGATTATTCATTCCAGGAATACTTTCTGCAGTCGGACCAGACTGCGTGTATACCTATATATTATGTAAATATTCGATAGCCTATTTTTTCATTACTATCTGTGACCTGCACTCGTGACGTACTACTTTCCATAGTTTGCGCTTTCTATAGAATTTATTTAGCCATGTAATGTACACAATGCTCGATGCTTTGTTATATCAATTTTCTTTATCAAGATTACTGTCATGTTTCACTTATACTGTTTCAATTTAATTTCTATGAGATCCTTCTCATACAGATTTCGTGATTATGTTTATTAATTTAAAACGAGTTCAATTTTACTTTTACCATTTTATATTATTTTTTATCATTTTGTATTTGTTTGGTGCAAACCCGATCATGGTTGGGAGGTAGGGACGGGTTAGGCGGGTCTCTGTTTGATAGCGACCTCCACGTGGTGAGACCTGGGAGATTGATGATATTTTCGTTGTTATATCATGAATTTGCTCACAGCTATTCGTTGCATTTTCAATTTAAAATGACCTGTGACGACGTCTGGCCGGTATTCGTAAATAGTTACGTATTATTTTCGAGACTGTATTAGGAACAGCTCTCAGCCGATCAAGCTATGCTTTGAGCTGCCTCAAGACAGTCCTGCAAATCGAACCTGACTATGAATACCGGCCATTAGACTATTACCAGTCACGTGATCGCATTGCGTAAAAATACGGACGCCGGTGAATATAATTTTCGTTGAAATATGAAGAATGTATATCTATATCAACATACGTATAAGGAATTCTACGTCACGTCAATCAAAAAATGACCTCGTATTTTTTCAATCTATTCATACTTTTTTTCACATGAAATAGAGGGAAAAAGAATCGACACGCATTTTGGTGTTCGTCCGAATTATGTTTGTTTTCGAAAGTTACAAGACAATCATTCAATTTTGATGCAAAAGGAGCTCGTATATATCCGGTTCTATTCGACGTAAAGACATCATTTACAGTGTATTCGGAAGGTGAACGAATAAGCTTTCATAAAAAAAATGCAATGTTGAACATTATTGAAAATCCCAATTTTTATAAACAATTCAAATGTTTGACGATTTTTACCTCATTAATGACAAGTTTTCGAATTATAAAAAAATAGTTTCGGGTTCCTTATTAAATTCTGTATCACTGGTAAATTTTTCAAGTGGAATCTGAAAGGAGTCTACTTTTTTTTCTATTATTCATCAGGTGCTGCGTCGTGCCGACCGCGATACACTGGGCTGTTTAAAAGTATTTGAAACCGAATGCCCGTGAGGGGTGGAAGAGGCTAGCCGCGTCACCCGCCCCACTCCGGCGACAGCTCGGTTGCTCCGTCTCACTTGTTTCTTTACCCTCTCTCTCGCCACGGTCAACGCGGGAAGCGGAGTAGCCCGCGCTTTCTAGCTAGGCAACGCCCTTAATGGGGAAAGATATTTGCAGCTACTCAGGGAGCAGATTACACCTGCAATCAGAGCGATTGACGGGAACGTAAGTACAATTTATTCAAGTTATACCTAGGTAGATTATAAATAATACTATTAATGATGATGATGATAACAGTAATGAAGTTAATGATAATAATGTAAGATCGTGGTCCCCCATGTTGACTGAGAAGTTTATGAAAATCACGATGGCCAAAGTAATTATAAAATGGGCTCAATATGATTTTGCAAGGCGATTGTAGACTGCGATCTTAATTCTTTCAATTATAAATTACAATTGTAATTCGTAAATCAAATCCTATCGATTAGGCCCAGCACTGGTTGCAGAGCAGTTGACAGGAAATCGAGATGACCTGGGATCAAATCTCAGTGCAGTTACCCGAAGCTTCGGTTTTCCAAGATTCTGACAGTAATATTAACAGTAAAATCATCATCATGATTTAATTCATCGTCGATTGAATTATTTCAACAATTACTCATTACAATTGAAAAATAAGAATTTAAAATGATAATACGAACATCGTTCATAATAATATGAATATTATTCTTTGACTGTATTTTTCAGGGTCCAAGAGTATGGTTCCAATAGGATGGGGCGCCACCACATTTTACGCAACGAGTAAGGGAATACCTCGACCAAGAATTCCCTGATCGCTGGATCGGCAGGGGAAGTCCTACCATACAGTGGCCCGCGCGGTCCCATGACCTCTCACCACTGGATTACGGCCTACGGCCTTATTTAAGTCCTACCTCAACCTAGAAAATAGTCGCTGCTTTTGCTCCTTGGGCCGACAGTGAGAGTTTGATGAACGCGGTGATTCGATCGATGTTCATTATTGTGAACAACCGAATTAAATTACATATTCATAAGATATTGCTAAAAAAAGTATCACTATTCGATTTGTGATTTCAAATTATTTGCACACCCTCAGCTTTTTTCTTCACACTTTTGATGTCCTGATTTATTCTTGGTCGCTCAGTTTTTAGTCTACCATAACATGTTACAAAAGAAAAGAAAAAAAAAAACGATTCAGAGGGATTGACCTGGGATCCTTGTTAATGTAGAAAGTAAAAAATTCAGGCTTGACTGCCAGTTGTTTCGCCAAGCTGCGTTTCGGTATAACGACGAATTAAGCTGGCGAGATACGCGACGAGTTTGTCGGCAGCGGTGTCGGGGCACAATCGAGCAAGCACTAATCCCAGCTTGTCACGGGCATCAGGATTTAATACATCCAATTATGATACGAAGTTCGTTCGACGTTAAATGTAGCGTGTCAGAGGATGTGCGGGTTGTTCCAAGTCGGAGCGACGAGCGCTGGCTGCGCAGCACCCAGAAGGCTTGACGTGACCGAAATCACCAAGGTTCTGGTTTCCCCGCTCCGCAGGTTGCCCCTCAGGAAATGTAACCGGTAGCTGAAACTCGTTTAATTCAATGTCCCGACCAAAAGTCGCCATGACATTTATTACGACTCAGCCAATTCTCCCCCGCCTTACTCGGGGACCCCGATCATCGTCTTCGACTTATTAAACGATCCAAGGTTGGATGGTAGCCAGCATTAATTTTCTTGCTTACCATCCACAATATCCTCTTTGAAAATCTCCCCTGAAAAAATCCCCCATTGAAAAAATTCTCACTGCAGAAATTTATATTTTCCTCGTCAATTTAATTTAATCTGTTTTTTTATTTTTTTATTTTTTTTTTCTTTGTTTTTTCTGTCATAGATGATTTTATCCTGCGGGGATTTTTATCGGAGAGATTTTCTCTAGCCACCATTTTCTTGGATCTAGGATTAAACTCAGACCCCCTGCCGAGGTTTTTTAGCACAGAAAGAAACCCCCTTTTCACATTCTCAGGGAGTATAGGCTATCAATTTTTAAGTATAAAACCGCAATACTAATCAAACATTCTTTATTAACAAAACTTTTACCCAGATACCCCATGTATAATACCCAGAATTATTGATTAACAATTTTATCTTTCGTTACAGCTATGCGAACTATAGGTAGGTGTATAATATGTACAGAAACGTTTGGCCCATAACCACAAGATCAGAAATAGGAATAAATAAAAGTTACACATTACAATGTTCACACAACTGAACGAGTTGCCTTCTTTTATCCACGATCAGTTAAAGTAAGCGTTGAAAATATCATCTACAGTCAACGTCGAGAGAAATAATTCAGTAGCAACGCTAAGTCATTTTTCGATAATACACGTCCTCAATGTCGTTTCAGTCTAAGGCGATTCAAAAACTATCGATGGTTAATCTTGATTTCGGTTTGAACGCGGATTGAACGCATTTAATCTAATGCGGTAGCGTCATAACTGGTTTACAATCTAGCACCCTGTGAAGGATCGATCGTCACCGTTTGAAAATTCGGAACTGTTGCCAAAAACAACCCTCCTGTAGTTCTTGTAGAGCATTTCCTGTAGCTGTCGGGCGTGATGGGCGTCCCTGGTCTCGCATACGATCTTGACCTCGACGCTGAATATGTCCGACATGATCCAGGCCCGCTCGTGCATGATGTCTTTTATGGACACCCCGATGTCGGCGACCATCTTGCAGAGCTCGGAGATCCCTCCTGGACGGTCGGACACCGTCACTGTGAACTTGAGGAGGCGACCCTCGGCGGCAAGTCCGCGCTCCAGGCACCTACCCAGGATCGTCGTATCTATGTTGCCACCGCAGAGGGGAAGGACCACTCTAAAACAGATTTTAACCGATGTAGGTGAGGCGGCAACGCCCTCGAAGAGGTGCGGGCTAAGGGATGGCCCGTTTAACGGTTAATTAACTTTTACGATTATACTTCGTTTCGGGTCGTTACGTAACGACGCCCGGAAACGACGACGGAATGACGCGCGAACTCTGGATGGAACGACTGACGAAGAACCACCACCCCCATGCTTCGTTGTTTCTCAAGGATCGCTACCTCCTTGCCGTATACCTACCATCTTCCTGCGGGATCGCGTATCAGAAAACGGGAAAACCGGAGTCCCAGGAAAAAAGGTCTTACAGGTACTGTCAGGAACATTATGCATTCGAACTACAAGAAATCACATTCCAAAAGCTCGTAAAATTGTACAAAATTGTTTTATGAGTTACGAAACTACTAAGTTGGTGTGGCATTTGAAACGATGGCGATCGGAACATCGTTCAGCTCTTCGTTGGAGGAACTGAGCCGTTACTTTCCTAATGAGCTGCTTGAGAGATGTTGGAATCTTTGGTTGCGAACTCAAATGGTGTCACCTCACCTTTTTCCTTTCAGTTCGTCGAGCTGTCCTGCGAGAATGGCGGCCAATCCCGTAGCTCCGGCACCCTCGACTATGCACTTCTCATTTTCGACCAACTTCAAGATCGCTATGGCGATCCACTCCTCCTTGACGACGACTAGCTTGTCAATCAGCGGATCGGCAGTAACGAAGGCGTTGTAGCCGACCATAGGGACGGCCAGACCATCGGCTAGAGTCGATTCGATTGGTGTGTAAGTTGGACGACCGGCTGCCCGGGCTGCCGTGAAACTTGCGCACCTGTGGGACTCGACGCCCTGGGAAAAATCGGTGAAAAGTGAAAAAACGGTTCTGAGAGGCCTTTTGGAGAGAAAGAATTGTACAGTTTCATTACTTTTTAACTTTTTTTCTCTTTCTAACGTGTCCCTCGAAAAATTTGCCGTAAAACCCAGAGAAAGTAGGAAAATATTTAGAAGTCAAAATATTTTCCTACTTCCACCAGTTTCTTTTAGTATTTATCACATATATTTCGAGTGGCTCATTATAAAAAAAAAAAAAATGTCAAATAAGGAACTACTCTGTTATACAGTATTTTAGGATAGGTTGGAATTAATGCTTCTGATTCTTCCGATTCTTACTATAACTTTCACATGCGGATGCAGGGTTTTTATCGCCAGTGCAACACCGGCGATGAGACCTCCTCCTCCGACGGGAACGACAACGGCATCGATATCTGGAACCTGCTCCACGACCTCCAATCCCAATGTTCCTTGACCGGCCATGATGTGCGGATGATCGTAGCTGGAGGAGGGAAAGACCGCATATCACACTTGTGACAGTGGACATAGACGCCAAACTGAGTCGGGAATATTGTTCCTACCCGTTGATGTAGACGAGGCCCTTTTCCTTGCCGATCTGCATGGCGTTCTGCTTGGCCTCACCCATGTCCGAACCCTGGACGACGACCGTTGCGCCGTGCTGTTTGCACGCTGCGATTTTCATGATCGGCGCCACAGCCGGCATCACGACTGTCACCGGTATTCCAAGTTTTGCCCCATGGTAGCAAAGTGCCAAGGCATGGTTGCCCAGGGAGGCCGATATCACTCCGTTACGTTTCTGCTCGTCGGAGAGCATCAGCAAAGCGTAGCGAGCGCCTCGCTCCTTGAAGCTTCCCGTGGTTTGCAGGAAGTCCTTCTTCAGGTACAGCTCCATGCCCATGGAGTCCGACAGCCGGGATCTCTGTTCGACGGAGGTTTCGGGTGAGTGTCATGAAAAATGATGTTTGTGCAATTGGAAGTGAATCGAAGACTTCCGATTGCTCGATATACAGTGATATTTACATACCGCACATGGTGTGTTGATTATCCCCGACTTGATTTTGAACGCGGCTGAGGTCACGTCTTCGCAGGTGATTTTTTGCGGATTTCCCTCGACGCAGTAAGGGTCAAAGACTGACTCATCTCCCTGTAAAATCAAATCGTTGTACGTATATGCGGGCGTAAAACCATTGAGCTACTGCGATAAGGCCAAGCAATATTCAGGTAGTAATTCTTCGGTTCCTTGATTTTACATAAATACTCCTGCTGTGCCATATCTCCCTATTATGATAGAATATGGAACGTCGATAGTCTTTTGTCACCGCACATATTGACTCAATGACTCAACGCTCATTACTGATAACGCGCGTATATTGGGTCAAAGGTTCATGCTGAGTCAAAAAACCGTTAATCGGTACTTACACCCGTCTCTCTTTGCTTAAAGTCTACGATTCACGTTGTTGGTCTTCAAGATCAACTCTGTGATAAATGTTGCTATGATAAACTCGCAGAATCGGTTAATGTTGTCAACCTTGGAATATGGATGTGAATCACAAAAAGTATCGAATGCCTGAACGTTAGTCATTGAAACTGTCACAGGACTGTCGTTATTATTCAATGTAATTTCATTTTTTTTTTGTTTACAATGCTTTGTGAAATATGAATCTCAGTGTTATACTTTTTAACTGTGTTAAACTTTCGTGAAACCGATAAATCGAAAACCCATTATTGGTAATGTTAATTCGCGTTCGAAGATGTGACAACCGATCAAAGTGCATTGTTCAAAACGAGTGCGTGATGGATGGAATTATTTACTTCGATTTTTCACAAGGTACGGAACTTGAACATAAAATTCAATCCTAAATTATCCCGTGTAACACCCTCGCCCTACAGTAGAGTTTGATGAAGATTATAAGGGAATTAGATAACTTACCGTAGAAATCGAGGAGACGGAAATGTTGCTAGTGCTCGAGTAACTCTTGTTAACTCCATTTGAAGCAAACAAGTTAAGAGGCTGACTTGGAAGCTTATTCAGATCCCTCATCTCGCACCTTGTTTTCAATCTTCGTAGGTAAACTTTAATTACGTTATTGAACAACCAATAACCTGAACTTCAGACGAGATACTGCGCGGGATACGTGTTTTATGGAAAATTGCCTCCGACGAATATAATCGCGAACCTTGTGACCTTAAGCTCGAGTCTCCTCTTGCCGAGAAACTTTACTACTGCTGCACTTACGGATGGGGGCGGGTTACTTGCCCCACTCGGCAACAGCACGCGCTGTGTCACGTGACGGTCACTTATCGTCGTCGGCTGTTTCTCGGACGGAACATTTTCATTATATACATACGTATACATAGCCTCGACACGCCTCACCACCGCAGCATCGACTTCGACCTTATCAACCATCATTTCGCAACACGGTTTACTGTCAGCACTTTTTTCGAAAATCCGCCACAAAATTCTCGGGCTCAACGCGTGTTTTTTTTCAACTACAGTGAAAAGTCGCGACTTGATCGAACGGAGACGAGATTGCCAGTAATTATGATAACGATTGATCGTGAATATGTAAGCAACTGCAAACACGTGGATGGAGATAAATTCGCTGAGAAGAATTATTTGTGGAATAATAAGCGAGCACGGAAAATTTCCATTACACTAAACGCTGTTTGCAAACCGTTAGAAATCGTCTGATTATAAGGGTCAAGTCCACTTACCACATTAGCCTGGCGCCAAATTTTTCTGTGCTCCATTCTTATACAGTGGTCAGAGTAAAATTGAAACAGTCACTCTCGCCGGACCTCAGTCAGGTGACTCAATAAAAAAACGCAATCCAACCAACGACTACGAATCAATGACCTCGCTCTCTGATATCTAGCCAGAAAAAACTGGAAAGAAACCACATTGCACTATTCTGTAAGTCTCGCTGTAATGATTAGTTGAAATTCGGTCATCGCACATGTATAGGTGATCCAGCTTTGACCCCATCCAAATGTGTAGATCTTAAATCTATCTTAAATATAAGCTCAAGTGGCTCTTACTTGATCATCGAATATTCACCTACTAATTGTTTCGTGCTGACATTTTACAGCGACAAATCTGTAATACCGTAAAGATTTGCTGGTTTTCAAGAGGGTGAATAAATTTCATTGCCAGAATGCACATTCTGGATCGAATTTGACTATAATCATTGCTGCATCATTGTGTGAATCATAATAATCGGTAAATTTCCTTAAAGGGGGAAACCGGTTTATGAGGTCGAAATTTTGCTGTTTTTCATGATTTTTTTTAACCAGAAAGGAATAACCACAAAATGTTTAAACTTGGAGGATATTTTATTTATGTTTTCAAGTACACTTTGAAATTTTTTCAAATGATTTCCGCCGGAAATAGTGGAGTTGCCGCGTGCAGTCCATGGGCGATTGCCGTCCGAGCATTTGGCTTGCGTACATCCCTGACGTCGCAATTTTTATCTGTAATCGTCGGGATTTTTTTTTTCATTAAAAACATACTTTCTAAGAATATGAACCTAATTTTGATCAAACAAATTGAAAATTGCATGTTTTTGAGGTGCTTGAACACAATGTCATGTTTTTATACTATATTTTTTCATCTTTCTTGCATAAGAACATATCTTTTTAATAACAATATAATCCCCGAATTAGGTTCATATCACGTGGAATTGAATAAAGAATATCTACACCAAATTTCAGAACGATTGATCAATAACTTTTTGAGCTAGAATGTACGCAAGTCGAAAAAACGTCGTTTCGAGAAAAACGCGTTTGAAATAAAATGTAGCGAAAACAAGAAATTCAAGGCAATAATTAATTATAAAAAATGCTCACCGGTTAATCAGCTATTCCAGCATCATATAGCAATCCCTCTTCTTGCTCATATGCGTCATTCTATTATTCGATAGTACAGCGGTATTGAGGCAGGTAGCTGGAAAAGAAGGGTCTGGGCGACCGCTCCGTTATAATTACCGTGCGCTTCTTCACAGAACCGACGGGCGGTCACTTAAGTGCTCATTGCATTCGAACTAATGGGAATTTTGCTTTGAAATTTTGACCACATATTCTTGAATAGTTATACTAACGATTCATGCAATAAAAAAACAGACGATTTTTCGATCGGTCTGAACTGGGTTCCCCCCTTAAAGAACCGTTTGCACACGGAAGGCGGCATCGCGAACCGTGTCGAACTCGAAGGAAAAATCACCGAAATCCTTGCGAACATGTCACCACAACACGTGTTAAATATTACTGGTGCATTCTATGATCGCCTAGGGTACTGCACGGTAATGATGGGTGGCCAGTTTGAAGTCTACATCGATGGTTTTTTAGTATAAATTATCAATTATTACAGAAAATTAAATTATATTAAATTCTTCGTCCTGAAATTGACTGTTTTACAAAAAATTGTGAGAAAATATTCAATTCTCTCTTAACGTTGAAGTTAGGCTTTAAACAGAAGCAGCGAGTTTTCGCACAGTTGGACCTGTATGATTTTTGTGACAAAATTTCTACAAATTCTCACTGTATAATACGTATGAACAATTCAAGCCTGTGGACAAAATGGGGCTCCTAACTGTTTCTTTTGTAATGCATTTTTTAATATTTTATTTTATCTATTGAAACAATTATCACGTTACTAAAATATCGTGATTTTATTTATGATGACATTTGTATGAATCAATCTTAGAAACACATTAATGAAGTGAAATCTAAAAATCGGTGACTCAAAAGTGTTAGTTGTGCTGTACTAATGGATGAGATCCGTTCACTTCAATGTTTCCTAATTCGAAAACTATTTGATTCCATTTCATCAATGTGTTTAGAATATCATTTAAGACAAATTACGGCGTGAAAAAATGTTCAATTTGTTATGGACGTGATGATAGTTTTAATTGAAAGAGTAAAACAGTGAAAACTTGATGGGATTCCCCAATTTTAAATTAATTTCAGTTCATAACCAATGATCTTTGATGTTTATTGTCGTTATTTTAAATTTGTCATCTTCATTAGGAATCATAATAACACTTCAAGAAAGTTTTAGTTTCGGTTACCGCTCAGTCCTTAACTATTTTCATTCTTTACCACAATCGAAAAATATAGTTCTAGGTAAAGAATGAAAAGTAGTTTTCTAGCTGTTGCCAGAAAGTCTAGTATCCGTTACTATTCTTTCTCGTTATGATCACTGTGACTATATTTTCTTGTAACTGTTGCACAAATTCAATGCCTGTGCAATAACAAATTGACGTTAAAGCCTTATTCAACGGAAAAAGTACAGTAAAGGGAACAAACTGATTTTACGTTAGTAGCGTATATATGAAAGTTCTGGACCACCCCCCCCCCCCCACTCCCCCCCGAATCCGCGGTGTGACCCCCCCCCGCCGCCTACCCCCCCCCCCCCCCCCATCCGCGGAGGTACCACCCCCTCCGAATCCGAGGCGGTACCCCCCCCAAATCCGCAGCGCTACTCGCCCCGTTGATCATTTTCGGGTTTTGCCGCAAGATGGCTGTTTTCATAGGATTTGACGCGCGCGCGCACACACACACACACACACACACACACACACACACACACACACACACACACACACACACACACACACACAAAATAATTCCTGTCGAGACTTGTTTTCCGCCGAACGTCATAAACGTAGGTATTCGGGGCAAGGGCTCTGGGCCCCGATTTTTTATACCTGCACCGCCCATTACCTGCTTTTTGTTGACCGATTTCCATTACATACTTGGGAAACTATACATTGCTACTTTACTCGCAGCATTTGCGCGGATTTTTATACTAGGGTGGGCATTCATCGTAGGCGGCGGTGGGTTCGCGGGGCGGGGGAGGGGGTGAAAACCTGTTCCAACACGCTTTTAGGCAAGATGCAGCTGCGGAAGCGGGTCACTTCAAACGAGCAATAAAACCCAAAAATTTGGAGATAGGGGGATGGGTACAGGCTGGGCCCAGTCGTCTCTGACGCCATTTTTCCTTCCGAGATGCGCAGAACGCAGTGCGCACCGCCTCTCTGACGTCATTTTTCCCTCCGATATACGCAGAACGCAGTGCGCACCGTTCCCTAATTCTTTCGATCTATCGGCCATGTAAGCTCAACGCATCTGATGCAGACTCGTCAGCCTTTCACGTACCATCCGTCAGTATATAATCGAGCGCAACATTCCCACTCCTCAACATGGCGATGATCCTAGACGTGCAATGTTTTATCGGTCATAACATGAAGTTTGTACCCAAGGAAGTCGCAGTCATGAATGTAAACGGGTCGGGTCTGGATTACATCATTTTCAAACCGCCCTATGATTTGGCAAGCTTACCACTTGAATTTAGAGCTACCGATGAATGGTTGACACGCAATCACCACGGAATATCATGGAACGCGGGCAACAAATCTCACGAGGATGTGACGAAGATTGTGAGAAAAATGGTTGAAAATGCGTGTTACGTATACGTAAAAGGGGCGGAGAAGAAAGCATGGCTGACGGAGATCGTCGATGGTACAACGAGGGTTATTAATATGGAAGATTTGCATATCATACCCCCCGCAATGGAAAAATTGAGGTATATGGAAGCGGCACCGTGGCATGACGTGAACCATGGATACTCTCCAGCGAATAACCTCCAGCAAGCAACAGCGCTAGGCTCAATTTGGTATGATGACAACTCTGAATACATCCCGGCATACAATTGTGCCTTTCAAAATGTGCAGCGACTAAGGAGTTGGTATTCGAAGGAGTGTACCAGCTCCCTCGAGAAATCCTTCCGTCTTTACAAATAATTGGACGGTTTAAGTGCAATGATGTCCGACTATATAGCTTTTTTACCAAAAGAATTGATTCGCACGTTCGCATCAAACTCCATCAATGATGCGCGGGATAAACTACCAGAGAATATGAAAATGGACTACGTCATCGCAAGTTTCCGCAGATGTAGCATGCATTACACACCAGGACCCGATGGCGATATCGTGGATGGACCGAATCCTCTAATTAAAGACTGTCTAGGTTGCAATCGTGTGTATAGATAATATGGACAATATTCACCAAAATAACAATGGAATTTATTACAATATATACAATTATATTCGGGTTTATATGTAGAATATTCAATAGAATTAATCTCAATTATATCATAGCTTATACATAGAATTAAAAAAATTTACTATTCAATAAAATTATAATCTAGAAATAGGATACATTACGAATATATATCTTTATAACTTTCACCCATTCTCGTCATACAAAATGTGAATGTTATGAATTTTTACTTGTGAAAAATATATAATCAATAATTATGAATTTAGCGTGGTTTATTCCTCGAAATAATCCATAAAATCATTATCGTTATCCTGTTCGCTAACATCATTATCATCATCGCTATTTTCGACATCTATAATTATTACGATAGTTTCATTCGCCCATTTTTCCACAATCATTTCCATACATATATCACCGTAATTTATACAATGTCGGCTGTTTGGTCTCACTCGAGCAGCTCGCGCATCCTTAACGAGATCCCGAAGCTCCTCCAACGAGAACTCACGTGTTACTTCGGAAAAGCCTATGATTATCTCTTCCTCAGCCTCCTCGTCCTCGCCCCAATCAACGATCGACCACTCATCGTCATCATCACTTGAATGAGATGACATTTTTTTCTTCCTAAAATTGATTCGCGATGAAAAATCTGTAAAACGAGCAAGCCGAAATAGAAAAGTTGATGCCGCTGCACTCATCATTTATATGCATGATGAATCTCCAGTTCAAAAAAGTTTCCACCTATTCAAAATGAGTGATACGGAGAAGGTGTGGAAAATACTAGAATTTTATTGTAATGTAGTGCTACACACCAATCCTCGTCCGAATAATAACCATCATCGTCAGCCCTGTCGATGTCTCCCAGCATTTGACGGATTTGATCAATCTCATACAGAAGTAAACCGAATCCGATGCGTGTTTCATCACCATCACCGCCATTCCAAACACCCTCCACCTCCGCCTCCCCCTCTTCCTCATCCTCCTCCACCTCCGCTTCCTCCCCCTCCGCCTCCTCCTCCTCCTCATCCTCCACATCACTCGATGATGATGATGATTCTAGATGATGCTCGCCAGCCAAATTATGTTCAAACTCGCGAGCATCATCACCAACACTATCGTCAATACATCGCTCGGGGTCGATAATTAGCGTATCAGCATCACTATCAGTCAATTCATCCTCATCATCCTCCTCATCATAAGCCGCCCCTCTGCACACCCGCTTATATGTCGGCGATCGGGATGGTGAATGGGGCGGGGAGTCTGATGGCCCCCTTTTCTGTCCGTTCATATTTTTTCGATATGATTCTAAAATTTTTCCAGGATTTTTGTATGGATACGATGATAGGGAATACAGAAAAGTTAAAACAAATCGAAAAAAACTTTTGTTAACATACTAATCAGTAGTGTATACGAGTATATGCCGGTTCTGGACCACCCCCCTCCCCGCCCCGCCCTCCTTCCCCCTCGCATCCCCAATCCGCGGCGCGACCCCCCCCCCCCAGCCGCGGTGCCACCCCCCTCCGCCCGCCGCTAACCCGCGGTGCTACCCCCCCCCCCCCCCCGCTGATCATTTTCTTGGCTTGCCGCAAGATGGCTGTTTTCATAAGATTTGACACACACACACACACACACAAAATAATTCCTGTCGAGACTTGTTTGGCGCAGGAAAGCCGCACATACGAGTACATCGGATAGGGTAGAAACCCGCTAGATCTATTGAAAAAATTCCAGGAAATGACCCCTGAAGGAAGGTTTAAAACGGCGTTTTGAATGCTTTGAACAATTTTTTTATTCAACATCAATTACATTTAGTTTTCTTCTTCTATTCTAAATTATCTTATTCTAAATTTTAACGAGTAAAATTATACATATTATTTTCAATATCCATATTAATTAAACATATCATCATTCCAAAATTGACTTATACCAATTTTTTAACAGTACCACTGATCGGATTAAATTCAACAATGCGATCGTGCAAGATCACGCAGTAGGCAGAAGTGTGTGGTGGGAACGTAATGCTACAGTCAAATTCCAATCGAATGTCCACAGTTCCAGTTTTCAATGTTTCGTTCGGCTTGGAGCAATCCATGACGATAAGGGGAGCTTGGTTTATAAATACACGCCTCGATAGCAAAAGCTCAGCTTCTTTGTTATCGTAGCTCATTTGAAACCGAACATACATATCATAGAGAATGGCGGGGGATGTGCAGGCTCGGACTTGTTCGCTTTGAAGAGTCGTAAAATTCAAAACTGTGTGTACACATACCATCCGGTGAAGGGTCGGCAAGACAAGATTTTTCTCACGCCAAACACTGTTCGCTACCTGCTTTTGGTTCGCAGATTTTTTTCTCGTTGCATACCCCACGCTAATATGGTTGGTGATGTGCAGGTTCGGACTTGTTCGCTATAAAGAGTCGTAAAACCCAAAACTGTGTGTACACTGTAACGTGGCAGTTCGGTTAGGCCTGCCCGTTACAAGAGACTCCCTGAACCCTGGGTGAGATCCCGGAATCAGGGTTTAGAAAATCGAGTCGCGAAATAATCCTAGAGAGCGCCAGAACTGGAGTCACGCACCCGAGCTTCGACAGGGACGAAATAGAGCATTGCGACCAAGATATTACAGGCTTTTTTTTTTTATTATTATTTTTGAGTGCACCGGCTACCCTCCAGTGACCAACCCCGACGCCGAAGATCTTTCGAGGCAAGGCATAACCGCGGAGATCTCGCGGGAAGGACACCGAGGCTGCGAAGGGGGAGGCAACGCAGATCCCTGCAGCGCGGGAATCCAAGGCGGACGCGTTTCCCGCTGGCGGCCGGCGCGCCGCAGCCTCCCCGCTCACCCCGCCTACGCCCGACCGAGGCACCCGCGAGAGACCAGCTAGCGACGAGGGAGCACCACCCCGCCCAACCCCAGGACTCCGTAGAGCTGCGCGGGAGACGACATCGCGATCCAGCCTTAAGTTCTGCGCCGCGTAGCGACGACAGGTGCGCGGCAAGTTGCGCAATCCCCAAAATGGATGACCGATCGATTGTTGCGCATTCTTAGGGTGATGACGTCACGAAGGATTAGCGTGACGAGATCGGCGTTGCGACCATCCGAGATCACTCTAGTTCTGGCGGTTAGCGGAAGCTCTAGTAAACAGTGATTGTTGCGTTTTTTTCGAGGGTTTCCGAAGATTAGAGTGGTTGCGAGTCGAGATGACTGGGAAAAATCACGAGGGAGTGGGCGAGTTCATCGCGTGGATGTGGAGCGGTAAGCGCTGTTAACCTTCTTGCGAAGGAATCTCGAGAGATAATTAGTAAAGGCTTGCCGAGGACGGATAGCCAGTGAGGATTGGCGTTAGCGACTGTACTCGAGATTCTTTAGCCGATACATCTGCTTGGTGACCGTAGCCTGAGTTGCGCGTAAGGAAGTAGCGTTAATTTCGGGGGATCGAGGAGATCGAGTCGAGTCACGAGTTGAGCCGAGACATTATTGCCTCGAGTTTGAGTGTAACTGAAATCCGTTACACGGGGTCATTTTACTTCATCCGATACAGCCTCCGTTCTCCTGTAGGTCGCGAGCAGTCTCACGGGGAGCATTCGAATTCGCGACCGCGTCCCGCCGTCGCAGAGAAAGTGGAGCTCGGGTGCGCGCTAATGAAACTATTCGTTCCTAGAGGAGGGTCGCGGGTGCCGCGACAAGCCTCGTTTCAGTTTAGTTTTTTTCTTTATTTGCATAATCCGTTAGTATTAAGTTGGCGATTAGCGCCGTTCTGTGGAGGACGATCGCGAGCAGCGCGTCGCGTCCGATTTTGCTTGTGGTTTCTTTTTGTGCGTAAATTAGCGGTCACGAGTAGTGAAGTGACTAGCGCACGTACCCCGTAGAGGTCTTCGGGATCACTTCATATTTTTTTTCTTTTTTCCTTGATTGATTATTTTGTTCGCTCGTTCTTTTTTTTTGTAAGCTAAGCGTTTGCGTTTGGGATCGCGAGGAAAAACTTTCGCAGTATTGTTATTATTTTTATTTTTTTTGTATTATCGCTATTTTGAAATATATTGTTTAATTTTGTTGCTGCTTTGTGAAATATCTTGTCAGCGTACGTGTGGCGTATCAGTCTCTACCCAAAAATTACCTCTCCCCTCTCCGCGGTACTGAGCTACCGAGCATATGGTCGCGGTATATCGTATTACCGATTTCGAGGCGTGTTGATCACGCCAGGCGCCCAACAAATTTCGCGGTATTATTTCAGGTTCAAGGGACATCGAGGACGCCGAATTATTGTGCACGTGGTAAGTTCTCAGTCATCTTCTCCGAGTGACCGAGGAACGGAAAAATCCACGTCACAATACATACCAGCCGATCAAGCCGAGATGCGCAGAACGCAGTGCGCATCGCATCTCTGACGTCATTTTTCCTTCCGATATGCGCAGAACGCAGTGCGCATCGCATCTCTGACGTCATTTTTCCTTCCGATATGCGCAGAACGCAGTGCGCATCGCATCTCTGACGTCATTTTTCCCTCCGATATGCACAGAACGCAGTGCGCACCGTTCCCAAATTCTTGCGATCTATCGGCCTGTATATAAGCTCAACGCATCCGATGCAGACTCATCAGTCTTACACGATACTTGCAAGTCGAAAGCCTATAATTGTCATTTTCTCTGACATACAATTGTTACCTATAACCGTTAAAGTCATGGCAGTCGAAGCGTATATGGGACTTGCAGAGCAGATGGAGGGGACATACAATTTGCTGAGAGAGCAACCACCCGGAGAAGAGAATGACGCCGTCATCAATCATTGGGTTGATATTGGAATTGCGAATATCCAAGTTCTGCGCGATATTTCCATGCAACGAGGAACAACCGTTGGTGCGAAAATACGGATTCAACATACGATCGCACTTCTGCAATCTTGGGTGACGAAGATCAAGCAGTTGCAGCAGCGCACAGTGGTGACGGGTGGAAATATCGGTACTCTTGCGGGTGTACAATGGGACGACGTGGATAGCGCTTTCGCCAGCCAAATCAGAACGGGGGTTGTCACAAATCTCCGTCATAAAAATTTGGACGCCTTTCTGGACGATGTGCAGCACGTCGTCACCGAGAAGTTGGAGCTGATACTGCGCGAGGAGGGAAATGTGAAGGTTAACATCATATTATCATGCAAATACGAAAATGCCAAGCATGAAGAGATCTCCACCGAAGTCAAGAGTTTCAACACCTCCAACGTGGCGATTCTCCTCCCATCAAGCGATATAAATGGTTGGTTTATACGTGCACGGGGTGATCTGCAGTCAAAGGTGGAAGATTTCGAGCAACGCGATTCCGGCTGGAGTATGATTGAGATCCTTAACCTCGCTGTAAATATCAATCGCTACCAGCCTCTCGCCGCGGGGGCGTCAACATTCGTCGAGCTGCCCCAAGACATTCGACATAAAAAGGCTGTGATCAACGTGAGGAACGAGGACGAAAGATGCCTTCTCTGGTCCGTCACAGCAGCCCTCCACCCGGTCAACACCCACACCGATAGGACTAGCCATTATCATCGATATTTTTCCGAGTTGGACTGTACAGGTATCAAATTCCCTGCTACTCTACATGATGTGAAAAAGCTTGAGAGATTAAATAATTTGCGCATCAATGTATATGGTATAGAATCTCAAACTTTTTCGCATCATGCAAAATCAAATACAAGCGTCATCGTGCCGATTTATTTGAGTAAAAATTTGCATAGCGTAAACATTGACATGATCCATCTTCAAATGGTTGAGAGTAATCCGGAAGACGATATGACTGGTGAGTTTGCACCGAGATTCCACTTTGCTTGGATTAAAGATCTTTCCCGATTGGTGAGCAAACAATTGTCCATTCATGAACACAAAAAATTTTTATGTGACAGATGTTTGTGCCACTTTAGCGCGAAACATGTCTACGACAATCACCGACAAGATTGTATTACGCTAAATATAGTACGCATGGAATTTCTCAAGTGTAAAGATTCAGTATTTTCCAATTTTCAAAACAAAGGCACCGTTCCATTTGTCGTATACGCCGATCTCGAATGTATATTAATCCCTGAACCTGTGGATGAATTTGAAACTCGTAAGACTTGTGAAATTCAAATGCATATCCCGCACAGTGTAGCGTACTATGTACATTGCGCATACGATGAGACTTTATCGGAGTTTCACGGTAAACGCGGTGTCGATTGCATAGATTGTTTTATAAAACAGCTTAACGATTTATCAATTCAAGTAGAGTCACGCATCAAAAACATAATTCCGATGAGGTCTCTTACCCAAGTGCAACGCGATCGTCACATGCGCGCAAAGAATTGTTATATTTGTGAAGAACCGTTTACCCCTGAGGAGAAAAAGTGTTACGATCACTGTCACTTCACGGGTGAATATCGTGTTCCTGCTCATAATCGATGTAATTTGAATTTCAGAGAGTCGCACACAATTCTAATAGTTTTCCACAATTTGTCCGGTTACGATTCTCACTTTTCAATAAAATCCCTCGCGTCAACTTTTTCCGGTAAAATTACACTGCTACCCATAAATAAGGAAAAATATATATCCTTCACGAAACGCGTCGATGGAACAATGATGCACTTGAGATTCATCGATTCGTTCCGATTTATGGCTAGCAGCATCGATAAACTTTCCACATATTTGACCGATACCGATAAACGCATAACACGCAAATTTTATAATAACCCGACTCAGTTCAGTTTGATGACCCGCAAAGGCGTTTTTCCCTATGAATACGTCGATTGTTGGGGGAAACTCGATGAACCGCGATTATCCGCAAAGACGCATTTCTACTCGCGCCTCTGCGATGCAAATATTTCAGACACCGATTACGAGCACGCGAAAACTGTTTGGAGGAAATTCCATTCAGAGTCATTCGCGGGCTACTCAGATTTATATTTGAAGACCGATGTTCCTTTGCTTGCCGATATTTTCGAAAATTTCCGCGCTAGCTGCTTCAAAACATACAATTTAGATCCGTTGCACTACTACACTGCACCGGAACTTGCTTTCGACGCGATGCTCAAGCGTACTAATGTAAATTTGCAACTCTTAGACAACGCTGAAATGGTGTTATTCATTGGAAGAGCCATTCGAGGCGGCGTAGCGCAATGTTCCAATCGACACGCTCGGGCCAATAATAGATTCATGGGAAAAGATTTTGATCCAAACAAAGCGGAATCGTATCTCATGTATTTTGACGTGAATAATCTGTACGGTGCAGTTATGAGCGTGCATTCACCAATCGGTTCGTTCGAGTGGGAGTATCAGCACATCGATATAACGAACTATCCGGACGATTCGCCGATCGGCTACTTTCTGGAGGTAGATTTGGACTACCCTGTGGAACTCCACGAGGATCACAAAGACTTACCACTTTGTCCCGAACATTTTACTCCTCCAGGTAGTAAAAATTCCAAACTCGCGACCACCCTTCACCCCAAAACAAAATATATATTGCACTATAGAAATTTGAAACAGTGTTTGAGTTGAGGATTAAAAGTAACGAAAGTGCACAGAATTTTGAAGTTTGCACAATTTCCATGGCTCGAGCCTTACATCACTCTCAACACAGACATGCGTAAGCGGTCTAGGAATGAATTTGAGAAAAACTTTTACAAACTCATGTATAACGCTGTGTTCGGCAAGACTATGGAGAATGTGCGAAACCATAAAGATGTTAAATTGGTTACAAAATGGGAGGGAAGAGGTGGTGCGAGAACGCTTATTGCCCGAGCAAACTTTCACAGCTGCACCATATTTGGCACTGATATGGTTATCATTGAAATGAATCGTGTCAAAGTTCACTTCGCCAAACCTATTTACGTCGGCGCATCAATTCTAGATCTGTCAAAAATCTTTCCCTACGATTTCCACTATAATTATATTAAAACCAACTTTCCGAATAAACAAGCTAAATTGATGTATACCGAGACAGACAGCCTTATTTATCAATTCAATGTGCCTAATAATCTACGATATCATCAAACGTGATGTAGATACAATGTTTGATACCTCTGACTATCCGCCCGACAATGTGTATGGTATTCCCCTCAAAAACAAAAAACAACTAGGGCTAATGAACGATGAAAATAATGGTAAAATTATGACAGAGTTTGTGGGACTGCGAGCAAAGCTGTACACATTTACTACGATGGGTGAGGATGGGGAAAAATATGACGGGGGCGTAAAAGTGAGTGAGCGCGCCAAGGGTGTAAGAAATTCGTCGATAAATAGCATCACGTTTGATGATTATAAGCGCTGTCTGACGGCTTACCAAGAGTTGACTCTTCCACAGTGTTTAATACGCAGCAAAAAACACGAAGTAAGCACGATCGTAGAAAAAAAATCGGCTCTGAGTTGGCAGGATGACAAGCGGCAATTGATACCTGGACAGACCGACACCGTACTTTGGGGGTTTATCCCAGCCCCCCAATAGCTATAGGAGAAAGTGTGGACATAAAATTGATGTAAATATTTGATGTTTGACGGCTCGAACGATCCATTATCGGGCAGAAACGTTTCACGATCAATACGATATTTAATGGATTTGAAGTCACAAAATGCGAATTCATACACTCAACAATTATTTATTTATTTATTATTGATATATCAAGTAATTATTCATATTTATTCGTTTGCCACGAGAAAAGTTTTTAGAAAATGAAGAAAATTCTCAGAAAACGCAAAAAAGTTTTCAGAAAATGAAAAAAAGTTTTCAGTAAATGTGTTACGTCCTCCAGACTTCATATTCCTTTCCCACGCTCTTAGTTACCTTACGCTCTGTAGTCTACCCTTATCGTTCGCGAGTCAGCAGGTTCTCCTGTAACTCGCGGCCAGCTCGCCTGCTACATCCGGCAGAAGCAGGCAGATCCATCCCAGCACTCAAGCAAGACACCTATCCCTCTAAATCAAGACCGTACCCTTTTTCCCTTGACCGACTCCGTTGCATTGACCACGAATAAACAATCATATACTTTAAATCGTTTACCTTCCCTTAATACCGATCCCTTTCTATTCCATTCCCTTCCTGCATTGGGAGTAGTAGCACGCGAGTGCATAGTCGACGTGAACGGACCCTACAATAGCCAAATAACACCTTGGCTGGGCGTGGAGTAAGCTCCGATTACCGCTCATCGGAGCCTACGCAATCTACCCCGTAACACTTTGGTGGCAGCGGTTTTGCCCGTCGACCTACCCGTCAGTGCAGTGCTGCATGTTTTCTACGAAAGTGTTCAGTGCTCAAAATTTCTAACGCCGTATCAATCAGTGATAGCCGTGTTACGAACGAACTCTGGGCCACAAAGTACTGTGACAGGCACGCAGAACCTATTCAACTCGCCACGGACACAGGCTCTGCAAACAGTCCCCAATTTCAATAACTCCGTCACATTTTGGTACTATTGAAATTCATCGATACGTACGACGTCGAATAACTGTGTAGCGAGTGGAAATTCAGTGCGATAGCCAAGTTAAGCCGCACACCGCATCTGAACACATCACCCTTCGAACCGACAAATATTGAATGGACCCTTCCCGCTCATTCGGACTCCTGCAACCCTGTTGAGACGAGAACCTGGACCCGAAAGTGACATCGCCCTAAGACCTGGATTACCACACTTATTTATCAACACGCCACGGAGTACCTCATCTATACCCTCCTCGTGCCGACGCATGACGTGTATCGCCTCTTCAAGTTTCACCTGCGTCCAGCTGCCTAGAACCATGCTGTACTCTGTTTTTGCGTTTACCTTCGCCCTGTAAGTCTATTCTAAGTCTTAGTATTAAGTTGATATTTTTATTCCTGTACTTGCAATACCCTGCTTAAATCAACATGGCACCAACTAACGAAACCGGTTCAAACTTTTGGTCAGTAAAAGATGTCTTACCGACAATCCCCCCTTTTGACGGCCACAACATGCCCTTTGACTCATTTGTAGAACAATTACGTCACGTAGAGACTCTTATAAAAGCTTCGGATAAAATGACTTTCGCCAAATTTGCGCAATCAAAGGTTACAGGCCCCGCATCTCAATATTTAATAGGCATTAACTGTAATGACGTCGAGGACCTCATAACTGCCCTTAGCCGAGCATACCGCCCGGATATCCCCATACGCCAGTTATCCGCTCAATTAGATAGAATTACACAACAACCATATGAGCGCATCATAGATTACTCGTGCAGAATAAGAGCAATATCAAAAGAAATAAGCACAGCAATCATAGCCAAACACCCACCAGACTTAGCAACGCTTCTACTGAACGATCTAAAGAAGGATACCTCTAGATCGTTTATTAGAGGGCTTCGGCCAGAATTGGAGTGGAGAATCGCTACTATCAGACCATTACCAACCTTCGAAACTGCCGTCAGCATCGCCGAAGGTGAAGAAGCCGAGCTAATTAACCGTCAGATGCAATTCTCTGCACATTATTTTACCCCCTCTACACCCATGTGTCTGCCGTTACCCCCCCCATACTGCTCCTCCGTCTCAGGTGCCCACCGCGGCCTCCTCTATCCCCCCCCTGATGTCATTGCCCACACGTGGTTACGTTTATCAACCAGCGCCTCGTACCGAACCCGGAACCTACGCCCAAGCACTCCATCCGAACAACAGTTCTGCTGACCACGTTAATGCTCTGCCCAGCACTTGTCAATTTTGTAACCACCAGGGTCACTCCATCACGGAATGTCACCGTTTGCAAAGTAAAAGATATTGTACCAAATGTCGCAGAATGGGCCACTTCCACAATGAATGCAACGTAAACCAAGAACTGCACTGCGACAATTGTAATCGCAGAGGCCACACAGTAGACCGATGTAGATCCTTTCCGCGTAATAACCAAGGCAATGCAGGCTCAAATAAACATTTAAACGGGAACATCGCCCGCGGGGAGAACGCGCCCGCGAGCAATGCAAACAACTAGCGTTCCGATCTTCAAGTCATATCCTCATAACAGCTTCAGCTGACCCTCCACTAATTTCGATCGACACCCCCGAGCTAATAAAAATATCTACATTTATTATTGACACCGGTGCAGACGTCAACTTGGTCAAAGAAAGTTCCGTTAGGCCCCTCGTACGACGAACAACCGACGAACGTTTGACGCTGACTGGTATAACAGACAAAAAGACGCAAACTATCGCAAAAACGGAAATACGTTTTAATAATAAATCCCATACCTTTCACTTGGTCCCTGACTCGTTTCCGATTCCGCACGACGGCATCTTAGGCCAGCCCTTCTTACGAAAAGAGAAAGCAACGATTTCTTTCAACTCAAACTCGGTGATGCTTGGATCCTCATTGCCAATCCACTTTAGTAAATTCGATGAACCCTCGTCCGCGCCCGAAAAAACGCGCGTAATTACAATACAGGCCCGTACCGTGAAAGCCATCCCACTAATAGTTGCGAACCCAGACACTAAAGTAGGTTACCTTAAACGCATCGATTTAGGCAACAATGTTCTATGTGGTGAAGCGTTAGTTGAAAACCAGAACGGCATCGCTTACTCGTACGCGTTCAATTGTAACGAATCTGCCGTAGAGATAAGACCCCCAACAGTAACCCTAGACGAGTTCGACGAGCCACTGAGTACAGTCATGCCCAACGCTACGCCCACTGCATCGAGTAACCACCACAGCGATGCCCGCGCCAAAACCCTCGTTTCGCACCCAGGCCCTCTCCTCAGCAACTCATTAATTGTTTCTGCCGCCAAGCGTACATCGCGACCGACTAATAATCCCCCCTCCTGCCCCATCCAGTCCACTGACCTCGCGCAACTGCAATCCGATCCTCCTATCCCTGACGACAGTACACCCTGTCCCGGTGCCGCAACAGTACTCTTGACTGACAGTAGGTCAGAAAGATTGGACGTCCTAAAGAACAGCTTACATCTTGATCATTTGAATGAGACCGAAAAACAATCTATATTTAACCTCGTAACAGAATTTAACCATCTCTTTTACCTCCCAGGCGATAAATTAGGCCACACCAATTTATCTCATCACACTATCCCCACGATGGACAATACGCCTATTCATACCAAACAATACCGTTTTCCCAAAATTCACAAAGACGAAATCGAATTCCAAGTTGATAAACTACTCAAACAAAATCTTATTAAACATTCCTCATCTCCGTATAATTCCCCGGTGTGGATCGTTCCAAAAAAACCGGATAGTGACGGCAATAAACGATGGCGTATGGTAATCGACTACAGAAAACTTAACGAAAAAACAGTCGGCGACGCATACCCCATGCCCGATATCACGGAAATCCTTGACCAGCTTGGCTCAGCTAAATACTTTTCCACATTCGACCTTGCTTCCGGGTTCCACCAAATTCCCATGCATCCGGACCACAGCACGAAAACTGCATTTTCGACACCTAGAGGCCATTATGAATTTTCTCGTATGCCCTTCGGACTAAAGAACGCCCCCGCCACGTTTCAAAGGCTCATGGACCAAGTCCTTCTAGGCCTACAAGGCAACGAGATGTTCGTATATTTAGATGACATAGTTATTTACGCTCGAAACTTGCAAGAACATGAAATTAAATTTCGGAAATTAATGAAGCGACTAACCGCTGCTGGTTTAACTCTACAGCCAGACAAGTGCGAATTCTTGCGCAAGGAAGTCGTTTACCTCGGACACCTCATAACTGAGTCAGGAGTAAAACCTGACCCTGGTAAATTAATAGCTGTAAAAGAGTATCCTGTCCCCAAAAGTCCCAAAAACGTTAGACAGTTCCTTGGCCTTTTAGGTTATTACCGAAGATTTGTTCCAAATTTTGGAAAAATTGCTAAATGCCTTAACAATTTAACGAAGAAGGATACCCCTTTCATCTGGACGTCCGAACACCAGTCTGCCTTTGAAACCTTACGCGATTGTTTATGCAAAGAACCAATTCTACAACACCCGGACTTCAACAAACCATTCACGCTCACTACAGACGCGTCAAAATTCGCGATAGGTGCAGTTCTCAGTCAAGATAAAGACGGTGCCGACCTACCGGTAGCATACGCATCCCGAGCCCTCAAGCCCGCTGAATTAAACTACTCGGTACCTGATAAAGAATTCTTAGCCGCCTACTGGAGTATGAATCACTTCCGCCCCTACATCTATGGTCAGAAGTTCACTTTAATAACAGACCACGAGCCACTCAAATGGGTAAAAAGCGTCAAGAAGCCTAATTCCCGTTTATTACGATGGAGCTTAGAACTAGCAGAGTACGACTTTGATACGAAATACAAGTCCGGAAAATCTAATACCAACGCTGATGCTCTGTCCAGGAACGCACCGCCCGACACCGCTCAAATTCTTCCCATAGATGCAAAACGCCCCCGTCCAACGACTGAAGCCTCTAGCGATAAACCAAAAAAACGCACTAAAAAGACTCATCAGTACCCCAGACGCCCTCGACAGACCACAGACGAGTCCACCAACCCAGCTCCACTGAAACACCCTAAAATCTCACAACCCTGTAAGATGATATACTCCTCTGATGCCTCTGATTCCTCTGATCTCTCCGACGATGAGTTCAGCGATAAAGAAACTCCGTTGCTCAAAACCCCCCTCGTTACCCCGGCACCGATCCCAGAACATCACCAACCTAAACGCCATCGCGAAACAAATTCTTCAACAAATCCTGGGCCTCATAAAAGACCATACCTGAGCTATTTTTCAGATTCTTCCCTTAGCTCGGATGACTTACAGACCCCAGAAACTGAATCAGGAACCGATGACCTTTGTCCAACCACCGATTTACCGGGCCCTGCTTATAGCGATTTCCTCATAGAAAGCGAAACTTTTCCTCTCATGCGTAATAGACGTATCAAAGAAATAAAAGCTGACCTATTACAGCAAAAGGATAACTTGGCTCATTGCATATCGGCTGACTGCCAAATGTCAAAAGGAATCGCTTCAGAACTGACAGAACGTAGATTCATAAACCGCGAACAACTTAGAGAATTCGACCCGACTGTGACTGACGTTATTTCTGTGGTACATGGAAACCGGAAAATCTATAACCTAGTTACGAAGTCCAAATACAGCGACAAACCTTTGCCCCACGTTTTTTTTGACACCTTGGTTAACTTTAGGAAAACCTTGCAAGAAGATGGCGTAACATCCGTCTCGATACCATTGATAGGTTGCGGACTTGACAAATTAGAATGGAGCGCGGTACGCAGAATGATCCATTACGTTTTCAAAAATTCGAAAATAAGAATCACCGTTTGCCGCCTCGACTCTCCGCTTCCTGCCACCGCGCGCCCCTGCATTACACCCCCACCCGTTTATACTAACCTCCCTGACCCTGTCCCTTCCACATCTGGATTACCCCCCCGCCGCCATTTGCGAAAGGAATCGGAACGTCCGACTAAACCTGCAGCACCTCGTCCGATTCCACCTCCACCCCCACCCACTGACGTCATCATGCCCTCCCCTGTCGGGCCTCCGCGTCCCGATAGGAGATACCCCCCCGCTACTTCCAGGCCGACGAACCCTTCCTTACACTCCTGTTCCCCTCCCCCCTCGCCCCTCCCGCCCACCTCTGATAACGACGACAGTTCCGACTTGCTCACAGACGCTGAATACTATACGTGCACTCAACAATTCGATTCCCATATGGAAATTACTGACCATAACCATGACAGTGCTCTCAACACTAACGATGATCAAATTAATGACCCTCACGGTTTCGCATATTTTATTGACAACTTGGACGACATACCAGTATCGGACAATGTCAAAGATACCAATGATGGACTTTTGATGCTCAAAACCAACTATGCGCACTTCATATCGACAGACTGCGCTTGGATCAAAGGTATACCAGCCCAACTTGCCGGCGAGAATATGGTTGACCCAAAAATAGTAATGAGGCCTCGTCCGCGAAAATTTGATATCATTGAATCTAAGCACAATAGTCGACGTATTTTCACCCTAGTATTGAAAACAAAAGGCTCAGATAAAAGCAATCTATACGATATCTTCAAGCTATTGTCCAAACTGTAAACGGCTTTAGCCGATTCAAACCTAAAGTCTCTTGCCCTCCCGATAACCGATGACAGTTTAGACGCTCTCGATCCTCGCGTTATCCGAAAACTTCTATCCTATATTTTCGCAGACTTAGAAATTCAAATCATCCTTTGTCGAAACACGACTGTCATCCCAGACGAATGTTTACGAAAAGAAATAATCAGAGAATGCCACGAATCGTTGATCGGCGGTCATCAAGGTGTCACTAAAATATATAACCGCATTAGACAAAAGTATTTTTGGCCCCGTATGAAAGAACAAATCCAAGATTCCATAAGAACTTGCGAGAGTTGCCAAAGAAAAAAATTGGTCAGAGTAAAAACCAAATTGCCAATGATGATAACGGACACGCCTGCCGATGCATTCGACAAAGTGGCATTATACATTGTTGGACCTCTACCCCTTACTAAATCGAACAACAAATATCTTTTGACGATACAATGAAATTTGACAAAATTCCTGGACGCCATCCCTTTACCTGATGCCACCGCCAAAACTATAGGCGCAGCATTCGCAAAAGAATACATTACACCTTACGGTGCTCCTCGAGCAATACTCACAGACCAAGGACAGAATTTTATGAGCTCAGTCATCAAACATCTTTGTAAACTTTTCAAAATTAAGCAAATACGAACCACAGCTTACCGCCCACAGTCTAACGGATCGCTAGAACGCAGTCACCTTGTTCTCACTGAGCACATCAAACACTACACGGATGCTGGTAAAGACTGGGACGATTACATCCGCTTTGCAATTTTTTGTTATAACACCGCGAAGCACGAAGGTACTAACTTCACCCCCCACCAACTAATTTTTGGCTCTCAAGCCAGACTCCCAACAGACGCGAACCCTGCCAGCGCGTATACTCGTTCCTACGATTCCTTCCTTCTAGACTTAATCGCTAATCTATCCAGCATACGAAAACACGCCGCGTCCAACCTACAACAAGCAAAGCATCGTTCCAAGACGTATTACGACCGTAACGTCAACAGCCAAAATTTCGAAGCAGGTCAAAAGGTCTATCTACTGAACGAAACCCGATCCAAATTCGACGACCACTATAAAGGAGTGTATACGATTAAACGTATAATTGACAATATTAACGCTGAAATTTGGATTACCCCCCGAAAAACTAAAATCGTCCATTTCAATAAATTGAAATTGGCACACTTAACCGACTAATTGACCTGGACCGACGCTTGAACGAATACGAACTTGACCTGTCCAGTTTAGTAGACGCTATCCCCTTAGCCCAAAAAGGTATCGTCCAACCTAAAATTCTATCACCAGAACAAATTATTTCCAGCCTTAAACATATCCCTCACCCGCGTCGTACAAAACCCCAAATTCCTACGCGCCATGCCATCCACCACCCGCACCTAGAAATAATACCATTTCCCGATGACCTGCCTACTCGCTCTTCGTCGCTGCTCCGGACCCAATCGGAAATTGAAATGACGGAACTAGGCATACCTAAGCCGCGTAAATTGCTCCCCGAGCAAAGCCTTAACGATAGCTCCGAACCACTCGAAGTTTGGCGCTAAGCCCTCCGCTATTAGCAATTATATTCTTTCATTGCCTTATTCTGCCCATAATAATCTGCAGCCATAATATAATCATCAGCACGTTGCATAAGTTTCGTTTATAACATACACAATATCTATCATATATACAATATCTATCATATATACCACCACATTTATAAGATGTCATTTATAAATTTTTTTTTTTATTCAAATGTATACTAACCCACTTAAACGCGCACTAACATCTAGGCGCTATATTTTAAGACCCTTCTTTGTAATATTCTGTAAGTGATTCAGTACGATAAGATGTCATTTATAAATTTTTTTTTTTTTTTTATTCAAATGTACACTAACCCACTTAAACGCGCACTAACATCTAGGCGCTAGATTTTAAGACCTTTCTTTGTAATATTCTGTAAGTGAGTCACTACGTTTCATGGCCTTCCGCTTCCTTCCGAACATTCTATTTCGTACCCTCACCGAATGTTCTTCCCCAAAGGGGGGCGTGTTACGTCCGCCAGACTTCATATTCCTTTCCCACGCTCTTAGTTACCTTACGCTCTGTAGTCTACCCTTATCGTTCGCGAGTCAGCAGGTTCTCCTGTAACTCGCGGCCAGCTCGCCTGCTACATCCGGCAGAAGCAGGCAGATCCATCCCAGCACTCAAGCAAGACACCTATCCCTCTAAATCAAGACCGTACCCTTTTTCCCTTGACCGACTCCGTTGCATTGACCACGAATAAACAATCATATACTTTAAATCGTTTACCTTCCCTTAATACCGATCCCTTTCTATTCCATTCCCTTCCTGCATTGGGAGTAGTAGCACGCGAGTGCATAGTCGACGTGAACGGACCCTACAATAGCCAAATAACACCTTGGCTGGGCGTGGAGTAAGCTCCGATTACCGCTCATCGGAGCCTACGCAATCTACCCCGTAACAAATGAAAAAAAATTTTCAGAAAACGAAAAAAAGCTTTCAGAAAATTAAAAAAAGTTTTCCAAAAAATAAAATGTGTAATAATCGTATGGCGAAATTGCATATTATCATTATTATTATCATCATTATTATTGTTATTATTATTATTTTTGTAGTACAGAGTATGGCACATGTGCGTACAAAGGAGATAAAATGAGAAAATATTTGTATATTCAAAATCTTTTATTGTCATTCGGAGAATACATACAAATTATGTTACATGTCTGTTTTATTTATCCAACCATTGGGCGAACTATGAAAAAACCCAACCACTTCACATAGAACAGATTCCCCCGTTTGCGTTATACTTTCTCCACAAGGTAGCCGTCGGGATATTCCGCTTTGGCGAGCTCTTCCTCGTATTGTGATGCTTCACGAGGGCTTTGAATTCGCTGTTGTAAAATTCTTTGCCTCGTTCAATGTGCAGATGTGTAGGTATACGACTCTGGATCAGTACAGATTTCATGGCAGCAGCAACATCTTTCCCACTCTTGGACTTTATCGGCACCGCCCACGCGTACTTGGAAAATATATCGATGATTGTTAGTAGGTATTTGTATCCCTTGTTGCACGAGCTGTGTGCGGTCATGTCGACGAGATCAGCTTGCCAGGTCTCATTCAGTCCGCGTACATCTACGAATCGGCGCGGACAGTTGCGTCGAGCCTATCTGTGAAGTTCGGCAGCTATTGCAGTCTTCATTGTTCCCAACTCTTCACCTATCAATTTTTCGAATTGCTGTCCAACCACTCTGGTTCCTCAATCGATACTAATTCCCTGCTGGTCTGTCCCAACGATGGTGTTGCCTGCTCCCCAATATGTTTGATGCGATTGAACGTATTTTCAATGATTTTGTTATTTATGCGTAGCTGTTTTAACTCCTCGTTGTGATTATGCGCGAAACTCTCAAAATTTGATTGAAAAGTATCCACAATATCCACAGCCATAGACTGTAGAGCAGTATTGAGAACTTTTAAGGAAACGGCGTCGGTGGAGTGCTGCGGATCAGCTATGTTACACAATCGTTTACCGTCCAAATCATACTGAATGTCGTTGATGGTTTTGAATCCAACACCCGGAGGCCCTCGAATAAATTTTTTACCCCCACCACGCTCCGAGTGTTGCCCGAATATGTCTGTGCTCATCACTGGACGGTCACTGAACAAATGATGATTTTATGTTTACACGCCGCCAATAAACGATTCCAGCCTCATGCAACTCCTCAATAATGGAGACTATTTCGTTGGAATGGCTGGTATTGCCTGCAACCTGTGACGCCATAAGCAGCCGGAGACGATCCACAATTTCATTTGGATCATCCCAGTAGACGTAATGGACATCTTGCCCCTCCTTTCGCGCAATCTTATAGTCGGGTAAGCCTTTACCTGATTTTTTCGGCGAGCCAACGTGTTGTGCAATGAAATTTCTATACTTTGCGCTTTTTAAATCATCTCGAAGGCTTCCATCGGCTTGGTAACGTTTTCCATGCGCATTTTTCGTCGTTACAATTTTTATATAATTATTCTTGTCCGCGTCATTTACAACCGATGCATTGAGTGATTTTTTAAACAGTAATTCGAGTGATCCAGGTGTTCTCTCATAACTTTTATCCCCCACATTGACCAGATTATCAGTGAAATTGATCGGTGTATCACCAATCATCATACCGTTTGTCAACTTTCGAACACCGTATGTGGTATCCAAATCCCTCTTTTTACTTTAGCTGAACATTTTCAAATATTGTGCCGTGGAATCCGTTGTTTTCTTCACAGGTGTACTTGTAGTAGAAATTTCACCAAACTTCAGTGTTTTATCATTTGCATCCATGAAATTCCCCTCATCCATATCCTCATCCTCCTTCTCATCATCATCATCATCATCATCCCCGGTACTCTCGCCATCTTTTTCTTCTTCTTTTTTCATTGTCACATCCGGTAGTTCCGTTTTAATTTCACGTTTAATATGCTGCTGCTGCTGTCTTGAGGTATCAACCAATTTTTGCAACGGTGTTACTAAAGGCTTGAATACCTATCCCACAACCTGTTCGGTCGTGTCCATGTCCAACTTAAGCATCTTATGCTTCCGCCGTATGACATCGGATGATTTTGATATTTCACTCGGTGTATCGCTATGCTTGCGAATCTTGGCACTCTCCATGTTGCCGGCTCGATTGTTGCAACCAAACTGTGCAAGTTTATGATAGTTTATGCTTATAAAGCAGTCATTCCCCTTCCTCTATCGCCCCCCATTGATTTCGTTATCCTTGTCAATTACGGTAAAACTGTAATTGCCATCACTCCAGCATGCCGAGCACAAGTCTTTAAATTCCTGATACGTCATGTCCGTATTCACATGATCGTTGTAGATATGTTTCAGATTCATATCATCCTGCCGAAATAGCACCAATAAGTTTGCATTGTCACGCACTAGAAGTTATGGAATGCGCGCGTACGTTTGACTTAGATAAAAGCTATCGATATCGCAATGCCTGCCTATGCTGAAGTATGCTCTGATATTATCCTGCTTTTCACAAGCCACATCTTTGAAAATCATAACAGAGTTGGGGCGAGCATCTTCCGGTTTTACAACCTCATCGTTTTCGCGAAACGGAAAATAACTCACTCCCTGCACGGGTTCTAGTAACTTTTTCAAAAATGGATACTTTGGTTGCATGAGAGATTTCGAATAGACGTAGACATTTTCGTATCGCAATTCATTGCCACGGGTGATGAGTGCGAGAAGAGCGTTAGTTTTACCGCAATTGGATGGCCCGCAGAAAATTGCTCTCACGGTATTTGGCAGCAATTTTGCATGTCGTTTTCCTATCTTCCTCTTACCACGTCGAACCATTTTATCGAAATTTGCGATAGGTAGTTTATGGGGCTGATCTTGAAATCTCATGATGCTTCGTTAGCATGACAACGAAAACTGAGATGACGGTATATAAATTCCGCCTTTTATAGAAGTCGCGTTAGATGTTGCCCGACTATGAGGATGTGCACACGGAAAAAACGTGGTGGTGGTTTGTTAAATAAAATCATCAATCATCTCCCAGTTGAATTGCATGTGCCAGGGTATCAGTACTGCGGACCTGGAACGAAATTGGCCAAGAGGGTGGCTCGTGGAGATTTGGGGATCAATCCGCTGGATGCCGCGTGTAAAGACCACGACATTGCATACGCAAAGAATCGCGATATCGCAGCGAGAAATCTTGCCGACAAAGCGCTCGCTGAGAAGGCGTGGAATCGCGTTTTGGCCAAGGACGCCAGTGTGGGTGAAAAGGCTGTAGCCTGGGGAGTCACCAACACCATGAAAGCTAAATCTAAACTCGGAATGGGCTTAGCTGCAAAACGGTCGAAACTTGGAGTGGCTGCGAAGATGAAATCTGGAACTGGCGGGAAGAGTAAACAGCGTAAGAGAACTGTGAATCTCAAATCTATCATCACAGCAGCAAAGGTCGCCATGCGACCGGGTTATAAAGCTGTCGAGTCGGCGTTGGCGGGTGCTCGTGCGGCTGCGCGTGGGACTGGGAAGAATATTCGTATGCCTCGCGTTATACCTGTGCCTGATAAAATTGGCGGCATTCTGCCGTTCCTCATTCCAATTCTGGCCGGTCTAAGCGCTACTGGGGCTCTTGCGGGTGATGCTGCGGGTATAGCTAAAGCTGTCAATGAAGCTAGTGTCAACAAACATGAGTTGAACGAGGCCAAACGGCACAATGCAACAATGGAGGCGATTGCTTTGAGCAAGGGATTATACCTGTGACCCTACCGCAGCGGAATGGGCCTGTACTTACGTCCGGCAAAAAACTAGTAAAGCTACCACATCGAGCTCTCACCAACATTGATTTACGCAACTATGCTAAAAATATGAAAATTTCGCATTTTCGAGGTGTTTTCATGCGGAATGATCTGCCGAAATCAGGACCAACAATGCGAGAATCCGCAATTATTAATCTTGATGATAAAAACGGTCCGGGGACACATTGGGTTGCGTGCAACAAGAATGGTGACCATGTTGTGTATTTCGATAGTTTCGGTGATTTGAAACCGCCTAAGGACTTGATGAGGTATCTCGGTGTTGGTAGCGTTGAATACAATCATAAGAGGTATCAAGAATATGATACTGTGATTTGCGGCCACTTGTGTCTCAAATTTCTCAGCGAACAACTATAAAAAGACAGGTGTTACATGAGCAAGCATTAATCATGCCGGAATCGTTGACGTTAACACTGTCAGGCACATCCTCCGTGCTGGAGGCTCAATATTTCCCCCCAATCGAGTTATCACTAGAGAAGAACTATGTTCTCGGACTCGTCGAGTTCCTGACATTCAATTCAATACCCAATATTCATGAGAGGTGTAATAAATTTTACCTGAAACGAACGGACAACAGCAGAGAGAGCATCGCGATACCCACGGGAAGCTATGAAATTGAGGATATTGAAAATTTTCTGCATAAGGAGCTACCCTCCGACATCACCCTTAGTCTGACAGCTAACAACAACGAGCTTAACAGTGAAGTCACATGCAATCATGTGGTGGACTTTAAGCCCAAAGATTTAAGGCGGTTGAGCTATCACGAAACGTTACTCATAAATCTGAATTACCCGTAGCCACACTGAAGGTTAATACTTTACGCGTTGAGTGTAGCATAACCACAGGGGCGTACATAAACGAGCATCGAGATCACACGATTCACGAATTTTTCCCAACCGTTCCATCGGGATATGAGATTGTCGAAGTGCCTACCAACGTCATTTACCTGCCAATCGCCGTACAGTCGATACATCATTTACAGCTGAGAACAGTCGATCAAGACGACGAGCTGGTTAATTTTCGCGGCGAAACGATAACTGTACGTTTACACGTGAAATCACTCGAATAATGGGAATCGTGTTTGAGACGAGAAAGTTGGGCAAAAGTTATAAAAGTCAAACGTCATGGCCAAAAATCATCAGTCGCCCGACACCTCTGACAACGTTTACACCGCCTACGAGCCTGACACGTCTGAACGTTCGGTTTCTCCAGAGCCTGGGTCTTCGATTACGTGGAAATATTGGAAAATAAGAATTCGTGTTCGCTGCATCCTGTGTGTGTATTACCATAGAAGAAATAATAAGAATACAGAAATCTGTGGTATTCGACGAATCGATCGCGCACTCTGAGATTCATGCTCATCAGCCGTTTGCATCATCCACCTTCCACAACAACGATGAAATCCATATTGTTGTTCAACATCAAGACTTGCGTCTACTGCCCAGTAAAAGCTCTCTACACATTCATGGAAAAATCGCAAAGGATGATGGTGTGGCTGCGGTGACGGTTACGAAATTGATCAATATGGCCGTTTGTCATTTGTTTGAGGAAGTTCGCTACAAGTTGAACGGTGTAGAGATTGATCGGAATAAAAATGTTGGCATCACCTGCACTGTGAAGGGTTACGTATCCTTGACTCCAGGCCAGCAATATAGTCTGGAGAATACCGGGTGGTTGAGTGGGGATAAGGAACTAACCGATGCCGCTGGAAATTTCGATGTTGTTTTACCGTTAAATTATGTGCTATGCTTCGCCGAAGATTATCGTCGAGTCATCGTCAATGCTAAACATGAGTTAATTCTCACACGTTTCAACACTGATTTGAATGCCGTGATTCAGACCTCGGCAACGGAAAACTTTAAAATCACCCTGAATAAAATCGAGTGGTTGTTGCCCTACATCAAACTGGCAGATAAACCGAAAATCCAGTTACTCAACTACATCGCCAAGGGTCCGGCCATATCCATGAGTTTTTGTTCTTGGGAAACGTACGTGTATCCGATGCTCCCATCAACAACGCGGCATATATGGTCAGTTAAGACATCGACGCAGCTTGAGAAGCCGAGATATGGCGTTCTAGGATTTCAAACTGCAAGGAGAAACGAGCCGCTGAAAAATGCTGGCGTATTTAATCATTGTCGGATCAGAGATGTAAAACTCTTCCTCAACTCACAGTGCTATCCCTACGGAAATACGAATTTTGATGTATACAATAATCAATACGCCATTCTCTATGATATGTATGTTCGGTTTCAAATGACCTACTATAACAAAGAAGCTGAGCCTTTGCTATCGAGGCGTGAATTTATAAACCAAGCTCCCCTCATCGTCATCGATTGCTCCAAGCAGAACGAAACATTGAAAACTGGACCAGTGGACATTCGATTGGAATGTGACTGTAGCATTACGTTCCCACCACACACTTCTGCCTACTGCATGATCTTGCATGATCGCATTGTTGAATATAATCTGATCAGTAGTACTGTTAAAAAATTGGTATAAGTCAATTTTGGAATAATAATATGTTTAATGAATACGGATATTGAAAATAATATGTAAAATTTTACTCGTTAAAATTTAGAATAAGATAATTTAGAATAGAATGAGAAAACTGAATGTAATTGATGTTAAATAAAAAAATTGTTAAAAGCATTCAAAACGCCATTTTAAACCTTCCTTCAGCGGTGTGTGTGTTTTTTTTTTTTCCTTGGGCGGGGGGAATCCTCTTTACGGATTCCAGGCATAGCTGTTTGGCCTGGATATGTGGCGACTCGACGCAGCGTCACACTAAATCTCGACGCTAACGCCCCTACCCACTAAACCCTAAACCCCTTCAACCCTAAACCCCTTCTTCCTTCTTTCCTCTAATCCCTCATGGAAACCGCCGTCAGGCATTACTTCGTGAAGGGAGGATCTAGCTACTGTTCTTCCTTCTGGTGGCTAAGGTGTCATTTTTCCTTCCTTCTAGTTTCTATCATTCGCTCTTTTTCTTTCAATGGAACGCAGCTCTGTAAGGACTTCTGTGGCAAAAGTGCTTGTAGCGTTCCAAGCAGTTTGACTCGACAACATTGCCTCTACTATTGTCTCTGGTTGGATTCTCCTGTTCAGGATCCTTTCTAACTCATTTTGCTGAGGATCAAATCGTGGACACACAAAGAAAACGTGCCCTGCGTCCTCAATAACCCCCGGACAAGACGGGCACTCCGGAGAATCGTCGTGCTTAAAGCGGTGCAGGTACTCTCGAAAGCACCCATGTCCTGACAACATCTGAGTTAGGTAATAGTTGACGTCGCCATGGTTTCGGCTCAGCCAAACATCGATCTTTGGTATGAGGCGGTGTGTCCATCTTCCTTTTGCTGCGGCGTCCCACTCAAGTTGCCATCGCGAGATGCTGTGCTGCCGTTCTTCTGTTCCAAGTTCTTCAGGGCTCAGTGCAGTTGACCTTTTTCGTTGGTAAAGGGCCCGTCTTTCCTCTGCTAGTACTCTAAGCGGTAGGGTTCCAACAATGACGCACACCGCTTCTTCTGATATTGTGCGGAAGGCGCTGGCAACTCTGAGAGCGCTCTGTCTATAAATTGGACCCGCTTTTCTCCATGATTCTTGCGTCTCTAATGTATCAGCCCAAATGGATATACCATATGTGAGCACGGTTGTTACTACTGATGACAGCAGTAGTCTTCTGCTCTGCTTTGGTCCACCAACGTTAGGCATGAGTCGTGCTAGACTCGCTCTAACTACTGATGCTTTGGCAGTCACATGTTCGACTTGTTGCTTGAGATTGAGTCGAGCATCAAGTATCACTCCCAGGTACCGAATGTACGGTTGTGATGTGATCTCAAGTTCCCCAACTTGTAACTTGATGGTTTCCATCGCTTTCCTGCTGGTAATGAGCACTGCTTCGGTTTTATGCTTAGCTAGTTGCAAGTTCACCGTATCCATTCATAAGTTAATCCGTCTACATGTAATGTCGAAGGCCAGATTTATCTCTTCAAGATGCTTCGCGACAATCAGCACGGCAACATCATCTGCATACGCTACCAGTTTCACTTCTGCTAGCAATGCCATTTTCAGGAGACCATCGTACATGATATTCCATAGCAGAGGACCTAGAACTGAGCCCTGTGGTACACCACCAGTAATATCATACTCCTTAGGACCACTTTCTGTGTCATATTTGAGGACTCTGTTTGTGGAGTAGCTTGCTACCGTTCTACGCAAATACCCTGGAACTCGTTTCTCTTTAAGGGCGCGCATTACGCAGTCCCAGCTAGCAGAGTTGAAAGCATTTTTGACGTCTAATGCAGCCACCAAGCAATACTTTTTTGTGCCGCGATTCCATCTCTTTCCAGCAATCGCATCCTTAGCTGTGTTGACGACCAGGTTGATTGCATCTAGGGTTGACCGCCCTTTTCGGAAACCAAATTGGTTGTCTGCCAGGAGTGGATCAACTACTGTTTCTATTCTTTGGTGAATTATCCGCTCTAATATCTTACCCGCCGTGTCTAACATGCAGAGTGGACGGTAAGATGATGGTTCGTCAGGTGGCTTCTTTCCTTTCGGGAGCAGTACAAGTCTTTGCCGCTTCCACCTTTCAGGAAAGACTCCTTCCTTGAGACACACATTGTAGGTATCTATGAATAATGCCGGTACTGCTTTGATAGATGTTTTTAAAGCAATGTTTGGAATTCCATCCAATCCCGGCGCCTTGTTATTCCCTACACAATTGCATGCCTTCATCACCTTCTCCTCTGTGACAGGTGGGATGTCTTCAGGGTCAGGCTGCAGTAACGAATAGGTCAACTCACGTTGCTAAGGAAACAACGTACAGACGATTTTCTCTAGTAGCTGTGGACACGTAGGTGACGGCATTGGTTGACATTTCAGGTGGGTCATGACCACCTTGTACGGTCTACCCCACAGATCTTTCTCTACCTCTTCGACGAGTTCCTTCCAACAGCGTCTTTTGCTATCCTTGATGGCTCTATTCAATTCTCGACGGACCTTTTTGTACTTTGCCACCAGTCCTGCAGAGTTAGGTCGACGGTAGCCACGCTGAGATATTCTTCTTCTTTTAAAACACTCTTTACGAAGAGTGCTGATGTTATTGTTCCACCAGTGTACCGGAGATCGATGATTCATGCCACGTTTCCGGGGCATACAAGCGGCGCAGGCTTGGGTCACTCTCTTTATTAGTTCTTTTGCTTTCTCTTCAGCACTCCCTGTGGTAGTCGGGTTGCTATCTAAAGCTATTATTAAAGTAGCTGGGTCAAGCGCTTTGACTTTCCATCCAACTGCGTTAGTTTGTCTGGTTGCTCTTCGAGGGCTCTGGCCAGTTGATACTTTCCAAAGGACGGCGTAGTGGTCGCTGGCAGTGTAGGTGTTTATAACTACCCAAGAATAGCTTCCTCTCGTAAGACTGCTGCTGACGAACGTAAGATCCACTATAGAGCTTGCCTCTCCTTTTGAATATGTTGGTGTCTCACCAGTGTTAAGGAGGACAACATCTGGTGTGGCCATCGCTTCAAGTAGAGCCTTTCCTCGTGCATTAGTGAGCTTACTGCCCCAATCTACTGCCCAGGAATTGAAGTCACCTGCTATTGCTACGGGAAAGTGTCGCTTTGCATCTTCGGTTAGACAATCAAGAAAATCGATGAATTGTTCCAAAGAAAGACTCGGCGGGGTATAGCAGCCGTAGAAACGAAGTACATCTACCCATGCTGCTACAAATCCGGCTTCTCTGTTGTTGACTGCCTTCTGGAATGGTAATTTGTCACAGGACCAAATGACAGCGTTGTTGGTACTGTCCGATTCCCAGGGTTGGGTACTCAGATGTTCATATGGTTCTGCTATCAGTACTAAGTCAAACTCTAGTTCGCGCACGGTTTGTATGAGCAAGTCATGCGCAGCCTTGCAATGATTGAGGTTGAGCTGCAGTATCTTCATGCTCGTTTATTTATCATTTTCTCGAGCGCCTCTTTGAAAACCGGGCATCTGTATGTGCCAGCATGGTGGGCAGCGTCCTGCGCACCTTGATCGTCAGCACATAATACACATTTGGCTGGATTTTTGCACTCAGCAATCTTATGTCCTTCTCTTCCGCACCTTATGCAGTGCTTAGATCGGTCGATTTCACTTTTGCACTGGGATACAAAGTGCCCAAAGTGCCAGCATTTGAAGCATTGTATCGGCTTCTTTGTTGCTCTCATTCGGCAGTTGACCCAGCCAAACCTTATTTTGCCGTTTCTTTCCAGTAGCTGTTGTGCTGCAGCTGCTGGTAGTGTCACTGTGGTCGTTTGCGTACCTCTGTAGGCCTTACGGATCTTGATAGCCTCTAGTGGTATTTCGCCGGTTTCTCCGGTTTCCGTTTTCAGGGCAGTCTGAATGTGCTCCTTCGTCGTGTCATCATCAATGTCTCGGATTTCGATGATCTCCTGCGGTCCTTTGCAAATTACTTCGGCCTCTCTTTGAAGAATGTCCGTGATAGCCTATTGCAAGGCTTGGCCTTTGTCAGTACTCTTCTTTGAGAGCGTAATCAGCATGTCCCCAGTTTTGGTTTTGTGGATCTTTCCCACGGTTGTGCGGACCTGTTCGTCAGGGATGGCCTGCTTTATACGACGCAATATTTCGGCGTACTTCTCCTTCTCGACCGGACGGATGATCAGAGCGTCAGGCCTGATCCACTTTCGAGGTTTCTTCCGCTTAGGTTCCGGCCGGGGCTCTTTCGGCGGTTGCTTTGGGAGCTGCTCTTTCCTTTGTCTTTTCTGTTCTTTTTTAGACTGAACTCGTTGCCAAGCTGTCGCTTTCATCTGTTCGTCGCTTGGCAGTGCTGCTCTTTGCAGAGGGCTTTCCTTCAGGTCCTTCTTTTATGTTGCTTGCCTGAATGTCGGGTCTGGAGAGGGTCTTTCTTTTCTCTTACCAGGCTTGCCGAAAGTTTCACGCCCGTCTTCAGCGACTGATTCATCGTCACCTTCGGCTCCGGTGTCTATTGCTTCGTCAGTTTCGACGTCAGCTTCGCAGGTTTTCTCCGGTGTAGCACGGAAAATGCGCTGCAATGATGAGCGCCATTCTTCGTCCAGTTTCTCAAACCTTTGTAGGGAGCTAGCTACACTAGTCGTCTTGGACTTTATCTCCTTGTGAATGTTGACCTTTGATTGAACGTGTTGAAATATAAATTGAACGTCGATATTAGTTATATATATACATATTCTGTTTATGTCCATAGGTAAGAGTAGGTAGAGTACGTATGTGTGTGTGTAGGCTGAGCAATAGCGTACCGGCAAGTAGATCGGCTCAGTGCGTATTGCGAGTTAGCTCTGAACCCAGCGTTTGCTGGACAGCCAACATTTGTATTCAAAGTAATATTAGTAAAGATCCGGGTCTTAATCAAAAATAAACTGCAGTATAAACAAATATCCTGTGTACCTTTTTCATTTTACTTCCACAACCTATATCAGGTTATGGGCCCAGTTACGAAGGTTTAACGCGAAAAGTCAGTGATTAGCTCATCGACGCTTTATTCAAAAGTGAAAAACCAATGTGGCAGCCAGTACGTCGTTGAGCGGGCTTCAGACAATCGAAAAGTTGAAAGGCCGCGAAAATTATGATGATTGGGCAGTGGCAATGGAAGCTTACTTGACCCACGAAGATTTGTGGGATTTTATTAATCCCGACAATGCAGCGGCAGTTCCTACCGACCCCCAGAAAGATAAGAAAACTCGCGCCAAAATCATCCTTGCGGTCGAGCGGCAGGTATATGGACACGTAGGAGATTTGAATACGGCCCGTGATGTGTGGTTGGCTCTAAAGAAAACCTATGCAGATACAGGAGTGACCAGGGGTCTGCAACTGATAAAGTTGGTTACAGACACGAAGCTCGAAAATTGTTCATCCGAAGAAAATTGTATTGATACAATTGTATCGGCCGCTCACCAGTTGAAGAGCATCGGCTTGGAGTTCCCGGACAAAGTAATAGGAGCAATTCTGTTGAATGGTCTTCCCGAAGTATACAAACCCATGGTCATGGCTTTGGAAAGTTCCAAGGTCGATCTAACGACAGACTTGGTGAAGACAAAGATTTTACAAGATGTTAAGTGGTTTTCAACGGAAGAAAACAATGACTTGGCATTCTTTTCGCGCGCAAACGCTGGATACAAACAAAACAGAGGTAGAAGAGGCGTTCAGAGAGGCAGATCATCATTAATCTGCTATAAATGTAACCGTCCTGGACATTACGCAAGAAATTGTCGTCGAGTTAGTGGTAATAGCAGCAACTGGAGTCAAAACAATAACAACAGCGGTAACAATAGGAGAGATGGGTCTGGTGCCATGGCAGCTCAAGGCGGTGATGAAGAAGACGAGTACGAGAGCGCCGAGATTGAGTATGCGAGTGTGTCGCTGATAGCGATGGGCACATGTAGTAGCGACTCATGGATGATAGACTCAGCTGCTTCGAGGCATATGTGTAATAATAGAGGTATGTTCGAGAATATGCGTGATTCGAAAATCAAAATAATAATAGTAGCGAATAAACAGAAACTCAAGGTATGCGGAGAGGGCGATGTAAATCTGTATACGCACCATAATAATAAGAGAGTATTAATTAAGTTAAAGAATGTTTTGTATTCACCAGAGTTGGCTTCGAATTTATTATCCGTAGGTGTAATGACAAAATCGGGTTGGAATATTGATTTCAAAGAGAAAGATTGTAAGATCTTTAATAAGCGTTCAGATATTGTTATTGTCGGAAATAAAAGTAAAAATGGTGTGTATGTTTTAGATATCAAGAATGATAAAATAAATAGTTCTAAATCTATTTTCAGTTGCCCTGCAGTAGTGAAGAAGGTTCAAAGTAAAGGGGAAAGTTTGAAATTATGGCATCGGAGAATGGCTCATTTAAATGTTGATGCTTTGAAAAAATTGTTAGGTAATTATGTAGATATTCAAGTAGTAAATGATAAAAATTTTTTCTGTGAGATTTGTCCAATGGCCAAGCATCCAAGACATTGTTTTAAATCCAGCTTTAATAGAGCCAGTAAAAAATTAGAGTTAATCCATTCAGACGTCTGCCAAGTTCCAACTTTGTCTTATGATGGATACAAATATTTTTTAACTTTTATAGATGATTACAGTCGAAAATCAGTAATTTATTTCCTTAAATCCAAAGATCAAGCTACTAATATGTTTTCGCAATTTAAATCTTTAGTTGAAAATGAAACGAGTAGTAAAATTATTAATCTAAGAATAGATAACGGTACTGAGTATTTAAATAAACAATTTAAGGATATTTGTATTAAAGCAGGAATAAATATTCAAACAACGATTCCAGGTAATCCTCAGCAAAACGGCCGAGCGGAAAGGCTAAATCGTACGTTACTAGATAAAGCTCGTTGCATGTTGATAGATGCGAATTTGTCAAGTAAATTTTGGAAAGATGCCGTAGCGACGGCCGCTTATTTATATAATAGGTCCCCTCACGCGGCACTTGAATGGAAAACTCCCGAAGAACTTTGGAGTTGTAAACTTCCGGACTTAACAAGCGTTAAAATTTTTGGTTGTAAAGCGTTCGCTCGAGTGCCGTCGGAGAAAAAGAAAAAATTAGATCCTCAATCTGTAGAATGTAAATTTATAGGTTATTGCCCGAGTCAAAGAGGTTTTAGACTTTGGGATATTGTAAACAAAAAAATTTTAGTAAGTAGGGATGTAATATTTGTTGAAAAATCTGTAAATTCTAAATGCTCTGTTGATAATGTTCAAAATAATTCTAAAAATATCGCTTTACTACCTATTCAAGAAAAGTCAGAAACGATTAATCAACCGAATCTCGAACGAAATCAAAATCGCGATAACGTGGACGAGATGGGTGCCAATGAACAGGCTAAACAACCGACTGAACCTGTAATTAGAAGAACATCTACTAGAGATAAAAAACGTCCAGCATATTTACAAGATTACGTTGCAAATTTTTCGTCGACGTCTAGTTCAAATCCATTTTCAGCGAATAGTACTTTAGAAACAAATCAATCAATTGATAGTAATAATTCTTTTGATGATTATCAAATGGTCCAAATCGATTCCACTCCTGCAACATACCGAGAAGCGATAGAGAGTCCTGAAAAATCTTCTGGATCCAAGCGATGGATAAGGAGGTGAGCTCGATAAATAAAAATAATACTTGGACACTTGTAGACTTGCCTATCGATCGAGAACCAATAACTTGCAAGTGGGTCTATAAGAAAAAGGTTGATGAAAGGGGTAATGCTTTCTGTAAAGCGAGACTCGTCGCTCGCGGTTTCGACCAAGTTCCAGGAATAGACTATAGCGAAACGTAATCGCCAGTAGTGCGCTATACGACTCTACGCGTGTTGTTCCCCTATGCAGCTAGAAAACGTTTGGATACTTTTCATTTCGATGTGGAATCTGCATATCTTCACGGTGAGTTGGATGAAGAGATTTATTTAACTCAGCCGGAAGGCTATGAACAACAGGGTATTGAAGGAAAATTCTATCTATTAAACAAGGCACTCTACGGTTTAAAGCAAAGTGGCCGAGCATGGAATAAAAGGATAGATGGTGATTTAAAATTGATGAATATGACGCAGTCCAGGCAAGATCCATGCGTATATTTTTATATCGATGAAAATGTCATTTTAATTACAGTTATTTATGTCGACGACATTCTTACGTTCACAAATAGTATACATTGCGTAAAAATTCTTTTTGATAATTTATCTAAGAAATATCCCATAAAGAACTTAGGTGAAGCGAAGAGATTCTTAGGAGTAAATATAAGTCGCGATAAAGAAAACGGTTGGATAAGCTTAGATCAAACGCATTATGTAGAATCTCTTTTGCACAAGTTCGGCATGAGTGATTGTAATTCAGTGTCGACTCCAATCGAAACAACAGATTTTCCTGCACCAAGACAAAAGGATAAGCGAAAGCCAGCAAACATACCTTATCAATCAGCGGTTGGTAGTCTCATGTATTTATTACAATGGACAAGGCCTGATCTTGCAAACGCTATTGGTGCTGTTAGTAAATTCAATTCCAATTATACCGAAGAGCATTGGGAATTAGTCAAACGAATTTTTTGATACCTAAAGGGCACAGCATCATACAGACTGTATTATTTCAAATCAGGGAATCAGGATTTGTTTGGCTATAGCGATGCTAGCTATAATCAAAGTCTGCAAGATCCAAGACCAGTCGTGGCTTATGTTTTTATTATGCAAGGAGGCGCAGTCAGCTGGCGTTCCACAAGAGAAACTTTAACCAGTATTTCGTCGGAAGAAGCAGAATTTGTAGCAATGTCAGACGCAACCCAAGAAATCATTTGGTTGAGAGAATTGACCATTGAATTAAACATCGTATCAAATAGCCCTATACATTCAAAATCTGATTGTCGACCAGCGATTGATCATATCAAAAACGCGAATTATAGTTGTAAAACTAAACACGTAAAAATATAAGAATGTCTTTTGTCAGAGATCATGTACTTCAAAAAACTATCACATGAGATTTTGTCCCAACGAACGAAATGGTAGCTGATGCGATAACAAAAGCTGTAAGAATTAATAAATTAAATTTTTTCATCACCCATACAGGTTTATATAATACTTTTTTGTAATATACATATAAGTTATAAATGAGTCCTTCAGGTCGGAATCAGAATTTCTGAACATAAGTGGAGATATGTACTTCAAACATTGTACAACTCTTCTTAATGTCGAAAATTTTTCTTTTCCTCGAGATTCATACCAGGGCGATTACCCCGTAATGACCCTCAAATGAAGGGGTTGAAATCGCGCATATCAGGATGCGCCTTATTTTTCAACTCCTTCCTTTACCACTAGAACAAAATTTTTTTTTTCGCACCGAGTCGAAAATTCGCGTTTCGTTTCCGGCGCGAAACGGAGCTTTGCTGCATACAGTTGGCAAAAAAGTCGTTTACGCACCTCGTAAAAAAAGTAGGACACCCGCGAAAAAGTGTTGTGAACAATCAACAGTTATTTGTTTTAATTTGTTAAATGTTTTGTACGTTTACATAAATAAAAATCGTAAATAATTTAAAGTTCCTTACTAATTTAGACAAATTATGTTTTAGTTGCGACAAAGTATGCAACAGTAAAGAAAACTATGGAAACGGCAGGGTTGGAGAAAGTACCTGTGACGTCAGAAATTGAAAAATTATCAAGAGCGCTTATTGAAGAGACAACTTACCGGAAAAAACTGCAATTACAGCTGCAACAAAAAATCGACGAGTGTGAAATGTTACGTCAAGAACTTAAAAACGTCGCAAATTCGCGCAATGTTAAGAATAGCCCCGGACTACAATTATCAACTGACGTAAATGGACGAAACCTGAATCGAAAGAAAGGAGGTGAACGTTACACTCATGAGGAAATGTTGTTTGCCACTGGCATTTATAAACGTTCGCCAAAATGTTATCGCTACTTACTTGACTTTATGGAACTTCCAAGTGAGAGTACGCTGAAGCGAGCATTTTCGAAGATTGCATTAAAACCTGGTATAAATAATATTGTATTAGAATCACTGACAAAAGCTGCGGACCGTTTAGATGAAGAGGACTTGTACTGCACTATTGTCTTGGACGAGACTGCGATCAAGCGTAGAATTACATTTTCAGAAGGAAATGATTCTCTACTTGGATACCATGATGAAGGCAACGGCGTTGTAAAACCTGAGTTGGCTGATCATGCGACCGTTTTCTTGCTGCAGTCTATTAATTTCAAAGGCAGACAACCTCTGTCATTTCAGTTCACGAAGGGTCCAATGAGCATTCCAGTATTGTATGCCTCAATTAAAAAAATTATTGCGTTAGTGAATAAAACTGGTTTTAAAGTGACTGCAACAATCTGTGACCAAGGATCCACCAATAAAGCAGCCTTTAAATTACTAGTGCAAGAGACAGGAGAATGTTGGGATGGCACTTTCTTCAAACTTCCCGAACACCCGTTGAGAATCTTCATATTTTTCGATATTTCTCATTTGGTGAAGACTTCCAGAAATAATTTCAGCGGCACAATTGATGAATGGTCCAAAAAAAAATCCATCGAAACATCGGAGTCAATATCCAGGCAATATCATTCAATTTAATGGTACTAGGGGATACTGGAAAGATATTGTTCAAATGTATCACACAGATTCTGATTGTCATTTAAAAGAAGAGCACATTTATTTAACGAATACAACGAAAATGAATGTTGATTTAGCAGGTCAAGTGTTAAGTTCAAGGACAGCTCAAAAGCTGAAGGCAATAGGTTCATCGAATCCTGATAAATACCCGACCGCTTTTAACACGGGTGTAATAATTGAAGAACTCGACCAACTTTTTGATTCACCTAACGGAAGCAAGATCACTGGAATTGATAGGAAGATCCAGACGTCACGAGCTCCAGTTACATTACCCGTGCAGAAATTTGAACTGGAAAGCCAGGCTACTCTCTAGCACCTCGTAGTGATTTACTGGCTAGCGCAACCTGTACAGGCCCTGCCTCGGCATTGGCGAGTTCGGCCCAATTCCGCGTTCCCTAGCCAACACTGTCCAGAAACTGGTCGTTGTTCGCTGATGAAAACTTATTACCGGTGTTTACCATTATTTATCAGTACTCCAACTTATAATTTTTAAAGTTTACTCCAGACGTCCACTGTGATATTTGTGAGTTGATTTTCGTAATCTTCGTAATGGGAATGTAGAATACCATAGTAAATATGTTTTGAAGGTAACATAACCTAAAAATTTCTATCCTATCATTTTTATGTTTTATTGTCTATCTATTTCAGCATAATGAATAACATAATTGAAAAACGACGACGAACACGCGACCGTGTGCGAAGGCATCGTTTCGTTCATCAAAACACTATTGTGCCACAGAACCATCCGCTAAATGATGACAGTGACTCTGACATCAACTCCGAAACTGAATGTGTGTAATATAAGCATCAACCTATAAGTGAAATAAAATTTCAGTTGTTATAAAGCAAGTATGAATTGCAGGTGTCAGTGATCAAGAAAATAGTAATAGGTCTGAAGAAGATGTATCCGAGGGTGGTATTTCTGAACAATTACTTGAACATAGCCAAAGTGAGATCGACGAAGAGAATGGTGACTCAGGTGACGGTTCTCAGATAGACCACGAAGAAAGTGTATCATCAGCCAGTGTCATTGATGAAAACAGTGATATCGGCTCATCTATAAATGAAGCGACTGACGATAGTTTGAATGAACGAAATGAAGCTGAGGAAATTCGAAAATGGGCAATAAAAGAACACCTTAGTCATTCTCAATTGGATGGGCTTTTGGTGATTTTGAGGAGAAGATTGCTGCCTGAACTTCCAAAGACAGCAAAAACATTTCTACGTACATCGGCAGTGGCCTATGATATACAAGACATGGAAGATTATGATGGAAATATGGGACAATTCGTGTACTTTGGTATTGCTGAAAGGCTTCGAGCCTGTGTCAATGAAGAAGTGCACATAGGTAATGAAATTTTGATCCAAGTTAATGTCGACGGACTGCCTCTCTTTAAATCAAGTAACACTCAACTGTGGCCCATTTTGTGTAAAGTTGTCCACGAACCAGACATATACGAGCCGGTGCCTGTAGCTATATACGCAGGTTCTACAAAACCAAAAAGAGTTGATGAGTTCTTGGATGAGTTCATTGAGGAAATGAACCAACTATCAGCGAATGGTATTGACATTAATGGCAGACTGTTTCAAGTAAAAATTCAAAGTTTCATATGTGATACGCCAGCTAGGTCTTTCCTCAAATGTGTTAAGGGTCATACTGGATATTATGCGTGTGAAAGGTGTACCGTGAGAGGATGCAGACCTGGCAGATCTACTGTATTTCCTGATGCGGATTGTCCTGAACGAAGTGCTGAGGACTTTAATAGACAAAGGCAGCGAGAGCATCACAATAGTGTTTCGCCATTGCTACGTTTAAGACCTGCAGTAAACTTGGTCTTGTTATTTATTCTCGATTTCTTGCACTTAGCTTGTCATGGTGTGATGAAGAAACTTTTGAAAGACTTTTGGCTTTTAGGCAATCTCCATCTCAGACTAGGCCGCAGAAGTCGAATCGAACTGTCTCGCAGAATGGAGTATTTAAAAATTCTGGTAACTTCTGAATTTCAACGTAAACCACGGTCCGTAGCGTTTATAGCAAAGTGGAAGGCCACCGAGTTTAGATTTTTTCTATTATATTGTGGAGTTGTAGTCTTGAAGGGTATTTTGAACAATAGACTATATAAACATTTTTTATTATTTCATGCGGCATGCAGAATTTTATGCTGCGAAGATCTAGCCCTCAGGTACAACAGGTTTGCAAAGAAGTATCTCAGAAGTTTTTTCTTAGTTATGCGCCAATATTATGGCCCAGATTCGCAAATCATGAACCTTCATAACTTAATTCATATGGCCGATGATGCTAAGAACATGAAGTGCTCCCTTACAAAGATAACTACATTTCCTTTTGAAAATGCACTCGGTCACATAAAAAAGTTAGTCCATTCGCCAAATCGACCATTGGCTCAAATCTGTCGCCGCTTGAATGAGAAATTTTCGATAAAAAATCATAAAGCAACTCTACCCCAGTATGTAGAGATACTCAAGGAGAATAGTGATATCCCAAATTGTAGGATGAATCACAAAGCGATATCGAAACTGAAATTCAAAGGGAAATATATACTTTCGGTCAAGGCTCCCGATAATGTAGTTCTTCTTAAAAATGGCACTATTCTCGAAATAAATCTTATGTCGTACCCTGATGACAATCTAGAAGACGTGACAATTATTGGAAAAAAATGGAAAATCAAAGAGTCGCTGTATATGTATCCGTGTGATTCGAGAGTGCTGGAAGAATGGGTGCTTGAAGACAGATCATCTGCAACTACAATTACGTGCCCTATTGATCAAATCAAACGCAAAATGATAATATTACGTTTGCCTGGAAGAGAGAAAACATATGGAATATCTCTATTACATTAATTTAACACAGGTCGGTTGAAACGTGGTATACAGTGTAATGTTACGTATATACTTGTATTAATCCGAAAAAAGTAGCTGGATATCTTTTTATATTTTAACAATAAATAATATTTTTCAGTACTCTAACCTCAAAATCTCGACCAACGCGACTTCGTCGTGATTTCGTGGCTCTAGTGATGAAAAGTACAACTCGAAACTCGTATGGATAAGGTTTTTTGACATGCGTGTTACAAGCACTCGCCTTCGGCTCGCGCCGTAAACCTCACGTCTCGTCAAAAAGCCTTATCCATACTTGTTTAGAAATGTACTATTATCCCTATTTAATTTCAGGGCGAGTGTCACAAGGTGTAATGCGCAAGCTTATTTTCACGAATAATATATGTATAAATATACATATATATTATATATGTATAATACATATATCAATATTATTCGTTTGAGTATGGGAAGACCGTCAATCAATTGCCGACACTGGAATTATTTTTGACGAGGACGTTTCTGATGTGTCTCGATATTTAAATAACGCGCGTGACTGTGGCGACATGTCGATAGTGGCGACTTGTTGACTATCGTCGTTCCGGCACGTGTTGTGTACAGCGTCCTAAAAGCCTAGAAGTGCCTGGATTTTTCTTTCACGAAAATTGCAATCATTTGAAAAAGCTGGAATTTTTTTGTAAGTGGTTCATTAAAATTATTACGAAAGCAAGCTGTTTTGAACTTTACGAAGTGAGAAGTGATCAAAAGTGTACAAAACACAAAACGTGCTGCGCAAATACCGAACGGCTCGCTGAACGTGTTATCCCACGTGCTAACCTTACATTGCATCGCTTATCATTTTTTATAACAGCTACCTGTGCCATCGACTATTCTTCGTAAGTTGTCCTTGAATATTCAAGTACAGACATTTATATTTATTACGACACAATAAGAAACTATTTATATAAATATGACACGTGCGTACTCTACCCTAACCTAACCTAACCTAATCTTACTAAACCTGTAACAGCGCATATATACATATAACAGACGCCTTTATATTATGAACAGAATCCCTCTTCGTATTTTAAGCATATAATGGGAGATGATAAAGAGGCAGAAGAGGCCATCAAGGCTTTTCAATTAGTCGAATTCGATCCACCTAATAGAAAACAAAAACGAGGCACGATAGAATGCGTACCATCGACTTGGATTTCCTATAACCCATCGACTGGCAGATGCCAATGCAAATTCATGCCACCTCCGTATTCAGTAGAGGACTCTGAACTTTTGTGTTGGCTCGTCAAAGAACAAAGCCCTCTACAAGAATCTTGGCCTGTCTACCCAATAACACTCAAGGGACATGCGAGTAAGTAAATGATCTGTTGCGTTTTCTATTAGATTTGTATATTGTTCGGAAATAATCATCAAAGGGGAATAACTGTTAAATTTTGAAAAGATGACGTATTCAGTTCATATCACAAAGGTTCGTCTGTATAGTCTCACTATAACGCCATAAGATTCGATCAGTATTTAAAGTCACTGCTCTCAGAGAGTTATAAGTAAACCCAGTTATATGTCGACGGAGCTGAAATCAGAAGATATGAAAATCTTGGGTTCTGAGGGTCATCCGAAGCTCACAAGCTTGCACTGTGTAGCCGTCACATAGTCTACGTCTGAAACTTTTAACAGAGTCAATATTGTAGAAGCCGGCTTTGCAAAAATTCATATATTTTTGTGGGTTGTGGCAACGAATAACACAAGCACATGATTGATTTCGTGTCTTCTGATCTCAGATCTAGACGTATACCGATCAAATATACATTGAGCTTTTTAACACATCAATTTTGAATCGTGTACATGTGAAGACGAGCAATAAAAAGTTAAAATTATCAAAATTTATTTTTCACTGCCAAATAATTTGTATAGCATCAAAAAGTTCAGCTGAGAGCAACATTTCTTGTAAATAATGGAAGGTTAAAAATTTCTGTTATATTTTTTCTTCTTCTAGCAACTTATGATGATGCAATGAAACGTCTCAAAGTATTAGCAGACAAGAAATTTGTATACACAGAGGATGGAACGTTACCAGAAAAAAAATCAGAGGCAGCTAAAAAAGCATATCAGAGAATCAAAGTCAAAGGCGATAAAGCAATTGCTGAAAAGTTGATGCAAGTGCAACCCATTAACACCTCCAGGAATGACGATTATGCATCAAATGTAGACTGTAAATATAATATATACAATATATATATTATACATATATAAATTAGACACTTGGGTGACCAAAATGGCGGCGCAATTTTCGCTTCTTCGATAGGGCCCTCAAAATTTTCACTCTTGTGCAAAATCAGAAGTGCGGATATATTGTTACAGCATCCTTTGAAACATCTGACCCAATTCCTTGTATTAACAGCATCAAGGCCAAGAAAAAAAATACAAAACTTAAAAATATGACAGAAACTGACAATGAGTCAACAGCTGATGAAAACAGCAATGTGATCAAACCCAGAAAAAAACCGAAGCAAAAATCAAAACAAGAACATGCTTCCTCTACCGGCAAAAACCACGTTCAAGGTGTGTACAAAAACTATTTAAATTGTTTAATTCAATTGCCGTTTTTCGACATTTCTGGAACCTAATTTGATATGAATAATTTCTAGAAACACCAAGAACCTCGTCGAATAATACATCATTATAATTAATTTTTTTACATCAAAATTTTGTTCTAGAAATTGAACGAAAACTGAGCAAAAGATCATCACGTGAAGTGTCAAAATCCACAAAAAATGTGCCTAAAGAAAATAGCTCTGAACTGAATCAGAGAGATTGTGATATCCTTAGCGGACTGAGATACGATGTTCAAATGCTAACCAAAGCCATCGACAAACTCAAGGCCATCGTTGAAAAATCGGCCTTAGCGATGGATGCTCATGGGGCAAATGTCCAAAGTTTTACGACACAATATGATCTGAACCTGCCTGTAACGACTTTGAAGGACTTTGACGCATTCGACGAGAAATTAAAAGCTGACAAAAAATTTCGTAAAGAATTCGTGAGTAAAAAAATTTGGATACTGAATTTGTATTGTCACTTATACAATATCTCACTCATTGCTTCAATCTCTCTATAGACTAGTACATTGCATTTCGTTTTCGACCACAATGCAACCTTACCAAAAAATGTGACGGCATTATTGAAAAAAAATATTTCACGGGATGTGGCCTTGAATTTCAACGCAGTGAAGGCTGGCATGGATAAACGCATTTTCAAAGAGACACAACTTTGTGGAATATTGCTGGGTAACACAATTATCGTTAACCTCAATCGTTAAATCATACCTGATAGATTTTTGTTCACTCATCTTCGAAGAATCCGTATAGGTATGCCAAAAGGTTTTTCCCATTTTAAAAAGAGAAAAGACAACTGCCTGCTTTTCGTTTTTGAAGTAAATTACAGTACAATTCAGGGTATGTCAGACTTCGCCTTGTAGGTATAGTTGGATTCAGTCTAGGTAAGACCTATCATCGTGAAGACTTAAAGCAATTTTGAAATTGATGACACCAACTTTACAAACTAATAGACTTTCCACCACGATTTGCTCTTTTAGAAGAAAAAGAAAGCAGGGTTGTTTAGTTTTTTTAACTAAAGTCTTTTCTTCCAGATGTGCTTTTGTTGAAATACAAAGAGGGAGCGCAGGGATCAATGACACATGTAACTGAAAAGAGTGTTTATCGAGAACTCGGTAACTGCCTGAGTAATGCCGTCGATTGGGATGGGCATCGTAAATCTCGACTAAAGAAAAAAGCTGCAAAGAGTACTACAATCGCTGCAGTCCAATCAGTTTGTGTCAATGTACATTGCAGCGGCACCAGCATGGAATCGTTGTCTCGTAAATCCACAGACAAATCTTCTTAGTAACGTATTCGAAAACTTCCCAAAATAGTTGTGTACTTTTGTGCTTACTGATTAAAAAAAAAGTATTAAAAAAAAAGTCATTATTTACGTACTTTTCTACTCACTGATGGGTTTGAAAAATAAAAAAAATATGTGTTACTTACGTATTTTCTATTTAGTGATGTATTAAAAAAAAAAGAAATTCACTACTAACATATTTTTCACTTACATGTTTAAAAAAAAAAATCCTACGTACTTTACTGCTGACTGATATGATGTATTGAAGAAAATAATAATATAATAATATAAATGAATAGAACTTTCATACGTTGCGAAATATTCATTCTAGAATTTATCCTTTATCCTTTTTTCCGATAATTATATGAATAGCTACTTGCAAGGATTCTGGCTAGACCCTATTAACTTTACTGGTTAGACCCTAGTCAGACCTTCTGGCTAGGCACTGCGTAGAAATGTGTTACACGCCAGGACTGGCTCAGCCCAGCTGACCTAGCCATTGCCAAGCCAGATTCATGGAAAACTAGCCAGGTGCTAGGCAGCACCGGAATTAAATTTCTGCACGGGTAAGGGACGAAAAAGCGAAAGCCTAAAGATAAGGAGGAACCCTAGTAAAAGTTGGTTAGAAATGTAAAAAAAAATTGTCGCGAAAGGTGTTGAATCTCAAAATCAGTACTGGATATTGTAGTCTATGCGCGATACTAGGTGTATGTGAAAAAAAAATTTATTTACTGCGATGAAAATTAAGACGCTAGGAATGTTTCAGAGACTTTTCTTTTTGCTTCACATGCAAATAATCCGCACTGCAAATTACTCCATTAAATCTTAACAATTTTAAAAACCTTTTACCTGTCGAGAAATGTTATTCCGTTTTGTCTACCGACGTATAAAATAGAATTGAAGATCCGGCTGACTAATTGATTTCTTTCACATAGAATTGCCAATACATAAATAATGAGAAAGGATTCATAGGATTCATTGATTTTACCAATTATATTTCAATAATAAAATTATTTCTGCTTTATCCTCAGTTCGATCGAATGAATCGCTTTTTATTTGACAGCACAGGTTACTGAACTGATTATTCTATACCAATTGCAATTTGTTCAATCGGAAAAAAACTCGTTTGGCCATATTTGATCATCATGTTTGGCTCAGTCAGTTCACTATCAGTTGTCTCAACAGAGCTCTGCTCTCTGACTAGGATGCATAAACATGTAGACTGTTATTGTTTGATTCTAGATTTTTGGCAACAGGAGATTCCATGAGGAGTATAGCGTTTAATTACCGCTTGGGAGACACAACGGTCCGAGAAATTATTCACGAGACATCTGACGTGATTTGGAGAAGGCTTTCTCCGCAAGTTTTACCGGTACCCACGACGGAGATGTGGAAATCGATAGAGAATATGTTCTTTACCAGATGGAACTTCCCAAATTGCATCGGGGCTCTGGACGGGAAACACGTCACTATAGAAGCGCCTAGCAATACTGGCTCGTTGTATTTCAACTATAAAAAAACATTTAGTGTAGTGCTCATGGCACTCGTAGATGCAAACTACCGCTTCATTGCTGTGGACATTGGGGCATATGGAAAGAATAGCGATGGACGAATTTTTGGGAAGAGTGCATTTGGAGAAGCCCTGGAAAATGGAACGTTGTGCCTGCCGCCAGACAAACCCCTGCCTGGAAATGATGTACCATTGCCACACGTGATCGTTGGAGATGAGGCTTTCCCACTCAAAAGAAATATCATGCGACCATACCCAAGTTCACAATTGGCGAATGACGAATCAAAAAAAATATTCAATTACAGACTTTCACGTGCTCGTAGAATTTCCGAGAATGTTTTCGGAATTTTAACTCAAAAATTTCGAATTTACCAACGAAGAATAAAACTAAGTCCAGAGCACGTGGATAGTGTTATATTAGCAACGTGTTGCCTACACAACTTTTTGATGAACGATGACCCTCCGATTCGTCAAAGTGTACATGACTCTGGCGCTTACACTTTGAATCCTATGGGAAACATCGGAGGGAATGCGACTGCTGAGGCAATAGCGGTCAGAGATAAGTTCAAAGATTACTTTAATTCTGCTGCAGGCTCAGTCGATTGGCAAATCGAAATGGTTCGACGTGGAATCAGAAATGTTTAACGTAATCTTGAATGTACATAACTTTTTTTGAAAAAAATTCCAGTCACTGAATATTTTTAAATTGTTCGCTCTTTCCCTTCAATAATACTCTAACGAACATTGTCCACGAAATTATACTTCTGAACCGTTCGCCTTCACTTGCATGTGGAATTTTATTCGGAAAAAAATCCAAATTATAGGACATACTGCTATTGGTGCAAAGCGTCTTTTCGAATCTGAGAACCTGCGGTGAAGACGTAATAAAGGTATCTGATGGATTTACCTCAAATTTTAACTGCACATTTTTAGGTAGCATCATAATTTGTAAATTTTTTAAATTTAAGTTTTATAACTATCAATGCATCGCTACTTTAACTTTTTTTTTATTGTGCTCTTTAATTTTTATTCCGAAGGGCGGTTTACCAGCATCGTGTACATCGCATACTATTGCAATCAAAAACACGCTTCACACGGGCAGCTGTATCTTCAATCAGTTTTTATTTTCATTTTTTTAATGCAATTTTACACAAGAGTCGTCAAAGTCGTGTAAATTTTGATGTCAAAATGCAATGAAAATGAAAAAATGAAACCTACTTTTTTCGCAATTTTGACAAAAAAAAAACCCTGAACGCAAGTGTGATAACTTGAAACTACATTTTCAATGCAGAATTGAAGGTGAAATGTATAGTTTTACTGGATAAAAAGATACGATAGACCATCAAATTCTATTCTGCATTTCCTTAGAAATAAATAATACTTATAATGACTGTGAAATGTAATCCCATACTTACAAAAATCAGATGATAAACTCAATTTTCGTACAACTTACCTGATTCTTTCATTGCTCTTGAAATATCGTTCCAGCAATTTTCTTTAATTTGGTGGTTCGAGTAGCGCGCGTCACACATATCGTACAATGGTTTGTACTTTTCAACAAGAAGGATCAAGGTCTCTTCATCCATTGCAGGTATCTGGATGATACACAACGCAGATTTCTGTACACAGAGTTCTTCGAACAGAAAGTATGCAAGCGACGCAATGCACGCTATTGAGCCCAAGCCGCGGCACTACGATACTTACCAAGGTTACCGACCAACATAATTGACTGATTCTCAATTGTTCGGAAGATTCACTTGTTTAGTTTCGGTTCTTAAATCACTCACTTCGAGTAGGCGATGAAAAAGTCCCCGCTACTATATCGCGTGCATAACGGTATAAGGTCGTATGTGCCAAAAATGCGATTTTGGTGGTTAAAGGGCGTATATATATATATTTTTTTTTGCGCCATTCGCTATAAAAATACTCAAAACGCATAGATACATTAAAATTAGACGAAAAAATAAATAAAAGTAAAAGGTCGTATGTCGGCGGATATGCCCTTTTATCACTAGCTTTACTTTGGTTTTATTACATTTGTTAACGGAATAAGGGCGTATCCGCCAATTATTACTTTTTCTTTGCAAATGCTATAAACACATCCGAAACGCAAAGATTAATTAAAACTCGAACGTATTGAAAAATAATTTTATTATAATAAAAAAATTTAGAGATAATAGTACCTACAAGGGCGTATCTGATTTTTTTCCTTACAAACGCTATAAAAACCCTTGAAGCTCAGAAATAAATTGAAATTTGAATGAATTTTCAAAACTTTTAATTTTGAAAAAAAAATAATTGAAGATAATGGTATAAAGGGCGTATACGCCACTTTTTTTTTTATTTGCATACGCTTCAAAAACCTCTGAAATGCATAGATAGATCGAAATTGAAGAAAAAAAAATTTGATTTTCGATTTCGAATTTTTCTTTTATGATAATGATATAAAGGCGTATGTTAGCACATGTGCCCTTATATCATTAGTTGAGTAGTGCTTTTTCAGAAAGTTAGGGATGAAAGGGCGTAACCGACAGTACTTACGACCTTTTACCGTTATTTGATCAATTTTTCAATTTCAACGTTTCTGAACATAATCTCATGTTTTTCGCGTGAATACAAAAAAAAAAAATACGCCCTTTTACCTTTATGCATGGTAAAAGGTCGAATAATGGCACACACGACCTTATACCGTTAGACACGAGATATCAAGAGCCCAGTCAATGAGCGATTTTTATGGCCTCACATTCCATTATATCGCAAGTCCATGAAAAAATATGGAAACTGTTTGGAACGACGTACATAATAAGAATTTCAATTATTGTGATTTTACGCCACCGTGTTTTTGCAAAATAAAACGAAAATGTGGAAATTAAATGCAAGTTTTTCGCACCACGTGCACTTTTACCGCAAACGCCAGGAGAACGGCTAGAGATAGAGCAAAAATGTGTGGGTCCAATCTTGTAGAGCATAAAATTTACTGTCAGAAAGTTTGTGGTGGCACTTTTCGATCTTCAATAGCTTAACCGTGAGAGCGGCCCAAGGAAAGATATCAAAAACGCTTGGTTCTTGCTAAATCCTCGAAAATACGTTTCACTTGTTAAATTCATTTTTGACATGTTAATGTTATCAAAAAAAATCACGAAAATTCTCTATGCAAGAAAACATTTTGAAGAAAAGATTTAGCATTTAAAAAAAAAAATTTCCTCGCAACTTGGTTTTGTGGCGGCAGTTTGTTACTAATGTTTGTTTTTCAAATTTTTCTTTTTTGCGAATCGAATGTAAATTTTGAAGCAATTATCTAAATGGGATGAGACAAAAATGCAATCCTGAAGATTCAAAGAAAGTCAGGGGGTTGAATTTTTATGGCATTGAATGACGAAAAGACTGCATTTTGTCTCATCTCGTTCGGGAGATTAATTCAAAAGTTTTATTCGATTTGAAAGAAGCAAAGATTTGTGAAACAAAAATTAGTAACAAAATGCCGCAACAAAACCAAATCGCGAAATAGTACATTATGCAACAAGGGAGTAAAGCCGCAGATTATTCCTGAGGGCAGTAAGCCCGAGGGAATCATCGGTTTTACTCCCGTGTTGCATATAGGATTTTATTTTCGACTGAACCGTGGCCACTTTATTGACCTGAGGAGCTGGACAAAGTGGCATTTGATTCCGTCATACTGTTTGTAAACTTGCGGGAGAAAAGTAAATTTGCGGGACGAAAAGTATTTTTTCTGATCATGTCAAAAAATAAATCTCTCTCGATGCAGGGAATTTCGAGTAAAATTTAAAAAAATCTCATTCTTTACAGAGTTAATTACTCGCTTCGCTCAGGCAGCAAACTTCACCCTCATCAAAATCGCTTACTTCTGTCCCTAGTGGCGTAATGAACTATGTTCTTTGTACGAAGCCTTCCATGTAGAATCATTAAAAGTCTGTTTCGATATGAAAATGTCCATATGAATCACAAATTTGAATTTCTAGACATGACGCACGGGGTTTAAAAATCTAAGAAAATTCATGAAAGTAGTATTCAACCATACAAATGATATGGTGGAATAAAATTTTCCGCAGCCCTTTTTTGGTCGAATGAAAATCCACTTTGTAAGTTGAAATATTTTTTTTAGAAAGCTTATAGGCGGATCAAGAGTCTGAAGAAATTCTGAGACGGAAGTACCAATGTTCTCTACTACCATGAATTTTTTCAGCTTTTTCACCTCTATGGTTTGAGAAAAACAAAATCCAAACCACCACATTTTTCGACCCTTAGAGGGTGGAAAAAGGGTTCGCGAGGTATAGATCATACGTACCTTAGTTTTTGGTCCCAACCAACCATAAAATCATACAAATTCAGAAATTCGTGACGGGGGGCATTTGACCTATCTTAACCCGAGGTACCCTTTTTACAAATATTTTCGGGGGACTGCACCATGGAAAAAAAGCACTATTCAATGGCAGGCTGATGACACATTAGTATTCGTTGGATACATAACACGAAGTATATTATACCGCGAACAGGTAAATTTGTTTATCGTTAAATTTTATCAGAATTTCACCGGGATCAAAATGGCCATAAATTATGAAAGTCCGGCATAACTTCCGCACGGGTTTAAAATCCTTTAAATTTTTATATGGAATTCCGTGTGAAAGGTTTATAAAAATGTAGAGCCGTGGTTTCTTGTGATGCAACATTCTGAATGTTATCGCAAAAAGAGGAAAATTCAAATTTCCAAAAAAATCTGAAAATATTATTCTCCTCAAGCCTCAAGACTATTCAGAACTAGACTCAGTATTGTGCCAGTGTGCGACATGTTGTTGAGGAACAGTACCCGATTGGAAAACCAGTGATCGCCGCGACGATTTTCAAAAATTGATTGCTCGAAAACCAAGCACATCAAAAATATGAAAAAATTGAATAATCTTGTAGAGATTTGATCCTATAAGAAACTTGCCCAAAAATCTGACAATGAGTGGGTGAGCTTCTCTGATTAGTGGCAAGACGTCGTATATCTTTTTTCCACTATCGGTTATAAAAATGACAGTAACGCATAAATAAATTGAAATCGACAACTTAAAAAGTGAAAAGCATAAGATCGTATGTAAATCGATACGACTTTTCGTCATTAAAAAATTGAATTATCAAAAAAATATATACAATTATACATACATACGTATATATCAAAGGTAAAAGCAAAAGACCCTATCCACCAGTTGTGTTTTAGGTTTTTTTCAACTCAGATCGACGCGAAATGACGAAAATAGAACGACAGTTCTACTTGAAATTGATCAATTAGTACAAATTTTTATCGTTTTTTGAATGACTCTGATTTGTTTTTAAGGAAAGGGTCCACCTATTTTAAAGAAGGTCACAGAAATACCAAATGAGACTAGTGATATTTTTTTTATGTGACTTTTCACATAAATTCTAATGGAAGAACCCACGGAAAGATGATCTAATTTTTACAGTATTTATAATATATTTAATTTCGAATTGATAAAGGCATCGTAAAATTCATAGCCTTATTGAACTGAAACATTATTCAAACTGTGAATGAATATTTTCGGAATTTTGGCTTTATTTTTACGATTCTTGAATCATTTTTTTTAAATAAGAAGCGCTTTTCTTAAATAATTCAAAAAATGAAAGTTTCATTAGAAAAATGTTATACCACAAGTCGTCGATGTCAATGAAATGCGTCTTATTTGATCTTTCTTTTTTGAAAGGGACAGATTTTCGAGAGGATGCTATAGTCAGTCTTTACCGACCGCGTAAAATTTCACGCATTTCAACTGTTTTTGTAGCCCACGTACCGCTAACGCAAAAAAGCTAGTTCGCACCTTTCAAGATGCAATGCGAAGCACAAATATCCAAAAACTTTCTTTTGTTTTACGTGACAATAACGCCAGGAGTTATTGTTACGCGAAATAAGTTTTTTTGTAGATATTTGTGTTTGGCATTGCATGTAAAATGACGATAACTGCAGTTTTTTCGCGTCAGCTGTGCGTAGGCTACGATAAAAGTCAAAATGAGTGAAATTTTACGCGGTCGGTAGACTGACTACAGCATCCTCTTAAATAGTGTGTTTTTCTGAAAATATCAACCCTGCAGTGAAATATCATACATCATTTAAGATTCAATCTAGACAAATTTACAACTTATGAAGTGGAATCCTTTTCCTCGTAAAGTGAACGATTCAAAACACTATTCGAAAATTACTGATGTATTCTACATCATTCAAATACCTGCGTTATGAAGGAAAATTCAGGATACGTGAGAACTGATGTCAGAAAAAAGACAGTGAAAATTTTTTTTCACGGATGCATTTTACACAAATCAACACTTGATATTTTTTAAGACTAATTTTGTTATACGTATAACAAAGATATTCGAAAGGTTTCTGCATAGAACTTACAAAATAATCGGATGAACAAAAATGTAAATCCATGAAATCCAAAAACTTGAAAATTATGGATTTCTACAGAGGTTGGCCGCCATTCGTTCGCCGCCGTTCATTCCGCCGCCGTTCGGTTCGATGCTGTTCGCTGCGGCAAAGTGCGCGCATTTGCATAAGAAAACATAGTGAGAATATCAAAATTCGCCGCGTATCGCCGCCAGGTAGTACGCGCACAAATTGTCGCAGCGGTTCGGCGCGGTTCGCTGCCGGTTATCGCTGTGCAATGCGCGCATTTGCATAAAAAACCATGTGGAGAATGAAAATTCGCTGCCGTTCGGCGCGGATCGCCGCCGTTCGCCGCGGTGCAATGCGCGTTGGCCTTTATTATTCGCAAGAATAGCGGAAAGAGAAGAATCCTTATAAGCCATAACGACTTACACCAAAGTAACGCGGGTTGCCCTATTTTCGTACTTGGGGTGAATTTCCGCATCGGTTGTGTGTTCACACTAGACGGCGGCGATGCGCGGCGACGCGCGGCGCACAGCTGAAATATTTCCAACCTGGAACTCACAAAAAATCGCCGCGGTGCGCCGCCGTCTAATATGAACATCTGTATGGATAACTGTATGAGCGAAAATTTCGCCGTCATCCACCGCCGTCCGCCGCGGTCTAGTCGGCGTCAGCCTTGACTGTTAACCTAACAAGCCACAAGCATTGAACATTTGCTGTAAGAAATAAAATATAATTATGTGGTCGTATTTTTCATGCCAAATCGAAATAATAGATTATTGAGAATTCGACGAAGATTGCGGAATGCCTCAAATTCATTCATGATCCCAGAAAATGAATTTCGAAGTCTTTACAGGCGAACAAAAGAACTAAATACTTCTAGCTTCTAGGTTTATAGATACATTCGTTTATTGTCAATATTCACAATAAGAACCAAAAATAATGATTAATTAAACAATGGAAGTGTATGTATTGTACATACGTCCCAAGCCACTCCAGACACGAGAAAATGTGGCATCAGTCACACGGATGTATACAAATTAATTGATATGGCGTTTCCACGATGTCAGCATCGTTCAATACCTAATTCGGAAAGCGCCTGAGGTTGCATCGAATTATTATCGATAGATATATATTATTATTGAAAATCAATTTTTCCATTTGCTTACCAATACCATACACCTAATTTACTTTGACGACTCCGACCGCTGCATGGAAATCGCTTTCATCCTGAGGGTTAGAAGCAATCAAAACGAGACTTATTGTGCGTCATGCACTATGAAAAACACTAGACAGACATGGTTGATCTCTTCGCTTTCACAATTTCTGCGAAGTTGCATTCATTGTACTTTTATGGTCACTAGACTGAGGAGGTCACTGAGGCGGAAAGTCCTACAGGTGTAATAAAATGGCAGATTCTTGCAGCTTTCCGTCCCAATTAACTCCGGATTAGAGATATTTAATGGTACTCTTTGTGTATTCCCTACCTGCGATGCCTTGCAGTTGAAATAAACTGAGGTTTGAATTTGATTTGATTGCTTTTCTATTTTAATTGCATCAAGTATACGTTTTACAATATTTTCGGATTTCTTCCACCAGTCGTCACGGCTGAAGATTTCAGTTTCTTGCCCCTCTGCCATTCTGTCCTACCAATAGGATTACAGTATATGCAATTGGCAATTTTTTCCACAAGTCGTCATACGTGGAATATTATACAAGATTTGAAAAATGATATCATATGCTGCAATTTAATAGTAAAACATTCCAGAGTACATAACCTACAAAAGATGTACATTTCCACATCCAGATCGAAATAATTAATTCGATAATTAACAAATATATTATACTTATTCGAAAAAATATTATATAACGATAATAATTTCACAATATCTGCACGATGCTTTAAAGACTTGAGTACATAACCATACGCGCGCCTGTTTTTTTTTTAAATTATCGCTCACAAATATGTGTATCAAGCGTCACTAAACACTGTCAAGACCTCCGAGATCCCTCGATAAATAAAACTTGCGATACTTTTTGCGAAGTAGCGCTACACTTCAGCGATAAACATCGCTATCTTCTACCTACAGAATCGTTCGTAGCAACGCTCGTCGATAATTGCGGTTAACGATATCGTTAGCTACCGAATCTCGTCTACAGAATATCGCTACAGAGGAATAGTTCAAAAGTTACGAAATCGGCCCCAACGCGACATTGAGGTCACGAAGGCAGGTGAAGACACCACTGATATATATATACACTGGATTGGATATTACCGTATACTCTACGTGTAAGCTCGTGCGTCCAATTGAACAATTGAATTTCCGCCATCTTGTAACAGAAAGTTGTCACAAAATGCTCGCTAGATTTGAACTGCGTAATATATGCTATTTAGATCTAACGATATATTCGTCACACAAAAAAGTTTTTGACGAGTAAAATAATGTTTGATACATTAAATGAAGAACAAATCATTTTTTCGAAAGTATATTATTATTTACAATTATATGGTGTAAAAGATCATTGAATAATATGACGAAAAACTTGTATTCAAACGTCATTTTTCTTTATGTTCAAAAGAAGTCCTAAATTCTGAGAAGTTTCCGTCCATTATCCTTTATCCTATGGTGGGCTGAATTCCATACGGATTATTCAAAAATTTGTATAACACTAATTCAACCGTTAGAGAATCCATTTACCATCCATTGATCATCAAAGTGGAGCTTAAGACATGTAAAAAAAGTTTTAAATTAAATTATATCGAATTGGGTGAGTCAAAACTTTATTCAACAATATGGAGAATGAAACATTCCTTGCAAACGTTAAGGCATTTTTATAGAGTTGCGTGCAATAAACCACAACCGTAATATAATTAGTAGTATCAATCCACAATCCATTCGCATGAAGAAAAAGTTACAAGCACAATCGAAAGAAAATAAAAAAGATGTACATATCTGAGCATGCAAGTCAGGTACAAATGTGTAGGTGATCATGTAATTTGATTACATTCACTGTGGTGGGCCGATCGAATTCATTCTGAAATTCGGTCTGCTGCAAGTTTTCACCTACAGATAAGTTAATAATAAATAACGGCAATGGAAATACACAGAAATGTGTCACACACGATTTTTCTGTAACAGAGCACTTTATAATCTGTAGGTAATTAACCGCTTCGATGGCATTGACGCAATAGTGCATCACATCAACGTGTCTTCATGCACACTGAGTTTTCTCTGACCTAGAAGGGATTAATAGTTTCAGATCTTACCAAATAACGTTGGGATACTGACTTTGCGTAGAGTTACATAATTTTTACTTTTCTTCTGAAAGAAAGAGGGTTCAAAGTCGTCAGAACACAGAAAGCTATCACTTGATGGAGACCACGGTTCAATGTTTATATTTGCGATCCACTGCTTCATAATATCAGGTTCATCCAATGGGTACCTACATAACAAGCAAAGTTTAAATTTATCAATTCACACGTTATGTTGCATTGAGTAACGGTACTTACTTGAAGAATGTGTAGCCACGTCCATATTATCTTAATCGGTGACAAGATGAACACTCTGATTTTGGGTTGTCAAATATAGTTGATACACTGTTCTTTTTCAATGTAATTAGGAATCCTGTCCTATCAAAGCAGTCATTTGTAAAATGAGCTGAACACACTGTGCTATTTCGGTTTGGCTTCCAGTCCTTCCTCTCCATTTCTTTTAACCACTGCTGAAGGCGCAACGCATCTTTTCACGGGAAATCTACATATCGAAATATAATTTAATCCCTGAGTCAATAATACCCGGGTTTTCAATTTCAATTATAATAAGATCGGTTCATAATTCAAATATTGTGAATTTTTACTGACACGATTCGTACGTTATAATACTCGTTAAATATAATTAGTAAATACTTCGTATGCTGACATAACCTCTGCAAGTTATCATTTGCAGAACACTTCAGCGTTGTATACTCACTTGTGAAATGATCGCCCACACTATGTTGATTGCTTTGTTTTGCAAAAAACGCAGGTACTCATTGTGACCTCAATAATTGTTACCGTAATTTTCCATCGCAATCGATTATATACACTGTAACGTGGCAGTTCGGTTAGGCCTGCCCGTTACAAGAGACTCCCTGAACCCTGGGCGAGATCCCGGAATCAGGGTTTAGAAAATCGAGTCGCGAAATAATCCTAGAGAGCGCCAGAACTGGAGTCGCGCACCCGAGCTTCGACAGGGACGAAATAGCGCATTGCGACCAAGATATTTCAGGCTTTGTTTTTCTTATTTTGTTTGAGTTCACCGGCTACCCTCCAGCGACCGGCTCCGACGCTGAACATCTTTCGAGGCAAGGCGAAACCACGGAGATCTCACGGGAAGGACACCGAGGCTGCGGAGGGGGAGGCAACGCAGATCCCTGCAGCGCGGGAATCCAAGGCGGACGTGATTCCCGCTGGCGGCCGGCGCGCCGCAGCCTCCCCGCTCACCCCGCCTACGCCCAACCAAGGCAACCGCGTGGTACCAGCTAGCGACGAGGGAGCACCACCCCGCCCAACCCCAGGACTACGTAGAGCTGCGCGGGAGACGACATCGCGATCTAGCCTTAAGTTCTGCGCCGCGTAGAGACGACAGGTGCGCGTCAAGTTGCGCGATCCCCAAAATCGATGGCAGATCGATTGTTGCGCATTCTTAGGGTTATGACGTCACGAAGGATTCGCGGGACGAGATCGGCGTTGCGGCCGATCGGCCAGCTGAGCTCACTCGAGTTCTGGCGTTCATAGAGAGTGGGCGAGATAATAGAGTGCGCGTCGGTGCCTTTTTTTTTGTTTATTGCGACGGATTTGCGAGGGATGGCAGCCCGGGATCACGAGGGAGTGGGCCCGTTCGTGTATTGGATGTGGAGCGGTAAGCGCTGTTAACCTTCTTGCGAGAGAATCTCGAGAGATCATTAGTAAAGGCTTGCCGAGGACGGATAGCCAGTGAGCATTGGAGTACTCGACTGTACTGTACTGTACTGTACTCGAGATTCTTTAGCCGATACCTTTGCTTGGTGACCGTAGCCTGAGTTGCGCGCAAGGGAGTAGCGTTAATTTCGGGGGATCCAGGAAATCGAGTCGAGCCACGGGTTGAGCCGAGACATTATTGCCTCGAGTTTGAGTGCAACCGAAGTCCGTTACACGGGGTCATTTTTCTTCGTCCGGTACACCCTCCATTCTCGTGTAGGTCGCGAACAGTCTCACGGGGAGCATTCGAATTCGCGACTGCGTCCCGCCGTCGCAGAGAAAGTGAAGCTCGGGTGCGCGCTGATAAAAATATGCGTTCTTAGAGGAGGGTCGTGGGTGTCGCGACGAGCCTCACCTCAGTTTAGTTTTTTTTTTGGCATAATCAGTTAGTATTAAGTTGGCGATCAGCGCCGTTTTGTAAAGGACGTTCGCGAGCAGCGCGTCGCGTCCGATTTTGCTATTGGTTTCTTTTAATGTGTAAATTAGCAGTCACTAGTAGTATAGTGACTAGCGCACGTAGGCCGTAGAGGTCTTCGGGATCCCTTCATATTTTTTCCTTTTTTTTTTTTTTCTCTCTTCTTGATTGATTATTTTGTTTGCTCGTTCTTCTTTTTTTTGGTAAGCTAAGCGCTTGCGTTTGGGATCGCGAGGACGAGCTTCCGCAGTATTATTGTTATTTTTAATTTTTTTTTTGTATTATCGCTGTGTTGAAATATATTGTTTAACTTTCTCGCTGCTTTGTGAAATAACTTGTCAATGTACGTGTGGCGTATCTCTCTCTACCCAAAGATTACCCCTCCCCTCTCCGCGGTACTGAGCTACCGAGCATCTGGTCGCGGTATATCGTATTACCGATTTCGAGGCGTGTTGACCACGCCAGGCGCCCAACAAATTTCGCGGTCTGATTGCAGGTTCAGGGGACATCGTGGACGCCAAATTATTGTGCACGCGGTAAGTTCTCGGTTATTTGCTCCGAGTGACCGAGGTGCAGAAAAATCCACGTCACAACACATACATATATCACGTACATATATGTATATGTATAAATATATTGTAACGTGGCAGTTTTAGTGCGCGTTCCACACGGCTCCCCGAACTCTAGACGGACCACAGACTTAGGGAGCACGCGGAGTAGACCGCGGCTCATTTCGAGAAAGAGCGCCAGGACAACAGTCACGCATCCGAGACTCTAAGAGGGGACCATCGCCGGTTTAGCGAATAAGACTTTTCAGGATTTATGTTTATTTTTTCTTTTGGGTGCCGAGTAAATGCGGCTTCGAACAGGGGATCGGCAGCAAGTCAGAACGACGTAACTGGATGGCAATCGCGGCGGATCGCGACGAAAGGAGGGCCTCGCACGAGGCTACGGAGAGAGCGTCAACGGAGAGCTCTGCCGCGAAGGAATCCAAGGCGGACGAGATTCCCGTTGGTGGCCGGCGAGCCGTAGCCCCCCCCATCTCCGTCTCCCAACTGACGACAGGTGCCCTCGCGAAGTCATCACCACGCCACTGCCAGGCTACGGGGTACACGAGACTGGTCAGCCAATCAACACCCCGCGACAGCGGAATTCAACGATAGCGATACGCTAGATTGTAAGAATTGCGTAACGAGAATCCCAATGCGATCGGGAAAATTTTGACTATGGATGGCGCCTATGTTCGGGGCATGTTCGAATTGCGGCTCCGATTTGCAGGACTCGACACTTGAGTCCTGGCGACAGTTCGCGACGGTAGAGTTGCGTCAAATTCAAAACAAAAAAAAGAAAAAGAGATTTGTGTGTGCGAAATGGCAGAGACGGGAGTAGGAGAATTCCTCGTGTGGCTGCGGAGCGGTAAGCGCTTATAATTCTTTGCGGGCATATTTCGAGCGCAAGTCAAATTGGCACCCGGATAAACGGTCGGCCCAAGTAATCTCAGAGTTAGAGTAGCGCTCGAAATCTGTTTGCCGATCTCCTTGAGGATGACCGTAGCCTGAGTTTTCGCGATAACGTGTAGAGTCAAGGGGATCCCTGTAAAGTCTCGCGTCGAGTCACGGTTTCGAGTGGGGAACAATTTCGGAGTGAAATTGAGTGCGGCCAAATTCCGCTGCACAGGGTCTCGTCGAGTCCGCGTACGTAAAAAGGGTGGTGAACTTTGGGGAAATAGGGACTACGACTGGAGCTCGGATGCGTCATAATACACTCGCGCGATTAGAAAAGCTTCCTAGAGTGATTAATTTGGTCGCGATTAGCGCGTCGAGTCACGTCTTTTTGATTTAGTTTAGGAATTATAGTGCATCAGCAAGGTGGCGACTAGCGCCCGTAGAAATAAGATACCAGCTAGATTTAATCAGAATTGCGATTAGCGCGTCGAGTATGATCTAGATTACGTTTTTGTTTAGCGGTTTATAATTAAGTGACGAGTAGCGTCGTAGTTGAGGCCGATCGCGAGCAGCGTATCGAGTCCGATTTTGTTTTTGGTTTTTGCGAGTTAAGGTATTATCAAGACGGCGACTAGCGCACGAAGGCCGTAGAGGTCTCCTAGATTTATTCATTTTTTTTATTATTTGGTTTGTTTCTCTCTTTCTTATTTCTTTTGGATTAAATTTAAACCTTTGTATTTGGAATCGCGAAGGACGACTAGCGCAGTCGTATGATTATTTTTATTTTTATTTTTTTTGTAATATCGCTGACGAGAAATATATTATTGGAATTTTATAGTGATTTAACCAAACCACGCGTTGGCTTACTTGTGTTACATCTCTCTCTACCCAAAAATTACCCCTTCCCTCTCCGCGGTACTGAGCTATCGAGTGTATGGTTGCGGTATTTCGCATTACCGATTTCGAGGCGGGTTAATCACGCCAGGCGCCCAACACATTCGCGATATTGTTTTAGGTCCAGGGTACATCGTGGACGCCGATTTATTGTGTACGAGGTAAGTTCTCGGTCATTTTCTCCGAGTGACCGAGGTGCAGAAAAATCCATGTCACAATATATATACATATCTGAAGTGACAAGAATCAGTACAAAATGGCTACCGTTCAATTGGCGTGACGGGACCACGCTTAATCCAATCCAGTGTATATATATATCAGTGGAAGACACCACTAGCTAGGGACGGGCGACATCAGTTCGATATTACATATATTGTTCACAACAACGTTGTGAACGCAACTCGTTGGTCGCGCGCCTTCCAACCCACGCGAGGCAACCAGCCTCGCACACTTTCCAATCACGCGACCCAGAAGAAAGTGTGACGTCACGCACGCCGCTCACGCCACCCACGCAGCCGAGCGCGTTGCGTAATCAAAGAACGTGGTCTCCCGCTGCCAAAGACCAACCGAGGCTGGAATAAGAGACGGCCGATCAGACCGATCGGCAGGACACTTCGGGTTCAACTCGTCCTGACGTACCTCACTGACGCTGACGCTTCAACGCCACGCCGTTCCAGCTCATCAACGCTACGCCGACTTTGACTGACGCTACAACGACTGTGACTGACGCTGCGACAGTTGACTGACTCTACGACAGACCGGACTACAAGACATTTGTATGACGGATCCCTTTTATCTGGCTTCGGCCAGTGAACAGACAAAGACATCCGCATCCAACCCGCCTGTCCCTTGGATACTACATCCAATTGACATTCCATCACGACCACTGACCAGACCACCAGCCGTACTGCTTTCTTTGTGGGATGTACGCAGAGAACGACTGACCTCTCCGAGCTATCACCGACGCATCCCAGCTCCAGTATCCCCATTTCCCGAGCCGCAGCGCTCGTTCGTGTCAACTGCCACCCAGACGACAGATAGTGAGTGGGAGTCTCCGGTGAAGACAGCGGAGAACCGCCGTCCCCCAACGCCACCCAGCTCTCCAGAGAGCCGATACACTCCGCCACCCAGAACTGTGACTGAACCCCCGAGACGACCGACATCCTCACTGAAGCCTCCACCATATTGTTACACCACGAAAACTATTCCATGTATCACTTGGCAACCCTTACCATAACTGTACATATGTAAATAAAATAAATAATAAGTATAAATAAACTCAAACACCACAAACTCATCTTTGATTTCAAGCGACTCACACCTTCCACGCGGTTCGGTCGAACTACGAGCTATCAAATAGCCAACATATATCGATATCGTTAATTCGATATACCGAAATATCGAATCGAATTATAGGTCATGGTCTATCAGCGTATATCGATATTTTTTCATCGATATTTGCTTCGATATTCGTTTTCTTTTTTTTTTTTTTATAGTACGCAAAACGGATGGAGAGATAATACAGGAGAAAAAGGAGAACGGTGTGCCTCGTGGTCGGTTCGTCGGTCGGAGTCGCCATTGCGTGAGAGACACTTCACTCTCTCCGCAACGCAACAAAACTTATTTCACGGAAAGCTTCCCTCCGTAAAGATTTTATAGTAAGAACACTTTAAATATAAAAAAACATACTTAGGTACATAAATCGCTGGAGAGAACCAAGACGAAAGATAAGGACAACATAACCTCAAAAAATTAGAGCACGTTATTGGGATCTGACATGGAGGCGTGGCCTAATTCAATATGGCGCATACCGGGGTGCAGTCGCCTGTCAAAACCGTGTAGTAGTAGGCTTACCGTGTAAATATAATATAAGTTATAAATATGAATGGCCGGCAATGGTAGTTATAACTATTCAGGATATTTGTCAATGGTCTGGTTCAACTCCTAGTCATCGAAACTTTCGAGAGGGTGAACGCTTAGTGGCTGCGAAACATTTACTAAATTGCGGTATCGTAAAAGAGGATAGTGACGTTTTCGAGATATTGGCGTCGTGTATTCAAACGTCAAATGTGCGTGGATCTCCTCATGAAATACACGGAATTTTGGGGAAAAATGGAGAAGTTAAGTCAATTACGTGTTCGTGTAAAGCTGGACTTGGCGAAAAATGTAAACATATTATGGCTGCACTACTGTTCTGTTCCAGGTACGTTCATAACCTCAAATTGTGCTCAAAAACAAAGCTTCCTTCGAAATTACCCTGTTGTGTTTTTTTTTCTAGAAATGAAATTTCAGTACTTTCTTGCACTGATATTAAATGTCAGTGGAAGCAAAAGTATAAAGACACGCTACAGAATTACGTGGCTCGCCCTTTGGAGGAACACGAATGTCTGAAATCCACGAACAACAATAATCCCCTGAGCGAAGATGTGGAAATGGCAATAAAATCGATACTGTTGCAAAATTTGCCAAATTCTGCTTTTTCGAAACATGTGTAAGTAAATATGTTGTCGATTCAAGTTGTTATTTGAATTTTGGTATGCTCTCAATATTAATCACTGTCACTTTGATTTTCATTTATATTTTTTTGTCTTTCTGTATATAATATTCGTATTAATAATATATCCGATTTCTTTTCGATCTTGCAGGTCTGGAAGACACAATCCTGTAATATTAAAGTCAGTTGAGGATAACGCAGGCGGTACAAGTATCGGTGAAACTTTGGACGAGGCAATCGAAGTCTTGTTTGCGCTTCAAAGGAGTGAATTCATGGATGCTATCAAGAATGTTTCCGTAACAGTCAAGCGAAGCTGTTGCGAGGAAACAATTCAAAAAATGAAGGACGATTTCGCAACGATATGCAAAAGAAGCAAGGAATCATATTCCGAATGGCAAAAGCAGCGACGGTATCGGGTTACAGGTTCCAGATGCTACGCATTGTACGCTACGAGAAGGACTAATGCGGACTGGAACAAAAAATGCGACCAGTATTTCAATCCGAAAAGTTTCGCAAGTATGTACACGGAGTACGGGAAAAAAACAGAAAGTGAGGCTCTCGAAGTATTCAAGACTACCTTTAATTTAACAATAATTCAAGTTGGCCTAGTCATATCGAGTCAAAATCCGTGGCTCGCTTATTCACCCGATGGAATAATTTATGAAAAAAACGTTCCTACGAAACTAGTTGAAATCAAATGTCCTTTTAAAGGCAAGTCGAAGACTGTAATGGAAGCTATACAATTTGAGTTCAAAAAAGGGCTGGTGATTGAAAATGAAAATATTAGTTTAAAGGAAAAGCACGCCCACTATGCTCAAATTCAACTGGGAATGGCAGTTTTGAATTTAAAAAGTGCTTTCTTCGTCATATATGCTTCTTTTGATAAGAGCATACTAGTGATTGATGTTCCGTTTAATGAAATGTATACCTTTAATATGTAGAGTGTCTTGAAGAAAACGTATTACGATAAAATGGTACATTTCATATGTCCCAACGATGAAAACAGTAATAAAGAGCGTTAGGCTATTACCTAAACGTAGAAAAGATAATGACAATAAGAAGGTTGTGATTAAATAACAAGTCTGTGATTGTACTGCAATTATTATTTATAATTATGTCACAATATGATATAAGAAAGATAAATGTCACGATAAACAGAAGATACGTTACAATAAAGAGAAATTTAAACAACTTGAACATTCATGAATTTATCGTCTTTTATGATAGGTGAGGATAAATTCACTGTGGCACATATAACTATAAAAATATCTTCTACTCGTGGGATAAGATTCACTGGCATCGTAGCACCGACAATTTTGAATATTTTGATACGTTGATTAGAGCGTTCAATATGTACCCTTGCTTTCGCGATTTTAGCAGTGCGTAAGGCCTCGTCTCTCGAAAATTGTGTTTTTTCTTTCAAATATGGTGGTCTTATACATTTAAAATGATTCCGTTCGCAAAGCTCATCAATTTTACGGAATCCTCGATCCACCATTACACCATCACCCGGTTCCAATAAACTTAAAATATTGCTTTGTTCAAATATATCATCGTCCGTTGCTCGACCACCATACGCTTTGCTGACAAAAGAAATATTTCCAGCCGGTGTTACACCAGTCATTATCTTGCACGTATTAGAACCCTTGTAGCGAGAATACGTCAAAACTTGACAACAAAACTTTGTAGGATGCTGGATAAAAATTTCAGTGCAATCGAGGACCACCCGAACATTTTCAAAATCTTCAAAGCATTTTGGCAAATTTCTCGAGATTTCTTCTTTAGTTGGCCAACCAATCGCAAATTTTAAACACTGACTCAACAACGATATCATTTCATCGAATATTCGCTGGCAGTGCTTCGCGGTGTAGCAATTGAACATTAACGCCAAAAAAGAATATGAGATATTTTGTTTCAACTTTATGTATGTCATGATAATTCGCTCGCGTAGACTCATTCTTGCATTCGAATATGTGGAATTATTTTCAGTGACTTTTCTAGCAATTTCAACAATAGTGTCCAGAATTTTTATTGATTCGATCCCCGTAGCAGTACTTGACGCTTCGTCGGTCTGAACAAACATTTCGAAACTGAGTCTCACGTCGTCACTTTTCACTTGCACTCCGATATCTGCAAATGATTTTATCTCCACTTGAATTTCAGGCTCATTCTCTGTCATTACATCTTCGATGCAGCAATGATTCCCTTCGGCGTGCTCCATATTTTCCAAAATTGTGTCAGTCTTCAGATGCTGAAGCTCCATTCCCTTTGAACTTTCTTTCTGATCATTCCTGTTTATTAATCTTCTTTCACGTTCGCTCTCTCCTTTTTTTTTTCTCCTTGGTTCTACTGAACTGCGAGGCAGGTTGCGTGATGGGATCGCAGTCTTCTTTAAATATTTTACGTGGGATGGAATATCTGTAAAATATCAATTCGTTTCATAAATAATCATAAGAAAACTTGTTTATTTTGGTATTTATCCAGTTTTATTTTTTCTTAGTGTAACATTCATATCTTGTAGAAGATGCTACTTAACTCATGCATAACCTCAAAAAAAGAATTTTACTCACCCGGTAAAATGTAGTCTTCTTGTTGAAAATGCAATGAACACACTTTCATGTGAGCATTTATTTTACAGTCAATCCTCAAAGCGTTCTTCCATGCTTTTAGTTACTCCACTTTTTCCATTTTACCGAAAAAAATTTTCTGGTATACCCAACGTGCATTTTTTTGAGGGAACTTATGAAATGTCAATTCACGGTTTTTTTGGAAAGAACTTCCACAACCATGTACGGAACATGCAATTCTTCTTTTAGATGGTTTGCGAGACGTAAACACACCTTCTTCGTTCATTATTTCTTTAATTTATCAAAACCTCCTATGTTAAACATTACGTTGCGACGAGCGATACACCCCGGTTTTAGTTTTGAAATGTACCACCAGATGTCTCATTGATTTTGTCAGTTGCCAATACTGTTTTGCGCTGAATGCGCGCATAAGAGAGATTCGGTACACGGTCTTAATTTTATTCCACCAAGGCGTTTTCGAGAAAAATACGTCAAAATTTCTTCGGAGTTTTGTTCACCCGGCTAAACGCTCTGTATCGGTCTTGTACGAACCGCATTGCATCAGCTCTCTCGCACTCTAGCTTTTTATCGTCCGTAGTGAGCCTCGCCTTGATGAAAAAATGTTTTGTTTCGATCTCAACGATACGTGATCCAGGATGGCCCTTTTGAAATTTAAAGTTCAGCGTCATTTCACAAAAGATGGCAAAGTGGCACACCGTCAACACTGTCTGCAAGTCATTGTATCGAACAGTTGCACAACAAGTATGTGGAGAAATTATGTGGAAAAAATATACGATCGAGAGAAATCTCGCCAATGAATAGACTGAGCAATTATTCGATAAAAAAAAATTACGATATTTCTATTCATATTCTAAACTATAGCAGTATAAATTGCAAACGAATTTGATTGACATTGTGAGAATATGTCTTAATAGATGTATGTAATATTTTTCCATCTATATCCACGACTCAAAAAAAAATCGAAAGGATATTTCGAAATGAAAAAAGAGCCGAATAAAACAATACGATCGAGAGAAAGGGTGCTAATGAATAGAAATGTATATCCATTCAACAAGTATGATAACTAATTCGTCTGAGCAATCATTCGAAATGGGAAAAAATGTTAGAAAAATTATGCATTTATATTCTAAAATATAGCAGTATAAATTGCGAACTGATAATTGGTGTATGTTGTAATTTTTCGTATATATCCAGGAGTCGAAATATCGAAAGGAAACTTCAAGACTGTGAAAGAAACCCAGGTACGAAATACAATAGATATTATCACTAGTGAATAGAAATATTGTTTCCACGAGTAATAATAATTATTCTATGTATTCATTGAAACCAAAAAAAGAATAAAACGGATAAAAATGCTATTTAGTTATCTTTGCAAATATTATAATTGCAATAATAATGTTTCATTTATATTCCCATCGCATATTTTTTTTGTACAAATCCGATACGATATTTGTGATATCGATAGTTTTGCACCAATATATCGGAACATCGTATAATAGCTTTGTGATAAATCGACATAAAAATATCGATATTTCGGCATTCGATACCCATCCCTACCACTAGCGGACGGTACGAGCGAGAGGGGGGCCTACGTGTCATCCAAAACCAATAGTGGGGGAACTGGACATGGGCATCGGGATCCATCCCCTCCGAAGCCAGACGGTTCAACCACAGCGGACCAAGACGCATTCAGTATTTGAACTGAACAGTCGCATTGGCTTCGCAGCTTGAGCGGTAGAATTTTCATCTATAAATATTATAATTTCTCTGAATCAAAAGGCTAGAAAACGAAAAATAAGTTAAAGTGAACTCAGTGCACTCCTCTCGCTTACCCATACTCATCCATTCCGTCGTAAATATGCCGAAACCCAATTCTAAATCCACTATACGCCGTCACTTGATCAGCATAAGACGCCGTTGCAACCGAGAGGCAGCAGAAGCCGCTCGCATCCGAGGCATCAAAAATGAGTTAGAGGTTTACAATCACATCCCGAGTCCTCGGGCGTATTCACCGCTTCCGGAATCCGAGGTGGAAGGACGGTTCATCCGAAACAGCAGTCCAGAGCCGGGGGTAGAAACGAGCACCACTGATTAAAAGGTAAGCGCAAACGCAATATCATAAAGATGACTTACCTCACGTCGCGGTCCTCCCTCTGATCGTATCAGTCCGTATCAGGCACCCGAGTCCCTTACCAAAAACAGTGCTTCGGTGATAGTCTGTAGATTTTTCGGTGTAAGCGATCTGCAAGAACAAATTGTTTTAGTTTTGTTTTTTTGTTGATGTTTCATTCCGGGACGTCAAAATTGGTATATAAATACCATTTTAGCTCTAATCTCCAGTGTAGTTGTCAGGATGTCGTGTCCTTTACGTTGTTGATCCATCGTAGGGACTCGTGATCAGTGATTACAGTGTGAATGTCCTTCCGTATAAATAAGCTCGCAAATGTTTTATGGACCAAATGACGGCAATAAATTCTTCATCGAATACCGAGTAATTAACTTTCGTTTTTTTCAGAATTCTGTATGCGTATGCCACTGGAAGGTCAGTGCCGTCTTTTTTATAGTCAACTACAGAACCAGTTGCATATTTCGAAGCATCGGTAGTCGGAACGAAAGGTTCCGAAGTCGATCGCCGTTCATGTATGAGATTAAAACAATCACTCTTTGTCCATAATTGAAACAGCTATCTTTCATCCACAAATAAAACAACCATCTCTTATCCATTATTCAAACAGTCATCTTTCATCTATAATATATAGCAAGCGGATTATGTGAAATGAAAAATTTTAAACAAACTGCGAATATACGCGAGTACAATCGAATTGAGAAAAACAATTCACCATAATTATTGTGTGACATAAAGTCTTTATTTTTAATTTTGCTATTCTCTTTAATTCTGGAATTACTGTTAGCTGCCTTGAATACCGCCACTCTACCGGGATGTACGCGAACGTACCTGAGCCTAGCCAGCCATACAACGGGTTCTCCATCTATCTCTTTTGTACGGTTTTATGTTACTTTTATTGATTTGTATTATTGTTTGAAAATCGACGCTAACGCGCCTGGCGCCCAACGTAATTGATTTTGTTATAGTTTGATATTGTGAATAGGTAGAGAATCGCGCCAAAGTGTCAACGGTAAGTCCTCATCCGAGGGTAACAGAATTTAGGGTTACAATGTATATATTATTAATGGCTGCAGTGCGTTCCGAATTTGTTACAAAATACGGGCAATTGATTTCTACGATTGTACAATTTCAAGGTATCATGTATACGTCGCTAAAATTTCATGGAAAGATACCGAGTTCACATTTTAGATCGTCGATAAAATACAATTTACACTACTGCGGTTTTAAATAATTGCCAATACAGTTTTAATTCAAGTCTGCAGCAGTAAGTAAGCGCGAAAAATATTTAGGTGAACTTAATGTGTCGAATAAATCTACTGTGAGTTATACTTACACTTGTATGATCTTTATTGTTAGTTATAAGACTCGGTAACCGAGTTCTCTATTTGAGGTTTTTTTTTTTATAAGAAAATGTAATATTTCTAAAATCGAATATTTTAATCTCGACCCGAAGTTCACTGACAACAAAGTGAAAGAGAATACGTTATTGCATGCTTGTTCAGTATAATTACTGATATAATATTCGGGGAAGAGTTTTTTTCAAATATTTCAAGTGAGAAATTCACTTGCATTTTGATGACTTACTGGTAAAATTTTACAATTTAGATTATAGATTTAGTCTGCAAGGATAATTTTATAAAATCAACGAAAATATCCTGATTTGCAATTTCTAATCTGGCCGTTTTTAAAACGATTAATAAAGTGAAATAATAGTATCAGAAATACAGATTTTAGTATTAGACATTGTAACGTGGCAGTTCGGTTAGGCCTGCCCGTTACAAGAGGCTCCCTGGACCCTGGGCGAGATCCCGGAATCAGGGTCTAGAAAATCGAGTCGCGGAATAATTTTAGAGAGCGCCAGAACTGGAGTCACGCACCCGAGCTTCGACAGGGACGAAATAGAGCATTGCGACCAAGATATTTCAGGTTTTTGTTTTTTTTTTATTTTTTTTGAGTGCACCGGCTACCCTCCAGTGACCAACTCCGACACCGAACATCTTTCGAGGCAAGGCGAAACCACGACGATCTCGCGGGAAGGACACCGAGGCTGCGGAGGGGGAGGCAACGCAGATCCCTGCAGCGCGGGAATCCAAGGCGGACGCGATTCCCGCTGGCGGCCGGCGCGCCGCAGCCTCCCCGCTCGCCCCGCTTACGCCCAACCAAGGCAACCGCGAGGCACCAGCTAGCGACGAGGGAGCACCACCCCGCCCAACCCCAGGACTACGTAGAGCTGCGCAGGAGACGACATTGCGATCTAGCCCTAAGTTCTGCGCCGCGTAGAGACGACAGGTGCGCGGCAAGTTGCGCAATCCCCAAAATCGATGATCGATCGATTGTTGCGCATTCTTAGGGTGATGACGTCACGAAAAATCAGCGCGACGAGATCGGCGTTGCGACCATCCGAGATCACTTTAGTTCTGGCGAGGGTACAAGGCGGTTGAGTTGTATTTTTGTGGCTTTGAGTTAGAGTTGCGGTGGTTCTGTGCCCGTGAGAGAGCATTTCGTTGCGAGGAAGACGATGAACCGTCACGAGGGAGTTGGCAGTTTTGTGCAGTGGATGTGGAGCGGTAAGCGTTGTTAACATTCTCGCGATCGAATTTCGAGGGTAATTGAGTAAAGGCTGATCCGATAAAGGATTGCCGTTTTGTAGTTTGCCTGTCGAAAAGTACTCGAAATTCGTTTGCCGATTCTTTTGCTTGGTGACCGTAGCCTGAGTTGCGCGCAAGGGAGTAGCGTTAATTACGGGGAATCCATGAAATCGAGTCGAGCCACGGGTTGAGCCGAGACGTTATTGTCTCGAGTTTGAGTGTGACCGAAGTCCGTTACACGGGGTCATTTCACTTCGTCCGGTACATCCTCCATTCTCGTGTAGGTCGCGAACAGTCACGGGGAGCATTCGAATCCGCGACTGCGTCCCGCCGTCGCCGAGAAAGTGAAGCTCGGGTGCGCGCTGATAAAAATACGCGCTTTTAGAGGAGGATCGCGGGTGTCGCGACGAGCCTCGCCTTAGTTTCGTTATTTTTTTTTTCTTTCTTTTGTTTGCATTACCAGTTAATATTAAGTTGGCGATCAGCGCCATTTTGTAAAGGACGTTCGCGAGCAGCGCATCGAGTACGATTTTGTTGTTGGTTTTTACGAAGTGGGGTATTATTAAGACGGCGACTAGCGCACGTAGGCCGTAGAGGTCTCCTAGATTTATTCATTTTTTTTATTTTTTTTATTATTTGGTTTGTTTCTTCCTTCCTTATTGAGGTTAGATGGAATTTAACATTGTATTTGGAATCGCGAAGGACGGCTTGCGTAGTCGTATTATCCTTCTTTTCATTTTTATTTTTATTTCTTTTTGTTTTTGTAATATCGCTAATAAGAAATATACCATTGTAATTTTATAGTAATTTGGCCACAGCACGCGTTGGCTTACTTGTGTTGCAATTCTCTCTACCCGAAAATCACCCCTCCCCTCGCAGCGGTACTGAGCTACCGAGCATATGGTCGCGGTATATCGTATTACCGATTTCGAGGCGTGTTGACCACGCCAGGCGCCCAACAAATTTCGCGATATTGTTTCAGATCCAGGATACCTCGCCGGACGCCAAATTATTGTGCACGCGGTAAGTTCCCGGTTATTTGCTCCGAGTAACCGAGGTGCAGAAAAATCCACGTCACAACATTTATTTGTCAATTCAATCATTTACAATGACAACAGAGCGTTACAAATTAAATATGCGAGTTCTTATCATTACATACATACATCATTATATGAATTACGTTATAATCGGTTCAAAACTATCGTCACATTCTAATGAATGCATGATAAATTTCATAGAAATATAACATTACATTTTTCAAACCTATATGTTACACCTATTCTTGTAACAGAAATACTTGGACGAAATTTTTTTTTTTTCTTTTCATATTTGAAATTTTTTTTTTTTTCTATTCTACTATATCGCTAGTATTATTCTCAAATCGTTCACGTTACTTTGACGGCCTTCAAAATTTATTGTCAATCGAAAGAATTGCTAGTTGCCGTCAAAGAAAAATGAAAAAACTTTGAAATATGTCTAAGGATTAAGAAATTTACAAAAATGGAGAAACTGGAAAATGCTTGAGAATTGAGATATCGATACAAGCATAAGTCTTAGTCAATAACTGGCGTACCATTTGTCGTAAGATGAGATAAGCTCCTTTGAAAGAGACGCTTAAGTCACGTCAAAAACTTACACAAGTGTCGTGCGCTGCATGTGGCGATCGGATGTGTCCGGTGCGTCATTCAAATTTCCTCCGTTTCCTGATATGTTGTCAGTCTCGTTTTCGGTGCACGTGGTATCTTTGTTATACAAGGATAACCCGTTCAGTAATGAACTCACACAGGGAACGGCTCGCGAACCTTCACAGAATCCTGAATCGACCACCAGTGGGTCGTGGAACCTGACCTTCTTGGGACTGGCTTTCCTGTTTCGATCGGAGGTCCTTCCCCAGCCGTCTTGGCCGTCAGCCTGCGGCGAACGGATGCAACTTCCGCCTCGCTTTTGACCATTCTTCTTCTTGTCTTTTGGTACCGATATCCAGATCGCACCGTCTTCCACGGTGCAGGTCGTAAACGTTATCTCTCCGTTTCTGTCCCTCCCTTGCACTACGTAGCTGTAGGATGAACGGTTGGTTCTCGAACCCGAGGCCTTGTGGAAGCTACAAGAGGGACGTGGTTTGCTCGAACACAGAGCCTTTGAACAGAAACTGCTGCCCGAACTCTTAGCGGGGATCGAGATGGGCCGATTCTCTATTTCGTCGTCCTCCTTGCATTCCAGTGCCTCCACCAGATTCTTCACGAAGTTCGCAGAAGTCGAAGATAAGTAGCTTGACATTGCCTTCTCCGGATCACGACATTTCGCGTTCAGTTCCTCGATTATTTCTTCTACGAAACTTCTGGTCGGCGATCGTTGCTTGTGTCTTTGTATAATCTTTTCCATCACAGTCGACTTCCTTGACTACACGAAGAAGCGGTTGTGGTCCTCCGCGTCCAATTCGTCTTCGAGAAAATTGTCCCTCTTTTCTGTCTCTTCGGATTTCATTTCGCTATCGGTCAGGATCTCCTCAATATCACTCAGCCACCTTTCGCCCTGCGTTTTCACCGGGCAATGAAATTTTTTCGGAGTCGATGTGGCGAATGGTAGTATTTGCTTAATGTTTTCGAGGCTCGAAATTTCCGACGACGAGACTTAGTTACAGTCCATGTTATCCTCGGGCGGTACCTGGTCTTCCGAACTCGACTTCTTCGCCGGAGCGAATTCCTCGACGCGAATTACGCTGTCGGTGCTAACGACCATCTCGTCTTCCTCCAGGTTGTCTAGTTTCTCCGTAGGAACAGGCGGAAGGACCAGGTTCAAGTTCTCTACCTTCGGTGACCCTGACATTTTCGGCAATGTCTTACTCACGTGCATCTTCGAGTAAGCCGCTGACAGTTTCATGATCTCCCCACGCATGTCTAATTCCGGACGTGGAGACCGTTGTGCGGTCCTTGTCAAAATCGACGTCGTACCGGCTGTAAAAACAACATGATACAATTTTAAATAAGACACCGTTTGTCAGCCGCCAAGAAATTGATTTTTATAATGAAACGAGACGTTAAATTCAATTTATTTCCCGAATTTGAGAATCAAGTTTTTCGAAAATCATGAGGTTAAAATTTCTAATTTTTCTTTTACCTTTATTTTTCATACAAAGGTACGTTCGTTGCAAATATTTCAATACCCGGAACATAGATCCTTGAGACGATGAGTATGGAGCATTCAATTAAAGATTTGAACCGCGTATCTAACTGTCGTTTAACTTGGTTCGTTTACACCGCTTTTTTGTAATGACACATCGATTCTTACCTTCCATTGCCGCCATGTACTTTTTGCCGAGTTCGATCAAGTGTGCCTTAGTCGATTGAAAGCTCTTCCTAGTGGATGGGCGGCTCAGGGTCGGTCGTGGGGCAGTCATCCTACCTCTACGCCTATTCTTAAAGCAATCGGGCATCGTCAGCCGCTCGAATGATTTCTTCGCCCTCATTTCGATTTCGCTCGGTCGACGTGGCTTCTGAAAAAAGTAGGAAAGAAACATGGTTATAATCGTGTCATTTATTCGGAAAAAGACAACACTCGAAAGTTCTCAAAATAACCATTACGTCTATTAATATCGTTGAAACATCAACGTCTCTGTTAAATTAGCAAAAGAATAAATAAAAAAAGTTCAAAACTTTTCAACTTACGTCTTCTTCGTCGTTTTGGCAAGTTGTGTTGCTGAAACAGCAGGGAACAGACATCGAAGCCATCGTAGTCGATTTTTTTTTTCCTACTCAACAACTAGACAAATCAAACTTTAAATCCAACTGGACTTGAACAGATTCTGTTCGAAACTTTAACTCGGGATACCTTGCAACGTCAAGGACTAGCTCAGACTCTACAGGTGTTACTACCTCTGCGATTGACTGAGGAATAATGCTCATCGGGTCAAGACGTGCGATATTTATACTCTACGCTAGAAATACCGTTATCACCGCCAGTTTCAGGCTGGCCAATCAGGTGCCGCCCTGATGAGCAAAGGGACTACCTGGCCGGCCGAAGGGTGTTTGTGATTCGACGGTCTGCCCGAACCTCTGCTGCACTTGCCTCGCAGCAGACTTTTCGAAAATGTCGGGAGAGGGGCGGTGCGGTATTCGATTTTAACATTTTTCGATCTGGGTAAAAAATTAGAAATATCGAAAAATTCAAGGGTCGCAATATCAAATATTCAAAAACGTGAAAGCGTAACTCTTACATTCAAATAATGTAAAAAGTCGAAGTGTGGAATAAGGCGAAGCACAAGATATGGATTTGAATCATGACGATTGTATGTTCCGGTCCTAATCATTCCGAGGACTTTATATTTTGGCGGTTTAGAAAATTCTATGCTGTGAAGCTTTACCATTTTTATCCTTCAACCGAAAAATTCGCGTTCATCTTCTATACAGGGAAAAGAAGAGACTTTGTGCCATTCTTATCATGGTTATCGGACGAAAATATTTCTCAAGTCTATCGGAAATGAATTCCGACGAATCCCGTTCTCGTAGGTATTGAGCGGTGATTCTTTTTCATTCGTTTAACTTATTGTGTTTGTTATTGTTCAGGCTTCTAATTATTGACTGGAGCATTTTCTTTCACACGATTGTCCCAAGTTTAAAACAAGTTTATCATTTTTCTTGGATTTGTTTTTCTACAACGATTATACTCGTTTATGTATCGTTGTACGAAGCTAAAAAAATGCCGATTTTGAACACGTTGAAGAGATTTTCCACATTCTTTGTCGGCAAACGATCATTTCGACCAATCGTCCAATCACGAATTATTTTTATTTCTATTTACACGCTTCTGATTCCGAAAAATGTTCTTCTATTCGTTTTTCGAAATACGGACGAATTGAAAATGAATAATACTCTTGCAAAAAGGTACACTGAGAAAAAAATGTTATCGGATTTAATAAATATTAATTGATCCGAATAATCCATGCGTTTGTAAAGTCGTGAGACCACATTTATTCAAAGCGACAATTTATGTAGTTTTTAAATTACGTCCGAACACGTAATGTACTACTCTAGGGCATATAAATGTTGTGTAAATTTGCTGGGCTACATAATTTAAGATTTTTTTTTCAATACGTTATGCTATTGTTATTGATTGCCACCGAACAAGCGTAGCAGCGTCACTCCAAAATAGTTTTTGGAAAACATGGCTGGATCAAAACTATAACCCAACATATCGCTTCGGATACCCTCACGAAAAAAAACCCTCAATCTGGGGGTGAATTCGTACCCTCAATTCTTCACTTATGGGAATTCAGCAATACATATAAATTAGGGGTACGAATTGACACCCAAGTTGAGGTTTTCTTCCGTGAAGGTATCGTTGGCAGATTCGTATGAATCTAGATTAATTTAATGCGAAGGATTCGGGTACACAAGCATTTTTGAAGCTACTTTTCAATCGAGGAAGCTTGCCGTCTACAAGTGATTGAAATTGGTACTACTTCAAATCAATCATCATTTCGATTGAAAAATGTGAAACATGCACGTCAACGTCGTGGTGACCACTGGTCAGGGAATTCTGGAAAACCTGGAAAACCTGGAAATGTCATGGAATTCTGCAATTCCCGCATAGTCAGGGAACCGTTTACTATATACTTTTTTCATACAAATACGTCCCAAAGTTTTTTCAAGCTTTAGATAAATTAGATCGAATACCAATTTTCTTACCATCACCGCAAGGTTCGCTTCAAACTTTGATTATTCCTGAATATTACATTACAAACGACTGCGCATCGGCTAGCTGTGACAGTGTAACTGAGATGCAGTTCGTACTTTCGTTTAAAAAAAAAAGAAGAAATTGTATGGAAAATACGTATATGTTTTGACGAACATATTCAAATGTTTCAAGGAAAATGATGAGATTTTTGTCTGGAAAACCTGGAAAAGTTGAGGAATATCGTAATGGATATTCACTGGCTACGCTGCAGCTTAGTCGGACCGAGTGAAGTACGATCGTACTTTCGAAATTGGTTTCATAAGAGATATCTTTTAGTGAGGATTCCTTCCGGCTGTATGTGAAAAGAGTTTTACAAGTGAAAGCCCAAGAAAAATTTCGCTCCGAAACCTGGAAACACACCAGTGTGAGTCATCGGTATAGGTATACCTAAGCGTCGGTCGTTCAATAAACCGAATATCAACCCCCCGATGTTTAATGGGCTCGCGTTTTGGATTTGGCATTATTCAGTTTTCAGTCATTTGGAGTTGTTCACAGTCAAAGGGCTCGATACAAGGGTATAAATGACTTACCTGAGCCGTACGAGAGACAGAATGCATTCCCGAATTAGTGGAAGGTGTGAGCTTGAGCAAACGTTCGAGGAAGGACGGGTAAAGAAATCGGTTCAAAATCGGTTTTATTTCTCCACACTGCCATGCGAAGTCCTCGAGCCGTCCCAGATTTCGATGCGACATTTTCGCAACGGCTTAAATACGCGCTAAGAATTCGTGAATAAAGTTTTGAAACTTGTTTGACTGTAATACAACCGTTTCAATTAAATAAAGCAAAGGCGTTTATATCGATCAATTGTTTATTCGATCAGCAAGAATAGAAAGTAAAATTTTCTACGTGGAAACGCAGCTTATAGATATTTTACGCTGGTTCAATCCACTTATGCCAATTGCCGAATAAGCGCGATAGCTGGCTTTAAACTTTGCACCAGCCGTTGAGTGGCTCGTGAAAAAGGGACACCGCGAATACGAGACTTGAGTGAAACCGAATGTCGAAATTTATCGCGAACGAAAGAAACTGAGGCCGATTATCTCGTTCTTCGTCAAGGTATACGAATTTTATGTAATAATTGTGATAGCATTTCAGTTGAAAAAAAAGGCTGAAACCGCCGTAAGCGCTGTGTTCGAAAATTCGACTTTCAAAAATTTTGTTTTCTCAGTTGTAGCCGGTGATCTGGTCCGACATTCAACGAAGAGACTCACTTCGTTCCTTTCAACAAGCAAAATCCTTTCTGGTCTCAATGACAGCTAAGGATTATGGATTGACCAAAAAGCCATCATGACTCCATTTTCCCAGATGTGTGCAGCGGTGGCCTTTATTCGACAACCTTACAGCAATATTTGACTGGAATTTAGTGCCCTCGCAGCTAATTATTTCGATACTCCGCCAATTTGTCCTTCTTCAAATAGACGAGCCCGGGCAAAGTCCATAATCCAAATCCGACAATCAAGGATGCAGGTATGAGTCTCGAATGTCAACGGAAATGCGGTTATCAACCCGACAATATCGAGCGGCTTATAATTCCCCAACATGATTCTCGCTTTTCCTGACCGGGGTAGGTGGTGAATTTTCAATTGCACTGGGCAGGAATCGCACTCAAGAAAGAGTCACCCCGGGGGTACGAGTCACGCTGCCAGACGTCCAGTTTACCTGACCCCCAATAAAGCGACGCCGATAAACTTCGGAACATTATTTGCGAACGGAGTCGACCACACAAGTTCCAGGAACAATGTTAAAGCGAGAATAATCGAAGGACCCGAATAAGTTCCGGCAATGTATTGACTCGACGAGCCATACTTGGAATTCATGTAAAGCATTTTACCACTATATCCAAGAGTGTACGATCATACTTCACTCGGTCCGACTAAGCTGCAGCGTAGCCAGTGAATATCCATTACGATATTCCTCAACTTTTCCAGGTTTTCCAGACAAAAATCTCATCATTTTCCTTGAAACATTTGAATATGTTCGTCAAAACATATACGTATTTTCCATACAATTTCTTCTTTTTTTTTTAAACGAAAGTACGAACTGCATCTCAGTTACACTGTCACAGCTAGCCGATGCGCAGTCGTTTGTAATGTAATATTCAGGAATAATCAAAGTTTGAAGCGAACCTTGCGGTGATGGTAAGAAAATTGGTATTCGATCTAATTTATCTAAAGCTTGAAAAAACTTTGGGACGTATTTGTATGAAAAAAGTATATAGTAAACGGTTCCCTGACTATGCGGGAATTGCAGAATTCCATGACATTTCCAGGTTTTCCAGGTTTTCCAGAATTCCCTGACCAGTGGTCACCACGACGTTGACGTGCATGTTTCACATTTTTCAATCGAAATGATGATTGATTTGAAGTAGTACCAATTTCAATCACTTGTAGACGGCAAGCTTCCTCGATTGAAAAGTAGCTTCAAAAATGCTTGTGTACCCGAATCCTTCGCATTAAATTAATCTAGATTCATACGAATCTGCCAACGATACCTTCACGGAAGAAAACCTCAACTTGGGTGTCAATTCGTACCCCTAATTTATATGTATTGCTGAATTCCCATAAGTGAAGAATTGAGGGTACGAATTCACCCCCAGATTGAGGGTTTTTTTTCGTGAGGGTATCCGAAGCGATATGTTGGGTTATAGTTTTGATCCAGCCATGTTTTCCAAAAACTATTTTGGAGTGACGCTGCTACGCTTGTTCGGTGGCAATCAATAACAATAGCATAACGTATTGAAAAAAAAATCTTAAATTATGTAGCCCAGCAAATTTACACAACATTTATATGCCCTAGAGTAGTACATTACGTGTTCGGACGTAATTTAAAAACTACATAAATTGTCGCTTTGAATAAATGTGGTCTCACGACTTTACAAACGCATGGATTATTCGGATCAATTAATATTTATTAAATCCGATAACATTTTTTTCTCAGTGTACCTTTTTTCAAGAGTATTATTCATTTTCAATTCGTCCGTATTTCGAAAAACGAATAGAAGAACATTTTTCGGAATCAGAAGCGTGTAAATAGAAATAAAAATAATTCGTGATTGGACGATTGGTCGAAATGATCGTTTGCCGACAAAGAATGTGGAAAATCTCTTCAACGTGTTCAAAATCGGCATTTTTTTAGCTTCGTACAACGATACATAAACGAGTATAATCGTTGTAGAAAAACAAATCCAAGAAAAATGATAAACTTGTTTTAAACTTGGGACAATCGTGTGAAAGAAAATGCTCCAGTCAATAATTAGAAGCCTGAACAATAACAAACACAATAAGTTAAACGAATGAAAAAGAATCACCGCTCAATACCTACGAGAACGGGATTCGTCGGAATTCATTTCCGATAGACTTGAGAAATATTTTCGTCCGATAACCATGATAAGAATGGCACAAAGTCTCTTCTTTTCCCTGTATAGAAGATGTACGCGAATTTTTCGGTTGAAGGATAAAAATGGTAAAGCTTCACAGCATAGAATTTTCTAAACCGCGAAAATCTATTTCATAGAATTTAAAAATGTAGAAATGCCAAAATATAAAGTCCTCGGAATGATTAGGACCGGAACATACAATCGTCATGATTCAAATCCATATCTTGTGCTTCGCCTTATTCCACACTTCGACTTTTTACATTATTTGAATGTAAGAGTTACGCTTTCACGTTTTTGAATATTTGATATTGCGACCCTTGAATTTTTCGATATTTCTAATTTTTTACCCAGATCGAAAAATGTTAAAATCGAATACCGCACCGCCCCTCTCCCGACATTTTCGAAAAGTCTGCTGCGAGGCAAGTGCAGCAGAGGTTCGGGCAGACCGTCGAATCACAAACACCCTTCGGCCGGCCAGGTAGTCCCTTTGCTCATCAGGGCGGCACCTGATTGGCCAGCCTGAAACTGGCGGTGATAACGGTATTTCTAGCGTAGAGTATAAATATCGCACGTCTTGACCCGATGAGCATTATTCCTCAGTCAATCGCAGAGGTAGTAACACCTGTAGAGTCTGAGCTAGTCCTTGACGTTGCAAGGTATCCCGAGTTAAAGTTTCGAACAGAATCTGTTCAAGTCCAGTTGGATTTAAAGTTTGATTTGTCTAGTTGTTGAGTAGGAAAAAAAAAATCGACTACGATGGCTTCGATGTCTGTTCCCTGCTGTTTCAGCAACACAACTTGCCAAAACGACGAAGAAGACGTAAGTTGAAAAGTTTTGAACTTTTTTTATTTATTCTTTTGCTAATTTAACAGAGACGTTGATGTTTCAACGATATTAATAGACGTAATGGTTATTTTGAGAACTTTCGAGTGTTGTCTTTTTCCGAATAAATGACACGATTATAACCATGTTTCTTTCCTACTTTTTTCAGAAGCCACGTCGACCGAGCGAAATCGAAATGAGGGCGAAGAAATCATTCGAGCGGCTGACGATGCCCGATTGCTTTAAGAATAGGCGTAGAGGTAGGATGACTGCCCCACGACCGACCCTGAGCCGCCCATCCACTAGGAAGAGCTTTCAATCGACTAAGGCACACTTGATCGAACTCGGCAAAAAGTACATGGCGGCAATGGAAGGTAAGAATCGATGTGTCATTACAAAAAAGCGGTGTAAACGAACCAAGTTAAACGACAGTTAGATACGCGGTTCAAATCTTTAATTGAATGCTCCATACTCATCGTCTCAAGGATCTATGTTCCGGGTATTGAAATATTTGCAACGAACGTACCTTTGTATGAAAAATAAAGGTAAAAGAAAAATTAGAAATTTTAACCTCATGATTTTCGAAAAACTTGATTCTCAAATTCGGGAAATAAATTGAATTTAACGTCTCGTTTCATTATAAAAATCAATTTCTTGGCGGCTGACAAACGGTGTCTTATTTAAAATTGTATCATGTTGTTTTTACAGCCGGTACGACGTCGATTTTGACAAGGACCGCACAACGGTCTCCACGTCCGGAATTAGACATGCGTGGGGAGATCATGAAACTGTCAGCGGCTTACTCGAAGATGCACGTGAGTAAGACATTGCCGAAAATGTCAGGGTCACCGAAGGTAGAGAACTTGAACCTGGTCCTTCCGCCTGTTCCTACGGAGAAACTAGACAACCTGGAGGAAGACGAGATGGTCGTTAGCACCGACAGCGTAATTCGCGTCGAGGAATTCGCTCCGGCGAAGAAGTCGAGTTCGGAAGACCAGGTACCGCCCGAGGATAACATGGACTGTAACTAAGTCTCGTCGTCGGAAATTTCGAGCCTCGAAAACATTAAGCAAATACTACCATTCGCCACATCGACTCCGAAAAAATTTCATTGCCCGGTGAAAACGCAGGGCGAAAGGTGGCTGAGTGATATTGAGGAGATCCTGACCGATAGCGAAATGAAATCCGAAGAGACAGAAAAGAGGGACAATTTTCTCGAAGACGAATTGGACGCGGAGGACCACAACCGCTTCTTCGTGTAGTCAAGGAAGTCGACTGTGATGGAAAAGATTATACAAAGACACAAGCAACGATCGCCGACCAGAAGTTTCGTAGAAGAAATAATCGAGGAACTGAACGCGAAATGTCGTGATCCGGAGAAGGCAATGTCAAGCTACTTATCTTCGACTTCTGCGAACTTCGTGAAGAATCTGGTGGAGGCACTGGAATGCAAGGAGGACGACGAAATAGAGAATCGGCCCATCTCGATCCCCGCTAAGAGTTCGGGCAGCAGTTTCTGTTCAAAGGCTCTGTGTTCGAGCAAACCACGTCCCTCTTGTAGCTTCCACAAGGCCTCGGGTTCGAGAACCAACCGTTCATCCTACAGCTACGTAGTGCAAGGGAGGGACAGAAACGGAGAGATAACGTTTACGACCTGCACCGTGGAAGACGGTGCGATCTGGATATCGGTACCAAAAGACAAGAAGAAGAATGGTCAAAAGCGAGGCGGAAGTTGCATCCGTTCGCCGCAGGCTGACGGCCAAGACGGCTGGGGAAGGACCTCCGATCGAAACAGGAAAGCCAGTCCCAAGAAGGTCAGGTTCCACGACCCACTGGTGGTCGATTCAGGATTCTGTGAAGGTTCGCGAGCCGTTCCCTGTGTGAGTTCATTACTGAACGGGTTATCCTTGTATAACAAAGATACCACGTGCACCGAAAACGAGACTGACAACATATCAGGAAACGGAGGAAATTTGAATGACGCACCGGACACATCCGATCGCCACATGCAGCGCACGACACTTGTGTAAGTTTTTGACGTGACTTAAGCGTCTCTTTCAAAGGAGCTTATCTCATCTTACGACAAATGGTACGCCAGTTATTGACTAAGACTTATGCTTGTATCGATATCTCAATTCTCAAGCATTTTCCAGTTTCTCCATTTTTGTAAATTTCTTAATCCTTAGACATATTTCAAAGTTTTTTCATTTTTCTTTGACGGCAACTAGCAATTCTTTCGATTGACAATAAATTTTGAAGGCCGTCAAAGTAACGTGAACGATTTGAGAATAATACTAGCGATATAGTAGAATAGAAAAAAAAAAAATTTCAAATATGAAAAGAAAAAAAAAAAATTTCGTCCAAGTATTTCTGTTACAAGAATAGGTGTAACATATAGGTTTGAAAAATGTAATGTTATATTTCTATGAAATTTATCATGCATTCATTAGAATGTGACGATAGTTTTGAACCGATTATAACGTAATTCATATAATGATGTATGTATGTAATGATAAGAACTCGCATATTTAATTTGTAACGCTCTGTTGTCATTGTAAATGATTGAATTGACAAATAAATGTCTAATACTAAAATCTGTATTTCTGATACTATTATTTCACTTTATTAATCGTTTTAAAAACGGCCAGATTAGAAATTGCAAATTAGGATATTTACAATCGTAGAACTCAGTAGAAAAAATTCGGAACGCACTGCAGCCATTATTAATATATACATATACCAATCTTCTAATTGCCATTTCGCGCATCAATATACGCAGATATTCATTTTCATCGCGCGGTTCGATATCTCCAGCCTAATAAAATAAAGCCGTGTAACGGAACGTAGACCAGATGCTACATCCAAGCCTCGGACAACGTCACAGAACGCTAGACGTAGTTAATTTTTCAGCGGGGTGATATTACACCCCATTTCGCATTGACCGTGCAAAGACAACAGCGGACGTTCAATACATCCCACATTGTGTGGTTTACCACTGTGAAAAAACACGCGAAATAACCCCCGAGCAAACGAATCCACGCACTGACTCGGAGACGAATCCGACGATTGATTCAGATATCGATAACAAATAAGCCCTCAAAAAATTAACTCGCGAAAATGAAACGATAGACAGAGAAACAAAGCCGATAAAATAACGAATTAAATCAAAAAAACAAGAATGAAATGAAAATTTTTCAAACATTATTTACCAACATTAGACTGCTTTTGAGATCACTTCCGATTGAAACTGGATCGATAAATGGTAAGAGAAATCCAGACCGAGAAATGATTATCTTTAACACATCATTCACCATTTGATTGTGGACCAAAATTTTCTCATCACTAGATAATATTTTATCCAACTATTCTACCGTTGAAATCATCCAAATTAACCGATTGTTTGATACTGATTTTCAAGTTTGTCAGGCGCCAAAACTTTCGGAATTAGTCGAATCGCACAGTTCGGAAAAAATGCCGTTCAAACCTGTCTACGTCGACTCCTATAAAATTTTTGAAACTCCAAAGTTGGAGCTTGTAGCGTAATTTGGAATAAATCTATTTAGTCTGAAAAATAAAAATTCAGTTTTCAGAGCTTTTCTTCTCGCTTCAACTTAGAAGTGATCAGGTTCCGGATTTGTTCAGTTGAGTAGTCTTTGAGTAATTCATATAACACGCTCTTTTTTATAAGTCATAAGTCATAAATGATTGAATTCTGAATCTAATCGGTCTAGTAGAATATTTTTTCCGATAAAGTATTTTCAGTTTAGAACAGATTTAAGCAAGAAATTTTATTCAACCTTATTGTACAGGTCGGTCCAATAAATGTTTGTTTTAATATTTTTTCAAGTGAATGTATATGCGGTATTCCAGTTTAACCGAGACAACAACAAAGTACCTACATTCCGCCCTAACTGAATTTCGATTGAAACCGTACATCTGAAATTTTTTTTCTTACTTGCTAAACCTGAAAAGTACTCTTCACTTCCAGAGCGTCGAATAATTATCGCCAAAGTCGAAATACCACAAAAAAAAAATTATAATAATAATAATAATGATGATGATGAACAGAACAGTAAATACGGAAAGCCCGAGTTGAGCTTTGGTAAAAAATGCAAAAAAGAAGTTTAAAAACAGCCCAAGTGGTCTTTGAATTTTTGCAATCTCAGATTCGCAAGGGGTAGAGGAAAAATTCGAAAATATTGGGTCTTTTGTTAACACGAGGAGTCAGGTTTTCCACTATGGAAATCTATCATCAGCGACAGCGAGGGAAACAGTTGTCTCAGTTGAGCTGGAATATTCCGTATCATTCGAAAATCGATTTGTTACTAAATTTCGTGCATTGATGCCCATTCCGACGATTCAAAACGACTCGCCTCGTCTGATGTACAGGTTAGATGTATAAGCAAAAGCAGACGACATCGGTGGCCTTGAGACGGTTACTATCCACAGCGGGAGGTGCGCACAAAAATTCCAGCCACACGATAATCTCGGTCTAGATACATAGTAGAACCAAGTTTCGCAGTAGGGGGTATCAATGCTTGGGCAGCCAAGTGTACGGCTTGCTCTTCTTAGCGGTTTTCACACCATCGCCGCGTCAACATTGTCAGACATATTCTCACATTCCCTACAGACTTCTTTTGGCAGCCTTATCCAGACGAGCATTTTTTTTTCAATTTTTTTTAATTTCAATTTAATTTGAAAAAAAATTAATTCGACTTGACTAACAGCTGGAACTGAACTATGAAAATAATTCACCCTAGATTCGAAAGCTCATTCTCACGAAACCTTAGCTAACCGAACATATGACACGGTGATTTTTCAACGCGATGGTGAACTTCTAAGCAGAAACGTAAGTGAAATATTCGTTACGCATGGACTTCACCGTCATTCGGCTTCTTGACCTTATCCCCTATAGAACGATCACCCTCGTTCCCGGTTTTGGACTTCGAGTCAAAGTGCCTCTTTTACTTTGAATACCCGATTCAGTATAGCGTTCGCGTGAACAGAAAATACGGGACACTTTTCTTTCAGGCGAAATTTCATGGGCGCCTGGTAGCCCTTTCAACATTCCACCCTTACGACGCGAAAGTATCCGCACATGGTATAGATTTTCAATGCATACCACTAAAGCATTCTCACATGTAGTTGTGTAGCAGGATTTCCCTGAATTTGTTAATTTTTTTGTTTTTGGTAATCGCCGAGACGTATTTTAAAGGGAAACAAGACCATGCAGTGGCGAATAATTCATGTTTTGATTTGGAGGTGGGTTCGAAACAATTGGATTTCACGCGCGATAAGCGGCTCTGAAGAACTTGACTCATCCTTTTCACCGAGTATATGTATATAGTAGGGTGCTTCATTTTTAGGCGATATTTTTTTTTTGTTTGTGCTACCTGAAAATCTGATACTTTATACAAAATAAAAAATTATGCCGCCGGGTAAAAGGCTTAAAGTGCAATAGCGGCTTAGCTCATTTAAAAATTCAATTTCCTATTTAAATAACACGGAAAAATTTTTTTTTTCGGTTTCAACTTGATTTTTCGACGTGAAAAAATTTTTTTTGGAAAAAACGCGTGTAAAGCTTTTGTAGGGCATAAAATTTGCTACAAAAAGTTCCTCTGCGTAAATCCCCCCCGACCAACAGCTTTTGAGTTATAGAGCTGCGAAGATGAATGTTTATTATACTTCACATCAAATCATTTCTAAATCTAGATTTATTATTTTTACATCAAATAATAATTTACTATAGACAATAAAACGATTTTCTCGAGTCATTATATAATTCAGGTTTCTAATTTAAAAAATCATTTTTGAATAAAATAGAAAAAAATAAATTTCTATCAATAATTATAATAAAATCAAATTTCAAATACGTTAAATTCAAATTTTTGTTCACATTTTATTATTCTATTTTTAGTTCTATTTTATACCGCGGCGGCGCTGCTTTTCGTCTATACCTCCATTGTTGTAAACAGATGTTTTTACTCTCCAATCGTATTGACTAGCATCGATCGCTGACAACTGTAATAAAAGCTTATTATTGTTTATTTTTCTATTTCTGTCATAAATGTCAGTTGGAATAATCAGATTAACCAAATAAAAGTGAATTCGACTTAGTGATTGTGATTTGACTCATATTTAACCGAAATGGTTAGTAAAGACTCCCGTAAAAACATTTATCTACTTGGTTATGAACGTAAATTATTATCTCAACGTAAATTATTATCTCAACGTAAATTACCGACTAATCAGGAAGTTTTGAGTTTATTGATGTACAATTATAAATCTCTTGGTAAACCACTGAATCAAAGTTTAAAAACTGTTATCAATGAAGTGAATAGTGTTTGGAGTAAAACGAAAATCCCACTGATGCAAGTTCGCAACAGTGTTGAAAAGTTAAGAAATTTATATTTTAAATGGAATAAAATAAAAAAAAATTCATCACGTACGAAATCGGCTGCTCAGAAAGTTAAGGAAAATGATTTTAAGCTTTTGTCTAAAAAACTATTTGACATTGCTTGTCAAAATAAAAATATTGTTTTAACAGATGAACAAAAAAAATTTTTGGATGACGAACGAACAAATCGGCGCCGAGGTATTATACCATTTAACTCAGAAGAAACGTATTCTGACTCTGAAGAATCAGTTGAAGGTAATTTGACGTGACTTTGTTTTGCTTGATTTTTATTAACATTTCGTGCTCTTTTGTTATAGAATTGGGTAAATCTTTATCCAACTGCACAATCTCATTTGAATCCCGCACTCTTAGTTCACATTCTTTACAACGAATGCCATCGAATTTTGAAGATGAACTTCCTCCAAGCTCAGCACCTCAAAAACGAAATATTTTGACACCTGAAGTAACATTTGCGCTGGATCGAACGAATGTATCGGATAGAGATGCAACGATTATCATGGCAGCTACTGTGAAAAGTTGCGGTGTTCCTCTCGAAACTGTAAATATGTGTCCAAGTACAGTTCGTAGGCAGAGAATTAAAAATAGAAAAAAGTTTGGAGAAAATTTAAAGGAAAATTTCAAAGCATCGGATGCGATAACTCTTCATTGGGACGGAAAGCTTCTGCCTGAAATGACTGGCTCTTCAAAAGTTGAAAGATTACCAGTTATTATTACGGGTCTAAATTGTGATCAGTTGTTAGGAGTGCCGAAATTGAATAAGTCAACTGGTTTTAATCAGACTGAGGTGATATTTCAATTGGTGCAGGAGTGGAATTTAGCTGACAAAGTTGGAGCGTTATGTTTTGACACTACTAGTGTCAATACTGGTATACTATTTTTGAGACAATTTTTTGCTTTGGCACATTTATGTAAAACGTTCTAATTCTGATAGGTGTCAAAAGTGGTGTTTGTAGTCTTATTGAAAAGAAAATTGGGAAAAGTTTGTTGAATTTGGCCTGCAGGCATCATGTATATGAACTGGTTCTACGTTGTGTTTTTGAAATATACTGGCCAGTAACTTCAGGTCCCAAAGTACCGAAATTCAATGAGTTTCAACAGAAATGGCCAGAGATAAACAAGAATAACTATAAAACAGGCTTGGATGATCCTTTGGTGGCCTCAGTTATAAATGACAAAAAAGATTCTATCCTACACTTTATTTCTCATCAATTGCAGGTACTTGAAAAATCACTTTTTTATAATTATATAAATACAAAACTATAAAAAAAATTTATTTTCTTGTAGGAAGTTCAACCACGTGATGACTATCGTGAGCTTCTCGAATTGGCATCAGTGTTTCTGGGAAACCGTTTTACGGGAAATAGCACTTTCAAAGCTCCTGGACCGACACACCATGCGCGATGGCTTTCGAAAGCCATTTATTCGTTAAAAATGTATCTCTTCAGAGAACAATTTTCACTAAGCAGTCAAGAAAGTGAAGGACTTCGTCACATTTGTATTTTTATAGCATTATTGTATATAAAAGCATGGTACGGTGCACCACTTCCAATTCAAGCTCCACGACAAGATTTAGAATTTTTAAAAAATTTATTGCAATATGACACAATTAATAAGAAGATTTCTGTAGCAGCTTCGAAAAAATTCAGTACTCATCTCTGGTATTTGTCTGAAGAACTTATTTGTTTATCACTTTTCGATGATGAAGTGAACTCAGAAATGAAAATTAAAATTATAGAATCAATTGATCAAAAAAATTGTAAAAATAAAAATTTCAAGCGCGTCGATGTTAAAAATGTAAAAATTAGTTCTTTCATGACAAAAAATTTGGACGATTTTGCATCAAAGCAGTCAATAGTTTTATTTGATAGACTTAAACTCCCGACTGAATTTTTGAAATTACATCCAAATGAGTGGAAATCTAATAAAGATTATAATAAGTGTTTAAAAGTTCTGCGAAGTTTACACGTCGTGAACGATGCTGCTGAAAGAGCAGTACAATTGATAGAAGCTTTTAATCGGAGTTTAACTAACGATGAAGAACAGAAACAATACTTATTACAAGTTGTGGCAACGCATAGGAAGCAATTTCCTAATGCTAATAAAAAAACATTAATGTTAACAGAAACTCATAAATAACATGAAAAGTTACATTTCTAGATATTATCATTATTTATTAATTGAAATTTATATTTGGACACTCAATTTTAGTGGTTTCTGAAATACAAAAATTAGTAGTTTTTTAATGTCTATGATAAATTGTTATTGTTATTTAATATAAAAATAAAAATATTTAGTTATTAATTGATATTTATTTTTTTCTATTTTATTCAAAAATAATTTTTTAAATTAGAAACCTGAATCATATAATAACTCGAGAAAATCGTTTTATTGTCTATAGTAAATTATTATTTGATGTGAAAATAATAAATCTAGATTTAGAAATGATTTGATGTGAAATATAATAAGCATTTATCTTCGCAGCTCTAGAACTCAAAAGCTGTTGGTCGGGGGGGATTTACGCAGAGGAACTTTTTGTAGCAAATTTAATGCCCTACAAAAGCTATACACGCGTTTTTTCCAAAAAAAATTTTTTCACGTCGAAAAATCAAGTTGAAACCGAAAAAAAAAATTTTTCTGTGTTATTTAAATAGGAAATTGAATTTTTAAATGAGCTAAGCCGCTATTGCACTTTAAGCCTTTTACCCGGCGGCATAATTTTTTATTTTGTATAAAGTATCCGACTTTCAGGTAGCACAAACAAAAAAAAAATATCGCCTAAAAATGAAGCACCCTAATATATATATATATATATACATTCTCTTCTAAGAGCACGCGAGGATTGATCAGCCGACATATGATTGCGAGAGAGATAGCTGAAATTTTTCTCATCCGGGTTGCCAAATAATGAAACGGAAAAAAAAAATAGAAAAAAATCTACACACTCTTGTAATTGTTTTTTTTTCATTCTTTTTTCTCTTCTCGGTTATCAAAAACACAAAAAAGAAAGCGGGATTAAGTAAGAATATGAAATAAAAAAAAATGTAAGGAAAAAAAAAGTCGGTCCACTCTCACTTTCATTTATTTTCTCTCTTCTGAGTTACCCGTAATAAAAAAGGGGCGGGGATTAGGTAAAAAAAAGAGGCGCCAAAAAAGGGGAACAAATCGATTCACTCTCGGTATTTTATTGGTTCAATTATTTGTTCTCTTCTAAAAGAAAAAAATAAATAAATAAAAAACAAAATAAAAAAATAACAGCGACCCAGGATCGAACCCGTGTCCCGCCATACTTCATCCTCATGTGGTATCCACTCAGCTGCGCTACAGCTACGTCCGTGTACGCGCGTTTGCTCGATATGTTTACGGAGCTTGCTCGGAATCCGCTGATGATTCTTTGGAAGATTCAGTTCGAGAAAAAAATAATTTCCCCCAACCACTTGCCCATTGCACATTTTGCATAAATGTTATCGAGCTGGCTTCGTATATTTTTACATAGACTGCGTGTACAAATATTCGAGAACACCAGGCGTCACATATTTTCATATCAATAAAAAAATTGTATTTATTAAAAAAAAAAAAAAAGTATTCGGGCTGGGAATCGTTAATTATTTTGGTTCAGCGTCCGCTAATTGAATCCAAAATTTATCAAATCTGAAGATACTTTTATTCACTGAAATTTATAATTGAAACAAGAAAAATCTCAATTCTTGCATTCCTGGAAACATCTGTGCGAGCGGGGCCAAGGATGCGATTGGCAACCACTTGCTCGAGCGACCGAGTATATCTATATACCGGGACAATCTCTTGAAACTATACATATAACGCGCATGCGCCAAATAATTTAATCTCATTGGTCGGTGAAATCGCGCCGCGGAGATGTTTTCTTCTGCTGAGCCAGGCGCTAACGTACACAAAATGAAACAAAAGCTGTAATTCTCTCACGCGTAAAGCCGTGGATTGAGGTTATGCTGCTGTTTATTTTTACGTAGCGTGAATTGTCTAAGAAGAATAGTATCGTTCAGCAATACCGTGGTTGATTTCGGAAGATATTCAACCGACGCAATTAAGAATTTAACGGAAAAGCAAATATCAAATGATACTGAAATTGGGTGTTATTTATTGAAAGAAGAAATCTGAAATTCAACGTGAAATGTCATTAACAAGTGGGAGTCTGGACAAACAGAGGTAGGTAAGTAAAAACAATGTTTATTGTGAACAGATTCTTTATTTACATAAAATTAAAAATAAATGAATGGTTGAGCCCCAGTAGAAGGTATTTCCAGAGTAGATTCGTTACGGTGCAGTGCTCCAGAAGTCAGTAATTAGTGCCGATGAACATGAAATAAATAAAAGAAATGAGTAACCAGGAATAAAGGAATTATTCATCTTAAACACGAAGCTTAGGAGGACAAAGAGTAGCAATTAACAGAAAACGTACCCGACGCAATACTCACAAAAACCCTCGCCGACATCATTGATTAGTTGACAAAGTTTTTGCAGCTCCATTGTACAACAATCAATATTCCGTTAACAAAGAGGGTTCACCAGATATCCAAAAATAAAAATAGAAAGAGAACAACAGTTAATATTACAGTGTAAATCATGCTATTAATGAAAAATTAGGAAACAAAACAATAACTTACAAGACAATCGTCCGAAAACACTGGGAGACCAATCTCCACTCTTCTGATCACCCCTCGTCTGGCCATTGGTTGCCTTTCAAAAAGTGCTCGAAATGCCCTCCAGCAGCTGCAGCGCAGTAAACAAGCCGGTCGTAGAAGCCATTTGTCGTGTTGGATATGATATCCGGAGACAGGTTCTGCAGGATGTCCAAGATCCTAGCTTGCAGTGCGGCAAGGTCTTCAATCCTACCTTGGGCATACAGAACATTTTTCAAATGGCCCCACAAGCCGTAGTCCAAGGGAGCGAGATCAGGTGAACGTGCTGGCCACTCGACCTCCGGGCTTGCCCTGCCAATCCAGCGTCCAGGGAATTGTTGGTCGAGGTAATCACGCACCGCACGTGTGAAGTGCGGTGGGGCTCCATCCTGCTGAAACCAAACAGGTTCACCCTAAACACAGAAAATGATACGTTACTTGTAGTAAGCGTAAAATTATTCATTTGAAAATCATACGCACTCTGCTAATAATAACGCCAGCTCTACATGATAAAATACACTCACGATTTCTTCTTCAATCAGCCTAAGAGCCGGTACAATCCCCTCTCTCAGCAACCAGAGATACTTCTCGCCGTTGAGGTTTCCATTAATAAAAAATGGCCCACTCAGCCGATTGCCAATCGCGCCAAGCCAGACGTTGAGCTTCAACGGGTACTGCGTGCCCGCCTGAATGAACAGACGAGGGTTGTTTCGACACCAGGCTCTGGTGTTCTACCTGTTCGGTTTCCCGACAAGTATCACCGTACTTTCATCTGAGAAACAAATGCGACTCAACTAGCCCTCGTCTGCGTTCAGACGTTCCATCAACTCTTGGCTGAAGCGAAGACGACTATCGTTATCACCAGCCAAGAGTTCTTGATGGACTTGAAACTTGTACGATCTGTACTTAGCTTCACGCAATACTCTTCTGACCGACGCGTTAGATATTTCCAAGTCCTGGGCGATGCGGCTGATAGGCTTGAATAGATCCTCTTCGACAGTCAAGGAGATGTCCAGCTTAGTATCCCAGCTCAGCTGACGGTTTGGTTGAGAGATTTTCCTGGTCCTCTCGTCGACACTACCGGATTTTTCAAATTTTAGAACCAGATTCCTGATGGTCGCTAACGAGGGTGTCGGTCGATCCGGGTGTGTGACGGCGAAATGGGCCTGATTTTCCCGGTAAGACAGGCCCTGGTAATGATGCTTGACTGACTCCACCTTTTCCTGCACAGAAAACTTGTAATTAGGCATTTTTTTATCTAATGATGAAAAAATTCACAAAAAGATCGAGGTAGTTGCCAGACACGTGGTTGAAGTTGCGCGATCTTTTTGCAAAGTGGTCAATTTACGCGGGCGGGGTTGTTTATATTCGCGGGTGGGAAAGTTACGAAACTCTGGAGAAAGATGATTGTATTGGCTGATACCAGTCGCGATCGTTGCCCTCATCCAATCAAATTCTGGTATGGTTCTGGATGAAAAAATTCACAAAAAGATCGAGGTAGTTGCCAGACACGTGGTTGAAGTTGCGCGATCTTTTTGCAAAGTGGTCAATTTACGCGGGCGGGGTTGTTTATATTCGCGGGTGGGAAAGTTACGAAACTCTGGAGAAAGATGATTGTATTGGCTGATACCAGTCGCGATCGTTGCCCTCATCCAATCAAATTCTGGTATGGTTCTGGATGAAAAAATTCACAAAAAGATCGAGGTAGTTGCCAGACACGTGGTTGAAGTTGCGCGATCTTTTTGCAAAGTGGTCAATTTACGCGGGCGGGGTTGTTTATATTCGCGGGTGGGAAAGTTACGAAACTCTGGAGAAAGATGATTGTATTGGCTGATACCAGTCGCGATCGTTGCCCTCATCCAATCAAATTCTGGTATCACCAGAATCGTGGTTTTCGCGCCCTCCCAGTGTCGCCGGTATGCACAGAATTAGGATACGAACTATCTGGTTAAATACCACGTCGTGATCTGTCTCTGACTTTCAATTGTAGAAATCGATGTCCCTCTTCATCATTACGTAGGAAAACAAGGAAATAGTTTCGCGATGTGATCGGCGATGTTTATTCACCTCGTATTCAGCGGTTCAGGTGAACGAATTTCAGTAACCTCGCGATCATACCGTGATATTCGCGATCATATTGTGAATTTGCTAATCGAAGAATTTTGTTGATTTCGAAAAAATATGGACTATGAAAAAACTCCACAATACAATTTCAATAAATGGAATTCACAAAAGCAATACGTCAAACGATATATAACGATCAGTAATTTGTGATTGTAATTTTCGAACATTAAGCCAGGTGATGTCTGGTGGCAATGCGTCTCATTAACGTTTTGTGTTTTGTGAATTTTATTGGAAATTAGTTGTATTCAAAAATATCAAAAGATCCTGTTTGATAATAATAGCTACTAATATTTTCAGGTACGAAATAATTCATTGTCAAAGCGGGACTAAATTTGTCAGGCATCGAAGCATGTAAGTAAATTTCCAATTACGTGATCTTTGACAATGACAATATTTTAACATGGATTCAATGTTAAAATTCGTTTTTTTTCAGCAAGCTCGAAGTTTAAACTTTGATTAACAAGAGGAATATTATGCCTTATCTGATGGTTAAAACGTTTAGGTGGCAAGGATCCTGGTTTCTCGAGCGGTGCAATCATTAGGACCATTGAACCTGGTGGTTTCGTCAGACATCAGGTGCCGGAGTGAATTTTATCCGGCCATCGCCACCTTCTTAACATCAGTTGAGGCACAATTGAAGAGCGGGACATACTACAGATCATAATGGCTGAATATCCCATCATTTTACTTTGATCGAACCAATAGCGATAAGTTTGTTACTTAACCGTTGCTGCCAATTCATTCTACCGAGGAATCATTTTGTGCACCATTGTAATTTAAGCATTATTATTGACCAGCATTGTTTTTCAAACTTTATACCATTTGATTTGGTATCTTATTTTGAAGCTTACTTTTGCTCTCTTTGGCATTGAATTCAGATAAATAGTTTTTCAAGTCCTCAATTAGATTGTAGGGTTGAATTTTACTGGGCAAACTGAATCAATCTAAATCTAGAACTGTTGAATAAGTTCAGTTGAAAATGTCTTTAAATTTAATCTTAGTTGACGGTGTCATCTGGCTAGCTAGTTGCACGATAACTTGAAACCAAATTCAATTTTACACTCTTTATAGGGTCCTACGCTAAGACTGAAAGCTTGTGAATCTCCATGTACCGCAATTATTTCTGAATTTCATGTTAGCATTATCTGGAGCAAAAAAAATCCCATTTTGAGATTGAAAATGGAACCTGGAACACAGAGTTATTCAGTAGCACGAATTGAAAACCAAGAATATTATAATGGTTTCTGCAACAAAGGGACTCTTTCCAAATATCTTTGTTAGAAGGTGATGTTCGGAGGACTAAGAACAAGATATTGTATCGGATTACATTATTTGGAAAAAAATCTTCATAAACTTGGTTAAAAATTAGATATTCATTTATTTTGATGGAACAAGGGACACAATCTTGAATCCGATAAGTCAAGATCCTCGTAATAATGTTCTGACATTACTCTAAAACATGATTGTCCTTGAAGCTAATTGTGACATTGAGGCGCATTTTGAGAAACTTGATTTTTAACTTGTGTCACAGGATGTGATTTACGTTCCTGAGTTCTACGCTTTCGATTAGATTTTCTTTGTTTCGAACCGCACTAACATGAAATACAGAAATCATTTCAATAAATCTAATATTACTTGAATTTTCAATTTGAGTATTAGGTTCCCTTCATTTATTTAATCGAACATCATTGAAAATTTGCGAAATAAATTCTGATAATCATTCGGAAATTTAAAATAGTAGTAGCAATAATTTGTTAATCGGAAAAAATACATTGGCTATCGACTATTCGTAAATTTTGTTGAACTATTTTAAAGAAAAAAAAGATTCACAGTTCCGTTACAGATAGTGAGATATTTAAATTTCTTGAACGCTCGGTTTAATGTCTCATTTTCGAAAGTGATACAATTCAATGTTACCCCCTGAAATCACAAAAGAGTGAGAAAGTTGCTTAGTTGCTTGAAGGTGGCGATGATCTTTGTACGTCTGACAAATTGAATGGGCAGACAACAGTGAATATCAGAGATGTAATTATTTTGGCTGTATCACCTGTTGATAGATAAAAGTTCCATTGTTATTTCTAATGTACGAAATAATCAAAATGATTAAATAAAGTGTTCGCACCTACCTGCTGCGTTTCTTCCAAGCACCCAACATTTAAATAGATTTCTCATTTTAGTCGAATAAAGCCAATTTTGAAGGAGCATTAGCATCAACTTTCCGAGTCACTGCCTCGACTGTTTGAGATTCTAACCTCAAAAATTCGTATGAACTACGCCGCCGCCAGAAACAGAGTTTGACAGCTGAAACTCGGAGTGGCCAGCCTGCCCGAGCAGCCGATAAAACTCGCGCATGCGCATTATGTGTATAGTTTCAAGAGATTGTCCCGGTATACACGATTGTGGGCCACCTTCGGTGCGTGGCCGCCTAGGTGTCACGTCGACGCTCCAATCTAGCTGGTATCACGAAAAGCCGAGCGTTGGAGATCTCCCTACTCATCTCTGGCTCAACCGCCGCGTTTCAATAACACCACCCCAAATACGCTCGCCTCATACGAGGTTATGCGAAAATGGAATTTAAAATTTGCAGGAACGCGTAATGAAGATTCGGAAGCCTTCTTAACGCAAACAGAGGAGGGTAGAATCTTATTTAATTTACGCGATACTGACATCCTTAACAGTCTCCCGTTTTTTCTTTCTGGAGTAGCTTTGTACTGGTTCCGAAGCAAACGACCCCAATGGCACAGTTTCTCCGATTTCGAACACGCTTGGCGTTATAGGTTCGGTGATCCAAATTCACAGTTTACATTGCGTGAAGAGATCCGTAAACGTACGCAGGGCGAAAACGAGCCAGTCGCCGATTACCTCACATATATGCGTGCGTATTTTGATCGATTAAGTCCCCGATTCTCCCACGACGAGGAGATGGACTATGTCTATCGAAACCTGCTACCGCGTTTTTAAGTGTTAATAAGACGGAGAGATCTTGAAGATCTCGATGATTTAGAGGATACCGCCCGACAATCGGAGATGGGTTTTGCGGCAAATAATAAATATCAATTACCACCGACTCCCGAAAACTCACTGCCACCGGAACTAGCATATCGCGGAACTCGCGCTAACTCCCGTCGATCGCGATCCGCGTTGGCCAATCTAAATCTAGAGGATGAACCAACGGATAACGTTGATGCTGCTTATCAAACGTCCAATAGAGAACCCTCGAATCCTAGACCTGACACCCGTAATAACCAACGACCACCTAGGAATAATATCAGCAACCGGAATAACTACCGCCAGAATGAAAACCCGAGTAACGTTAACTCGCCCGTAACTTCTACTGCTTCATCTACCGTTCCGTCTACCGATTCCAATCCATTTCTACCGACCACGGGACAAACAACTGCACACGCACGTCCCGGATTTGCATGTTACAATTGCCAGCAACCTGGACATCATCAGCGACAGTACACCGCGCCGCGCACGGAATTTTGCTTCACGTGCGGATTGACCGGATACACCCGAGCTACATGTACTCGGTGTGCGGAAAACTATCACGGGAACCGCGTGCAAGGGCAACCTCGGAACCCAGACCCACAATAGAGCCCGAAACCTAGCTCGAACAAATTATCAGACCTTGTTCTACTGAAGAAATTATTAAAACTACCGAACTTATTGGTATTTCCGAAATTGATACTACCACCGGTCCACCTACTGAGCAAATTGACTTCTGCAGTCCAGTCTACCCACTTCACCGGAAACCACTGCTATATCTGATTCTCAAAATATGCGACTTACGTGTAACGGCTTTATTTGACTGCGGTTCATCACGAACCTTTGTAAACTTAAAAACTTCGGTATTGATCGAATCGAGAGGTTTCCTAATTCAAAAATCTCATAGCGGAGCAGTCGTAACGGCCGCCGGCCGGAAGACTGAAGTCACGGGTGAAGTAATCGTGCCGATAGAATTGGAAGGGACTATCTGCGATATTCACGTTCGCGTTATACCTTCCCTTGGCTTTGATTGTATAATAGGTTTAGACTTTATTCACACATTTGATATAATAGTAGATTTTACAGAACCTAACTGGTCATTCAAATATAATTCTCCCATAACTTATAAATTTCAAACGCACTCCCGATTTACTCCCGATACACAATGTAACGGAATTGTAGCTCTGAACGACCAGCAAACCGTCAAATTACGGAACTTACTAAAAGCAGAGGTGGCCCCAGCGTCCGACAAAATAGGTACGACTAATTTGGCCACCCACCACATAGACGTAGGTGACCATCCCGCGATTAGGCAACGAGCGTATCGAGTATCGCCGAAAATACAAGAAGCTATCGATGAGGAGGTTGACAAAATGCTCGCTAACGGAATTATCGAACCCTCACACAGCGAATCGGCAAGTCCGATTGTAATGGTTAAAAAACGAAATGGCTCCTACCGTTTTTGTATTGATTTCCGGCAAGTAAATTAGGCATCCAAAAAGGACGCGTATCCGCTACCGCGTATGGACAGCATTCTGGACAAACTCCGATCCGCCCGATATATTTCAACTATCGACCTGAGTCAGGCGTATTTCCAGATTCCTTTAACTCAAGCGAGTCGCGAAGTAACCGCTTTTATTGTTCCCGGTAAAGGACTTTTTCATTTCACGCGAATGCCGTACGGATTACCCGGAGCACCGGCTACGTTTCAACGGTTGTTAGATCGCTTAATTGGACCAGACATGGACCCATACGCTTTCGCCCATTTGGATGATATTATCATCGCCACAAAAACATTTGACGAACACCTCGAGTGGTTACGAAGCGTTTTACGAACTATTCGACTCGCGAACCTCACGGTCAACCCTGATAAATGCGAATTTTGTTACTCTGAAGTTAAATATCTCGGCTTTCTAGTTAACGAATATGGATTACAAATAGATCCAGACAAGATAGCTCCCGTTGTAAATTATCCGGTTCCACATACAGTGAAACAACTACGTCGATTTTTAGAAATGGCTTCTTGGTACGGAAGGTTTATTCCCAATCTCGCTTCGATAACCGAACCACTGACGCGGCTCTTGCGAAAAACCCAATCATAGACTTGGGCTGAATCGCAATCTCTCACTTTCGAAGAAATTAAAAATCGACTAACTGCCGCTCCGACGCTATCGTGCCCCGATTTTGATGATCTTTTCATCGTACAAACTGATGCTAGTGATTGCGGACTAGGCGCTGTCCTAACTCAAACCGTGCAAGACGGAGAACACGTAATCGCATACGCAAGCAGAACCCTATCAGATGCCGAAAGGAAGTACTGCGCTACCGAACTAGAATGCCTCGCCAGTATTTGGGCAATCGGAAAATTCAGCCCCCACATCGAAGGGTACCATTTCACGGTCGTGACCGACCATAGCAGCCTCCAATGGCTTCACAAGCGGAAGAATCCTACCGGTCGATTAGCTAGATGGTCACTTGAATTACTTGGCTATGATTTCACTACCGTATACCGCTAGGGCGCCTTGAATCACGTGCCGGACGCACTGTCCCGAATTCCGGAACCTGATGTCACTTTAAATTCATTTTCTACCGCCGATGAAGCTACCGCCACTATCGTACTAGATCAACTAACCTGGTACGACCGCCGGAAACGCGACGTCGAAAACACTCCCGGAAAGTTCCCGGATTGGAAGATAGAAACTGGTCACCTATACGTTCCACGCAGGGACCCCTTAATCGGCACGTTAGTACAAGACTTAAACGCCTGAAAATTAGTCATACCCGAAGAGCAGCGCAAAACCGTTTTACAAGAAGCTCACGATGACCCTCAGTCCGGTCATCCGGGAATAGAGAAGACCTACCGCCGTTTAGCTACCCGTTATTATTGGCCCGGAATGTACCATACCGCTACCGAATACGTGAGAAAGTGCGATACTTGTCAAAAATGTAAAGTGACCCAAGCTGCCCCCGCGGGTTTAATGGGAAGGCGCATCGTAGAACAACCTTGGATCGTCGTAGCAGCCGACATAATGGGACCGTTTCCCCCGAGTAAATCTGGCTTTGCGTACGTACTGGTAATGCAAGATCTCTTCACCAAATGGATTGAATGCGCTCCCCTTAGAAAAGCTACCGGACAAAAGATTAGTGAAACGTTCAAAAATTTAGTACTATCGAGGTGGGGAACTCCCCAGGTATTGCTCACGGATAATGGAACAGAATTCAATAACCGTACAATCAAGGAACTTGCGGAGACCCGTGGCATAAAACATACCACGACACCACCGTATCATCCACAAGCCAACCCGGTCGAAAGGGTTAACCGCGTTCTAAAGACCATGATAGTTACCTTTTTGAACGACGATCACCGAGAATGGGACCGACACCTCTCAGACTTCCGATTCGCGTACAACACCGCGCACCATACCTTACTCAATACAAGTCCCGCTTTCCTAAATCTGGGCCACGTACCCGAACCAATTAATTCCTACCGACGATCAGCTACCGACAAAATCGAGATAGAACCCACACCTCCAAAATTATGGGCAGAGCGAATGACACACATCCAACTACTTAGGGACTGGGTCACGGAAAACCTTGACGACGCCTTCGCTAAACAAGCGCGATACTACGATCTCCGACGGCGAGATCAAGCTTTCGGTGTGAACGACCTTGTACTGAAACGACAGCACACGCTGTCGTCTGCTACTCAACATGTTGCTGCCAAACTGGCGCCAAAATTTAGTGGACCCTACCGAATCTCCCGTTTTCTCTCTCCGGTGGTGGTTGAACTACAACAAGTAGATGGGAATAATGTAGTGGGAAAAGTGCATGTAAAAGACCTAAAGACCTATAGAACTTAGCCTTCGTAACTCAACAGCCAAGCCAAGCCAACATCATGGGAGACGAGGCCCCTCCGCCTGCCTACGTCCTGCGCGGCTGGCGTCGGCTGGAACCATTCGCGGAGTTCATCCGGTTTATGCCAGTGTGGTGCCCGGACCTCGCTCGCGAGATCCGGCTGGCGTACATCGACGCCGAGGAGGACTGTCGGATACTCCAAACGGCCCAAGCGGCCCGGGGAACGGTGCGAGAGATGCCGGAGGGCGTGGACCAGGCCGTCCAGACCGAACCACAGGATGAGCCGGTTGCCTGCCCGCCGTGTTGCTGCCGCTGTCGCGATCCTTCTCCCGTTCCCGCTCCCTCTACCGAACCCCGTCCGTCGACCGTTTTCACCGCCTCTCCCGACTCCACCTGTTCTACCGAATCTTTCGACACTACCGTTCCCCTTCCCTCCTCATCCTCCTTCCAAGTCTCCTCTCCCGGAACAAGCGACAGGCAGGAAGAGGCATCGAACAAGACCCTGCAACCACCGACTAGCAGGAAATCGAGGCGAACGGTCAGCTTCGCCGAGTCCGGGGCCGTTAAAAAGGACACGACCAGGCCACTACCACCGCGGTCTGAGTCGCCGGACTTCGGCTTTACGCCGAAGGTCCGCACGGACAAACTTAAGGCCGCAGCCGCTCCACCACCCGCACCATCCACATCGGCACCAGCGCCAGCCCCGGCGGTACGCGACCCCCGGGCATGTTGCAATTGCGACGAGGTGGGACACCTTGCCCGTCAGTGTACAAAGCCAAGGCGGAAGTTTTGTTAGGGGTGTAAGCAGCCCGGCTTTACGAAGGCTAAGCAGCCCGGCTTTACGAAGGCTAAGCAGCCCGGCTTTACGAAGGCTAAGCAGCCCGGCTTTACGAAGGCTAAGCAGCCCGGCTTTACGAAGGCTAAGCAGCCCGGCTTTACGAAGGCTAAGCAGCCCGGCTTTACGAAGGCAGAGTGTCCGCGGTGCCGCGCCGGTTGGGTGCTCGACTTTCTAGAGAGGTATCAGGTCCGGCCCCGCAAGGCGGACAACCCTCACTTCACGGGCCCACACCAGCGCCGGGAGCCTAAGGATCCGCCACCATAAGTGCCCCTCGGTTAAAATTTTTTTCTAAATTCTATTTCGGCCTATCTAATTCAAAATTCTATTTTGACCTTCCAGTCTTTACTAAATTCGCTTACATCCATTTTTTTTTACTACCGATTTTTCTTATCTACCGTTTCTACCGCTTCTATCGATTCTACCGTCTCTACCGTTTTCAGCTACCGTCAACCTACCGTGAAGATCTAACTTCATTTCCGCAACGCTGAGCTATCGGAAAACTTGACTCTACCTTCACCGTTCGAGTCGTTGTCTGAATTCTATCTTATTTCTACCGTCTGATGTATCCTCAAATGCGTAACTTCATTTCTACCGTTTTAAGCTACCGTCAAAACTTTACTTCAGTTCTACCGTTCCGAGCTGTCGTGAAAATTTAACGTCCTTCCTACCGATTTAAGCTACCGTGAAAAAACTCCGATTCTGACTTATTCCATCGACGTTACCTGTCTCGTAATCACTCTAAACAACCCTCTATATCAACTGATTTCTCGCAAAAACCGTCACTGACTGAGGTAAAGGCAAAAACTTCTAAACCAAAAGCAAAAACCAACTATCACCGCTCGGATGTACAAGCCAAAATTACCTAATTCGCCTTTTGTGTGATCTTTTACCATACTTTTCTGATTTTATTAACTGACGCACACTATCATACGTTAAAAACTATCGAAGCATACGCGTTTTCCGTTTCTATCGTCTCGTACGTAATTTCCGTTAATTCTTTTTGCTAGTGTTGTCAATGGACAACGAAACCAATTATTCGTCAGTTTACGTGTCAGCCTCCATAATTCTGACAAGAGCCTTCGTGACATTACCTAGGTAGAAGACCTGCCCGGTCTCCCCCTTGGGGGACGGAGTTGTAACGTGGCGTTTCAGAGTCGCCCGTTACAAGAGCACACAACCCTTATTATTTCTAGTCTACGCGTCCTCAGCAGGGTACTCCAACCGAACTCGATACAAAATAGGCAATAACTACTTTTTAACTGATTCTTTTTTGTAAATTCTTTATTTCGCGCTTCGGCGCAATCTAATAAGGTACTTGGACGACAACAATCCCGACCAACGAGGGACCAATAGCTACCGTTTCCAGCTCTCGACGACTTCGCCTACCGACGGTCTAATCAGACTATACTGGCTACCTTGGTGCACCTTTATATACACCTGGGGTAGCATCCAGCCAAACTTTCCGTATCGCCTCGACTGCCGGTGAACAGGGAAATAAAAATCCTCCCGGCGGCCGAGGGCACCGTATCTCGAAGAGGAACCAGCCGCCCGCTCTATCGGATGCCGTAAGGATAGCGTGAAGGGCAGACCGTAGCCTGCCATCTTCCGACTTACCGGCCTGGTGCCGGACCGAACCCAAATCACTACGTCCAGGTTGATGAAGCCATCGTTCCGAGGATCGACGCTGCCTTCCCATCGGCAAGGACTAATTGTGTGGATCGTGGTCCACGGTTTGGCCAACCGTCTGACTGCACGACCTCGAGTACAGGCAGCTAGCTACTGTCTGTGCAAAAGCCGGTGGAGGTGAACAATGAGGCGTCACTCTCCACTCGGTAACTTTGGCCGAGAGGCACCCTGTGTATGCCTCTGTCAAAGAAGTCCCCGATGATAGGCAACCTGGACCGTAAACCGAAGCAGCTACAAAATCGTACGAGTTGGTGTCAATGACGAAATCGTGAGTAGCACATTACGCATCATCTAGCGGTAATTTTGAAAAACGTATGACCACGCAGTAACCAATATTCGCCACAGGGGGATGGCCTACTTGCGGTGGGGGTCAACCCAACCAATCAAAGGAAAGAAGAATCACCTCGCGACAACCGCGAGATCGGCGATCCGGACTCCGACCTCCTTCTATTCTACGCTTGACCTGCTGGGTGACAGCATTGTATTTCTTCATCCCCCCGATCTAAGCTACCGATACCTTTCCTTCTACCGCTATCGTTTTCTACCGTTGATCGTCCCGCTACCGTTTATTCTACCGTAAAATTTACCCTATAAACTCGTTTCATTCTTTTTCCCTTCCTTCTCAGTTTTACTAATATTCAGTATAATTAAAAGTACAGTCAGTTTGTGTGCCTGAAGTCCTCAACCGAGGTAAGGCTTCTGCCTCTGTATTGTATCGTTACGAAGTTGCTCATAATTTCTATTCTTTCTGATGGTATTCATCGACTTCGTCTGAATCATGGTCCACGGCCTCAAGTTGCAGTAAGCCGCCGTGTGGCTGCATGATTTCGGTCATTAATATTATATTTATTGTATCTTGGTTGCATCGTGTGATGCCAGTTTTGTGTGAATCATGGTCCACGGCTTAGAGTTGCAGTAAGCCGCCGTGTGACTGCATGATTTCAGTCATTTATTATTTCATTGTCTGAGCGACCTCGTAACTGCCGAATAATCATTTCTTTGTATTTATGATTTTCCTGATTATTTGTGAATTACTATTAGCCTGCTTCTGTACTTCCTATCGTATTTTGAGCCCTATTGGCTTCTACATTTCATTTCATACTCTTTTGTAATAGTAGTGTGCTTTATATTTTATTTCTGTTGTTGCTTATTATATTTTTATTTATTTTTGTGCCTATTGTATCATATATCGAGTTCCTTGTAGTACAACCGAGCGTAGAATCAGCCCCTAAATATTACCGCACTTTTTCTTTATTGCTATTGGCAATTTTATATTATTCTTGCCTGTTATTCTTTTCTCTGTATCTTGTTAAATTAAGTTCTGCGAATAATTTTTTTGTACTGCGGTGTATTTAGTGTATTCCTTTATTTTGTAAACTCTTCGAAATTCTCACTCTCTCATAATTTTGTATTTTGTATTCTCTCAAAAGTTATGTTTAGGAATTCATTGTTTAATTCCTCAGGTCCGTAATAATTATAATTCATTGATTCTATCGTTTGTGAATAATTCTACCGAAAGCTATCTAGTCGATCGTTTGCCGACTTTGTAAATTGTTAATGAATGTCAATCCCTCGTACTGGTTATACTTTATGGTAAATTCGTCGTATTATCTACCGAACTATCGTTACGTTGTTTTCTACCGATTGCAGTGAAGTTCTCTCGTTTCTAATTGACAGAATAATAATTTTCGTAGCGTCATTTGCATCTTGGGTAAGATCACGTCGCCCAGTGACGTGTAGTTTCAAGTAATTTCTTGCATTACATCGCATCTCCCGACCTACGTTTATTTTTCTCTGTTAACTACCGTCTCTCGTTTTAAAGCTACCGTTTACTGCTGTTCTACCGAAATTATTGTGAATAACGATCGCTTATTTTATTAACTACCGCTGTCGATACTATTTTATTTGCCTGTCTCAACCATGTAAACTTCTCGACAATATATGATTGATTGACTTGTTCATTTTCCTTTTGACTTGAGTTTATTCTTTATTTTGTTATTCTCTTTGATTCTGTAATTACTGTTAGCTGCCTTGAATACCGCCACTCTACCGGGATGTACGTGTACGTACCTGAGCCTAGCCAGCCATACAACGGGTTCTCTATTTATTTTTTGTACGGTTTCGTGTTATTTTTATTGATTTGTATTATTGTTTGAAAATCGACGCTAACTCGTCTGGCGACCAACATAATTGATTTTGTTATAGTTTGATATTTTGAATAAGTAAAGAATCGCGCCAAAGGTAAGTCCTCATCAGAATTGGGCAGCAGAAATTACTTTCGTCATTTCATTACCCGTAAATTACAATTACTGTGAATAACTGTAATATTTAGTAACTAATTACAATTGCGGGAAATAATTATTAATTTTGATTTATCAATTACAGTTAGTATAAACAATTGTAATTTCATGATTATCAACTACAATTACTCGAAATAATTGTAATTTTTTTGTTGTCAATCAAAATTACTTGAAAAAATTGTAATTTTTTTGTTGTCAATTAAAATTACTTGAAAAAATTGTAATTTTTTTGCTACTAATTACAATTACTTGGAACAATTGTAATTTTTCTGTTATCCATTACAATTAATGGAAATGATTATGTTTTTTTTTCAAATTTCAATTGTTTTTCATAATTTATTCAAACAAATTACCTTTGGAAACGTAATGTCGAATTCTCAACATAATTTCAAATTCCGAAAACATCGGGAACTTCATGGAGCTTACATATTCACATTGACTGGTCAAGCAAATTATTCAAACAAATTCATTTTTCAAAGTAATGTTAAATCCTTGATCAGCTACCCAAAAAACTTTGGTAACCATAGCCCATTCACATATTGACTGTAAAAGACTCGTTCCGATCACACCATTTGAATACTCCAAAAACGGAGTAAATTTATTTGTCTATTTGTCATTATTTCACAGGAATAACGTTAGAGAAAAAAAAATTATGCATTTTTCAAAAATACAACTATCGAGGACACCAATAAAATATTGAACGTCAATTCCAATTTTTTTGAGCACTTATTGTCATAAAGACAAGAGCGATATCAACTGTAGAAAATGAACCAAAATATCTGTGCTCCAAAAAAAAACAATTCTTCAAAAGTTTTATAATGTCAATATTTGAATATTTGAAAAAATTTTTTGAGCATAATTCATTTTTTTTTGAGTACGAATTTTAAATAAATATAGAAATTAGATTTCACAAGACATCGTTTTCAATAGGTACAATTACGAATATTGAGCCACAACAATATAAAGTTCTGAAAGTGTGTAGGAGTTGTAGGACTGAAAGTGTGGAGGACTGAAAGTGTGTAGTTTCTACAACATCACATTATTTTTCGAAAACACTCATCGGAACCGCTTTGTCTCAATATCATACAAAATAAACATTAACATGCTTTGTTCACGTCAAAAACTGAGGTGAAACAAAGTCCGGTGATGCTTGAGACGCTTGCCCTCCTTTGTCGCGCGTCTCATCACTCTTTACCTATCCCCACCGTAACCTTCTCAACTGGTCGCGAATATTGACGACGAACATTGACAGAGCTTACCGCGGCAGTCTTGCTCGCGGCAAATGTACTTCTCGTCCCAAGTTCATAGCGATCGAAATATATTGGTGTATTGTTATCCCCGATACAGCTCACGAAACAACATTCCGATAAAGTTACATCCGGTGATCGATAGTGAATACATTGTTTCGTTTTTCTGTGTTAATACGAATACCTCTGTTTGACCACCAGTGAGGGAAATTTCAACGCCATCTCGATTTGTTTCTCCATATTTTTTACGGTGTATAGATGAATAGACGTTATTGTAACGTGTACTTCTGCAGGTATGTTCTTTCTCTATTATAATATTTTTCATTGTTTGTTTGCAATTATATTTTACCAAGTTTCATATTTATCATACGTATGCTAACAAGCGACATATTTTATTCCCCGTACTTCGATGCTGGTTGAGTTAGAGATTTCATAGATAGTATAAATGTTATTTTGTCAATATTCTCAATTATTCCATTACTTTCTCAGACGTTATGGACTGTGAAGATTCGGAAGAAAATGAAGTATCATCTTCGCAAGGAAGAATTACTAACCAAGATCACAGTAATGATCGTATCGATCGTTCCATTGAACACGAGGATGAAGATAATGACCAAAACGATGACACACAAGCGATTGAGTTAAAACGTCAATACCAGCGACATCCTCAATTGGATGGAAAGTTTTTCGTTGTGATACCGGAAGAATCAAGAATAGACGGTACCATTATAGCCAAATGTCAGTTGTGTAAAAATGATAAGAAAATACGAGGCACGCTGAAGGTCTTGTCGAATTATACAACTCATTTGAAAGTAAGTAATCATAGTATTTAGTATTTATCAATTGTCAAAAAATCCGTTCAGAGTAGTTAAAATAGTATCAATATTTCGTGAATCATAAAATACATCGAAGAGAATTGAAAAAAATCTCGTAGAATATATAAGGGTCTTCACTATTGGTTTTTTCATTATTTTGATTCATTAATTGTAATATCGTACAGTAATGGATGAAGTAGTAATAAACGAATTGACGAGTTTGATTATTTTAATAATATAATAATCTCAATAGATATTTCTAATTTTATAAATTTCGTTATTATTCAAATATTTTTCATTATTTTTGTTGCAGCGAGCTCATGACGACAAGTACGCGGGATATAAAACGTACTGTAGCGAAAAGCGGGCGAAGCTTGCTGAAGAAGAGCCAAGCAAGCGTTCAGCTTGTAAATTTTCACAGACAAAGTTCGAAGAAAATGTAACGAACTATATTCTCGAAAGTATGGCGCCGTTGAGAACAGTAGACATGGCATCATTTCGAAAAATATTTGATGGTAATGTAACAAATAAACCATTGAAGTGTAACACAATATTTTTTCCATAATTTTTGGAATAAGTTAGACATGCAGCACTTTTTTTATTATCTCAGATTTCGCTATTAAAAAAAATGGTGAACCTTTGAAGCATCTTTCAAGACGTTCTCTCAGTAGAAAAATCGTGGAAAATTTTGATAATCGAATGATACAAATTAAAAAACATATCGACGAGAGAGCAACCGTGGTCTGCACAACTGCAGATGTGTGGAGTAATAATTGTCGGCGGTTCATGGGTGTTACAGTACACTGGGTACGTAAGATAAGATTTACTTGGAGATTTACTTTTCTCAAGCGTAAAAAATCATGACGAAGAATGAGAAATCAGGAGAAATCATGACGATTCCCAAAGAATGCTTCGATTTTTCGCGCTCCAGAGAGATCTAATCCTGAAACGCATTGAAAAAAAAACAAATTGTGTTCATGAATGAGGTTTAAGCGAAATCATTTGTACTCATCACAATGAAAAAAAAAAAACAGAAATAAATAAATAATCCCAAGTACTTCAGGCAAAGGTGCAATATTTAACCGATATGATTTTGAATTACAGATGGATCAAGGAAATTTACAGAGAAAGTCAGCTGCAATAGCCTGTCGACGTTTTTCGGGCACACATTCCTACGATCGCATAGCTGCTTTGTTGACAGAAATTCATTCGACTTTCAAATTGAATCCGGAAAAAGTAGTGGCGGTGGTGACGGATAATGGATCAAACTTCATTAAAGCTTTCAGGGTGTTCGGCGCGAATATGCCCGACGATTTTTTTTACGGTAAAAAATATTTATACCTAAAACTATTTTCAAAAATTGTATACCATAAGTTTATCACAAACGAAATCGAATGTTAACAACCGCTCAATATAGCGGGTCTCACATCTGGAAATGCGGGTGGCAGTACGATTGAAGATGAAAATTCGGCATCTGATTTGGAGTACACAACGATTGCGGAAGATACAGCAGCATACGAAAATATGCCTGATGACGATTCCCAGAATTTCGAGTTGCCTAAGCATTTTCGCTGCATGAGTCACACGCTCAATTTGATAGCAACGCAAGATGCACTGAAAGGCATCAAATGTAGCGAACAGTTATCTGCATCTCACAGTGAAGTGATGGATAGATGCACAGAGCTATGGCGAATCACGCGTTCCCCAAAAAACTACGAGATTCTGAAAGAAGCACTGGAAGTTGCATTACTGAGGCCTGTTGTGGTACGATGGAATTCTTTGTACGATTCTTTTTTACAATTAATCGCGCTCAAAGATAAACTTCCAGATGCCAGCGCGATGATAGGTATACGCTATCCATTGAGAGACAGCGATTTCAAATACATAGAAAACTATGTAGAATGTCTTCGTCCAATAGCAGAAGCTATAGACAAATTGCAGGGCGAAGAATTTGGCTACTACGGATATGTTTTGCCAACTCTGATTACAACGACGAGGAAATTGAAGATCCTAACGGAAAAACCCCAAATGCACTCGTACTTGCCTGTCATACAAGCTCTAATCGTCGGTTTGGAGATTAGATTTTCGAACTTCTTTCGAATCGAAAAAGAAGGCGAGTACGCTGCTATAGCTTCTATAAGTCACCCACGGTTCAAGGCTCATTGGTTAGGTTTTTTTCCAAACAATATTCAAGAAAAGATCCGTACCGTCGTGATTAACGCGGCTCAACATGAGCTTGAAGCTGACGTTATTTCGCCTCATCCGGAAGTTGAGGAACATTCCGACTGTTTCGATTTCGGGCCAACGAGTGTTACGTTCGGGAGATCCAGCGTGGTATTTCGTAACGAAGATCCAGAGGTCCAAATTATTCAGTTTACTAAGGAGCGTTCTACAGATTTGGTATTATTGGATAGCTATCCGCTGGTAAAGAAACTGTTCATTCGGTACAACACTCCGCTGCCATCTTCTGCTCCAGTCGAACGTTTATTTAGTTTTGCGACCATTATGGATCTCCCTAAATACAACCGACTCTCTGATATTAATTTCGAACGACGAGTACTGTCGGTAGCAAACAAACAAATATTTTAGCTGTATTGAGAAAACTATAATAACAAGACGATTATCTTACTACATATAACCATATGTTTTTTGTGTGTTTCAAGTATTAATATAATACATATCTATTATTATATTAAACGTGACTCAATTTTTTTCCCTCCCTCAACTCAATCCTCGAGGCTTCGATTTTACGAAAAAAAACGAGATATTGATTTCGATGCTGGAATTCTCTCAGGCAAAAAAAAAATTCAATTGGACCACATCGTGTGGTTTACAATTACTCAAAAGAATTTTAATAATGTCTGATTTAATTACAATCACTGAGGATAATTGAAATGATTTCTGATTAAATTCCAATCACTGAAAGTAATTTTGATAAACTTTGATTAAATTCAAATTACTCAATGTAATTTTAATGAAATCCAATTCAATTACAATTACTGGAAATAATTTCGATGGACTCTGAGTCAATTACATTTATCAAAAGTAATTTCACTGAACTCCGATTCAATTATTATTACTGGAAATAATTTTAATGGAATTCGATGTCGTTGATTGAAGTTATTCTTGGATATGAAGGTCACAAAACAAAACACTTTTTATCGTGTTAACGTTTCGGCCCTGGTGGGGGCCCTCCTCAGAACAATTTTATTTAAATATCTGTCACGAACAAAATAAAAAATGATATACAAATAGGTTTGACAAAGTAAGACATATTGATGTAAATAATATGCAAGATGTTGAAGCAAATATAAAAGAGAGATTACCTCATATGCGATAACACTTCCAATTACAAAATGCGTGTTGATGATTGAAGAATAAATAGAACAAAAAGGCAAAAACGACAAAATACGAAACACACTACGTTAGCGACACGTAACTCCCACGAATTCATAATTATAGTTGGTTTGTTAAAAGAATTAAAATACACAGCCGTTATGGTTGAGTCAAAGCACATGAGCACAGTGGAACGTCTATTGTGTACTGGGAAGAGGTCGATCTCAATAGTTATCAGAGCAACGCAGAGTCAACGGGTTAAACGGAAAACAAAATTTTTTTTGTGTTAAGAAGATAAAATCGAGAGCAAGCTCAGTCGGTAATGGACAAATTACGATGGTCGTATCACAGAGGTGTAAATATTGCTTAGGTGTTCTATGTCTTGTTTACGGTTGACAGAATTAGGATGTGCTACAATATTGCACATTTCCAACAGAAGCCTATTATAATACAAAGGTTCAACATCAATAATACTAGCTTGAGAATAGTTAAAAGAGTGGTCGAAATCGATGGCATGTCTCGTCAATGCGGTATAATTATCCTCATGTTCGTGGATATTGCGTCTATGTTCAGTTATCCTGGTGTGTAGTTGTCTACTAGTTTGGCCTATGTAAGCCTTGTTGCAATGATTGCAAGGTATTTTGTAAACTACACCCGAGCGATTGACCAGGGGTAGGGGGTCTTTACCCGAATCAAACATAGAGGATATATCATGTGCGCATTTACCCACAAATTGAATTTTGTATTTGGAGAATGTTCTATTAAGAGACTCAAACAAACCCGCTACATAAGGGATGGAAATATAGTTTTTTTGAATGGTCTGTGTAGTAGTTGTATCGAGATTGTTGATAGGGCTGGTAGATGCCAAGATGGAATCATATTTGAACTTTATATGTTTGTTAAGCAGGCGAGATGGATAGTCGTTCTTAAATAGTACCTGCTGAATCAAGGACAAATTTTTATTATGAAATTCCATGCTTGAGAGTCGAATCGCTCTGTCAACTAAGCAATTGATAGTTCCAATTTTGTATGATTTGGGATGGTGAGAATGGTAATTTAAATACCTTTGTGACCAAGTAGCCTTGTGGAACCAATCAGTTTTAATGAGCTGATTGTCATTTATAATCAGGACATCTAAAAAGCTGATTTGGTGATTAGACTCTAATTCGGACGTAAATTGTAGTCTCGGATGGAAACTATTGAAAACTGAAAGCATTTCTGCGACTTTATGCGAAGGGACAGCTGTAATTATGTCGTCTACGTATCTGAAAAAGAATGAAGGCTTGAAGTCTAGTTTATTAAGACAGTGTTGTTCAAGGTCATCCAAAACCAAATCAGACAAAATTGGAGAGAGCGGTGAGCCCATAGGTAAGCCAAACGTTTGGGCATATATGTTGTGGTTAAATTTAAATATGGCAGCCTTAAAACATATTTGTAATGCTTTTAAGAGTTCATTACGTGGGACCGGAATTTTGTCCACCAGCTGATGCCAGCGCTGTTTGACAGCGTTGATTGCCAGATCTTGTGGTACATTAGTGAATAAGGATATAACATCCAGTGAAACTAAAATATAATCAGCTGGGAGACGAAGGTCCCTAATAGCATTCACCAACGCAAAACTATCTCTTATCCGTGACAAAGGTGGTATGATGTTATTACCTATCCATTTACTAAGGAAACGAGCCAAATTAATCGTCGGACTATCAGTGAAGGACACAATGATTCGTACCGGTGTATCAGGTTTATGGATTTTCGGTAGTCCATAAGCTCTAGGTGGTAGACAATCCGTTTTAGCAATTTGACGTCTTAATTGATTAGAGATGAATTTGCTATTGACCCAATAGGATGTTAGTTTTTTTTTTTTTTTTTTTTTTTTTTTTTTTTCGATGTCATTAAAAATTATCCTTAGTGATTTGTAATTGTTAATTTTTTATTACAATTTTGCCCAACACTGGTCCTCATCCGAGGGTAACAGAATTTAGCGTTACAATGCATACTGTACACTGTACAATATTTTGAAACGAGAGACGAGCGTCAGTTTGTCGTTGTACGTTCGATCGTGCGCTCATGATTTCTTCTCAAAACTACTTTTTCAAAGTCCGTGTTCACTGCCATAAGAAAACTACTTGACAGATTCATTTCAAACTTGCTACACATTTTCTACATATAAAATACCACCCCCAACATCGAGTTGAAAAATTTTTATTTACATCAAGGGGGTTTCCCACCCACAAAATGCCGGAATTTTTCGTGGAAAATAGCAGTTTACACTTTAGATGGCCACCAAAAATTTTTAAATGAAAAAATAATAATCAAAGAACGTTGGAGGCAGGATTTGATGATACTTTGACTAAATTTCAATGGTTTTTGATATCAGATAATATTCGACTGAGACATAGTCAACACGACAAATTGTTTTTTTCTGAGACGTTCTGGGGCAAGCTCTGTCACCGGCTTGTTTTTCAATATTTTCGCATGAAAAAATTACAGAATACTATTAAAAGTATGCTTAAAAATGTATAAAAGGTTTGATTAAATTTGCTTAATCCATAAATTTGAAAAAAATCACAAAAAACGCGTCTTTTTTACGCTGAAATCCCCCCCCCCCCCCCCCCCCCCCCCTTCATAACGAGCGAACAATCCAAGAAACTCAGATACAATTGAATGTTCTAAGACATTTAAAGTACAGCCAGAGCAAAGTTGAGCGCGAGAAATGACAAATAAATAGGGCGTAAATATGATAAGCGAGAGGCACGCTTATGTTCGCGATACTATTAACCGAGGTACCAATCAATAAGGTTTCACAACAATCAATCAGAATAGAGTAGCATGCAATCCACAACCTCAGATTCTTGAATTAAGCATTAGTAATGCAAGCCGTAAAATATGAGAAGCGAGACGACAAGTGAAAAGCACCAAAGTGATGTGAAATTATACGAACGGCGAGAATCATAAGAAATGTACGAAGTATAGAAATTGTAAAAGGTATCACATTACTAGAATTATCAGAAATATAACAAGTGTAAGAACTGTACGGATTATGAGAAATTCGAGGAAAAAGGCCAGGAAAATTATCATTTAAACTACAGCGGAAAGAGATCTGCCAATATAGCTAATCAAGTAATCAGGTAGAGAATCATTGTGGTAGAAATTATAAGGAATACGCAGTCTCTAATTTGCGGTATGTGCGATACGAAGAGTGATGATAAACAGAGCAGCGGGAGATATTCTTATTATTGAGAAAAGAAATATTCAAGAAAATTCATATGCAGTATACTACAGTAGTGTATATATGACAGTTTTAAATCAAAGATGGCGGCGCTCCCCAGTAGCTCCCCCCCCCTCGACGCGCAGCGCTCGCTCTCTCTCGCACCCCCCCCCCCCCCCCCGTCGGTCATTTTCGGTGGCTATTTTCACAGGATTTGACACACGCACGCGCGCGCACACACACAAAATAATTCCTGTCGAGACTTGTCCAATGGAAAAATTGTAGTGGGGGTGGGTGCTATATAAAGCGTACGTCTATCGTGATCGTCATTCTGTTCTCATCGTATTCTCATTGTGAACTGTTTTCGCTAGTGAAATAACCTCGAAACGCGATGAATCTAGCAAAAGTTAACCACGTCAGCCGCCTGGAGAATCTGCCAACCAAGAAGATGTCGGAACTCGAAATTGGGGGAGTGTATGACGTCAACGGGTCACAACTGGTCAAAACAAAATTCGGGGTACGTGTTCTGGCGACGATCGATGGAGAATACAACGTCTGCTTACCACTGAATAGAATCTCAAGAGTAGAATCGCAAGAGTTCTACAAGAAGATTCCAGTCAGCTGACTGAAATGTGTAGCATGGCCGGGGAAAATCGTCTGCAAATGAAATACCTTGGTGGAGAATTCAACAAGTTCGAATTTTCATGCAGTTATGCGCCTTAAATGAAATATGCGATCCCCCTCTACTTCCACAAAATTCATCTACGAGGGGGTAAAAGCGGGTGTTCTGGAGATGGAATAGTCAGTCTTCCACATACCATCCGTCAGTATATAATCGAGCGCAACATTATCACTCCTCAACATGGCGATGATCCTAGACGTGCAATGTTTTATCGGTCATAACATGAAGTTTGTACCCAAGGAAGTCGCAGTCGTGAATGTAAACGGGTCGGGTCTGGATTACATCATTTTCAAGCCGCCCTATGATTTGGCAAGCTTACCACTTGAATGTAGAGCTACCAATGTATGGTTGACGCACAATCACAACGGAATATCATGGAACGCGGGCAACAAATCTCACGAGGATGTGACGAAGATTGTGAGAAAAATGGTTGAAAATGCGTGTTACGTATACGTCAAAGGGGCGGAGAAGAAAGCATGGCTGACGGAGATCGTCGATGGTACAACGAGGGTTATTAATATGGAAGATTTGCATATCATACCCCCTGAAATGGAAAAATTGAGGTATATGGAAGCGGCATCGTGGCACGACGCGAACCATGGATACTCTCCAGCGAATAACCTCCAGCAAGCAGCAGCGCCAGGCTCAATTTGGTATGATGACAACTCTGAATACATCTCGGCATACAATGGCGCCTTTGAAAATGTGCAGCGACTAAGGATTTGGTATTCGAAGGAGTGTACCAGCTCCCTCGAGAAATCCTTCCGTCTGTACAAAGAATTGGACGGTTTAAGAGTAATGATGTCCGAGGATATAGCTTTTTTACCAAAAGAATTTATCTGCACGTTCGCATCAAACTCCATCAATGATGCGTGGGATAAACTACCAGAGAATATGAAAATGGACTACGTCATCGCAAGATTCCGCAGATGTAGCATACATTACACACCAGGACCCGATAGCGATATCGTGGATGGGCCGAATCCTCTAATTAAAGACTGTTTAGCTTGCAATCGCGTGTATAGATAATATGGACAATGTTTACCAAAATAACAATAGAATTTATTACGATATATACAATTATATTCGCGTTTATATGTAGAATATTCGATAGAATTAATCTCAATTATATAATTATAGCTTATACATGGAATTAAAAAAATTTACTATTCGATAAAATTATAATCTAGAAATAGGATACATTACAAATATATATCTTTATAACTTTTACCCATTCTTGTCATACAAAATGTAAATGTTATGAATTTTTACTTGTGAAAAATATACAATCAATAATTATGAATTTAGCGTGGTTCATTCCTCGAAATAATCCATAAGATCATTATCGCTATCCTGTTCGTTAACATTATCATCATCATCGCTATTTTCGACATCTATAATTATTACGATAGTTTCATTTGCCCATTTTTCTACAATTATTTGCATACATATATCACCGTTATTTGTATAATATTGGCTGTTTGGTCTCACTCGAGCAGCTCGCGCATCCTCAACGAGATCCCGAAGCTCCTCCAACGAGAACTCGCGTGTTGCTTCGGAAAAGCCTACGATTATCTCTTCCTCAGCCTCCTCATCCTCGCCCCAATCAACGCTCGACCACTCATCCTCATCATCACTCGAATGAGATAACATTTTTTTTCTTTCCAAAATTGATTCGCGATGAAAAATCTGTAAAAAGAGCAAGCCGAAATAGAAAAGTTGATGCTGCTGCACTCATCATTTATATGCATTATAAATCTCCAATTCAGAAAAGTTTCCACCTATTCAAAATGAGTGATACGGAGAAGGTGTGGAAGATACTAGAATTTTATTTTAATGTAGTGCTACACACCAATCCTCGTCCGAATAATGACCATAATCGTCAGCTCTATCTATGTCTCCCAGCATTTGACGGATTTGATCAATCTGATCCAGAAGTAAACCGAATTCGATGCGTACGTCATTACCATCACCGCCATTCCAAACACCCTTCACCTCCGCTTCCTCCTCCTCCTCCTCCTCCTCCTCCTCCTCCTCCTCCTCCTCCTCCTCCTCCTCCTCCTCCTCCTCCTCCTCCTCCTCCTCCTCCTCCTCCTCCTCCTCCTCCTCCTCCTCCTCCTCCTCCTCCTCCTCCTCCTCCTCCTCCTCCTCCTCCTCCTCCTCCTCTTCCTCCTCCTCCTCCTTCTCATCCTCCACATCACTCGATGATGATGATGATTCGAGATGATGCTCGCCAGCCAAATTATGTTCAAACTCGCGATGATCATCACCAACACTATCGTCAATACATCGCTCGGGGTCGAAAATTAGCGTATCAGCATCACTATCAGACAATTCGTCCTCATCATCCTCCTCATAATAAGCCGTCCCTCTGCACACCCGCTTATATGTCGGCGATCGTGGTGGTGAATGGGGTGGGGAGTCTGATGGCCCCTTTTTCTGTCCGTTCATATTTTTTCGATATGATTCTAAATTTTTCCAGAATTTTTATGGATGCGATGATAGGGAATACAGAAAAGTTAAAACAAATCGAAAAAAACTTTTGTTAACATACTGATCAAATGCGATAATCATTACGGAATTCAAATCAACATTCACAGTATCGTAAGAGGATTGGCGTAGCACCATATACATATATATGTGTATTCTATAAAGTACTCACAAAAAATATAAACTCGTTGAAGTCTTGAGATTTTTCCAATGAACACCGATTTTTTTTTTCTTTCTCACAGCTCACTTTATCAAAAACGCCTGTTTGAACACGAGGGATTTTTCAAAATTACCAGAGAAGTTTTCAAACCACTATTCGAATTAATACTAAAGGACTCGCACCCGCCCTCCACCGAGCAAAACCCAGCCGGCCAATCATTCGTAGAGCACGCACCACGTGACATAGAGACGAAAGAGTGACGCGGGGGCGGCGGTATAAGCTAGGAGAAAATTTTCTCAAGAGCTCGCCAGCTTTCCGTTGCATACCCCACGCTAATATGGTTGGAGATGTGCAGGCTCGCACTTGCTCGCTATGAAGAATCGTAAAACCCAAAAACTACATGTGCTCATACCATCCGGTGAAGAGCGGGCAAGATAAGATTTTTCTCACACCAAACACTGTTCGCCACCCGCTTTTCGTTGACCGATTTTTCCCACCACATGGCCCACGCTGCTTAACGACTCATAAAACCCAAAAACTACATTAAGCTGTGGTGGGTTTGTGGAGAGGGGGAGGGGGAGGGGCTGAAAACCTGTCCCAACACGCTTTTAGGCAAGATGCAGCTACGGAACCGGGTGACTTCAAACGAGCAATAAACTGCAAAAATTTAGGGATGGTGGAGGCGGGGGCTGCGGACCCCAGCCGTCTTTGGCGTTATTTTTTACATGAATTTCATCATCTCTGCAGAGCCGGGAGTGCAGTAAAACCCAAAAATTTAGGGATGGCGGGTCGGATGAAGGGCGGACCCAGTCGTCTCTGACGTCATATTTCCCTCCGAGATGCGCAGAACGCAGTGCGCACCACATCTCTGACGTCATTTTTCCCTCCGAGATCCGCAGAACGCAGTGCGCACCGCATCTCTGACGTCATTTTACCCTCCGAGATGCGCAGAACGCAGTGCGCATCGTTCCCAAATTCTTGCGATCTATCGGCCTATATACATATAAGCTCAACGCATCCGATGCAGACTCGTCAGTCTTACACGATACGAGCAAGTCAAAAAAGTTATACAAAGTTCAGCTTATATCAACGTCAAAGTCATGGCAGTCGAAGCGTATATGGGACTTGCGGAGCAGATGGAGAGGACGTACAATTTGCTGAGAGAGCAACCACCCGGAGAAGAGAATGACGCTGTCATCAATCATTGAGCTGATGTTGGAATTGCGAATATCCAAGTTCTGCGCGATATTTCCATGCAACGAGGAACAACCGTTGGTGCGAAAATACGGATCCAACATACGATCGCACTCCTGCAATCATGGGTGACGAAGATCAAGCAGGTGCAGCAGCGCACAGTGGTGACGGGTGGAAATATCGGTACTTCTGCGGGTGTACAATGGGACGACGTGGATAGCGCTTTTGCCAGCCGAATCAGAACGGGGGTTGTCACAAATCTCCGTCATAAAAATTTGGACGCTTTTCTGGGCGATGTGCAGCGCGTCGTCACCGAGAAGTTGGAGCTGATACTGCGCGAGGAGGGAAATGTGAAGGTTAACCTCATATTATCGTGCAAATTCGAAAATGCCAAGCACGAAGAGATCTCCGCCGAAGTCAAGAGTTTTCAACACCTCCAACGTGACGACTTTTCTCCCATCGAGCGATATAATTGGTTGGTTTACACGTGCACGGGGTGATCTGCCATCAAAGGTGGAAGATTTCGAGCAACGTGATTCCGGCTGGAGTATGATTGAGATCCCCAACATCGCTGTAAATATCAATCGCTACCAGCCTCTCGCCGCGGGGGCTTTAACATTCATCGAGCTGCCCCAAGACATTCAACGGAAGAAGGCTGTGGTGAACGTGAGGAACGAGGACGGAAGATGCCTTCTCTGGTCCGTCATAGCAGCCCTCCACCCGGTCAAGATCAACACCGATGGGACTCACAACTATCGTTGCTATATTTCCGAGTTAGACTGTACAGGGATCCAAATTCCCTGCTACTCTACATGATGTGAAAAAACTAGAGAGATTGAATAATTTGCGCATCAATGTATATGGTGTAGAATCTCAAACTTTTTCGCATCATGCAAAATCAAATAAAAGCGTCATCGTGCCAATTTGTTTCAGTAAAACTTCGCATAGCGTAAACAGTAACACGATTCATCTTCTAATGGTTGAGAGTAATCCGGAAGACGATATGACTGGTGAGTTTGCACCGAGATTCCACTTTGCTTGGATTAAAGATCTTTCCCGATTGGTGAGCAAACAATTGTCTGATCACGACGGTCGACTGTTTTTATGTGACAATTGTTTGTGCCACTTTAGCGTGAAACACGCCTACGACAATCATCGGCAAGATTGTATTATGCTAAATAAAGTACGCATGGAATTTCCCAAGTGTAAAGATTTAGTACCTTCCAATTTTAAAAACAAAGGCACCGTTCCATTTGTCGTATACGCCGATCTCGAATGTATATTAATCCCTGAACCTGTAGATGAATTTGAAACTCGTAAGACTTGTGAAATTCAAAAGCATATCCCGAACAGTGTAGCGTACTATGTACATTGCGCGTACATAGCACTTGAGATTCATCGATTCGTTTCGATTTATGGCTAGCAGCATCGATAAACTTTCCAAATATTTGACCGATACCGATAAACGCATAACACGTAAATTTCATAAAAACCCGACTCAGTTCAGTTTGATGACCCGCAAAGGCGTTTTTCCCTATGAATACGTCGATTGTTGGGGGAAACTCGATGAACCGCGATTACCTGCAAAGAAGCATTTCTACTCGCACCTCTGCGATGCAAATATTTCAAACTACGATTACGAGCACGCGGAAACTGTTTGGGAGGAATTCCATTTAGAGTCATTGGGGGGCTATTCAGATTTGTATTCAAAGACCGATGTTCTTTTGCTTGCCGATATTGTCGAAAATTTCGGCGCTAGCTGCTTCAAAACATACGATTTAGATCCGTTGCACTACTACACTGCACCGGGACTTGCTTTTGACGCGATGCTCAAGCATACTAATGTAAATTTGCAACTTTTAGACAACCCTGAAATGGTGTTATTTATTGAAAGAGCCATTCGAGGCGGCGTAGCGCAATGTTCCAATCGACACGCTCGGGCCAATAATAGATTCATGGGAAAAGATTTTGATCCAAACAAAGCGGAATCGTATCTCATGTATTTTGACGTGAATAATCTGTACGGTGCAGTTATGAGCGTGCATTTACCAATCCGTTCGTTCGAGTGGGAGTATCAGCACATCGATATAACGAACCATCCGGACGATTCGCCGATCGGTTACTTTTTGGAGGTAGATCTGGACTACCCTGTGGAACTCCACGAGGATCGCAAAGACTTACCTCTTTGTCCCGAACATTTTACTCCTCCAGGTAGTAAAAATGCCGAACTCGCGACCACCCTTCACCTCAAAACAAAGTATATATTGCACTAGAGAAATTTGAAACAGTGTTTGAGTTTAGGATTAAAAGTAACGAAAGTGCACAGAATTTTGAAGTTTGCACAATCTCCATAGCTCGAGCCTTACATCACTTTCAACACAGACATGCGTAAGAGGTCTAGGAATGAATTTGAGAAAAACTTCTACAAACTCATGAATAACGCTCTGTTCGGCAAGACTATGGAGAACGTGCGAAATCATAAAGATGTTAAATTGGTTACAAAATAGGAGGGAAGAGGTGGTGCGAAAACGCTTATTGCCCGAGCAAACTTTCACAGCTGCACCATATTTGGCACTGATATGGATATCATTGAAATGAATCGTGTCAAAGTTTGCTACGCCAAACCTATTAACGTCGGCGCATCAATTCTAGATCTGTCAAAAATCTTTCCTTACGATTTCCACCATAATTATATTAAAACCAACTTTTCGAATAAACAAGCTAAATTGATGTATACCGACAGACAGCCTTATATATCAATTCAATGTTTGTTACTATCGCTCTAGGAATGCCAAAAGGTGCGCGCGCATCCGTACAGCTGCCCTATAAAAAGGACGCTCATCACTGCAAACGATCATTACGTCACAACCTGTCAAGCATACGTGAGGAAAGAGCTCAAGATGGAATCCGCGAAGTGTTTGAGATTGATCGATATTATGGAATCGGCGTTCAAGATTTTATCGGAAAAATCGTCGCCGGCAGAAATTGCAAAATGGATTCGACTCGGAACCCAAAATATCAGGCTTTTGAATAGAATCTTACGCAACAACGCCTCAACGATCGGGGAGAAGACAAGAATTTTGACTACAATCGGAATTCTGAAATCGTTGACAGTCAAATTTCAACAATTGCAGAAAGTGGGTGACGGATTACGAAGCCGGCGAAGAAGCGATCGAGTACGGTGGGAAGATTTGGAATCAGTTTTCGAGAGGAGAATTCAAACTGGATCCATCGTCAATTTGAAGCATAAAGATGTGGAGAGATTTCTAGAAGACGCAAAGGTACTAGCTGTGACGAGACTGAAAAACGCTCTGAAGAAAGACAGGAGCTTGAAAGCCAACGTTATCCTGGCTTGTAAATTTGAACTCAGAAAAGTTGATCGCACGGTGGAAGAGATCAAATTTTTTAATACAAGAAATGAGATCACCCTCCGGACAACGGATATCAACGAATGGTTCATCGAAAACGCGACGGAGCGTTTGTTGAAAAAGGTGGAAGATTTCCAGGAAAAGGATTCGGGCTGGTCGCTGACCGAAATAATCAATTTGACTGTGAATATCAACAAGTACGTGCCACTACGAGGCGGTGTCTTCACATACACACCACTACCCAAAGATATTCAAGATAAGAAGGCTGTCGTCAACATCCGTAACAGCGACTCGTATTGCTTCCTCTGGTCGGTCACCGCAGCTCTGTTCCCAGCCGACAACAACAATCCCAGTAAAATTACTTCGTATCCACATTTCAGCTCAGTGCTACGGTATGATGGGATAACGTTTCCTATGTCTCTAGACAAAAACACCATTTCAAGATTTGAGAAGCTTAACGATCTTTCAATTAACGTTTACGGTATAGTCCAAGGTGATCGGAAAAAAAGTGAAATAGTACCGATTCACCCGAGTCAGAATGAGTTTGACAAACCTATAATTCATCTTTTGGCGATCGAAACTGAAAACACTGACGATGATGATGATGATATGGAAAATTATGAAAAAAATAGAATCTTTCATTTTACTTGTATTCGAAATCTGTCTCGATTAACAAGATCTCAAATTTCTAAGCATAAATGTCATACTTGGTTGTGCGATAGGTGTCTGTCTCATTTTAATTTTGGAAGATGTTGGTTGAAGCACCGAGCTGATTGCATGAATTTAAACAAAACCAAAGTTATTCTACCTACAGATGAGGAAAAAATACTCAAATTCAAAAATTTCAAGCACAAAGAAACCGTTCCATTTGTGACGTTGCACCTAGAGTGCAAGTCACAACAAACCCCAAACCCGCGGGGAAGAGCCGAACGGGTGAGCCCTGTCCCGTCGGGAAAGACCCGAACATCACCGAAGCCCCCCCGACGCTCGGCAGAGCCGAGCGCCAGATTCAGTACGATCACGGCCTTCCAAGCAGTAACCTTGAGGAGCCAGGAGAACGCGAGAGAGAGAGAGAGAGAGAGAGAGAGAGAGAGAGAGAGAGAGAGAGAGAGAGAGAGAGAGAGAGAACGAGAGAGAGACCCAGAACCACACACCGATACACCCCGATACACATACGCCGACGACACCAGGAGGGAGAACGAGAGAGACCCAGTTACACACCGCTACACACTGTTACACACACGCACACGCCGACGACCCCAGGTTAGCCTGCATTCTACCGCCGATCTGCTTCTCCCCTCGTAATACCACCCTGTCTACCACACACTCCCCGTCACTCTACACCACCCTCCCCTCGCCATATCAACCCTTCCGAACTCATATTCCCCGTCACCTCCCGCACTCCTCCACCCCCCGCGCGCGTATCTGTAAGTTAGTATTAAGTAACGCTAAGGGCTGAGGCGTGATCAGCCACCGCTCAAGTCTACAACCCTTTTGTACCCCTTAGGTTAAGTCGACCCCCTGGTGCAAAAATACACACACTAAGTTTTACCAATTATATCCGCCCCGTCTCTAATTGTCTCCCCCCCCCCCATATTATTCGTGCGGACTCAAAACCCGTCACAAATTGGCGCCCAACGTAAATTACCCACATTTTTACCCCAAATACGAACAATTAAGAGACAAAACACAGGAATAAACGCTAACAAAGTACACACAGACTCACGAAACAAAGCTACACAGTCACGAAAATTCGAATAAAGACAGTTGAACACACACACTACCAAACACGAGACACACAATGGCAGACCAAGGACACAGAGAACCACAAGTCCTAGCGCGCGAACACATGGACATACACACACCCGAACGGAACCAAAACAACTCGACACAGAGCGAGCCGCGCGCGACACGAGATCAACAAACGCCGACCCAACCGCAGGAAATAAATAGAAGACGCTCGATAAATTCACCAAACGCAATAAATATAATCGATGCAGCTATCATAGAGAATACACACAATTTACATAGTACACAAATTCAACATCAAGAAAGCCCAGAACCAACAAATCCCACACAAACATACAATACAATCCCAACACCTACACACACGCGAACTAACACGGTAACAACCAGTCAAACGAACCGACACTTCACGGGAACAGACACATTTTTAGCCACCAACACTCGTAACACACGATTTATACAAAATCTGATAGACCTCGGAGCACTACCAAGCGACAGAAACGAATACGAAAACCCCCACATATACAGCACACAGTCAATACACCCCACAAACAACCAAAACACGACACACCTAAACCACACACCAAACCCGAACAGTACATACTGGAATCAGCCAGCAATGGCAATGAAAACAATACAAACATGGAACATAAAATACTCAGGAAACACAGACGAAGACATAGACGAATTCTTACAAAATCTCCGCGACTATCAAACGGGTTATGAAATACACGATACACAATTAATCAACAACCTCAGCCCGATACTCGAAGGTGACGCAAAAAACTGGTACAGATTAAATAGAGGCAAATGGCGAACACTGGAAGAATTCGAAAGAGACATTACACACGCATTTCAAGACATACAACATAGGGACAGACTGGAACAAAAAATCAAAAACTACGTACAAGGACCAACACAAAAAATCACACAATTCCAAATACAATTTAGAACACTACTATCACAACTAAAACCACCATACCACCCACGAACACAATTAGACCTGGCATACAGAAACATGAAAATAGAATACAAGGCATACATAAAACCATACGATTTCGCGAACTTCGACCAACTGGAAATAGCCGCAAAAGAATGGGAAGCAAATATCGAATGGGAAAACACGAGACAAACAATATTAAACAACTACACACACCCGCGAGAAACCTACACACACCAAAAACACCACACACAATACATCCCATACAAGTACACACAAACACAACCCCGCCCAGCAATACTCCCAACACCAAATATACCACCGGCACTCACAGACAACAGACGACGAAACCAAACAAACCAAAACACGCAACAGACTCGATACCCCGCAATCACGTATAACTCACCACACTACACTCAGCAACAAACACAAACGAATCCAAACACAGGCACAACACCACGCAGATGCTTTAACTGCAACCAACCTGGACACTTCAGATGGCAATGCACACAAACACAGAACCAGGGAAACGAGTAAGGGTTGACCCAGCAAGGGTGGAGGGCAACCCCAAAAACAACACAAACACACCCGAGACAGTAGCACCCACAACAGATAACAACAGAACGGAAAGTAGGTTTCACATCAGAATCGAAATACACGGTCACGAATTTAACGCACTAATAGACACAGGCGCAACACACTCATACCTAGGCGCAGAAGTAATACAAATACTACACAACACAGACACACAAATAAACAACACACCCGACAGAACAGCTACAATGGGAAACGGAACACAGGTGACGATAGAAGGAGCAGTAACACTCCCAATACGCCTCGGCAACATAACAAAGAAAATTAATTTCGGATTAATACCAAACTTAGGCTCACAAGGTATCATTGGGAACAGCGACCTAATAAGATTTGGAATACTAATAAATTATGGAAAAAACACATGGTCGCTGATAGACGACCCACAGACACACTACCACATGCAAGCTAGACCACAAAAACTACCAACACCACTCAAAGAATACATACAAACACATCAAACACGAGAAACACGACACCAATCAACACAAACACACACAAAACAAGCAAAAGCAGCAGAAAAATTAGAAGCAACGAAACAACAAACGAACCCGAAAACAACAGAAAGACACGAAAACACAAAAAAAACAACCATGAAACAAAAACCACTAACACCAACACTACCCAGCACAAAGACACCACCGGAAAACATTCCCCAAAAAGACAACCCACAGAACACACAAATCACAAATCAAAAAATCATACCCACAAACGCACAAACAACAGACGACACACAAACCGACAAAGAAACCGAACCACAGATATGCGCAGGAATACAAGAACTCACACAATCACAACACACACAACTACAGACGACAATACAGCAGAAAATCCCAACACTACCAGGCCAACTCGGGCTAACACACCTAATTAAACGCAAAATAGACACACAAGGACACGCACCCATAAAACAAAGATACTATATGGTATCACCAAAAATTAGAGGAGCCATCCACACAGAAATAGGCAAAATGCTAAGAGAAGACGTGATAGAACCATCAGAAAGCGAATGGTCGAGCCCAATTGTTATGATAAAAAAACCAAATGACACATATCGCTTTTGTTTAGACTTTAGAAAAGTAAACTCAGTATCAAAAAAAGACGCATACCCACTACCATACATGACAGCAATATTAGACAAACTACGGACAGCACAGTACATATCAAAAATCGACTTAAGCCAAGCATACTTCCAAATACCACTCGACGAAGACAGTAAACACATAACAGCCTTTACAGTCCCGGGAATGGGCTTATTTCAATTTAAAAGAATGCCATACGGACTGACAGGCGCACCGGCGACATTCCAAAGACTACTAGACAGACTCATAGGCCCAGAATGCGAACCATATGCATTCGCATACTTAGACGACATAATAATAGTAACACAAACATTCGACGAACACTTACAAAGACTAGAACAAATACTCAAAAGAATTACAGACGCGGGACTAACAATAAACCCAGAGAAGTGCGAATTCGGATGCGCACAAGTCAAATATCTCGGATACATAGTAGACAGACACGGACTACACATAGACCCCGACAAAACACAACCCATAGAAAACTACCCAAACCTAAAAACAATAAAACAACTACGGAGACTAATTGGCATGGCATCATGGTACAGACGCTTCATACCTAACTTCGCACACATTACAGAACCACTAACACGACTACTGAAAAAAGACCAGAAATGGCACTGGGGGGAAGAACAAGAAAACGCAATGAACACAATCAAACACGCACTCACATCACCACCCACACTCGCATGCCCAGATTACACACAAACATTCACACTACAAACAGACGCTAGCGGAACAGGGATAGGTGCCGTACTAACACAATCTCTCGATGACGAAGAGCATGTCATAGCCTACGCTAGCCGTGCGCTAAGCGAGGCAGAACGTAAATACTCGACAACTGAGAGAGAATGTTTGGCGGTACTCTGGTCCATAAAAAAATTCAGACCATACGTGGAAGGATACCATTTTAAAGTCATTACAGATCACCACGCACTGAAGTGGCTTAGACAATTGAAAAACCCCACAGGCCGACTTGCACGATGGGCACTAGAACTATTAGAATACGACTTTGACATTACACACAGAAAAGGTACAATGCACGACGTGCCAGACGCACTTTCAAGACGACACGAAGACGAAGAACACATAGACACAATAGAAGACACGACAGACAAGTGGTACACATACAAAAAAACACAAGTACAAACACGCCCAGAGAAAAACGAGTCGTGGCGAATCAGAAACAATCAACTATACTTCCACCGCCCGAACCCCCTACACTCAAACCTCCTACCAGACACAAACCCATGGAAACTAGTCATACCCAAAGACAAAATAACACACATACTACACGAAAACCACGACGTAACACAAGCAGGACACTTAGGGATCGAAAAAACATACCAACGAGTAGCAAAAAAATATTATTGGCCAGGGATGTACAGAGACACAGTAAACTACATAAAAAAATGTGACACATGCCAAAGAACAAAAACAATACAAGCGCGACCGGCAGGACTAATGGGCATGAGAATTATCGAAGAACCGTGGACAGTAGTAGCCTCCGACATCATGGGCCCACTCCCACGATCAAAAAAAGGAAACCAATACATCATAGTGTTCGAAGACCTATACACTAAATGGGTGGAAATCATACCGACACGCAAAGCAAACGCCAAAACAGTAGAACAGACATTCCACTCACACGTAATATCACGATGGGGTACACCACGCATACTACTGACAGACAACGGCACACCATACATAAACAAACTCATACGCGAACTGACACAAAAATTCAACATAAGACACGCAACAATCCCCCCATACCACGCACAAGCCAACCCCGTAAAGCGAGTCAACAGAACCGCTAAAACAATGATCCAAGCCTACGTAAACAACGACCACACAGAATGGGACATACACTTACAAGACTTACAATTTGCAATCAATACATGTACACACACATCAACTAAACACACACCAGCCTTTTTAAACCTAGGAAGGGAATTAAATCCCACACAATGTCTAAGAAATCAGTTAGAGAACCACGACGAAGTAGAATTACAAGACACAGACAGATGGACAGACCACTTGAGACGACTACAAATACTTAGAGACGAAGTACAGAGGCACTTGATAGAAGCAAACGAAAAACAAGCACACTACTACAACCTACGAAGACGAGACATTCAATTCAAGGAAGGAGACAGGGTACTAAAAAAGAACCACACACTCTCATCCGGACCAGAACGAACGACAGCTAAGTTAAATAAAAAATTCATAGGCCCATACATAATCACTAGAAAAGTCTCACCCACAATATACGAATTAACAACAGAGAGCGGTAGAAATATAGGAAAATGTCATATAGAAGACCTAAAATTATATACATAATCAAATAACACACCCCGAAAATAAACTAACATGTGTATTCACTCCACAGAAACACAACATGGAAAATCAGCAAACAAAAATACCGGCCCTAATGACGCTGCGACTGACGAGACCGACGACAACGACGACACAAACAAAAAAAACACCACTATTACAAACACCAGGACAGGCCCCACACCCACACAAATACGGACGCGACGGCACACACCAGACGGAGACCCGACGAACCCTACTACCGACACCCCCCACATACAGAAAGGTAATACAGACCACCACGACGACAACACACTTAACAACCACTGCACCCACAGCCACACAGAGACACTCACAAACACACACAACGATGACCACACACACAAGTACACCCTCCGGACCAAGGCAATGCCCGAAATGCAACGGGCTGGTCCGGGGCACCAAATACACAGAACACATACAAACATGCACACAAACTAACACAGACACACCACACCCACCACAAATTATCACACACCCACAAACAGTTACCCACACCACACGAACCACGGCCGCACACACGACTACACACCCACCCACCAAGAAACAAACACCCCATACAACCACACGCGCCACACCCACACCAACACCACGGTACACACCACCCCCAGCATCACCCCCTCAATGGGCACACACCAGATTCGCGAGACCACAAACAACAGAAGATAGAATCTTACAGACATTCGCCAACATGGACAGACACACAGAATCGACACAGACAAAACAAACATGCAAACAACACACAGGACCACACCCCGAGATAATAGCCATAATCGCAAGTTTAGAACCAGCAAGCACCCTATACGACGAATTACGAGCACAAAAAGAAAGATACATGACCAGACGGGCACACGAACGCACAAACACTGACGAAACAGAAGCCAGCACCTCAACACACCAACCACACACCACACATCAAACAGCACCACACAAAACACAACCCCCCAACACACCAGACACCGACAGCGACACAGATTCCACCACCTCCACCGCAGAGACAGTGATACACATCGAAACCACACACACAGGCACGCTACAAACACAAACGACGGACAACGACACAGACAGTAACACCGACACCACCTCACTCACGGACACAGTCGAACATACACAAACACCCCAACCAGCCACACACACCACACGGGACTCAAAACGATACAAAAAACGAAAATCAATACGGAAACAGAAAAAAGAACAAAACAGGAAACACTAGACAAACTGACAACACCAAACGGACGGACGAACAACGACGCACACACAACACGGGACGCAATACGATACAAAAAAAAAAAAAAAAAAAAAAAAAAAAAAAAAAAAAAAAAAAAAAAGGGACAAAACAGAAAACACCAAATACACTAACAACACCAAACCGACGGACGAACAACGACAGACGGAGGCCAAAGAAACAGAACACAACCCAAAAGGGAAGAAGAAACCACGAGCCACGAGGTACAAAGAACAACGCAAAAACTCACCAAGACCCACACCGACGAGAGCCACCGTACCAAAACCAAAAATTCAAGTACAAAATAATATAAGAATAGAATAAGTTTATAAAAGAGAAAAAAAAAAAAAAAAAGAGAAAAAAAAACATGATTTTGATTAAGACACACGAGACTAAGTAGAAGAAGTAGATATAAGACGACCCACAACCCACACCAAACACACACCCCGCAAATACAACCCAACCTCCATCCCTTAACCCCGACAGATCGGAGCAGACAACACAAAAACAACAAAAATAACAAAAGGAGAATACACAGACGAAAGGACCACAAAATGCGTCACCGAAACCGGCTCGCCCTATAGGCCTCGCCCCGCGTGGGGAGGGGGGAGTTGTGACGTTGCACCTAGAGTGCAAGTCACAACAAACCCCAAACCCGCGGGGAAGAGCCGAACGGGTGAGCCCTGTCCCGTCGGGAAAGACCCGAACATCACCGAAGCCCCGACGCTCGGCAGAGCCGAGCGCCAGATTCAGTACGATCACGGCCTTCCAAGCAGTAACCTCGAGGAGCCAGGAGAACGCGAGAGAGAGAGAGAGAGAGAGAGAGAGAGAGAGAGAGAGAGAGAGAGAGAGAGAGAGAGAGAGAACGAGAGAGAGACCCAGAACCACACACCGATACACCCCGATACACATACGCCGACGACACCAGGAGGGAGAACGAGAGAGACCCAGTTACACACCGCTACACACTGTTACACACACGCACACGCCGACGACCCCAGGTTAGCCTGCATTCTACCGCCGATCTGCTTCTCCCCTCGCAATACCACCCTGTCTACCACACACTCCCCGTCACTCTACACCACCCTCCCCTCGCCATATCAACCCTTCCGAACTCATATTCCCCGTCACCTCCCGCACTCCTCCCCCCCCCGCGCGCGTATCTGTAAGTTAGTATTAAGTAACGCTAAGGGCTGAGGCGTGATCAGCCACCGCTCAAGTCTACAACCCTTTTGTACCCCTTAGGTTAAGTCGACCCCCTGGTGCAAAAATATACACACTAAGTTTTACCAATTATATCCGCCCCGTCTCTAATTGTCTCCCCCCCCCATATTATTCGTGCGGACTCAAAACCCGTCACACATTCTGCATTTACGCGGATCTCGAATGTTTACTGCAACCCACACATGAAAGTTTTGGGGAAAATAGAACAATTTATCAAAAGCATCTTCCGTATAGTATAGCTTACTATCTACATTGTGCGTTTGACGATTCGCTTTCGAATTTCAAAATTAATCGTGGAGAGACTTGCGTTCAATGGTTTGTGAACGAGTTAGCGGAATTGGCACATTCGTTGGAAGTTTATTTCAAAACTGTTGTACCGATGGAACCACTAAATTTCAATCAAATCAACGAATTTCACTCAACAACAGTGTGTCACATTTGTGAAAAACTGTTTACACTCGCAGACGTGAAACATCGTGATCACTGCCATTTCACGGGAAAGTACCGTGGTGCTGCTCACCGAGGTTGCAATCTAAATTACCAAAATTCGCACATTATCCCAGTGATATTCCACAATCTGTTGGGTTACGATTCACATTTTCTGATCAAAGCACTGGCCACATCGTTCGAGGGCACAACTGAGCTTCTACCCGTAAACAAAGAAGAGTACATTTCATTTACAAAATACGTCGAGGGGACAGATATAAAGTTTAGATTCGTAGATTCGTACCGCTTCATGCCCAGTAGTCTTGAGAAATTAGCAACGTATCTCGGTGATGATCACAAATCAATCACACGAAAATTTTATCGTAGCTCAGATAAATTTCAGTTATTGACCAGAAAAGGAGTGTTCCCGTACGAATATATAGACAGTTGGGAGAAGCTCGAGGACACACGGTTACCATCCAAACAACAATTTTACTCAAAATTAAATGATCGGGATATATCAGACGACGACTATGCACATGCATGTAAAGTTTGGCAAACTTTTAACGTTCAAACTTTGGGAGAGTATTCGAACTTGTATTTACAGACGGACGTGTTTTTACTGGCCGACGTTTTTCAAAACTTTCGACAGAGCTGTTGGACGACGTACAAACTGGACCCGTTACATTACTACACAGCGCCCGGTCTGTCGTTTGATGCAATGTTAAAATGTACAAGCATCGAACTCGAGCTTCTCACCGACATAGACGTGGTTATGTTTATCGAAAAGGGTATTCGTGGTGGTGTGTCACAGTGTTCGAACAGATACGCAAAGGCCAACAATAGATATATGGGAGAAGAATTCGATCCTGAGGTCGAAGAATCTTATCTCATGTACTTTGACGTTAATAATTTGTACGGTGCTGCTATGAGCTTTGCTCTGCCATACAGTTCCTTCGAATGGTTATCAGACTTCGGACAATGCGACGTTCTTACCATCTCGGACGACGCGGAGTTTGGTTACATACTGGAGGTTGATTTGGAATATCCTGAGGAACTGCATGAAATTCATAAGGATTTACCACTGTGTCCGGAGCACTACATACCTCCGATCTCGAATAGTAAGCAACCGAAATTGACGCCCACGCTATTTTCCAAGAAAAACTACGTTGTTCACTACCGCGTTTTGAAACAATGCTTACAATTAGGCTTAAAATTACTCAAAATTCATAGAGTTCTCAAATTCAGGCAAACCCGGTGGCTCAAAAAATATATAGATTTGAATACCGATTTGCGAAAAAAATCCGACAACGAATTTGAGAAAAATTGCTACAAGCTAATGAACAACGCAGTTTTTGGCAAAACTATGGAAAATGTTAGGAAGTATAGAGATGTCAGGCTGATCACGAAATGGGATGGAAGATACGGTGCTAGAGCTACCATAGCCAAACCCAATTTTCACAGCTGCACCGTTTTCGACAAAGATATAATTATCGTTGAAATGAGTAAGACGAAAGTCAAGTTGAATAAACCATTGTACGCAGGTTTCTCCATCATGGATCTGGCTAAAACATATATCTACGATTTTCATTACAATTACATTAAGCAGAAATTCGGCAACCGAGCAAAATTAATGTACACGGATACCGACAGTTTGATTTGCAATTTTACCGTCCCCGACATATACGAACACATTAAGGAGGACTTGCACAAATTCGATACTTCTGATTATCCGCTCGACAACGTTTACGGAATACCTCGAGCAAACAAAAAAGTTCTCGGCTTGATGAAAGACGAGAATAACGGGAAAATCATGTCGGAATTTGTAGGGTTACGAGCTAAATTGTACGCATTCCGAGTCTTGGAAGATGAAAAAGACACCAAACGTGCCAAAGGTGTTAGAGGATCAGCGTTAAGAAAAATAACCTTCAACGATTATTTGGACTGAACGTTGAAACGTGAAAATCTATCCTCAAATCAGCATTTTAAATTGAGTCGAAAGCACGAGGTATACACCGTAGAACAGCAGAAAGTAACACTGAGCTGGAATGACGACAAGCGGATCGTGTTTCAAAATACAACCGACACGCTTCCGTGGGGCTACAAGCCTAAGCTTTGTAATTTATAACTGTACCATGTCTGTCTATTGTCTAAAAAATAAAGACGCATACTTGTTGTGTGTCGGATATAAAATAAAGAGGGACATACGTTTTTACAAAAAATTCATTTATTCGTTTATCCAACTGTTGTGTGTATTGTCAAAACCTAACCATTCAACGTATATTTTTCTTCCGCGCTTCTTGAGCACCTTCTCCACCAGATAGATATCCGGATGCTTAACCTTGAGGAGCTCTTGTTCGTAGAAACCACCAGCGATGGGTTGATCTCGGTAGTCTTTGAGCTTGTACGTCACAGGATGAGTATTTTCCACTCGACTTATCGTGAATATTTCAGTCGTCTAATTGGGAGTGTAACCTTTCTCGAAGACATTTTTGAATTTGCTGATTCGAACTTTGTCGCCGGATCTGAATTTTGCCGATACGGTAGGTATCGCTCGAAGCCCTCCGTACGCCTGTCGTAATAACAGCCTCTTGTTTGCAACGGTGACATCCTACGGTTTCATTCTTATGGTTCGGTGTTTGACGTTGTTGTAAGCCGAAACCAAGTCGGATAAGATATCGAGCAACTTGTAGCTTCCTTGCATGCTGAACCGTGTCCACATTTTACCTTTCAGCGAGCGATTGAAACGTTCACTGATCGAAGCCTTCAAATTACTGTACGTGGAGTAAAGTTTGATTCCGTAGCGTGTCATAAGCGATTCGAATTTCGAGTTGTAAAATTCCGTTCCTCTGTCGACGTGTAAATTTTTCGGTACCCGTCCTTGGACAAGCACAGATTCCATTGCCTTCGTAACATCATCTCCAGACTTGCTCTTTATCGGTATAGCCCACGCATACTTTGAAAAGATATCAATGACTGTGAGCATGTACTTGTAACCTTTGTTTTGTCCAGCGTACGACGTCATATCAACAAGATCCGCCTGCCAGGTCTCGTCGATGCCGCGCACGTCCACACGTTGACGCGGGTAATTCCGGCGTGCAGGCTTATGCAGTTCCGTCACCAGTGCTTGCTTTTCCTCGTTCATATTCCAACGCTATTAGTCTGGTGTCCAATTTGGAAATGATTTCCGCGTTTCGAATCGACAAGTCTCTGTCTGTTTTAAAGTCTGTGTAGAAGGTATCCAAGGCTTTCTTCGCGGTGATCTCCAAAGCTTTGATCATTTGATCGAGGTTGTCGATTTGTTTTTGCAACACGCTGAATTTTCGTCTCAAGGTTTTTAAAGTTACAGCATTGTTCGGCTCTGCGGGATCTGCGACGTTGCACAGTCTCTTGTTCCGTATATCGTAATGCCCGTCCGCAGTTATTTGAAACCCGACACGCGGAGGACCGCGAGTGCTCGCGGTCGTGTTTTTATTCAGCTGACGTCCGAACACGTCGACGCTCATCTCGGTAATGAATGCAAAAATGACGGGAGCTGCTTAATAAATGATTCCTGCTTCGTGTAGCTCTTCGATAATGGAGATAATTTCGTTATTGTGACTCGGATTTCCCGCTGCCTGAGATGCCAGGAGTAAACGAAGACGCTCCACCAACTCGTTTGGATCATCCCAGAATACGTATTCCGTTTCAACACCTTGTCGAGTGATCATAGCTTGCGGAAGTAGACCTTTACCCTTTCGGCGAGGTGATCGGGAATAATCCATTAATTCGGCAATGACATTTCTAAATTTGTAACTGTTATCGTTTCGAACAGCCCCGTCGGATGAGTAATACTTCTTATGCGCGTTCGTTGCGAGAATTATGTTTTTAAAATTTTCCCAATCTCCGGCGCTCACAGAAGAACCGTCAGGCTTCTTTTTGAACAAAACTTCCAGCAAACCCTTCGTTTTCGGGTAACGCGTGTCGCCAATACGAACGTAGTCACTCTCAAAAGATATCAACGAATCACCAATCATTAGTCCGTTTGAGCGGTTGCGTACACCGTACACGTCGTCCAATTCGACTTTTGTCTTCGCATCTCTCATCAGTGCAAAATACTCGTCCTCGACCGGTGTTTCTACGACTGTTTCATCCCCCGCCGAAGCAAAGGAATCGTCCATTTCCGAGACAGTTTCATTTTTCGTTTCATTTTTCATCTCCTTTATTTCTTCTTCAATTTCTTTCACCTCTTGTTTGACAGGTTTGGTATCTTTTGTAACATTCACCAGTTCTTGCAACGGAGTCACTACTGGTTTGAAAACGTCACTCAATTTCTGAGTCTCAGATTCCCTGCTCGACTTGAGCAATCTGTGTTTTCGACGGATCGCAGCACTTGCTTGAGCGATCTGATGTAGGACATCTTTTTGCTGGGAAATTTCAGAGCTCTGCATGTTGACGCATCCGAGTCTGCAACGCTACTGCGTCTCTCGCTCGAAAACGGTAGATTTTATTCCTTTTCCAGGCTAACAAAAGAATCAAATCCCCTCCTGTATCGTCCTTCGTTGAGCTCACTGTCTTTGTCGATCACCAGAAACCCGTACTTCTCACCGTCCCAGCATGCAGAGCACACGCTTTCAAACTCTGTGTAAGACATATCGGTGTTCACATGGTCGTTGTATACGTGTCTCAGGTTCATATGGTCTTGTTTGAATAACACGAGTAAGTTTACATTGTCGCGCATGAGATGTTTGGGAATACGCGCGTACGTCTGATAGAGATAGAAACAGTCAACGTCGTGATGTCTACTTATGCAAAAGTAGGCTCTGATATTGTCCTGCATCTCGCACGCCACATCGTCAAATATGATTATTGAGTTGGGCCGTGCTTCTTCCGGTGAAATCACTTGCTCGCGCTCGGTAAACGCAAAATACTCCGTATTCTCAACATGGTCCAGCAATTGCTTCAACAATCGGTATTTAGGATGGTTGAGAGATTTCGAGTAGATGTAGATATTTTCAAATCTGAGTCCATTGGGATGGGTTATAAGTGTGAGCAACGCATTAGTTTTACCACAATTCGACGGTCCACAGAATATCGCACGTACACTGTTCGGGAGTAATTCACCGTGCCGTTCGTGCTTTTCGACATTTTGCTCCGAAAGTTTGTCAAAATTCATCACGGGAAGCTTGGTAGGTTGTTTCTCAAACCGCATCTCGGACATGACTGATCGGATTTGCTATAAATACCCCGTTTCAAAGCACTTTTCTTCAGTCAACGCACGAACATGATCGCGTACAGAGGTAAACGAAGCAGCAGCAGGCGGCAACATCGTGGCAAGGGTCTGGTGAATAGAATCATCAACAAACTTTCGATCGAGTTGCATGTTCCCGGTTACCAATACTGCGGTCCTGGTACGAAGTTGACGAAAAGACTCGCGAGAGGTGATTCCGGTATCAATCCTCTCGATGCAGCGTGTAAGGAACACGATATAGCGTATTCGAAAAATCGTGAGAACCTTGAGATTAGAAACGAGGCTGATAGGGTGTTGGCTGAGAAAGCTTGGAAACGGGTTCTCGCAAAGGACGCAAATTTGGGTGAGAAGGCAGCCGCTTGGGCAGTAGCTAATACAATGAAAGTAAAATCAAAACTCGGAATGGGAATGCGAAAGTCAAAAAATGTGACCTTGAGAAAAATTGTAAATGCTGCAAAACGTTCTATGGTTCCAAGCAACGATGCAAAAGTAGCTATCGAATCTGCGCTGAAGGGAGCTGAGATCGCCGTTAAAAAAGCGGGTGGTAAATGTAAAGCGCGAACACCTCGCGTCCTGCCGGTACCTTCGAAATTCGGTGGTTTTCTACCGTGTCTGATTCCTATTTTTGCCGGTCTCAGCGCTACGGGTGCGTTAGCCGGTCGTGCGGCAGGTATAGCAAAAGCTGTGAACGATGCGAGCGCGGCTAAACGAGAATTGGAGGAAAGCAAACGACACAACAAAACTATGGAAACTATCGCGTTGGGCAAAGGGCTTCACATGAAACCGTACAAAACAGGTCTTGGTCTCCATCTTTCAAAAAACTAGATGCGACGCTACCACGTCGAGCGTTGACTGATTGGGACTTGTTGAAATATGCAAAAATCTTGAGGGTTCCGCATTTCCGCGGTGTTTTCATGCGAAACGAAATGCCCGCAAACGGTCCACGAAAAAACGAGTCAGCTATAATCAACCTTGACGACAAAGACGGTCCAGGAACACACTGGGTTGCGTACAAGAAACGCGACAATACTATCGATTACTTTGACAGTTTCGGCAACCTTCAACCACCCTCAGACCTCATAAAATACCTCGGCGTTGGTAGCGTCAATTACAATCATGAGAGGTACCAGGATTATGATACATTTGAATGCAGACACTTGTGTCTGAAATTTCTAAGTGGTGAGCTATATAAACATGGTGCGTGATTCGTCAAAGTCAGTCTACCACTCGCAGTCATGGATGATTCGTTCACGTTAACGATTTCCGGAACCTCTTCGATACTCGAGGCACAATATTTCCCACCGATCGAACTTGCTCGTGATAAAAGTTATGCTCTTGGCTTGGTAGAATTGTTAACCTTTAATTCGATTCCCAACGTTGATGTCGGTCACAATAAAATTTACGTAGCTGACAAAGTGATCACCATACCTACCGGCAGCTACGAGATCGAGGACATAGAGAAGTATCTTCAAAACGTGCTAAGAAATACAGATATCAGGCTCGCCATCAAACCCAACAATAATACATTACGCAGCGAAATCACGTGCAACCACACGATTAACTTTGAGCCGAATGATTCCATTGCTCAACTTTTGGGATTTACACCACGTGTATTGGAGGTTGATAAAACTCACGAATCAGACGTGCCTGTAACTATACTCAAGGTCAACGCGTTGCGAGTCGAGTGTAGCATTACAACGGGCGCCTACGTCAATGGACACGAAGTACACACTATTCACGAGTTTTTCCCGACCGTCCCACCAGGATATAAGATCGTGGAAGTACCGTCGCACGTCATTCACCTTCCGATCACCGTCAAGACCATAGATCACGTTCAGCTCCGGTTAGTGGTTCAAGACGGAGACCTGGTTAATTTTCGTGGAGAAGTTATTACCGTGAGACTACACATCAAATCGCAATAAACGATGGGAATTGTATATAACAGACTGTCAAAGAGTAGGTATATCAGTAAGTCGACATGCCCCGATCAAGTCAGTCGTCGTTCGATTCCCGAACCGCTAACACCTCGAAACGTGGAGTTCCTGATAGCTCTGGGTCTGAAACTGACACCTTTTGGAAGAGGAATTTCCGACAAATAAAAATCCGATTTTGCTTTTTTATCATCTGCTACGTGCCATGGAGGAGGAAATCTTGAGCATTCAAACACCAGTCGTCTTTGACGAATCCGTTGCGCATTACGAGATTCACGCTCACAAACCTTACGCCTCGTCAACTTTCAACAACAGCGATGAAATTCGAATCACCGTTGAGCATCAGGATTTATGCATATTACCCAGCAAAAGTTCGGTACATATCCATGGACGACTCCTCAAACCTGATGGTACAGCTACTGTGAACACACAGCTCGTAAACAACGCGATCTGTCATCTGTTTGAAGAAATTTGCTACGAAATTAATGCAGTTGAGATTGATAGAAGGAAGGACGTTGGCTTGGAAAGTCTCATGAAGGGTTACGCTTCCCTGCACCCTAGTCAGACTTGGCTGATGGAGAACGCTGGATGGCTTGATGTAGAAGAAAAGAAAAAATTAACCGATGCCGAGGGTAATTTTGACGTACTGATACCGCCCAGCATGATATTGGGTTCTGCCGAAGACTACCGTAAGATCGTTGTGAACGCGAAACATGAGTTAATTTCGACCAGATCAAAAACTGACGTCAACGCAATCATGCAGACTCAAAAGGAGGAATTCAAAATCACGATCAATGCAGTGAAATGATTAATACCGTATTTGAAACTCGCGGATCAGAAAAAGTTGACCCACCAAATTTCATTCAGAAAGATTCGCCCATTCCGATGAGCTTCCGCAGTTGGAAATTATACGAATATCCCTCACTTCCCACAACATCGAAACACGTTTGGACTGTGAAAACTACCACTCGGCTTGAAAAACCTCGGTACGTCATTTTGGGTTTCCAAACAAGTCGAAAGAACAAGACCGGCAAGAACCCAAGTCATTTCGATCATTGCAATATCACGGACGTCAAGCTATTTTTAAACTCTCTATCTTATCCGTACGGTAACCTGAACCTCAACATGAGTCGTAATTTCTACGCGCTCCTGTACAAGATGTACGCAAACTTCCAAGCTACCTACTACGACAAGAACCCCGAGCCGTTGCTGACAAAGAGTGAATTCCTTCGAGACGTCCCCTTATTCGTTATCGACTGTTCGAAACAAAACGAATCTTTGAAGTACGGACCTGTCGACATCCGTCTTGAATTTGAAGCTAAAGCCAACTTTCCCGCTGAAACATCGGCGTACTGCTTGATCGTTCACGATCGTATTGTCGAATACAACCCGCTCAGTGGTGGGGTGAAAAAGTTGGTATAAAAGCTGACCCGTTCCCACCATCTGGCACAGTTCAAAGATGGAGCTCATCGTTGACATGCAAGGCTTTCGTAGACCTTTCAACAACACCTTCACATTAAAAGAATTGGCTATAATTCCAATCTACTCGGAAGCATCTCCATCAGTGTTTTTCTTCAAGCCACCTTACAAATGGAATTTACTGGACGTCAAATACAAAAGCCAAAATTCTTGGCTAGAACGCGATTTTCACGGCTTACGTTAGAGCTGTGGAACCATATCTTTTGAGGAAGTTAAGCGGACCATTGAAGACAGGCTGTGCAAAGCTCAAACCGTGTACGTAAAAGGAGAAGAGAAACGAGATTGGTTGCTCAAAATCGTTCCGAAAGTTCAAATCATCGATATGTTGGACTTTGACTGCCCGTCGCTTGAAACCCTGCAAAAAACTTCAGCTGTGTCTCTGAGATGCGACCTTCACACAATACCCAACGCAATCTGTGCAGCACGAAACGTTTGCATACTTCAGAATTGGCTACAAAATCATCGTACTGTCCGGATGGCGAGGCTGTACGATTGTGTTACTGCGCAGAAGCGTCTACAAGAACGGTCCCGCATTCCTGGCGAATATATCACCCTGGTCATGACACTGTTGAATAGAATTATTGTACTATTTTTGTGAAGTAATTGTCAACCGTACTCTAAAAATTGTACTCAATAAAACTGTTTTTTTTAAAGAATATTCATGAAATAATTTTATACCTTCACCTTAGCTCGTAAGAGAGAATTTTTTTCAAGACGAAGCTTATGTAAGATTCGACCTTGCTCTCCATCCTTGACCGAGCTGTACTCAAACCGAGTTATGTTTTGCATTCCTAGAGCGATAGTAACCCAACACCGCAGATCCTTGGCTCTGTACCGCGGCTATAGGCCGACCTTGCACTCCGGTCTGAACCCGTTCAAATACTCATCGTAGAGTTCACATTACATGACGCAGCTCGAAACCCTCCATCGTTGCTTAGTGGTGTTCGGAGTAGCATTTTCTTAGGTTTTGAGACTTAATTCTAGATACAATTACAAGGTACAAAACGTACGTAGGATTTAAGGTATACAAGATGGATAATTGAAAAAATATTCATAATTTAAATCTTTTTTTTGTTTATTGAACGTAAGACTTACACAGAACATTGGATATTCAAATATTATACGTATACAAATTCAAGTTGACCGTACGGTCCGCCAAGATAGCGTAGATGCAACCGTATCTCCTTACTGGCTGTCGTCACCTTCTGGAACAAATCTTCATTTTCGTGGAGGGCCTTGGTCAGTCGGTTGGGCAGAAAAATCGTGAAAGCGTCATCCAAGTCCAGAACGATTTTGTCTCCAAATTTCGTTTTAACCCGACGAACGCCACTGACCCGGTATTCGAAGTAGACTTCGAGGTGCGAGAGCTTTTTCAACGGCAGAAATGTCACCAGGCGAGCGACTTCGTTCAATTTTGAAAAGTCCATGATCGTTACGATCCAGTTGTAGGTGCTCGAAATCTCTTGTGAGTTGATTGAGGTCGGATCTGAGTTTCAGCAGATGTTTTACTTCTCCAATATTCTTGAGGAGCAGTTCTAGTCGTTTCTTCAATTCACGTTGTTGTTCCAGAGCACTTCTCATTTGCAAGAACAGCTTCAGACTGGCGATGAAGTTTTCACTTTTTGCTTATATAACGTTCCCCCACCACATAATTTGATGGAGGGTAAGGAATGTCACGGGGCTGATATCAAAGTTTGTGTATGCGCGCGCACCTTTTGGCATTCCAAGAGCGATAGTAACCCGACACCGCAGATCCATGGCTTTGAATGTACCGCGACTATCGGTCGACCTTGCATATCAAACCGACATCCGAGTAAGTGAAAAACAATTCTCAGAACCATTAATTTTGGAATGTCACGTGGTTGATAAGGTGGGAAAGGAATGTGAGGTGGTTGATATCAAACCGACATCCGAATAAGTGAAACACGATTCTCGGAACCATTAGTTTTGGAATGTCACGTGGTTGATAAGGTGGTTAGACAAAACAATGCGTTCGACAAGTTTCGACTTGACGGCGAGCGGCATGCGGTCAAAGGATTTCGGTGCGACGTTGAATTTGAGACAAACAATTCTCGGAACCATTAATTTTGGAATGTCACGTGGTTGATAAGGGGCCATACTTAAATAACGTAACAAACGTAAGGGAGGGGGGGGGGTCAGACTCGATTGTTACACTCTGTTACGATACGGGGGAGGGGGTCTTTTGATGCTTGTACGTAATTCTTTGAATTGAATGTAAAATTTTTTGATAATTAATAAAAAAATTCAAACTGAATTCCCGCGCCAGATTCTGTTATAGCCAAACCTTTAACATTTTGAAACTAGCGCGCTGCGGTGGCTCTTGGCATTAGATCACTCAACTTACAGTATAAATTGATAAGGTCGGTAAAGAAAGAGATTGATAAGTTTATAACCTATGATACTTGGTGATCTATAAACATTCAATACATATTGATTTAACTCATACGAAAGTAATAATTTTATTTGCATAATGGATTATGATCTCAATAAAGTATATCAAAGATTATTTAATGCATACAAAAAAAGCCATCGGGAGATATCTGCACAGCAAGCTCAAATTAACCTGGATCAAATTTGGAAAGAGTTACAAGAGTCTTGCAAAACAAAACTCGAAATTGCTGAAAAAGCAGAAGCAAAGATTAAAGAGTACACCTCTTCGTTGATGCAAAGAAAATCAGAAAATATCTTATTATTTTTGAAGGTTTGTTTTTCACTTGATTATTATAAACATAATTTATGATTGTAGTTTTTTTATGTTCAGTCAAATTTTGCAATGAATTTTTTATTTTTCACTGTAAAAATTGTAATTAAATAATTTTTTTACACTGTAGAAGCCTGCCTCAAGCTTTTTCTGTTCAACAAAAGCTGTAGCTTGTGCCTCTCTACCTTCTGTTTCGAATCTCAATGTTACTTCATCTGCTAATAGTCCTCAAGTTCCTTCTAATGATAATGATGAAGCTCTTTCCATTACGGCTGGTAAAATTATTTTATTATGTATACTTTTGATATCTCGTTATATTCTATAAGAATACTAGCAGCCCATCCCGGCTTCGCACAGGCATATAATAATATTATGTAATAATATAAATGTATTATTTTTCTAGAAACTCACTGTAAACATTGTGTATTTTCTTCTATTATATTATTATATGCCCGTGCGAAGCCGGGATGGGCTGCTAGTTAAATTATAAAGTTTTGATCAATGAAGCACAAATAAGTAAAAAACAGGATTAATTTCACTGTATTATCTTCATTATAATATGAATGCAATTTACACTTTAGTCTAAGTAACACGTGGCCGGCTATGCTAACACCAAAAATTTAAAAAGTGGAAATAATTGAATTGTACGGTATTTCGTTCACTCCAAAATAAATTTAATTAATTTTATAGCGTCAACAACACGTGGTAATTATGCCGTTAAAATGTAGCTTATATGACACGTTCGTAGATTTACCATAGCAGCGCCATCTATTGATTACTTACTCAACCCAGTCGAAAGGTATCGACATCTGTTAGAATCATTTGGAGTTAACAGATAATTGTGACTGTCAAATAATAACAGTCAAATAATTAGCAATAAATTAAAATTGCGACTATAATTTGAGATTTAAACTATCCTATCTCTCAAGTTGGATCGAACTGCACATGGTGTGCGTATTTTATTATAATCGGTTAAGTGGTTTAGGAGTCCATTGAGGACAAACATCGTGACACGAGATTTATATATATTAAGATATTATCTAGTTTTCTGCCCTATAAATATTTCTCGCGAAAAATTATAATTGATAATCACCAACAAATTATTTTTGAATGACAGGTACAAAGAAACGGAAAATTTCTACCCCAGCTCAAGATACGTTACGATCAAAAATTCAAGAATGTGAGAGTCAACTTAATTTTGAAATAGGGAAGCGTGATGCAGGTTTTGGCGATAAAGATAATCGTAGAATTATTAAAAAATTAAAATTGGATTTAGAGACGCAAAAATCGAAGTTAAAGAGTCTACAACAGAATGCAGAAAGACAAAAAATATTTAGAAATGAACGTAATTCTCAGTTAAAATTAATTTGTGAAGAAAATAAAAATAACGCACAAATTTTGAAAATTAGAGAACAGCCAGGACGCCCAAGAATAGAAATTGATCAACCTGAAATTTTTAAGTCAATTGTGGAAATTGCGTCTCATAACGCATCTGCAGATGTTCGACGTCGTTCTGAGACAATTAGAGCTTGTAAAACTCTTGACCAACTACGAGAGCAACTTTCGGAAGCTGGTTTTAATTTGTCTCGAACTGCCGCTTATCTCCGTTTACTACCACGAAGCTCGCGTTCTCTCGAAGGGAAACGTCATGTGGCGACTGTTCCTGTAAAGCTTTCACGACCTCAAGCTGATTTACACAAGAGCCATGTTGTTCAAAATTTCTGTATGGCTACGATAAGAAGTTTAGAATGTTTAGCTTCAATCCTTGGACCTAATCAAGTTGCATTCATCTCACAAGACGATAAAGCGCGGGTACCAATAGGAAAAACAGCAGCTAAAGCTCAAGCTCCACTTCTAATGCATTTACAATACAGAGTAAGTCTTCCTGACCATGACTGGGTGATTGCTGGTGGACATAAACTGATTCCGTTAGTTTATGCTGGCATTGTTATCAAACCAGACGGCCAAGGAGAAACAAAAGATGTATCGTATTCAGGTCCTACTTATATTGCTATTAGGAGTGGTAAACACGGTTCTTCGACTGCAGCTACTCATGCTAATGATCTTGAACGGCTGCTCGATCTCTATAGTTTTCAGATAATTATGAAGAATAGTATAAATGGAATTCCCAAACCGATTTGGATGTTGTCAGTAGATGGTGGGCCAGATGAAAACCCTAGGTAGGAGAAAGTGATTGCTCAAGGAATTAAGCATTCTAAGGATCATGATCTGGATGCTCTCTTTATTTTCACAAACGCGCCAGGTAGAAGCGCATTCAATCGAGTTGAAAGAAGAATGGCACCGTTGAGCAGGGAACTTTCCGGTCTTATTTTACCTTACGATCATTTTGGGTCACATTTAAATGATCATGGAAAGACTATTGATAACGAATTAGAAATAAAAAATTTTGAGCACGCAGGAAATGTTCTCTGTGATGTATGGAACCGCATGGAAATCGACGGATACTCAGTGCATGCAGAATATATATCTTCTCTATCAACTGCTTCAGTACTTTCTGTTGATCTTCCTAACTCAAACTGGTATTGTAGACATGTTTTTGAAAGTCAGTATTGTTTACAGATTGTAAAGTGTGGAAGATCTGAATGCTGCACAGAGTTTAGGAGTAATTTGAAGTCATTACTTCCTGACGGACATTTGCCACCCCCATATCCCTTGAAAATGACTGATTCAGGTCTGACGATACCACCACCTAATGATAAAACAGAGTTTAAGTTTGCTCCTCTTCTCTTACGTTTGTCATTGAATATGAAGCCAGAATCATCACAATTTTCAATTCTGCCTTATGATTTTTACTGCCCTTCTATTCAGGCTGATCTTGCAAGTAGAATATGCCAGTTTTGTGGATTTTATACTTCATCAAAAAAAGGTGCTCTAAAACATCGAAAAAATGTCCATCCCCGTGGAGCGCCGCTTGAAACTTCGAGAATTAGACCACAACGCGTCATTGCTCGTAGAGGCAGAGAACTACTTTGTCAATTGGAATCACCATTCACTGAAGAAACAGAATGAATTGACTTAGAAAGTGTTGATAACGATTGTATCCTACTCGAAAATGACTCAGGGCTGGACAGTAAGGATTGTGTACCAATAGTTAAAAAACGTTGGAGACTGGCTTAACACTCCATGGACCGATGACATTATGTAGTTAAAACTAACTGCTAAAGTCAAATTGCGAATAATATCGTAAGTGATAGTAGACTTATCATTTTTTTACCAAATATTACGTTAAAGTTTTCTAAAAAAATTTTATAGAAAGATTTATTTTTCATGCGAAATATTAATAAAATATATTTCAAGTAGAAATAATATAATACAATAGTTTATAAGAAAAGAATATTTTATGTTTTTTATCTTAAATTATTGATATATTTCAATAATTATTAATTAATTGATAATTAATAATTAATAATTAATTAATAATTAATAAATGAAAGAATATTGAAAAATACAAATGATTTTAATAAAATTTTATGCTATTTCGTTATTTGATTCCGAAAAATTACGTACAATTTGGGACATGGGAGGGGGGGGTTGACATTTTGTTATGATCTGATACACAGAGGGGGTAGGGGTTGAAAAGTTCTTCAAATTCCGTTACGTAATTTAAGTACGGCCCCTAAGGTGGAAAAGGAATGTGAGGTGGTTGATGTTACACGTCAGCAGTCCTACCGTGGGAAAGAAATTCGGAGTGGTTCATGTTACACATCAGCAGTCCTATCGTGGGAGAAGAATGCGGGACGGTAAAAAAGTTCTCGCCCCGCTGCGCCCTCTACCGTTGGCAGGCGAGCACTACAGACCTTCGGTCGGTAAGATTGTCGGTAAAACGGCACGATTTTGACCCTCGATCGATACAACTGTCGGTACGGTTGCACGGGGTCGATAAGATTGTCGGTAAAACAGCACGATTTTGACCCTCGATCGATACAACTGTCGGTAAGGTTGCACGGTTTTGACCTTCGGTACGGCAGACTGTGATGTCATCGCGGAAACGGGTTTGAGTCTGGGCTGCGCGGAGCGGCTCGGTCGATAAAGAAGGTGTTTGTACTCAGAACCCCCCTTGCTGTACTACCGACGCCAGTGTGGGTGAAAAGGCTGTAGCCTGGGGAGTCACCAACACCATGAAAGCTAAGTCTAAACTCGGAATGGGCTTAGCTGCAAAACGGTCGAAACTCGGAGTGGCTGCGAAGAAGAAATCTGGAACTGACGGGAAGAGTAAACAGCGGAAGAGAACTGTGAATCTTAAATCCATCATCACAGCAGCAAAGGTCGTCATGCGACCGGGTCATAAAGCCGTCCAGTCGGCGTTGGCGGGTGCTCGTGCGGCCGCGCGTGGGACTGGGAAGAATATTCGTATGCCTCGCGTTATACCTGTGCCTGATAAAATTGGCGGCATCCTGCCGTTTCTCATTCCAATTCTGGCCGGTCTAAGCGCTATTGGGGCTCTTGCGGGTGGTGTTATACGGGTATAGCTAAAGCTGTCAACGAAGCTAGTGTCAACAAACATCGGTTGAAAGAGGCCAAACGGCACAATGCAGCAATGGAGGCGATTGCTTTGGGCAAGGGATTATACCTGCGACCCTACCGCAATGGAATGGGCCTGCCTTTACGTCCGGCAAAAAACTAGTAAAGCTACCACACCGAGCTCTCACCAACATTGATTTACGCAACTATGCTAAAAATATGAAAATTTCGCATTTTTGTGGTGTTTTCATGCGGAATGATCTGCCGAAATCAGGACCAAAAATGCGAGAATCCGCAATTATTATTCTTGATGATGAAAACGGTCCAGGGACACATTGGGTTGCGTACAAAAAAAAAGGGGACCATGTTGTGTATTTCGATAGTTTCGGTTATTTGAAACCGCCTAAGGACTTGATGAGGTATCTCGGTGTTGGTAGCGTTGAATACAATCATAAGAGGTATCACGAATATGATACTGTAATTTGCGGCCACTTGTGCCTCAAATTTCTCTGCGAACAACTCTCAAAAGACAAGTGTTACATGAGCAAGCATTAGTCATGCCGGAATCGTTGACGTTAACACTGTCAGGCACATCCTTCGTGCTGGAGGCTCAATATTTTCCCCCAATCGAGTTATCACCAGAGAAGAACTATGTTCTCGGACTCGTCGAGTTCCTGACATTCAATTCAATACCCAATATTCATGAGAGGTGTAATAAATTATACCTGAAACGAGCGGACAACAGCAGAGAGAGCATCGCGATACTCACGGGATGCTATGAAATCGAGGATATTGAAAATTTTCTACGTAAGGAGCTACCCTCCGACATCACCCTCAGTCTGACAGCTAACAACAACGAGCTGAACAGTGAAGTCACATGCAATCATGTGGTAGACTTTAAGCCCAAAGATTCGATCGGCCGATTATTGGGATTTAAGGCGGTTGAGCCATCACGAAACGTTACTCATAAATCTGAATTACCCGTAGCAATACTGAAGGTTAATACTTTACGCGTTGAGTGTAGCATAACCACAGGGGGCGTACATAAACGGGCGTCGAGCTCACACGATTCACGAATTTTTCCCAACCGTTCCATCCGGATATAAGATTGTCGAAGTGCCTACCAACGTCATTTACCTGCCAATCGCCGGACAGTCGATACATCATTTACAGCTGAGAATAGTCGATCAAGACGACGAGCTGATTAATTTTCGCGGCGGAACGGTTACTGTACGTTTACACGTGAAATCACTCAAATAATGGGAATCGTGTTTGAGACGAGAAAGTTGGGCAAAAGTTATAAAACTCAAACGTCACGGCCAAAAATCGTCAGTCGCCCGACACCTCTGACAACGTTTACACCGCCTACGAGACTGACACCTCTGAACGTTCGGTTTCTCCAGAGCCTAGGTCTTCGATTACGTGGAAATTTTGGAAAATAAAAATTCGTGTTCGCTGCATCCTGTGTGTGTTACCATGGAAGAAATAATAAGAATACAGAAACCGGTGGTATTCGACGAATCGATCGCGCACTCTTAGATTCATGCTCAACAGCCGTTTGCATCATCCACCTTCCAGAACAACGATGAAATCCATATTGCTGTTCAACATCAAGACTTGTGTCTACTGCCCAGTAAAAGCTCTCTACACATTCACGAAAAAATCACAAAGAATGATGGTGTGGCTGCGGTGACGGTTACGAAATTGATCAATATGGCCGTTTGTCATTTGTTTGAGGAAATTCGCTACGAGTTGAACGGTGTAGAGATTGATCGGAATAAAAATGTCGGCATCACCAGCACCATGAAGGGTTACGTATCCTTGACTCCAGGCCAGCAATATAGTCTGGAGAATACCGGGTGGTTGGGTGGGGATAAGGAACTAACCAATAGGCTGGAAATTTCAATGTTGTTTTGCCGTTGAATTATGTGCTAGGCTTCGCCGAAGATTATCGTCGAGTCATCGTCAACGCTAAACACGAGTTAATTCTCACACGTTCCCACACTGATTTGAATGCCGTGATTCAGACCTCGGCAACGGAAAACTTTAAAATCACCCTGAATAGAATCGAGTGGTTGTTGCCCTACATCAAACTGGCAGATAAACCGAAATCTCAGCTACTCAACTACATCGCCAAGGATCCGGCCATATCCATGAGTTTTCGTTCTTGGGAAACGTACGTGTATCCGATGCTCACATCAACCACGCGGCATATATGGTCAGTCAAGACATCGACGCAGCTTGAGAAGCCGAGATATGTCGTTGTAGGATTTCAAACTGCTAGGAGAAACGAGCCGTTGAAAAATGCTGGCGTATTTGATCATTGTCGGATCAGAGATGTAAAACTCTTCCTCAACTTACAGTGCTAGCCCTACGGAAATATGAATATTGATATTGTAACGTGGCATTTTTACTGCGCGTTCCAGACGGCTCCCCGAACTCTAGACGGACCATAAACTTAGGGAGCACGCGGAGCAGACCGCGGCTCATTTCGAAAAAGAGCGCCAGGACAACAGTCACGCTTTCGAGACTCTGAGAGGGGACCATCGTCGGTCTAGCGAATAAGACTTTTCAGGATTTTTGTTCATTTTTTTTTGGGTGCCTCGTAAATGCGGCCTCAGACAGGGGATTGGCAGCATATTCGAACGACGTTACTGGATGGCAATCGCGGCGGATCGCGACGAAAGGAGGGCCTCACACGAGGCTACGGAGAGAGCGTCAACGGAGAGCTCTGCCGCGAGGGAACCCGAGGCGGACGAAATTCCCGTTGGTGGCCGGCGAGACGTAGCCCCCCCCCCTCCCGTCTCCGAGCTGACGACAGGCCCCCTCGCAAAGTCGTCACCACGCCACTGCCAAGCTACGGGGTACCAGAGACTGGCCAGCCAATCAACACCCCGCGACAGCGGAATTCAACGATAGCGATACGCTAGATTGTAAGAATTTCGTAACGAGAACCCCAATTAGATCGGGGGAATTTTAACTACGGATAGCGCCCATGTTTCCGTTTAGTTTTTTTATTGCATGATCCGTCAGTATTAAGTTGGCGATTAGCGCCATTCTGGAGAGGACGACCGCGAGCAGAGCGTCGGCTCCTATTCTGCTTTTGGTTTTCGTATTGACTGTTTTGGTCATTATTATTATTGATATTATTTTTTTATTGTGAAATTTCGACTTTGGTGATAATTATTCGACGGTTTGGAAGTGAAAAGAGAACTTTTTAGGTTTGGCAAGTAAGAAAAAACATTTCAGAAATACGGTTTCAAACGAAATTCAGTTAGGGCGGGATGTAGGTACTTTGTTGTTGTCTCGGTTGAACTGGAATACCGCATATACATTCACTCAAAAAAATATTGGAACAAACAGTTATTGAACCGACCTGTACAATAAGGTTGAATAAAATTTCCCGCTGAAGTCTATTTTGAACTGAAAATACTTTATCGGAAAAAATATTTTACTGGACCGATTAGATTCAGAATTTAATCATTTATGACTTATAAAAAAGAACGTGTTACATAAATTACTCAAAGACTACTCAACTGAACAAATCCGGAACCTGATCACTTCTAAGTTGGAGCGAGAGAAAAAGCTCAGAAAACTGAATTTTCATTCTTCAGACTAAATAGATTTATTCCGAATTACGCTACGAGCTCCTAATTTGGAGTTTCAAAAATTTTATAGGAGTCGACGTAAACAGGTTTGAACGGCATTTTTTTCCGAACCGTGCGATTCGACTAATTCCGGAAGTTTTGGCGCCTGACAAACTTGAAAATCAGCATCAAACAATCGGTTAATTTGGATGACTTTAACGATAGAATAGTTGGATACAATATTATCTAGTGATGAGAAAATTTTGGTCTACAATCAAATGGTAAATGATGTGTTGAAGATAATCATTTCTCGGTCTGGATTTCTCTTACCATTTATCGATCCAGTTTCAATCGGAAGTGATCTCAAAAGCAGTCTAATGTTAGTAAATAATGTTTCAATAGTTTTCATTTCATTCTTGTTTTTTGATTTAATTCGTTATTTTATCGGCTTTGTTTGTCTGTCTATCGTTTGATTTTGCGAGTTTATTTTTTGGGGGCTTATTTGTTATCGATATCTGAATCAATCGTCGGATTCGTCTCCGAGTCAGTGCGTGGATTTGTTTGCTCGGGAGTTATTTCGCGTGTTTTTTCACAGTGGTAAAACACACAACGTGGGATGTATTGAACGTCCGCTGTTGTCTTTGCACGGTCAATGCGAAATGGGGTGTAATATCACCCCGCTGAAAAATTAACTACGTCTAGGGTTCTGTGACGTTGTCCGAGGCTTGGATGTAGCATCTGGTCTACGTTCCGTTACACGGCTTTATTTTATTAGGCTGGAGATATCGAATCGCGCGATGAAAATAAATATCTGCGTATATTGATGCGCGAAATGGCAATTAGAAGATTGGTATATGTTGTAACGTGGCAGTTTTACTGCGCGTTCCACACGGCTCCCCGAACTCTAGACGGACCACAGACTTAGGAAGCACGCGAAGTAGACCGCGGCTCATTTCGAAAAAGAGCGCCAGGACAATAGTCACGCATCCGAGACTCTAAGAGGGGACCATCGCCGGTTTAGCGAATAAGACTTTTCAGGATTTTTGTTTATTTTTTTTTTGGGTGGCGAGTAAATGCGGCTTCGTACAGGGGATCGGCAGCAAATCCGCACGAGGTTACTGGATGGCGATCGTGGCGGATCGCGACGAAAGGAGGGCCTCGCACGAGGCTACGGAGAGAGCGTCAACGGAGAGCTCTGCCGCGAGGGAATCCAAGGCGGACGAGATTCCCGTTGGTGGCCGGCGAGCCGTAGCCCACTCCCCTCCGTCCCCAACTGACGACAGGTACCCGCGCGAAGTCATCACCACGCCACTGCCAAGCTACGGGGTACACGAGACGGGACAGCCAATCAACACCCCGCGACAGCGGAATTCAGCGCTAGCGATACGCTAGATTGTAAGAATTGCGTAACGAGAACCCCAATGCGAGCGGGAAAATTTTGACTATGGATGGCACCTATGTTCGGGGCATGTTCGAATTGCGGCTCCGATTTGCAGGACCCGGCACTTGAGTCCTGGCGACCGTTCGAGATAGTTCGATTTTGATTGTGTGATTGTTATGGCGGAGACAGACGTAGGAGGATTTTTGGTGTGGCTGAGGAGCGGTAAGCGCTTATAATTCTTTGCGGGCATATTTCGAGCGCCAGTTAAATTGGCACACCGATAAACGGTCGGCCCACGCAATCCTAGAGTTAGAGTAGCGCTCGAAATCTGTTTGCCGATCTCCTTGAGGATGACCGTAGCCTGAGTTTTCGCGATAACGCGTAGAGTCACGGTTTCGCGTGGGGAACAATTTCGGAGTGAAATTGAGTGTGGCCAAATTCCGCTGCACAGGGTCTCGTCGAGTCTGCGTACGTAAAAAGGGTGGTGAACTTCGACTTGAGCTCGGATGCGTCATAATACGCTATACACTCGCGCGATTAGAAAAGCTTTCTAGAGCGATTAATTTGGTCGCGATTAGCGCGTCGAGGCACGTCCTTTTTGATTTAGTTTATGAATTATTGTGCATCAGCAAAGTGGCGACTAGCGCCCGTAGAAATAAGATACCAGCTAGATTCAATCAGAACTGCGATTAGCGCGTCGAGTACGATCTAGATTACATTTTTGTTTAGCAGTTTATAATTAAGTGACGATTAGCGTCGTAGTTGAGGCCGATCGCGGGCAGCGCGTCGAGTCCGATTTTGTTTTTGGTTTTTGCAAGTTAAGGTATTGTTAAGACGGCGACTAGCGCAAGAAGGCCGTAGAGGTCTCCTAGATTTATTCATTTTTTTTTTTCTTTTTTTAATTTTTTTTTATTTTGTTTGTTTCTCCCTTTCTTATTTCTTTTGGATTAAATTTAACCCGTTGTATTTGGAATCGCGAAGGACGACTTGCGCAGTCGTATGATTATTTTTATTTTTAATTTTTTTTTGTACCATCGCTAACGAGAAATATATTATTGGAATTTTATAGTGAATTATCCAAACCACGCGTTGGCTGACTTGTGTTACATCTCTCTCTACCCAAAATTTACCCGTCCCCTCTCCGCGGTACTGAGCTATCGAGTATATGGTCGCGGTATCTCGCATTACCGATTTCGAGGCGTGTTAATCACGCCAGGCGCCCAACAAACTTCGCGACATTGTTTCAGATCCAGGATACCTCGCCGGACGCCAAATTATTGTGCACGCGGTAAGTTCCCGGTTATTTGCTCCGAGTAACCGAGGTGCAGAAAAATCGACGTCACAATGTATATATTATCAATGGCTGCAGTGCGTTCCGAATTTGTTACAAAATACGGGCAATTGATTTCTACGATTGTACAATTTCAAGGTATCATGTATACGTCGCTAAAATTTCATGGAAAGATACCGAGTTCATATTATAGATCGTCGATAAAACACAATTTACACTACTGCGGTTTTAAATAATTGCCAATACAGTTTTAATTTGAGTCTGCAGCAGTAAGTGAGCGCGAAAAATATTTAGGTGAACTCAATGTGTCGAATAAATCTACTGTGAGTTATACTTACACTTGTATGATCTTTATTGTTAGTTATAAGACTCGGTAACCGAGTTCTCTATTTGAGGTTTTTTTTTTTATAAGAAAATGTAATATTTCTAAAATCGAATATTTTAATCTCGACCCGAAGTTCACTGACAACAAAGTGAAAGAGAATACGTTATTGCATGCTTGTTCAGTATAATTACTGATATAATATTCGGGGAAGAGTTTTTTTCAAATATTTCAAGTGAGAAATTCACTTGCATTTTGATTTAGATTATAGATTTAGTCTGCAAGGACAATTTTATAAAATCAACGAAAATATCCTGATTTGCAATTTCTAATCTGGCTGTTTTTAAAACGATTAATAAAGTGAAATAATAGTATCAGAAATACAGATTTTAGTATTAGACATTTATTTGTCAATTCAATCATTTACAATGACAACAGAGCGTTACAAATTAAATATGCGAGTTCTTATCATTACATACATACATCATTATATGAATTACGTTATAATCGGTTCAAAATTATCATCACATTCTAATGAATGCGTGATAAATTCCATAGAAATATAACATTACATTTTTTAAACCTATATGTTACACCTATTCTTGTAACAGAAATACTTGGAAGAAATTTTTTTTTTTTCTATTCTACTATATCGCTAGTATTATTATCAAATCGTTCACGTTACTTTGACGGCCTTCAAAATTTATTGTCAATCGGAAGAATTGCTAGTTGCCGTCAGAGAAAAATAAAAAAACTTTGAAATATGTCAAAGGATTAAGAAATTTACAAAAATGGAGAAACTGGAAAATGCTTAAGAATTAAGATATCGATACAAGCATAAGTCTTAGCCAATAACTGGCGTACCATTTGTCGTAAGATGAGATAAGCTCCTTTGAAAGAGACGCTTAAGTAACGTCAAAAACTTACACAAGTGTCGTGCGCTGCATGTGGCGATCGGATGTGTCCGGTGCGACATTCAAATTTCCTCCGTTTCCTGATACATTGTCAGTCTCGTTTTCGGTGCACGTGGTATCCTTTTTATACAAGGATAACCCGTTCAGTAATGAACTCACACAGGGAACGGCTCGCGAACCTTCACAGAATCCTGAATCGACCACCAGTGGGTCGTGGAACCTGACCTTCTTGGGACTGGCTTTCCTGTTTCGATCGAAGGTCCTTCCCCAGCCGTCTTGCCCGTCAGCCTGCGGCGAACGGATGCAACTTCCGCCTCGCTTTTGACCATTCTTCTTCTTGTCTTTTGGTACCGATATCCAGATCGCACCGTCTTCCACGGTGCAGGTCGTAAACGTTATCTCTCCGTTTCTGTCCCTCCCTTGCACTACGTAGCTGTAGGATTAACGTTTGGTTCTCGAACCCGACGCCTTGTGGAAGCTACAAGAGGGACGTGGTTTGCTCGAACACAGAGCCTTTGAACAGAAACTGCTGCCCAAACTCTTGGCGGGGATCGAGATGGGCCGATTCTCTATTTCGTCGTCCTCCTTGCATTCCAGTGCCTCCACCAGCTTCTTCACAAAGTTCGCAGAAGTCGAAGATAAGTAGCTTGACATTGCCTTCTCCGGATCACGACATTTCGCGTTCAGTTCCTCGATTATTTCTTCTACGAAACTTCTGGTCGGCGATCGTTGCTTGTGTCTTTGTATAATCTTTTCCATCACAGTCGACTTCCTTGACTACACGAAGAAGCGGTTGTGGTCCTCCGCGTCCAATTCGTCTTCGCGAAAATTGTCCCTCTTTTCTGTCTCTTCGGATTTCATTTCGGTATCGGTCAGGATGTCCTCAATATCACTCAGCCACCTTTCGCCCTGCGTTTTCACCGGGCAATTAAATTTTTTCGGAGTCGATGTGGCGAATGGTAGTATTTGCTTAATGTTTTCGAGGCTCGAAATTTCCGACGACGAGACTTAGTTACAGTCCATGTTATCCTCGGGCGGTACCTGGTCTTCCGAACTCGACTTCTTCGCCGGAGCGAATTCCTCGACGCGAATTACGCTGTCGGTGCTAACGACCATCTCGTCTTCCTCCAGGTTGTCTAGTTTCTCCGTAGGAACAGGCGGAAGGACCAGGTTCAAGTTCTCTACCTTCGGTGACCCTGACATTTTCGGCAATGTCTTACTCACGTGCATCTTCGAGTAAGCCGCTGACAGTTTCATGATCTCCCCACGCATGTCTAATTCCGGACGTGGAGACCGTTGTGCGGTCCTTGTCAAAATCGACGTCGTACCGGCTGTAAAAACAACATGATACAATTTTAAATAAGACACCGTTTGTCAGCCGCCAAGAAATTGATTTTTCTAAAGAAACGAGACGTTAAATCCAATTTATTTCCCGAATTTGAGAATCAAGTTTTTCGAAAATCATGAGGTTAAAATTTCTAATTTTTCTTTTACCTTTATTTTTCATACAAAGGTACGTTCGTTGCAAATATTTCAATACCCGGAACATAGATCCTTGAGACGATGAGTATGGAGCATTCAATTAAAGATTTGAACCGCGTATCTAACTGTCGTTTAACTTGGTTCGTTTACACCGCTTTTTTGTAATGACACATCGATTCTTACCTTCCATAGCCGCCATGTACTTTTTGCCGAGTTCGATCAAGTGTGCCTTAGTCGATTGAAAGCTCTTCCTAGTGGATGGGCGGCTCAGGGTCGGTCGTGGGGCAGTCATCCTACCTCTACGCCTATTCTTAAAGCAATCGGGCATCGTCAGCCGCTCGAATGATTTCTTCGCCCTCATTTCGATTTCGCTAGGTCGACGTGGCTTCTGAAAAAAGTAGGAAAGAAACATGGTTATAATCGTGTCATTTATTCGGAGAAAGACGAACACTCGAAAGTTCTCAAAATAACCATTACGTCTATTAGTATCGTTGGAACATCAACGTCTGTGTCAAATTAGCAAAAGAATAAATAAAAAAAGTTCAAAACTTTTCAACTTACGTCTTCTTCGTCGTTTTGGCAAGTTGTGTTGCTGAAACAGCAGGGAACAGACATCGAAGCCATCGTAGTCGATTTTTTTTTCCTACTCAACAGCTAGACAAATCAAACTTTAAATCCAACTGGACTTGAACAGATTCTGTTCGAAACTTCAACTCGGGATACCTTGCAACGTCAAGGACTAGCTCAGACTCTACAGGTGTTACTACCTCTGCGATTGACTGAGGAATAATGCTCATCGGGTCAAGACGTGCGATATTTATACTCTACGCTAGAAATACCGTTATCACCGCCAGTTTCAGGCTGGCCAATCAGGTGCCGCCTTGATGAGCAAAGGGACTACCTGGCCGGCCGAAGGGTGTTTGTGATTCGACGGTCCGCCCGAACCTCTGCTGCACTTGCCTTGCAGCAGACTTTTCGAAAATGTCGGGAGAGGGGCGGTGCGGTATTCGATTTTAACATTTTTCGATCTGGGTAAAAAATTAGAAATATCGAAAAATTGAAGGGTCGCAATATCAAATATCCAAAAACGTGAAAGCGTAACTCTTACATTTAAATAATGTAAAAAGTCGAAGTGTGGAATAAGGCGAAGCACAAGATATGGATTTGAATCATGACGATTGTATGTTCCGGTCTTAATCATTCCGAGGACTTTATATTCTGGCATTTCTACATTTTTAAATTCTATGAAATAGATTTTCGCGGTTTAGAAAATTCTATGCTGTGAAGCTTCACCATTTTTATCCTTCAACCGAATAATTTGCGTACATCTTCTATCCAGGGAAAAGAAGAGATTTTGTGCCATTCTTATCATGGTTGTCGGACGAAAATATTTCTCAAGTCTATCGGAAATGAATTCCGACGAATCCCGTTCTCGTACGTATTGAGCGGTGATGCTTTTTTATTCATTTAACTTATTGTGTTTGTTATTGTTCAGGCTTCTAATTATTGACTGGAGCATTTTCTTTCACACGATTGTCCCAAGTTTAAAACAAGTTTATCATTTTTCTTGGATTTGTTTTTCTACAACGATTATACTCGTTTTTGTATCGTTGTACGAAGCTAAAAAAATGCCGATTTTGAACACGTTGAAGTGATTTTCCACATTCTTTGTCGGCAAACGATCATTTCGAGCAATCGTCCAATCGCGAATTATTTTTATTTCTATTTACACGCTTCTGATTCCGAAAAATGTTCTTCTATTCGTTTTTCGAAATACGGACGAATTGAAAATGAATAATACTCTTGAAAAAAGGTACACTGAGAAAAAAATGTTATCGGATTTAATAAATATTAATTGATCCGAATAATCCATGCGTTTGTAAAGTCGTGAGACCACATTTATTCAAAGCGACAATTTATGTAGTTTTTAAATTACGTCCGAACATGTGATGTACTACTCTAGGGCATATAAATGTTGTGTAAATTTACTGGGCTACATAATTCAAGATTTTTTTTTCAATACGTTATGCTATTGTTATTGATTGCCACCGAACAAGTGTAGCAGCGTCACTCCAAAATAGTTTTTGGAAAACATGGCTGGATCAAAACTATAACTCAACAACATGAATTCGTACCCTCAATTCTTTACTTATGGGAATTCAGCAATACCTATAAATTAGGGGTACGAATTGACACCCAAGTTGAGGGTTTTTTCCGTGAAGGTATTGTTGGCAGATTCGTATGAATCTAGATTAATTTGATGCGAAGGAATCGGGTACACAAGCATTTTTGAAGCTACTTTTCAATCGAGGAAGCTTGCCGTCTACAAGTGATTGAAATTGGTACTACTTCAAATCAATCATCATTTCGATTGAAAAATGTGAAACATGCACGTCAACGTCGTGGTGACCACTGGTCAGGGAATTCTGGAAAACCTGGAAAACCTGGAAATGTCATGGAATTCTGCAATTCCCGCATAGTCAGGGAACCGTTTACTATATACTTTTTTCATACAAATACGTCCCAAAGTTTTTTTAAGCTTTAGATAAATCAGATCGGATACCAATTTTCTTACCATCACCGCAAGGTTCGCTTCAAACTTTGATTATTCCTGAATATTACATTACAAACGACTGCGCATCGGCTAGCTGTGATAGTGTAACTGAGTTACAGTTCGTACTTTCGTTTAAAAAAAAAAGAAGAAATTGTATGGAGAATATGTATATGTTTTGACGAACATATTCAAATGTTTCAAGGAAAATGATGAGATTTTTGTCTGGAAAACCTGGAAAAGTTGAGGAATATCGTGATGGATATTCACTGGCTATGCTGCAGCTTAGTCAGACCGAGTGAAGTATGATCGTACACTCTTGGATATAGTGGTAAAATGGTTTACATGAATTCCAAGTATGACTCGTCGAGTCAATACATTGCCGGAACTTATTTGGGTCTTCCGATTATTCTCGCTCTGACATTGTTCCTGGAACTTGTGTGGTCGACTCCGTTCGCAAATAATGTTCCGAAGTTCATCGGCGTCGCTTTATTGGGGGTCAGGTAAACTCGACGTCTGGCAGCGTGACTCGTACCCCCGGGGTGACTCTTTCTTGAGTGCGATTCCTGCCCAGTGCAATTAAAAATTCACCACCTACCCCGGTCAGGAAAATCGAGAATCATGTTGGGGAATTGTAAGCCGCTCGATATTGTCGGGTTAATAACCGCATTTCCGTTGACATTCGAGACTTGTACCCGCATCCTTGATTGTCGGATTTGGATTATGGACTTTGCCCGGGCTCGTCTATTTGAAGAAGGACAAATTGGCGGAGTATCGAAATAATTAGCTGCGAGGGCACTAAATTCTAGTCAAATATTGCTGTAAGGTTGTCAAATAAAGGCCACCGCTGCACACTTCTGGGAAATTGGAGTCACGACGGCTTTTTGGTCAATCCATAATCCTTAGCTGTGATTGAGACCAGAAAGGATTTTACTTGTTGAAAGGAATGAAGTGAGTCTCTTCGTTGAATGTCGGACCAGATCACCGGCTACAACTAAGAAAACAAAATTTTTGAAAGTCGAATTTTTGAACACAGCGCTTACGACGGTTTCAGCCTTTTTTTTTAAATGAAATGCTATCACAATTATTACATAAAATTCGTATACCTTGACGAAGAACGAGATAATCGGCCTCAGTTTTTTTCGTTCGCGATAAATTTCGACATTCGGTTTCACACAAGTCTCGTATTCGCGGTGTCGCTTTTTCACGAGCCGCTTTACGGCGTGTGCAAAGTTTGAAGCCAGCTATCGCGCTTATTCGGCAATTGGCATAAGTGGATTGAACCAGCGTAAAATATCTATAAGCTGCGTTTCCACGTAGAAAATTTTACTTCATATTCTCGCTGATCGAATAAACAATTGATCGATATAAACGCCTTTACTTTATTTAATTAAAACGGTTGTATAACAGTCAAACAAGTTTCGAAACTTTATTCACGAATTTTTAGCGCGTATTTAAGCCGTTGCGAAAATGTCGCCCCGAAATCTGGGACGGCTCGAGGACTTCGCATGGCAGTGTGAAGAAATAAAACCGATTTTGAACCGATTTCTTTACCCTTCCTTCCTCGAACGTTTGCTCAAGCTCACACCTTCCACTGATTCGGGAATGCATTCTGTCTCTTGTACGGCTCAGGTAAGTTATTTATACCCTTGTATCGAGCCCTTTGACTGTGAACAACTCCAGATGACTGAAAACTGAATAATGCCAAATCCAAAACGCGAGCCCATTAAACATCGGGGGGTTGATATTCGGTTTATTGAACGACCGTCGCTTGGGTATACCTATACCGATGACTCACACTGGTGTGTTTCCAGGTTTCGGAGCGAAATTTTTCTTGGGCTTTCACTTGTAAAACTCTTTTCACATACAGCCGGAAGGAATCCTCACTAAAAGATATCTCTTATGAAACCAATTTCGAAAGTACGATCGTACTTCACTCGGTCTGACTAAGCTGCAGCGTAGCCAGTGAATATCCATCACGATATTCCTCAACTTTTCCAGGTTTTCCAGACAAAAATCTCATCATTTTCCTTGAAACATTTGAATATGTTCGTCAAAACATATACATATTCTCCATACAATTTCTTCTTTTTTTTTTAAACGAAAGTACGAACTGTAACTCAGTTACACTATCACAGCTAGCCGATGCGCAGTCGTTTGTAATGTAATATTCAGGAATAATCAAAGTTTGAAGCGAACCTTGCGGTGATGGTAAGAAAATTGGTATCCGATCTGATTTATCTAAAGCTTAAAAAAACTTTGGGACGTATTTGTATGAAAAAAGTATATAGTAAACGGTTCCCTGACTATGCGGGAATTGCAGAATTCCATGACATTTCCAGGTTTTCCAGGTTTTCCAGAATTCCCTGACCAGTGGTCACCACGACGTTGACGTGCATGTTTCACATTTTTCAATCGAAATGATGATTGATTTGAAGTAGTACCAATTTCAATCACTTGTAGACGGCAAGCTTCCTCGATTGAAAAGTAGCTTCAAAAATGCTTGTGTACCCGATTCCTTCGCATCAAATTAATCTAGATTCATACGAATCTGCCAACAATACCTTCACGGAAAAAACCCTCAACTTGGGTGTCAATTCGTACCCCTAATTTATAGGTATTGCTGAATTCCCATAAGTAAAGAATTGAGGGTACGAATTCATGTTGTTGAGTTATAGTTTTGATCCAGCCATGTTTTCCAAAAACTATTTTGGAGTGACGCTGCTACACTTGTTCGGTGGCAATCAATAACAATAGCATAACGTATTGAAAAAAAAATCTTGAATTATGTAGCCCAGTAAATTTACACAACATTCATATGCCCTAGAGTAGTACATCACATGTTCGGACGTAATTTAAAAACTACATAAATTGTCGCTTTGAATAAATGTGGTCTCACGACTTTACAAACGCATGGATTATTCGGATCAATTATTATTTATTAAATCCGATAACATTTTTTTCTCAGTGTACCTTTTTTCAAGAGTATTATTCATTTTCAATTCGTCCGTATTTCGAAAAACGAATAGAAGAACATTTTTCGGAATCAGAAGCGTGTAAATAGAAATAAAAATAATTCGCGATTGGACGATTGCTCGAAATGATCGTTTGCCGACAAAGAATGTGGAAAATCTCTTCAACGTGTTCAAAATCGGCATTTTTTTAGCTTCGTACAACGATACATAAACGAGTATAATCGTTGTAGAAAAACAAATCCAAGAAAAATGATAAACTTGTTTTAAACTTGGGACAATCGTGTGAAAGAAAATGCTCCAGTCAATAATTAGAAGCCTGAACAATAACAAACACAATAAGTTAAATGAATAAAAAAGCATCACCGCTCAATACGTACGAGAACGGGATTCGTCGGAATTCATTTCCGATAGACTTGAGAAATATTTTCGTCCGACAACCATGATAAGAATGGCACAAAATCTCTTCTTTTCCCTGGATAGAAGATGTACGCAAATTATTCGGTTGAAGGATAAAAATGGTGAAGCTTCACAGCATAGAATTTTCTAAACCGCGAAAATCTATTTCATAGAATTTAAAAATGTAGAAATGCCAAAATATAAAGTCCTCGGAATGATTAAGACCGGAACATACAATCGTCATGATTCAAATCCATATCTTGTGCTTCGCCTTATTCCACACTTCGACTTTTTACATTATTTAAATGTAAGAGTTACGCTTTCACGTTTTTGGATATTTGATATTGCGACCCTTCAATTTTTCGATATTTCTAATTTTTTACCCAGATCGAAAAATGTTAAAATCGAATACCGCACCGCCCCTCTCCCGACATTTTCGAAAAGTCTGCTGCAAGGCAAGTGCAGCAGAGGTTCGGGCGGACCGTCGAATCACAAACACCCTTCGGCCGGCCAGGTAGTCCCTTTGCTCATCAGGGCGGCACCTGATTGGCCAGCCTGAAACTGGCGGTGATAACGGTATTTCTAGCGTAGAGTATAAATATCGCACGTCTTGACCCGATGAGCATTATTCCTCAGTCAATCGCAGAGGTAGTAACACCTGTAGAGTCTGAGCTAGTCCTTGACGTTGCAAGGTATCCCGAGTTGAAGTTTCGAACAGAATCTGTTCAAGTCCAGTTGGATTTAAAGTTTGATTTGTCTAGTTGTTGAGTAGGAAAAAAAAATCGACTACGATGGCTTCGATGTCTGTTCCCTGCTGTTTCAGCAACACACATTGCCAAAACGACGAAGAAGACGTAAGTTGAAAAGTTTTGAACTTTTTTTATTTATTCTTTTGCTAATTTGACACAGACGTTGATGTTTCAACGATACTAATAGACGTAATGGTTATTTTGAGAACTTTCGAGTGTTCGTCTTTTTCCGAATAAATGACACGATTATAACCATGTTTCTTTCCTACTTTTTTCAGAAGCCACGTCGACCTAGCGAAATCGAAATGAGGGCGAAGAAATCATTCGAGCGGCTGACGATGCCTGATTGCTTTAAGAATAGGCGTAGAGGTAGGATGACTGCCCCACGACCGACCCTGAGCCGCCCATCCACTAGGAAGAGCTTTCAATCGACTAAGGCACATTTGATCGAACTCGGCAAAAAGTACATGGCGGCAATGGAAGGTAAGAATCGATGTGTCATTACAAAAAAGCGGTGTAAACGAACCAAGTTAAACGACAGTTAGATACGCGGTTCAAATCTTTAATTGAATGCTCCATACTCATCGTCTCAAGGATCTATGTTCCGGGTATTGAAATATTTGCAACGAACGTACCTTTGTATGAAAAATAAAGGTAAAAGAAAAATTAGAAATTTTAACCTCATGATTTTCGAACAACTTGATTCTCAAATTCGGGAAATAAATTGGATTTAACGTCTCGTTTCTTTAGAAAAATCAATTTCTTGGCGGCTGACAAACGGTGTCTTATTTAAAATTGTATCATGTTGTTTTTACAGCCGGTACGACGTCGATTTTGACAAGGACCGCACAACGGTCTCCACGTCCGGAATTAGACATGCGTGGGGAGATCATGAAACTGTCAGCGGCTTACTCGAAGATGCACGTGAGTAAGACATTGCCGAAAATGTCAGGGTCACCGAAGGTAGAGAACTTGAACCTGGTCCTTCCGCCTGTTCCTACGGAGAAACTAGACAACCTGGAGGAAGACGAGATGGTCGTTAGCACCGACAGCGTAATTCGCGTCGAGGAATTCGCTCCGGCGAAGAAGTCGAGTTCGGAAGACCAGGTACCGCCCGAGGATAACATGGACTGTAACTAAGTCTCGTCGTCGGAAATTTCGAGCCTCGAAAACATTAAGCAAATACTACCATTCGCCACATCGACTCCGAAAAAATTTAATTGCCCGGTGAAAACGCAGGGCGAAAGGTGGCTGAGTGATATTGAGGACATCCTGACCGATACCGAAATGAAATCCGAAGAGACAGAAAAGAGGGACAATTTTCGCGAAGACGAATTGGACGCGGAGGACCACAACCGCTTCTTCGTGTAGTCAAGGAAGTCGACTGTGATGGAAAAGATTATACAAAGACACAAGCAACGATCGCCGACCAGAAGTTTCGTAGAAGAAATAATCGAGGAACTGAACGCGAAATGTCGTGATCCGGAGAAGGCAATGTCAAGCTACTTATCTTCGACTTCTGCGAACTTTGTGAAGAAGCTGGTGGAGGCACTGGAATGCAAGGAGGACGACGAAATAGAGAATCGGCCCATCTCGATCCCCGCCAAGAGTTTGGGCAGCAGTTTCTGTTCAAAGGCTCTGTGTTCGAGCAAACCACGTCCCTCTTGTAGCTTCCACAAGGCGTCGGGTTCGAGAACCAAACGTTAATCCTACAGCTACGTAGTGCAAGGGAGGGACAGAAACGGAGAGATAACGTTTACGACCTGCACCGTGGAAGACGGTGCGATCTGGATATCGGTACCAAAAGACAAGAAGAAGAATGGTCAAAAGCGAGGCGGAAGTTGCATCCGTTCGCCGCAGGCTGACGGGCAAGACGGCTGGGGAAGGACCTTCGATCGAAACAGGAAAGCCAGTCCCAAGAAGGTCAGGTTCCACGACCCACTGGTGGTCGATTCAGGATTCTGTGAAGGTTCGCGAGCCGTTCCCTGTGTGAGTTCATTACTGAACGGGTTATCCTTGTATAAAAAGGATACCACGTGCACCGAAAACGAGACTGACAACATATCAGGAAACGGAGGAAATTTGAATGTCGCACCGGACACATCCGATCGCCACATGCAGCGCACGACACTTGTGTAAGTTTTTGACGTTACTTAAGCGTCTCTTTCAAAGGAGCTTATCTCATCGTACGACAAATGGTACGCCAGTTATTGACTAAGACTTATGCTTGTATCGATATCTTAATTCTTAAGCATTTTCCAGTTTCTCCATTTTTGTAAATTTCTTAATCCTTAGACATATTTCAAAGTTTTTTTATTTTTCTCTGACGGCAACTAGCAATTCTTTCGATTGACAATAAATTTTGAAGGCCGTCAAAGTAACGTGAACGATTTGATAATAATACTAGCGATATAGTAGAATAGAAAAAAAAAAAATTTCTTCCAAGTATTTCTGTTACAAGAATAGGTGTAACATATAGGTTTAAAAAATGTAATGTTATATTTCTATGAAATTTATCATGCATTCATTAGAATGTGATGATAATTTTGAACCGATTATAACGTAATTCATATAATGATGTATGTATGTAATGATAAGAACTCGCATATTTAATTTGTAACGCTCTGTTGTCATTGTAAATGATTGAATTGACAAATAAATGTCTAATACTAAAATCTGTATTTCTGATACTATTATTTCACTGTATTAATCGTTTTAAAAACAGCCAGATTAGAAATTGCAAATCAGGATATTTTCGTTGATTTTATAAAATTGTCCTTGCAGACTAAATCTATAATCTAAATCAAAATGCAAGTGAATTTCTCACTTGAAATATTTGAAAAAAACTCTTCCCCGAATATTATATCAGTAATTATACTGAACAAGCATGCAATAACGTATTCTCTTTCACTTTGTTGTCAGTGAACTTCGGGTCGAGATTAAAATATTCGATTTTAGAAATATTACATTTTCTTATAAAAAAAAAACCTCAAATAGAGAACTCGGTTACCGAGTCTTATAACTAACAATAAAGATCATACAAGTGTAAGTATAACTCACAGTAGATTTATTCGACACATTGAGTTCACCTAAATATTTTTCGCGCTCACTTACTGCTGCAGACTCAAATTAAAACTGTATTGGCAATTATTTAAAACCGCAGTAGTGTAAATTGTGTTTTATCGACGATCTATAATATGAACTCGGTATCTTTCCATGAAATTTTAGCGACGTATACATGATACCTTGAAATTGTACAATCGTAGAAATCAATTGCCCGTATTTTGTAACAAATTCGGAACGCACTGCAGCCATTAATAATATATACATATACCAATCTTCTAATTGCCATTTCGCGCATCAATATACGCAGATATTCATTTTCATCGCGCGATTCGATATCTCCAGCCTAATAAAATAAAGCCGTGCAACGGAACGTAGACCAGATGCTACATCCAAGCCTCGGACAACGTCACAGAACCCTAGACGTAGTTAATTTTTCAGCGGGGTGATATTACACCCCATTTCGCATTGACCGTGCAAAGACAACAGCGGACGTTCAATACATCCCACGTTGTGTGTTTTACCACTGTGAAAAAACACGCGAAATAACTCCCGAGCAAACTAATCCACGCACTGACTCGGAGACGAATCCGACGATTGATTCAGATATCGATAACAAATAAGCCCCCAAAAAATAAACTCGCAAAATCAAACGATAGACAGACAAACAAAGCCGATAAAATAACGAATTAAATCAAAAAACAAGAATGAAATGAAAACTATTGAAACATTATTTACTAACCTTAGACTGCTTTTGAGATCACTTCCGATTGAAACTGGATCGATAAATGGTAAGAGAAATCCAGACCGAGAAATGATTATCTTCAACACATCATTTACCATTTGATTGTAGACCAAAATTTTCTCATCACTAGATAATATTTTATCCAACTATTCTATCGTTAAAGTCATCCAAATTAACCGATTGTTTGATGCTGATTTTCAAGTTTTTCAGGCGCCAAAACTTCCGGAATTAGTCGAATCGCACGGTTCGGAAAAAAATGCCGTTCAAACCTGTTTACGTCGACTCCTATAAAATTTTTGAAACTCCAAATTAGGAGCTCGTAGCGTAATTCGGAATAAATCTATTCAGTCTGAAGAATGAAAATTCAGTTTTCTGAGCTTTTCCTCTCGCTTCAACTTAGAAGTGATCAGGTTCCGGATTTGTTCAGTTGAGTAGTCTTTGAGTAATTCATGTAACACGTTCTTTTTTATAAGTCATAAATGATTAAATTCTGAATCTAATCGGTCCAGTAAAATATTTTTTCCGATAAAGTATTTTCAGTTCAAAATAGACTTCAGCGGGAAATTTTATTCAACCTTATTGTACAGGTCGGTTCAATAACTGTTTGTTCCAATATTTTTTTGAGTGAATGTATATGCGGTATTCCAGTTCAACCGAGACAACAACAAAGTACCTACATCCCGCCCTAACTGAATTCCGTTTGAAACCGTATTTCTGAAATGTTTTTTCTTATGTGGCGGACACCCGCCACTGGCGAGAGAAACCGTTGAAATATTTTCATGTCCGACTAGCCTTCGAGTGTCCAGGCCTCGCCTCGCTAGCCGAGGGCTAAGGGTTTGACCGCGCCGGAAATTTCCCTACATGTGGCATTTTTGGCGCGACGCGACCCTTGGCCTCGACTCGGGGGCGAGCCTGCACTCTTTCTTTACCCTAGTCTTCGTTGCGCTCTCGTAACATACACATCAAGTAGCTAGCTTCATTCTTTTGCTTTCTGTACTTTCATCAATCAATCGTGTAAACTCAGCACCTCGTTTGTTCTCTGTTTCAATAAAGCATCTATTAATTTCTTGTTATCGTTAACCATAATTATCGGCATTAATCATTTCGCTAATCACTCCACAACTCCAAAACTCTACACTTACTTGCCAAACCTAAAAAGTTCTCTATTCACTTCCAAACCGTCGAATAATTATCGTTAAAGTCGAAATTTCACAAAATAATAATAATAATAATAATAATAATAATAATAATGAACAAAACAGTAAATACGGAAAGCCCGAGTTGAGCTTTGGTAAAAAATGCAAAAAAGAAGTTTAAAAACAGCCCAAGTGGTCTTTGAATTTTTGCAATCTCAGATTCGCAAGGGGTAGAGGAAAAATTTGAAAAAATTAGGTCTTTTGTTAACACGAGGAGTCAGGTTTTTCACTATGGAAATCTATAATCAGCGACAGTGAGGGAAACAGTTGTCTCAGTTGAGCTGGAATATTCCATATTATTCGAAAATCGATTCGTTTCTAAATTTCGTGCATTGATGCCCATTCCGACGATTCAAAACGACTCGCCTCGTCTGATGTACAGGTTATATGTATAGGCAAAAGCAGACGACATCGGTGGCCTTGAGACGGTTACTATCCACAGCGGGAGGTGCGCACAAAAATTCCAGCCACACGATAGTCTCGGTCTAGATACATAGTAGAACCAAGTTTCGCAGTAGGGGGTATCAATGCTTGGGCAGCCAAGTGTACGGCTTGCTCTTCTTAGCGGTTTTCACACCATCGCCGCGTCAACATTGTCAGACATATTCTCACATTCCCTACAGACTTCTTTTGGCAGCCTTATCCAGACGAGCATTTTTTTTTCAATTTTTTTTAATTTCAATTTAATTTTAAAAAAAATTAATTCGTCTTCACTAACAGCTGGAACTGGACTATCAAAATAATTCACCCTAGATTCGAAAGCTCATTCTTACGAAACTTTAGCTAACCTCACATATGACACGGTGATTTTTCAACGCGATAGTGAACTTCTAAGCAGAAACGTAAGTGAGATATTCGTTACGCATGGACTTCACCGTCATTCGGCTTCTTAACCTCATCCTCTATAGAACGATCACCCTCGTTCCCGGTTTTGGACTTCGAGTCAAAGTGCCTCTCTTACTCTGAATACCCAATTCAGTATAGCGATCGCGTGAACAGAAAATACGGAACACTTTTCTTACAGGCGAAATTTCATTGGCACCTGGTAGCCCTTTCAACATTCCACCCTTACGATGCAAAAGTATCCGCACATGGTATAGATTTTCAATGCATACCACTAAAGCATTTTTACATGTAGTTGTGTAGCAGGATTTCCCTGAATTTGGTTAACTTTTTGCTTTTGGTAATCGCCGAGACATATTTTAAAGGGAAACAAGACCATGTAGTGGCGAATAATTCATGTTTTTATTTGGAGGTGGGTTTGAAACGATTGGATTGCACGCGCGATGAGCGGCTCTGAAGATCTTGACTCATCCTTTTCACCGAGTATATGTATATAGGCATCGTGCAAGGTTCGGAGCAACGAATAAAACAATTTAGGGCAAACCGGTAGCTTAACGAGAGTTTTAGTGCTTTTTCTCAGAAATGAAGGCATCAAGCATTCTCTGGTAGAAACCCGAACGCGCGATTTCACTAAAACGAGGGGTAGCCAGCCTGTGGGGCAAATCTTCACGCAGAGTGTGCTGGAAACTTAAAGAGCAGGATTCGAGCCAGTCTCCTTGGCGCCGTCTCATTGACTCTTCTCCCAGCCCTCCGTATCCTTGCCCAAGGACGTCGTAGATACCGCAAGAGGGAAGCAGATCTGCGTCATAGACGAAGCGTAGGTTGTCGGGTCGTGCGATACGCGAAACGAAACGGTCAATGGGAAGCCGGAGAAGCGAAAAAACGGCTATATGACCGAACATTTCGTGCGGGTGCAATACGCGAAATTCCCATAGCGGGTGTTCGTCTGATTGATTTGCCATGCAGAAAAAATTGGCTATCAGATTCTATAGGACGGGAATATTGAACTCGGACGGAAAGCTCAAACCGAAATGAAGCTTGAACCGAAGCATTTAAAGATGGGAGACGCCCAAGTGTGAAACATTTTTATCTGTGAATGTGGCTGAACCAACTTCAAATGCGTATTTCTTGTACGAGGATGATCTTGTTGTCCAAATTTTAAGCACTTTGAAACCAGTAACTGCGTAGATGCAACAAATAATGCTACTAAAAATGGGATAATTGAAAATCCTCCTTGTAGGTTACAAACAATTTTCAGGGATCATGTTGAAACTGCAGAATACTTTTTCTCGCGCAAAAGTGCGTTACTTTATTTATGCAAGTCAGTTCAAATGTGATTATGAATGAACGTAATTTTTCAATTTTCGGTTCCTGGTATTCTCAAACGAAAGAATATCAACTGTGCAACAAAGTGTGTTATCACGGCAAAAATGGGTCGTTATAGAAGTCTCGAAAGAGAAATCATGAGTACAAAATGATAACTGAAACGGAACGCAATGAAATGAGAAATTAATATTTACCGATATTTTCCAATTACTCCATCGTTTTGTCGTAATTCAGCGCCCATGATTATCGTGGCATTTAGAAGGCGTGCGGAACGCCTGCTTAGTCCGCAAAGGTCGTAAGTTTCCGAATCAGCTCCGCGAGCTTACCGGAATCCCGTTTATAATGAATCTTTTTCCTGAAGTACGAAAAATTACTCACTAGCAGCGCTATTGGTTCGGTAGGGACAAACACTGTCTAACCCCCATATAAACACACAGTAAAGTGCACTAAAAAAAAATGTTTTCAACAGAAGACGACGTTCCTGGAGCAAAACTAAAATTTGCAACCGTAAAAGACAACAATTTAATAATACTAAAACGTTGGCTTGCGTGCCGTAATTTAAAAGTTACCGGAAAAAAAAACGAATTAATTGACAGGTTTGTATACAGACTATAGTGAAAAAATAGCGGGAGATTCAAACTGTAATAAGAGAAATTGAAACTAATAATAAATTTCAGATTTATTTCAGAGTGAAATATGAATCAAATATAGATGGTAATGAAAAAAAATTAAATAAATGAATATGATTTAGTAACAGATAGAGGTTATATGTCATTCTAGTCAATGGTAATTAATAATGAAAAAATCAACTATTCATTTTTCATTCATTTAATTCATTTTTTTAATAATTTCGAAAACATATATAAATGATGACTCTCAGTGATGAGTTCATCAGTTAGTTAGAATTTAATAATTTAATAATCTTTTATTGGTACGCATTAGGGTCAACGATTGTATAAATAACGGAAGAGAAGGAGTTATTTTTGAAAGTGTCGACAAAGGAATATGGTTAGTGGAGAAGAAACAACGCTTGCAAGCATCTTTAATAGTCTCATTGGCATCTACATCTGGATCAACAGTGACATCAGATTCTTCTACAACATTACCCATCCATACTACTTTCTATCCTAATGATAATTGGCAAACATTTCCATCTAAACAGGTTCCTCGTTCATTTTGTTACGGTATTATACATGAGTACATTACACAAGGTAAAAATTCACAGGAAAGCGATGACGATGATCAAGAAATGGACGACGATTCAATGCCTGTCTCTGGTAATTCTAAAGCGATTCAAAGAGGCAGATTGCACTGTATTAGTGATCGTATAAAAGATTTACAAGATAATAGTTGTAACAATATTTATTATCTAAGGGCAAAAATCCAATCATTCTTTAAAACTACGATTTACGATGTGGTAATAGGTCTTGATGACGATGGAAACGTAATAAATGCTGCATGTCAATGTCCAGCGTCTGAATCTTTTAATTGCTCACATATTGTAGCATTACTTTTTAAACTAGAAGAATATACGCTTCAACATGGTTTTGAACCGCTAACTTGTACTTCTAAAATAAAAGAATGCAATCAAGGTTGCAAAACTGGAAACGATCCATCAAGTATCATCACTGCTGAGTATAAAAAAGTTGAATCAACGAAAAATTCAAGTGAAAAGCCTACAAAAAAAAATTGTAATGAAGCTGATACAAAAAAAGTAATTGATTTTAGTGCGCAGTCGAACCTAAGCAGTTCTGTGAGTGCTGATATAATGACGACTGATTTTATTCAACGCTTACAACACAAAAATGAAAAATCAATGTGGATCGACTTACTGCAAATACACTATGATGATTATGATTTGGACTGTGATCAAAAGTTAATGTTAAAATTAAAAATTGCAGAGTTTCAAACTAATTTAAGCTCATCAACGCTTGGTCCATTTGAGCTTCAGGTAGAACAAAATAGTCCGGCATGGCTCAATGCACGAAGATACCGAATTACTGCATCAGATTGTAAGTCATTTTATACAAGCAAAGATTCAACAAATTTAATAAATACAAAGTTATGGCAAGAAACAAAAGATATTAGTCACTCACCTGCGATTGCTTACGGTCGAGAAAATGAATCAACTGCAATCCAAGATTACCTTACGTCTATTAATAGGACTCAGATTAAAAAACCAGGATTGATTGTTAATAATCGGTTCCCAGGACTTGGTTGCAGCCCAGATGGCTTAATTGTGGAAAACAATGAACTGCTCTACTGTATTGAAGTAAAGTGTCCTTACAAATTAAAAAATTGCTCACCTCTTAATTTAGCTGAAATCAAAGATCAAAGTAATCTGTGCTATACGGTTAAAAATGATCAAATTACTTTGAAAAGAAATCATGCTTGTTACTACCAAATTCAGCTGACATTAGCTATTTTGGAATTACAATATTGTGACTTTATTGTGTGGTCGCCTAAGAATGGTTTTGTAGTCGAGAAGATTTCTCGAGATGAAAATTTTATAAACGCTCTAACAACTAAATTATGCAAAGTCCATAATGTCTTAGCTATGGAATTTTTTGAGATGAGACTACCACGAAAGTTACCACTACTTGTGATGGACATATGAGTGCAATAAAAACTACAGTTAACTTATTTTTAATAATGGCATGAGATATGTGTATGTTATTACTATAAATGTTTTATGATTGTTTTTTGTTAAAAAATATTTTAAATCTTATGACTAATAATACTCTACTTACTGAACTAACCAGATATAACAAAATGGTAATAGTGTTATAATTATTTTCATAAATTTTATTGAAATATGTAAGTAACAAGTGGCTCTTGAAAATTTACTAACATTGCAATTACAAGCACAATTTGTGATACAATAGGCAATGAAGTTTTGGGTATAATTCTTTGCATTATTCTAAACTGTTTCATTCGACCAATGAATCGTTCCACGTGTATTCGAGCCGAAGCAATTTCTCTTGCTCTTTCAACTTCATTTTTTGTAAATTTTTTTCTTGATTTCAGAAACGATGGCATTAATACTGTGCATTTATACTTATTACATAAATCTTCTATGTTAAAACCACGATCTGCTAATATTAAGTCACCTTTCTCCAAATATTGAGGAAATCCACTTTTCTCGGTGATACTTCTATCAGTTATGCGTCCTTCGAAACCTTCTGAAAGAAAGCAACACCCTCCAGTAGGTATAATTCCAATCAAAAACTTCACTGTGTTATGAGATTTGTAACTCGAATACGTATTTCCTTGTTGACTAAAATTTTTTGGATTTTCCATGTTCCATTCAAAACAATCAATTATTACTCGTACATTTTTAAATTTCTCAAAGGCTTGAGGTAAGTTTTTATTGATATCTTTAGCTGATGGAAAATTATTTAGTTGTTTAAATTTACAATACATTAGTTGTATCCAGGTTGTTGTTAGTTTAAAAATATATCCCATACTGACACCAAACCGGCAACTCAAATCATACAATAAAAAACCACATCGTAATCTCACAAGAGTTAAAAATAATTGATTTTTTAACGATAATGCTTTAAATTGTTTTATCGTTATGCGTTTATTAGTATCGGATCGTGAATGCCAGATCATCAGTGATGATTCAGTTGGCGGACCTAAGAAATTCCACAGAATATCAAAATCTTCTGGCATTAAGCCTGTATAAAACTTAAACCTTTTACGATCATTCATGCATGATTCATAATTAACAGTAGATGTACTTAACTTTTTCGTAAGTTTTTGAATCTCGTTTTGTAATTTTATTACAAAAATACTTTCAACTTCCATACAAGTTTGACTTTCTGCATGAGCTACAGATTCATTGATGTGCTCTTCGTTACTTAGGGATAATTCAGTGAATTGAGGAGTTGAATAGTTATCTAATGGAATATCTTGAGTATCGTTTTGCTGAATTGGATTTGAAAACTCTGAGTTAACATCTTTCCCTTTTTTCGATTTTTGGAGCGGACTGCACAAAGAGTCGATCGTTGATGTTGAAGGACGTTTGCTTCGTGCTTTTGGGATATATAAAAATTATAAGTTTATGACTAAGAAAAATTTTTTAAACAGGTAATAAAATTATTTATTTACCCATAACTTTAGTAATAAATTTGTCAATTAGTTATGACTTTGACGCTAGCAGACATTAATTAATTTTCTCCAGTAGCAAATCAGTCTATAAAATGGCTAAAACTTTAAAATAAAAAAATTCACATGTAGAAAATTACTAGATCAGTATGTGTACTTTTTATAAATAGTATTTTTCAGCTTTTTTTTACTCAAGTTAAATTTTTTCACGTCTACTACGTCTATAATAATTAATATTTCAATACCAATTTTTTTTAATCCAATCGCTAACATAATTAGTTTAAAAAAAATGTATTATTACTTACTTTACTAATCGTTACAGAAACAGGATCTGGATTTTCCTCAGTAGGACCTTTTCCGCCAATGAAATGTTTAGAGCACACATATGAATATTTATTTATTTTTTCTACTGTTAAATCCACTCTCCTTGATGCATGTATCCATTTATTACATCTAACCCTATCAATATGAGATTTTATGAATGGTATAAAAAACACGTTTTCCTCCGGATAGCGGTTATCCGACGAACACTTCGCAAAACTGCAACGCTTTGTTGGCATTGAAATTGTTAAAAAAAAATGTTTGTGTTCGATTTATGATTTTAAATCATAAATTTATATCACGTAAATAACACTGCGTTAAATGTAAATATTTTATGTTTGTCTCTACTACTAGTGCTGCCTCTCGTGACACGTTTGCTGTACTATTCTCAGTAAAAAGGCTAATTCATACGGAATGTTTAGACATCGCTGTGGGTATACAAGTTCAATCACGAAGTGCTCGCGCTTGGTTAAGGCCTTTAAATTAAAGGGTTCCCCGACTTGCCCAAATTACGGAAATATACCAAGTCACAACGTTAATCCAGCCCACCCCGTATCCTTACTGGGGGGTGATAAATTTTTACGATCGATAAAATTCAACCCCAGAACTAATTAACTTCCGATTCTATCGCCATTTTTGCGAACTAGTCAAATTTCAACCTGCAGCCGACGCTCTGCCGGGCGGATTGTTCATTTAACGATCATTATTCCCTGATTAGCGACCCCTAGCACTGAAATTCACGCCTCGATGATCAGCGGAGGAAAAATATTTTTCAACTCCAGCATTCCAGGATTTGATATTTTTTTAAAGTCGCTCTGGGATCGAGAAAATTTCCGACTGTATAAACGGACCGGACAGTTTTGCGCGGACGATTAATTACAGATTACCCTTCTCTGACCCTGCTGCAGAAACTGCGAACTGCAGACTCGTCGTTTTTGCGTGTCATATAATATTCCGTGGGCGGATATCACAATTTAAACCCAGAATTTATCACGTAAGCCAAGTATTCGTACGGCTAGCATCTCGCGTGGATCGAAGAACGCGGATGTGACGAGTGCTGATGATTTCTTATTTCTATTATAAAGTTATTGTTTGTAGAAATTTATCAAGATGAAAGACGCAGGTATTTTTGTAACGATATTGCTCGATGTCGAACAAGCGGTTTCTTATCGAGGCGTTGAATGAAATTTTTCACACTGTGCGCGAACCCTTATTGCCTTCTTGTTTCAGCATCCAGTAAACCATTAGCGAATTCCGATCTTCGAACATGTACAAGCGTGCAGCGCAGTCTACTCAATTCACACCATTTCACAAGGCTGCATCATCGAGGCACCGCTTCAATACCTGGACACCTGGTACGAAGGGTTAACTATGTCAGCAACCAAAGGAGCGACAAGTAGTTGGTGTCAATATTTTCATGTTGACAATAAATCTGGCAATGCTAAATGTAAATATTGCCCTAAAATTTTAAAAACGTGTGGTAATACAACCAATTCAAAGCAACACATGGAAAGGCAACACTCTGGTATCATAAGTAGTATTGAAAATAAAGAGGTAAGTACCTACTATTTTCTGCTTTGAACCATCCAAATGATGAATCAGGGCACTATTTAAGATGCCCGGGCAATATGAATACACATGTTTATATGAATAAACAATTGGCAGGAAGAATCAATTGCAGCTTTGTCTGCTAATTGTAAGCCATCGACATCTACATATTCTGAAGACTCTATGATTATGATGCCGACCACTTCCGCATCTCAAATTGAAGATCCAGTAGGGCCTTCATCTCCTAATCGATATAAAATGGGCACAGAAGCATCATTCTCAAAACTATTAGAATTTGGATCAGAGGGTTCAAAAAAACAAACAGATCCAGACGCTACAGCGCTATTGAGGTATTGCGATAATTGTTCCTTTCAGCGTGGTCGAAGGACGAGGGTTTGGAAGATGGATTGACTTGCTTGCACCATCAACAATTTAATTCATACCGAACAATTGTATTCATACCATGCATCAATTATACGACGGAGTCTCTTGGATGGATGGAGTCGATTATCATTTTCACACAGCATAGGTACTCATCAGTCTACGAAGATCACAGTCCCAAACTTACCCGCGGACCGGTGTGCGGAATGACCTTCCGCAGCTCGCCCGGCTCCGCCACTGGATGCAGTGGCACATATACCTGGCCGGCGTCGCTGGAGTTGCGAGAGACGCGCGCTCCTAGCGCGCGCGTGCGGTACTTGGACAGTGCTCGCGGTACCGCGCGGCGACAACATAGCGGCAGCGAAGGTCTGACCCTGAGACGTGAGGTGTTTCGGAGTGAGTTCCGAGTCGCTTCGATCTTTCTCTCGATAGTTCCGGTATAATCAAACGCAGCTCAGGCCAGAAATATACTGAGAGAATACGCCTCTTGGATAACTCTAGTGGCGCGGCTCGGTGGCAGATTCAAACTACACATGGACTTGCGAGTGCGGTCAGCTGTGCGATTTACGTATTAATTCAATTAAAACGTACTCTCCGAAATAAACAAAAAATCGGTGATACGAGGCACCATTGTGTTGTGGATTGCAAAAATACCCAATCGAAAAATCCAGAGTTAGCTTTTCATTCGTTTCCGAGACGAAATTGGGAAATCAACAAGAGAAATGAGTTGATCAAGGCTGTCAGAAGAATGTCAATAATATTATAACAATTTGATACAAGGAATTAACGTATTGAAAATATGCAAACGTCAGATTTTCTGTAATCTTTTATTTTTATAGTACACCAGTAGTCCGGTCAGATTAGACCAAAAAATAGGGGTGAGGTTACAAAAATTCACACTCGTCTGAAAATTGATAGGATTGTTCGAAACACTATTATACATGAAATAGGAAAAGTCCTCATCGATCCGACGCCTGGAAAAGAATTTACTCGGGTTCAAAGGTCACAAAATCGGGTTTTTCGCGATTTTCAGCAAAAGCGTAAGTTTCATCATAAAATTAGCCCAGACAAAAATTGTAGATCAGATAATTATCTATAAAAAATGTCAAAATACTTGTTTCCTAAGAGCCACTGTTTTAGAGATGTAACGATTCAAAAAGTTGGGGGAGTTGCATCGTTATAATGTGTATAAGTACACCACATATATACATCACTGAAACTGTAATGCAAGTAAAAATATCGTTCTATCGGTCAGTGTAACTTACACATAAAATATTATAAATATGAGAATTTCGGGCAAAAAGAATCCCAGTCCCTCATTTTATACGCCAGTGTAACCTTGAGCAACATCTGTCTCCCATTCAACTTGTGAGGGATTTTTTATGGTCAACATCAGTTATGAAAATATTAGTGAGAGAACATTTTTATTTATTGGCGTTTTGACACAGAAACCGGCAAAATGGGTTCACAAGGTGACTAAAAAATAAGAAACAAGAAACCATTCAGACATCACTCACACCAAAAAACTTAAAATACGCCTATCAGCCTGTGTCTAAGTTAAATGAAATATGGGTACAGGAAAAGATACTGAAAGGCTAGAAAAAGGAAAGTAGAAAATGACGTTATGTGTGACTCGATACAATGTTAAAAACTTATCTTGTTGGTGGTCTAATGGCCTGAGTAACGAACTGTGACACAAGACGACTACTAATTCGTTACTATTGACGTTGGCTCTCGCTTCGATCCACGTGGCGACGATCGGAGAATGATAACGAATATTATGGTGTTCTGGTCAGATAACATTCCATCAGGATTCGACGTATTCACTGGACAGTGTGCTAGCAGTTACATTTATACGATTTGATTTGTCGAAGGAATTTGAATTAAAAAACAAAGAAAAATGAAGGCGGTTCACGAGGTATTAGGTGTGCGACTCATTGCCGTGGCGTCTTCTCGCAGAGTCTCTTTGCCGCGAACGGATATCCCGTGAGTTTGACTAGTATTGCTACATTTGTGAAGTATTAGTGACCAGGAGGTGGATTGAAGAATGAGGAAGGTTTAGTCGAAATCCGGTCAGGTAAATAGATATATTTAATTGTTGGGCAAACGAACATGTTTGCGTTTGCAACGTTTCAGCCGGGCCGTGCCGACCATCATCAGGCTTTACAAAAATTACAAAATGTTTCAGAAGACAATTCTGATTAGAACAGAAATTCTATTTTTTAAATGTTGTGACGTCTGTCCAATATAACTTTTGCTACAGTCTCCACATGGTATTTTATACACACAATTGATTTTATCTAAATTAGGAGTTACAGATCGTAAGTGAACAAAAAGAGGATATTTAGTAGTATTATTAATTCTAAACGTAATTTCGATGCCTTCAATTTTCAAAACTTTTTTAATTTGGCTAGATACATCTTCAATGTAGGGTATAGTGATGGTGTTCTTAAATTTGTCATAATCATTAGGTTGATTGTTAGAGTCTATATTTCAATCAATAGAATTGTACATTTTTTCAACTCTATACTTTTTAATATCATTGATGAAATGTAAAGGATAGCCATTTGAAATAAGAGTTGTTTCCACGAGTTTTAAGTTTTTTTTTTCTTTGAGAAATTGAGGGTTCGAAATTTTAAGACAACGATCGAACAAAGCTATGGCGACAGATTTTTTATGTTTCATAGAATGATTTGAACGATAATGAATGTATCTACCATATATCCATAAAAATCCACTTGAATCTTACTGTCAAATAACTTCCAAAGTAAATCAAACAAAAGAATTTTTAAAACATCATAGTCACTTAATCGTCACTGATGCTGACAAAGGCAATATAACAGTTGTCATGGACAAGATGGATTTTAAACAAAAATGCCAACATATTCTTAATGATTCCAACACATACACTCTTATCTCTCGTGATCCCACCAATAAGATACAAAAACAAGTCAATGATATGATAAACCTGTGGCACCAGAAAAAATTTATAGATTTAAACTCGGTAAAAAATCTCAAAACCTACAACTCTCTGCCTCCTAAGACATATTTTCTACCAAAATTACACAATATCAATGTACCTCTCAGACCAATTGTATGCAAGATCAATTCACCTACGTACAAAATCTCCAGATTCTGCTCTAGTGTACTCTCTAACATCACAGGTAAATCCAACTATTGTTATGAGCTGGGTCGGCTGAAGACCAAACCACTCGATACGTATAACGCTTAGTTGAGACTAAATTTTCCGGATATATTATTTGAATTTGTTGACACCGTTCCCCCCTTAATTAAACTGGCTTTGATGTAAAAATGGTCACTTACCTTTGTTGTTAGCAGTTGATTTTCGGGCTCTGTGGGGCGGCTCTGCGTGCTCGGCGAGGAGGTATACGGTATTAAATGACTGGTTTACACTCGATATGGGTTTAATTACAATTATACGTTTATTCGATAAAAATGAGGTTAGTTATGTACTATGGTAGAAAGGAAGTTTGTGTTTGAGTAAAATAACGCGGAGTTCGCTCAGCGCTTGACGTGATTGGATTTTGTAATAATAAATTGAGAGAAAGACTTCTTCTTAAAAGCTGACTGACTACTGCTCGACTACCGTTTGACTACCCATTGACTACCCATTGACTACTCATTGACTACTCATTGACTACTCTCTTTTAAAAGATTCGGGTGGTCTTGTCTGAACTACTTCCTGATTGGTTACCAGTATCCTTAAGGGATGCTGGACCAATCAGGAGGGCCTGATAAAATTTTGAGTTTTTCTATTCGTCAAGACTACCCCCGCCCATCGGGTACGGTGTAGCAGGAGAATTTATCATTAACTATCCCGCCTTTACCACACGTGCGGGTAGGAATTTCCGTTTTATGTTTGTATATAATAAAGATATCCTTATTTTAATGTTCGGGCCAATATTGCCCAAACAGACACTTGAGATAGACCCATACGGATCTATCCGTTGCACGTGTTCATTTCCAGAAGTTATAAAAAGGTGATAAAGAGAGCCGTATGCATGCAATGCATACGGAGACGCAAAAATAAAAGTAAAAGATAAAAATATAAAATATAAATGTATTAAATTAGGAGGTAATAAAAAAGATAAAACTAGTGGGTAGGGGCAGAGGAGATCGAGGATGTAACACCTCCCCCCTCCGTTTCAAATGTTAAACGTGTGTTTAACATTTGACGTTCACGTAGATGATCTTCGAGCACACTGGTGGGAATAACTTTTATTGCTTGCGAATGAGGTACGACCGGTGGGTTTTCCATGTCTTGTTCCTTTGTCGAAGTTTCTTCGTTGTTCTTGTTGTGCGATTGGGGTTTTCCCAAATGCGTTAGCAGGGTCGTTAATGAACTGAGTAGTGCCCCCAGCAAAAGTATGCTCCAGCCATAAATGGTGTGCAGGGTATATCCATGGATTCCGACGTTGATTATAGTTTTTATTAATTGAATTATGAAATAAACTCCTATTACTCCAGAACTAGCGGTACCCAACATCATGAACCCGTTCCACATTTTTCGGGATGTAGATTCTGCGATTTTGTTCAAAGAATTTTCGTCCAGTAGGCCGGATAAAGAGATTTTCGTATCAGATACAGAATGTCCAGTTGCACCCCTTGCAACTGCGTTTAGAACGGCTGGCTTCTCGATCGGGAACATCACTCTGTCGCGGTAGCTTTCTAAGTCCTCTTCCGTGTAGATTCCACTGACAGAGAGAGGTGGCGGTTTGGTATACTGCCAAGATAATCTGGTCATCGGTGTAAGTTTCTTCGGTGCTTCTATGATTACCTTGGGTAGCGGTGAAAATGTAATCCATGTTCCATCGATATTGAATGTACTTGGTTGCAATTCGCTGCATTCTCGTTCACTTGATTTTCTCACTATAACACGTGATTTCGGCGTTAAAAAAAGCGACTGATTTTGAAACGTTATTGGAATTTCTTGATGACATGTCTCTGATTTCCTGACGGTTACTGTCACAGGTACACATTTGATTAGTTGCACAACTATTCCTGCTCGTATAGCCATGTAACCTGGTCCCTTCATGACGTTGTATGCGAATTCATCTGGTGTGTGAATTGCAAGTGTAAGGGTGTTGCGTAAAACTTGTTCTTCCAGGGTACATTTTTGTTTAATAAGATCCTTATAAACTTGAGTTATTTGTTTACTAAGGTGTTTTTCCAAATATACGATTTTTGAGTTCATGTATGAAAGGATGTCAACATTCTCGGCGTCAATTTTACTTTCAGCTTTAATTGGGTTTGCAGGGTCAATTTCCACAATGAATAATTTGGGATGTTCTGTTCGTGAGATTTTATAACCGCAGATTTTGAATTCGGTGGTCTTCATTAAGGCAAAAGTCGTCTTTTCACTTGAGTAAGTGTAAACATCTGGTGTAAATCCTTCTTCTTGGGGTTCCTTAATTTTCGTCGCTGGTCCGGTATACAAGGCATTATAACGATCAAGTTTACAATCGTTCGACGGCGAGTTTGTCCAATAGGCATACGATCCATCATTCCCAAAGCAATCAGTATTAGACAACGTACACCTGGTCCCATCCTTCAAAAAGAGCTTATTTTCATCGAATTTGACCGTCGCTGAATATTTTTCGACTGTTACTTTTGCTATCCCCTGAGCGATGACATCTTCCCATTGACCATAGCCATCGTCGTAACTAGCGCCAACACAGCTTCCGGTGTCGGTTATTTTTCCCGCGAAAATTGCGTCTCGTATGTTGGTTCTATTTTGAAGAAGTCCCGATAAGACGACGTTATTTCCCAGTCTTATGATTCCGAAATTATAAAGACCCATACATGCTTCTCTGTTAACTTCGTGTATGTAAACGCGTCGTCCCTTTCTCACCACAGAATTGTGTGAATGCATACCACAATGGTAAACCGTTCTGTCTATCTCAATTTTACATTGAATGACGTCTATGTGATGAAATTCGGCTAATTGAAGTAGTTGGACGTGAATATTTTCAGAACTGGGTTCCCTCTCCGGTATGTCGCATTTTCCGATACTGGCCGTATCGATGATTGATGTTTCTTGATGTTCCTCCACAGTCGTATCCCACCAGTGCCCAAGTTACAGCGGGCAACCATAACATGATCATAAGAATGATTTTACTCATTGTTCCCCTTTGCTAGAACAAAGTGTTCCGTTCATTTAATAATGAGGAAATATTTGCTTATATTAATAGTCTTTTCATTATTTGAAATGAAATCGAGTTATACTTATTTACGTTTAAATGTGTGTGTTATAGAATTTATTTATATCTAGTCCTGCGCTTTCATTAGGCTATTTCTATTTAGTTATAATTAGTTATAATAATGAATTATCCTTTTAGCATTTTCAGTTTATTCATATGAACTATTTTAATCTTATTTCCAACTTGAATTTTGACATCTTGGTTCTCTAATAATTCCTGTATCTCATACGGTCCTGAATATTGATTAGAAAATTTCCCTTTTTTTGGTTCTTTTAGAAGAAAAACTAGGTCTCCTTTCACCAAGTTTAACGAATTTAATTTTTTATCATAATAATATTTGGATTTTTCTTTTGAATGTATCAGATTTTCTTTAGCCTGATTTTGAATATTTTTAATCTTGGTGAAAAGTTCGATTAGGTATTCTTCGTAAGTTCGATCATTCAATTCCTCTATTATTTCATGCTCAGATGGTAATCTTGCTATAATTTGCCGAAAACTAGTTCATAAGGTGTATGTTTTGTTCCCTCATGGACACTTGTATTATAAGAGAACATTGCAAGATCTAACCATTTATCCCAATTATTATTTTTGGTAACATATTGCTTTAAATATTCGGCTAGGACGTGATGTGATCTTTCTATAGACCCATTTGATTGGGGATGAAAAGCGGTTGTTTTACATTGTTTGATTTTAAATTTCTTTGCTATTGTTTTCATTAATGAACTTGTAAGATTAGCACCTTGATCAGTAAGAATTTGCTTAGGAGCTCCAAATTTACAAATGAAGTTATTGATTAGAGCTTCTGCCACATCAATTGAGGTTGTTGAATTTAGGGGTACTGCTACAGAATATTTCGTTAATTGATCTTGAATTGTTAAAAAATATTCATTGTTTGAAGGAGTGATAGGTAAAGGACCTACAATGTCCATAGATATTTTGTCAAAGCTTGAACCTGGTGTATCGGTTAATACCATAGGTTGCTTAGTTTTTACTCTAGTTAGTTTTTTGAGTTGACATTCCATACATCCTGTAACATATTGTTGGATTTGTGATTTCATATTTGGCCAAAAGAAATTCTGTCTGATTCTGTTGTATGTCTTTGTAACTCCCTTATGTCCTCCTATTGGCAGTGCATGATATTCTCGAATTATCTCTGTACGTTCATTAAGCGATGGGACTCTAATTAAATTTTTGCAGATTGTTATTTTACATTCATTATCATAAAAGATGGATTCCAACAAAATTTGAATTTCCTTCCAATCCATCTCATCTATTTTCCTAGTTTTTGCAATTGATAAACTATTCAAATTTAATTCTCGAACGACATCCAATAGAGATTTCAGTGATTCTATAAAAATATCACGGTCTATAGGTGTATTTACCGATTCTTTGATTGGTAGCGCAATACACTTTTTGCTTCCTATTGGAGTTACTCGTGCCCTTCCCAACATAGCTTCGGTGATTTTTGGTAATTTATTTGTATTTTGTAAATCTCTAGATCCCTCATCTAACGGGATCCCTCGAGTAGTTACAAAAATGACACAATTATCGCTACGCATGGAAAGTCTGTCCCTAGTCTCAATAAATTTTAGGTTATTTTGTGGTTCTTCCTGATCTGATTCAAGTTCTACCATTTCTATTTCGCTGCCTGCGGATGATCCTGTATCCTTATCAGATTCACCATCAGAATATTCAATAGGGCTATTCATGATTTCCGCCCTTTCGTTTTCGATAGATTTGTGAACTTTTGCGTCTTGTATATTATTATTCATATTGATAGTTTCTAGGATTTCATCATTTATTGTACTTTTAGATTGCTCTTGGTTTTCATTGTAAAAAAGATTAAAATCGTTTAAAATATCTTCTGCATTGATATGTGTTTTAGTTCTTAGTTTGCGCGTTTTAAAATTGTCTGTGTATCTGTCTGGTGCTCTTATGGTCTGTCTGTCTCGAAGTTTACGACCTGCATTTTCTGTATTCTGAATACTTGGGTCTTCTGATTTTCTATCCTTTTCTACGCCTGGGCCAGCTGTTACACTATCTTCTCGCGATGGACTGCCCTCGTGGTATGATTTATTACCTGAAGGTCCTTGACCCTGTAGCCTATACATATATTTTGGATGTTTCAGTTTTCTTATTGGCATATATAAGTACTTCAAATGGTTCTGCGAAAAGGATATCGATTTTTTCTTTTATCTTTTCCCATGGCAATTTATCTAAACCACTGCCTATCTTAGGCATAGCGATTTTATAACAGTTCAAATTTTCACATAAACTTCTTAGTGATATCAGACTTCGTTCTAATGATTTTAATGTTGGTTTTTCGTTACTTTCCTTTTTCGTTATTAAATAAAATATGTATCTATTACCATCTTTTAGAAAAGCTACGTCACCAACAGATTTTTTCTGAGACTTCAAACGACCAATATTTCCGAAACGTGTTTTGAATTCGCGAGCTATACCTGCGTTCATACAAAGATCTTCTGCTACGCAATGAACTAACGAGTAACTTTCATCTACTGTAAATAAATCCCCTGAAATTAGTTTAGTGTTCTCCCTCGGCTTTTGCATCTTATCCACGAGCTGTTGTTTGATTGCTAATACTTGTGTCTCGCTTAGCACTGGATTTCTAGATAATGCGTCGGCATTCGCGTTTATTTTTCCAGGTTTGTATTCCCAGCTATATTCATATTCCGCGAGTTTTAATCTCCACCGTACGAGTCTCGACATTGGATCTTTGACTGAGTGCAACCAAATTAAAGGTCTATGATCTGTGACCAATTTGAATTTCTTTCCATATAAATATGGTCTGAAATAATTTACCGCGTAGACTATTGCCAATAATTCTTTTTCAATCGTTGAGTAATTTCTTTCTGCTTGGTTTAATAATCTAGATGTATAAGCTATCGGCAAATCTTTTCCGACTGTTCCTTGACTTAATACACCTCCTATTGCGAATCCTGATGCATCTGTTGTTACTATAAAGGGTTTGGTAAAATCAGGATATTGAAGTATTGGATTTTCGCACAGTTTATCTCGTAATTGATTGAAGGCGTTTTGTTGTGTGTCCTTCCAGAGAAATTTAACATCTTTTTTCAAAAGTTCCGTCAAAGGTTTTGCTATTTTAGAGAAATTCGGTACAAAGCGTCGATAGTAACCAATTAGACCTAAGAATTGTTTTATATTCTTTGCGTTCTTGTTTAACACCGTCCTCACTGATTATGTGCCCTAAATAAACTACTTCTTTCTTTAAAAATTCACATTTATCTGGTTGAAGTTTTAAATTCGCATTTCTTAATTTGATCATTAATGAATTGAATTTATTCTCGTGTTCCTTGAGAGAGCTTGAGTATATTACTATGTCATCGAGGTAAACAAATAGTTCTATACCCTGTAAACCCCGTAAAACATGATCCATCAACCTTTGAAACGTTGCTGGAGCGTTCTTCAGACCAAACGGCATTCTTTGAAACTCGAAATGACCATACGGCGTTGAAAATGCTGTTTTAGTTGCATCGATTTCTTTCATTTTGATTTGGTGAAAACCCGAGGCCAAATCGAATATTGAAAAGTATTTTGCACTGCCCAATTGATCTAAAATTTCTGTTATATTCGGTAGCGGGTAGGCGTCTCCTACTGTCTTCTCATTTAAATTTCGGTAATCTATAACCATTCTCCAGCGTTTATTACCCTTGGAATCGTCCTTCTTCGGTACAATCCATAATGGGGAATTATATGGAGATAATGACGGTTTAATAATGTCATTATTTAATAAATCTTTTACCTGCCTATTTATTTCATCTTTATGAATTGGCGGGAATCTATATTGTTTAATATTTATTGGTTGTTCGTCAATTGTATTTATTTCGTGTTCTATAACATTTGTGGCTCCTAATAGCTCACCGGGAATATGAAACCTGTCTTGGTTTTCATATATTAAACGATGTATACTTTCTTTTTCTTCATCGTTCAAGTGTTCGAGTCTTAATAACTCTAATATTTCGTTATAACGTGTTTTTACGTCGATTTTATTAATTTTTCGAATTCTTTGAAAGTTTTGAATGCAATGATCATTTTGGATGCTCTTATTATTTTGAATGCGATGATCATTTTGGATGCTCTTATTATTTTGAATGCGATGATCATTTTGGATGCTCTTATTATTTCGGTTATTTCTTTTTGAAATTAATTCTGGATTTGAAAACAAACCTTGTTGACCTATTCTATCGTCATTTCCCTGCCCTAAGGAAAGGTTTGATTCAGAAATTCCATTTCTCACTAGAGGATTTGCTAAATCACTCACGCAATTTTCCTGCAAGTCAAGCCCTAAGGTTGAATCGTGCAGCGGTATCGCGCCCTCGCTAGGTAGCAAACTTATGGTCGGTACAAGCAATTCTATCTCCTCATCCGTAGAATTAATTATTCGAATATGCGCTTTTCCGTTATCGTTTCTAACTAACGCTTCTCCTAAGAATACTCCCTCTTTTACAGTAAATCTTGGTACGTAACCTTCGTTTACGTCCTTATTTTTTATTTTTATATAGAATGGAGCATTTGAACGCGCGGGAATTGTAACTACCTCTCGCGTAATGAAATAAAATACTAAGTCGTTTATTTCGACTAATTCCTGAGCATAATTAATTGTTGCTTTTTGGGATTGAAAGAAATTTGTTCCCAGTATGCCGGCTTGAGGAATTGGGAAATTATTACTGACGACATGAAAGTAAACGGGCATTCCAGATATTTCAATTTTGACACATCCTAAGGTGTGAACGTAATTATCTGTTATTCCTCTCAATTGCAACACATTATTCATATCAATATTATTCAATGATGAAAGATTTCCTACTTTTAAAAGATTCGGCTCCGATCCCGTATCTATCATTACGTTTATTTCGTCTATCAAGTCCTTAGATTTTATTTTTATTGTAGGTACTTGATCAGTGATTTTTAATTTTATTGTTGCGACGCGGACTCTTGTACCTCCTGAGTAATCATGGCTGTTCGGGTTTGGTTGACCCCCCGGGGTCCGCTTTGTGTTACCGAGGGTCCCTGGCCGTTTCCCGAGTTTTGATTACTGGTATTTCCCTCAACATTTCGGCGATACTGCAGTTTACGACATACTTCTATTGTATGACCTGTTCTTTTACAGTACCTGCAAGATGGTAAGCTCCCATTAGTGGAGTTGCTTTCCCGTTCATTGTTCTGGCTATTTTGAGGTAGGTTTTGTATCGGAATTTCACGCCTATTTTCAAATCTATTATTGTCATTGTCAAATCTCTGGGTATTTCGAGGCTGATTTTGTATCGGGACTTCGCGCCTGTTGTCAAATCTGTTGTTGCCATTGTTTCCGTTATTCTCCCTTTCGTTTAGGGGTTGGTTTTCCCGTTTAAAACGACAATTTATTGTGTTATGATTATTTCGCCCACATATACGGCATTTCAGTGATGCTAGAAAGTTAGTTTGTAGCGCGCTTTCTCTTATTTTTTTCCATATCGAATCGTTTACCCAAATCTATAGCTCCGTCAAATGCTTCGGGAAGGGAAGTGTATCCCTTCAAATATAGCCCTGTGCTAAATTCTGTTGGCAGACCCTCTATGAAGCCTTTTAATGTTTCAGATTCTATGGATTTCTCTGTTTCCTCATCTATGCTACCGTTTGCACGTCGTTCACATTCGAGAATTGAAGTTTTGAGATCTTTAATTCGGCCAATGTATTCAATGATATGTTCACTCGGTCCCTTGAATATTCTAGCTAGTTCTCCGCGGTAGAAATTTACTGATCGAGAAGGTGTGAAAACTGACGATAATTTGTCTAGGAATGATTCGAGCGTGTCAAAGGTTTGATCCTCTACTACAATGTACGCTTTATCTTTTAGCTTTGCTTTAATGTTCCTAACCAACTGTTTTTCTAACCTGGGTGCAATCACACCTTTTGCTCGTCTACATGCTCGGACAAACAGTGAGAAAGCTACATTTTCTCCGTCAAAAGATGGTACTCCTGCCAAAATTGCACCCATCGGAATTGATTGTTCTGCCGTAATAGGTTCTATATAATTTTGCGGATGTTCCATTGCACCCGTATTTACTGTTTTTAATATTTCCTTTAAATTTGCTAATTCTTCCTTTATACTGACATCTGAATTTGGAACGCTTTCCTTGGGTTTTATTGATTTTACTTCTAATTTCGCAATTTCGCGTTCTTCCTCCTTTTGTAAATCTTCTAATAATTTTTGCATTTCTGTTTTCTTCCTTTGGTATTCCTTTTTCCGCTCAGCTAATAGCAACATTTGAGGATTCATAGTTTTCCGTTTTAATTTTCTGTCTTCAAGTTCTTCGATTTGTTTCTGAATTTCAGCCTGTTCTCTTAAAAATTCTTTTTCGCATTTTTCTAATAATATCTGAGGATCTTCAACTGTTTCCAAATCTTGAATAGGATTGCTACAATGCGAACTATCGTTTACGTCTATTTGCATATTTGTTGTTTCTTCTCTTGATTCGGGAGTTTGAGATAATGTTTTATTAGTATTTATGACCGTCTGCTCGGTTTTTTCGGACACTGTCTCTATCCTAATTTCTGATTCAGTTTGTTTATCTAATGATTTTTGATTTGACCGCGCTTCCTCTAATTGTCTCTGCGCTTGAACGCGTTCTTCGCGTTCCTTATCTAAATGTTTTTGTATTTCTAATTGTTTGACTAAAAATTCCCGTTCTAATTTTTCTTGCAGCTCATTCTCTCGTTTCCTCATTTGTTCTTCTTGTTTTTTAGCTAAATCTGCTGACCGTAATTCTACCACTTCTTCAGCTTTTCGTAACCTATTTTGCAAGGCGTTAATTTGATCATTGTATGCAGCTTCTGTTGCCTTAAACTGTTGTAATGTACTAGCAATTTTTTCACGATCTAAATCTAATAGCCGTTTTTCTTTATTCACTTGTTCCGTGTAAGCTAATAATTCTGTTTCCGTAAGTGGAGTAGGCTTTCCGGTTTCATTGTCCTTACTTCGCGTTATCGGCATGATTTTAAAATAAATAGGCTTTGCTGTCACCAATGAGTTTCAATACTCATGAAAAGAAAAATTGAAATCGTAATAATAAAAAAAAAAATTCCGATTTTTAGATAAATTCGATCCGCACCGCTGTTACCACTGTTATGAGCTGGGTCGGCTGAAGACCAAACCACTCGATACGTATAACGCTTAGTTGAGACTAAATTTTCCGGATATATTATTTGAATTTGTTGACACCGTTCCCCCCTTAATTAAACTGGCTTTGATGTAAAAATGGTCACTTACCTTTGTTGTTAGCAGTTGATTTTCGGGCTCTGTGGGGCGGCTCTGCGTGCTCGGCGAGGAGGTATACGGTATTAAATGACTGGTTTACACTCGATATGGGTTTAATTACAATTATACGTTTATTCGATAAAAATGAGGTTAGTTATGTACTATGGTAGAAAGGAAGTTTGTGTTTGAGTAAAATAACGCGGAGTTCGCTCAGCGCTCGACGTGATTGGATTTTGTAATAAAAAATTGAGAGAAAGACTTCTTCTTAAAAGCTGACTGACTACTTGATCGACTACTGTTTGACTACTCATTGACTACTCATTGACTACTCATTGACTACTCATTGACTACTCTCTTTTAAAAGATTCGGGTGGTCTTGTCTGAACTACTTCCTGATTGGTTACCAGTATCCTTAAGGGATGCTGGACCAATCAGGAGGGCCTGATAAAATTTTGAGTTTTTCTATTCGTCAAGACTACCCCCGCCCATCGGGTACGGTGTAGCAGGAGAATTTATCATTAACTATCCCGCCTTTACCACACGTGCGGGTAGGAATTTCCGTTTTATGTTTGTATATAATAAAGATATCCTTATTTTAATGTTCGGGCCAATATTGCCCAAACAGACACTTGAGATAGACCCATACGGATCTATCCGTTGCACGTGTTCATTTCCAGAAGTTATAAAAAGGTGATAAAGAGAGCCGTATGCATGCAATGCATACGGAGACGCAAAAATAAAAGTAAAAGATAAAAATATAAAATATAAATGTATTAAATTAGGAGGTAATAAAAAAGATAAAACTAGTGGGTAGGGGCAGAGGAGATCGAGGATGTAACACTACAATCAAATGGTAAATGATGTGTTGGAGATAATCATTTCTCGGTCTGGATTTCTCTTACCATTTATCGATCCATTTTCAATCAGAAGTGATCTCAAAAGCAGTCTAATGTTAGTAAATAATGTTTCAATAGTTTTCATTTCATTCTTGTTTTTGATTTAATTCGTTATTTTATCGGCTTTGTTTGTCTGTCTATCGTTTCATTTACGCGAGTTTATTTTTTGGGGGCTTATTTGTTATCGATATCTGAATCAATCGTCGGATTCGTCTCCGAGTCAGTGCGTAGATTTGTTTGCTCGCGAGTTATTTCGCGTGCTTTTTCACAGTGGTGAAACACACAGCGTGGGATGTATTGAACGTTCGCTGTTGTCTTTGCACGGTTAATGCGAAATGGGGTGTAATATCACCCCGCTGAAAAATTAACTACGTCTAGGGCTCTGTGACGTTGTCCGAGGCTTGGATGAAGCATCTGGTCTACTTTCCGTTACACGGCTTTATTTTATCAGGCTGGAGATATCGAATCGCGCGATGAAAATAAATATCTGCGTATATTGATGAGCGAAATGGCAATTAGAAGATTGGTATATGTATGTATTATTAATGGCTGCAGTGCGTTCCGAATTTGTTACGAAATACGGGCAATTGATTTTTACGATTGTACAATTTCAAGGTAACATGTATACGTCGCTAAAATTTCATGGAAAGATACCGAGTTCATATTTTAGATCGTCGATAAAATACAATTTACACTACTGCGGTTTTGAATAATTGCCAATACAGTTTTAATTTAAGTCTGCAGCAGTAAGTAAGCGCGAAAAATATTTATGTGAACTTAATGTGTCGAATAAATCTACTGTGAGTTGTACTTACACTTGTATGTTCTTTATTGTTAGTTATAAGACTCGGTAACCGAGTTCTCTATTTGAGGTTTTTTTTTTTTATAAGAAAACGTAATATTTCTAAAATCGAATATTTTAATCTCGACCCGAAGTTCACTGACAACGAAGTGAAAAAGAATACGTTATTGCATGCTTGTTCAATATAATTACTGATATAATATTCGGGGAAAAGTTTTTCTCAAATAATTCAAGTGAGAAATTCACTTGCATTTTGACGACTTACTGATAAAATTTTACAATTTAGATTATAGATTTAGTCTGCAAGGATAATTCTATAAAATCAACGAAAATATCCTGATTTGCAATTTCTAATCTGGCCGTTTTTAAAACGATTAATGAAGTGAAATAATAGTATCAGAAGTACAGATTTTAGTATTAGACATTTATTTGTCAATTCAATCATTTACAATGACAACAGAGCGTTACAAATTAAATATGCGAGTTCTTATCATTACATACACACATCATCATATGAGTTACGTTATAATCGGTTCAAAATTATCATCACATTCTAATCAATGCATGATAAATTTCATAGAAATATAACATTACATTTTTTAAACCTATATGTTACACCTATCCTTGTAACAGGAACACTTGGAAGAAATTTAATTTTTTTCTTTTCATATTCGAAATTTTTTTTTTTCCATTCTACTATATCGCTAGTATTATTATCAAATCGTTCACGTTACTTTGACGGCCTTCAAAATTTATTGTCAATCGAAAGAATTACTAGTTGCCGTCAAAGAAAAATGAAAAAACTTTGAAATATGTCTAAGGATTAAGAAATTTACAAAAATGAAGAAACTGAAAAATGCTTAAGAATTAAGATATCGATACAAGCATAAGTCTTAGTCAATAACTGGCGTACCATTTGTCGTAAGATGAGATAAGCTCCTTTGAAAGAGACGCTCAAGTCATGTCAAAAACTTACACAAGTGTCGTGCGCTGCATGTGGCGATCGGATGTGTCCGGTGCGTCATTCAAATTTCCTCCGTTTCCTGATATGTTGTCAGTCTCGTTTTCGGTGCACGTGGTATCTTTGTTATACAAGGATAACCCGTTCAGTAATGAACTCACACAGGGAACGGCTCGCGAACCTTCACAGAATCCTGAATCGACCACCAGTGGGTCGTGGAACCTGACCTTCTTGGGACTGGCTTTCCTGTTTCGATCGGAGGTCCTTCCCCAGCCGTCTTGGCCGTCAGCCTGCGGCGAACGGATGCAACTTCCGCCTCGCTTTTGACCATTCTTCTTTTTGTGTTTTGGTACCGATATCCTGATCGCACCGTCTTCTACGGTGCAGGTCGTAAACGTTATCTCTCCGTTTCTGTCCCTCCCTTGCACCACGTAGCTGTAGGATAAACGTTTGGTTCTCGAACCCGACGCCTTGTGGAAGCTACAAGAGGGACGTAGTTTGCTCGAACACAGAGCCTTTGAACAGAAACTGCTGCCCGAACTCTTGGCGGGGATCGAGATGGGCCGATTCTCTATTTCGTCGTCCTCCTTGCATTCCAATGCCTCCAGCAGCTTCTTCACGAAGTTCGCAGAAGTTGAAGATGAGTAGCTTGACATTGCCTTCTCCGATCACGACATTTCGCGTTCAGTTCCTCGATTATTTCTTCTACGAAACTTCTGGTCGGCGATCGTTGCTCGTGTCTTTGTATAATCTTTTCCATGACAGTCGACTTCCTTGACTACACGAAGAAGCGGTTGTGGTCCTCCGCGTCCAATTCGTCTTCGAGAAAATTGTCCCTCTTGTCTGTCTCTTCGGATTTCATTTCGCTATCGGTCAGGATCTCCTCAATATCACTCAGCCACCTTTCGCCCTGCGTTTTCACCGGGCAATTAAATTTTTTCGGAGTCGATGTGGCTAATGGTAGTATTTGCTTAATGTTTTCGAGGCTCGAAATTTCCGACGACGAGACTTAGTTACAGTCCATGTTATCCTCGGGCGGTTCCTGGTCTTCCGAACTCGACTTCTTCGCCGGAGCGAATTCCTCGACGCGAATTACGCTGTCGGTGCTAACGACCATCTCGTCTTCCTCCAGGTTGTCTAGTTTCTCCGTAGGAACAGGCGGAAGGACCAGGTTCAAGTTCTCTACCTTCGGTGACCCTGACATTTTTGGCAATGTCTTACTCACGTGCATCTTCGAGTAAGCCGCTGACAGTTCCATGATCTCCCCACGCATGTCTAATTCCGGACGTGGAGACAGTCGTGCGGTCCTTGTCAAAATCGGCGTCGCACCGGCTGTAAAAACAAAATGATACAATTTTAAATAAGACACCGTTTGTCAGCCGCCAAAAAATTGATTTTTCTAAAGAAACGAGACGTTGAATTCAATTTATTTCCCGAATTTGAGAATCAAGTTTTTCGAAAATCATGAGGTTAAAATTTCTAATTTTTCTTTTACCTTTTTTTTCATACAAAGGTACGTTCGTTGCAAATATTTCAATACCCGGAACATAGATCCTTCAGACGATGAGTATGGAGCATTCAATTAAAGATTTAAACCGCGTATCTAACTGTCGTTCAACTTGGTTCGTTTACACCGCTATTTTGTAATGACACATCGATTCTTACCTTCCATTGCCGCCATGTACTTTTTGCCGAGTTCGATCAAGTGTGCCTTAGTCGATTGAAAGCTCTTCCTAGTGGATGGGCGGCTCAGGGTCGGTCGTGGGGCAGTCATCCTACCTCTACGCCTATTCTTAAAGCAATCGGGCATCGTCAGCCGCTCGAATGATTTCTTCGCCCTCATTTCGATTTCGCTCGGTCGACGTGGCTTCTGAAAAAAGTAGGAAAGAAACATGGTTATAATCGTGTCATTTATTCGGAAAAAGACGAACACTCGAAAGTTCTCAAAATAACCATTACGTCTATTAGTATCGTTGAAACATCAACGTCTGTGTCAAATTAGCAAAAGAATAAATAAAAAAAGTTCAAAACTTTTCAACTTACGTCTTCTTCGTCGTTTTGGCAAGTTGTGTTGCTGAAACAGCCGGGAACAGACATCGAAGCCATCGTAGTCGATTTTTTTTTTCCTACTCAACAACTAGACGGATCAAACTTTAAATCCAACTGGACTTGAACAGATTCCGTTCGAAACTTTAACTCGGGATACCTTGCAACGTCAAGGGCTAGCTCAGACTCTACAGGTGTTACTACCTCTGCGATTGACTGAGGAATAATGCTCATCGGGTCAAGACGTGCGATATTTATACTCTACGCTAGAAATACCGTTATCACCGCCAGTTTCAGGCTGACCAATCAGGTGCCGCCCTAATGAGCAAAGGGACTACCTGGCCGGCCGAAGGGTGTTTGTGATTCGATGGTCCGCCCGAACCTCTGCTGCACTCGCCTTGCAGCAGACTTTTCGAAAATGTCGGGAGTGGGGCGGTGCGGTATTAGATTTTAACATTTTTCGATCTGGGTAAAAAATTAGAAATATCGAAAAATTGAAGGGTCGTAATATCAAATATCCAAAAACGTGAAAGCGTTACTCTTACGTTTGAATAATGTAAAAAGTCGAAGGGTGGAATAAGGCGAAGCACAAGATATGGATTTGAATCATGACGATTGTATGTTCCGGTCTTAATCATTCCGAAGACTTTATATTTTGGCATTTCTACATTTTTAAATTCTGTGAAATAGATTTTCGCGGTTTAGAAAATTCTATGCTGTGAAGCTTCACCATTTTTATCCTTTAACCGAAAAATTTGCGTACATCTTCTATTCAGGGAAAAGAAGAGATTTTGTGCCATTCTTGTCATGGTTATCGGACGAAAATATTTCTCAAGTCTATCGGAAATGAATTCCGACGAATCCCGTTCTCGTACGTATTGAGCGATGATGCTTTTTTATTTATTCGACTTATAGTGTTTGTTATCGTTCACGCTTCTAATTATTGACTGGAGCATTTTCTTTCACACGATTGTCCCAAGTTTAAAACAAGTTTATCATTTTTCTTGGGTTTGTTTTTCTACAACGATTATACTCGTTTATGTATCGTTGTACGAAGCTAAAAAAATGCCGATTTTGAACACGTTGAAGAGATTTTCCACATTCTTTGTCGGCAAACGATCATTTCGAGCAATCGTCCAATCGCGAATTATTTTTACTTCTATTTACACGCTTCTGATTCCGAAAAATGTTCTTCTCATCGTTTTTCGAAATACGGACGAATTGAAAATAAATAATACTCTTGAAAAAAGGTACACTGAGAAAAAATCGTTATCGGATTTTATAAATATCAATTGATCCAAATAATCCATGCGTTTGTAAAGTCGTGAGACCACATTTATTCAAAGCGACAATTTATGTAATTTTTAAATTACGTCCGAACACGTAACGTACTACTCTAGGGCATATAAATGTTGTGTAAATTAGCTGGGCTACATGATTTAAGATTTTTTTTTCAATACGTTGTGCTATTGGTATTGATTGCCACCGAACAAGTGTAGCAGCGTCACTCCAAAATAGTTTTTGGAAAACATGGCTGGATCAAAACTATAACCCAACATATCGCTTCGGATACCCTTACGAAAAAAAACCCTTAATATGGGGGTGAATTCGTACCCTCAATTCTTTTCTTATGGGAATTCAGCAATACCTATGAATTAGGGCTACGAATTGACACCCAAGTTGAGGGTTTTTTCCGTGAAGGTATCGTTGGCAGATTCGTATGAATCTAGATTAATTGAATGCGAAGGATTCGGGTACACAAGCATTTTTGAAGCTACTTTTCAATCGAGGAAGCTTGCCGTCTACAAGGGATCGAAATTGGTACTACTGTAAATCAATCGTCATTTCGATTCAAAAATGTGAAACATGCACGTCAACGTCGGGGTGACCACAGGTCAGAGAATTCTGGAAAACCTGGAAAACCTGCAAATGTCATGGAATTCTGCAATTCTCGCATAGTCAGGGAATCGTTTACTATATACTTTTTTCATACAAATACGTCCCAAAGTTTTTTTGAGCTTTAGATAAATTAGATCGAATACCAATTTTCTTACCATCACCGCAAGGTTCGCTTCAAACTTTGATTATTCCTGAATATTACATTACGAACGACTGCGCATCGGCTAGCTGTGACAGTGTAACTGAAGTTACAGTTAGTACTTTCGAAAAAAAAAAAAAAAGTAGAATTGTATGGAAAATACGTATTTTCTTTCAATATGTTTTAGCGAATATAGTCGAATGTTTCAGGGAAAATGATAAAATTTTTGTCCGGAAAACCTGGAAAAGTCGGGGAATATCGTGATGGATATTCACTGGCTACGCTGCAGCTTAGTCAGACCGAGTGAAGTACGATCGTACTTTCGAAATTGGTTTTATAAGAGATATCTTTTAGTGAGGATTCCTTCCGGCTGTATGTGAAAAGAGTTTTACAAGTGAAAGCCCAAGAAAAATTTCGCTCCGAAACCTGGAAACACACCAGTGTGAGTCATCGGTATAGGTATACCTAAGCGTCGGTCGTTCAATAAAGCGAATATCAACCCCCCGATGTTTAATGGGCTCGCGTTTTGGATTTGGCATTAGTCAGTTTTCAGTCATTTGGAGTTGTTCACAGTCGAATGGCTCGATACAAGGGTATAAATGACTTACCTGAGCCGTACGAGAGACAAAATGCATTCCCGAATCAGTGGGAGGTGTAAGCTTGAGCAAACGTTCGAGGAAGGAAGGGTGCAGAAATCGGTTCAAAATCGGTTTTATTTCTCTACACTGCCATGCGAAGTCCTCAAGCCGTCCCAGATTCCGGGGCGACATTTTCGCAACGGCTTAAATACGCGCTAAAAATTCGTGAATAAAGTTTTGAAACTTGTTTGACTGTTATACAAACGTTTTAATTAAATAAAGTAAAGGCGTTTACATCGATCAATTGTTTATTCCATCAGCGAGAATATGAAGTAAAAATTTCTACGTGGAAACGCAGCTTGTAGATATTTCACGCTGGTTCAATCCACTTATGCCAATTGCCGAATAAGCGCGATAGCTGGCTTCAAACTTTGCACCAGCCGTTAAGCGGCTCGTGAAAAAGCGACACCGCGAATACGAGACTTGTGTGAAACCGAATGTCGAAATTTATCGCGAACGAAAAAAACTAAGGCTGATTATCTCGTTCTTCGTCAAGGTATACGAATTTTATGGAATAATTGTGATGGCATTTCCGTTAAAAAAAAGGCTGAAACCGCCGTAAGCGCTGTGTTCAAAAATTCGACTTTCAAAAATTTCGTTTTCCCAGTTTTAGCCGGTGATCTGGTACGACCTTCACCGAAGAGACTCACTTCGTTCCTTTCAACAAGCAAAATCCTTTCTGGTCTCAATTACAGCTAAGGATTATAGATTGACCAAAAAGCCATCATGACTCCATTTTCCCAGAAGTGTGCAGCGGTGGCCTTTATTTAACAACCTTACAGCAATATCTGTCTGGAATTTAGTGCCCTCGCAGCTAATTATTCCGATACTCCGGCAATCTGTCCTTCTTCGAATAGACGAGCCCGGGCAAAGTCCATAATCCAAATCCGACAATGAAGGATGCAGTTACAAGTCTCGAATGCCAACGAAAATGCGGTTATTAACCCGACAATATCGAGCGGCTTATGATTCCCCAACATGATTCTCGCCTTTCCTACCCGGGGTAGGTGGTGAATTTTTAATTGCACTGGGCAGGAATCGCACTTAAGAAAGAGCCACCCCGGGGGTACGAGTAAGGCTGCCAGACGTCCGGTTTACCTGACCCCCAATAAAGTGACGCCGATGAACTTCGGAACATTATTTGCAAACGGAGTCGACCACAGAAGTTCCAGGAACAATGTTAACGCGAGAATAATTGAAAGGCCCGAATAAGGTCCAGCAATGTATTGACTCGACGAGTCATACTTGGAATTCATGTAAACCATTTCACCACTATATCCAAGAGTGTACGATCGTACTTCACTCGGTCTGACTAAGCTGCAGCGTAGCCAGTGAATATCAATCACGATATTCCCCGACTTTTCCAGGCTTTCCAGACAAAAATCTTATCATTTTCCCTGAAACATTTGACTATATTCGTTGAAACATATTGAGAAAAAAGAGGTATTTTCCATACAATTTCTACTTTTTGAAGTTATACTTCTTTAGGCGCGTTATGAAAAACTGATGAGAGTGAAATTTCAAGATGAGCGCGCATCACTGTAACACAAAATTAACAGGATGAAGTTGCCTACTCAACCGAATTCATTGAGTCTCGAGTCACAACACGTGTTTTATTATCATACAAGTGCGAAATATATATGTGGTAACAAAATATATTCAGTAGTAATTCAAATGGAATATTTGGATTAATATTATTTACTATTTGTGAATATTAGTGAAAAAATAGTGCTAAAATACTTTTTCAAGTGCTCCAATATAATTGAGGTTAGTTAGCCGTATGTATTATTTATTGATATAAATTAAAATATCATTATTTAATTTAATTAATACTAAATATTATTACATTATCAATGTTGAGTATTTATTATTGGTTTTTTGATATATACAAAATAAAGAAATAAATTAAATAGAACATTCAATAAAAAGTTCGTGACAAAAATTTAAAAGATCATTTAAATATAATGTAAGACATCCGTTATTTGTTTTATTGTTTTTTGATGATGCCAAAGAAGTATAACTTCTCACGCGCGTACATGAGTTCACGCACCCATTTTTTTTTTTTTTTTTTCGAAAGTACTAACTGTAACTTCAGTTACACTGTCACAGCTAGCCGATGCGCAGTCGTTCGTAATGTAATATTCAGGAATAATCAAAGTTTGAAGCGAACCTTGCGGTGATGGTAAGAAAATTGGTATTCGATCTAATTTATCTAAAGCTCAAAAAAACTTTGGGACGTATTTGTATGAAAAAAGTATATAGTAAACGATTCCCTGACTATGCGGGAATTGCAGAATTCCATGACATTTGCAGGTTTTCCAGGTTTTCCAGAATTCTCTGACCTGTGGTCACCCCGACGTTGACGTGCATGTTTCACATTTTTGAATCGAAATGACGATTGATTTACAGTAGTACCAATTTCGATCCCTTGTAGACGGCAAGCTTCCTCGATTGAAAAGTAGCTTCAAAAATGCTTGTGTACCCGAATCCTTCGCATTCAATTAATCTAGATTCATACGAATCTGCCAACGATACCTTCACGGAAAAAACCCTCAACTTGGGTGTCAATTCGTAGCCCTAATTCATAGGTATTGCTGAATTCCCATAAGAAAAGAATTGAGGGTACGAATTCACCCCCATATTAAGGGTTTTTTTTCGTAAGGGTATCCGAAGCGATATGTTGGGTTATAGTTTTGATCCAGCCATGTTTTCCAAAAACTATTTTGGAGTGACGCTGCTACACTTGTTCGGTGGCAATCAATACCAATAGCACAACGTATTGAAAAAAAAATCTTAAATCATGTAGCCCAGCTAATTTACACAACATTTATATGCCCTAGAGTAGTACGTTACGTGTTCGGACGTAATTTAAAAATTACATAAATTGTCGCTTTGAATAAATGTGGTCTCACGACTTTACAAACGCATGGATTATTTGGATCAATTGATATTTATAAAATCCGATAACGATTTTTTCTCAGTGTACCTTTTTTCAAGAGTATTATTTATTTTCAATTCGTCCGTATTTCGAAAAACGATGAGAAGAACATTTTTCGGAATCAGAAGCGTGTAAATAGAAGTAAAAATAATTCGCGATTGGACGATTGCTCGAAATGATCGTTTGCCGACAAAGAATGTGGAAAATCTCTTCAACGTGTTCAAAATCGGCATTTTTTTAGCTTCGTACAACGATACATAAACGAGTATAATCGTTGTAGAAAAACAAACCCAAGAAAAATGATAAACTTGTTTTAAACTTGGGACAATCGTGTGAAAGAAAATGCTCCAGTCAATAATTAGAAGCGTGAACGATAACAAACACTATAAGTCGAATAAATAAAAAAGCATCATCGCTCAATACGTACGAGAACGGGATTCGTCGGAATTCATTTCCGATAGACTTGAGAAATATTTTCGTCCGATAACCATGACAAGAATGGCACAAAATCTCTTCTTTTCCCTGAATAGAAGATGTACGCAAATTTTTCGGTTAAAGGATAAAAATGGTGAAGCTTCACAGCATAGAATTTTCTAAACCGCGAAAATCTATTTCACAGAATTTAAAAATGTAGAAATGCCAAAATATAAAGTCTTCGGAATGATTAAGACCGGAACATACAATCGTCATGATTCAAATCCATATCTTGTGCTTCGCCTTATTCCACCCTTCGACTTTTTACATTATTCAAACGTAAGAGTAACGCTTTCACGTTTTTGGATATTTGATATTACGACCCTTCAATTTTTCGATATTTCTAATTTTTTACCCAGATCGAAAAATGTTAAAATCTAATACCGCACCGCCCCACTCCCGACATTTTCGAAAAGTCTGCTGCAAGGCGAGTGCAGCAGAGGTTCGGGCGGACCATCGAATCACAAACACCCTTCGGCCGGCCAGGTAGTCCCTTTGCTCATTAGGGCGGCACCTGATTGGTCAGCCTGAAACTGGCGGTGATAACGGTATTTCTAGCGTAGAGTATAAATATCGCACGTCTTGACCCGATGAGCATTATTCCTCAGTCAATCGCAGAGGTAGTAACACCTGTAGAGTCTGAGCTAGCCCTTGACGTTGCAAGGTATCCCGAGTTAAAGTTTCGAACGGAATCTGTTCAAGTCCAGTTGGATTTAAAGTTTGATCCGTCTAGTTGTTGAGTAGGAAAAAAAAAATCGACTACGATGGCTTCGATGTCTGTTCCCGGCTGTTTCAGCAACACAACTTGCCAAAACGACGAAGAAGACGTAAGTTGAAAAGTTTTGAACTTTTTTTATTTATTCTTTTGCTAATTTGACACAGACGTTGATGTTTCAACGATACTAATAGACGTAATGGTTATTTTGAGAACTTTCGAGTGTTCGTCTTTTTCCGAATAAATGACACGATTATAACCATGTTTCTTTCCTACTTTTTTCAGAAGCCACGTCGACCGAGCGAAATCGAAATGAGGGCGAAGAAATCATTCGAGCGGCTGACGATGCCCGATTGCTTTAAGAATAGGCGTAGAGGTAGGATGACTGCCCCACGACCGACCCTGAGCCGCCCATCCACTAGGAAGAGCTTTCAATCGACTAAGGCACACTTGATCGAACTCGGCAAAAAGTACATGGCGGCAATGGAAGGTAAGAATCGATGTGTCATTACAAAATAGCGGTGTAAACGAACCAAGTTGAACGACAGTTAGATACGCGGTTTAAATCTTTAATTGAATGCTCCATACTCATCGTCTGAAGGATCTATGTTCCGGGTATTGAAATATTTGCAACGAACGTACCTTTGTATGAAAAAAAAGGTAAAAGAAAAATTAGAAATTTTAACCTCATGATTTTCGAAAAACTTGATTCTCAAATTCGGGAAATAAATTGAATTCAACGTCTCGTTTCTTTAGAAAAATCAATTTTTTGGCGGCTGACAAACGGTGTCTTATTTAAAATTGTATCATTTTGTTTTTACAGCCGGTGCGACGCCGATTTTGACAAGGACCGCACGACTGTCTCCACGTCCGGAATTAGACATGCGTGGGGAGATCATGGAACTGTCAGCGGCTTACTCGAAGATGCACGTGAGTAAGACATTGCCAAAAATGTCAGGGTCACCGAAGGTAGAGAACTTGAACCTGGTCCTTCCGCCTGTTCCTACGGAGAAACTAGACAACCTGGAGGAAGACGAGATGGTCGTTAGCACCGACAGCGTAATTCGCGTCGAGGAATTCGCTCCGGCGAAGAAGTCGAGTTCGGAAGACCAGGAACCGCCCGAGGATAACATGGACTGTAACTAAGTCTCGTCGTCGGAAATTTCGAGCCTCGAAAACATTAAGCAAATACTACCATTAGCCACATCGACTCCGAAAAAATTTAATTGCCCGGTGAAAACGCAGGGCGAAAGGTGGCTGAGTGATATTGAGGAGATCCTGACCGATAGCGAAATGAAATCCGAAGAGACAGACAAGAGGGACAATTTTCTCGAAGACGAATTGGACGCGGAGGACCACAACCGCTTCTTCGTGTAGTCAAGGAAGTCGACTGTCATGGAAAAGATTATACAAAGACACGAGCAACGATCGCCGACCAGAAGTTTCGTAGAAGAAATAATCGAGGAACTGAACGCGAAATGTCGTGATCGGAGAAGGCAATGTCAAGCTACTCATCTTCAACTTCTGCGAACTTCGTGAAGAAGCTGCTGGAGGCATTGGAATGCAAGGAGGACGACGAAATAGAGAATCGGCCCATCTCGATCCCCGCCAAGAGTTCGGGCAGCAGTTTCTGTTCAAAGGCTCTGTGTTCGAGCAAACTACGTCCCTCTTGTAGCTTCCACAAGGCGTCGGGTTCGAGAACCAAACGTTTATCCTACAGCTACGTGGTGCAAGGGAGGGACAGAAACGGAGAGATAACGTTTACGACCTGCACCGTAGAAGACGGTGCGATCAGGATATCGGTACCAAAACACAAAAAGAAGAATGGTCAAAAGCGAGGCGGAAGTTGCATCCGTTCGCCGCAGGCTGACGGCCAAGACGGCTGGGGAAGGACCTCCGATCGAAACAGGAAAGCCAGTCCCAAGAAGGTCAGGTTCCACGACCCACTGGTGGTCGATTCAGGATTCTGTGAAGGTTCGCGAGCCGTTCCCTGTGTGAGTTCATTACTGAACGGGTTATCCTTGTATAACAAAGATACCACGTGCACCGAAAACGAGACTGACAACATATCAGGAAACGGAGGAAATTTGAATGACGCACCGGACACATCCGATCGCCACATGCAGCGCACGACACTTGTGTAAGTTTTTGACATGACTTGAGCGTCTCTTTCAAAGGAGCTTATCTCATCTTACGACAAATGGTACGCCAGTTATTGACTAAGACTTATGCTTGTATCGATATCTTAATTCTTAAGCATTTTTCAGTTTCTTCATTTTTGTAAATTTCTTAATCCTTAGACATATTTCAAAGTTTTTTCATTTTTCTTTGACGGCAACTAGTAATTCTTTCGATTGACAATAAATTTTGAAGGCCGTCAAAGTAACGTGAACGATTTGATAATAATACTAGCGATATAGTAGAATGGAAAAAAAAAAATTTCGAATATGAAAAGAAAAAAATTAAATTTCTTCCAAGTGTTCCTGTTACAAGGATAGGTGTAACATATAGGTTTAAAAAATGTAATGTTATATTTCTATGAAATTTATCATGCATTGATTAGAATGTGATGATAATTTTGAACCGATTATAACGTAACTCATATGATGATGTGTGTATGTAATGATAAGAACTCGCATATTTAATTTGTAACGCTCTGTTGTCATTGTAAATGATTGAATTGACAAATAAATGTCTAATACTAAAATCTGTACTTCTGATACTATTATTTCACTTCATTAATCGTTTTAAAAACGGCCAGATTAGAAATTGCAAATCAGGATATTTTCGTTGATTTTATAGAATTATCCTTGCAGACTAAATCTATAATCTAAATTGTAAAATTTTATCAGTAAGTCGTCAAAATGCAAGTGAATTTCTCACTTGAATTATTTGAGAAAAACTTTTCCCCGAATATTATATCAGTAATTATATTGAACAAGCATGCAATAACGTATTCTTTTTCACTTCGTTGTCAGTGAACTTCGGGTCGAGATTAAAATATTCGATTTTAGAAATATTACGTTTTCTTATAAAAAAAAAAAACCTCAAATAGAGAACTCGGTTACCGAGTCTTATAACTAACAATAAAGAACATACAAGTGTAAGTACAACTCACAGTAGATTTATTCGACACATTAAGTTCACATAAATATTTTTCGCGCTTACTTACTGCTGCAGACTTAAATTAAAACTGTATTGGCAATTATTCAAAACCGCAGTAGTGTAAATTGTATTTTATCGACGATCTAAAATATGAACTCGGTATCTTTCCATGAAATTTTAGCGACGTATACATGTTACCTTGAAATTGTACAATCGTAAAAATCAATTGCCCGTATTTCGTAACAAATTCGGAACGCACTGCAGCCATTAATAATACATACATATACCAATCTTCTAATTGCCATTTCGCTCATCAATATACGCAGATATTTATTTTCATCGCGCGATTCGATATCTCCAGCCTGATAAAATAAAGCCGTGTAACGGAAAGTAGACCAGATGCTTCATCCAAGCCTCGGACAACGTCACAGAGCCCTAGACGTAGTTAATTTTTCAGCGGGGTGATATTACACCCCATTTCGCATTAACCGTGCAAAGACAACAGCGAACGTTCAATACATCCCACGCTGTGTGTTTCACCACTGTGAAAAAGCACGCGAAATAACTCGCGAGCAAACAAATCTACGCACTGACTCGGAGACGAATCCGACGATTGATTCAGATATCGATAACAAATAAGCCCCCAAAAAATAAACTCGCGTAAATGAAACGATAGACAGACAAACAAAGCCGATAAAATAACGAATTAAATCAAAAACAAGAATGAAATGAAAACTATTGAAACATTATTTACTAACATTAGACTGCTTTTGAGATCACTTCTGATTGAAAATGGATCGATAAATGGTAAGAGAAATCCAGACCGAGAAATGATTATCTCCAACACATCATTTACCATTTGATTGTAGACCAAAATTTTCTCATCACTAGATAATATTTTATCCAACTATTCTATCGTTGAAATCATCCTAATTAACCGATTGTTTGATGCTGATTTTCAAGTTAGTCAGGCGCCAAAACTTCCGGAATTAGTCGAATCGCACAGTTCGGAAAAAAAATGCCGTTCAAACCTGTCTACGTCGACTCCTATAAAATTTTTGAAACTCCAAAGTTGGAGCTCGTAGCGTAATTCGGAATAAATCTATTCAGTCTGAAACATAAAAATTCAGTTTTCAGAGCTTTTCTTCTCGCTTTAACTTAGAAGTGATCAGGTTCCGGATTTGTTCAGTTAAGTAGTCTTTGAGTAATTCATATAACACGCTCTTTTTTATAAGTCATAAATAATTAAATTCTGAGTCTAATCGGTCGAGTAAAATGTTTTTTCCGATAGAGTATTTTCAGTTCAAAATAGACTTCAGCGGGAAATTTTATTCAACCTTATCGTACAGGTCGGTTCAATAACTGTTTGTTTCAATATTTTTTTGAGTGAATGTATATGCGGTATTCCAGTTCAACCGAGACAACAACAAAGTACCTACATCCCGCCCTAACTGAATTTCGTTTGAAACCGTATTTCTGAAATGTTTTTTCTTACTTGCCAAACCTAAAAAGTACTCTTTTCACTTCCAAAGCGTCGAATAATTATCGCCAAAGTCGAAATTTCACAAAAAATGATAATAATAATAATAATAATAATGAACAAAACAGTAAATACGGAAAGCCTGAGTTGAGCTTTGGTAAAAAATGCAAAAAAGAAGTTTGAAAACAGCCCAAGTCGTCTTTGATCTTTTGCAATCTCAGATTCGCAAGGGGTATAGGAAAAATTTGAAAAAATTAGGTCTTTTGTTAACACGAGGAGTCAGGTTTTCCACTACGGAAACCTGTAATCAGCGACAGTGAGGGAAACGGTTGTCTCAGTTGAGCTGGAATATTCCATATTATTCGAAAATTGATTTGTTTCTAAATTTCGTGTATTGATGCCCATTCCGACGATTTAAAACGACTCGCCTCGTCTGATGTACAGGTTATATGTATAGGCAAAAGCAGACGACATCGGTGGCCTTGAGACGGTTACCATCCACAGCGGGAGGTGCGCACAGGAATTCCAGCCACACGATAGTCTCGGTCTAGATACATAGTAGAACCAAGTTTCGCAGTAGGGGGTATCAATGCTTGGGCAGCCAAGTGTACGGCTTGCTCTTCTTAGCGGTTTTTTCCAGAATTGAAGGCTCTTGGAAAACCATCCGTTCGAATCAACTGCTCGACCCCCGAGGGGTGGAAACCACCGAAAAACTCAAAAAATCAGTGTAACTTTTGCACGCAACAACTTACAGAGTTCGTACGGGTGCTCAAAATTACTTCAGAATTGAAGGCTCTTGGAATTCCTCATCTTTGAATTAATTGCTCGGCGTTTTTAAAAAAAAACCCGCGGCGGTGCCAGCTCGAGATAAACCAGACTTCAACAAAAAAATCATCAAGTAGGTAACATCAGCTCTTCGTTGAGTTTTTCAAGTGTTTGGCAAAAATTTCCATCAAAAGACTTACCAAAATCATTTAATGAAGCATCGATTTATGATTATTTGATTTCATCTTGCATAGTGGGAAAAGAAAGTTATGATTCCAGTGATGAGGATAATATTTTAGTTTACAGCACAGCTAAGCCTCTAAAAAGAGGAAAGCTACATGTTGACAGTAACCATGTCACTGATGTTTTTGATTCTGTTACATAGCAAAACATTTATTGTTTGAAAAGTACGATAAAAGCTTCATATGAAGTCAAAATTAGCTACACAGTACAAGCCATGATAAATTCTGAAAGTGGAAAAATTCTACATGGAACATGTGAATGTGAATCATCAAGCTTCGGACGTTGTGCACACGTTGCTGCTCTCCTGCATATTTTGTTGATGCAATGTAAAGAAGCTGCTAAACAAAACGTAGCTTGCACAAGTCAACTTTATGTCTGGAATCAGGGATCTAGAAAAAAAAAGCTCACGCAGCTGATTATCAGTATAAAGTCAATTATAATCAAAAAACAAAGTTGAGAGCACCAAAAATGTAGAACCTGATGCACAAAAAACGTTAACCTTTTCACGTGATTTGCAAATGTTACACGGTGCCAAAATACGTCTAAGTATTTGGGAGCTACTGATAACTCCGAAATATGAAGATTATGAGCTGGATTTACCTCAAAAAGCAGCTTTACGTAGTCTGGTCTACCAACTAAATACTTCACTGTACAATGATCTGAATGAATCACGAGATTCAACTGCTGGAATCCAATCTGACTGTGATAATTAGTGGAGATACAGAAAAATTATGATTACGGCTTCCAAAATAAAGTATCTATGCTTGAAAAGGAGTGACGAGCAAATTTGTACTTTGATTAAATATCACCTATGGAAAGATTAAAATTTTGACAATTTAGCCCTAAAATATGGTCGTGATAAATTTGGGTTTGAAATTTCTAATTGTGGAGTGTGGGTTAATCCAAAATTTCAAGGAATACGAGCTTCTTCGGATGGACTTGTTACAGATGTACGTAATAACACACATGGATTGCTTGAAATTAAATGTCCAAAAATCTTGGAACACATTGGACCAACTGATTTAGATATGCTAAAACCTCAGTAAAAAAGTTCATTTTGTTGTGAAGTACTCAAACCAAGATCTATGAAATTAAAACGTAATCATCAGTATTATTATCAAATTCAAACACAGATGGCAATTACGGAGAGACAATGGCGTGATTTTGTTGTGCGGCCGTCAAAAGATTTTCGTATTGAAAGGATGAAATATGATGCAAATTTTATTGAGTCGATATTAAAAAGTATAAGTACTTTTCACCAAGGCATTTGAGCACCTGGGTACTTTGAAATACGCATCGGTCTGACTCTTCAATCAACTATAATCAACGTCTGGAAATTAACTAAACATGAACATATAAAAACAATTTAAGACATAGATGAACGTAAACTCAAAGGTAACACTTTCTCCAGAAGTCAGATTTAGTTTTATTCTTCCAATAACATGGTCCATGTATTGTAACGTGGCGTTTCAGAGTCGCCCGTCACATGGGCACACAACGGCTATTATTTCTAGTTTACGCGTCCTCAGCATCGTACTCCAACCGAACTCGATACAAAATAGGCAATAACTACTTTTAACGAATTCTTTCTTTATAAATTCTGTATTTCGCGCTTCGGCGCACGCTAATAAGATACTTGGACGACAACGATCCCGACTACCGAGGGACCAATATCTACAGTTTCCAGCTCCCCGACGACTTCGCCTACCGACGGTCTAATCAGACTATACTGGCTACCTTGATGCACTTCTATACAACTGGGGTAGCATCCACCCGAACCTTCCGTATCGCCTCGACTGCCGGTGAACAAGGAGATAAAAATCCTCCCGACGGCCGAGGGCACCGTTCCTCGAAGAGGAACCAGCCGCCTGCCCTATCAGAGCCTGCCATCTTCCGACTTACCGGCCTGGTGCCGGACCGACCCCAAACCACTACGTCCACATTGATAAAGCCATCGTTCCGAGGATCGACGCAGCCTTCCTGTCGGCAAGGACTAATTGGGTGGGTCGTGGTCCACGGTTAGCGAACCGTCTGACTGCACGACCTATAGGCAGCCGGGTATAGGCAGCCGGCTACTGCCTGTACAAAAGCCGGTGGAAGTGAACAGTGAGGCGTCACTCTCCACTCGGTAATTCTGACCGAGAGGCACCCTGTGTATGCCTCTGTCAAAGACGTCCCCGATGATAGGCAACCTGGACAGTAAACTGAAGCAGCTACTAAATCGTACAAGTTGGTGTCAATGACGAAATTGCGAGCAGCACATTACGCATCATCTAGCGGTAATTTTGGAAAACGTATGACCACGCCGTGACCAATATTCGCCACAGGGGGATGGCCTATTTGCGGTGGGGGTCAACCAACCAATCAAAGGGAAGAAGAATCACCTTACGACAACCGCGGGATCGGCGAGCCGAACTCCGACCTCCTTCTATTCTACGCTTGACTTGCTGAGCGACAACTCAGAGTGATCCGTATATTCTTCCGTTTTAAGCTACCGATTTTTTTTCCTCTCGTTCTATCGTTACCTTATCTACCGTTTTTCCACACCCTCTATCGTTGCACTACCGATAACTTCTACCTATAAATTCGAGTTCTTTTCTTCCTTCTTATTTTCTTTTGATTATTCCAAGTTTTATTTTAAATTAAGCTCAGTGTTGTGTGCCTGAGATCATCCGTCAAGGTAAGGCTTCGGCCTCTGTAGTGTATCGTTACGAAGTTGCTCATAATTTCTATTCTTTCTGATGGTATTTATCGACTTTGTGTGAATCATGGTACACGGATTAGAGTTGCAGTAAGCCACCGTGTGACTGCATGATTTCAGTAATTAATTATTTTCGTGTCTGAGCGACCTCGTAACTGCCGAATAATTAATTCTTTAGTGTTTCTAACTTTTTTGATTATTTGTGAACTTCTATTAGTCTGCTTCTGTATTTTCTATCGTATTTTGAGCCCTATTGGTTTTACGTTTCAGTTCATACTTTTTGTAATAGTAGAGTGCCTCATATTTTATTTCTGTTATTGCTTATTATATTTTTATTTATTTTTATGCCTACGGGCTATTCCGCGTCAACCGGATCAGTCATCTCTCAGATATTTTTTTAATTTGGCATGTGGATTGTGTGTGAGGAGTTAGATTTTTGTGCCAAAGCGCGAATCTCATAATGAAAAATTCGATTTTTCATTAACAATAACAAATTAGACTCTCATTTTTTTCAAAAATTTATAACTTTGACAAAAAATTAGATACAATATACATTTTTTTACAAATTACGCGGAAAGCTCCATAGAATTGAAAAAAAAAAAACGAAATGGTAAAAAAAAGTAGTTATCAATTGTTTATTTAACAATTAATTTTTCAAAGATTTTTAAAACAGTGACTGACACGATCAAAAATTTTTTTTAAAATTCTGACCTGTTCCTTGAACTGTACAACAACCTGTGAATTAATTCCAGAGGGGTGTTTTCCTTCGTTTTTGAGTAAAAAATCATCAAAGGTGTCGATGCGCATGAAATTGCGGCGCGCCGAGTCTCTACGTAATGGCGGGCGGCCGGTTGCCGTCCACCGCTACCCCGCGGTGGCGGCGCAGCGTTATTTTAGAGTCATTTTCACGATGTAGGACATGATTGTAGAATCTGAAAAAAATACTGTACCTTCACAAGGCCTGCTCAAAGCGATAAGTGAAGTTTCAAGAATGTGTTTTTATTTTAAAATAAGTAGCAAGTTATGTAATTATTATCATTTATGTGCACTCTCATGGTGTGTAACCGTTATTTTGAATCTCTGTAATAAAAAAACGGTGAAAAACACATTCCTGAAACTTCACTTATCGCTTTGGGCAGGCCTTGTGAAGGTACAGTATTTTTTTCAGATTCTCCAATCATGTCCTACATCGTGAAAATGATTCTAAAATAACGCTGCGCCGCCACCGCGGGGTAGCGGTGGACGGCAACCGGCCGCCCGCCATTACGTAGACTCGGCGCGCCGCAATTTCATGCGCATCGACACCTTTAATGATTTTTTACTCGAAAACGAAGAAAAACACCCCTCTGGAATTAATTCACAGGTTGTAGTACAGTTCAAGGAACAGTTCAGAATTTTAAAAAAAATTTTTGATCGTGTCAGTCACTGTTTTAAAAATCTTTGAAAAATTAATTATTAAATAAACAATTGATAACAACTTTTTTTTAGCATTTCGTTTTTTTTTTTAACTTCTATGGAGCTTTCCGCGTAATTTGAAAAAAAAATATACCTTGTATCTAATTTTTTGCCAAAGTTATGAATTTTTGAAAAAAATGGGAGTCTAATTTGTTATTGTTAATAAAAAATCGAATTTTTCATTATGAGATTCGCGCTTTGGCACAAAAATCTAACTCCTCACACAAAATCCACATGCCAAATTTAAAAAATATCTGAGAGATGACTGATCCGGTTGACGCGGAATAGCCCCTATCGTATCGTATATCGAGTTCTTTGGAGTACACCCGAGCGTAGAATCAGCCTCTCAATATTACCGCACCTCTATCCTATTGCTATTGACAATTTCATATTATTTTTGCCTGTTATTCTTTTCTCTGTATCTTGTTAAGTCAAGTTCTGCGTATTATTCTTGATTCTTTTGTGCTGCGGTGTATTTAGTGTACTTTTTCATTTCGTGAACTCTCCAAAATTCTCACTCTCTCATAATCTTGTATTTTGTATTCTCTCGAAAATTATGTTTAGAAATTCATTGTTTAATTCCTCAGGTCGTAATCATTACAGATTATTGATTTAATCGTTTATGAATAATTCTACCTGAAGTTATCTAGTCGATCGTTTACGCTACAGATTTTGTAAATTGTTAATGAATGTCAACCTGTTGTATTGGTTATAACCTATCATAAATTCGTCGTATTATATACCGAGCTATCGTTACCTTGTTTTCTACCGATTGCAGTAAAATTCTCTCGTTTCTAATTGACAGAATAATAATTTTCGTGGCGTCATCTGCACCTTGGGTGAGATCACGTCGCCCAATGACGTGTAGTTTTAAGTGAATTCTTGCATTATATCGCATCTCCCGACCTACGTTCATTTTTCTGTTAACTGCCGTCTCTCGTTTCGAAGCTACCGTTTAATTCTATTCTACCGAAATTATTGTGAACAACGATTGCTATTTTATCAACTACCGCGGTCGATACTATTTCATTTGCCTGTCTTAACCATGTAGCCTTCTCGACAATATATGATCGATTGACCTGTTCATTTTCCTTCTGACTTGAGCTTATTCCTTAATTCATTATTTTCTTCAATTCTGTGATTATTGCTAGCTGCCTTGAATACCGCCACTCTACCAGTTTGTACGTGTGAGTACCTGAGCCTAGCCAGCCATACAACGGGTTCTCTATTTATTTTTCGTACGGTTTCGTGTTATTTTTATTGATTCGTATCATTGTTTGAAAATCGACGCTAACGCGTCTGACGCCCAACATAATTGATTTTTTTACAGTTTAATAATTCGAATAAGTGGAGAATCGCGTCAAAGTGCCAACGGTAGGTCCTCCTTCGAGGGTAACAGAATTTAGCGTTACAGTATATACGTTGTTTGGCGATTCGTTTTGTCTCCATTTCTTCTTGAGCTGATAATCGTTCTCTGCCATTCAAAGATGGTGGTATATTTAAATACGCTTGTTTTGATTCAACAATGTCATGAACGGTGAACCCTCCATCAGCCAAAACTAAATCTCCCGGCTCCAGATGATCAGAAGTATTTGATTCGATGAATATTTCACGGCCTGAAATACGACCTTCAAATACATCAGACACAAAACATACACCTTCGTTTGAAGTACATCCAATTAATGCTTTATGAGTAGTTCGAGCTTTGTAAGAGTATAAATTTCGTTGATGTTCGAAGTTTGATGGTGACTGACATTGGAATTCCGTACAATCAACGATAACTCTTGATATTTTTGAAAGATTCAAAAGTTTTTGGTAAAGTCTCCGCAAGTTTTTTCCTAGACGGGAACATGAATGGCTTCGAATTACGTGTACATTCATCGAATAAATGCTGTATCCGAAATTCGATACTTTTAGAAACTAAAGCAGTGGAAATTTCAAATCTCAAAGCTAAATCTTCAATTAGTGTGCCTAGACGTAATCGGATAAGCACTAAAATCAGTTGTATTCAGTTCAATTTTTTGTGACAATTATTACTTTTCTTATCTTGATTATTTTTTTCTGTAAGACTTTTTCAATCCGAATTTACAAAATTGCGTGAAGTAATAATTTCATCGTACTCCAGGCTCGTGTAAAATTTACTTTTTTCAATGTTCCTTTTCAGAGACTCTTCAAATTTATCCATCACTGAAGCTGAACGTACACTGACTTGAATTATTTTACTTGTAAATTTTTTAATGTCAGTGAAGTACGGGGATATTTCATCTTGCTCGTGAGTTTCTGTTGTTAAAATCTCACAGTTAGCACTGATGACTGTTGACTTGGATGTGTCATCAGCAGTACAGGAGTTAGAATCCAATGTAGTTACATTTTGACTAAGCAAATCTTTCATAGTCTCTTCATTTATTCCTACATTAATACTCTTCATAAACATCTCCATCTTCACAATCCATGTTTTCTGTACACGGAAAAAAAAATTCTGTTCGGCGAGCTGTATTCTACAGCTCCAGTAACTATACGCACTTTACGGTCTATCTTGTAGTTACAGCAACTATATATTAGTCAGCTCTGATAGCTGCAAGTTGTTCAGCTCTCACAGCTGAATGGTTTTGCTCTAAGAGCTGTAAGTTGCGCTGTGCTCTGGTGCGTTGACATATTTCATAACCTTCAGATTTCATGAGTATGATTTAAATACAGTTGATAGATAATTGTTTGAATAGTCCATTCAAATATGTAAATGACACTGAATAAATAATGATAATAATGGTGAAAAATAATACTAATAGCAATATAATTGTACTATTTAATAACAAGCGCTGTGAGCGGAGCCGAAAAATTCTGGTCTAGCTCTTCGAACGAAGCTGTTTAGCTGAGAGAGCTGAACAACGTACAGCTATGATAGCTGACTAACAGTCAGTTATACGAACCATGCAGTGCTCTTCCAATAACAGAACGTTTAGTTCGACGAACTGTTTACAAGTAACTATCTAATATTTAGTTCCACGAGCTGAATTTTTTTTTCCGTGTAGGATTATTTGGGGTCTCAGTACTTCGATTGCTATTCTAAAACGGAAAATTTTTTCTTTATTAGTTTGGAGCAGATGTTAATTTTTTTCACTAAACTGCAATATTTTACCATCAGTTATTATTGAAAATAATCTTACATCATTTGTTTGTTTATATTTTTGATCCAACGAGGTCCTTGTGATTTTTATCTGAAAGCAAATTTATTACTTGAGGTTAAAGTATTACCTGTTACGTTAATAATTCAATGTATTTTAATTACCTTAATACAAGATTTATTTTTTCCAGAACTAATAGGTTCTGGATATTCTCTTGTTGGGTCCATTCCTCCATCGAAATGAAGTGAACAAATGTATGTGTCTTTATTAACATTATGTATCCCTTGAAATCGACCATCACCTCGTCCACATCGTTTGACCCACAAATCACATTTGGCACACTTGGGGAAAGTTTATAGATTTTTTATTGTTGTTATAATACGTTGTTGACGATATTCAAAACACGGCTTTGGGAAACTAAAAAGATAACATAAACTCTCCAAAAAGGATCTACTTCGCGTATCACTAAAGCATACCCCATAACAACAATGTTTTTGCACCTTCTTCAACCGATAACATTTTTTATTTCAAAAAAATACTTGTTCAATTTTGTTATAAGTATGTATTGATCAAAATTTCATTATTTATAGCATACAAGTGATTGAAATTACTGTTTTTTTTTCAGCACATTACATTGAAAACGTGATACGTACTGCTTATTCATTTGTAAAGTGCCCGAAAAACATGGCGGAAGTTGGGACATGCGCACAAAAATTTTCAACTATTAAAAAGGCTATATGATTACGTATCATACTAGGAACGAGACTAGTTGTCGACTAATTATCAATATAAATCATTTCATTATTTTCCTTTACGATTAAGTAAAAGATTACATGTCATGAAAAAAAGATGTCCACTTTAATTGCAATAATTCGTACTTTTCTAGTATTGTAATATGATTACGTATTATACTAGGAACGAGACTAGCTGTTGACTGATTATTGATATAGATCATTTTATTTCTCATTATTGATTCAAAAAAATCTTATGTTGTATAAATAGACGTATGAACTTTTCATGTTATACTTTGTTCTTAAGAAAAAAAAATAAACAGAACTTGCTATAATCATGAATATATTTTTCTCTATTCAATTGTTCTTACTAAATTGTTTTGAAAGAGGAACGAATGAACTAATAGAGCGATCTAGTACGTCATTGGATTAGGGATGTGAAAAAATAATCGATTATGGAAATAATCGATTATGGAAATAATCGATTGGAATCGATTTTTATACTCGATTTTAATATTCCAAATAATCGATTAATGATCGATTATTAATCGATTTTTTCTATAATAAAAAATCGATCATAGTCGATTTTCATCTGCCACCCCCCGACATTAGGCCTGGTCTTTTGTAACCCGAAGCGCAAACTATGAAAGAATACTATCTCCATGGAGATAATATTACATTAACGCCATCTGTGCGTCTACGATGACAGCCCTTCTGTGCTTTTGAAACATTACATCATTAATTTAGCTAATCAAACATTCACTAGATGGAGTTAGGCAACGATTGTGCTATTTATTTTACCAACATTCGGCTGATATGTCATTCATTATTCGTTATTGAAGCTCCATTTTTCAAACGACAAGTTTGAAAGTTTTTCGTGACAAAAAAAACTTAGTTTGTAAGAATCTTGTTTTGAACAATGTCAGCAACAAAACGAGCGACAAGTAGTTGGTGTCAATATTTTCATGTTGACAATAAATCGGGCAATGCTAAATGTAAATATTGCCCTAAAATTTTAAAAACGTGTGGTAATACAACCATTTTAAAGCGACACATGGAAAGGCAACACTCTGGTATTATAAGTAGTATTGAAAATAAAAAGGTAAGTACCTACTATTTTCTGCTTTGAACCATCCAAATGATAAATCGGGGCACTATTTAAGATGCCCGGGCAATATGAATACACATGTTCATATGAATAAACAATTGGCAGGAAGAATTTTTTGCAGCTTCGTCTGCTAATTGTAAGCCATCGACATCTACATATTCTGAAGACTCTATGATTATGATGCCGACCACTTCCGCATCTCAAATTGAAGATTCTGTAGGGCCTTCATCTCCTAAACGACATAAAATGGGCATAGAAGCATCATTCTCAAAAATATTAGAATTTGGATCAGAGGGTTCACAAAACAAACAGATCCAGACGCTATAGCGCTATTGATATAACGCGATAATTATTCCTTTTGAGCCTGATCGAAGGAGATGGGTTTGGAAGATGGATTAACTTGCTTGCACCATCGATAATTTAATTCATACCGAATGATTGTATTCATACAGTGCATAATTTGAACGACGAAATTTTTTGGATGGATGGGAGTAGGGAAGTGAATAAATAATCGATTTTTATTTTAATCGATTATTTTTTTTATCGTCGATTTTTTTATAACCGATTTTATTAATGGTGAACATCGATTTTTAAAAAATCGATTATTAGAATTACACATTTTAAATTGATTTTTGTAAATAGTGCCATCTGTGCGACGAATGGGTAAGTAAGTTTATTGAGCATGTCGATAAAAAAGCAGCGCCATCGGTACTAAGATATAATAAGCTGTGATATTTTTTGTTTTTATTTTCATCTTTTTGAAGTGTCAAAATAATTCCCATTAACCTTAAAAATGTCTTTCACTGGTAAAACACCTAAAAGTTGCTGGCGAAAGTATTTTGTAATAAATAAGGACAATGCCACTGCACAATGTAAATATTGTCCAAAAGCATTAAAAACGTGTAGTAACACTACAAACTTAAAACAGCATATGGAAAGGAAACATTCCGCTGTTTTAGAAGTTGACGAGGTAACACTAATCATTTAATGCAAAAAGTCATTATTTATTCTTTGTTATGGTCTTTATGAGAGCAAATCATAAAATTCAAATAATAAGTAAATTTTATATGCATTAATTGCAAATATTTTAGACTTATGAAAATAAAATTTGATTCTCTATTTCTTACTCCATAGTAACATCATTTCAGAGGTTAATAACGCATTTATGATTATATATTTCTCTATTTAATTCTGAAATCAAAAATGCATGTCATCAAAAGGTGTTTTAGCTATTATTCATTTTTTAAAAATTAATGTAAATAATAATTTCGATGAAATAATGAATAAATATTCAATTTAATTTAATTTTTATTTTTATCGCTACAGAATTCATGTGCAGTTGCTATTCAGGATATTAATAACTGTGATAATATCAATCCATTGGCACAAACTTCGAAAACAACTTTATCAACAGGAAGTGAGGCTTTATTTTCAACGCCAAAACGAGCTAAATTAAGTATTGGAGCTGCTTTTTCGAGAGTTTCTGCATATGCTCCAAATGGCGATAAAAGTAAACAAATAACGCAGACTATCGCAGAAATGATAACTCGAGACAGTCTTCCTTACAGTATGGTGGAAGGAATAGGATTCAAAAAGTTAATGAAGACTGTGGCACCTTTGTACAACGTTCCATGTCGCAAAACAATCACAGAACTTATCGACACTAAATATGAAGAAAAGAAAACTATTATCAAACAAAAATTAAAATCTATTAAAAATATCTGTCTCACAATAGATGAATGGAAGGATATGCAATTAAGAAGTTTTTTAGGTGTGACAGTGCACTTCATAGAAAACTATGAAATGCAATCTATGAGCATTGCATGTGAACCGCTACATGAGAACCATACCGGAGAATATTTATCGGAGATGATTCTTAAAGTATGTGGAGATTGGGATTTGTCTATTGAAAAAATTGTAAGTGTTACTACTGATAATGGCAGTAACATAGTTAAGGCTGTTGAAATTAGTTTTGGTCGGGCAAAACATATTCGATGTGTAGCTCATACACTGAATTTAGTGGTTGATAATTCAGTGAAATCTACTGAAGTGAAATTATTTTTGGATAAAGTTCGAAAAATTGTAACTTGGTTCCACCAAAGTGGCGTAGGCGCTGAAGAGTTGCGACAATTACAAACGCAGGAAAAAATTCCTGATGGAAAAGTGAAGCATTTAGTTGGTGACGTATCCACTAGATGGAACTCACAATTACTTATGATTGAACGTTTTATATTAATGAGTAGTACAATAGGATCTATTTTATTAAAACATCCAAATGCACCCCAAATGCTTCAAGCAAACGAAATTGTTGTACTTAAAGAAATAGAAAAAGTTTTAAGACCTTTTCACGATGTCACTGAAAAAATGAGCGCCGAAAAATATGTGACAGCCAGTAAAGCCATACCTATGATCAAGTGTTTGAGAATTCTATTAGATGCAACAACGATAGATAGTGATTTGGCTAACCAATTAAAATATTCACTGCAAACGGAGTTGATCAAAAGATTTGAAAACATCCAAAAAGTTCACCTTTTCTCAGTCGCAACTTTTTTGGATCCTAGATTTAAAAAAATTTATTTAGATGAGCCGTTATCCTTGTCAAAGACAATCGATTATACAAACCGATATTTGAGTTTGAACATGAGAAATGATGATGTTCTAGCAGTGACCCATTCTGAATCATCGGTTTCATCAGAAGTGACGGTTAACGGACAAGATATATGGAAGGTACACCATGAAAAAATAGTGTCAGCAAACACGTCAACGACCAAGAATACAGAGCTTGACTTGTATATTGCTGCACCGTTATCAAATCTTGAGGTAGACCCTCTAAATGTATGGAAAAACTATGAAGGAACTTTTCCAAAGTTAACGAATTTAGCTGTAAAACATCTCTCAGTGATGGCCACTTCTGCACCAGCTGAAAGGCTATTTTCTAAAGCTGGGAATATTTTGAGGAAAACTCGAAATCGTATTTTAGGAAAGCGATTACCAAAATTATTATTTTTAAACTCTTTAACAGAAGACTTATGGCAATAATTTATTGAAGTTTTATTGTATGTTGTGATTCAAAGTTTGGAGAAAGCTTTCTTTTTATTTTAAAATTTGTTTTTAAATATTAACGTTTTATTTACTACTTAAACTAATCGGTTTATTTTACTTCGATTCTAGTCAAATTTTAAGTGACATTAAACATTTGTAGCGATTATTTATTTTTGTTTTTTTTTTATCATTGGAGCTCAAAGATTGAAAGAAGCTTATTTTCCTTTTCAATTTTGATATTTAACAATTATCTTTTTATTTTTCTACTTGAACTAATCAGTTTATTTTACTTTGATTCTAGTCAAATGTTGAGTACAACTAAACATTTATGGCAATTATTTATTTTAAGATCATTAATTAAACTTAAAGTTTACGAAAAACTTATTGAATTTTCTAGTTTTAAGACTAGACTTTCGTTTTAATTATTATAAATATAAGCCAGTTAATTTCATGCTTGATTTAGTCTAATATTAAACTTGACTACTGATCATTTGTGATAATACCAATTCATATATTTGAATATTCGTTTTTTTCATTATCTAAACTTAGATTGTAGCAAGTGATGTGTTTTGTATTTTAGTTTTGAGACTAAAATAATCATATTTTTATACGTATTGTTTTGTAATATTTGTACCGAATTAAATCTTTAAGAATATTAAAAATTTGTATGTGAAGAGTTCGAATCTGAATTATTAAAAAATCTGAAAATCGACGATTTGACTATTTTTTTATACTTATTACCTCGAATATTTTTCATTCGAATTAAATATTCATAATATATTTTTACTAATTCATCTTATTGGCATTTATCGTATAGAAAAATATATAAAAAATCGAAATATGAACAAAAATCGATTATTTTTGTTTAAATCGATTTTTTACCAATCGATTTATTTCTAAACAAAAAAAAATCGATATTGAGCAATCGATTTTTCCGACTCGAGGTCACATCCCTAGATGGGAGTCGATTGATTATCAATTTCACACAACATAGATACTCATCTGTCTAGGAAGATCACAGTACCAGACTTACCCGCGGACCGATGTGCGGAATGACCTTCCGCAGCTCATCCAGGCCGCCGTTAGGTACAGTGGGAAGTATACCGGGCCGGCGTCGCTGGAGTTGCGAGAGACGCGCGCCCCTAGCGCGCGCGTGCGGTACTTGGACAGTGCTCGGGGTACGGCGCGCGGCGACAAGACAGCGGCAGCGGAGGTCTGACGCTGAGACGTGAGGTGTTTCGGGGTTAGTTCCGAGTCGCTCCGATCTTTCTCTCGATAGTTCCGGGATAATCAAACACAGCTCAGGCCAGAAATATACTGAGAGAATACGCCTCTTGGATAACTCTAGTGGCGCGCCTCGGTGGCAGATTCAAACAACACATAGACGTGCGAGTGCGGTCAGCTGTGCGATTTATGTATTAATTCAATTAAAACGTACTCTCCGAAATAACCAAAAAATGGGTGACACGAGGCACCATTGTGTTGTGGATTACATAAATACCCAATCGAAAAATCCAGAGTTAACTTTTTATTCGTTTCCGAGACGAAATTGGGAAATCAGCAAGAGAAATGAGTGAATAAAGGCTGTCAGAAGAATGTCAGTAATATTATATCAATTTGATACAAGGAATTCCCGTATTGAAAATATGCAAACGTCAGATTTTCTGTAATCTTTTATTTTTATAGTACACCAGTAGTCCGGTCAAATTAGACCAAAAAATAGAAGTGAGGTTACAAAAAATCACACTCGGCTGAAAATTAATAGGATTGTTCAAAACACTATTATACATGAAATATGAAAAGTCCTCATCGATCCGACGCCTGGAAAAGAATTTACTCGGGTTCAAAGGTCACAAAATCGGGTTTTTCGCGATTTTCAGCAAAACGGTAAGTTTCATCATAAAATTAGCCCAGACAAAAATTGTAGATTGGATAATTATCTGAAAAAAATTTCTGAATACTTGTTTCCTAAAAGCCACTGTTTTAGAGATATAACGATTCAAAAAGTTGAAGGAGTTGTAATCGTTATAATATGTATAAGTACACCACGTATATACATCACTGGAACTGTAATGCAAGTAAAAATATCGTTCTATCGGTCAGTGTAACTTACACATAAAATATTATAAATATGAGAATTTCGGGCAAAAAGAAAGCCAGTCCCTCATTTTATCCGCCAGTGTAACCTTGAGTAACATCTATCTCCCATTCAACTTATAAGGGGTTTTTTATGGTTAACGTCAGTCATGAAAATATTAGTGAAAGAACATTTTCATTTATTGGCGTTTTGACACAGAAACCGGCAGAATGGATATACAAGGTGACTAAAAAATAAGAAAAAAGAAACCATTCACACATCACTCACACCAAAAAACTTAAAATACGCCTACCAGCCTGTGGTTTTTCAAATTAGAAAGGCAAAAATAGGGTTATACTTGTGACTCTAAATACGAAAGGCAAATGATTCTGAGTTAAATGAAATATGGGTACAGGAAAAGATACTGAAAGGCTAGAAAAAGGGAAGTAAAAAATGACGTTATGTGTGACTCGATACAATGTTAAAAACTTATCTTGTTGGTGGTCTAATGGCCTGAGTAACGAACTGTGACACAAGACGACTACTAATTCGTTACTATCAACGTTGGCTCTCGCTGCGTTCCACGTGGCGACGATCGGAGAATGATAACGAATATTATGGTGTTCTGGTCAGATAACATTCCATCAGGATTCGACGTGCTCACTGGACAGTGTGCTAGCAGTTACATTTATACGATTTGATTCGATGAAGGAATTTAAATTAAAAAACAAAGTAAAATGAAGGCGGTCTACGAGGTATTAAGTGTGCGACTCATTGCCGTGGCGTCTTCTCGTAGAGTCTCTTTGCCGCGAACGGATATCCCGTGAGTTTGACTAGTATTGCTATATTTGTAAAGTATTAGTAACCAGGAGGTGAATTGAAGAATGAGGAAGGTTTAGTCGAAATCCGGTCAGGTAAATAGATATATTTAATTGTTGGGCAAACGAACATGTTTGCGTTTGCAACGTTTCAGCCGGGCCCTGCCGACCATCATCAGGCTATAATAATTACAAAATGTTTCAGAAGACAATTCTAATTAGAACAGAAATTTTATTTTTTAAATGTTGTGACGTCTGTCCAATATAACTTTTGCTACAGTCTACACATGGTATTTTAAACACTCAATTGATTTTATCTAAATTAGGAGTTACATATTGTAAGTGAAAAAAGAAGAGGATATTTAGTAGTATTATTAATTCTAAACGTAATTTCGATGCCTTCAATTTTCAAATCTTTTTTAATTTGGCTAGACAGATTTTCAATATAGGGTATAGAGATGGTGTTCTTAAATTTGTCATTATCATTAGGTTGATTGTTAGAGTCTATATTCCAATCAATAGAATTGTACATTTTTTCAACTCCATACTTTTTAATATCATTGATGAAATTTGAAGGATGGCCATTTGAAATAAGAGTTGTTTCCACGAGTTTTAAGTTTTTTTTTTTTTTTTTGAGAAATTGAGGGTTTGAAATTTTAAGACAACGATCGAACAAAGCTATGGCGACAGATTTTTTATGTTTCATAGGATGATTTGAACGATAATGAATGTATCTACCATATATCCATAAAAATCCACTCGAATCTTACTGTCAAATAACTTCCAAAGTAAATCAAACAAAAGAATTTTTAAAACATCATAATCACTTAGTCGTCACTGATGCTGACAAAGGCAATATAACAGTCGTCATGGACAAGATGGATCTTGAACAAAAATGTAAACATATTCTTAATGATTCCAACACACACACTCTTATCTCTCGTGATCCCACCAATAAGATACAAAAACAAGTCAATGATATGATAAACCTGTGGCACCAGAAAAAATTTATAGATTCAAACTCGGCAAAAAATCTCAAAACCTACAACTCTCTGCCTCCTAAGACATATTTTCTACCAAAAATACACAATATCAATGTACCTCTGAGACCAATTGTATGCAACATCAATTCACCTACGTACAAAATCTCCAGATTCTGCTCTAGTGTACTCTCTAGCATCACAGGTAAATCCAACTATCACATCAAGGACACTTGATCCTTTGTAAATAAAATCAGAAATACACCAATCCCTAGAGAACACCTATTAATCTCCTTAGATGTCAAATCACTGTTTACTAATATTCCAACAAATTTAGCAATTTCTATAATCAGTAAAAATTGGCCCAAATTAAAATCACACACTAACATCAACAAAAAAGAATTTCTTGTAGCTACAAAACTTTGTTTCAACTTTTGCTACTTCGCCTACCAAGAAAAATTTTACGAACAAATTTTTGGTGTAGCCATGGGCTCACCAATTAGCCCAGTGGTAGCAAATTTAGTACTTGAACATTTTGAACAAAAAATTATCTCACAGCTCCCCTTTAGTCTCCCTTTCTACTACCGTTATGTAGACGATATTATAACTTGTGTGAAAAAAGAAAACTTACAATTCCGTCTAAATAAATTTAACAATTTTCACCCTCACATACAGTTTGCAATTGAGTTGGAAAAAGATGGTGAAATCAGTTTTCTTGACACCTTGGTGATTAATCAAAATGATACTGTAATCCAAGATTGGCATCACAAACAAACTTGGTCTGGTAGATACATTTATTATCGTTCAGATCATCCTATGGAATATAAAGAATCTGTCGCCATAGCTTTGTTCGATCGTTGTCTTAAAATTTCAAACCCTCAATTTCTCAAAAAAAAAACTTGAAGCTCGTGGAAACAACTCTTATTTCGAATGGTTACCCTTTAAAATTCATCAATGATATTAAAAAGTATAGAGTTAAAGAAATGTACAATTCTATTGATTGGAATATAGACTCTAACAATCAACCTAATGATAAAGACAAATTCAAGAACACCACCTCTATACCCTATATTGAAAATCTATGTAGCTAAATTGAAAAAGTTTTGAAAATTAAAGGCATCGAAATGACGTTCAGAATTAATAATTCTACTAAATATCCTCTTTTTTCTCACTTAAGATCTGTAACTCCTAATTTAGATAAAATCAATTGCGTGTATAAAATACCATGTCGAGACTGTAGCAAAAGTTATATTGGACAGACGTCACAACATTCAAAAAATAGAATTTCTGGCCATCGCTCAAATATTAAATGCCATGAAACTGACAGATGCGCTCTAGCAGAACACACCTTGAGTCTTGGACATCATTTTGATTTTGATAACTCCATAACCTTAGCTACAGAACCTACTTGGTATAAACGTAATATTAAGAAAATGATCCATATCTTCAAGAACAAAAGTAACTCTGTCAACAAGCGCGCAGATATCCAACATCTCAGCCATCTATACTCTAACATTCTCTAGTTTTCAAAATTGGCGCCCTTATTACGTTGTATCAGTCTCAAATCCATTTTGCTCCAACACAGATCAATATCACACCTCATTACCATAGATTTTTGGATCAATATCCGCTAATTTCCACTTCCGTCCAAAATGCTGAACTAAAAACACCCAAGCAGGCACAGGTCGTCAAATTTTGTGAGTAATCCGTCCGTATCTTGTTTTATCTCTTTTTATTCCAATTCTTACACAATTATTAACCTCTTTAATCGTCAAACTTCATTCATGTAACCTATATTTTATACTATCGTTGCTAACCGCAATTTTCACACTTAACCTGAAAAATTGTCACTCAAACATGTGACAATATATATTATATAATTAAGTTAAAATAACAGCAACTATTCTTACCAACATAGTCTCTGTTCCAATTGGAATTGTCTTGTGAAACATTTTGTAATTATTATAGCCTGATGATGTCGGCAGGGCCCGGCCGAAACGTCGCAAACGCAAACATGTTCGTTTGCCCAACAATTAAATATATCTATTTACCCGACCGGATTTGGACTAAACCTTCTTTATTCTTCAGTATTGCTATATGTGAACGCTTATCTGACACTAGTTGTTATATGGTAAGACAGAGAGACCGGTGTTCGGCCGCTTCCGTAGGTGTCGCCTCGTGAATCTCGTTACAAACTTCAGCAACATCTTCATCTTCTGATATTTTATTTGATCAATCTATGACAATTTCTACCAGTCGACAGAAATTTCTTGCAAATGCAAAAAAACTCGGTTCATTTTAATGTTGAAAGAAAAGTTTACTGCTGAAAATATATTGGTAAAACAAGCTAATAATGATGCTGATGTAATGATAATTGAAACAGCAATAGAGCAATTCAATTTAACGAATACAACTATTGTTATAAGTGAAGATGTAGGCAGCGATGCTATTGAAGGTGCGCGTCGAGTTGCGCGATCGACGAAATCGATGACGGATCGATTATTGCGTATTCTTGTGGGTATGACGTCACGTATGGGATGGCGTATCGAGATCCGTGTTGCGGCAGGTGGTAGGTTTTTGAAACCACTCTAGTTCTGGCGGTCGTGATGAGCAGTCACGTTTTGGGGAGTTTCGCGAAGTAATGGAGTTGCCCGAAAATCGCGAGGGGAACGGAAAGGGGGTTGCAAGGATGTAAAAGGTAAGCGCTGCTTCTATCCCCGCGATTGAATTTCGAGCATGATTGCGGAAAGGCTTGCCGAGTAACGGGTAGCCGTTTTGGATTTGCGTAGTAGAGAAGTACTCGAAATTCTTTTGCCGATTCTTTTGCTTGATGACCGTAGCCTGAGTACGCGTGTTAGAGTAGAGTAAATTTTGAGTTCCTGCGAAAGTTGAGTAGAGTCACCGGTTTTAGTTGAGTCTTTCTCGTTAGTGAAATCAAGTATAGCCGAATTTCGCTGTACCGGGTCGAGCCGCGTTATCGGGTTTTTAAGTATCACCTCTCGAGTAGGTCGGGAAGTGCCGAATTGGAGTGCTCGGATTAGCGGGTAACGTTTTGGGGGATTTTGAAAAGATTTTTAGGTTACGTTTAGTTGCGCCTGCATTGAGTTCCGTACCCGTTAGTTGAGATAATGTAGATTGAGTTGCGTCATCTTGAGCTTGTGTTGAGTTGAAGTTGAATGTAGCGGTGCTTGCGCTTAGTTAAGTTGCTGTTTAGTTAAGATAGTGTTTAGTCGAGTTGAGGTGATGTATAGTCGAAATTGCCGTTGCGTTGAGCAGCAGTTGAGACGAGAAGTTTGAGCATTGAGTTTTGGTTGCGTTTAAAATACAGTAACGTTTGCGGATTCGTTTAGACTTGGGGCAGCTCGCGGTAGCGTCGAAGCTCCGAGTCGAGTGAGATCTCGGGTGAGATTGAGGACGCCGTCTGTTCGGTAGCCCGACGGCGCACCGTCGAATAATTAGTTTTAGTTTCGTTTCGAGCAATAATCGCCATGGAGAACAAATGGCGAACTTGCAAATTAAGAATTGCGTATGAGGATTTTGTGATCGTTGAGTGACGTTTTAGTTAGAGAGCCGCGAGCTCATTAAAGTAAGAAATAGAGTAGGTTACGTGTAATTTTCTGTTTAATTTCAGACTTGCTATTGGGAAATATAAGATTTTATTTTACTTTTGTTAAATAGCGTGTGTATTTCGAGTGTCTCTCTCTCTCTCTTCAAAAATTACCCCTCCCCTCTCCGCGGTACTGAGCTATCGAGCATATGCCCTAGGAATAGCGCAATAATGACTTTGAGGCGTGTTAATCACGCCAGGTGCCCAACAAAACTTCGCGATATTGTTTTAGATCCAGGGTACATCGTGGACGCCGATTTATTGTGCACGCGGTAAGTTCTCGGTCATTTTCTCCGAGTGACCGAGAAGCGGGAAAAATCCACGTCGCAGGAGTTAGGCAACGATTGTACCATTTATTTTACCAACATTTGGCTGATATGTCATTCATTATTCGTTATTGAAACTCCATTTTTAAAACGACAATTCTGAAAGTTTTTCATGACAAAAAAAAATTAGTATTTCTCAAAATCTTGTTTTCAACAATGTCAACAACCAAAAGAGCGACAAGTAGTTGGCGTCAATATTTCCATGTTGACAATAAATCTGGCAATGCTAAATGTAAATATTGCCCTAAAATTTTAAAAACTTGTAGTAATACAACCAATTTGAAGCGACACATGGAAAGGAAACACTCTGGTATCATAAGTAGTAGCGAAAATAAAGAGGTAAGTACCTACTATTTTGTGCTTTGAACCAACCAAATGATAAATCAGGGTACTATTTAAAATGCCCGGGCAATATGAATAATGACATGCAAGTCAAAGTTTCATTTTGACAGTTGTAGTTTAGGGTTGAGTGTTTACAAATCGGAAGATATACTTACCGATTCAGATGATAAATCAATTTACGATCTAAACAGTGATTAATCGAGTCAAAATTTATTTTTATTTTAACCGGCAGTTTATGATACGTAATATTTTTTTAGTTTAGTGGCCATTTGCTAAAGGATATTTTTGAACAATTTTAATTTTGTTGAAGGATCATGCAGCCAAGTCGGGAAACAATTGGCAGGAAAAATCAATTGCAGCTACATCTACATACGAGTATACTGAAGACTCTATGATTATGATACCGACCACTTCCGCATCTCAAATTGAAGATCCTGTAGGGCCTTCATCTCCTAAACGACATAAAATGGGTATTGAAGCATCATTCTCAAAAATATTAGAATTTGGATCAGGGGGTTCAAAAAACAAACAGATTAGAGACGCTATAGCACAATTGATATACCGCGATAATCTTTCTTTCAGCGTGGTCGAAGGAGAAGTTTGGAAAATTGATTAAATTACTTGCACCATTATATAAAATCCCATGTCGCAAAACGATAACCGACATGATTGATGGAAAATACGAAGAGAAAAAAGCTATTATAATCAACAAGTTACAATCCGTTACCAATGGAAAGATTTGCAAATGAAAAGCTATCTAGGAGTAACTATTCATTTTATCAAAAATTTTAAGATTGTTTCTTTCAATAAAGCTTGTGAGCCGCTTGCAAAGAGTCATACCGCTGAATACCTATCAACCACCATAAAAAATATTTGCGAAAAATGGGAAATACCTGAAGTAAAAATTGTGGCTGTCACTACCGACAATGGTGCAAATATTGTAAAAACCATTGAATCGGCATTTGGAAGAGCAAAGCATATTCGTTGCACAGCACACACGTTGAACCTTGTTGTACAAAATTCAGTCACGGTGATAAAAATAAAATTATTATTTGATAAATTTCGCAAAATTGTACAATGGTTCCATCAGAGCGGAGTTGGTGCAGACCAATTGACGAATTCTCAAAAGGCTGAAAATGTACCGGAAGGGAAAATTAAACACCTGATACGCGATTTTTCAACACGGTGGAATTCTTAATTGCACATGCTTGAAAGGTTTTTAGCTATAAGAGGGACAGTGGGTGGTATTTTGTTGAATCACCCTAATGCTCCGCCTACGATTCAAGCTAGTGAAATATCTGATCTTCAATATGGAGCCATACAGAGCTCCATATAGAGAACAAATTAAGAAACTTAGCGACGAAACGATTGAAGGTAAATCAACTCGCAATAAACTCAAAGATGCATACGTGGCAACGCCCAATAACAGGCAACCAACAAACATAAGAAAAACGTTCTAGAAGCTTACAAGCCGATTTATATTAATATGAAAATTAATAATTACAAAAGAGAATTATATACGAAAGCACACATGTGAATCTGCTCTAAAACTACGAATTATCAAATTGTTAAATACCCTCAATCTGTTAAAATAGTTATAACACACACACCTGAGAATATTCGCAGCAGCGCGATCCTAATAATGTTAGGCAAATAGCAGCTTATGTCTCACAAACAATCGCTATTGTACTCCAGGTGAATAACGACAGTAATCAATTATAATACATATGCAATTTTACATATTTACACGCTATAAAACTAACAAACGACGAGTAACCGATATGACAATCTTAATATATATACTTTGTAACGAACAGGATAGTAAGAATATTTAAGAAGTAAACTACGACTAGAATTCAGCGCATCGTGACACCGAAAATGCACACGGCACTAACATACACCACGAAAGATGGGTCACCTCTAGCGCATACGCACTGCGATTACCATATTAGGAAATAGCTGCTCAAATCGGCCCGGGTCCTAACGCCCACAGGGGGGAAGAAGCACGGTAGGAAAACTACACGCCGGATGGAAAATTACAGAGCAACGACCCTGCACCTACACCACCGCACCAGCGCAGCGTTAAACCATATGTGAAAGCTTGCAACATAGTAATAGCTAAAGAACTAAGATCACAGGCGTGAATGCGGCGAAAATGTCGTGCCCCAATTCTAATTCCTAGGAAAAGGGGGAAGGTTCGCAAAAGTTGACAAAATCTAGAGAAGGGGATCGTTTTGCGCAACGATCGACACCTATAAAAACGGCGACCGATCATCTGATCGTCCTCTTGGTTTCTACCACCAGATTCATCAATCTTGTTCCGGTGCAGTCTCACGGTAAAATCCTTTTGCCTTTTGCATTTAAACGTTTCGTACAACGTTACTCTGCCCAAAAGTCTAGCGAGCTTTCAGCTCCATTTTGTCATATTAATTTAAGATTTTACACTAAGTAACTCCGTTGTTTGTGATTCGAAATATTGAACTTATAAAATAAATCCAAGTTAATCAAAGTATCCAAATACATTAAAATCACTCATTCCGTTAAATTCTCTCACCAATCTACGCTGTAAGTCATCATATCCAGATTATTCTCAAAAGGTAAGCCAATTGATTAAATCTTTTATCCAACAATTACTCCTTCCTCGGTTCGTTCGATTAGAGCGACAGAAGGCCCGTTGTCCGGTGTATTTCAATACTTCATCGGTAATTGGTGACCCAAACTACTGATGTGAGTCTAACTGTAGCTGTGAGAACGATTCCGGTGTCTAACATCTGGAAATTTCCACCAGGTACCGTTCCGACGTCACACCGGTTTTACGTTACTAGTTCTATGGCTCACAGGCGTGATAGCGCGCAGCGCGGTCGAGCGGTAACCAATCAAAATGCCGTAAATATAGTGTACACTAGATTTCAAGGGTTTGTCACGTCGTACGGTACCTCGTGGAAATTTCCAGATGCTAGACACTGGAATCGATCACACAGTTACAGTTAGACTCACATCAGTAAAGAGATATTTATCGATTATCCGATGACCGCCATTTGTCACAGTTGTCATGGGCACACAATAAATAATCATGCATATTTGCCACTACTTCTTGGTTCGTCATTATAGATAGCTCAGATGAAAAAGTGTTCGAATACAATAGAGATTCGTTGAAATTAAGAAGTCATTCTCCGATCTAAACTAACGTTTTTCTTATAATTTGTTGGCTCTCTAGTATCAGACAAGCATGCTTTTATAGAAATATCAATTTCCCCACAACCCTTAATAGACACCCTCAAAATCTTGTTTTTCATCAGACACCTTGAGGTCCTTCTGCGTCCGATGCGGATTTAAAAGTGTTATTGTTTGTTCATGGATTTAAAAAAAAAATAGATGGTACATATGGGTAACTCCACCAATTAACGACAAATGAATGGGACGTCAGAAATCCGATCAAAAATTTCGGTCTTTCATAACTTGTACTCAGATTGGATAGTCCACCGAGTTTCAGCCCTTTGCAACTCACCGGTGGCGATGGATCAGACATAGTCCGTATGCTAGAGGTCGAAAGGTATACAATATATTCCGTGCGCGAATTTAAACCGGGAACTGGTCGGGTACCGGTCAGTTCTCCAGGTTTCAAACCGGGCGCTGGCAGCTTTTCCGGCCAGCTCCCGGACAGTAATGTTGTAACAGTTTGAATACGCCCGCCAAAAACAAAGACAACTTGACTCATTAATAGGTAAGCCCGTAGGAGAAGCCTTGACCAGGGCGGTTATTGGGATGATAGATTCTCCAGATCTCAAGGGATTCCTTGGACGACGATTGAACGATCGAGATTTATTCGAGCGCGCTCTTCAAGAACGAAAATCCAGAAATAGATAAAAAGGGCATAGCCGGATAAGCAGGTCGAATCGGCCCCCGCTGAATTTTTTGTCGGTACTTCAGGGATCAATTTGGACCCAAATGAAAATAATTCAGTGAAAATTTCAGCTATTAATCTTAAACGGTTTCCGAGTAATTGAAAAAAACCTATTTTTTAGTATTTATTTTTTTTTTAATAGTAAAATTAGAAATTTTTTTTTGCTGATTTTTTTTTAAATACTTACGAGTAAAAGCTGTGAAAAAAATTTTTTCTTTATGATTTCTAGACTAATAGCCGATTTTTAAACTAAAAAACAAAATTACAATTATTTTTTTTTATGCCTACTAGGGGCTTCGCCCCTGCGCGCTTCGCGCGCCAACCCCATCTCGGCGCTACGCGCCTCGGGCACTCGGCGCTGCGCGCCTCACTATTTCCTTACGCATTGTCTAGTAGACAGGCGAATTCCTTCATGTTGATTTGATGACAGGTCTGCACTTGCTGTCCACTTCAATTCCTTCTGTGCTTACTTTTCTTTTTTTTATCAATCTAAGCTTCCATTCGTTGGTTGAAAATTGGTGTTCCTTCTCTATTGATATCTATCTATCTCCTTGACTTGCTGAATTATTTTTGCTACCGCTCTGCCCGTTATTCTCCAAAATCACCTTCTTTACATTATTTTTTTCTCTATATTTATGTTGCTGTTCACTCCGTAAATCACCTCTTTCTCTTGTGGTCAACATCGATCATGGTCGTTCTCTTTCCTGGTTATACGAATATTTGATGGATATTATTCTATGGCTTATTTGGTTCTTCGCACTTACAATTTTATTTTCCTCTTTCTTTTGTGATACTTCCGACCATCCACCATCTTCATCGCCTTGTCTGCTGCTTGAAACTCCTCCTTTCTCCATTGTCATCGTAAATCCTGGCTGTCCTTTTGACTGTTTGGTGATATATTTAGATTTACTATTATTTGATTGTTACTTTTCATACTTATTACTCACTATCTGAATTTTATTTTGGTTCTGCAAGACATCAAAGTGTCCACTGTCTCCGTCGCCGGTGAAGAGTAGCGAGAATTGTGTTCCATTTTGTGATCCGTTCCGGTGTGGATGAATTTGTTCTTCGCGATACACGATTAAACATATCTTAAAAATATCCGCAGCTGCATATATTGCATTTTTATTCATATGTGATTTGTAATCACCAGGTCACCTAATCACAGCACCGTTTGACTCATTACCTGTAATAAAACCCGCAAATGTAGACCAATTATCCACTATATTTGAAACGATACTCAGTCTCACCTCTGCGTGTCGATCTTGAGTGCCGTATACACAATACGCCAACGCGCGAAAAAGACAATTCCTGTCGGGAATCATCTTGATAATTTTCGTTTGCATGTTCATTTTTTGCGCGTCAGAAACAGATACCTATAAAGATATTTGTCAAAGACTGTCATAAACAGCCGATGACAGCTGTCAAAGGGTTTGCTAGATCCTTTTTGTTTCGTTTTCGGGATCTCACCCCACCGCCAACTTCATGCGTATACTATTGTTATTATAATCTTTTTTTACTATTGTTATTATAATCTTTTTTTACTATTGTTATTATAATCTTTTTCTACGTTCATTTGTTTGAAACTTTTTTATTAGATAGAGAGATTTTGAAACATGCAATCACCAAATTTGGACAGAATACGTCTTTTATACCCCTCTGTACTCAGGAATTTTTTCAATTTTTTTGGTTTGGTGCAACGTCATGAAAAAAATTAAAAACCAATTTTTTGTTAATTATTTTGTATTTCAACTGCTTAGAACACTACTTACAACTAATTATAAAATGTATTTATTCATAAAAATATTCATCAAAAACGTAAGTGGTCATCAAAATATTTGTTAATATTTTCGTCAATCTTCATCACTGTCTTCATTAATAACTACACAGCGCCCGGTATTATTGAAAATGCGACTTAAAATTTCTGCTGGTCTTACAATTCTCGATAAATATCTAGCATGTGATAGGTAATAAATAATAGCTGCTACATGCGAACAACAACCAACTGTACGCCGACCGTTGGCACAATCACAGCAATATCGAGAAATTCCGTTAACTCCATTTTTGCCACGATGATACTCAATGAAGCAGCGATATGTTTTTGCATTAATATGCCGAGATCTTACTTGAAATCTAAGAATGTTTTCAGCCGATCTTACGTACTGAAGGCTTATATTATTATCTTCATCCATCATCTCAGCTAAGTATGACACTGCTTGAGAAAGCTGGTATGATCCTGTCAGTAAAATATGCAATTAAGTCGCATTTTCAATAATATCGAGCGCTGTGTAGTTATTAATGAAGACAGTGATGAAGATTGACGAAAATATTAACAAATATTTTGATGACCACTTACGTTTTTGATGAATATTTTTATGAATAAATACATTTTATAATTAGTTGTAAGTAGTGTTCTAAGCAGTTGAAATACAAAATAATTAACAAAAAATTGGTTTTCAATTTTTTTCATGACGTTGCACCAAACCAAAAAAATTGAAAAAATTCCTGAGTACAGAGGGGTATAAAAGACGTATTCTGTCCAAATTTGGTGATTGCATGTTTTGAAATAGGCATAAAAAAAAATAATTGTAATTTTGTTTTTTAGTTTAAAAATCGGCTATTAGTCTAGAAATCATAAAAAAAAAATTTTTTCACAGCTTTTACTCGTAAGTATTTAAAAAAAAATCAGCAAAAAAAAATTACCAATTTTACTATTAAAAAAAAAATAAATACTAAAAAATAGGTTTTTTTTCAATTACTCGGAAACCATTTAAGATTAATAGCTGAAATTTTCACTGAATTATTTTCATTTGGGTCCAAATTGATCCCTGAAGTACCGACAAAAAATTCAGCGGGGGCCGATTCGACCTGCTTATCCGGCTATGCCCTTTAACAAAATAAAGTTCATGCGTATTGATCAAACTTGTGGTTACAAAGAAAAGAAACTATCAGCGACCAAATTTTTACGGATCAGCAACAAATAAATCGCACCAGAACATGACGGACGATGGGAGTTCTATTGGCCAGGCCAAGAATCAGTGAGTTCAACAGAGGAAAGGGAAGGCGGAACATGAAAAAATATCCAGAAAGAAACGTTTATGATAAGTTATAATTTGACATGTTATTTCAGTAATTTTATTGGTATACATTTTATTGAACTATTATCGTGATAGATGTTCGTCGTACCAATTTTAGTTGTACAATTTCTTTACATCGCCTTTTTAAATATTTATTCGTCTCTTTTATTCGGTTTTCGGTTTAATAGTCATGTAATTGGTTCGAACCAAATGTCCTAAATTCCGTTCCAATCATTTGAAACATTAAGTAAGTCTCGTTTCAATCTGTGTCCTGTAAGGCAAATAGATAACAAAAAAATGATAACGGATAATTTTTTTACTTGCGAGAGGCTCCTCAATTACCTTTAAATCTTTGTGGGAACAAACCGTGATAAGAAAAGTCCGTTACAATGTTAAGCTCGGCTAGACAGCCTAGTCCCAGTTGCGCTATACGGTAGCTATCCAGGATTTGCCGTTATGAAAAAGAATATTAAAAAAATTGTTGATGTTAATATTTTCTGTAAGCACAAATAGCATTTAAACAACTTATTAGCAAATAACATTCATCATAACGCATTTTACATTTATTAGAAAACGTAACGCATTATTTTGTGCTAATCGGGGCTCGAACCCCGTCGATTGCAGTGTTCAAGTTTACTATTCGGGTATCCTATCTACTACGCCAAACTACTTTGTAGGATTCATGACTTTATGTCATTGCTAATACAATGCACGGTCTAGAGACAGGTATGACAGATAATGCAGTCACTGAAAACTCATCAATAAGATTATAATTTCAGAATTCGTACTCACAATACAATTTTCTATGAATTTACAAAAGCTTCTTGCTTTTTTTCAAATTTAGTGAATTGTTAGATAGACCGTAAATTTATAGTGTAATTATCTGAAATTGAAAAATTACTTATACCAAAATTAACGTGGTAATTCTTTGGGCTTTGCTTAGATCTGATACTGTTAAGTATTTTGTGTTAAGTTTATACGCGCACAACTTGACTAGATTCACAAGAAAATTCCGTGAGTTTCCAAAATCTATTGAGAAACCATCGGAGAAACCTTGCGATACAGTACGCGTGACATACTATCAACTAAAACTAAAATTCTCCAGGGTGATTTCAGAATTAAGATTTGGGAAATTCGAAATCTGACTAAGGAACTTAGGGTCCACAAGCGATATTTCCGAATTTAGTTCTGAGATATTTGAGATGCTCTTAACTCCTTCTGCTGCGATACATTTTTAATTTCAACAGACTGTAATCAAATTTATTTGTACATTCATGGCGTGAATTCTAGCAGAATGTTTAGTAAATTCCAAATGCCGTATAGCAAATGTGCAGTGAATGTACAAATATAATATATTGAGTTACATTTTTGTACAGTACATGTGTAGTAAATTGACCGTTTTGAACAGTGTCAATATATTTATCACGTATATTATATATTATTATATAATATTATTATATTATACATTATTATTATATTATATAATATACGTGTAGTAAAAATGAAATAAATTTTGTTTGAAAATATACTCTTTCATTTCCAATTCATAAGTATTCAAAATAAAAAATAGTCTTCACGAAATCGGCATTGTACCCGAACAATAAAGGAAAAAAATTTTTTCACATAAAAAATTCCGTTGCTTATAACTTGTCGTTCTAAAACTCACATTTCCGTACATTTCCATAAAAATGAAGTAATTACTTACGTAACATTTATTATTCGCAAGAATAGCGGAAAGAGAAGAATCCTTACAAACCATAACCACTTACACCAAAGTAACGCGGGTTGCCCTATTTTCATACTTGGGGTGAATTTCCGCATCGGTTGTGTGTTCACACTAGATGGCGGCGACGCGCGGCACACAGCCGAAATATTCCCAACCTGGAGCTCACAAAAAATCGCCGCGGTGCGCCGCCGTCTAATATGAACATCTGTATGGATAACTGTACGAACGAAAATTTCGCCGTCGTCCACCGCCGTCCGCCGCGGTTTAGTCGGCGTCAGCCTTAACTGTTAACCTAACAAGCCACAAGCATTGAACATTTGTCGTAAGAAATAAAATATAATTATATGGTCGTATTTTTCGTGCCAAATCGAAATAATAGATTATCGAGAATTCGACGAAGATTGCGGAATGCCTCAAATTCATTCATGATCCCGAGAATAAATTTCAAAGTCTTTACAGGCAAACAAAAGAACTAAATACTTCTAGCTTCTAGGTTTATAGATATATTTATTTATTGTCAATATTCACAATAAGAACCAAAAATAATGCGTAATTGAACAATGGATGTGTATGTATTGTACATACGTCCCAAGCCACTCCAGACACGCGAAAATGTGGCATCAGTCACACGAATGTATACAAGATAATTGATGTGGCGTTTCCACGATGTCAGCATCGTTCAATACCTAATTCGGAAAGCGCGGGAGGTTGCATCGAATTATTACCGATGGATATATATTATTATTGAAAATTAATTTCTCCATTTGCTTACCAATACCATACACCTAATTTACTTTGACGACTCCGGCTGCTGCATGGAAATCGCTTCCATCCTAAGGGTTAGAAGCAATCAAAACTTGTCTTATTGTGCGTCATGCACTATGAAAAACACTACACAGACATGGTTGATCTCTTCGCTTTTACAATTTCTGCGAAGTTGCATTCATTGTACTTTTATGGTCACTAGACTAAGGAGGTCACTGAGGCGGAAAGTCCTACAGGTGTAATAAAATGGCAGATTCTTGCAGCTTTCCGTCCCAATTAACTCCGGATTAGAGATATTTAATGGTACTCTTTGTGTATTCCCTACCTGCGATGCCTTGCAGTTGGAATAAACTGAGGTTTGAATTTGATTTGATTGCTTTTCCATTTTAATTGCATCAAGTATACATTTTACAATATTTTCGAATTTCGTCCACCAGTCGTCACGGCTGAAGATTTCAGTTTCTTGCCCCTCTGCCATTCTGTCCTACCAAGAGGATTACAGTATATGCAATTGGCAATTTTTTCCACAAGTCATCATACGTGGAATATTATACAAGATTTAAAAAATGATATCATATGCTGCAATTTGATAGTAAAACATTCCAGAGTACATAACCTACAAAAGATGTGCATATCCACATGTACATCGAAATGATTAATTCGATAATTAACAAATATATTATACTTATTCGAAAAAATATTATATAACGATAATAATTTCACAATATCTGCACAATGCTTTAAAGACTCGAGTACATAACCATACGCGCGCCTGTTTTTTTTTTTAAATTATCGCTCACAAATATGTGTATCAAGCGTCACTAAACACTGTCAAGACCTCCGAGATCCCTCGATAAATAAAACTTGCGATACTTTTTGCGAAGTAGCGCTACACTTCAGCGATAAACATCGCTATCTTCTACCTACAGAATCGTTCGTAGCAACGCTCGTCGATAATTGCGGTTAACAATATCGTTAGCTACCGAATCTCGTCTACAGAATATCGCTACAGAGGAATAGTTCAAAAGTTACGAAATCGGCCCCAACGCGACATTGAGGTCACAAAGGCAGGTGAAGACACCACTGATATTATATACACTGGACTAGGATATTACCGTATACTCCACGTGTAAGCTCGTGCGTCCAATTCAACAATTGAATTTCCGCCATCTCGTACAGAAAGTTGTCACAAAATGCTCGCTAGATTTGAACTGCGTAATATATGCTATTTAGATCTAACGATATATTCGTCACAGAAAAAAGTTTTTGACGAGTAAAATGATGTTTGATACATTAAATGAAGAACAAATCATTTTTTCGAAAGTATATTAATATTTACAATTATATGGTGTAGAAGATCATTGAATAATATGACGAAAAACTTGTATTCAAGCGTCATTTTTCTTTTTGTTCAAAAGAAGTCCTCAATTCTAAGAAGTTTCCGTCCATTATCCTTTATCCTATGGTGGGCTGAATTCCATACGGTTTATTCAAAGATTTGTATAACACTAATTCAACCGTTAGAGAATCCATTTACCATCCATTGATCATCAAAGTGGAGCTCAAGACATGAGAAAAAAGTTTTGAATTAAATTATATCGAATTGGGTGAGTGAAAACTTTATTCAAAAATATGGAGAATAAAACATTCCTTGCAAACGTTGAGGCATTTTTATAGAGTTGCGTGCGATAAACCACAACCGTAATATAATTAGTAGTATCAATCCACAATCCATTCGCATGAAGAAAAAGTTACAATCACAATCAAAAGAAAATAAAAAAGATGTACATATCTGAGCATGCAAATCTGGTACAAATGTGTAGGTGATCATGTAATTTGGTTACATTCACTGTGGTGGGCCGATCGAATTCATCCTGAAATTCGGTCTGCTGCAAGTTTTCACCTACAGATAAGTTAATAATGAATAACGACAATGGAAATACACAGAAATGTGTCACACACGATTTTTCTGTAACAGAGCACTTTATAATCTGTAGGTAATTAACCGCTTTGATGGCATTGACGCAATAGTGCATCACATCAACGTGTCTTTATGCACACTGAGTTTTCTCTGACCTAGAAGGGATTAATAGTTTCAGATCTTACCAAATAACGTTGAAATACTGCCTTTGCGTAGAGTTACATAATTTTTACTTTTTTTCTGTGAGCAAGAGGGTTCAAAGTGGTCGGAACACAAAATGCTATCACTTGAAGGAGACCACGGTCCAATGTTTATATTTGCGATCCACTGCTTCATAATATCAGGTTCATCCAATGGGAACCTACATAACAAGCAAAGTTTAAATTTATCAATTCATGCGTTATGTTGCATTGAGTAACGGTACTTACTTGAGGAATGTATAGCCACGTCTATACGAGTATTACCTTAGTCGGTGACAAGATGAACACTCTGATTTTGTGTCAAATATAGTTGGTAGACTGTTCTTTTTGAATGTAATTAGGAATCCTGTCCTATCAAAGCAGTTATTTGTAAAATGAGCTGAACACATTGTGCTATTTCGGTTTGGCTTCCAGTCCTTCCTCTTCATTTCTTTTAACCACTGCTGAAGGCGCAACACATCTTTCTCGAGTAATCTACATATCGATATATAATTTAATCCCTGAGTCAATAATACCCGAGTTTTCAATTTCAATTATAATAAGATCGGTTCATAATTCAAATATTGTGAATTTTTACTGACACGATTCGTACGTTATAATACTCGTTAAATATAATTAGTAAATACTTCGTATGCTGACATAACCTCTGTAAGTTATCATTTGCAGAACGCTTCAGCGTTGTATACTCACTTGTGAAATGATCGCCCACGATATTTTGATTGCTTTGTTTTGCAAAAAACGCAGGTACTCATTGTGACCTCAATAATTGTTACTGTAATTTTTCATCGCAATCGATTATATACACATACATATATCACGTACATATATATATGTATAAATATATATATACATATCTGAAGTGACAAGAATCTGTACAAAATGGCTACCGTTCAATTGGCGTGACGGGGCCACGCTTAATCCAATCCAGTGTATATATATATCAGTGGAAGACACCACTAGCTAGGGACGGGCGACATCAGTTCTATATTACATATATCGATATCGTTAATTCGATATACCGAAATATCGAATCGAATTATAGGTCATGGTCTATCAGCGTATATCGATATTTTTCCATCGATATTTGCTTCGATATTCGTTTTTTTTTTTATAGTACGCAAAACGGATGGAGAGATAATACAGGAGAAAAGGGAGAACGGTGTGCCTCGTGGTCGGTTCGTCGGTCGGAGTCGCCATTGCGTGAGACACTTCACTCTCTCCGCAACGCAACAAAACTCATTTCACGAAAAGCTTCCCTCTGTAATGATTTTATAGTAAGATCATTTTAAAGATAAAAAAATATACTTAGATATATAAATCGCTGAAGTGAACCAAGACGAAGGATAAGGACAACATAACCTCAAAATATTAGAGCACGTCATACTGTTTTGCGCTGAATGCGCGCATAACCGAGATTCGGTACACGGTCGTAATTTTATTCCACCAAGGCGTTTTCGAGAAAAATACGTCAAAATTTCTTCGGAGTTTTGTTCACCCAGCTAAACCCTCTGTATCGGTCTTGTACGAACCGCATTGCATCAGCTCTCCCGCACTCTAGCTTTTTATCGTCCGTCGTGAGCCTCGCCTTGATGGAAAAATGTTTTGTTTCGATCTCAAGGAGAAGTGATCCAGGATGGCCCTTTTGTAATTTGAAGTTCGGCGTCATTTCACAAAAGATGGCAAAGTGGCACAGCGTCAACACTGTCTGCAAGTCATTGTTTCGAACAGTTGCACAACAAGTATGTGGAGAAATGATGTGGAAAAAATATACGATCGAGAGAAATCTCGCCAATGAATAGACTGAGCAATTATTCGATAGAAAAATTACGTTCTATTCATATTCTAAACTATAGCAGTATAAATTGCAAACGAATTTGATTGACATTGTGAGAATATGTCTTAACAGATGTATGTAACATTGTTCCATCTACATCCACGACTCAGAAAAATCGAAAGGATATTTCGAAATGGAAAAAAGCCGAATAAAACAATACGATCGAGAGAAAGGGTGCCAATGAATAGAAATGTATATCCATTCAACAAGTATGATAACTAATTCGTCTGAGCAATCATTCGAAAGTGGAAAAAATGTTAGAAAAATTATGTATTTATATTCTAAAATATAGCAGTATAAATTGCGAACTGATAATTGGTGTATGTTGTAATTTGTCGTATATATCCAGGAGTCGAAATATCGAAAGGAAACTTCAAGACTGTGAAAGAAACCCAGGTACGAAATACGATAGATATTATCACTAGTGAATAGAAATATTGTTTCCACGAGTAATATTAATTATTCTATGTATTCATTGAAACCAAAAAAAGAATGAAACGGATAAAAATGTTATTTAGTTATCTTTGCAAATATTAAAATTGCAATAATAATGTTTTATTTATATTCCCATCGCATATTTTTTTTGTACAAATCCGATACGATATTTGTGATATCGATATTTTTGCACCAATATATCGGAACATCGTATAATAGCTTTGTGATAAATCGACATAAAAATATCGATATTTCGGCATTCCATACCCATCCCTACCACTAGCGGACGGTCCGAGCGAGAGGGGGGCCTACGTGTCACCCAAAACCAATAGTGGGGGAACTGGACATGCGCATCGGGATCCATCCCCTCCGAAGCCAGACGGTTCAACCGCAGCGGACCGAGACGTCACTTCGCATTCAGTATTTGAACTGAACAGTCGCATTGGCTTCGCAGCTTGAGCGGTAGAATTTTCATCTATAAATATTATAATTCCTCGGAATCAAAAGGCTAGAAAACGAAAAATAAGTTAAAGTGAACTCAGTGCACTCCTCTCGCTTACCCATACTCATCCATTCCGTCGTAAATATGCCGAAACCCAATTCAAAATCCACTATACGTCGTCACTTGATCAGCATAAGACGCCGTCGCAACCGAGAGGCAGCAGAAGCCGCTCGCATCCGAGGCATCAAAAACGAGGTAGAGGTTTACACTCACATCTCGAGTCCTCGGGCGTATTCACCGCTTCCGGAATCCGAAGTGGAAGGACGGATCATCCGAAACAGCAGTCCAGAGCCGGGGGTAGAAACGAGCACCACTGATTAAAAGGTAAGCGCAAACGCAATATCATAAAGATGACTTACCTCACGTCGCGGTCCTCCCTCTGATCGTATCAGTCCGTATCGGGCACCCGAGTCCCTTACCAAAAACAGTGCTTCGGTGATAGTCTGTAGATTTTTCGTTGTAAGCGATCTGCAAGAACAAATTGTTTTAGTTTTGTTTTTTTGTTGATGTTTCATTCCGAGACGTCAAAAGTGGTATATAAATACCATTTTAGCTCTAATCTCCAGTGTAGTTGTCAGGATGTCGTGTCCTTTACGTTCTTGATCCATCGTAGGGACTCGTGATCAGTGATTATAGTGTGAACGTCCTTTCGTATAAATAAGGTCGCGAATGTTCTATGGACCAAATGAGGGCAATAAATTCTTTATCGAATACCGAGTAATTAACTTTCGTTTTTTTCAGAATTCTGTATGCGTATGCCACTGGAAGGTCAGTGCCGTCTTTTTAATAGTCAACTACAGAACCAGTTGCATATTTCGAAGCATCAGTAGTCAAAACGAAAGGTTCCGGAGTCGATCGCCGTTCATGTATGAGATTAAAACAATCACTCTCTATCCATAATTGAAACAGCCTTCTTTCATCTATAAATAAAACAACCATCTCTCATCCATTATTAAAACACTCCTCTTTCATCTATAATATATAGCAAGCGGATTATGTGAACTGAAAAATTTTAAACAAACTGCGAATATACGCGAGTACAATCGAATTGAGAAAAACAATTCACCATAATTATTGTGTGACATAAAGTCATCTTCAATTTTTCGAAGAACTTAGGATCAATCTTTCAACCATTCTCCGTGGAGTAGGCCTTCTGGGGATACCACGTGAAAAAAAACGCGCCGGATGCTCTACCGCTTGCGGTGGTGTGGAAACGAGTATAAATGAACTTATTATCACTGTTCAAATACTAGCATATTGTAGTTTCTCAAATGACAATTCCATTCTTGTGTAAATTTAACTGAGATTGTCAATGAAACTCATGTTCCGACGATGTGTATCACGTGTGGAATCGTAATGCCTTTGGATTTCTCCAGTTTAGTCAAAGCGAAGTTCACGTGAATACATTTTTCTTCTTGATAAATTTCGTTTCATTATTAAAGTCAACAAGGAGTACATACCTTCGGTAATTTAAAGCATGGCAATTCCAACATCTTTCTCTCCCGCTTGACCTGTTGAATCCATACCGTGCAGAATTATTTAAAAATTTCTAAGACAAATTTTCGTACACGCTTGGTTTATAGATTACTTGATTGATTCTACTGTTGGACACTTTTTTCGAAAATAATTACATTCACGTTCTTAAATGAAGAGTTGACGGTTGACGTGATTCCAAAGCTCCCATTCATCTGAAACAGAAATACAACCAATTCCCTTGATGAGGAAGAATGTCATTGCGATAGTAACGAAGTGACAAACCAGAAGAAGAGATCAAAGTACGGCGACCCAGCGTGTATTTATATAAAGCACTGATATATAACTACACTGGATTGGGTATTACCGTATACCCAACGTAAAAACTCGTACATCCAATCGAACAGCTGAATTTCCGCCATCTTGTAGGGAAAGTTATCACAAAAAGTGCGCCAGATCTGAATTTCGTAATATCAGCTTTTCAGATCCGACGACATATTTGTCACACCGTTGCGTTGACTGAAGAATATATGTTCAGTCGACGGTCACACAAAAATAAGTTTGTGACGTGTAAAATAATGTTTAATACGTTAAACGAAGAACAAATCACTTTTTCGAAAGTATATTAATATTTATCATTATGTGATGTAAAAGGTCATCTGCTGATATGACGAAAAACTTGTATTCAAGCATGATTTTTTTTGATGCTCGGAAGAAGTCTTCAATTCTCAGAGGTCATCGTCCATTATCCTTTACCTAATAGTGTGCTGAGTTTCATATGGATTATTCGGAAATTCGTATAACACTACGCCAACCGTTATGGAATCAGCATCCATTGACCATCAGAGTGGAGCTCAAGACATGTGTATAACGTTTTGAATCGAATCATATCAAATTATAAGTAATAACTGTATCATTGATACCTCAGTTTTCAATTTCAACTATAATAAGATTGGGTTATGATTCAAATATTGTGATTTTTTACTCACACGATTCGTACGCTATAATACTCCTTAAATATAATTAGTGAATACTTCGTATGCTGACATGACCTCTGCAAGTTATGATTGACATTGTGAGAATATGTCTTAAGGCAGTTCTATCGGTATACATTTGAGCCAAAAGTTTTGTCCGTTCCGTATAGTTACATCCTATTTCTAGAATCAGCTGTAGGGCAAAAATTTTTAACAGAGACTGTACGCCTATACACAGAACAGTCATATACAAATGGCCACTCACACATAGACGCATAGCGACGCTGAACGCGGCAACAGCGCGATTCCCAACTTTTATAAACCGTTCAACAGTTTTATAAAATACAACCGGCAGGTTAGTATTTGTCTTTCTTTCTATAGGTAACGTTTTCTTCATTTTGTCCTATTTTAAATAAAAGTTTGCTGCATTTCACAGGCGCTTCGAAACGGAAAAATCAGCCTCTTGTGATCAGCGATGATGAGGATGAAGCTATGTTGAACTCTACACCATCTAACGTACGTCCCACTCCAGCACAAGATACTATGAAGAAAAATATTGCTAAGCTGCATATGGATCTTGATTCAACGGAAAGGCGCAAAAGGTCTCTTGTAGCTGACGGCACTGAATTCGATAAAGCATGTAATTTGCGGCGAGAAATTGACATTTGTGAGAAGAAGCTCAAGCTTGAAGAAAAACAAAGAGTGTACTCCATGACGCACAGACAAAATCAAAAACAAAAAATAATTGAATTATGTTCAGAGAATCCCGATGCAGCCAAGTCGCTGACGCCTCGTGCTGGCCCTGGACGCCCACGTTTAGAAGAAGAACAGTCTGAATTGCTAAAAACAATAAGTGATTTAGCCCTGTTTGGTGCTTTTGCTGAAGAGCGACGCCCTTGTGAGATAGTTCGAACGGTCCATACGCTTCCAGAACTTACAAATAAACTAAGCGAGTTGGGATTTAATATTTCACGGAGTGCTACTTATATTCGACTATTGCCTAGACGAGTAAATACACGAGAAGCTAAGCGCCATGTAGTGACTGTGCCGGTGAAGCTAAGTCGTCCTGAAGCTGACCATCATGAGGCACACAAAGACCAATGCTTTTCTGTGGCCTCCATAAGGTCGCTGGAAACGATAGCCTCAGTACTTGGTCCTGACTCCGTAATTTTTTTATCTCAGGATGACAAAGCCCGCGTCCCCATCGGCCTGACAGCGGCGAACAAGCAGGCGCCATTATTAATGCACGTTGATTATAAAGTGTCGTTACCATATAACGACTTTGTGATTGCTTCGAGGCACAAATTAATTCCAAGCGTATATGCTTTATGTGGAGTGAAACCCAATGAGATGGGACGACCAGAAGCTGTTTCATATAGTGGACCAACTTACATAGCAATACGAAGTGGCAAGCACTCTTCGTCAACTGCAACTAGTCACGCTCAAAATTTGGACACTCTTTTAACAATTGAGACTTTTTCCAAATTTATAAAGAATATAGACAGCAAAGTTAAACCTGTTCTTATAATTTCAAGTGACGGTGGGCCTGACGAGAATCCGCGATATCGCAAAGTGATCGCACACGCCATAGAGCATGTTAAACAATATGATTTAGACGCAGTATTTATTGTGACTAATGCCCCTGGCAGGAGCGCATTCAACAGAGTAGAAAGACGCAGGCTCCACTCAGTCGAGAACTAACAGGCGTTGTTCTTCCCCATGATTTTTTTGGGACACATCTTCACTCCAGCGGCAGAACATTAGACGAAAGTCTCGAAAAGGATAATTTCAAAAAGGCAGGGGATATTTTGGCTGAAATATGGTCTGCAGTGTGCATTGACGGACACGAAGTAGTCGCTAAATATATAGACCCGAATAATCACACTTCCAGCGTTCCAGACCTGCCAGCCGAAGAATGGTACACTGAGCACGTTAGAGAGAGCGAGATTTATTCCAGGTACATTGCAGTTGGTTCACATTAAATTTTGATGCGTGCCTATTTTATTTTTTTTTTTTTAATTTTCTAACGAGTACGAATATCAAAAAAATTTTATTAGGAGTTACTAAGGGAAATTGTTTTTAATTTTTTTTTAGGTTGTAAAATGCGATGACCATAAGTGCTGCAACCCACGCCGGAGTGATCTGCATATGATTCTTCACGACCGTTTTCTGCCACCTCCATACCCTATCACTCAAGTTGATGGACACTTGACAATTCCGGACTTTAAAGAGCATGACGGAAAGTCATTTGCTCCATTTCTGATACACCACTGCCTACCGATTCAACCGCTGAATGCCTTCATCAGCACGCCTTATGATCTCTATTGCCCAAGTGTCCGAGATGATTTATAGAAAAGATGCAGCAGTACATGCGGTATTTACTTTGCATCTAGCACAAGAGCTGCAGAGCACAGGTGAGCAGCCCACATTGCACCAGCTAAGCAAGCGCGTATGTTCCGCAAAGTACGACCCTCACGGATTGTCACAAGACGAGCTGATGAGTTACTGTGCGCAAGCGCCAACGGATTAGAGTGGTTAGATCAGAACGAAGTTGAAGTAGCAGATGAATTTAGTGAAAATCATATGGACATGTTGGTTCCAATAGTCTCTCTTAAGACCGCGCATGATTCTCCATGGACTGAATTAGAGTTGATATTCTTTTTTAATCATAGTAGTTACGATTTAAGTATTCTATTGTTAAATTTTTATTACACTTATAATTAAACTCTCAGCAATATTGATTACTAGTCTTAACTAATCGTAAATAAAAGCACGAAGCAAATTTTGTTTTCTTTTTACAATAACAATTTGACGTGTTTACGTAAGAAACCCACATTTTGAAAAATCTCACGTGAGATTGGGGGAAGGGGGAGGGGATTAGGTCGAATCTCACGATATCTCACCAGGGGGGGAGGGAGGGACAGAAAATTAAAAAAAAACACCTCACGTAATTTATGGATGACCCCTAACCTCAAATTTTCGTTTGACGGTAGGCGTATTGTTGACCTACAATATCTTTCGGACCATTTGAAATGCATCAAATGCAAAAAAGATATTTTCTTGAGGAATACGGTAGAGAAATCGCGAATGGGTCTGAACTGTATGTTAAATATTCCCTGCGAAGAGTGTTCAACGATGATACAAGTGCACACCGGAAAAATGCATGGCACAGGAGATAATAAAAATCGAGCCGACGTCAATACGAAAGCTGTGTTGGGTGAGTAAATTATTTTGATAAATTATAGGATGCTATATGATAATCCAAAATGAGTTAAGTAGAACCGGTAGAACCTAAATATCTCAAATATTTTTTTAGGCGCTGTTCACTCCGGCATTGGGGAAACCGCTTTGAACAAGCTATTGGCCTGTTTGAGTGTTCCTCCGATATCAGCAAACCTGTACAAGAGATATGAACGGGAAATCGGGCCAGCTATAGAAGCTGCTGCAAAAGACTCGTGTCGGAAAGCTGCGGAGGATGAAAAACAATTAGTGATAGCTAATGTCGACAAGTTATGTCAGGAGATGTAAGTTTCATATTTTTTTCCTCAGCGTAGTAAAGCTTTTTAACAAAAGCATTGGCTACAGTGAGTAAGAAATATTGAGAAGACATTCTTCGCAGAATGAGTGATAATCATGAAACTATGTAGATACTGGGGGAGATAAGAAATTACAACATTTTTTACTGCGGTTAGATGGCCGTAGACAGTTTACTCTGTATTCACAACAATTTTTTTAAAAAAATTCTGAAATAGGAAATGTTTGTATTCAAAAAGAAACTCGACGGTGGATCAAAGTTAATTATCTCCCACAACGCTACAGTAAATTTTTTAATTTCCCTCGCAGTGCAAAATTTCGCTATCATTACTCTTGACTATGATTTCTTCTAATTTGGGAAACTATAGAGTACTTTGACACCAATTATTGGGAAGCCAGAGCTGCAACAATAGGATTTATTGTATAAATTAGTAATTAGATTTTTATAGCATTTTACAGCTATTTTTATAGGAATTTTGTATATGAATAATTGTATAATACGATTTTTCTCTGGTTTTTCACCTACAGACGTTTTTCACCAAATACTTGTATTTTTATCAATTGTAGTGGATGTTGACAAATAAACGGGAACATTTGACAATTTTTGAGTTTTATAGTTTTTCAAGCATCCTACAGATTTTCTCTTTCTTTTTTTTTTCTCTACCGTAATCAGGCCGAAAGACGTAGTCCAAGAGATCTTCCCTTTCATGGAGTCTCTGAGAGCTTCGACTAGTGTCGACGTTCAGCACCCTGAAGGTACAGAGGACGCCTTGGAGAAAAGAAAAACATTTGATACAGGCGTTGGGAATATCGTCAACATCATCGTGTCATATGATATGGGTTGGAGCAAACGCGGCAACGGACGGAGCTACAATAGCTTAAATGGTTATGGTACCATAACCGGATTCCTAAGTGGCAAAGTTTTAGATTTTGCAGCGCGTAATAGGAAATGCAGACGTTGCACCGCTGGTCATGATAAATCCGACCATGATTGCCGACAAAACTTTTCTGGTAGTGCTAAGGCGATGGAGCCTGATGTAGGAGCAACTCTGGTCAATGACAGTACGATCCTCAAAGAAACTGGATTAAACGTCAAAGTGCTTATCGGTGACGAAGACAGTTCAACAATCGCTGCAGTACGACAAAACAATCCTCAGTCAGTTCATAAATTAACAGATGCAAATCATCTGAGGAAAAATTTTATGAGCGCATTATACGATTTGAGAAAAAATTTCAAAGAAATGAGGGATAAGGAAGTTATCCCCCATTTAAAGAAATGTTTCTCTTACGCTTTGGTTCAAAATAAAGGGGACAGCGCCAACTTAACCAAAAGTCTTCGCAATATTCCCGAGCATTTCATCGGTCGCCACGAAAATTGCGGAACGTGGTGCAAAGAGCCGCACAAAATAGTGCTACAAAACGTACAACAGTACGCAAAATTGTCGGAAATATTCGAGAAATATGCGGGCAACGCTGCTAAATTTTCGGTTGTCGCTTCACGTCAGCCGAACGAAAGTTTTAACAACATGATGGCTCACAAAACGCCGGAAAACTGTTGTTATAGTCTGAGCAAAGCAGCGGATTATAGATTAGCCAGTACCGTGTGCACGAAAAACGAAGGAGAAATGTATATTTTGAACGTCAATTCAAAATATTTGAATCTTTCTCCTGGAAAATACACCAAATCTTTTAGTAAGAAGTTGGACCAGAAGAAAAAAAAGAGAGCGGTAAAGGCAAAATTGGCTTCAAGTGAAGCACGTCGAAATGTACTCGCTCAAAAGACAGAAACTCGTAGAAAATCAATGGAGAAGTCTGAAGGGACACGATACAAGAGAAATTGTGGTATGGATATCGACGTTCAAAATTCTACAAGTATTAATTTAATGTACCACTGAGAAATACTGCTGAAAATTTACTCGATGTTTTTTTATCTAAGAATGACTGCAACATCATCTATTTCGATCTCGAAACATCTGGGTTGTCGAAAAATTCAGAAATTTTACAAATTGCAGCAAAATTTAAGGATCGAAAGTTCAGTGTGTATGTCAATCCATCAAAAGCTATTGATTCTACTGCGTCCAGAATTACAGGACTGAAGTTCATAAAGGGACATCTGTTTTTTAACGGCAAACGAGTCCCGTCGATGTCACCGCGGGATGCTTTAGAATCATTTCAAGAATTTATCGACTTCTCGTCCAAACCTTGCATTTTTGTAGCCAATAATGTTTCGTTCGATTCCGGTCATTTGCTTCGGTATATTATCGAAAATGGAATGATTGCTAATTTTCAAAAGATCGCGGGATTTTCAGACAGCATGGTGATTTTGCGAAAAGTTTTACCTGAAAGAAAAAAAGAAAATAGAATGTTTAAACTGGAGACGTTGGCGCGTAATTTTTTGAAATTAAAAATAACTGACGAATTTCACGAAGCATTATTTGATGCTGAAATATTAGAGCAGTTGTGCCATCTGCTTATCAAGAAGGAAAATTTTTGTTTGCACTGTAAACCATATAAAAACTCAGTGTTGATGAAAATTTGTGCACCATCATTGCAAAATTTGAAAGGCGTAGTTTCGGACGAAATAATAAAAAAAATAGCAAGCGCTGGATTCGATTTCGAAATTCTGACAACAGTTTACTCTACAGGCGGAGAAGCTGCAATTCGAGAATGAATGGCCAAAGAAACAACTGCAAAAAAACCACGCGTCACCAAAATGAAAAAAATTATTGATAACATCATAGCGCGCCTGCAAAGCAGGTCTTAACTTAAAACTGTTAAGTATATCGAAAAATATTGAGTTTTCGTCATTTCGTATAAAATCTTCGTTAATACTTTGTTTTTCCATAATAAAAATTTGTGTGTCATTATTTCATTACAATTTCAATAAATCTTTGTCAATCGTTTAGAAACAAACGAACATTCTTTCCCTTATCTTGCCAAAAACAGAAAACTTGGGCTCTATCGATTTAAATTTCGCGAGCATATTGCCCGCTGCCACCTTACATCGTTGCCACATCGTCACAATCACTCTCCTTCACGTTCAGTGTCGGGTGCAAATTATAGCTTTCGACAGACGACTAATCCGAAACTAGATGGTCGAACATTTTCATTTTTTGTTTCAAATGATCTTTACATATTTGAGTACATCGTGTTCACTTTTCGAACAAATGGTAAGATCCGTTCTCTAGTTATAATTACTTATGTAACTGAAGTCAGAGTCTCTCACGGGTTAAGTATAGAAAACGTTCCCCAGAAAAATGATTTTTGATAGCGTTTATTTAACAAACTAGATGGTGAATCGGTTTAAAAATTTGAGCATTTCTTTATAACTGTACTTTCTATATATCAAAATTTCAAATGAGTCGTAAGATTTTGAAGAAACCATAGAACTGCCTTAAACAGGTCAAAAAAATTATAAGCCTCGGCTGAAAAGTCAGTTTTGTAATGTAAAAATTCGTCTCTATTGAACATCATTTATAATGGCTAAACTATAGTACTATATTAACTTGACGGTAAAAATTCACATGATACGTTTGTAGAGAATTCAAATGCTCGACAAATTTAGAGAAAAAGAAATCTAATATCTTCCCCATGTTATTTTATGTTGGAAAAAAATTGAATTCTCAGAGCGACATTTCGAAATTGGTTGTATAAGAGATATCTTTTAGTGAGGATTCCTTCCGGCTGTATGTGAAAAGTGTTTCACAAGTGAAAGCCGAAGAAAAATTTCTGTGAGTTATACTTACACTTGTATGTTATTTATTGTTAGTTATAAGACTCGGTAACCGAGTTCTCTATTTGAGGTTTTTTTTTTTTATAAGAAAACGTAATATTTCTAAAATCGAATATTTTAATCTCGACCCGAAGTTCACTGACAACAAAGTGAAAAAGAATACGTTATTGCATGCTTGTTCAATATAATTACTGATATAATATTCGGGGAAAAGTTTTTCTCAAATAATTCAAGTGAGAAATTCACTTGCATTTTGATGACTTACTGATAAAATTTTACAATTTAGATTATAGATTTAGTCTGCAAGGATAATTCTATAAAATCAACGAAAATATCCTGATTTGCAATTTCTAATCTGGCCGTTTTTAAAACGATTAATGAAGTGAAATAATAGTACAGATTTTAGTATTAGACATTCATTTGTCAATTCAATCATTTACAATGACAACAGAGCGTTACAAATTAAATATGCGAGTTCTTATCATTACATACACACATCATCATATGAGTTACGTTATAATCGGTTCAAAATTATCATCACATTCTAATCAATGCATGATAAATTTCATAGAAATATAACATTACATTTTTTAAACCTATATGTTACACCTATCCTTGTAACAGAAACACTTGGAAGAAATTTAATTTTTTTCTTTTCATATTCGAAATTTTTTTTTTTCCATTCTACTATATCGCTAGTATTATTATCAAATCGTTCACGTTACTTTGACGGCCTTCAAAATTTATTGTCAATCGAGAGAATTACTAGTTGCCGTCAAAGAAAAATGAAAAAACTTTGAAATATGTCTGAGGATTAAGAAATTTACAAAAATGAAGAAACTGAAAAATGCTCAAGAATTAAGATATCGATACAAGCATAAGTCTTAGTCAATAACTGGCGTACCATTTGTCGTAAGATGAGATAAGCTCCTTTGAAAGAGACGCTCAAGTCATGTCAAAAACTTACACAAGTGTCGTGCGCTGCATGTGGCGATCGGATGTGTCCGGTGCGTCATTCAAATTTCCTCCGTTTCCTGATATGTTGTCAGTCTCGTTTTCGGTGCACGTGGTATCTTTGTTATACAAGGATAACCCGTTCAGTAATGAACTCACACAGGGAACGGCTCGCGAACCTTCACAGAATCCTGAATCGACCACCAGTGGGTCGTGGAACCTGACCTTCTTGGGACTGGCTTTCCTGTTTCGATCGAAGGTCCTTCCCCAGCCGTCTTGCCCGTCAGCCTGCGGCGAACGGATGCAACTTCCGCCTCGCTTTTGACCATTCTTCTTTCTGTGTTTTGGTACCGATATCCTGATCGCACCGTCTTCTACGGTGCAGGTCGTAAACGTTATCTCTCCGTTTCTGTCCCTCCCTTGCACCACGTAGCTGTAGGATGAACGTTTGGTTCTCGAACCCGACGCCTTGTGGAAGCTACAAGAGGGACGTGGTTTGCTCGAACACAGAGCCTTTGAACAGAAACTGCTGCCCGAACTCTTGGCGGGGATCGAGATGGGCCGATTCTCTATTTCGTCGTCCTCCTTGCATTCCAGTGCCTCCAGCAGCTTCTTCACGAAGTTCGCAGAAGTTGAAGATGAGTAGCTTGACATTGCCTTCTCCGATCACGACATTTCGCGTTCAGTTCCTCGATTATTTCTTCTACGAAACTTCTGGTCGGCGATCGTTGCTCGTGTCTTTGTATAATCTTTTCCATGACAGTCGACTTCCTTGACTACACGAAGAAGCGGTTGTGGTCCTCCGCGTCCAATTCGTCTTCGAGAAAATTGTCCCTCTTGTCTGTCTCTTCGGATTTCATTTCGCTATCGGTCCGGATCTCCTCAATATCACTCAGCCACCTTTCGCCCTGCGTTTTCACCGGGCAATTAAATTTTTTCGGAGTCGATGTGGCTAATGGTAGTATTTGCTTAATGTTTTCGAGGCTCGAAATTTCCGACGACGAGACTTAGTTACAGTCCATGTTATCCTCGGGCGGTTCCTGGTCTTCCGAACTCGACTTCTTCGCCGGAGCGAATTCCTCGACGCAAATTACGCTGTCGGTGCTAACGACCATCTCGTCTTCCTCCAGGTTGTCTAGTTTCTCCGCAGGAACAGGCGGAAGGACCAGGTTCAAGTTCTCTACCTTCCGTGACTGTGACATTTTCGGCATTGTCTTACTCACGTGCATCTTCGAGTAAGCCGTTGACAGTTCCATGATCTCCCCACGCATGTCTAATTCCGAACGTGGAGACAGTCGTGCGGTCCTTGTCATAATCGGCGTCGCACCGGCTGTAAAAACAGAATGATACAATTTTAAATAAGACACCGTTTGTCAGCCGCCAAAAAATTGATTTTTCTAAAGAAACGAGACGTTGAATTCAATTTATTTCCCGAATTTGAGAATCAAGTTTTTCGAAAATCATGAGGTTAAAATTTCTAATTTTTCTTTTACCTTTATTTTTCATACAAAGGTACGTTCGTTGCAAATATTTCAATACCCGGAACATAGATCCTTCAGACGATGAGTATGGAGCATTCAATTGAAGATTTGAACCGCGTATCTAACTGTCGTTTAACTTGGTTCGTTTACACCGCTTTTTTGTAATGACACATCGATTCTTACCTTCCATTGCCGCCATGTACTTTTTGCCGAGTTCGATCAAGTGTGCCTTAGTCGATTGAAAGCTCTTCCTAGTGGATGGGCGGCTCAGGGTCGGTCGTGGGGCAGTCATCCTACCTCTACGCCTATTCTTAAAGCAATCGGGCATCGTCAGCCGCTCGAATGATTTCTTCGCCCTCATTTCGATTTCGCTCGGTCGACGTGGCTTCTGAAAAAAGTAGGAAAAAAACATGGTTATAATCGTGTCATTTATTCGGAAAAAGACGAACACTCGAAAGTTCTCAAAATAACCATTACGTCTATTAGTATCGTTGAAACATCAACGTCTGTGTCAAATTAGCAAAAGAATAAATAAAAGAAGTTCAAAACTTTTCAACTTACGTCTTCTTCGTCGTTTTGGCGAGTTGTGTTGCTGAAACAGCCGGGAACAGACATCGAAGCCATCGTAGTCGATTTTTTTATCCTACTCAACAACTAGACGGATCAAACTTTAAATCCAACTGGACTTGAACAGATTCCGTTCGAAACTTTAACTCGGGATACCTTGCAACGTCAAGGGCTAGCTCAGACTCTACAGGTGTTACTACCTCTGCGATTGACTGAGGAATAATGCTCATCGGGTCAAGACGTGCGATATTTATACTCTACGCTAGAAATACCGTTATCACCGCCAGTTTCAGGCTGACCAATCAGGTGCCGCCCTAATGAGCAAAGGGACTACCTGGCCGGCCGAAGGGTGTTTGTGATTCGATGGTCCGCCCGAACCTCTGCTGCACTCGCCTTGCAGCAGACTTTTCGAAAATGTCGGGAGTTGGGCGGTGCGGTATTAGATTTTAACATTTTCCATCTGGGTAAAAAATTAGAAATATCGAAAAATTGAAGGGTCGTAATATCAAATATCCAAAAACGTGAAAGCGTTACTCTTACATTTGAATAATGTAAAAAGTCGAAGGGTGGAATGAGGCGAAGCACAAGATATGGATTTGAATCATGACGATTGTATGTTCCGGTCTTAATCATTCCGAAGACTTTATATTTTGGCATTTCTACATTTTTAAATTCTATGAAATAGATTTTCGCGGTTTAGAAAATTCTATGCTGTGAAGCTTCACCATTTTTATCCTTTAACCGAAAAATTTGCGTACATCTTCTATTCAGGGAAAAGAAGAGATTTTGTGCCATTCTTGTCATGGTTATCGGACGAAAATATTTCTCAAGTCTATCGGAAATGAATTCCGACGAATCCCGTTCTCGTACGTATTGAGCGATGATGCTTTTTTATTTATCCGACTTATAGTGTTTGTTATTGTTCACGCTTCTAATTATTGACTGGAGCATTTTCTTTCACACGATTGTCCCAAGTTTAAAACAAGTTTATCATTTTTCTTGGATTTGTTTTTCTACAACGATTATACTCGTTTATGTATCGTTGTACAAAGCTGAAAAAATGCCGATTTTGAACACGTTGAAGAGATTTTCCACATTCTTTGTCGGCAAACGATCATTTCGAGCAATCGTCCAATCGCGAATTATTTTTACTTCTATTTACACGCTTCTGATTCCGAAAAATGTTCTTCTCATCGTTTTTCGAAATACGGACGAATTGAAAATAAATAATACTCTTGAAAAAAGGTACACTGAGAAAAACATGTTATCGGATTTTATAAATATTAATTGATCCAAATAATCCATGCGTTTGTAAAGTCGTGAGACCACATTTATTCAAAGCGACAATTTATGTAATTTTGAAATTACGTCCGAACACGTAACGTACTACTCTAGGGCATATAAATGTTGTGTCAATTAGCTGGGCTACATGATTTAAGATTTTTTTTTCAATACGTTGTGCTATTGTTATTGATTGCCACCGAACAAGTGTAGCAGCGTCACTCCAAAATAGTTTTTGGGAAACATGGCTGGATCAAAACTATAACCCAACATATCGCTTCGGATACCCTTACGAAAAAAAACCCTTAATATGGGGGTGAATTCGTACCCTCAATTCTTTTCTTATGGGAATTCCGCAATACCTATGAATTAGGGCTACGAATTGACACCCAAGTTGAGGGTTTTTTCCGTGAAGGTATCGTTGGCAGATTCGTATGAATCTAGATTAATTGAATGCGAAGGATTCGGGTACACAAGCATTTTTGAAGCTACTTTTCAATCGAGGAAGCTTGCCGTCTACAAGGGATCGAAATTGGTACTACTGTAAATCAATCGTCATTTCGATTCAAAAATGTGAAACATGCACGTCAACGTCGGGGTGACCACAGGTCAGAGAATTCTGGAAAACCTGGAAAACCTGCAAATGTCATGGAATTCTGCAATTCCCGCATAGTCAGGGAATCGTTTACTATATACTTTTTTCATACAAATACGTCCCAAAGTTTTTTTGAGCTTTAGATAAATTAGATCGAATACCAATTTTCTTACCATCACCGCAAGGTTCGCTTCAAACTTTGATTATTCCTGAATATTACATTACGAACGACTGCGCATCGGCTAGCTGTGACAGTGTAACTGAAGTTACAGTTAGTACTTTCGAAAAAAAAAAAAAAAAAAATGGGTGCGTGAACTCATGTACGCGCGTGAGAAGTTATACTTCTTTGGCATCATCAAAAAACAATAAAACAAATAACGGATGTCTTACATTATATTTAAATGATCTTTTAAATTTTTGTCACGAACTTTTTATTGAATGTTCTATTTAATTTATTTCTTTATTTTGTATATATCAAAAAACCAATAATAAATACTCAACATTGATAATTTAATAATATTTAGTATTAATTAAATTGAATAATGATATTTTAATTTATATCAATAAATAATACATACGGCTAACTAACCTCAATTATATTGGAGCACTTGAAAAAGTATTTTAGCACTATTTTTTCACTAATATTCACAAATAGTAAATAATATTAATCCAAATATTCCATTTGAATTACTACTGAATATATTTTGTTACCACATATATATTTCGCACTTGTATGAAAATAAAACACGTGTTGTGACTCGAGACTTAATGAATTCGGTTGAGTAGGCAACTTCATCCTGTTAATTTTGTGTTACAGTGATGCGCGCTCATCTTGAAATTTCACTCTCATCAGTTTTTCATAACGCGCCTAAAGAAGTATAACTTCAAAAAGTAGAAATTGTATGGAAAATACCTCTTTCTTCTCAATATGTTTTAACGAATATAGTCAAATGTTTCAGGGAAAATGATAAGATTTTTGTCTGGAAAACCTGGAAAAGTCGGGGAATATCGTGATTGATATTCACTGGCTACGCTGCAGCTTAGTCAGACCGAGTGAAGTACGATCGTACACTCTTGGATATAGTGGTGAAATGGTTTACATGAATTCCAAGTATGACTCGTCGAGTCAATACATTGCTGGACCTTATTCGGGCCTTTCAATTATTCTCGCGTTAACATTGTTCCTGGAACTTCTGTGGTCGACTCCGTTTGCAAATAATGTTCCGAAGTTCATCGGCGTCACTTTATTGGGGGTCAGGTAAACCGGACGTCTGGCAGCCTGACTCGTACCCCCGGGGTGGCTCTTTCTTAAGTGCGATTCCTGCCCAGTGCAATTAAAAATTCACCACCTACCCCGGGTAGGAAAGGCGAGAATCATGTTGGGGAATTATAAGCCGCTCGATATTGTCGGGTTGATAACCGCATTTCCGTTGACATTCGAGACTTGTAACTGCATCCTCCATTGTCGGATTTGGATTATGGACTTTGCCCGGGCTTCTCTATTCGAAGAAGGACAGATTGCCGGAGTATCGAAATAATAAGCTGCGAGGGCACTAAATTCCAGACAGATATTGCTGTAAGGTTGTTAAATAAAGGCCACCGCTGCACACTTCTGGGAAAATGGAGTCATGATGGCTTTTTGGTCAATCCATAATCCTTAGCTGTAATTGAGACCAGAAAGGATTTTGCTTGTTGAAAGGAACGAAGTGAATCTCTTCGGTGAAGGTCGTACCAGATCACCGGCTAAAACTGGGAAAACGAAATTTTTGAAAGTCGAATTTTTGAACACAGCGCTTACGGCGGTTTCAGCCTTTTTTTTAACGGAAATGCCATCACAATTATTCCATAAAATTCGTATACCTTGACGAAGAACGAGACAATCAGCCTTAGTTTTTTTCGTTCGCGATAAATTTCGACATTCGGTTTCACACAAGTCTCGTATTCGCGGTGTCGCTCTTTCACGAGCCGCTTAACGGCTGGTGCAAAGTTTGAAGCCAGCTATCGCGCTTATTCGGCAATTGGCATAAGTGGATTGAACCAGCGTGAAATATCTACAAGCTGCGTTTCCACGTAGAAATTTTCACTTCATATTCTCGCTGATCGAATAAACAATTGATCGATGTAAACGCCTTTACTTTATTTAATTAAAACGTTTGTATAACAGTCAAACAAGTTTCAAAACTTTATTCACGAATTTTTAGCGCGTATTTAAGCCGTTGCGAAAATGTCGCCCCGGAATCTGGGACGGCTTGAGGACTTCGCATGGCAGTGTAGAGAAATAAAACCGATTTTGAACCGATTTCTTCACCCTTCCTTCCTCGAACGTTTGCTCGAGCTTACACCTCCCACTGATTCGGGAATGCATTTTGTCTCTCGTACGGCTCAGGTAAGTCATTTATACCCTTGTATCGAGCCATTCGACTGTGAACAACTCCAAATGACTGAAAACTGACTAATGCCAAATCCAAAACGCGAGCCCATTAAACATCGGGGGGTTGATATTCGCTTTATTGAACGACCGACGCTTAGGTATACCTATACCGATGACTCACACTGGTGTGTTTCCAGGTTTCGGAGCGAAATTTTTCTTGGGCTTTCACTTGTAAAACTCTTTTCACATACAGCCGGAAGGAATCCTCACTAAAAGATATCTCTTATAAAACCAATTTCGAAAGTACGATCGTACTTCACTCGGTCTGACTAAGCTGCAGCGTAGCCAGTGAATATCCATCACGATATTCCCCGACTCTTCCAGGTTTTCCGGACAAAAATTTTATCATTTTCCCTGAAACATTTGACTATATTCGCTAAAACATATTGAAAAAAAATACGTATTTTCCATACAATTCCACTTTTTTTTTCTTTAAACGAAAGTACGAACTGTAACTTCAGTTACACTGTCACAGCTAGCCGATGCGCAGTCGTTCGTAATGTAATATTCAGGAATAATCAAAGTTTGAAGCGAACTTTGCGGTGATGGTAGGAAAATTGGTATTCGATCTAATTTATCTAAAGCTCAAAAAAACTTTGGGACGTATTTGTATGAAAAAAGTATATGGTAAACGGTTCCCTGACTATGCGGGAATTGCAGAATTCCATGACATTTTCAGGTTTTCCAGGTTTTCCAGAATTCCCTGACCAGAGGTCACCCCGACGTTGACGTGCATGTTTCACATTTTTGAATCGAAATGATGATTGATTTGAAGTAGTACCAATTTCAATCACTTGCAGACGGCAAGATTCCTCGATTGAAAAGTAGCTTCAAAAATGCTTGTGTACCCGAATCCTTCGCATTAAATTAATCTAGATTCATACGAATCTGCCAACGATACCTTCACGGAAAAAACCCTCAACTTGGGTGTCAATTCGTACCCCTAATTCATAGGTATTGCCGAATTCCCATAAGAAAAGAATTGAGGGTACGAATTCACCCCCATATTAAGGGTTTTTTTTCGTAAGGGTATCCGAAGCGATATGTTGGGTTATAGTTTTGATCCAGCCATGTTTTTCAAAAACTATTTTGGAGTGACGCTGCTACACTTGTTCGGTGGCAATCAATAACAATAGCACAACGTATTGAAAAAAAAATTTCAAATTATGTAGCCCAGCAAATTTACACAACATTTATATGCCCTAGAGTAGTACATTACGTGTTCAGACGTGATTTAAAAAGTACATAAATTGTCGCTTTGAATAAATGTGGTCTAACGACTTTACAAACGCATGGATTATTTGGATCAATTAATATTTATGAAATCCGATAACATTTTTTTCTCAGTGTACCTTTTTTCAAGAGTATTATTTATTTTCAATTCGTCTGTATTTCGAAAAACGATGAGGAGAACATTTTTCGGAATCAGAAGCGTGTAAATAGAAGTAAAAATAATTCGCGATTGGACGATTGCTCGAAATGATCGTTTGCCGACAAAGAATGTGGAAAATCTCTTCAACGTGTTCAAAATCGGCATTTTTTTAGCTTCGTACAACGATACATGAACGAGTATACACGTTGTAGAAAAACAAATCCAAGAAAAATGATAAACTTGTTTTAAACTTGGGACAACCGTGTGAAAGAAAATGCTCCAGTCAATAATCAGAAGCCTGAACAATAACAAACACAATCAGTTCAATAAATAAAAAAGCATCACCGCTCAATACGTACGAGAACGGGATTCGTCGGAATTCATTTCCGATAGACTCGAGAAATATTTTCGTCCGATAACCATGATAAGAATGGCACAAAATCTCTTCTTTTCCCTGAATAGAAGATGTACGCAAATTTTTCGGTTAAAGGATAAAAATGGTGAAGCTTCACAGCATAGAATTTTCTAAACCGCGAAAATCTATTTCATAGAATTTAAAAATGTAGAAATGCCAAAATATAAAGTCTTCGGAATGATTAAGACCGGAACATACAATCGTCATGATTCAAATCCATATCTTGTGCTTCGCCTCATTCCACCCTTCGACTTTTTACATTATTCAAATGTTAGAGTGACGCTTTCACGTTTTTGGATATTTGATATTGCGACCCTTTAATTTTTCGATCTTTCTAATTTTTTACCCAGATCGAAAAATGTTAAAATCTAATACCGCACCGCCCCTCCCCCGACATTTTCGAAAAGTCTGCTGCAAGGCGAGTGCAGCAGAGGTTCGGGTGGACCCTCGAATCACAAACACCCTTCGGCCGGCCAGGTAGTCCCTTTGCTCATTAGGGCGGCACCTGATTGGTCAGCCTGAAACTGGCGGTGATAACGGTATTTCTAGCGTAGAGTATAAATATCGCACGTCTTGACCCGATGAGCATTATTCCTCAGTCAATCGCAGAGGTAGTAACACCTGTAGAGTCTGAGCTAGCCCTTGACGTTGCAAGGTATCCCGAGTTAAAGTTTCGAACAGAATCTGTTCAAGTCCAGTTGGATTTAAAGTTTGATTTGTCTAGTTGTTGAGTAGAAAAAAAATCGACTACGATGGCTTCGATGTCTGTTCCCTGCTGTTTCAGCAACACAACTTGCCAAAACGACGAAGGAGACGTAAGTTGAAAAGTTTTGAACTTTTTTCATTTATTCTTTTGCCAATTTGACACAGACGTTGATGTTTCAACGATACTAATAGACGTAATGGTTATTTTGAGAACTTTCGAGTGTTCGTCTTTTTCCGAATAAATGACACGATTATAACCATGTTTTTTTCCTACTTTTTTCAGAAGCCACGTCGACCGAGCGAGATCGAAATGAGGGCCAAGAAATCATTCGAGCGGCTGACGGTGCCCGATTGGTTTACGAATAGGCGTAGAGCTTCGCTGAAAATCCTGACTGACCCACGACCGATCGAGAGCCGCCCATCCCCTTGGAAGAGCGCTCAATCGACTAGGACACGCTTGGGCAAACTCTGCAAAAAGCACAGTGCGGCAATGGAAGGTAAGAATCGATGTGTCATTACAAAAAAGCGGTGTAAACGAACCAAGTTAAACGACAGTTAGATACGCGGTTCAAATCTTTAATTGAATGCTCCATACTCATCGTCTGAAGGATCTATGTTCCGGGTATTGAAATATTTGCAACGAACGTACCTTTGTATGAAGAAAAAGGTAAAAGAAAAATCAGAAATTTTGACCTCATGATTTTCTAAAAACTTGATTCTCAAATTCGGTAAATAAATTGAATTTAACGTCTCGTTTCTTTAGAAAAATCAATTTCTTGGCGGCTGACAAACGGTGTCTTATTTAAAATCGTATCGTTTTGTTTTTACAGCCGGTGCGATGCCGATTTTGACAAGGACCGCACAACGGTCTCCCCGTCCGGAATTAGACATGCGTGGGGAGATCATGAAACTGTCAGCGGCTTACTCGAAGATGCACGTGAGTAAGACATGGCCGAAAATGTCACGGTCACGGAAGGTAGAGAACTTGAACCTGGTCCTTCCGCCTGTTGCTACGGAGAAACTAGACAACCTGGAGGAAGACGAGATGGTCGTTAGCACCGACAGCGTAATTCGCGTCGAGGAATCCGCTCCGGCGAAGAAGTCGAGTTCGGAAGACCAGGAACCGCCCGAGGATAACGTCGACGACAACGAAGTCTCGTCGTCGGAAGATTCGAGCTACGAAGACGCTGAGCAAATACTACCATTAGCCACATCGACTCCGAATAAATTTAATTTCCCGGTGAAAACGCAGGGCGAAAGGTGGCTGAGTGATATTGAGGAGATCCTGACCGATAGCGAAATGAAATCCGAAGAGACAGAAAAGAGGGACAATTTTCTCAAAGACGAATTGGACGCGGAGGACCTGAACCGCTTCTTCATGTCGTCACGGAAGTCGACTGTGATGGAAAAGATAATACAAAGGCACAAGCAACGATCTCCGACCAGAAGTTTCGTGGAAGAAATAATCAAGGAACTGAAGGCGAAATGTCGTGATCCGGAGAAGGTAATGTCAAGCTACTCATCCTCGACTTCTGCGAACTTCGTGAAGAAGCTGGTGGAGGCACTGGAATGCAAGGAGGACGACGAAAAAGAGAATCGGCCCATCTCGATCACCGCCAAGAGTTCGGGCAGCGCTTTCCATTCCAGGGCTTCATGTTCGAGCAACCCACGTCCCTCTCGTAGCTTTCACAAGGCGTCGGGTTCGAGAACCAAACGTCCATCCTACACCTACGTAGTGCAAGGGAGGGACAGAAACGGAGAGATAACGTTTACGACCTGCACCGTGAAAGGCGGTGCGATCTGGTCATCGCTACCAAAAGACAAGAAGAAGAATGGTCAAGAGCGAGGCGGAAGTTGCATCCGTTCGCCGCAGGCTGACGGGCAAGACGGCTGGGAAAGGACCTTCGACCAAAACAGGAAAGCCAGTCCCAAGAAGGTCAGGTTCCGCGACCCGCTGGTCATCGATTCAGGATTCTGTGAAGGTTCGCGAGCCGTTCGCTGAGTGAGTTCATTACTCACGCAAGTTATTGACTAAGACTTATGCTTGTATCGATATCGCAATTCTTAAGCATTTTTCAGTTTCTCCATTTTTGTAAATTTCTTAATCCTTAGACATATTTCAAAGTTTCTCCATTTTTCTCTGACGGCAACTAGTAATTCTTTCGATTGACAATAAATGTTGAAGGCCGTCAAAGTAACGTGAACGATTTGATAATAATACTAGCGGTATAGTAGAATAGAAAAAAAAAAAAATTTCAAACATAAAAAAAAAATTTCATCCAAGTGTTTCTGTTAGAGGGATAGGTGTAACATATAGGTTTAAAACATTTAATGTTACATTTCTATGAAATTTATCATGCATTGATTAGAATGTGATGATAATTTTGAACCGATTATAACGTAACTCATATAATGATGTGTGTATGTAATGATAAGAACTCGCATATTTAATTTGTAACGCTCTGTTGTCATTGTTAATGATTGAATTGAGAAATAAATGTCTAATACTAAAATCTGTATTTCTGATACTATAATTTCACCTCATTGATCGTTTTAAAAACGGCCAGATTAGAAATTGCAAATCAGGATATTTTCGTTGATTTTATAGAATTATCCTTGCAGACTAAATCTATAATCTAAATTGTAAAATTTTATCAGTAAGTCATCAAAATGCAAGTGAATTTCTCACTTGAAATATTTGAAAAAAACTTTTTCCCGAATATCATGTCAGTAATTATATTGAACAAGCATGCAATAACGTATTCTTTTTCACTTCGTTGTCAGTGAACTTCGAGTCGAGATTAAAATATTCGATTTTAGAAATATTACATTTTCTTATAAAAAAAAAAAACCTCAAATAGAGAACTCGGTTACCGAGTCTTATAACTATCAATAAAGAACATACAAGTGTAAGTACAACTCACAGTAGATTTATTCGACACATTAAGTTCACATAAATATTTTTCGCGCTTACTTACTGCTGCAGACTCAAATTAAAACTGTATTGGCAATTATTCAAAACCGCAGTAGTGTAAATTGTATTTTATCGACGATCTGAAATATGTATCTTTCCATGAAATTTTAGCGACGTATACATGATACCTTGAAATTGTACAATCGTAGAAATCAATTGCCCGTATTTCGTAACAAATTCGGAACGCACTGCAGCCATTAATAATACATACATATACCAATCTTCTTATTGCCATTTCGCGCATCAATATACGCAGATATTTATTTTCATCGCGCGATTTGATATCTCCAGCCTAATAAAATAAAGCCGTGTAACGGAACGTAGACCAGATGCTACATCCAAGCCTCGGACAACGTCACAGAGCCCTAGACGTAGTTAATTTTTCAGCGGGGTGATATTACACTCCATTTCGCATTGACCGTGCAAAGACAACAGCGGACGTTCAATACATCCCACGTTGTGTGTTTTACCACTGTGAAAAAACACGCGAAATAACTCCCGAGCAAACGAATCCACGCACTGACTCGGAGACGAATCCGACGATTGATTCAGATATCGATAACAAATAAGCCCCCAAAAAATAAACTCGCGAAAATGAAACGATAGACAGACAAACAAAGCCGATAAAATAACGAATTAAATCAAAAAACAAGAATGAAATGAAAACTATTGAAACATTATTTACTAACATTAGACTGCTTTTGAGATCACTTCTGATTGAAACTGGATCGATAAATGGTAAGAGAAATCCAGACCGAGAAATGATTATCTCCAACACATCATTTACCATTTGATTGTAGACCAAAATTTTCTCATCACTAGATAATATTTTATCCAACTATTCTATTGTTGAAATCATCCAAATCAACCGATTGTTTGATGCTGATTTTCAAGTTTGTCAGGCGCCAAAACTTCCGGAATTAGTCGAATCGCACAGCTCGGAAAAAAATGCCGTTCAAACCTGTCTACGTCGACTCCTATAAAATTTTTGAAACTTCAAAGTTGGAGCTCGTAGTGTAATTCGGAATAAATCTATTTAGTCTGAAAAATGAAAATTCAGTTTTCAGAGCTTTTCTTCTCGCTTCAACTCAGGAGTGATCAGGTTCCGGATTTATTCAGTCAAGTAGTCTTTGAGTAATTCATATAACACGCTCTTTTTTATAAGTCATAAATGATGAAATTCTGAATATAATCGGTCCAGTAAAATATTGTTCCCGATAAAGTATTTTCAGTTCAAAATAGATTTCAGCGGGAAATTTTATTCAACCATATTGTACAGGTCGGTCCAATAACTGTTTGTTTCAATATTTTTTTGAGTGAATGTAGATGCGGTATTCCAGTTCAACCGAGACAACAACAAAGTACCTACATCCTGCCCTAACTAAATTTCGTTTGAAACCGTATTTCTGAAATTTTTTTTCTCACTTGCCAAACCTAAGAAGTATTCTTTTCACTTCCAAACTGTCGAATAATCATCGCCAAAGTCGAAATTTCACAAAAAAAATATATATAATAATAATAATAATAAACAAAACAGTAAATACGGAAAGCCCGAGTTGAGCTTTGGTAAAAAATGCAAAAAAGAAGTTTAAAAACAGCCCAAGTGATCTTTGAATTTTTGCAATCTCAGATTCGCAAGGGGTAGAGGAAAAATTTGAAAGAATTAGGTCTTTTGTTAACACGAGGAGTCAGGTTTTCCACTATGGAAACCTATAATCAGCGACAGTGAGGGAAACAGTTGTCTCAGTTGAGCTGGAATATTCCATATTATTCGAAAATCGATTTGTTTCCAAATTTCGTGCATTGATGCCCATTCCGACGATTCAAAACGACTCGCCTCGTCAGATGTACAGGTCATATATACAGGCAAAAGCAGACGACATAGGTGGCCTTGAGACGGTTACCATCCACAGCGGGAGGTGCGCACAGGAATTCCAGCCACACGATAGTCTCGGTCTAGATACATAGTAGAACCAAGTTTCGCAGTAGGGGGTATCAATGCTTGGGCAGCCAAGTATACGGCTTGCTCTTCTTAGCGGTTTTCACACCATTGCCGCGTCAACATTGTCAGACATATTCTTACATTCCCTACAGACTTCTTTTGGCAGCCTTATCCAGACGACCATTTTTTTTTTCAAATTTTTTTCAATTCTAATTTAATTAAAAAAAAAAATTAATTCGTCTTGACTAACAGCTGGAACTGAACTATCAAAATGATTCACTCTAGATTCGAAAGCTCATTCTTACGAAACTTTAGCTAACCTCACATATGACACGGTGATTTTTCAACGCGATAGTGAACTTCTAAGCAGAAACGTAAGTGAGATATTCCTTACGCATGGACTTCACCGTCATTCGGCTTCTTAACCTCATCCTCCATAGAACGATCACCCTTGTTCCCGGTTTTGGACTTCGAGTCAAAGTGCCTCTCTTACTCTGAATACCCAATTCAGTATAGCGATCGCGTGAACAGAAAATACGGAACACTTTTCTTACAGGCGAAATTTCATTGGCACCTGGTAGCCCTTTCAACATTCCACCCTTACGATGCAAAAGTATCCGCACATGGTATAGATTTTCAATGCATACCACTAAAGCATTTTTACATGTAGTTGTGTAGCAGGATTTCCCTGAATTTGGTTAACTTTTTGCTTTTGGTAATCGCCGAGACATATTTTAAAGGGAAACAAGACTATGTAGTGGCGAATAATTCATGTTTTTATTTGGAGGTGGGTTTGAAACGATTGGATTGCACGCGCGATGAGCGGCTCTGAAGATCTTGACTCATCCTTTTCACGGAGTATATGTATATAGGCATCGTGCAAGGTTCGGAGCAACGAATAAAACAATTTAGGGCAAACCGGTAGCTTAACGAGAGTTTTAGTGCTTTTTCTCAGAAATGAAGGCATCAAGCATTCTCTGGTAGAAACCCGAACGCGCGATTTCACTAAAACGAGGGGTAGCCAGCCTGTGGGGCAAATCTTCACGCAGAGTGTGCTGGAAACTTAAAGAGCAGGATTCGAGCCAGTCTCCTTGGCGCCGTCTCATTGACTCTTCTCCCAGCCCTCCGTATCCTTGCCCAAGGACGTCGTAGATACCGCAAGAGGGAAGCAGATCTGCGTCATAGACGAAGCGTAGGTTGTCGGGTCGTGCGATACGCGAAACGAAACGTCAATGGGAAGCCGGAGAAGCGAAAAAACGGCTATATGACCGAACATTTCGTGCGGGTGCAATACGCGAAATTCCCATAGCGGGTGTTCGTCCGATTGATATGCCATGCAGAAAAAATTGGCTATCAGATTTTATAGGACGGGAATATTGAACTCGGACGGAAAGCTCAAACCGAAATGAAGCTTGAACCGAAGCATTTAAAGATGGGAGACGCCCAAGTGTGAAACATTTTTGTCTGTGAATGTGGCTGAACCAACTTCAAATGCGTATTTCTTGTACGAGGATGATCTTGTTGTCCAAATTTTAAGCACTTTGAAACCAGTAACTGCGTAGATGCAACAAATAATGCTACTAAAAATGGGATAATTGGAAATCCTCCTTGTAGGTTACAAACAATTTTCAGGGATCATGTTGAAACTGCAGAATACTTTTTCTCGCGCAAAAGTGCGTTACTTTATTTATGCAAGTCAGTTCAAATGTGATTATGAATGAACGTAATTTTTCAATTTTCGGTTCCTGGTATTCTCAAACGAAAGAATATCAACTGTGCAACAAAGTGTGTTATCACGGCAAAAATGGGTCGTTATAGAAGTCTCGAAAGAGAAATCATGAGTACAAAATGATAACTGAAACGGAACGCAATGAAATGAGAAATTAATATTTACCGATATTTTCCAATTACTCCATCGTTTTGTCGTAATTCAGCGCCCATGATTGATGAAACGCCTGCTTCGTCCGCAAAGGTCGTAAGTTTCGGAATCAGCTCCGCGAGCTTACCGGAATCCCGTTTATAATTCATACGGAATGTTTAGACATCGCCGTGGGTATACAAGTTTAATCACGAAGTGCTCACGCTTGGTTATAGCCTTTAACTTAAAGGGTTCCCCGACTTGCTCAAATTACGGGAATATACCAAGTCACAACGTTAATCCAGCCCACCCCGTATCCTTACTGGGGGGTGATAAATTTTTACGATCGATAAAATTCAACCCCAGAACTAATTAACTTCCGATTCTATCGCCATTTTTGCGAACTAGTCAAATTTCAACCTGCAGCCGTCGCTCTGCCGGGCGGATTGTTCATTTAACGATCATATTCCCTGATTAGCGACCCCTAGCACTGAAATTCACGCCTCGATGATCCGCGGAGGAAAAATGTTTTCCAACTCCAACATTCCAGGATTTGATATTTTTTTAAAGTCGCTCTGGGATCGAGAAAATTTCCGACTGTATGAACGGACCGGACAGTTTTGCGCAGGCGATTAATTACAGATTACCCTTCTCCGACCCTGCTGCAGAAATTGTGAACTGCAGACTCGTCGTTTTTGCGTGTCATGTAATATTCCGTGGGCGGATATCAGAATTTAAACCCAGAATTTATCACGTAAGACAAGTATTCGTACGGCTAGCATCTCGCGTGGATCGAAGAACGCGGATGTGACGAGTGCTGATGATTTCTTATTTCTATTATAAACTTATCGTTTGTAGAAATTTATCAAGATGAAAAACGCAGATATTTTTGTAACGATATTGCTCGATGTCGAACAAGCGGTTTCTTATCGAGACGTTGAATGAAATTTTTCACACTGTGCGCGAACCCTTATTGCCTTCTTGTTTCAGCATCCAGTAAACCATTATCGGATTCCGATCTTTGAAAATGTACAAGCGTGCAGCGTAGTCTACTCAATTCACACCATTTCACAAGGCTGCGTCATCGAGGCACCGCTTCAATACCAAACGGGAACGATATCATCGCACTGTTGGAAACTGAAAGTGAAAAACTTCTCATTGCAAGCAAATAAAAGCTAATTAGGTCATGGAAATGTTTAAGAACGGCCTAATTGATTCGTTTAAAAATTTACGTATCGCAGATAAATTCTCTATTCTAGTTTATATGCGAATAGAATTTTGTTTCCTGCAGTACTTGGTCCGTTTGACAATTAATTCATATGTGGACAAATTTCTGCAGCGATTTCTACTAAATTTCGTTCGTCATCTGATACGATACGAAGTTTGCTCACTAAATGTATAATAATTTCTGTTGACGTGTGCGGTGAGAAAAATGGAGTCATTGATTGGTGAAATTAAATTTATCGAGGTCTAAAAAACATGTCATAATACCGCGTGTAGACTCCATAAGCAAAAATTGTAAAGCGTCTCGGGTTTTTATGATAACATCAACACCCCCGTAGTAATATCCGTACTCAAGTATCTGCTGGAAGCTGTTTTAATTAAATTTTACTTCAGACGTCCAAGAGCAATAACAGCGTCATATGCCCGAATGAACTAGCTGCGTACTAACAAGGCGTATTTTTCACGCTGGGTGACGTAAAGAAACACGGGCAGCTCGATTGAACAGCAGAAAAAAGTTTCGTATAACACATCTGTGTAGTGGGTCTAAGGAGTTTTTTCTTGTTAGAATAGCTTTCGGTTATCCAAATAAGATTAAACTCCACCGATCGACCCTTCGTTAGTTATTATTATTTCGCAAATGACATTCTATTGTGGGAGGAATAATTTGAGTACCCCCCTAAAATGAAGCACCGTTATCTACACTGTTATTTGTTATCTGTATAACACACTTTGGAATAATTTGTACGACACCCTCAATATCGCGGTCTTGATACTAAGTTTCGACCCCAAGCAGAGAATTGAACAGGAAAGATTTGTTTCCGGACATTCCCGAGTACAATTGAATTCCGTGCACAACTCAGGGCCAATTCGCAATAATTTAGTACAGTTGTCCGAAAGAATATTGCGACAATTTATTCACGAGCGAAACTTCAACTCGGGATATTTGCACCTTGGTATCGTTTAAAGGGCATGAGTCCAGGTTATAGATACTTTTTAACAACGTTGAAACATCCGTTCTCCGTCTTTCCGCGCCTGATAGATATGTATGCCACAGCTCCACGGTCAACGGAAAGAACACTTTGCATCGGGTCGAAGCGAGCGAAACGGGTTGTAAAGGGTCGGCTATTTTCGATAACAGGACCAAGTTGAGGCGCTGCTTGGTTATCCACTTTACGTAAATCGCAAAAATATTCCCGAGTACAAGACGAGTGAACGAGTCCGGCACCCGCGGCGGTATCAGCGCCATGTGGATGTTAAGTTCATGTGCATCCTTCGCACGATAAACACGGAGGAAAGAACAACGAGAAATACGAGCAAACTGGAGAAGGAGGAGGAGGAGGAGGAGGAGGAGGAGAAGGAGGAGGAGGAGGCGGAGGAGAGTAGCCCATGCGCCCGTTTTGTCAACATTTTTGTCCCTTTTAATTCGGCGCCCGGACGACGAGGGACGTTCAGCCTGAAGAGAAGTAAATTCGCGATTGAAGAGTATCTTACACGCGTGCGAAACCCCTGGATAACCCAATTAGGAAATTATTGTCAAGTTTATTTGCGGCGAGTGGGATTCCACCCCTGTAGTATTGACTCCAAGTTTTTTTCTGGTGGCTGTTGTTCGGGGAAACTTCAATTCAACACGCAGGAGAAATGGTATTTGTACACGACGAAGGCGAGTGTCCGACGGCGAACCGCACACTTGACCTTTGTGAAATGAACTCATCCGACAGGGGAGAGATTTATTTCAAGCTGGAGCTGAAAATACGGGTGGACTACCAAACTGATATTTTCACGACGATTTTTGTGAATTCTGATACCGATTCGAGGCATCTACGTGACCTGAGATTCCGTTGGAAGAGAGAGCGAGACTCGATACGAAACTCAAAAGCTACGCCCGCACATTACTCTGAAATTTGTGTTTTGCTCGACTGGTTTGAATAAGAATTAGTTTTGGATAATTGGGAAATGGGTGAAGCATGCAACAAGGGCGACGTTAGTGGGCGTCAAAGCCGTGGCTTCCACCTCGCAATTTCGGGCGTGATTTGAATAAACCGAAGCAAGGCAGCTAAGAGAGAGGGAGAGAGAGAGAGAGATAAATATCTCCTGAGAGAGAAAATCCGCGAGGACGTTGGGACTTAGGCTGCATGGACAAGACACGAAGGAGAGAGAAAAAAGGGGTGAAAAATGTGGAAAAAAATTCACAGCAACGCGCACTTTGAGCACGCGATGAGGTTGAATTAATGAACCCCGTTGTTCTTGTACGTTACCAACCGGCAACCGCAATCACAATGAACGTATATATCGGTACAATGTTGGTGATTTCTCCTTTACGCGCAAAGGCTGTGTAGGCATATTTTGTTTTGTTATTGTTTGTTTTTTTTCTACCGTTCCTTGAAAGAGCTGCAAATCTTTACTAAGGACAGTTAACAGAACACTGAAAAACACATGATTTCTTGATTGAGATTTGATTAAATTTCTAAATCGCATCTGACAGAAAATATGTAGAAATTTTGAAAAATCGAAACCTGTCAGTTTACAAAACCAGTAATATGAAGGATGGAAAGTGGGTGTGGAACAGAAGAAAGTTACGCTCGTTGATCACGCTTTTGCAAATATTTTAACGCGACGATTGTCACTAATTTTAGGATAGAACAAAGAATAGCTTGTGAAATAGTAAGTGAGTATAATTTTCCGGTGAAATGGTGAGGAAAATAAACAATTGCTGTGTAACAAAGTGTATCGGCTGCGAAGATCAAATTTAAGGGATAAACAGCCAAGAGAAAATTTCATTAACCGAAAAGTTCATCGTGTTTTCGTCGGCGAATCGCGGGCTACGTTAATGAGTTCGTTGCATGTCGAGTCTCCGTTTTCCGCTCGGCCGAGTCACCGGATTACAGCTTTTAATTATCGCTCAATTAGACAAGAAAAAAAGACGAGGTACGAACAAGAAGAATAAGTGGGAAGAATTGGGACGAGGAAAACACAATTTTCGACTCGAATCCATCAGCAGCGTCTCGCTTATACGGCACCCATGGACCATTCCATTTGTGTCCGCCATAAACAAGAAAAGCAAACGACCTACAAGAAAAGCAAACAATCCTTCCTCAAATTGACGAGCCTCGAGAATAAATCCTCCGAAATCTCGACGCCCATTATATCAATTTTCCGTGCCCCGCACTTTTCTCGAATACACCTTATGTGACAAGAAAAAAATAAACCATGATCTGTGAACCTGACGACATGATCCCATAAAGAGGTTCTTCCGGAAATCTAGTTTCAGGATTTCTTGATACAACATCTCATCGCACATGGAAAACTGGGTTCTAAAATCATCTTATTTTTTCTTTTTTTTTTTTTTTCTTCTTCACTAATGTGCAGGGTTCGCAATCTGGCTCAAAATTTGTAATGTCGACAAGCCGCCGCACTTCGGACGATATATATAAATATATCGCATAGCGTGGAGCACCTAAGACAAGTCGGATGAGGGTGTTGACAAACGAGAGATTTGCACTCGGGGGGAAATCAGATTTTCCTACCGGGTCATGCGCTTTACGAAATCGCATTCGTACCTTGCAGTCTGATATTTCATACCGTTCCCTCATCCCAGCCGGATTCTCCCTCAGCTGTCGCTCTCCAGCTGCGGTAAGATCTGATTTTCCCCCCCTTTTTTTCGCAAGGGATTTATTGATAAGATTCGCTGGGCTCTTCGCGACCCGGCTAACCACGGTAGCAACGACGAGTACGGTGGTGAGCGTAGCCGTCGCCTCGGCGGCTATCACCACCTCGGCGATGTATGGTAGCGCCTCGCGGCCGACAGCGTATCAAGTTCCGGCACGGATACCCTTTCATTCGATACCGTTTTCAATGGCGAGCGGAGCCCACGAGCGCTGGGGAGAGGCCTCCCCAATCCAAGGGCAACGACAGGGGCATGAACAGCCCCTAGTGGATTCTACCTGACTGATAGCAGGGACGTCAGCTCCGCGGGTCGAGTTCCGGTCGCTACCGGCCGACCCCGCAACAATTCCTCGCGACATGGCGACCGCTGCCCTGCCGGCTTGGGCCCGGGATCCAATTATGGAATCGCGTACCCGGGAAACGATTCGTAACATCCCGAGAGCCTTGCGAGGTTGGAACCTCAAGTTCTCGGGAATTGGAGAGCTGAGTGTCGATGATTTCCTGACGCGATTGGAAGAATGGCGAAGTCTGTCGGAATTGAGCGAAAACGAAGTGTTAAGTTCGCTTACGATAATCATCTCGGGCGTAGCCTTGGAATGGTTGCGTTGCGAGAGAGATAGCTGGGTCACGTACGACGAGTTTCGCGCGGCGTTGCGTTTGTGGTTCGGGGACGGGACAGTGGGATGCCGCGTGGAGGATCAGGCTATGTCGCGAACTCAAGGACCGGTCGAGTCGGTGACGGAATATTTATCCTGTGTTCGTCGGTTGTTGAGGCGGATGCCGCGTCCGTATACGATGGCGCAGCAATTGGATTTGGCCTTTAAGAACTTGCGTCCCGAAATTCACGAAATCCTCCGTAGAAGGAAAATTCGGACGTGGAGCGAATTGATTTATCTCACCGCGGAGCGGGAAAGAAATCTGGCGCTATCTCGCGAATACCGCACCTCGACCCCGCCGATGGAATCATTTATTAGCGAGTTAGCGTGCCGGACCAAGACCGCGGCGACTCGGGGCGAGTCCGGGTTAGCCGCGATCGCGGAGCCGGGGGTCGAGGTAACCGTAGCGCAGACAATAGAGAAGCTGCTAGCGGCCCAGGTGAAGGGGCTCGAGGAGAAATTGTTAAAGTCAGTGGCAATAGCGACCCAGAGGAAAAAATCGAGCGGCGCACAGCTAAGTAGCGGATATGTATCGGGGGTAGATGGATCAGTGCGTTGTTAGACACCGGCTCATCGCGAACATTTCTCAGAACGGTCGGACACCAGATCGCGTTAAAGTACGGACGACAAGTAAAATCACCCGGCTGTTCTAGTGTCGTATTGGTGAATGGATCGGTAGAGGCAATAACCGGAGAGGTAGAGCTTCCGATAACGTTGCTGGGTGTCGCGCATGAGTTTTCGTTGCGGATTATCCCCACCTTAGTTGGAGATTGCGTCCTCGGCATGGATTTTGTACAAAAATTTGGCTTTTTGATTGACGGTGCGCGCGAATCATGGAGGATTGCGAATGTTCCAGAACACGAGGGAAAATTTGAGGAGGGTCGATGTGTCAGGTTGTAGCGGCATCGTAGAGCTAGCGGATAGCGAGAATCGAGAATTACAAGAATTCTTAGCGAAGGAATTACCGAAAGTCTCGGGAGACTTGGGCCTCACCCATCTCGCGGAGCACGAAATAGACGTGCAGGGAAGCGCACCTATTAAGCAGCGGTACTATCTCGTATCTCCGAAAGTGCAGGAGGCTATTAACGAGGAGGTTGATCGCATGCTCGCGGATGGAGTAATCGAACCCTCCCAAAGTTCGTGGTCGACGCCAATCGTGATGGTCAAGAAGCCAAACGGGAAATATCGGTTTTGTCTGGATTTTAGAAAAGTAAATAGCGTTTCGAAAAAGGATGCGTACCCGATTACGTTTATGAACGGTATATTGGATAAATTGCGGTCAGCCAAATACATCTCGACTATAGATTTGAGTCAGGCGTACCACCAGATTCCCTTGACCCGCGAGAGTCGCGAAATAACGGCGTTTACGGTTCCGGGTCGCGGATTATTCCAGTTCGTGCGAATGCCATACGGACTTACCGGAGCCCCAGCCACCTTCCATCGGTTAATTGACGAATTAATTACTCCAGAGATGGAGCCACATGTCTTCGCGTATCTCGACGATATTATTGTAGTGACCACCGATTTTCGTTCGCACTTAAAATGGCTATCTCGCGTTATCGAACGGATAGCGTTGGCTGGGATTACCATCAACCCGGAAAAGTGCGAGTTCTGTCGTAGCGAAGTCCGGTATCTAGGGTTCAAGGTGAACCAGAACGGCCTACAGGTCGATGCCGACAAGGTGGAACCTATTCTTGAGTATCCCGCGCCGAAAAATCTACGGCAATTGAGGCGATTTTTGGGTATGGCTTCGTGGTATCGGAAATTCATCCCCGAGTTCGCGAGTGTGGCGGAGCCCCTTACCCGGTTGTTGCGGAGAGATAAAAAATGGGGCTGGGGTAGCGAGCAGGAAACGGCGTTCAAACGCATAAAAGCCGCGTTGACGTTGGCTCCGGTTCTAACGTGTCCCGACTTTGAGCATGAGTTCGTCGTGCAGACCGACGCGAGTAGTTTTGGTATTGGCACCGTCTTGTCACAGACTATTGGCAGAATTGAGCATGTGATCGCGTACGCGAGTCGGACCATGTCGGACGCGGAACGTAAGTATTCCACAACCGAACAGGAGTGCCTCGCGGTGATTTGGGCCGTCAAGAAGTTTCAAGCGTACTTGGAAGGGTATCACTTCACCGTGATAACCGACCACGCGAGTCTAAAGTGGTTGCGGGAATTGCGGAATCCGACGGGTCGGCTGGCTAGGTGGGCGCTCGACTTGCTCGGATATGATTGCGAAATTAAACATCGAAAAGGAGCGATGCACCATGTGCCAGATGCCTTATCGCGGATGTACGAGGGCGAAGACAGGGGGACGGAGACGCTGGCCGCCCTCGAGGTCGCTGGGAACGACAGGCCAGGGACGGAGCGTAAGGCCGCCTGGGAAGTCGTCGTCGATCCCTCACACCAACACCGCGTCCAGGACGTCCTAGACCACCCGTACAAGTTCCGGACTTGGTCGGTAGTCGAGGGGCGGCTATATCATCTGCGGGCGGACCCCTTAGTAGAACCAATACTAGCGGACTTGGCGCCGTGGAAATTAGTGCTCCCGAGGGAGCAGCGGTCGCGGATTTTCACAGAAGTTCACGAAGACCCCCAGGCAGGGCACTTTGGCGTCGAAAAAACCTACGCGCGAGCGAAAGCTGACTACTTCTGGCCCGGAATGTATCGCGATATCGTTTTGATGGTCCGGGCTTGCGAGCGCTGCCAAGAGTGCAAGGTGCAACAGGCGCCACCGGCGGGCCTTATGGGTCGACGGGTCGTCGACACGCCCTGGACCGTAGTTGCGGCGGAGGTCATGGGTCCATTTCCCCGAAGTCGGGCCGGTTTCGAGTACCTTTTAGTTTTCGAAGATCTGTTTACCCGATGGGTGGAGTTAGCGCCTTTGCGAAAATCAAACGCGAAGAATATTCTTGCCGCACTGGAAGATCTCGTGCTGTCCCGATGGGGTACCCCGGAGGTGCTCCTGACGGATAACGGCACGGAATTCGCGAATAAGGCCGTCGACGAACTATGCGTCACGTACAATATTACCCACGCCAAGGTACCACCGTATCACGCGCAAGCCAATCCCGTGGAAAGGGTGAATCGCGTCATAAAGGCAATGATCGTAGCGTACATCGAGGCCGATCATCGGGACTGGGATGCACACCTTCACGAGTTCCGATTTGCGTACAATACCGCCGTGCACAGCTCACTGAGAGTCAGTCCCACGTTTTTAAACTTGGGTCGCGATCCTAAACCACGGACGCAGTTGCGTCGGCTCGTGGAAGGTCCCGCGGAAATCCCCGTTTCCCATCCCGAAGGGTGGGGGGACCGAATGGCGAAATTAGGTGAATTGAGTGACCTAGTGACCAAACACCTCGAAGACGCCCACGAGCGATAGGCACGGTATTATAACCAAGGGCACCGGGATATCCGTTTCGCAGTTGGGGATAGGATGTGGAAGCGAAACCGAGTTCTGTCGTCCCCCTCCCAACAGGTAGCTGCAAAGTTAGCCCCTAACCTCGCCGGTCCGTTTCGCGTGGCGAGGGTAATCTCGCCCGTCGTGTACGAATTAGAGAATAGCGACGGACGGGGTCTCGGTCGGCACCACATCAAGGATTCAAAGCGGTACGTGGAGTCTGAGGCATTTGCGCATAGGAACGGGGAGGAACAGTGAGGGGGAATAGGCTTCTCGGGAGGAGAAAAGGAGTGACGGGCGATAGTCACGATCCTGACTGACTCTTCCCCACAGTTGGCGGCGGAGTAGCGAGGGCAGACGACGACGTCCGTGCGTTCCGGGACCTGCTGCGGTAGGCAAGGATCCCGCGCCCACCAGCAAGAGCCGGCTATGGTGGGGACCGTCCCGCACCCCCGAACTGGCGGCAGTGGCTGCCCCTGGCGGGGTGCTGGAACTGCTGGTGGCGGGCGCACGACTACCGGGATTGCGAGGAGGAGTTGGGGCGTTTTTGCCGCCGGTGCGGGTGGCCGGGCTGTGCCAAGCCCTCCTGCCCGAGCTGCCACGATCAACCGAGCCGACCGGGCAGGGGCTCCCTTCTCCCGCCCCCAGCCATCCATGCAAATCCCCCCCCTGATGACGCTGGTAGTCTCGCCAGTCCCCGTCGCGAAGAGGACGCCTGTCCCACCAGCCTCAGTGGCGAGGGAGACGCCGGTCCCGCCATCCCCCATTGCGAAGGAGACGCCGGTCCCGCCATCCTCTATTGCGAGGGAGGATGCCCCGCCGAACCCACCCCCCCCCCCCCCCCCCCCCCCCCCCCCCTCCACTTGCGAGGGCCGACGAGTTCGTCGGGGAAGCGGAGACCCTACGACGGCGGATTGTAGCGCCCGCGACCGGCCGGGACGACGCGGCTAGGCCACGCGAAACTTTTTTTGACCTTTTACAATAAGAATAAAGATTGATTTATCGAATATAAATGGCGTCCGCTTTCTTTCCTAGACCTCAGGTGGCGGGCTTTGAGAAAAATTTCAGGTCTGGTAGCGAATTAGAGGGCTCCCCGAGACAACCTTGGCGTAAGGAAGGGGACCAGTTGAGCTCGCGAAGAATCCCGGAGGGCAGGCGAGTGGGCGTCTGGCCATACGGAAGAGAAAAGTTTTTTTTTGTGTTTTTTTTGTTGTTTTATCATCCTCTTGGGAGGGGGTTCTCGGTGAGTACCGCGCAATAGCGTGTGGTTACTTCGAGCTTGCGGTCACCTCGCGAAGTTCGGCTCGCGGGATGCAGCGCTGGCGCTCTGGCACCCCACGTTCCGTCTAGGAGGGGGGGGAGTTGTAACGTGGCAGTTCGGTTAGGCCTGCCCGTTACGAGAGACTCCCTGAACCCTGGGCGAGATCCCGCAATCAGGGTTTCGAAAATCGAGTCGCGAAATAATCCTAGAGAGCGCCAGAACTGGAGTCACGCACCCGAGCATCGACAGGGACGAAATTGCGCATTGCAACCAAGATATTACAGGCTTTTGTTTTTTTTATTTTTTTGTTTGTTCCTCCCTTTCTTGTTACTTTTGGATTAAATTTAAGCATTTGTATTTGGAATCGCGAAGAACGACATTCGCAGTAGTTCTATTATTTTTATTTTTATTCTTTTTTTGTATTATCGCTGACGAGAAATACATTATTGGAATTTTATGGTGATTTTGCCAAACCACGCGTTGGCTTACTTGTGTTGCATCTCTCTCTACCCAAAAATTATCCCTTCCCTGTCCGCGGTACTGAGCTATCGAGTATATGGTCGCGGTATTTCGCATTACCGATTTTGAAGCGTATTAATCACGCCAGGTGTCCAACAAATTTTGCGATATTGTTTTAGGTCCAGGGTACATCGTGGACGCCGATTTATTGTGCACGAGGTAAGTTCTCGGTCATTTTCCCCGAGTGACCGAAGAGCGGGAAAAATCCACGTCACCATTTATATATATATCTATAATATAAAAATGAATCGCAAAATGTGTTGGTAAGCGCATAACTCAACAACTCCTGGACCAATTTGGCCAATTCTTTTTTTTAAATGTTCGTTCAAGTTCAAGGATGGTTGTTACGGCGAGAGAAATTTGAATAATTGCCGGAAAAACCGTAAAAACAGCCCTTTTCTTTTTCTCATACAAACGTTTTCTAACTAAAACGTTGAGTCAATTTGAGCTCTATTGCTATTGTATAAAGTTCATATCAAATTACAAGCACTCACTGTTGTTTAAGCAATGTAGGTGTGTTTCTAACGTCAAAGAGTCAATTTCCACTTTATTACCGCTATACAAAGTTGAAATTCAATCATATCAATACAGTGTGCGTGTGTGCGTTGGAGCACAGAATACATCGTTGGAGGATTTAATGCCGCGTTCCGAAACTCAACAAAAGTGATATCGCGGACCCGACCAAATTGAATAGTCACAAAATAGAAAAAAAAAACTGTCGATGTCGATTTGCCGGTGTACAAGTGTTGTTTTCTTGGATTTTCTGTTACTTATTCTACTGAGTTTGCTTTTGTCAACTGATACTGTCTGATACACGAAACAAATTCGTATATCGTGTTTTAAGCAGAGTGTTTAGTTACCTATGATCACTAATTATTGCATGTGACACAATAATTTATGTTTGATATGCCTTCTATAAGACGAAGCAATTTAGGTAGAAGAACCCGAAATGCCACAAACCAAGCTAATTACCGATCTAATCATAGTGCACAAGAACGTGACGACCGAAATGAACGTGAAAGAATTCGGATATCACAAACGCGTGAAGCGCAAGCGCGACATTCAACTAATAATCGCGCTAGTTTGAATCGAGCTGCTTTCAATTACGATGTGTCAATTGACTACAGTAACTACCAATGTGTTGTTATTGGTTCTATGAACTCTGTTTGCTCACATTGTAAGGCATTGAAATACAAAAACGAAGCCAATGGATTGTGTTGCGCAAATGGTAAAGTGAAATTGATACCATTGGATCCACCACCAGAGCCATTGAACTCATTGGTTTCAGGAATAGGAACAATTCCATACATTTTTTGACAAATATCCAACAATATAACAATTGCTTTCAAATGACTTCATTTGGGGCAACAAATGTAGTTCGGGAAAATTTTATGCCAACTTTCAAGGTATGTATTATAGCAGTTATTCATAATTATTTTAGCGAACAATATTTTCTGTCACCTAAGTTAAGATGTGTCACTAATCTTCAATTTCTTAATCATAAGATCATAATCATCACTTAGTCATCATATTATTTGGTGATTCAGTTTTAGTGACACTTTTATTATTTTGAAACCCAATATAATTATTTGATGATAGATATTAGTTACAACAAAATATTACATATTGAGGTACCTAAGCATATGAAATATTGTTTGGTGATTCAAGTTAGGAGACAGATATAATTTTTAAGAGCAAATATTATTTAAATTTGATCATTGACAATCCATAAATTTATACCCCACATTGCTTATTTATTTTATTTTATAGTGTTTGGTACAAACATAATATTTTTTTTTAATTTACAGATACTAGGCCAAATATATCACAGCGCAGGTTCACTATTACCAGTGTCAGATAGCAACTACAAATTCCTGCAAATTTATTTTATGGGCAATTGACCACAAGAAATTGATTTGCGTTGTGCACATAACAATTTAGTAAAGAGGTCTATTGTAGAACAATTACAAACTTTATTTCATGAACATGATCAATTGATTATATTGTTTAAAACTGCACTGGATCTGATGCCATCTGATAATCACAAAATTGTAATCAGAGATGATAAAACACCTGCGGGTCAACATGCAAGACGTTTTAATGCACCAACTATTGATGAAGTTGCTATCGTTGTAGTTGGAGAAAACTTGGAATCCCGTGATATTGTTTTACATCGTCGGAATGATCAATTACAACGTATAAAGGAAACACACCGCTCATATGATGCACTGCAATATCCTATTATATTTTGGCAAGGTGAAGATGGCTATGATTTCTCAATAAAAATGATAAATCCCATTACAGGTAATTAAGATATTAGTTTAGCTATGGCGATAATATCTAAGTCACTATACAACGTGTCCCTCCGACTTTGACCCAGCGGGAAACTATGGCCTTTAAAAATCAATCTGAACAGCTCTCTCAAAATAACAATAGTTGAAATATGAACTTTAAAAAAATATTTTTCATACTAAGTTGATCAGGTGACTGAAATTTTTGTCTGAACACATGAATTTTCAAAAGCTTATTTCGACGATGATTACTTTGGGAAAGTTGTTCAGAAGGATTTTTAAGGCCATGTTTTCCCGCTGGGTCAAAGTCGGAGGGACACGCTGTTTAATGAATTTTAATTTTATATTTCAATGTTATTAAAACAAAATCTATTTACAGGTTCTGAAACCAACAAAAAAGTCAGTTCATTGAACTATTATTCATACCGCCCAATGATCCGGGAAAATGAAGACAATAATATATTGAAATGTCGGCGATTATATCACAAATATGTTGTTGACATGTATGTTAAAATTGAAACGGAGAGATTAACATTCATCAGGTTGAATCAGACCAAACTCCGATCTGAAGAGTATATTCACCTTCGAGATGCGATTAATACTGATGGAAATGCACAGAATGTTGGTCGGATGACTATTCTTCCAGCAACATACATCGGAAGCCCTCGACGTATGCACGAATATGCTCAAGATGCCATGTCGTATGTTCGTCATTATGGTACAGCAGATTTGTTCATCACATTTACATGTAATCCGTACTGGATAGAAATCAAGCAGGAGTTATTTCCTGGGCAATCACCCATTGATCGTCATGATATTACAGCCAGAGTCTTTAGACAAAAGTTGAAATCTTTAATGGATTTCATCGTAAAACATTATGTGTTTGGTGAGACACGCTGCTGGATGTATACTGTGGAGTGGCAAAAACGAGGATTGCCACATGCACACATTTTGACTTGGTTGGTTGAAAAGATAAGGCCAAATGAAGTTGATGCAGTGATATCAGCTGAAATCCCTAATGTACAAGTAGATCCTGGATTGCATGAGGTAGTTATCAAAAACATGATACATGGTCCCTGTGGAACTCTTAATCAAAATTCACCGTGTAAGATGGATGGTAAATGTTCAAAACGATATCCACGTACATTAATATCGGAAACAATTACTGGTAATGACGGTTATCCACTGTATCGTCGCCGATCGACAGTAGACAATGGAAGATCAACAATTGTCAAATTAAATCATGTAAGTGCCGATGCCCAGTTCAAATATTCGCGGCCTTATTAGGCCACTAAGATGGCAAATTAGAGGAGATCGGTGACGCGGCGTCGAGTAGCGTTAATAGCCGAGACGTTCGCGGTAGTCGCTCGGCCAGCGAAAGGGGTAAGATTTTCGGGGACCACGAGATCTCTTTCTCTTTCTCTCCGGGGACGTTGAAGAGATCAGACGCGTGCCAATTCATAAGAACTGGAGAAGGAGGAAGGGAGGGTAACGTGGACTGGATACGGCCGGCCCATCCCGATCGAGTTGAACATCGGGAGATTCTACCAATTAATTCTCCGCCAAATCACCATCCGAGAGTCCCCGGAGTCTAAAAGAAAGAGCCAACGATCGACGAGGCATCTAGAAAAGATAAGTTGCTCAGACCATTGTAATTTCGCCCTGTAGGGATTGTACGGCTAGTGAACCGATATTCTAATATTTAATTGTCGTAAAGAAAGAAAATCGGACGTCGGACTGGTGAAGCTAGATTCCCAGAATTAAATATATTTAGTTATTTGTATAATCTCATAATTTGTAATTTCGCCCTGTAGGGATTGTACGGTTAGTGAACCGATATTCGATTATTTAATTGTTGTAAAGAAGGAAAATCGGACGTCGGACTGGTGAAGCTAGATTCCCAGAATTAAATATGTTTTGGTCTTATGTATAATCTCATAAATAATATATTTTTGTTATTTCTATAATCTCACAAATGGCGCCCAACTTATGGCACGAAACCGACGCTAATATATAATAAACAAAAGATTAATTTGTTATAAATCGTGATAAGGCGTATGGAAGAAAAGCGTACTGAAACCTACGTGACAAAATCGGGTAGAATAGCTAAGCAGAAATTTAAGCGTTACAATTTTTCAAATAGGTGTACAGAAGAAATCAAAACAAACATGCCGATACTGCGTGATGACGAGGTCATAGCGACCGAACGACGAGAGTTAGAAATGGAGCAGCAGAATTTGGAGAGACAGCGACGCGAGCTTGAACAGCTACGGGCTGAGTTCGAAGCACAACATGCAGCTCTGGATCGCGGACGGCAGCAGCAACAACAACAGGCGGCTTATGTTAATCCGCAAGTCGAAATAAATCAAGGCCAGTACAATAGGTTTGAGGAGATAGCAGCGATTGTAGGTAACGTACAAAATTTCCATTTGGAAATTAAAATGCCCAAATTCGATAATGAAATAGAGCGAAATCCCGCAGAGTTTCTCGAGGAGATGGACAAAGTCTTCAAGATAAAAAATATAAAAAATGAAAATAGAATGAATATTATAGAGCACGCGTTGGAGGGTAAAGCGGCGTTATGGTTTGAGTTGAGAGTAGCTTTTCGTGATTACGAGCACTTCAAGGACGATTTTCTAAGTGAGTTTTATTCAGTTCCTATTCGAGTTTTATTTAAAAATCGTTGGCTAGAACGGAGGTGCAACGCGAACGAAGAGTCGTTACAAACTTACTATTATCGTCAGCTCAGAGACTCGAGATATTTCAGTCCGCGCCTAACCTCATACGAAATAAATTATAATGTAATACAACAGTACCCGGTCTGGATAAGAGAGGCGTTAGCTATGGTTGACTTTAATAATGACGCGTTGATAGGCCAGACGCTCGGAAGTTTGGACGGAATACGTAGGGACCGAGCAAAATTTCGGGATGATCGACCGGGAAATCAGAATGTGGCTATGAGACATCCGGTTCGAGTTCGACAAGTAAATATGGAGCAACAGGAACGAAATAATGGTTACCGATATGAAAATAGACGATTTTCGGACAATAGACGGTTTTATGATCAGCCACGAGGCAGGTATAGTTAAGGGCAAAATAGCAACAGCCATGCCCAGGCTCAAGGCTCTCAGCTGAGTGAACGGTGGCCAGACACGCGTTTTCCACCGCCGATGAATACGCGGGCACAGACAAGTCAGAATGTTAGTTCAAACAGTCAAACGGAAAGAGCTACCGGTCATTTAAACTCTCATGCGACGCGCTGAATAAGGGTCCGGCAACGCGTCGTTACGATTTTGATTTCATTGACGAACTTTCAGAGGGAGTGAATGGAAAAATGTACCGCGGGAGTAACGATAATTCGAGTCCGTTGGTAATGAGATGTCCTCATCTTAAAGTAAAGATCTTGGGGGAGGATCGAACTATTCTCCTTGACTCGGGTAGTCAGGTTACAGCAATATCTGAGGTTTGCTACAAAGAAATATCGGCTAAACAAAAGTTAAACATCTTGCCTGTCTCGAATTTATTCGTCACGACGGCTATCGGGAAAAAATCCACGACTATAAAGCAACAGGTTTGGTTGGATATAGAGATTGAGGGTAGAAAATTGAGCTTTCTTTTTTTGATAATTCCGTTGTTAACGTCTACGGTTATATTGGGCAACGATTGGATGGATCGAAATAGCGTGGTATTGGATTATAAAAATAGCGAGATCGAGGGTAAAGTTCTTTCTGCGTCGACGGTGATATTCGAGCGAAGCGCTTCCGAGACTCTTCGCTGTTCACAAAAAAATAATAATGAAACTCTTGTGTTGGTGATAGACCTCAGGGGTTTTCCCGTAGAAGAGGAGTCGGTTGAAAATGATTGCGAAGGGTTGAATAAAATAAATTCAGTGAATGATCTTGAGTCTAAGGGGGAAGGGGTACCCCCAAACGAGGGGGAATGGCCTGAGAGTCGATTCACTTGTGAAGAAATCTCGAAAACGACAGGGCGACTTCATAATCACGAGGGAAAAATGAGCGAGATAGCGGCGAGAGTGAATCAATCAGATAAGGACTGTTTCGTGATTAGCGAAATCGATGAAAAACCAGAATTTGTGAATAGTGAGGAGTTCGCGGACGCTCTTGGCGCGGTCGCGTGTAAACTAATATCACTTGAGATGGCGCAGAAAGAAATTGTGATAAATACCCTCGCGAGATTCAGATTGTTGTTCTCGGATAAACCAGGGTGTGCTCGAGGATACGAACATCAGTTACGCCTGATCACCGCGCGGGCCGGTTTTCGACACACCTATCCGGTCCCATTTCGCCTAAGAGAGCTCACCAAGCAAGCAATAGACCAAATGGTAGAAAACGGAGTCGTAGAGCGTGCCGTGAGTCAGTATTGTAACCCCTTAAGGATCGTTATGAAAGGAGACGGTTCCGTGAGGGTGTGCCTAGACGCCCGATTCTTGAACAAACTTATCGAGGACGATCATCAATCTCCACCGCTGATAAACTCATTGTTGCAAAAGTTTCATGATGCTAGGTGGTTCTCAAAGTTGGATTTAACGCAGGGCTATTGGCAAGTCCAATTGCATAGGGATTCTCGACAACATACAGCATTTTTATTCGATTAGAATCTGTATCAATTTTGCCGTATACCTTTCGGGCTTAAAACCGCCGGTAGTGGCTTTATGAGAGCGCTGGGGTATGCGCTAAGAGGAGAATTTGATGAATATATATCGTGTTATATTGATGATATATTGATAGGTACGAAGACGTTCGACGAGCACCTGGCAGTACTCGAGGGAGTTTTCCGACGATTATCCGAGTTCAATTTTACAATTAAGATATCAAAATGCAATTTCTTCCTCAAAGAAGTGCCTTTTTTAGGATTTATTATCTCCGCTGCCGGAATTACGCCGGAGCCTAGGAAGCTAGACGTGATCCAGAACTTTGAGGAACCGCGAAACAAGAAACAGCTACAACGATTCCTGGGAGTTTGCAACTACTACCGACAATTTAACGTGAATCATAGCGCGGGTATAGATAAATTACGAGACCTTTTGACAAAAGATAAAGACTGGGCATGGAATTCCGAACATACGGAGTCATTCAAAAAGCTGAAATATGATTTTCCGAATTGCATTGCTCTTAAACACGTCATTCCCGGCGCACAGTATAGATTACAGACAGATGCTAGTGACCGAGGAATTAGTGGAATATTATACCAGCAGGATAAACAGGGTTATCACAATGTGATCGGAGTAGTCAGTCGATGCCTAACGAAGTACGAGGGCAACTATACAACAACCGAAAAGGAGTTGTTAGCGATCGTATATGCTATAGGAAAATTCCGAGTGTACCTACTGGGCATTAGCTTTGTAATTGTGACGGATCACCAATGTTTAACGTTTCTAGATAAGGCCGTATTTCAAAATTCGAGATTAACGAGATGGACATTGCTCTTGCAGCAATATGATTTCGCAGTTGAGCATTGTCGTGGAATTGATAATACAGTAGCCGATTTTTTCAGCCGAAATCCGAGAGGGAAATTCGAAGAGGAGGTGTCAGAAAGGTTAATTATTTCTGCCTTGCATCGATGTTTTCTTCCGGTAGAAAAGGGCGTTGAGGATCCTACATCTTGGACCATAGCTCTCTTGGACTGCGATAGTAACGTTCATCAAAGTTTCAGGGAACTAGGGAGGTTGCAAAATGAGGATCTGAATATAAAGAAAGCGATTGATGAATGGCGGAATAATCCTGACCGACAGTCCCAATATCTTTTACATAATAATATCCTTTTTCACCAGGAAAAAATCGGTGATTGGAAAATCGTCATCCCGGAGATTCTCCGAAAGTCATTGATTGAAGCGATACATATAAAACTTGGTCATCCGGGAGTCTATAAGACCCAGAGTCATTCAAAGAAATTTTATTATTGGAGGGGATTAGCTGCTCAAGTAAAGAAATTTGTAACGAGTTGTGATCTATGTCAGAGGGTGAAGTATCTATCGAGATCAATGGAGGGGGAATACGGTTGTGTCACGTCAGAAAAGCCTAATGACTTAGTAACGGTGGATTTTTATGGACCTCTCCCGAGAGCTCGAGGGGGTATGCAGTATATTTTCGTGATCCTGGATGCATTTTCGAAGCTCGTTACCCTATATCCAATGAGAAACGCGACCGTGAGAACGACGCTAAAGAAAATTTTCACCCAGTTCATACCGAAGTTCGGCAAACCCGAAAGAATTCTCTCTGACCATGGTACGCAATTTACCTCCCACCTATGGAAGGCAGAGCTAGAAGCGAATCAGATTAAAGTATTATATAGCTCGATTCGACATCCACAGTCCAATCCCACGGAGAGGGTTATGCGCAAATTGGGGAGGTTGTTTCGAACGTTATGCGCCGTTAGACATACGAAATGGGTCGAATATATACCAGACATAGAAAGAATTTTAAACGTGACGGTACACCAGAGCACTAAATTCTCCCCATTAGAACTCCATTTTGGGAAGCCTATCCAGGAGGAGATCCATAGCATTATCAGTTACCCCCCAACGCATGCCCTGTCTCACGAGTATATGATGACGTTAGCGGGCGCGAATATTCAAAAAAGTTTTGAGAATCGTAAGAGAGGTCAAAAACATGCTTCAAATGTTGAGTTAGCTGTTGGCGATAAGGTGTTGTTGCGAGTGAGGCATCTCTCGAACGCCTTCGTTAAAGTGATAAAAAAATTTTTCCATCTCTTCGAGGGGCCGTACGAAATTCTCCGAATAGCCGGGCAAAAAGCATTCGTTCTGGGTGATCCTAAGAGAGATCTTGCTGAGGTCGGTACATACAATCGCTTTAATTTACGAAAATACTATGAGCCGGTCGTTGGTGCTGCTGAGTCCGACGAGGAGGCATGAACAAATTTTGAATGAGCGGAATGCGAAGTTGTCTGTCGAAATTCTTCTGTGATAGAATTCGATAGTTAGTTAAGATAATTGTCATATCATTAGGTATGTATGTGAAAGGACTGTATTAGAATTAGGTAGTTAGGTAAGATGACTTTATCATGATAATATAAGGATGAATGAGGCGTATGTACAGCGCCAGGGACGAGAGTTATATGACTCAGAAAAGATTGTCTGGTGATATGTTTAGGTAGTTATTTAAGATGATTGTAAATAGTTAAGTAGTTTAAGATGACTTTGTTATTGTAACATAAGATTGAAGGTGGGGTGTAATACACCAGGTGCAGGATTAGCACAGCTTAGAAAAGAGGAGTAATAAAGGTCAGAATGTATTGGGCGAAGGTTTATTGTTTCGAATGTAATAAATAATTCAGCGCCGGTCGAAAAGTTCGCCCAGCACAGAAAGGGGGAAAATGTAAGTGCCGATGCCCAGTTCAAATATTCGCGGCCTTATTAGGTCACTAAGATGGCAAATTAGAGGAGATCGGTGACGCGGCGCCGAGTAGCGTTAATAGCCGAGACGTTCGCGGTAGGCGCTCGGCCAGCGAAAGGGGTAAGATTTTCGGGGACCACGAGATCTCTTTCTCTTTCTCTCCGGGGACGTTGAAGGGATCAGACGCGTGCCAATTTATAAGAACTGGAGAAGGAGGAAGGGAGGGTAACGTGGACTGAATACGGACGGCCCATCCCGATCGAGTTGAACATCGGGAGATTCCACCAATTAATTCTCCGCCAAATCACCATCCGAGAGTCCCCGGAGTCTTAAAGAAAGAGCCAACGATCGACGAGGCATCTAGAAAAGATAAGTTGCTCAGACCATTGTAATTTCGCCCTGTAGGGATTGTACGGCTAGTGAACCGATATTCTAATATTTAATTGTCGTAAAGAAAGAAAATCGGACGTCGGACTGGTGAAGCTAGATTCCCAGAATTAAATATATTTGGTTATTTGTATAATCTCATAATTTGTAATTTCGCCCTGTAGGGATTGTACGGTTAGTGAACCGATATTCGATTATTTAATTGTTGTAAAGAAGGAAAATCGGACGTCGGACTGGTGAAGCTAGATTCCCAGAATTAAATATGTTTTGGTCTTATGTATAATCTCATAAATAATATATTTTTGTTATTTCTATAATCTCACAATCAACAAGATATTGAAATAGATAATCGTTGCATTGTTCCATATTCACCAATTTTATCAAAGACCTTTAAAGCACACATCAACGTTGAATCTTGCCATTCAGTGAAATCTATTAAATACATTTGCAAATATGTAACCAAAGGGAGTGATATGGCTGTGATTGGAATTGGTGCAGAGAATTCCAATGATGAAGTTACCCAATACCAAATGGGCCGCTATGTTAGTAGTAATGAAGCAGTTTAGCGAATATTTTCTTTTCCTATTCATGAGAGACACCCTTCTGTTGTTCACTTAGCTGTGCATTTAGAAAATGGACAAAGAGTGTATTTTACAGCACAGAACGCAGTACAAAGAGCTGCTCAGCCACCATCTACTACATTAACCAGTTTTTTTGAGACATGCCAAAACAATGATTTTGCACAAACATTGCTATATTCTGAAATGCCAAAATATTATACTTGGAATCAATCCTCAAGGAGATTTATACGACGGAAACAAGGAAAACCACGTCCAGGATACCCAGATGTGTATTCCACCGATGCGATTGGTCGAATTTATTCAGTACATCCAAGCAATGATGAATGTTTTTATTTACGACTGCTATTAGTCAATGTACGTGGCCCAACATCATTCCAACATTTACGAACTGTTAATGGTGCATCGTGTGGATCTTACAGAGAAGCCTGTCAACGTTTGCAATTGCTAGAAAATGACGCTCATTGGGATCAAACTCTCAATGATGCTGTAATATCATCACACGCTCATCAAATACGAACATTGTTTTCTATAATCATATCTACATGCTTCCCATCAAACCCAATTGATTTGTGGATCAAGTACAATGATTATATGTGTGATGATATTTTGTATCAAATACGGAATAGAATGGGGAATCCAAATATACAAATCAGTGAAGAAATTTACAACGAAGCATTGATTTCAATTGAGGACATGTGCTTGATGATGTCAAACAAACTATTAATTCAATTAGGCCTGGCCGCGCCCAATCGTCCAATGCATGATGCTTTTAACCAAGAATTGCATCGAGAAAAACTGTATGATCTCAATACTTTGAAAGAATTAATTGAAATGAATCTTCCACTGTTGAATGAACAACAGAAGTATGTATTTGATACTCTTATGACAGTAACAAATGATGAAACTGGAGGAATTTACTTCTTAGATGCACCTGGTGGTACAGGAAAAACTTTTTTGATTTCATTAATATTAGCAACAATTCGCTCACAAAATAAAATTGCACTTGCACTCGCTTCGTCGGGAATCGCAACTTTGCTTGAAGGCGGTCGAACAGCCCACTCAGCACTAAAATTGCCATTAAATATGCAAAGCAATGAAACTCCAACCTGCAACATTTCGAAGAACTCTGCAATGGCAAAGGTTTTACAGCAATGTAAATTGATTGTTTGGGATGAATGCACGATGGCACATAAAAAATCTTTGGAGGCTTTAGACAGAACCTTAAAAGATCTACGGAGCAATCATAACCGATTTGGTGGTGCAATGATTTTATTAGCAGGAGATTTTTGTCAAACATTGCCAGTGATTCCACGATCAACGCCAGCTGATGAACTCAATGCATGTCTAAAGTCCTCCAATTTGTGGAAACATGTCAAAGTACTTCATTTAAGCAAGAATATGCGTGTCGAGTTGCAAAATGACCAATTTGGAAACATATTCTCTAAACAACTCATTGACATTGGTAATGGCAAATTTCCTATAGACATGTTGACTGGCTGCATTAACTTTCCTCAAAGTTTTTGTCAGTTAACTCGATCAAAAGATGAACTTATTCAGAAGGTGTATCCAGATGTTTCTCAAAATTACAGAAACCATGATTGGTTGAGCGAACGAGCTATATTGGCTGCAAAAAACATAAATGTAAATGAATTAAATTTAAAAATTCAAGAACAAATTACAGGCGAGTCGAGGACATATAAATCAGTTGATTCGGCTACTAATCAAGATGATGTAGTCAACTATTCACCGGAATTCTTAAACTCGCTGGATTTGCCAGGATTGCCACCTCACAATCTTCAATCAAAGGTTGGATCGGTAGTTATAATGTTGCGAAATATCAACCAACCGCGTCTTTGCAACGGCACACGGTTAGCGATAAAATAATTACTAAACAATGTGATAGAAGCAACTATACTGAAAGGAAAGTATAAAGGAGAAGATGTTCTCATACCGCGCATCCCAATGATTCCGACTGATGTGCCATTTGAGTTTAAACTACTACAGTTTCCAGTGCGGCTTGGTTTTGCTATGACCATAAACAAGTCCCAGGGTCAATCATTAAGTGTTTGTGGTATTAATCTGGAAAACCCATGTTTCTCACGTGGTCAATTGTATGTTGCCTGTTCCCGTGTTGGAAAACCATCAGATTTGTTCGTCTATGCGCCAGGTAATCAAACAAAAAACATCGTATATCACAAAGCACTACAATAAAAATAAAACTGATTTTTGTTAATAATCATGATTCACATGATTAACAATAAAGCGATTACTTACTTTTAAATGCTTATATATATTTTATTTAATTATTTTTTATTCACAACGCCCTATCACCAGGGTGGACGGTTCTGTTGAGGAGAATTTTTTGCCCCGACTATAAAATAGGTAGGAACAAAAAACTGCCACATTACAAATCTTCTTGACAGGACGAAGTCTGTCGGGTCCGCTAGTATATATATATATGTAACATCCAGGACTCTGTGCAAATATGAATCTGTATATTCCATGTAAATGTATGTGATGTGTTTTAAATTCATACATTTAAATATAAACTTGAAAGTACAAATAAATATGTTCGTATAAACTATATCTAGTAACTGATTTTTATGCCCTGCCTCATTCTGTAGATGAAAACTGTTCTGCAATCCGACTACTTCATCAAACCATACAATCTGATCGAATATGCTACACGCGTACAATGTACAAGTGGCGACAGTAATTAGAATTGTGTGTTGGCCATACTATAGTGCGGTCAAATGAACAGCAGGTAGAAGAGCGATGCGTAATAATCCGCATTTTTAATTTGTAATCACCCCTAGTGCAAATGTCCGATGGAATCCATCTGGTTCGTTCCAATTTTCGATGGGGTCGTATAGGAATCCTGCAAATTCACAGGATTTGGAACGGATTCGGATGAATTTTGTGGATTTACTACAGAAACTTTTAACAGGGACAACGTGAATTCTCTACACCCGTAAACATTTCAAAATGTCACACCATAGATTATTTTGACCTGTTTATGGATGATAATTTATTAGAAGTCATTGTCCGAGAAACAAATCTCCATTAGTCCCAAAATCCTGAACCGGCCCGCCAAAAAATGAAAGCTTGGGAAGATTCAGGAAAAGACAAGTTGAAAAAATTTTCGGGCTCAACTATTTTGATGGAGCACGTCAAAAAAGTTGCCCTCGACGATTACTGGAGCCGCAATCCGTTGTTGGTTACTCCTATATTCCACCAAAGAATGCCTCAAAATCAGTTCGAACAAATTCTACGATTTTTACATTTCCAGAATAGTGCAACCCTCTTGAATCGCCCACCGAAAAAATCAAAACCATCATTGATAATCTGAATACAAAATTTGCAAATTTTCTGCGGCCAGGGAGAAACTTGTGTATAGATGAAAGCCTCCTCTTATGGAAAGGGAGATTGCGTTTCAAGCAGTTTCTACCGTTGAAGAGACGTCGCTTCGAAATAAAAATTTTCGAAATAGTGGACTGCCAGAGTGGTTTCGTATTGGGTTTGATAGTCTCTACCGGGGCAGACACAGACTATGACAAATTTGGCTTGGGCATTTTTTCAGGGGATGTCGTTGCCCAATTTTTGAGACTCTATTTTGGTAAGGGTCATATTGTTTTTGTGGACAACTGGTACTCTTCCCCTGCACTAGCTGAATTTTTACACGAAAAAGATACAGGTCTATGTGGCACAGTGAGAAAAAATAGATCTGGACTACCGAAATTCACAGAAAAATTACAGAAAGGGGAAACTCAAGTAGGACACAATATGATTTGGTTGGCATCGAAATGGCAAAAGAAAAAAGAGGTCCAGATTATTAGAACGGTATCCCGATTGAAATACGCTTCCAGCGGCAAGCAAGATTTTGTAACTGGTGAAGAGATAAAACCTAGTTGCATCATTGATTATAATAAGAATATGGGAGTTGATAATGTTGACCGGCAGTTAGCGATAACTGCGTCAATTACGAAATCTCTCAAATGGTATAGGAAATTATTTTTCCATCTCATTGATCTCGTATTGATAATACCCATGCTTTGTATAAATTGCAAGGAGCAATTTCGTTCGCCGATTTTTGAATCAAAGTCATATCGTCTTTGCTAGGTGTTGATAGCACAGTCCAACCAGAACTTGAACCCCCTACTTCCCGACTTACAGGTCGACATTTTCCGACTCAATCAAAGTCTACAAAAGAATGTGCAATGTGCCGTGCATCAAAAGTAAGGAGACGAACAAAATATTGTTGTGGTAAGTGTCAAGTTGCATTGCGTGCACTCCCTTGCTTTGAACAGTATCACACGCAAAGAGGTGTTCACTGCTAAAAATAGAACATCCTGAGGGTAAAAAAATATAGGGAATAAAAAAAATTAAGAAATGTGAAAAAAAATGGGGCTGTTACGTCCGTGAGTAGAGTTTACTCCTGAGCGGAAGGAGTAACCTGGTTGGCTTCGCTTTTACGTTTCAGGTCAACGGAAAATCAGAATGAGGATTGAATAAACTTGAGTATGTTTGATGTATAGATTATATGTTTATTGCGTAGAACTTGAGATACCGGTAGGAATGAATTGTGTGGTACGAAAAGATATATAAGAAGTCTAGATGTGGAGTTGTCGAGAGTCAGAATAGGAGTGTCCCTCGAGACGTGAAACGTACGGGTGCAGAAAAGGTGTGACAATGCTAGAAGTAGGGAATGGAATTTGATGAGTAAGCGCGATAGTGAATAGCGTGAGACTGTGTAGAGATAAGTAGCCTGCCATCCTCCGACTTACTGGCCTGGTGCCGGATCGACCCCAAACCACTACGTCCAGGTTGATGAAGCCATCGTTCTGAGGATCGACGCTGCCTTGCTATCGGCAAGGACTAATTGTGTAGGTCGTGGTCCACGGTTTAGCCAACCGTCTGACTGCACGACCTCAGGTACAGGCAGCTAGCTACTGTCTGTGCAAAAAGCCGGTGGAGGTGAACAATGAGGCGTCACTCTCCACCCGGTAACTTTGGCCGAGAGGCACCCTGTGTATGCCTCTGTCAAAGAAGTCCCCGATGATAGGCAGCCTGGACCGTAAACCGAAGCAGCTACAAAATCGTACGAGTTTGTGTCAACGACGAAATCGCGAGCAGCACATTACGCCACATCTAGCGGTAATTTTGAAAAACGTATGACCACGCAGTAACCAATATTCGCCACAGGGGGATGGCCTATTTGTGGTGGGGGTCAACCAACCAATCAAAGAAGAAGAATCACCTCACGACAACCGCGAGATCGGCGAGCCGAACTACGACCTCCTATTCTACGCTTGACCTGCTGAGCGACAGCTTTGTTTTCCGCATCGTTCCGATTATTCTCTCGATTTAACCCGTTGAGGACACACATCGAAAAAATAACGTTGAGGACACACGGGGTCCAGCGCACCCCACGCAGAAAAACAGTTCTCATTTGTGTTTCACGCTATGTATCGACTTAAAACCGGTGCGAAACTTTAATTTTATTCCATTAGACGGCTGGCGATAGTTCGAGGTCGAAGATTATAAGACATCTGTATATATACACACATATATATTTAATTAATAACCATTATTTATTGCTGAAAAAGAAAAATTCAATTCATGCATAAATACTTACGTTTATAGGAACAATATAACATCAATCAACGATAAAAAAAAAATTGAATTTTTTAAAGATTTTGCCACAGTACGGCCACACGGGGTCTACAGAACCCCAAAAAAAAAACACGTGCGCACTAATATATCTCTGCAGGATGACTAATGCCAAAGAGACCTTCGTAACGTGTCAAAACTTGTTGTGGAGACTTCAAACAACAACAGATGGTGCTATATATCTAATTCCTAAGGGTCTTTGTAGATTTAAAATTGCATTGAAATTTGTCTGGGGTCCGTTGGACCCCATGTGTCCTCAACGGGTTAAGCTACCGATCCTTCTTCCTCTCATTCTACCGTTATTGTATCTACCGTTTTTCCATACCCTCTATCGTTAACTTCTTCCTGTAAATTCAAGTCCTTTCATTCCTTTCTACTTTCGTTTTATTATTCTGAGTTTGATTTAAATTAGAGTCAGTTTGTGTGCCTGAAGTCAACAGCCAAGGTAAGGCTTCTGCCTTTGAATTGTACCGTTACGAAGTTGCTCATAAATTCTATTCTTTCTTATGGTATTTATCGACTTTGTATAAATCATGGTCCACGGCTTAAAGTTGCAGTAAGCCGCCGTGTGACTACATGATTTCAGTAATTTATTATTTTCGTATCTGAGCGACCTCGTAACTGCCAAATAATTATCTCTCTTGTATTTATGATTTTTCTGATTATTTGTGAATCTCTATTAGCCTGCTTCTGTACTTTCTATCGTATTTTGAGCCCTATTGGCTTCATATTTTACTCCATACTTTTTTTGTAATAGAAGTGTGCTTCATATTTTATTTCTGTTATTGCTTATTATATTTTTATTTATTTTCATGCCTATTGTATCATATATCGAGTTCCTTGGAGTACAACCGAGCGTAGAATCAGCCCCTAGATATTACCGCACCTTTTCTTTATTGCTATTGGCAATTTTATATTATTTTTGCCTGTTATTTATTTCTCTGTATTTTGTTAAATTACGTTCTGCGAATTATTCTTTTGTACTGCGATGTATTTAGTGTATTTCTTTATTTTGTAAACTCTCCGAAATTCTCACTCTCTCATAATTTTGTATTTTGTATTCTCTCAAAAGTTATGTTTAGGAATTCATTATTTAATTCCTTAAGTACGTAATCATTATAAATTATCGAATCTACCGTTTATGAATAATTCTACCGTAGGCTATCTAGTCGATCGTTTGCCGACTTTGTGAATTGTTAATGAATGTCAATCTCTCGCACTGGTTATAATTTACGGTAAATTCGTCGTATTATCTACCGAACTATCGTGACGTTGTTTCCTACCGATCGCAGTAAAGTTTTCTCGTTTCTAATTGACAGAATAACAATTTTCGTAGCGTCATTTGCAACTTGGGTAAGATCACGTCGCCCAGTGACGTGTAGTTTTAAGTAAATTCTTGCATTATATCGCATCTCCCGACCTACGTCCATTTTTCTCTGTTAACTACCGTCTCTCCTTTTAAAGCTACCGTTTACTGCTATTCTACCGAAATTATTGTGAACAACGATTGTTTATTTTATTAACTACCGCTGTCGATTTCATTTTATTTGCCTGTCTCAACCATGTAAACTTCTCGACAATATATGATCGATTAACCTGTTCATTTTCCTTTTGACTTGAGTTTATTCTTTATTTTGTTATTTTCTTTAATTCTGGAATTACTGTTAGCTGCCTTGAAAACCGCCACTCTACCGGGATGTGCGCGAATGTACCTGTGTCTAGCCAGCCATACAACGGTTTCTCTATTTATCTCTTTTGTACGGTTTTGTGTTATTTTTATTGATTTGTATCATTGTTTGAAAATCGACGCTAACGCGTCTGGCGCCCAACATAATTGATTTTGTTATAGTTTGATATTGTGGATAAGTAGAGAATCGCGCCAAAGTGTCAACGGTAAGTCCTCATCCGAGGGTAACAGAATTTAGCGTTACAAATCGGACAGAGACCATGAGATTAATGTAAGAACTGTGGGAGAGTTGGCGAGTAGGAAAAATAGAGAAAAGTGGTATGCTGGACGTAACAGGGCTAAAAATCTTCCCACGTCCACGTCATCAGCCCTGGGTGACGCTAAGAGAAAGTCTTCGTAGTCACGCTACGAACAAATTTCATCTCAGCAATCCTATTTGGGAGCAATTTTCCAATGCGCATGCGCAGTACAGGGCCATCTTGGAATTTTGAAATCCTGACAACAGATTCGTGATCAGTGACCCCAAAAACCCGGCTAAAGTAGTGATGCCGGCCGTCCAGAGGTTAAAAAAAAATTGAATTTACTGTAAAAAAAATTGAATTCACTACGTGTAGCTTTTATATCACAGCGATTGTAATACACTTCTCGCAAAAATTAAGGGAACAACAAAATATTCGAAATTTTTTGGTGATTTTCAACAGGCTGTATTTCAGTGAAAGATGGTCGTACAAGGAATAAAAAAACAAAGCTTTTGAAGCTTGAAGACTCTAATTTTTGAATTTTTTGGTTAAAAATTTTTCGAAGCACTATTATCCATGCAATCCTTTGATAAAGCACGAAGAAAAAATTTTCAAAATTTTTTACATTTTTTTTTTCGCTCTACGGGCATGGAAAAATTTTTCCGAGCTAAACCAATGCATAGGTCGCATAGCCTGTTTATTCAGCTTCAAGATGCTTTTTTTTAAACCTCGATACGACCATTTGTCTTCGAGATATCGAATTTTGAATGCCAAAGGATCCTTTTTCACTCAACTGCCGATATCTCTAGAACTACTGGTCGCACAGCGAGCCGAAGGGCAGTTTCTTTTTCTGCAGGAAATTTGCTACAAAAATCTGTCAAGGTTGATGTCAAAAAAAAATTTTTTCCACCTGTAGCGTTAACGTGAAAAAAGAGCAAAAAAATGCCATTTTGCCTTTTTTTGGATAATCGACTGTATCTTCGTCAATATTGGGGGGAAAGCTTAGGTTAGAAGAAAATTTTACAACCTAATGTACCACAAAGGTCCCCCTAAATCGGTAGATCGATCGGTTCAGCGGTTTTCCTGGACCGATTGATTGAAATTTTGAAAAAATCAAGGGAACAAGGTTTTTGTTTCTTAAGGGACCTTGTTCTCTTAATTTTTTCAAAATTTCAATCAATCGGTCAAGGAAAACCGCTGAACCGATCGATCTACCGATTCAGAGGGACCTTTGGGGTACATTAGGCCATGAAATTTTCTTCTAACTTAAGCTTTCCCCCCAATATTGACGAAGATACAGTCGATTATCCAAAAAAGGCAAAATGGCATTTTTTTGCTTTTTTTTCACGTTGACGCTACAGGTGGAAAAAATTTTTTTTTTGACATCAACCATGACAGATTTATGTAGGAAATTTTCTGCAGAAAAAGAAACTGCCCTTCGGCTCGCTGTGCGACCAGTAGTTCCAGAGATATCGGCTGTTGAGTGAAAAAGGATCCTTTGGCATTCAAAATTCGATATCTCGAAGACAAATGGTCGTATCGAGGTTTAAAAAAAAGGATCTTGAAGCTGAATAAACAGGCTATGCGACCTATGCATTGGTTTAGCTCAGAAAAATTTTTCCATGCCCGTAGAGCGAAAAAAAAAATGTAAAAAATTTTGAAAATTTTTTCTTCGTGCTTTATCAAAGGATTGCATGGCTAATAGTGCTTCGAAAAATTTTTAACCAAAAAATTCAAAAATTAAAGTCTTCAAGCTTCAAAAGCTTTGTTTTTTTATTCCTTGTACGACCATTTTTCACTGAAATACAGCCTGTTGAAAATCACCAAAAAATTTCGAAAATTTTGTTGTTCTCTTAATTTTTGCGAGAAGTGTAGTTGGTTCAACTTTCAAACCTGTACCCGTAATCGTGTCACGAAATCAGCTGAACGATTATGTCCACGTAGATACAATTATACAAAAAAGTTGAATTGAGCTTAAAAAAAAATCGAATATACTGTGTGTAGCTCTTATACCAACCCACTTATAGTAGTTGCTATAATTATTTCAAATAGTTGTTACGAACATTCTTGCTGTATGAAGACATCACATAACATATGGCGAAAGTAACTATCCTGCGGAATTAACGCGCCAATTCAAAATAGTCCGTACTACTAATCTCGATACTACAGGTAATTATTATAATATCTGAAACAATTATACATTATCGTAAATGCAACCATACGATGCAGTTCCAAAAACTACAAAATGTTGTTGTGGAAGCGTTTTTTCAAATTTTAGTGTACTATTGAATGAGGATGATACTGACATTAGACTGGAGTTACGGTAACTTCACGAAGTCGTTGAATTTACGTTATCATGTATTTGGTAACACGAATTTTATCGGTTGGCACAGCAATCATTAAGGGAGCTTTCCAGTGTGAAATTTTCAAAAGATCGATTTTTTTTTTTGCTTCATCGAATAGTATACACTCTTCCGAATATTCCCTGAAATTTTCATGCCGAAATTCAGATTATTTCGGTTACTGTACAGCATTTTTTGGAAGAAGGCAACGGAGCGCTACAGCTGCCTCGTCGGCCGTCTGCCCGTGCGACTGTTATTTCTATTGTCTCGTTCCTACCTGCACGTACATGAACTTGGCTCGCCAATTGTCGAAAATGTGAATTCGGACTATTGCATAATTTGCCGTTAATTAGCCGTAAATTAGTCGCGCGACTTATTTTTTTGTCGCACTCAATTTTCAAAAAAAAAGCGGATGGCGTGCTTAATTCTTGAAAATCAATCAATCACTGCGTGTGGCAACCAGCCCCAAAGCACGTATTCTGCGGCAAGCAGATAGTAGAAATCGCACGATAGGGCCGAGCGCCGCAGATTTCGCCGCTAAGTACAAGAATGCGCGCATCATCCAAGCAAACCGCCAGGCGTCCCTGGATAGCAAAGAGGCGAGGACAGCTCGTCGGACTGAACAATCCATTGAGCACGATCTTTCCGAAGAAGCAGAAGGGATATTGTATGGACCTGGCATCGCTGATTGACCGTAAGTAAACGATTTACCTAAAATTTCCTCACTTGAAACTTTGAACACGTTTTTCTCGAAACAGCATTTTTCAAAACGGTGTCCAACTTGGAGGGCAGAGTTTTAAAGCTATCGAGTTGAATTTTTTACACAATATTCTTAACGTCATTGTTTATCGTGCTATGGAAGCTTTTGTTTTTTTTTTGACATCTTCCTATTTTTTCGTAAAAAAAACTGCCAAAAAAAATGCTAAAATCGATACTTTTTGTTCAAACCGGCGCCATTTTTGCAAAAAAAAAAAAAAAAGAAAAAAGCCTCCATAGCACGAAAGCCAATTATATACCGATCAATAATCTTTTTGTGTTTTTTGTTTCAGATCAAAATTGTGACCCCCAACGTGGACACCACATCCAAGTGCATTTTCTGCAACAATTGTTTCATCATTTTTATAGATATTAATTAATAAATAAATCGATCTTTGAAAAATTGTTTTGTATTCTTCAATACCCAATTAATATACAAAAAAACCAGACCGATTAGATTATTTTTTCTTTATAAAAAAAAATCGCGAAAAACAGCGATTTTTCGGGCTGTCACACTGGAAAGCTCCCTTAAAAGTCAGTGCAACTGTTTGGTCTAATGCGAGCAACTATACATATACCCTAATGGTCAAAACCGCACGATACTGTCATGAGCACAATAAAAAATGGTCATACATGCTAATCTGTCCATTTGTTCATGTCGCACAACAATGGTACGTTGAACTTAATTTTTTTAGTTGCCAAGGTTATAGTACTCCTTACTATCTCGAAATAGTTGAGCAAATAGTGATATGAACTAGAAATTTTAGTTGCATCAACTCTTCTTTAGTGAGGTTACGTATACTATAATTCGGTTCAAGTCCGTTTAATTGCTACTTTTTATAGTAGAAAAATAGTTGACACAACTATATTTTTCTCTCAGTATATGTTCCTCGATAAGCTGCTCGTTTGCGTTCCGATTTTCAGTGCACTAGCGTAGGAGGATGGGGCTCTGTCCCTTGTTCTTAGCATCTCTTCGGGCTCTCTCACTTTGTCGATCAGCGACTTGTTCTTGCTTTCCATTTCTCTTACTAGTTTCCGCAGGAGGACGTTTTCCCTCCATACTGGGCTTTTTCCGTCCACTTTGCCATCCTCGCCTATAATAAGACTCTCATTCGGCTCGTACATAACCTATTTTTCCGCGCAGCACTGTAATTTGCTCTTATCTCCCGCGGTTCTCGCTCTTTTTACTTCTATTTTTTGAATGTTGTGACGTCTGTCCAATATAACTTTTGCTACAGTCTCCACATGGTATTTTATACACACAATTGATTTTATCTAAATTAGGAGTTACAGATCGTAAGTGAAAAAAAAGAGGATATTTAGTAGTATTATTAATTCTAAACGTAATTTCGATGCCTTCAATTTTCAAAACTTTTTTAATTTGGCTAGATACATCTTCAATATAGGGTATAGTGATGGTGTTCTTAAATTTGTCATGATCATTAGGTTGATTGTTAGAGTCTATATTTCAATCAATAGAATTGTACATTTTTTCAACTCTATACTTTTTAATATCATGGATGAAATGTAAAGGATAGCCATTTGAAATAAGAGTTGTTTCCACGAGTTTTAAGTTTTTTTTTTCTTTGAGAAATTGAGGGTTCGAAATTTTAAGACAACGATCGAACAAAGCTATGGCGACAGATTTTTTATGTTTCATAGAATGATTTGAACGATAATGAATGTATCTACCATATATCCATAAAAATCCACTTGAATCTTACTGTCAAATAACTTCCAAAGTAAATCAAACAAAAGAATTTTTAAAACATCATAATCACTTAATCGTCACTGATGCTGACAAAGGCAATATAACAGTCGTCATGGACAAGATGGATTTTAAACAAAAATGCCAACATATTCTTAATGATTCCAACACATACACTCTTATCTCTCGTGATCCCACCAATAAGATACAAAAACAAGTCAATGATATGATAAACCTGTGGCACCAGAAAAAATTTATAGATTTAAACTCGGCAAAAAATCTCAAAACCTACAACTCTCTGCCTCCTAAGACATATTTTCTACCAAAAATACACAATATCAATGTACCTCTCAGACCAATTGCATGCAACATCAATTCACCTACGTACAAAATCTCCAGATTCTGCTCTAGTGTACTCTCTAGCATCACAGGTAAATCCAACTATCACATCAAGGACGCTTGGTCCTTGGTTAATAAAATCAGAAATACACCAATCACTAGAGAACACCTATTGATCTGCTTAGATGTCAAATCACTGTTTACTAATATTCCAACAAATTTAGCAATTTCTATAATCAGTAAAAATTGGCCCAAATTAAAAGCACACACTAACATCAACAAAAAAGAATTTCTTGCAGCTCCAAAACTTTGTTTTAACTCTTGCTACTTCGCCTACCAAGAAAAATTTTACCAACAAATTTTTGGTGTAGCCATAGGCTCACCAATTAGCCCAGTGGTAGCAAATTTAGTACGTGAACATTTTGAACAAACAATTATCTCACAGCTCCCCTTTAGTCTCCCTTTCTACTACCGTTATGTAGACGATATTGTAACTTGTGTAAAAAAAGAAAACTTACAATTCCGTCTGAATAAATTTGTCAATTTTCACTCTCACATACAGTTTACAATTGAGTTGGAAAAAGATGGTGAAATCAGTTTTCTTGACACCTTGGTGATTAATCAAAATGATACTGTAATCCAAGATTGGCATCACAAACAAACTTGGTCTGGTAGATACATTTATTATCGTTCAGATCATCCTGTGGAATATAAAGAATCTGTCGCCATAGCTTTGTTCGATCGTTGTCTTAAAATTTAAAACCCTCAATTTCTCAAAAAAAAACTTGAAACTCGTGGAAACAACTCTTATTTCGAATGGCTAACCTTTAAAATTCATCAATGATATTAAAAAGTATAGAGTTGAAAAAATGTACAATTCTATTGATTGAAATATAGACTCTAACAATCAACCTAATGATAATGACAAATTTAAGAACACCATCTCTATACCCTACATTGAAAATCTATCTAGCCAAATTAAAAAAGTTTTGAAAATTGAAGGCATCGAAATTACGTTTAGAATTAATAATACTACTAAATATCCTCTTTTTTCTCACTTAAGATCTGCAACTCCTAATTTAGATAAAATCAATTGCGTGTATAAAATACCATGTCGAGACTGTAGCAAAAGTTATATTGGACAGACGTCACAACATTTAAAAAATAGAATTTCTGGCCATCGCTCAAATATTAAATGCCATGAAACTGACAGATGCGCTCTAGCAGAACACACCTTGAGTCTTGGACATCATTTTGATTTTGATAACTCCATAACCTTAGCTACAGAACCTACTTGGTATAAACGTAATATTAAGAAAATGATCCATATCTTTAAGAACAAAAGTAACTCTGTCAACAAGCGCGCAGATATCCAACATCTCAGCCATCTATACTCTAACATTCTCTAGTTTTCAAAATTGGCGCCCTTATTACGTTGTATCAGTCTCAAATCCATTTTGCTCCAACATAGATCAATATCACACCTCATTACCATAGATTTTTAATCGATATCCGCTAATTTCCACTTCCGTCCAAAATGCTGAACTAAAAACACCCAAGCAGGCACAGGTCGTCAAATTTTGTGAGTAATCCGTCCGTATCTTGTTTGATCTCTTTTTATTTCAATTCTTACGCAATTATTAACCTCTTTAATCGTCAAACTTCATTCATGTAACCTATATTTTATACTATCGTTGCTAACCGCAATTTTCACACTTAACCTAAAAAATTGTCACTTAAACATGTGACAATATATATTATGTAATCAAGTTAAAATAACAGCAACTATTTTGTTTCTGAACAATGGTTCCATCAGAGCAGAGTTGGTGCAGACCAATTGACGAATTCTCAAAAGGCTGAAAATGTACTGGAAGGAAAAATTAAACACCTGATACGCGATGTTTCAACACGGTGGAATTCTTAATTGCACATGCTTGAAAGGTTTTTAGCTGTAAGAGGGACAGTGGGTGGCATTTTGTTGAATCACCCTAATGCTCCGCCTATGATTCAAGCTAGTGAAATAGCTGATCTTCAATATGGAGCCATCCAGAGCTCCATATAAAGAAAAAATTAAGAAACTTAGCGACGAAACGATTGAAGGTAAATCAACTCGCAATAAACTCAAAGATGCATACGTGGCAACGCCCAATAACAGGCAACCAACAAACATAAGAAAAACGTTCTAGAAGCTTACAAGCCGATTTACATTAATATGAGAATTAATAAGTACAAAAGAGAATTATATACGAAAGCACACATGTAAATCTGCTCTAAAACTACTAATGATCAAATTTTTAAATACCCTAAATCTGTTAAAATAGTTATAACACACACACCTAAGAATATTCGCAGCAGCGCGATCCTAATAATGTTAGACAAATAGCAACTTATGTCTCACAAACAATCGCTATTGTACTTCAGGTGAATAACGACAGTAATCAATTATAATACATATGCAATTTTACATATTTAGACGCTATAAAACTAACAAACGACGAGTAACCGATATGACAATCTTAATATATATACTTTGTAACGAACAGGATAGTAAGAATATATAAGAAGTAAACTACGACTAGAATTCAGCGCATCGTGACACCGAAAATGCACACGGCACTAACATACACCACGGAAGATGGGTCACCTCTAGCGCATACGCACTGCGATTACCATATTAGGAAATAGCTGCTAAAATCGGCCCGGGTCCTAACGCCCACAGGGAGGAAGAAGCACGGTAGGAAAACTACACGCCGGATGGAAAATTACAGAGCAACGACCCTGCACCTACACCACCGCACCAGCGCAGCGTTAAACAATATGTAAAAGCTTGCAACATAGTAATAGCTAAAGAACTAAGATCACAGGCGTGAATGCGGCGAAAATGTCGTGCCCTAATTCTAATTCCTAGGAAAAGGGGGAAGGTTCGCAAAAGTTGACAAAATCTAAAGAAGGGGATCGTTCTGCGCAACGATCGACACCTATAAAAACGGCGACCGATCATCTGATCGTCCTCTTGGTTTCTACCACCAGATTCGTCAATCTTGTTCCGGTGCAGTCTCACGGTAAAATCCTTTTGCCTTTTGCATTTAAACGTTTCGTACAACGTTACTCTGCCCAAAAGTCTGGCGAGCTTTCAGCTCCATTTTGTCATATTGATTTAAGATTTTACACTAAGTAACTCCGTTGTTAGTGACTCGAAATATTGAACTTATAAAATAAATCCAAGTTAATCAAAGTATCCAAATACATTAAAATCACTCATTCCGTTAAATTCTCTCACCAATCTACGCTGTAAGTCATCATATCCAGATTATTCTCAAAAGGTAAGCCAATTAATTAAATCTTTTATCCAACAATTACTCCTTCCTCGGTTCGTTCGATTAGAGCGACAGAATGCCCGTTGTCCGGTGTATTTCAATACTTTATCGGTAATTGGTGACCCAAACTACTGATGTGAGTCTAACTGTAGCTGTGTGAACGATTCCGGTGTCTAACATCTGGAAATTTCCACCAGGTACCGTTCCGACGTCACACCGGTTTTACGTTACTAGTTCTATGGCTCACATAGGGTATGTTCCGATATGCACTGCGAGCACTGCACAGTGCTCTCACTGTAGAAAAATTCGTTCCGATATGGACTGCAGTATACGGCCGCAGTACCCCAGGGAAATATATGACGTCATGAATAACCACCATATTTCTACTGCGAACACTGGAGGTTTCGAGGTAAGGTACTCGCAGTGCTTTGATCACGTGATTAGTCAAAACGACGTGCCCAACGGTTAATAAACAGTGCTACAGTTTGATACCAAAATATAGTTTGAAAATATCGAAGTGTTAATAATTTTTCAAGTTTTTATAAATTTGTTGGAACAATTAAAAAAAAATGGAGAAGTTAGTACGATTAGAATTATTAGATTGCATACACAATCTTTTGTACGTGGTTAAAGTTACAAAAGAAATTTTTGATCTTGCGACAGAAGGTAAATTTATCATTGTATTTATTTATTTACATATTCCAAAAGTAGATACATAACCTTATTTTGCTTTTACAATAATTTATCGTTATTTTTCAGATACGACGTTCGCGACTAAGCTTTTGAATCGGTGTATTAAGGAAGGTAAAAATACATAGAATAATGATCATTATATGATAAATTTTTAATATTTCAATTAATTCTTACATATAGAATGTTATGTCTTTGATGGTCCTCTGGAGACTTATGATTCGTCAGAAATTGAGGATGAAAATCAATTTCCGCCAGATACCGGCGAGTCAGAAGCTGACCCAAGTTTTGCGAAACCCTCAACATCTTTTGAAGAAAATTCGGCTGGAACATCCTTTAAACCATCGAAGGCGAAGAAATTACTGGGCAAAAGTAAAACCAGTAAAGATCATAACAAAAGTACTGGTAAGTCATGGTGGAAGCCCAAAAATTCATATAATTCTTACTTATCACTTTATTACGTATTTGCATTAAATCTATTGTCAAATAAATTGCATGGATTAGATAAATAAACGTGCTCTTAGTTAGGCTTGCTATACAGGAACACATTTATCAGATACTAGTGTATAGTGTAGTGTGTGTCCGTGTATGTATGTGAATACATATATAGATATACAAAGTATAATAGTTTCAAGCTAACACTCCCTCTAAACTATTAATAACAAAATAAAAAAATAAGAAATGTGATGATAAAAAACTAAATAACATTTTTGTGAACAATTTTAAAATAAAATAAATGTTCTTTTTGTTTGTTGTGATAATAGAAAAAGTCTTATAATTAATTATCACTTGTTTCTTCTAATCCTGAGTTGTTGAGGCAGAATAGATGTTTTCTTTCTTCAGCGGCTTCGTCAGATAATCAGCTACCATCTTCGTACTTGATACATGTTCAATTTCAATGATGTTGTTTTTCCACATATCCCTTATGAAGTGGTGTTTGATGTCGATATGCTTGACTTTACTTTTGTAGCTTTCATTCTCTGCTAGATTTATTGCACTGTTGTTATCTACTTTTATAATTATTGGTTTAGAAGCTACTTCTGGATCAAACTCCATGATTAATTGTTTCAACCACTTAGCTTCTGAGCAGGCAGCGGATAAAGCTTGATATTCGGCTTCACAAGTAGAGGCTGCAAGTGTCTTCTGCTTTTTTGTTGACCATGAGATTGGAGAACCGTTGTAAAAGAATATGTAGCCAGAGATTGATTTTCTATCTCTCACGTCATTAGCATAATCTGCATCTGAATAGCCTACTATCTGATTAGATTTGTCGTTTTGAAGCTTCAGTCCTAAAGTTCTTGTTCCATGCAGGTACTTCATCAAATGTTTAAGCGCTGCAACATGAATTCTCTTTGGATTGGCGTTGAATGAGCTAAGATAACTTGCTGCAAAGCAGATATCTGGCCTGGATGTTTGGCTCAAGTATAAACAGGTACCTACTCCTTCAGCGTATGGAAAATTTGGCGTTACAGGACTTGAGTCGCTTCTATCTAATTTCACATCCGGTTCTAGTGGAGTGTCTTCATCGTTTGCTCCCTCTAATCTAAAGTTACTTATCATGTTATTGATGTAAGTCTCTTGTGTGACGTACGTTAGAGCCTTCTCCCTCTGAACTTCGAATTTTATATTCAAAAAGAACTTGAGTAATCCTAGATCCTTGATCTTGAGTTTTTCTGCTATGGCTTGTGCAAAGTCTTCTTTTAACTGTTTCGACGAGACCAGGACCATTTGGTCATCTACGTAAATGGCGACGATGATCCAATCTTGATTGTTTTTATACTGGTACACACATGGATCAACTGCACTTTGCTTGAGGTTCATCTCTACTAGTATTTGTGTAAACGTTTCGTGCGACGCTTTGGATCCTTGTTTGAGTCCATATATTGCTTTGTTCAACTTTAATACTTTATCTTCACTTCCTTTTTGTACAAATGGTTCTGGTTGATTGACGTAAATTTCTTCTTTTAGTAAACTTTTCAAGAATGCAGCATCCACATCCAAATGATAAATCTCCAGATCATACTTCATGGCTAGACTCACCAAAAATCTAATTGTAGCGTAGCGTACAACTGGTGCAAATGTCTTGAAATAATCGATGTTGATGGTTTGCATGAATCCTTTGGCGACGAGTCTTGGTCTGAGTCTTACTATTTTGCCATTTTCATCTCTCTTGATCTGGAACACCCATCTTAAGTCAATCGGTTTTCTATCTTTGGGTAATTCTAGAAGTGTAAAAGCTTCATTTTCGTTAAATCTTTCCATTTCAACTTTCATTGCTTGGTACCACCCATCTCTGAGTTTTGAATTAAGAGCTTCTTGCCAAGTTTTAGGCTCTTTTATCTTTTCTGTTTCCTCTTCTCTATTTCTTTTTGTTTTGACATTCGCAGTCATAACGTAGTCTTTAAACTTTGCTGGTGGATTCTTGTTTCTCGTAGGCCTGGTCGGAGTCTGTGTTATCACTTGCTCTCTGACTTCTTCTTCTTCTTCTGCTTGCCTATTTTCAAGTTGATTTTGCTGTTGATCGTCCATTTCTTGTCTATGAATTTCAACTGTTTCATCTAATGACATATCCACTACACCTGTTGAGTCTCTTTCTTCTTCTATTTCTTGATTTGGATTTATTTTTTCTAGGCACTTTTCAAGTGGTAAGTATACAAATTCTTCTTCTTTTTCTTCTTTTTCAGGTAAAGTAACCGCTGGAGCTTCCTTTGGTTTGAAAAACATTTCCTCTTCTATGAAAATTACGTCCCTGCTAACGGTAATCTTCTTTGTGTTGTGATCAAACAACCTGTAGCCTTTCCGAGTTTCACTATAACCAATAAACATTCTTTTACTTGATTTTTCATCCCATTTCTTTCTCTGTTCTTTTGGTATATGTTTCATTGCTGTACATCCAAAAACTTTTAAGTGACTTAAGTCTGGCTTCCTGCTTGTGTAAATTTCAAATGGCGTTGATTGAATACTTCTTGAAGGTGAACGATTGATCAGATAGTTTGCTGTATATGATGCCTCGGCCCATAGATACTTTGGAGCATTTGACTCTAATAAGATTGTCCTTGCTTTTTCCACGATGGTTCTATTTTTCCTTTCAGCAACTCCATTCTGTTCTGGTGTGTAAGGGCATGATGATTCCCATCTTATGCCTTTCCTTTTGAGAAAGTCTTGAACTTTTTTGTCCTTGTATTCCAGTGCATTGTCAGATCTGAGAGTTTTCATTTTCTTATTTGTTTGATTCTCGGCCAAATTTACATAATCTTGTAAATACTCCAGTAAGTCTGATTTTGCCTTTAAAAAATATACGTGTGTGAATCTGCTCATGTCGTCTGTGAAGGTTAGTATATACCTTGCTCCACCTAATGAGCTAATATTCATTGGGCCACACATATCAGAATGCACTATCTGAAGTAATTCTTCTGCTTTTTGGCTTTCTTTTGGGAATGGCAATCTTGTTTGTTTACCTTTGATACAGCTTTCACATGCCTGATGATCTATTCCAATAATTTTACATCCAGTGGCCATTTCGTTTAACTTTAGCATGTCATGCCTGTTCAAATGGGCTAATCTTCTGTGCCATATAACGTTTGGCACTTTTGAAGTTTTGGCTAGAGCTGCAGTTTCTTCATCTTTTCTGATAAACTTCCACATCTTTCCTTCTTTGATTGCTGTGGCAACAATTTGATTAGTCTTCTTATTTATAATATCACATTTTTCGTCATCAAAACTTGTTCGAAATCCAGTCACGGTTAGTCTGTGTACGGAGACTAAGTTTGCATGTAGTTTAGGTACGAGTAGTGTGTTCTTTAAAATAACTGGTTTGTCCATGTTCGATAGGTTAACTTTAGCAACTCCTTGGCCAGTGGATTCTACTAACCTATTATCAGCCAACCTTACCATCTTTGGTTTTGTTGTGTTAAATTCAGATAAACACCTCTGAAATGGTGTCATGTGTTGAGTACAGCCTGAGTCCAGATACCAATCTGACTCCTTACACTTTTCATTTGTGGTCATCCATACAATAGTGACTGCTTCTTCATCGTCATCTTCTTTTGCCAAGTTGCTGGTTTCTGTTTTCACTCTGCAGTCTTTTGCTATGTGTCCATAGGTGTTGCATTTGAAGCATCTTCTATTCTTGTTGCTATTGTTATTGAACTTGTCGTTATTGAACTGCTTCTTGTAGTTATTCTTCTTGTTGAAGTTGTTATTGTTGTTGTTGAACTTCTTTCTGTTAAAATTCCTTGCTGCGTAAGCATTTTCTGTTGCACTTTTCTCATCTTTTATCACATCTTGAAGGATAATAGATTTAACTGTCTCTGCTGTAAGCTTTTGACCTGATCCTTCAAGTCCCATCACCATAGGATCATACTTGTCAGGTAAGCCAGCCAGAAGCAGAGCACCTACCAGTTCACTATCCAATTTCATCTTAAGAGATTCCAACTTCTGAACTGTGTCAGATATTTTATTGACGTAATCTTCTGTATTAGGGTAATCATCAAGTTTGGTACTTACTAACGTTTTCAGTAGACCCACTTTTCTATTTAGGCCACCTCCATCGAATGTACTCTTCAGCTCGTCCCACATTTGCTTCGGAGTGGAGCACTTTTTAATATGAGAGTAGTTTTTCACATGTATTGAGCTGATGATTCTAGATTTCGCCTTATTCATTTTGTTTTCATCACGTGTATAGCTTTCAGTATCTTCTATACAACCCCACAGATCTTGGTCTTTTAAATAATATTCCATTGCAAAGGACCAGTCTGAGTAATGTTCTTTCGATTGTAGTTTAATTATACCAGCTAGCTGTACGTCAGCCATCATCACTTAGATCTGGTATTTACTTTTAGTTTTGATCAATATTAACACCTAGCACTATATTGATTCTCTTGTCTCAATATCTCTCTGCACAAAGTTTTTGACGTTTTAACTAATATTGTAACGCAAAAAAATGAGATAAATGAGAAAAATGTTTGTATAGCATAAAACACAGCACTAACACACCACAAAGGTTAGAAAAATTTTCAGAGCAACGATCACGTGCGCACTTAGCCACACTATAGCAGTTTTGGGGTTGGAATTTATTTTGTCCAATTTCTACTATAAATTCACTGAAACCACCAAAATAAACTTTTATCTCGTTAAATCCGAACAGTGCAATCAATAATTTAAACAAATTATAAGGCCCATAACCTATTGTCAAATAGATTGCATGGATTAGATAAATAAACGTGCTCTTAGTTAGGCTTGCTATACAGGAACACATTTATTAGATACCAGTGTATAGTGTAGTGTGTGTCTGTGTATGTATGTGAATACATATATAGATATACAAAGTATAATAGTTTCAAGCTAACAAAATCAATTTTAACAATGTGATCATCAAATTAAAGATGTCAAAAACTGGAGCAGAAATGAGACTTTACTTCTGATTGCGGCGTATAAGGAACATCAACTTGACTTTCTGGACTCAAATGTCTCAAAGGATGACACTTGGACCAAAATTGCCAACGAAGTCAACGAATCCCTAGCTCTCCAGGATTTGCCGCCTATCGGTGAGGACAAGTGCCGAACAAAATGGGACACTCTCAAACGTCATTACGAACGTTTGAAAGATACGAGTAAAAAATCGGGAAGTGCACCAATAACCTGGGCTTACTATGACGTAATAATCTAAATTAAATAACTTTCTCATACTCAAAAATTATCCATCAAAATTTTAATTAAATTAATGAATAGGAAATGGAGGAAGTATTTGGTGAGCAACCATGGGTTAAACCTCTCTGTACTGCCGGCTCAAATACTGCCAACAAAATGGGTACTTATATTGTTAACTAGTTTTTACTGTTATGTGAAATTTAGAAAAAATTAAATTCAATCTTCGTATATTTCATAAATTCGCAACAGAATCGATAAATATGAACTTTTTTGGTATTTTTTAGATCCTGAAATGATCGAGCCACCGCGAAAGCGTCAAAAAAATTTGTCGAACTACTGTGAAGAATTACTTGCAGCTAAAAAAGAAAATTGTGAAACTCGCAAACAGCATCATCGCGAGAAAATTGAATCTATAGCTCAATTATCTGGTACTCTTAGCAAGCTTGTGGATTTCATAACAAAAGGACATGGAAATGTATGATTTTTAGTAGTGTAGTTTTGGTTTTTTTATATTCTTAATTTAATATGCTATACAAAACGCTAAAAACAGTACTTATTTCTTTTATATTTCAAAGTATATATGCTATTAGTAAGAATTTCTTCTCTGCATGCACGATGTAAGGAGACTGTAGTGTGTAGATGTTTATGTTTACCCTTTTCAATCCTTTGCTTCCGATGAGAAGCCCGTAAGACGGCAATGCCGTCTAATAAATGAGATGCGGGTGTGCAAATCATTAATCTACGAGAGAATTTTGTTGAGAATATGTAAATTTGAACAACTGGTGAATTTGAAAAATTAACGACGGAGCCAGGAATCGAACCTGGAATCTAGCGATGCTTTACCGGAGACTTACTCCACTAGACCACCTAGCCGCCCTGACTCTGTTGTCATTAATTTCTCTCATAACCAGTGAGTTCAAATTTGTTTTCATGTGCCCGATTTGTATGAGTAAGAATTTCTTCTCTGCATGCACGATGTAAGGAGACTGTAGTGTGTAGATGTTTATGTTTACCCTTTTCATATATATATATGCTATTACTTATGTTAAAAAAAAAAATTAGAGAGTATTTTATCGAATTTTTTTTCTATTAAAGTTTCAATTATTAATATTTTAAAATTAGGTATGTCTTCATATTGTTTTTCATAAAGTTATATCTATGTCGATGTTATAGTTAACCAAAGGAAAAGTGCAAACATAATGAAGAGGCTTACTTTTTTATTTTCAAAGATTTGTTTTAAAAATAACATAAGGTATTTTTTTATAAAAAATGATGTATCAAAATAAATTATAAGCTAAAATATATGAATATAATAAAATTTACAAAAATTTTATCATTTATTCCTATTGATTTTTTTCCTAAAACTAACAGAATAGGCTTTTTTGTAACGTAATTTTGGAAAAACACTGATTAACAAAAAAATTTACAATTTTCATTCAATATACAATTTTCTTTTTTACAAATAAGTAGATTAAAAAATCTATTGCTTCTGTATATTTTCTTAGATTCTAATTTTCAGATAATTAGTATGCATGAATAAATAACAAAAGTTTGCATGTTACAAATTATTATTAATAAAATCTTTCAACCTTTCTCTTTTCTCCACTCCAGCTACTTTCATGGCATTGTTAATTTCAATATCTACATCAATTTCTGGAATTTGATGATTCACAAGAATTGGAATATCGATCAAATCATCTCTCATAATGCAAATGTTGTGCAAAATACAACAAGCAATAACGTAATATGGTATTAAGTCCGTTCTTTTGAATGGCAATTTGTCCAACAAGCTACGAAACCTTCCTTTTAATGAAGCATTTGCTCGTTCTATCATCATACGAGCGCTCGAATGTATCTTGTTGTATCGCAACGATTCTCGATTAAAGTTACCATTATTTCGAAACGGTACCATGATACAAGGTTGAATACCGTAAGCCTTGTCTCCTAACAAATGGGTAGCATCAGGAAAAAATTCAGGTGTACAATAATTTTGTAAATTTGACAGCCGGAAAACACGAGCATCATGAACAGAGCCTGCTTGACCACAGTAAGCATGAATAAATTTTAACTTGTGATCACACACTAGCTGAAATTGTAAAATTAAGTTTACTTCAACATGCTGGGTGAACATATATAGCTTATCAATATAAATTTAATTTCTTTAAATACCTGAGTTTGGATAGAATGAAATCCTTTGCGATTTATATAGCTGACATGGTGTTCTTTGGGCTGAGCAATTCTTATGTGTGTTCCATCGACCGCTCCCAATACATTCGGAAATCCGTACTTTCGATATATATGATTTGATGTTATCCTCGCTTCTTCATGAGTAGGCCATTTTATGTAAACCGGTAAATAATTATAAATTGATTTGACAACTTTCCGAACAGTTCTCCAAGCTGTTGCTTTTCCGACATCAAAACGATCACACACTGACCTGCAAAATTAGAAAAATTGTAAGCTATTTCATTCAACATCGTTTTAATTTTCAGTTACTGAAGATCTTAATAAGATAAAAGGTATGTGAATAATCTACCTGTAAGAATCTGGTGTTGCCATGGTCCAAATACTCAGAAGAAGCTGTTTGAGATAGAAATCGGGTGTCTACCGAAGTGAACAGATTGCTTTTGCAAGTCGGGTCCGAGTAAATTATTGAGAAATTCAAAAGTATCTCGTCGCATACTACAATTGATTTACAAAAAGTATACAATGAATGGAAATTAACAATAATTTAAGTAATTGTTGTTGGTAATGTGAAAAGAATGATTACCACTTCATTGGGTAAAACGCATGCCTTACCGGAAATGACTTTTGAAAGTCGTATCGGTCATTCGAAAAACCGTAGTTTCCACATAATTTTGAGTTCTTGAAATGATATCCTGTTCGGCTCGATTTTCAAAACAATAGATGAGATCTTCATCATCACTAGAACCATCTTCGTCTGAAGAGTCCAATAAATTTTGAACTGCACCAACAAGTACTATTCCAATTATTACGTAATCCATTAGCTGTAATTTTTTTTTTGATTTATAGTAATCAATAATTATTTTTTGTATAAAAAATTCCAACTTTTACTTTACATAACCTCTATACAATAACTGATATATATAGTTAATATATGTTTAGTAATAAAAAAAAAATTTTTTTAATGACAAACTATTTACTTTTATTATAGTAGAAATTCAATTGACAATTGATATTAATATCAATTTTTTTAATTTAACAATATTCCAACAATAGTTCTCCTCATTGATTATTAAACTATAATAATACACTCATTTATAAGCTGCGTCAAAAATGGGGCCGACAGCATACTGGACTGCGTTCCGTTTTGAATAGTAACCAGTGTAAGTCCAGTATAACTGACTGTAAAGGAACGATTTCCCAGTATACTAAATTCACGTTACACTGTACAGTGGTCGCAGTGTATATCGGAACATACCCATAGGCGTGATAGCGCGCAGCGCGGTCGAGCGGTAACCAATCAAAATGCCGGAAATATAGTGTACACTAGATTTCAAGGGTTTGTGACGTCGTACGGTACCTCGTGGAAATTTCCAGATGCTAGACACTGGAATCGATCACACAGTTACAGTTAGACTCACATCAGTAAAGAGATATTTATCGATTATCCGATGACCGCCATTTGTCTCAGTTGTCATGGGCACACAATAAATAATCATGCATATTTGCCACTACTTCTTGGTTCGTCATTATAGATAGCTCAGATGAAGAAGTGTTCGAATACAATAGAGATTCGTTGAAATTAAGAAGTCATTCTCCGATCTAAACTAACGTTTTTCTTATAATTTGTTGGCTCTCTAGTATCAGACAAGCATGCTTTTATAAAAATATTGTTACAAAGGGTGAAATCACCCGTTTTGCCCCCTCTTTAATGATCTAGTAGTCAGCACAGATAAAAGACGTTTATAAACCTCTTATGTCTTTAAAAAGAATAAGGTTGCTGCGCCAACCGACATTATTGTAAAAACAGTCTTGTTTCAGACTTTAAACGAGAAACACGTATTACGCATTAAAAGCTTTTCACAACATTTTAATTTCGCCTTTGATTTTGGCTTGTTATTCGCGCTCTTGATTTCTTCGACTTAATAAGTAAACTCGCGGATCCATATTTTATTAACGTAACGCCTAAAACGTTAAAATATCAATTTCCCCACAACCCTTAATAGACACCCTCAAAATCTTGTTTTTCATCAGACACCTTGAGGTCCTTCTGCGTCCGATGCAGATTTAAAAGTGTTATTGTTTGTTCATGGATTTAAAAAAATAATAGATTATACATATGGGTAACTCCACCAATCAACGACAAATGAATGGGACGTCAGAAATTCGATCAAAAATTTCGGTCTTTCATAACTCATACTCAGATTCGATAGTCCACCGAGTTTCAGCCCTTTGCAACTCACCGGTGGCGATGGATCAGACATAGTCCGTATGCTAGGGGTCGAAAGGTATACAATATATTCCGTGCGCGAATTTAAACCGGGAACTGGTCGGGTACCGGTCAGTTCTCCAGGTTTCAAACCGGGCGCTGAGCAGCTTTTCCGGCCAGCTCCCGGACAGTAATGTTGTAACAGTTTGAATACGCCCGCCAAAAACAAAGACAACTTGACTCATTAATAGGTAAGCCCGTAGGAGAAGCCTTGACCAGGGCGGTTATTGGGATGATAGATTCTCCAGATCTCAAGGGATTCCTTGGACGACGATTGAACGATCGAGATTTATTCGAGCGCGCTCTTCAAGAACGAAAATCCAGAAATAGATAAAAATTTAACAAAATAAAGTTCACGCGTATTGATTAAACTTGTGGTTACAAAGAAAGGAAACTATCAGCGACCAAATTTTGAAGGATCAGCAACAAATAAATCGCACCAGAACATGACGGACGACGGGAGTTCTATTGGCCAGGCCAAGAATTAGTGAGTTCAACAGAGGAAAGGGAAGCCGAAACATGAAAAAATATCCAAAAAGAAACGATTATGATAAGTTATAATTTGACATGTTATTTCAGTAATTTTATTGGTATACGTTTTATTGAACTATTATCGTGATAGATGTTCGTCGTACCAATTTTAGTTGTACAATTTCTTTACATCGTCTTTTTAAATATTTATTCGTCTCTTTTATTCGGTTTTCGGTTTAATAGTCATGTAATTGGTTCGAACCAAATGTCCTAAATTCCGTTCCAATCATTTGAAACATTAAGTAAGTCTCGTTTTAATCTGTGTCCTGTAAGGCAAATAGATAACAAAAAAATAATAACGGATAATTTTGTTATTTGCGAGAGGCTCCTCAATTACCTTTAAATCTTTGTCGGAACAAACCGTGATGAGAGAAGTCCGTTACAATGTTAAGCTCGGCTAGACAGCCTAAGCCCAGTTGCGCTATACGGTAACTATCCAGGATTTGCCGTTATAAAAAAGAATATTAAAAAAATTGTTGATGTTAATATTTTTTGTAAGTACAAATAGCATTTAAACAACTTATTAGCAAATAACATTCATCATAACGCATTTTACATTTATTAGAAAACGTAACGCATTATTTTGTGCTAATCGGGGCTCGAACCCCGTCGATTGCAGTGTTCAAGTTTACTATTCGGGTATCCTACCTACTACGCCAAACTACTTTGTAGGATTCATGACTTTATGTCATTGCTAATACAATGCACGGTCTACAGACAGGTATGACAGATAATGCAGTCACTGAAAACTCATCAATAAGATTATAATTTCAGAATTCGTATTCACAATACAATTTTCTATGAATTTACAAAACCATTCTCTTTTCAAATTTAGTGAATTGTTAGATAGTCCGTAAATTTACAGTGTAATTATCTGAAATTGAAAAATTACTTATAGCAAAATTAACGTGGTAATTCTTTGGGCTTTGCTGAGATCTGATACTGTTAAGTATTTTGTGTTAAGTTTATACGCGCACAACTTGACTAGATTCACAAGAAAATTCCGAGAGTTTCCAAAATTTATTGAGAAACCATCGGAGAAAACTTGTGATACATTACGCGTGACATACTGTCAACTAAAACTGAAATTCTCCAAGGTGATTTCAGAATTAAGATTTGGGAAATTCGAAATCTGACTAAGGAACTTAACTCCTTCTGCTGCGATACATTTTTAATTTCAACAGACTGTAATCAAATTTATTTGTACATTTATTGCGTGAATTCTAGCAGAATGTTTAGTAAATTCCAAATGCTGTATAGCAAATGTACAGTAAATGTACAAGTATAATATATTGAGTTACATTTTTGTACAGTACATGTGTAGTAAATTGACCGTTTTGAACAGTGTCAATATATTTATATATGATATATGTGTAGTAAAAATGAAATAAATTTTATTTCAAAATATACTCTTTCATTTCCAATTCATAAGTTTTCAAAATAAAAAATAGTCTTCACGAAATCGGCATTGTACCCGAACAATAGAAAAAAAATATTTTCACATAAAATAATCCGTTGTTTATAACTTGTCGTTCTGAAACTCACATTTCCGTACATTTCCATAAAAATGAAGTAATTACTTACGTAACATTTATTATTCGCAAGAATAGCGGAAAGAGAAGAATCCTTATAAGCCAGAACGACTTACACCAAAGTAACGCGGGTTGCCCTATTTTCGTACTTGGGGTGAATTTCCGCATCGGTTGTGTGTTCACACTAGACGGCGGCGATGCGCGGCGCACAGCTGAAATATTTCCAACCTGGAACTCACAAAAAATCGCCGCGGTGCGCCGCCGTCTAATATGAACATCTGTATGGATAACTGTATGAGCGAAAATTTCGCCGTCGTCCACCGCCGTCCGCCGCGGTTTAGTCGGCGTCAGCCTTAACTGTTAACCTAACAAGCCACAAGCATTGAACATTTGTCGTAAGAAATAAAATATAATTATGTGGTCGTATTTTTCATGCCAAATCGAAATAATAGATTATTGAGAATTCGACGAAGATTGCGGAATGTCTCAAATTCATTCATGATCCCAGAAAATGAATTTCGAAGTCTTTACAGGCGAACAAAAGAACTAAATACTTCTAGCTTCTAGGTTTATGGATATATTCATTTATTGTCAATATTCACAATAAGAACCAAAAATAATGATTAATTAAACAATGGAAGTGTATGTATTGGACATACGTCCCAAGCCACTCCAGACACGTGAAAATGTGGCATCAGTCACACGGATGTATACAAATTAATTGATATGGCGTTTTCACGATGTCAGCATCGTTCAATACCTAATTCGGAAAGCGCCTGTGGTTGCATCGAATTATTATCTATAGATATATATTATTATTGAAAATCAATTTTTCCATTTGCTTACCAATACCATACACCTAATTTACTTTGACGACTCCGGCTGCTGCATGGAAATCGCTTTCATCCTAAGGGTTAGAAGCAATCAAAACGGGTCTTATTGTGCGTCATGCACTATGAAAAACACTAGACAGACATGGTTCATCTCTTCGCTTTTACAATTTCTGCGAAGTTGCATTCATTGTACTTTTATGGTCACTAGACTAAGGAGGTCATTGAGGCGGAAAGTCCTACGGGTGTAATAAAATGGCAGATTCTTGCAGCTTTCCGTCCCGATTAACTCCAGATTAGAGATATTTAATGGTACTCTTTGTGTATTCCATACCTGCGACGCCTTGCAGTTGAAATAAACTGAGGTTTGAATTTGATTTGATTGCTTTTCTATTTTAATTGCATCAAGCATACATTTTACAATATTTTCGAATTTTTTCCACCAGTCGTCACGGCTGAAGATTTCAGTTTCTTGCCCCTCTGCCATTCTGTCCTACCAAGAGGATTACAGTATATGCAATTGGCAATTTTTTCCACAAGTCGTCATACGTGGAATATTATACAAGATTTGAAAAATGATATCATATGCTGCAATTTAATAGTAAAACATTCCAGAGTACATAACCTACAAAAGATGTACATTTCCACATGTACATCGAAATGATTAATTGGATAATTAACAAATATATTATACTTATTCGAAAAAATATTATATAACGATAATAATTTCACAATATCTGCACAATGCTTTGAAGACTTGAGTACATAACCATACGCGCGCCTGTTTTTTTTTTAAATTATCGCTCACAAATATGTGTATCAAGCGTCACTAAACACTGTCAAGACCTCCGAGATCCCTCGATAAATAAAACTTGCGATACTTTTTGCGAAGTAGCGCTACACTTCAGCGATGAACATCGCTATCTTCTACCTACAGAATCGTTCGCAGCAACGCTCGTCGATAATTGCGGTTAACGATATCGTTAGCTACCGAATCTCGTCTACAGAATATCGCTACGGAGGAATAGTTCAAAAGTTACGAAATCGGCCCCAACGCGACATTGAGGTCACGAAGGCAGGTGAAGACACCACTGATATATATATACACTGGATTGGATATTACCGTATACTCTACGTGTAAGCTCGTGCGTCCAATTGAACAATTGAATTTCCGCCATCTTGTACAGAAAGTTGTCACAACATGCTTGCTAGATTTGAACTGCGTAATATATGCTATTTAGATCTAACGATATATTCGTCACACAAAAAAGTTTTTGACGAGTAAAATAATGTTTGATACATTAAATGAAGAACAAATCATTTTTTCGAAAGTATATTACTATTTATCATTATATGATGTAAGAGGTCATCTGCTGATATGACGAAAAACTTTTATTAAAGCATGGTTTTTTTTGATGCTCGGAAGAAGTCTTCAATTCTGAGAAGTCACCGTCCATTATCCTTTACCTAATGGTGTGCTGAGTTTCATATGGATTATTCAGAAATTTGTATAACACCAAGCCAACCGTTATGGAATCAGCATCCATTGACCATCAAAGTGGAGCTCAAGACATGTGTATAACGTTTTGAATCGAATCATATCAAATTATAATTTAATAACTGTATCAGTGATACCTCAGTTTTCAATTTCAACTATAATAAGATTGGGTTATAATTCAAATATTGTGATTTTTTACTCACACGATTCGTACGCTATAATACTCGTAAAATATAATTAGTGAATACTTTGTATGCTGAGATGACCTCTACAAGTTATAATTTGCAGAACGCTTCAGCGTTGTATACACACTTGTGAAATGATCGCCCACAATATTTTGATTGCTTTGTTTTGCAAAAAACGCAGGTACTCATTGTTACCTCAATCATTGTTACCGTAATTTTCCATCGCAATCGATTATATACACATACATATATCACATACATATATATATATATGTATAAATATATATATAGATATCTGAAGTGACAAGAATCTGTACAAAATGGCTACCGTTCAATTGGCGTGACGGGACCACGCTTAATGCAATCCAGTGGAAGTGAAGTGAAAATATATATCAGTGGAAGACACCACTAGCTAGGGACGGGCGACATCAGTTCGATATTACATATATCGATATCGTTAATTCGATATACCGAAATATCGAATCGAATTATAGGTCATGGTCTATCAGCGTACATCGATATTTTTTCATCGATATTCGCTTCGATATCAGTTTTTTTTTTTTTATAGTACGCAAAACGGATGGAGAGATAATACAGGAGACAAAGGAGAACGGTGTGCCTCGTGGTCGGTTCGTCGGTCGGAGTCGCCATTGCGTGAGAGACACTTCACTCTCTCCGCAACGCAACAAAACTCATTTCACGAAAAGCTTCCCTCCGTAATGATTTTATAGTAAGATCATTTTAAATATAAAAAAATATACTTAGATATATAAATCGCTGGAGAGAACCAAGACGAAGGATAAGGACAACATAATCTCAAAAAATTGGAGCACGTTATACTGTTTTGCGCTGAATGCGCGCATAAGCGAGATTCGGTACACGGTCTTAATTTTATTCCACCAAGGCGTTTTCGAGAAAAATACGTCAAAATTTCTTCGGAGTTTTGTTCACCCAGCTAAACCCTCTGTATCGGTCTTGTACGAACCGCATTGCATCAGCTCTCCCGCACTCTAGCTTTTTATCGTCCGTAGTGAACCTCGCCTTGATGAAAAAATGTTTTGTTTTGATCTCAAGGAGAAGTGATCCAGGATGGCCCTTTTGAAATTTAAAGTTCGGCGTCATTTCACAAAAGATGGCAAAGTGGCACAGCGTCAACACTGTCTGCAAGTCATTGTTTCGAACAGTTGCACAACAAGTATGTGGAGAAATTATGTGGAAAAAATATACGATCGAGAGAAATCTCGCCAATGAATAGACTGAGCAATTATTCGATAAAAAAAATTACGATCTATTCATATTCTAAACTATAGCAGTATAAATTGCAAACCAATTTGATTGACATTGTGAGAATATGTCTTAAGGCAGTTCTATCGGTATACATATGAGCCAAAAGTTTTGTCCGTTCCGTACAGTTACATCCTATTTCTAGAATCAGCTGTAGGGCAAAAATTTTTAACAGAGACTGTACGTCGATACACAGAACAGTCATATACAAATGGCCACTCACACATAGACGCATAGTGACGCTGAACGCGGCAACAGCGCGATTCCCAACTTTTATAAACAGTTCAACAGTTTTATAAAATTTGAAAGAAATGTCATATAGAGTACGGCTAAAGGGTCGTTTCATTAAGGAAAAAGTGCGTGACAAACAAGTGAAAGCCGTGGCGGCTATGCGTCAAGTGCATCTGTCTAAAAACGCACCAGGTTCCCCGCCTAAGGGGGCGTCCATAAATTACGAGAGGTGTTTAAGGGGGTGAGGGGGTCGAGTCAAATCTCATCTAATCTTACGTTGGAGAGAGGTGGGGTCCCGGCAAATATCACGCAATTTTTATTCTGATTGAAACAAAAAAAAATTATACTATTTTGGTCCATTTAATCCAGATTGTACATGCTTAAGATTCAATCTTAAGCGTAATCGTAATACGATTAAGATCATTCACTAATTCGTTCGAAAGAAAATAATTTCATTCATACTTCGACGCTATACATCTACTAACTGTCAAACCACCATATTTGTTTTATACCAAATAGCTCAATTTAATCCGAATTTACGGTACAGTGTAGCCCGTCCTTTGTTTTCGCGCCACTGTCAGCCGAACGTGCGACTCGATGAACGAGAGCGTACGAGCTGAGTGGCAGTGACACACGGACAGGTTCCAACCTGCCTTGTTTATTCTTGTAAATGTTTTGCTCGACTCAGTGCATGCTATTACTTATTTAAAATGAGTTATCAAGATTTTTATAACGCATACGTCAAAAGATACGTCTATAAGACGAAGAAGTCCTGTCAAGACGATGTGATAAAATTATGGAATATAGCGAAGCAAAAATTCCCGAAGAAAGAAGAGTTAATACATCACATTCAACATGAGATTGAACGGCTTCTCAGGGAAGCCACTGAGTGAAAAGTTCGGTCTACCTTAGCATTCCTTCAAAAGGTAGGTTAAATATATTTTTTTTAACGAAATACTTTTTTTATATAAACTTTATTGTTACAATTAATAGCATAAAAAAAAACTGAAGCAGTGAAATTCTTTTGATAAAATATGCTAAAATCATAACTACAAAATATTAGCGCGGTCACTTCCTTTACTGTTTTCACACAATTCAATACTTCTTAAATTTGTGTTAATCAATTTTTTTAATTTATTAGATTCATTTTTCTATTATGATGCTTTGATTTCAGACTAACACTAAGATCTCTAACAGTTCTTTGATTCAGGCTGGGACAAGCACTGAGAGTGTTCCAAACATGGAATGTGCAGGTCAGGTTCAGATCAACGATCATAATAGTCAACACGCGGAATCTGCGATTAAGGATGAGATTAATAACCAGCAGTCAAGAGATCAAAATTTGGACGTTGGTCTTCAACCGGCAGGTTAGTACTCGTCTTTCTTTCTATAGGTGACATTTTCTTCATTTTGTCCTATTTTAAATAAAAGTTTGCTGCATTTCACAGGCGCTTCGAAACGGAAAAATCAGCCTCTTGTGATCAGCGATGATAAGAATGAAGCTAAGTCGAACACTACACCATCCAACGTACGTCCCACTCCAGCACAAGATACTATGAAGCAAAATATTGCTAAGCTGCATATGGAGCTTGACTTAACGGAAAGGCGCAAAAGGTCTCTTGTAGCTGACGGCACTGAATTCGATAAAGCATGTAATTTGCGGCGAGAAATTGACATTTGTGAGAAGAAGCTCAAGCTTAAAGAAAAACAGAGTGTACTCTATGACGCACAGACAAAATCAAAAACAAAAAATAATTTAATTATGTTCAAAGAATCCCAATGCAGCTAAGTCGTTGACGCCTCGTGCTGGCCCTGGGCGCCCACGTTTCGAAGAAGAACAGTCTGAATTGCTAAAAACAATAAGTGATTTAGCCCTGTTTGGTGCTTCTGCTGAAGAGCGACGTCGTTGTGAGATAGTTCGAACGGTCCATACGCTTTCAGAACTTACAAATAAACTAAGCGAGTTGGGATTTAATATTTCACGAAGTGCTACTTATATTCGACTATTGCCTAGACGAGTAAATACACGAGGAGCTAAGCGCCATGTAGTGACTGTGCCGGTGAAGCTGAGTCGTCCTGAAGCTGACCATCATAACGCACACCAAGACCAATGCTTTTCTGTGGCCTCCATAAGGTCGCTGGAAACGATAGCCTCAGTACTTGGTCCTGACTCCGTAATTTTTTTATCTCAGGATGACAAAGCCCGCGTCCCCATCGGCCTGACAGCGGCGAACAAGCAGGCGCCATTATTAATGCACGTTGATTATAAAGTGTCGTTACCAGATCACGACTTTGTGATTGCTTCGAGGCACAAATTAATTCCAAGCGTATATGCTTTATGTGAAGTGAAACCCAATGAGATGGGACGACCAGAAGCTGTTTCATATAGTGGACAAACTTACATAGCAATACGAAGTGGCAAGCACTCTTCGTCAACTGCAACTAGTCACGCTCAAGATTTGGACACTCTTTCAACAATTGAGACTTTTTCCAAATTTATAAAGAATATAGACAGCAAAGTTAAACCTGTTCTTATAATTTCAAGTGACGGTGGGCCTGACGAGAATCCGCGATATCGCAAAGTGATCGCACACGCCATAGAGCATTTTAAACAATATGATTTAGACGCAGTATTTATTGTGACTAATGCCCCTGGCAGGAGTGCATTCAACAGAGTAGAGAGACGCATTGCTCCACTCAGTCGAGAACTAACAGGCGTTGTTCTTCCCCATAATTTTTTTGGGACACATCTTGACTCCAGCGGCAGAACATTAGACGAAAGTCTCGAAAAGGATAATTTCAAAAAGGCAGGGGATATTTTGGCTAAAATATGGTCTGCAGTGTGCATTGACGGACACGAAGTAGTCGCTAAATATATAGACCCGAATAATGACACTTCCAGCGTTCCAGACCTGCCAGCCGAAGAATGGTACACTGAGCACGTTAGAGAGAGCCAATATTTACTCCAGGTACATTGCAGTTGGTTCATATCAAATTTTTATGCGTGCCTATTTTATTTTTTTTTAAATTTTTTAACGAGCACGAATATCAACAAATTTTTATTAAGATTTACTGAGGGAAATTGTTTTTAATTTTTTTTCAGGTTGTGAAATGCGATGACCAAAAGTGCTGCAACCCACGCCGGAGTGATCTGCATATGATTCTTCACGACCGTTTTCTGCCACCTCCATACCCTATCACTCAAGTTGATGGACATTTGACAATTCCGGACTTTAAAGAGCATGACGGAAAGTCATTTGCTCCATTTCTGATACACCACTGCCTACCGATTCAACCGCTGAATGCCGTCATCAGCACGCCTTATGATCTCTATTGCCCAAGTGTCCGAGATGATTTAGAGAAAAGATGCTGCAGTACATGCGGTATTTACTTTGCATCTAGCACAAGAGCTGCAGAGCACAGGCGAGCAGCCCACATTGCACCAGCTAAGCAAGCGCGTATGTTCCGCAAAGTACGACCCTCACGGATTGTCACAAGACGAGCTAATGAGTTACTGTGCGCAAGCGCCAACGGCTTAGAGTGGTTAGATCGTAACGAAGTTGAAGGAGCGGATGATTTCACTGAAAATCATATGGACATGTTGGTTCCAATAGTCTCTCTTGAGACCGCGCATGATTCTCCATGGACTGAATTAGAGTAGATATTCTTTTTTTAATCACAGTAGTTACGATTTAAGTATTCTATTGTTAAATTTTTATTACACTTATAATTAAATTGAAGATGAAGTTTGTCGAAATTCCGGTCAGGAAGAAGAACGTTTAATAATTTGAAAGACGTGAGAATAAAAATCGACGTTTCGGCCGGGCCCTGCCGACCATCCTCAGGAAAAATATCTATAATAATTGACAAACAGGATGCTTCAAAACAACAATTATGGATTGAGAGATTATAATTAAACTCTCAGCAATATTGATTACTAGTCTTAACTAGTCGTAAATAGAAGCACAAAGCAAATTTTGTTTTCTTTTTACAATAACAATCTAACGTGTTTACGTAAGAAACCCACATTTTGAAAAATCTCACGTGAGATTGGGGGAAGGGGGAGGGGATTAAGTCAAATCTCACGACATCTCACCAGGGGGGGAGGGAGGGACAGAAAATCAAAAAAAAAACACCTTACGTAATTTATGGATGCCCCCTAACCTCAAATTTACGTTTGACGGTAGGCGTATTGTTGACCTACAATATCTTTCGGACCATCTGAAATGCATCAAATGCAAAAAAGATATTTTCTTGAGGAATACGGTAGAGGAATCGCGAATGGGTCTGAACTGTATAGCAAATATTTGCTGCGAAGAGTGTTCAACGGTGACACAAGTGCACACCGGAAAAATGCATGGTACAGGAGAAAATAAAAATTGAGCCGACGTCAATACGAAAGCTGTGTTGGGTAAGTAAATTATTCTTATAAATTATAGGATGCTATTTGATGATCCAAAATGAGTTAAGTAGAACCGGTAGAACCTAAATATCTCAAATATTTTTTTAGGCGCTGTTCACTCCGGCATTGGGGAAACCGCTTTGAACAAGCTATTGGCCTGTTCAAATGTTCCTCCGATATCAGCAAACCTGTACAAGAGATGTGAACGGGAAATCGGGCCAGCTATAGAAGCTGCTGCAAAAGACTCATGTCGGAAAGCTGCGGAGGATGAAGAACAATTAGTGATAGCTAATGTCGACAAGTTATGTCAGGAGATGTAAGTTTCATATTTTTTTCCTCAGCGTAGTAAAGCTTTTTAACAAAAGCATTGGCTACGGTGAGTAAAAAATATTGAGAAGACATTCTTCGCAGAATGAGTGATAATCATGAGACTAGATACTGGGGGAGATAAGAAATTACAAAATTTTCTGCTGCGGTTAGATGGCCGTAGATAGTTTACTCTGTATTCACAACAATTTTTTTAAAAAAATTCTGAAATAGGAAATGTTTGTATTCAAAAAGAAACTCGACGGTGGATCAAAGTTAATTATCTCCCACAACGCTATAGTACATTTTTTAATTTCCCTCGCAGTGCAAAATTTCGCTATCATTACTCTTGACTATGATTTCTTCTAATTTGGGGAACTATAGAGTAGTTTGACACCAATTATTGGAAAGCCAGAGCTGCAACAATAGGATTTATTGTATAAATTAATTATTAGATTTTTATAGCATTTTACAGCTATTTTTATAGGAATTTTGTATGTGAATAATTGTATAATACGATTTTTCTCTGGTTTTTCACCTACAGACGTTTTTCACCAAATACTTGTATTTTTATCAATTGTAGTGGATGTTGACAAATAAACGGGAACATTTGACAATTTTTGAGTTTTATAGTTTTTCAAGCATCCTACAGATTTTCTCTTTCTTTTTTTTCTCTACCGTAATCAGGCCAAAAGACGTAGTCCAAGAGATCTTCCCTTTCATGGAGTCTCTGAGAGCTTCGACTAGTGTTGACGTTCAGCACCCTGAAGGTACAGAGGACGCCTTGGAGAAAAGAAAAACGTTTGATGCAGGCGTTGGGAATATCGTCAACATCATCGTGTCATGTGATATGGGTTGGAGCAAACGCGGCAACGGACGGAGCTGTAATAGCTTAAATGGTTATGGTACCATAATCGGATTCCTAAGTGGCAAAGTTTTAGATTTTGCAGCGCGTAATAGGAAATGCAGACGTTGCACCGCTGGTCATGATAAATCCGACCATGATTGCCGACAAAACTTTTCTGGTAGTGCTAAGGCGATGGAGCCTGATGTAGGAGCAACTCTGGTCAATGACAGTACGATCCTCAAAGAAACTGGATTAAACGTCAAAGTGCTTATCGGTGACGAAGACAGTTCAACAATCGCTGCAGTACGACAAGGCAATCCTCAGTCAGTTCATAAATTAACAGATGCAAATCATCTGAGGAAAAATTTTATGAGCGCATTATACGATTTGAGAAAAAATTTCAAAGAAATGAGGGATAAGGAAGTTATCCCCCATTTAAAGAAATGTTTCTCTTACGCTTTGGTTCAAAATAAAGGGGACAGCGCCAACTTAACCAAAAGTCTTCGCAATATTCCCGAGCATTTCATCGGTCGCCACGAAAATTGCGGAACGTGGTGCAAAGAGCCGCACAAAATAGTGCTACAAAACGTACAACAGTACGCAAAATTGTCGGAAATATTCGAGAAATATGCGGGCAACGCTGCTAAATTTTCGGTTGTCGCTTCACGTCAGCCGAACGAAAGTTTTAACAACATGATGGCTCACAAAACGCCGGAAAACTGTTGTTATAGTCTGAGCAAAGCAGCGGATTATAGATTAGCCAGTACCGTGTGCACGAAAAACGAAGGAGAAATGTATATTTTGAACGTCAATTCAAAATATTTGAATCTTTCTCCTGGAAAATACACCAAATCTTTCAGTAAGAAGTTGGACCAGAAGAAAAAAAAGAGAGCGGTAAAGGCAAAATTGGCTTCAAGTAAAGCACGTCGAAATGTACTCGCTCAAAAGACAGAAACTTGTAGAAAATCAATGGAGAAGTCTGAAGAGACACGATACAAGAGAAATTGTGGTATGGATATCGACGTTCAAAATTCTACAAGTATTAATGTACCACTGAGAAATACTGCTGATAATTTACCGGATGTTTTTTTATCTAAGAATGACTGCAACATCATCTATTTCGATCTCGAAACATCTGGGTTGTCGAAAAATTCAGAAATTTTACAAATTGCAGCACAATTTAAGGATCGAAAGTTCAGTGTGTATGTCAATCCATCAAAAGCTATTGATTCTACTGCGTCCAGAATTACAGGACTGAAGTTCATAAAGGGACATCTGTTTTTTAACGGCAAACGAGTCCCGTCGATGTCACCGCGGGATGCTTTAGAATCATTTTAAGAATTTTTCGACTTCTCGTCCAAACCTTGCATTTTTGTAGCCCATAATTTTTCGTTCGATTCCGGTCATTTGCTTCGGTATATTATCGAAAATGGAATGATTGCTAATTTTCAAAAGATCGCGGGATTTTCAGACAGCTTGGCGATTTTGCGAAAAGTTTAACCTGAAAAGAAAAAAAGAAAATAGAATGTTTAAACTGGAGACGTTGGCGCGTGATTTATTAAAATTAAAAATAAGTGACGAATTTCACGAAGCATTATTTGATGTTGAAATATTAGAGCAGTTGTGCCATCTGCTTATCAGGAAAGAAAATTTTTGTTTGCACTGTAAACCATATAAAAACTCAGTGTTGATGAAAATTTGTGCACCATCATTGCAAAATTTGAAAGGCGTAGTTTCGGACGAAATAATAAAAAAAAGAGCAAGCGCTGGGTTCGATTTCGGAATTCTGACAAAAGTTCACTCTACAGGCGGAGAAGCTGCAATTCGAGAATTATTGGCCAAAGAAACGACTGCAAAAAAACCACGCGTCACCAAAATGAAAAAAATTATTGATAAGATCATACCGCCCCTGCAACGCAGGTCTTAACTTAAAACTGTTGAGTATATCGAAAAATATAGAGTTTTCGTTATTTAATGTATAATCTTCGTTAATGCTTTGTTCTTCTATAATAAAAGTTTATGTCTCATTATTTCATTACAATCTCAATAAATCTTTGTCAATCGTTTAGGAACAAACGAACATTCTTTCCCTCATCATGCCTAAAACAGAAAACTTGGGCTCTATCGATTTAAATTTCGCGCGCATCTTGCCCGCTGCCGCCTTACATCGTTGCCACATCGTCACAATCACTCTCCTCCACGTTCAGTGTCGGGTGCAAATTATTACTTTCGAAAGACGACTAATCCGAAACTAGATGGTCAAACATTTTCATTTTTTGTTTTAAATAATCTTCATATATTTGAGAACATCGTGTTCACTTTTCGAACAAATGGTAATATCCGTTCTCTAGTTATAATTACTTATGTAAATGAAGTCAGAGTCTCTCACGGATTGAGTATAGAAAACGTGCCCCAGAAAAATGATTTTTCATAGCGTTTATTTAACAAACTAGAAGGTGAATCAAATTTAGAGAAAAAGAAATCTAATATCTTCCCCATGTTACTTTAAATAGGGAAAACTTTGAATTCTCAGAGCGACATTTCAAAATTGGTTGTGAAAGAGATATCTTTTAGTGAGGATTCCTTACGGCTGTATGTGACAATAGTTTTACAAGTGAAAGCCCAAGAAAAATTTCTGTGAGTTATACTTACACTTGTATGTTCTTTATTGTTAGTTACAAGACTCGGTAACCGAGTTCTCTATTTGAGGTTTTTTTTTTTTAAGAAAATGTTAAATTTCTAAAATCGAATATTTTAATCTCGACCCGAAGTTCACTGATAACAAAGTGAAAAAGAATACGTTATTGCATGCTTGTTCAATATAATTACTGATGTAATATTCGGGGAAAAGATTTTTTCAAATATTTCAAGTGAGAAATTCACTTGCATTTTGATGACTTACTGATGAAATTTTACAATTTAGATTATAGATTTAGTCTGCAAGGATAATTTTATAAAATCAACGAAAATATCCTGATTTGCAATTTCTAATCTGGCCGTCTTTACAACGATTAACGAAGTGAAATAATAGTATCAGAAATACAGATTTTAGTATTAGACATTTATTTGTCAATTCAATCATTTACAATGACAACAGAGCGTTACAAATTAAATATGCGAGTTCTTATCATTACATACATACATCATTATATGAATTACGTTATAATCGGTTCAAAATTATCACCACATTCTAATGAATGCATGATAAATTTCATAGAAATATAACATTACATGTTTTAAACCTATATGTTACACCTATCCTTGTAACAGAAACACTTGGACGAAATTTTTTTTTTTCTTCTCATATTTAAAAGTTTTTTTTTTCTATTCTACTATATCGCTAGTATTATTATCGAATCGTTCACGTTACTTTAACGGCCTTCAAAATTTATTGTCAGTCGAAAGAATTACTAGTTGCCGTCAAAGAAAAATGAAGCATCTTTGAAATATGTCTAAGGATTAAGAAATTTACAAATATGGAGAAACTGAAAAATGCTTAAGAATTAAGATATCGATACAAGCATAAGTCTTAGTCAATAACTGGCGTACCATTTGTCGTAAGATGAGATAAGCTCCTTTGAAAGAGACGCTTAAGTCATGTCAAAAACTTACACAAGTGTCGTGCACTGGATGTGTCCGGTGCGTCATTCAAATTTCCTTCGTTTCCTGATATGTTGTCAGTCTCGTTTTCGGTGCACGTGGTATCTTTGTTATACAAGGATAACCCGTTCAGTAATGAACTCACACAGGGAACGGCTCGCGAACCTTCACAGAATCCTGAATCGACCACCAGTGGGTCGTGGAACCTGACCTTCTTGGGACTGGCTTTCCTGTTTCGATCGGAGGTCCTTCCCCAGCCGTCTTGGCCGTCAGCCTGCGGCGAACGGATGCAACTTCCGCCTCGCTTTTGACCATTCTTCTTCTTGTCTTTTGGTACCGATATCCAGATCGCACCGTCTTCCACGGTGCAGGTCGTAAACGTTATCTCTCCGTTTCTGTCCCTCCCTTGCACTACGTAGCTGTAGGATGAACGTTTGGTTCTCGAACCCGACGCCTTGTGGAAGCTACAAGAGGGACGTGGTTTGCTCGAACACAGAGCCTTTGAACAGAAACTGCTGCCCGAACTCTTAGCGGGGATCGAGATGGGCCGATTCTCTATTTTGTCGTCCTCCTTGCATTCCAGTGCCTCCACCAGCTTCTTCACGAAGTTCGCAGAAGTCGAAGATAAGTAGCTTGACATTGCCTTCTCCGGATCACGACATTTCGCGTTCAGTTCCTCGATTATTTCTTCTACGAAACTTCTGGTCGGCGATCGTTGCTTGTGTCTTTGTATAATCTTTTCCATCACAGTCGACTTCCTTGACTACACGAAGAAGCGGTTGTGGTCCTCCGCGTCCAATTCGTCTTCGAGAAAATTGTCCCTCTTTTCTGTCTCTTCGGATTTCATTTCGCTATCGGTCAGGATCTCCTCAATATCACTCAGCCACCTTTCGCCATGCGTTTTCACCGGGCAATGAAATTTTTTCGGAGTCGATGTGGCGAATGGTAGTATTTGCTTAATGTTTTCGAGGCTCGAAATTTCCGACGACGAGACTTAGTTACAGTCCATGTTATCCTCGGGCGGTACCTGGTCTTCCGAACTCGACTTCTTCGCCGGAGCGAATTCCTCGACGCGAATTACGCTGTCGGTGCTAACGACCATCTCGTCTTCCTCCAGGTTGTCTAGTTTCTCCGTAGGAACAGGCGGAAGGACCAGGTTCAAGTTCTCTACCTTCGGTGACCCTGACATTTTCGGCAATGTCTTACTCACGTGCATCTTCGAGTAAGCCGCTGACAGTTTCATGATCTCCCCACGCATGTCTAATTCCGGACGTGGAGACCGTTGTGCGGTCCTTGTCAAAATCGACGTCGTACCGGCTGTAAAAACAACATGATACAATTTTAAATAAGACACCGTTTGTCAGCCGCCAAGAAATTGATTTTTCTAAAGAAACGAGACGTTAAATTCAATTTATTTCCCGAATTTGAGAATCAAGTTTTTCGAAAATCATGAGGTTAAAATTTCTAATTTTTCTTTTACCTTTATTTTTCATACAAAGGTACGTTCGTTGCAAATATTTCAATACCCGGAACATAGATCCTTGAGACGATGAGTATGGAGCATTCAATTAAAGATTTGAACCGCGTATCTAACTGTCGTTTAACTTGGTTCGTTTACACCGCTTTTTTGTAATGACACATCGATTCTTACCTTCCATTGCCGCCATGTACTTTTTGCCGAGTTCGATCAAGTGTGCCTTAGTCGATTGAAAGCTCTTCCTAGTGGATGGGCGGCTCAGGGTCGGTCGTGGGGCAGTCATCCTACCTCTACGCCTATTCTTAAAGCAATCGGGCATCGTCAGCCGCTCGAATGATTTCTTCGCCCTCGTTTCGATTTCGCTCGGTCGACGTGGCTTCTGAAAAAAGTAGGAAAGAAACATGGTTATAATCGTGTCATTTATTCGGAAAAAGACGAACACTCGAAAGTTCTCAAAATAACCATTACGTCTATCAATATCGTTGAAACATCAACGTCTCTGTCAAATTAGCAAAAGAATAAATAAAAAAAGTTCAAAACTTTTCAACTTACGTCTTCTTCGTCGTTTTGGCAAGTTGTGTTGCTGCAACAGCAGGGAACAGACATCGAAGCCATCGTAGTCGATTTTTTTTTCCTACTCAACAGCTAGACAAATCAAACTTTAAATCCAACTGGACTTGAACAGATTCTGTTCGAAACTTTAACTCGGGATACCGTGCAACTTCAAGGACTAGCTCAGACTCTACAGGCGTTACTACCTCTGCGATTGACTGAGGAATAATGCTCATCGGGTCAAGACGTGCGATATTTATACTCTACGCTAGAAGACCAATCAGGTGCCGCCCTAATGAGCAAAGGGACTACCTGGCCGGCCGAAGGGTGTTTGTGATTCGACGGTCCGCCCGAACCTCTGCTGCACTCGCCTCGCAGCAGACTTTTCGAAAATGTCGGGAGAGGGGCGGTGCGGTATTCGATTTTAACATTTTTCGATCTGGGTAAAAAATTAGAAATATCGAAAAATTGAAGGGTCGCAATATCAAATATCCAAAAACGTGAAAGCGTAACTCTTACATTTAAATAATGTAAAAAGTCGAAGTGTGGAATAAGGCGAAGCACAAGATATGGATTTGAATCATGACGATTGTATGTTCCGGTCTTAATCATTCCGAAGACTTTATATTTTGGCATTTCTACTTTTTTAAATTCTATGAAATAGATTTTCGCGGTTTAGAAAATTCTATGCTGTGAAGCTTCACCATTTTTATCCTTCAACCGAAAAATTTGCGTACAACTTCTATCCAGGGAAAAGAAGAGACTTTGTGCCATTCTTATCATGGTTGTCGGACGAAAATATTTCTCAAGTCTATCGGAAATGAATTTCGACGAATCCCGTTCTCGTACGTATTAAGCGGTGATGCTTTCTCATTCATTTAACTTATTGTGTTTGTTATTGTTCAGGCTTCTAATTATTGACTGGAGCATTTTCTTTCACCCATTTGTCCCAAGTTTAAAACAAGTTTATCATTTTTCTTGGATTTGTTTTTCTACAACGATTATACTCGTTTATGTATCGTTGTACGAAGCTAAAAAAATGCCAATTTTGAACACGTTGAAAAGATTTTCCACATTCTTTGTCGGCAAACGATCATTTCGAGCAATCGTCCAATCGCGAATTATTTTTATTTCTATTTACACGCTTCTGATTCCGAAAAATGTTCTTCTATTCGTTTTTCGAAATACGGACGAATTGAAAATGAATAATACTCTTGAAAAAAGGTACACTGAGAAAAAAATGTTATCGGATTTAATAAATATTAATTGATCCAAATAATCCATGCGTTTGTAAAGTCGTGAGACCACATTTATTCAAAGCGACAATTTATGTAGTTTTTAAATTACGTCCGAACACGTAATGTACTACTCTAGGGCATATAAATGTTGTGTAAATTTGCTGGGCTACATAATTTAAGATTTTTTTTTCAATACGTTATGCTATTGTTATTGATTGCCACCGAACAAGTGTAGCAGCGTCACCCCAAAATAGTTTTTGGAAAACATGGCTTGATCAAAACTATAACCCAACATATCGCTTCGGATACCCTCACGAAAAAAAACCCTTAATATGGGGGTGAATTCGTACCCTCAATTCTTTTCTTATGGGAATTCAGCAATACCTATGAATTAGGGGTACGAATTGACACCCAAGTTGAGGGTTTTTTCCGTGAAGGTATCGTTGGCAGATTCGTATGAATCTAGATTAATTTAATGCGAAGGATTCGGGTACACAAGCATTTTTGAAGCTACTTTTCAATCAAGGAAGCTTGCCGTCTACAAGTGATTGAAATTGGTACTACTTCAAATCAATCATCATTTCTATTGAAAAATGTGAAACATGCACGTCAACATCGGGGTGACCACTGGTCAGGGAATTCTGGAAAACCTGGAAAACCTGGAAATGTCATGGAATTCTGCAATTCCCGCATAGTCAGGGAACCGTTTACTATATACCCCAATAAACATTGCTGGTAAATAAATCGTAAGAAATTCGTCGAAAAATAACGTTGTATATAGTTGAATAATCGTTCAGCACATACGTTTTTTCTCGTGAAAAATGTCCGCCCTGATATAGGTTTTTTCGACTGCGCTCATCAACGTTTTCTGTTAGTGATTATGATCCGGATATTCCACGGTTGAAGTAAACGTCGAAATTACGGTTTTCGGAAACGTAATGAAACAAGTATGAAAGAACGCAATTTAAATGTTAACGTAGACGTTTAATATATACCTGTTATAGCCACCATTTTTCGTGGTTCAAACACGTTTAATAAGCGTGTTCATTGGAAAATTTTTTTTATAATAATACACGTACTTAATGTGTGTTGATTTAACGTAAAAACGATATCCGTAAACAATTATTATACGTTTAATTGAATACACTTAATCGAATATCACGCGGTTCCGATAAACGTGTAACAACCAACTTGAGAATATGTTTTCGGTATAATTTTTCATGTACTATATTAATGCACAAGCTGTTAAAAGCTTCTTGTATGGTCAATATGGACTTATCTCAGGGGTTAGATGATACAGCAACGCTCACATTCTTAGCTATTTCAGTAATGGTAACTTGCACCAATTAAATGATATTAATTATTTTACATCCACACCTATGTATTCTTATGAGAAATACAGGACAACTAAATGAGATAAAGCACACACCTTTGCGAAACATGATATATATTTATTATAAGGTACTTTCATCCAAGGCAACAATGACAATAGTTACATTGCACACGTATCGAAATATCCGCTTTAACAATGTATCTGAAACATAACAGTAGTTTTTTATATACCAGTTTGTCTGTATCGTTGATGCGGACATTTTATTATGCCAACGATGTAACTGTGTGAATGTTGACTGGGATGTATAAATAAACATACAGTCTTTTACATATACGCATACCTCAATTGTACAGATGTACTCACAAGAGTATAGAAGTATAGCAAATAGTAAAATTAAGTAAACATGAACAAACAAAAACTTATATCCGATACAAGAGGTTTGATAACAAATAAAACATGAAACAAAATAATCATACAATGATTATACCCTAACGAGGAAAATTGTTAACTTTCATCTCGGGACTAGGTAAAAAATCACAATCCTGACAAAGTAAAACAATAAAAAGTATTGGCACATTATTTCAACACAGAACACAGATGCTATAGAGGGCGTCTTCTAGGTACGCAGTACGCAAGTTTTAACCAATATTGGACCGCAGTTGGAGTATTAACTTTCCTGATATCACTGCTAATCCGTGAAACTTGACTGGGATGTAATATATACACAGTCTTTTACAAATACCTACATTGCATAGATCAGTTATATCGAAGGCTCACATAAACACGGACGTGCACTGACCTCGGAAGTTGGTCAAATTAGACTGATTCACTGATCGCGTGAGCTGAGAGCCTTCGCGAACGGTGGCGGGGGGGCATTCTGGCGCGTCGTCCTCGGCTCTCAGCGTGCAGGAACCGTACGAGTTACAACACGCTGACCTAGCGAGCCAATCAGAGGCAGAAGAAGAGGCGCGAGTATTTCACGCTAGGACATTCTCGATTCTTCGCGACCGCTTGTCGTTTGACACATGCGCTCATTATACGTATATGTAACATCCATGGTACACGAGCTTCATCTACGGCCACTCGCTTTCCTAGCATGGGTTATTCCAATATATACATTATGGTATAGAAAAACGTATGTTTTACAATTAATAAAGACGCCGCGAAGGGATGCACTTATATGCTCAACTACGTAATTTCTTGGTGAGCTTTGTAAAAAAATCTGTTCATCGATTTTTCAACTTTTTTTCCTATGTTGGGGAATTAACAATAACACAAGGAAAAGAATTTGAAAAAATGGAGGTAACATATTGTTCTACTTTACAATATTACGTAGAATAAAATTATCACTTCTAGTGTTATGTCACCTGAATTTTTTCATATTTTTGATGATACTTACTAGTTTATCGAATGAAAAAAAAGATTGGAAATCGAATGACCAGTTGTTTACAAAATTTAAGGTAATCAGAAAAACGTGCTGAGGAGGATAACAAAACGTTGAATTTTAGTCACTGCTAACATGAGAAAAACTTGAATATAATGATTATAGTTCCAAATTCAAACATCGCAATATGTAAGTAAATGATGTAAAAGTTGATTCCTGCCCTCACTATGTTGAAAAGGGTAGTATTCTTGGATATGAAGGTCAGAAAGGTACGAAACAAATCTTGTTTACGTTTCGGCCCGAGTAGGTATATAATTCTGTGTATCGATATGACAAGTCTATGTACGACGTAATTTTCACGTATTACATGTGATCAGTAGATCAAAAGTGTATTGACTTAATTATTAAACAATTAATGAGAACATATTGGCAAGGTATGGTAACTATACGAAACGTTAAACTTGTGTTACTGGTGAAGGAATAAAATATGTATATTAGCTGTTCATGAGACTAGAAATATAATGGATTTTACCATACGTTTATACTACGGATCTCGCTTACCACAATAAAACGTTGATGATGGAACGCAGAAATTTTGTATTTTAATACCTACAAATATACCGATTTTTAACGAATTTAAATTGACAATTGAGCTAGTAAACAAAACGTTGATTATTAGTCTAGAAACCGTTGTTTAAATGTTGTAGAAAAGCAGTGAATGAAACGTTAAACTTGTGTTATCGGTGAAGGAATAAAACATGTATATTAACTGTTCATAAGACTAGAAATATAAACGGTTTTACCACACGTTTATACTACGAATCTCGCTTACCACAACAAAACGTTGACGATGAAACGTAGAAAATTTGTATTTTAATATCTACAAATATACCGGTTTTTAACGAATTTAAATTAGCAATTGAACTAGTAAACAAAACGTTGATTATTAGTCTAGAAACCGTTGTTTAAATGTACGTGTAATGAAAATCGTATAATATTTGTGGAGAGACAACGATTAATATTTTACTGAAAAATTACCGTATATCGAACACGGTAATATTTTCTACCTATACCATAATTATACGACCTTAACGTTTCTTCAACCACATTTTAACCGGCTCATGTTTACTGGGACTTTTTTCATACAAATACGTCTCAAAGTTTTTTTAAGCTTTAGATAAATTAGATCGAATACCAATTTTCTTACCATCACCGCAAGGTTCGCTTCAAACTTTGATTATTCCTGAATATTACATTACAAACGACTGCGCATCGGCTAGCTGTGACAGTGTAACTGAGATGCAGTTCGTACTTTCGTTTAAAAAAAAAAGAAGAAATTGTATGGAAAATACGCATATGTTCTAACGAATATATTCAAATGTTTCACGGAAAATGATGAGATTTTTGTCTGGAAAACCTGGAAAAGTTGAGGAACATCGTGATGGATATTCACTGGCTACGCTGCAGCTTAGTCAGACCGAGTGAAGTACGATCGTACTTTCGAAATTGGTTTTATAAGAGATATCTTTTAGTAAGGATTCCTTCCGGCTGTATGTGAAAAGAGTTTTACAAGTGAAAGCTCACGAAAAATTTCGCTCCGAAACCTGGAAACACACCAGTGTGAGTCATCGGTATAGGTATACCTAATCGTCGGTCGTTCAATAAACCGAATATCAACCCCCCGATGTTTAATGGGCTCGCGTTTTGGATTCGGCATTAGTCAGTATTCAGTCATCTGGAGTTGTTCACAGTCAAAGGGCTCGATACAAGGGTATGAATGACTTACCTGAGCCGTACGAGAGACAAAATGCATTCCCAAATCAGTGGGAGGTGTAAGCTTGAGCAAACGTTCGAGGAAGGAAGGGTAAAGATATCGGTTCAAAATCGGTTTCATTTCTCCACACTGCCATGCGAAGTCCTCGAGCCGTCCCAGATTTCGGGGCGACATTTTCGCAACGGCTTAAATACGCGCTAAAAATTCGTGAATAAAGTTTTGAAACTTGTTTGACTGTTATACAACCGTTTTAATTAAGTAACGTAAAGGCGTTTATATCGATCAATTGTTTATTCGATCAGCGAGAATCTGAAGTAAAATTTTCAACGTGGAAACGCAACTTATAGATATTTCACGCTGGTTCAATCCACTTATGCCAATTGCCGAATAAGCGCGATAGCTGGCTTTAAACTTTGCACCAGCCGTTGAGTGGCTCGTGAAAAAGGGACACCGCGAATACGAGACTTGAGTGAAACCGAATGTCGAAATTTATCGCGAACGAAAAAAACTAAGGCCGATTATCTCGTTCTTCGTCAAGGTATACGAATTTTGTGTAATAATTGTGATAGCATTTCCGTTAAAAAAAAGGCTGAAACCGCCGTAAGCGCTGTGTTCAAAAATTCGACTTTCAAAAATTTCGTTTTCTCAGTTTTAGCCGGTGATCTGGTCCGACATTCAACGAAGAGACTCACTTCGTTCCTTTCAACAAGCAAAATCCTTTCTGGTCTCAATTACAGCTAAGGATTATGGATTGACCAAAGAGCCATCATGACTCCATTTTCCCAGAAGTGTGCAGCGGTGGCCTTTATTTAACAACCTTACAGCAATATTTGTCTGAAATTTAGTGCCCTCGCAGCTAATTATTTCGATGCTCCGCCAATTTGTCCTTCTTCAAATAGACGAGCCCGGGCAAAGTCCATAATCCAAATCCGACAATCAAGGATGCAGGTATAAGTCTCGAATGTCAACGGAAATGCGGTTATCAACCCGACAATATCGAGCGGCTTATAATTCCCCAACATGATTCTCGCTTTTCCTGACCGGGGTAGGTGGTGAATTTTTAATTGCACTGGGCAGGAATCGCACTCAAGAAAGAGTCACCCCGGGGGTACGAGTCACGCTGCCAGACGTCCAGTTTGCCTGACCCCCAATAAAGCGACGCCGATAAACTTCGGAACATTATTTGCGAACGGAGTCGACCACACAAGTTCCAGGAACAATGTTAAAGCGAGAATAATCGAAAGACCCGAATAAGTTCCGGCAATGTATTGACTCGACGAGTCATACTTGAAATTCATGTAAACCATTTCACCACTATATCCAAGAGTGTACGATCATACTTCACTTGGTCTGACTAAGCTGCAGCGTAGCCAGTGAATATCCATCACGATGTTCCTCAACTTTTCCAGGTTTTCCAGACAAAAATCTCATCATTTTCCTTGAAACATTTGAATATATTCGTTAGAACATATGCGTATTTTCCATACAATTTCTTCTTTTTTTTTTAAACGAAAGTACGAACTGCATCTCAGTTACACTGTCACAGCTAGCCGATGCGCAGTCGTTTGTGATGTAATATTCAGGAATAATCAAAGTTTGAAGCGAACCTTGCCGTGATGGTAAGAAAATTGGTATTCGATCTAATTTATCTAAAGCTTAAAAAAACTTTGGGACGTATTTGTATGAAAAAAGTATATAGTAAACGGTTCCCTGACTATGCGGGAATTGCAGAATTCCATGACATTTCCAGGTTTTCCAGGTTTTCCAGAATTCCCTGACCAGTGGTCACCCCGATGTTGACGTGCATGTTTCACATTTTTCAATAGAAATGATGATTGATTTGAAGTAGTACCAATTTCAATCACTTGTAGACGGCAAGCTTCCTTGATTGAAAAGTAGCTTCAAAAATGCTTGTGTACCCGAATCCTTCGCATTAAATTAATCTAGATTCATACGAATCTGCCAACGATACCTTCACGGAAAAAACCCTCAACTTGGGTGTCAATTCGTACCCCTAATTCATAGGTATTGCTGAATTCCCATAAGAAAAGAATTGAGGGTACGAATTCACCCCCATATTAAGGGTTTTTTTTCGTGAGGGTATCCGAAGCGATATGTTGGGTTATAGTTTTGATCAAGCCATGTTTTCCAAAAACTATTTTGGGGTGACGCTGCTACACTTGTTCGGTGGCAATCAATAACAATAGCATAACGTATTGAAAAAAAAATCTTAAATTATGTAGCCCAGCAAATTTACACAACATTTATATGCCCTAGAGTAGTACATTACGTGTTCGGACGTAATTTAAAAACTACATAAATTGTCGCTTTGAATAAATGTGGTCTCACGACTTTACAAACGCATGGATTATTTGGATCAATTAATATTTATTAAATCCGATAATATTTTTTTCTCAGTGTACCTTTTTTCAAGAGTATTATTCATTTTCAATTCGTCCGTATTTCGAAAAACGAATAGAAGAACATTTTTCGGAATCAGAAGCGTGTAAATAGAAATGAAAATAATTCGCGATTGGACGATTGCTCGAAATGATCGTTTGCCGACAAAGAATGTGGAAAATCTTTTCAACGTGTTCAAAATTGGCATTTTTTTAGCTTCGTACAACGATACACAAACGAGTATAATCGTTGTAGAAAAACAAATCCAAGAAAACTGATAAACTTGTTTTAAACTTGGGACAATCGTGTGAAAGAAAATGCTCCAGTCAATAATTAGAAGCCTGAACAATAACAAACACAATAAGTTAAACGAATGAAAAAGCATCACCGCCCAATGCGTACGAGAACGGGATTCGTCGGAATTCATTTCCGATAGACTTGAGAAATATTTTCGTCCGATAACCATGATAAGAATGGCACAAAATCTCTTCTTTTCCCTGAATAGAAGATGTACGCAAATTTTTCGGTTAAAGGATAAAAATCGTGAAGCTTCACAGCATAGAATTTTTTAAACCGCGAAAATCTATTTCATAGAATTTAAAAAAGTAGAAATGCCAAAATATAAAGTCTTCGGAATGATTAAGACCGGAACATACAATCGTCATGATTCAAATCCATATCTTGTGCTTCGCCTTATTCCACACTTCGACTTTTTACATTATTTAAATGTAAGAGTTACGCTTTCACGTTTTTGGATATTTGATATTGCGACCCTTCAATTTTTCGATATTTCTAATTTTTTACCCAGATCGAAAAATGTTAAAATCGAATACCGCACCGCCCCTCTCCCGACATTTTCGAAAAGTCTGCTGCGAGGCAAGTGCAGCAGAGGTTCGGGCGGACCGTCGAATCACAAACACCCTTCGGCCGGCCAGGTAGTCCCTTTGCTCATTAGGGCGGCACCTGATTGGTCTTCTAGCGTAGAGTATAAATATCGCACGTCTTGACCCGATGAGCATTATTCCTCAGTCAATCGCAGAGGTAGTAACGCCTGTAGAGTCTGAGCTAGTCCTTGAAGTTGCACGGTATCCCGAGTTAAAGTTTCGAACAGAATCTGTTCAAGTCCAGTTGGATTTAAAGTTTGATTTGTCTAGCTGTTGAGTAGGAAAAAAAAATCGACTACGATGGCTTCGATGTCTGTTCCCTGCTGTTGCAGCAACACAACTTGCCAAAACGACGAAGAAGACGTAAGTTGAAAAGTTTTGAACTTTTTTTATTTATTCTTTTGCTAATTTGACAGAGACGTTGATGTTTCAACGATATTGATAGACGTAATGGTTATTTTGAGAACTTTCGAGTGTTCGTCTTTTTCCGAATAAATGACACGATTATAACCATGTTTCTTTCCTACTTTTTTCAGAAGCCACGTCGACCGAGCGAAATCGAAACGAGGGCGAAGAAATCATTCGAGCGGCTGACGATGCCCGATTGCTTTAAGAATAGGCGTAGAGGTAGGATGACTGCCCCACGACCGACCCTGAGCCGCCCATCCACTAGGAAGAGCTTTCAATCGACTAAGGCACACTTGATCGAACTCGGCAAAAAGTACATGGCGGCAATGGAAGGTAAGAATCGATGTGTCATTACAAAAAAGCGGTGTAAACGAACCAAGTTAAACGACAGTTAGATACGCGGTTCAAATCTTTAATTGAATGCTCCATACTCATCGTCTCAAGGATCTATGTTCCGGGTATTGAAATATTTGCAACGAACGTACCTTTGTATGAAAAATAAAGGTAAAAGAAAAATTAGAAATTTTAACCTCATGATTTTCGAAAAACTTGATTCTCAAATTCGGGAAATAAATTGAATTTAACGTCTCGTTTCATTATAAAAATCAATTTCTTGGCGGCTGACAAACGGTGTCTTATTTAAAATTGTATCATGTTGTTTTTACAGCCGGTACGACGTCGATTTTGACAAGGACCGCACAACGGTCTCCACGTCCGGAATTAGACATGCGTGGGGAGATCATGAAACTGTCAGCGGCTTACTCGAAGATGCACGTGAGTAAGACATTGCCGAAAATGTCAGGGTCACCGAAGGTAGAGAACTTGAACCTGGTCCTTCCGCCTGTTCCTACGGAGAAACTAGACAACCTGGAGGAAGACGAGATGGTCGTTAGCACCGACAGCGTAATTCGCGTCGAGGAATTCGCTCCGGCGAAGAAGTCGAGTTCGGAAGACCAGGTACCGCCCGAGGATAACATGGACTGTAACTAAGTCTCGTCGTCGGAAATTTCGAGCCTCGAAAACATTAAGCAAATACTACCATTCGCCACATCGACTCCGAAAAAATTTCATTGCCCGGTGAAAACGCAGGGCGAAAGGTGGCTGAGTGATATTGAGGAGATCCTGACCGATAGCGAAATGAAATCCGAAGAGACAGAAAAGAGGGACAATTTTCTCGAAGACGAATTGGACGCGGAGGACCACAACCGCTTCTTCGTGTAGTCAAGGAAGTCGACTGTGATGGAAAAGATTATACAAAGACACAAGCAACGATCGCCGACCAGAAGTTTCGTAGAAGAAATAATCGAGGAACTGAACGCGAAATGTCGTGATCCGGAGAAGGCAATGTCAAGCTACTTATCTTCGACTTCTGCGAACTTCGTGAAGAAGCTGGTGGAGGCACTGGAATGCAAGGAGGACGACAAAATAGAGAATCGGCCCATCTCGATCCCCGCTAAGAGTTCGGGCAGCAGTTTCTGTTCAAAGGCTCTGTGTTCGAGCAAACCACGTCCCTCTTGTAGCTTCCACAAGGCGTCGGGTTCGAGAACCAAACGTTCATCCTACAGCTACGTAGTGCAAGGGAGGGACAGAAACGGAGAGATAACGTTTACGACCTGCACCGTGGAAGACGGTGCGATCTGGATATCGGTACCAAAAGACAAGAAGAAGAATGGTCAAAAGCGAGGCGGAAGTTGCATCCGTTCGCCGCAGGCTGACGGCCAAGACGGCTGGGGAAGGACCTCCGATCGAAACAGGAAAGCCAGTCCCAAGAAGGTCAGGTTCCACGACCCACTGGTGGTCGATTCAGGATTCTGTGAAGGTTCGCGAGCCGTTCCCTGTGTGAGTTCATTACTGAACGGGTTATCCTTGTATAACAAAGATACCACGTGCACCGAAAACGAGACTGACAACATATCAGGAAACGAAGGAAATTTGAATGACGCACCGGACACATCCAGTGCACGACACTTGTGTAAGTTTTTGACATGACTTAAGCGTCTCTTTCAAAGGAGCTTATCTCATCTTACGACAAATGGTACGCCAGTTATTGACTAAGACTTATGCTTGTATCGATATCTTAATTCTTAAGCATTTTTCAGTTTCTCCATATTTGTAAATTTCTTAATCCTTAGACATATTTCAAAGATGCTTCATTTTTCTTTGACGGCAACTAGTAATTCTTTCGACTGACAATAAATTTTGAAGGCCGTTAAAGTAACGTGAACGATTCGATAATAATACTAGCGATATAGTAGAATAGAAAAAAAAACTTTTCAAGATGAAAAGAAGAAAAAAAAATTTCTTACAAGTGTTTCTGTTACAAGGATAGGTGTAACATATAGGTTTGAAACACGTAATGTTATATTTCTATGAAATTTATCATGCATTCATTAGAATGTGATGATAATTTTGAACCGATTACAACGTAATTCATATAATGATGTATGTAGGTAATGATAAGAACTCGCATATTTAATTTGTAACGCTCTGTTGTCATTGTAAATGATTGAATTGACAAATAAATGTCTAATACTAGAATCTGTATTTCTGATACTATTATTTCATTTTATTAATCGTTTTAAAGACGGCCGGATTAGAAATTGCAAATTAGGATATTTTCGTTTATTTTATAAAATTATTCTTGCAGACTAAATCTATAATCTAAATTGTAAAATTCTACCAGTAAGTCATCAAAATGCAAGTGAATTTCTCACTTGAAATATTTGAAAAAAACTCTTCCCCGAATATTATATCAGTAATTATACTGAACAAGCATGCAATAACGTATTCTCTTTCACTTTGTTGTCAGTTAACTTCGGGTCGAGATTAAAATATTCGATTTTAGAAATATTACATTTTCTTATAAAAAAAAACCTCAAATAGAGAACTCGGTTACCGAGTCTTATAACTAACAATAAAGATCATACAAGTGTAAGTATAACTCACAGTAGATTTATTCGACACATTAAGTTCACCTAAATATTTTTCGCGCTTACTTACTGCTGCAGACTCAAATTAAAACTGTGTTGGCAATTATTCAAAACCGCAGAAGTGTAAATTATATTTTCTCGACGATCTAAAATATGAACTCGGTATCTTTCCATGAAATTTTAGCGACGTATACATGATACCTTGAAATTGTACAATCGTAGGAATCAATTGCCCGTATTTCGTAACAAATACGGAACGCACTGCAGCCATTAATAATATATACATATACCAATTTTCTAATTGCCATTTCGCGCATCAATATACGCAGATATTTATTTTCATCGCGCGATTCGATATCTCCAGCCTAATAAAATAAAGCCGTGTAACGGAACGTAGACCAGATGCTACATCCAAGCCTCGGACAACGTCACAGAACCCTGGACGTAGTTAATTTTTCAGCGGGGTGATATTACACCCCATTTCGCATTGACCGTGCAAAGACAACAGCGGAAGTTCAATACATCCCACGTTGTGTGTTTTAGCACTGTGAAAAAACACGCGAAATAACTCCCGAGCAAACAAATCCACGCACTGACTCGGAGACGAATCCGACGATTGATTCAGATATCGATAACAAATAAGCCCCCAAAAAATTAACTCGCGAAAATGAAACGATAGACAGAGAAACAAAGCCGATAAAATAACGGATTAAATCAAAAAAACAAGAATGAAATGAAAACTTTTCAAACATTATTTTCCAACATTAGACTGCTTTTGAGATCACTTCCGATTGAAACTGGATCGATAAATGGTAAGAGAAATCCAGACCGAGAAATGATTATCTTCAACACATCATTTACCATTTGATTGTAGACCAAAATTTTCTCATCACTAGATAATATTTTATCCAACTATTCTATCGTTAAAGTCATCCAAATTAACCGATTGTTTGATGCTGATTTTCAAGTTTGTCAGGCGCCAAAACTTCCGGAATTAGTCGAATCGCACAGTTCGGAAAAAAATGCCGTTTAACCCTGTCTACGTCGACTCCTATAAAATTTTTGAAACTCCAAAGTTGGAGCTCGTAGCGTAATTCAGAATAAATCTACTTAGTCTGAAAAATAAAAATTCAGTTTCCAGAGCTTTTCTTCTCGCTTCAACTTAGAAGTGATCAGGTTCCGGATTTGTTCAGTTAAGTAGTCTTTGAGTAATTCATATAACACGCTCTTTTTTATAAGTCATAAATGATTGAATTCTGAATCTAATCGGTCCAGTAAAATATTTTTTTCGGTAAAGTATTTCAGTTCAAAATAGACTTCAGCGGGAAATTTTAATCAACCTTATTGTACAGGTCGGTTCAATAACTGTTTGTTTCCATATTTTTTTGAGTGAATGTATATGCGGTATTCCAGTTCAACCGAGACAACAACAAAGTACCTACATCCCGCCCTAACTAAATTTCGTTTGAAACCGTATTTCTGAAATTCTTTTTCTCAGTTGCTAAACCTAAAAAGTACTCTTTTCACTTCCAAAGCGTCGAATAATTATCGCCAAAGTCGAAATGTCACAAAAAAAAAAATAATCATAATAATAATAATAATAATAATAATAATGAACAAAACAGTGAATACGGAAAGCCCAAGTTGAGCTTTGGTAAAAAATGCAAAAAAGAAGTTTAAAAACAGCCCAAGTGGTCTTTGAATTTTCGCAATCTCAGATTCGCAAGGGGTAGAGGAAAAATTTGAAAAAATTAGGTCTTTTGTTAACACCAGGAGTCAGGTTTTTCACTATGGAAATCTATAATCAGCGACAGTGAGGGAAACAGTTGTCTCAGTTGAGCTGGAATATTCCATATTATTCGAAAATCGATTTGTTTCTAAATTTCGTGCATTGATGCCCATTCCGACGATTCAAAACGACTGGCCTCGTCTGATGTACAGGTTATATGTATAAGCAAAAGCAGACGACATCGGTGGCCTTGAGACGGTTACTATCCACAGCGGGAGGTGCGCACAAAAATTCCAGCCACACGATAGTCTCGGTCTAGATACATAGTAGAACCAAGTTTCGCAGTAGGGGGTATCAATGCTTGGGCAGCCAAGTGCACGGCTTGCTCTTCTTAGCGGTTTTCACACCATCGCCGCGTCAACATTGTCAGACATATTCTCACATTCCCTACAGACTTCTTTTGGCAGCCTTATCCAGACGAGCATTTTTTTTCAATTTTTTTTAATTTCAATTTAATTTAAAAAAAAATTAATTCGTCTTGACAAACAGCTGGAACTGAACTATCAAATCAATTCATCCTAGATTCGAAAGCTCATTCTTACGAAACTTTAGCTAACCGAACATATGACACGGTGATTTTTCAACGCGATAGTGAACTTCTAAGCAGAAACGTAAGTGAGATATTCGTTACGCATGGACTTCACCGTCATTCGGCTTCTCAACCTTATCCCCTATAGAACGATCACCCTCGTTCCCGGTTTTGGACTTTGAGTCAAAGTGCCTTTCTTACTTTGAATACCCAATTCAGTATAGCGATCGCGTGAACAGAAAATACGGGACACTTTTCTTCGAGGCGGAATTTCATTGGCACCTGGTAGCCCTTTCAACATTCCACCCTTACGACGCAAAAGTATCCGCACATGGCATGGATTTTTAATGCATACCACTAAAGCATTTTTACATGTAGTTGTGTAGCAGGATTTCCCTGAATTTGGTTAAATTTTTGCTTTTGGTAATCGCCGAGACGTATTTTAAAAGGAAACAAGACCATGCAGTGGCGAATAATTCATGTTTTGATTTGGAGGTGGGTTCGAAACAATTGGATTTCACGCGCGATAAGCGGCTCTGAAGATCTTGACTCATCCTTTTCACCGAGTATATGTATAGTAACGTGGCATTTTTACTGCGCGTTCCACACGGCTCCCCGAACTCTGGACGGACCATAGACTTAGGGAGCACGCGGAGCAGACCGCGGCTCATTTCGAAAAAGAGCGCCAGGACAACAGTCACGCATCCGAGACTCTAAGAGGGGACCATCGCCGGTTTAGCGAATAAGACTTTTCAGGATTTTTGTTTATTTTTTTGGGTGGCGAGTAAATGCGGCTTCAGAGAGGGGATCGGCAGCAAATCCGAATGACGTTACTGGATGGCAATCGCGGCGGATCGCGACAAAAGGTGGGCCTCGCACGAGGCTACGGAGAGAGCGTCAACGGAGAGCTCTGCCGCGAGGGAATCCAAGGCGGACGAGATTCCCGTTAATGGCCGGCGAGCCGTAGCCCCCCCCCCCCCCCCCCTCCGTCTCCCAACTGACGACAGGTACCCTCGCGAAGTCATCACCACGCCACTGCCAAGCTACGGGGTACCCGAGACGGGCCAGCCAATCAACACCACGCGACAGCGGAATTCAACGATAGCGATACGCTAGATTGTAAGAATTGCGTAACGAGAACCCCAATTCGATCGGGAAAATTTTGACTATGGATGGCGCCTATGTTCGGGGCATGTTCGAATTGCGGCTCCGATTTGCAGGACTCGTCACTTGAGTCCTGGCGACAGTTCGCGACAGTTGAGTAGAGTAAAAATTCAAAAACAAAAAAAAACCCTATCTGGAGTGTGTGTGCCATGGCCGAGACAGGAGTTGGCGCGTTCTTGGTGTGGTTGCGAAGCGGTAAGCGCTATTAATTCTTTGCGAACGCATTTCGAGTGCAAGTAGATCGGCGCACCGGCACCCGGTTGGCCTAGTCCTTGTTGAGTTAAAGTAGTACTCGGAATTCGTTTACCGATCTCCTTGATGATGACCGTAGCCTGAGTTTTCGCGATAACGCGTAGAGTCAAGAGGATCCCGGTGAAGTCTCGCGTCGAGTCACGGTTTCGAGTGGGGAACAATTTCGGAGTGAAATTAAGTGTGGCCAAATTCCGCTGCACGGGGTCTCGTCGAGTCTGCGTACGTACAAAGGGTGGTGAACTTTGGGGAAATGGGGACTACGACTGGAGCTCGGATGCGTCATAATACGCTATACACTCGCACGATCAGAAAAGCTTCACAGAGTGATTAATTTGGTCGCGATTAGCGCGTCGAGGCACGTCTTTTTGATTTAGTTTATGAATTCTTGTGCATCAGTAGGGTGGCGACAAGCGCCCGTAGAAATAAGATATCAGCTAGATTTAATCACGATTGCGATTAGCGCGTCGAGTATGATCTAGATTACGTTTTTGTTTAGCGGTTTATAATTAAGTGACGAGTAGCGTCGTAGTTGAGGCCGATCGCGGGCAGCGCATCGAGTCCGATTTTGTTTTTCGTTTTTGCGAATTAGGGTATTATTAAGACGGCGACTAGCGCACGTAGGCCGTAGAGGTCTCCTAGATTTATTCACTTTTTGTTATTATTTGGTTTGTTTCTCCCTTTCTTATTTCTTTTGGATTAAATTTAAACCTTTGTATTTGGAATCGCGAAGGACGACTTGCGCAGTCGTATGGTTATTTTTATTTTTTTTTGTAATATCGCTGACGAGAAATATATTATTGGAATTTTATAGTGATTTGGCCAAACCACGCGTTGGCTTACTTGTGTTACCTCTCTCTCTACCCAAAAATTACCCCTCCCCTCTCCGCGGTACTGAGCTATCGAGTATATGGTCGCGGTATTTCGCATTACCGATTTCGAGGCGTGTTAATCACGCCAGGCGCCCAACAAATTTCGCGATATTGTTTTAGGTCCAGGGTACATCGTCGACGCCGATTTATTGTGTACGAGGTAAGTTCTCGGTCATTTTCTCCGAGTGACCGAAGAGCGGTAAAAATCCACGTCACAGTATATAGGCATCGTGCAAGGCTCGGAGCAACGAATAAAACAATTTAGGTCAAACCGGGAGCTCAACGAGAGTTTTAGTGCTTTTTCTCAGAAATGAAGGCATCAAGCATTCTCTGGTAGAAACCCGAAAGCGCGATTTCACTAAAACGAGGGGTAGCCAGCCTGTAGGGCAAATCTTGACGCAGAATGTGCTGGAAACTCAAAGAGCAGGATTCGAGCCAGTCACCTTGGCGCCGTCCCATTGATTCTTCTCCCAGCCCTCCGTATCCTTGCCCAAGGACGTCGTAGATACCGCAAGAGGGAAGCAAATCTGCGTCATAGACGAAGCGTAGGTTGTCGGGTCGTGCGATACGCGAAACGAAACGGTCAATGGGAAGCCGGAGAAGCGAAAAAACGGCTATATGACCGAACATTTCGTGCGGGTGCAATACGCGAAATTCCCATATCGGGTGTTCGTCCGATTGATTTGCCATGCAGAAAAAATTGGCTACCAGATTCTATAGGACGGGAATATTGATCTCGGACGGAAAGCTCAAACCAAAATGAAGCTTGAACCGAAGCATTTAAAAATGGGAGACGCCCAAGTGTGAAACATTTTTATCTGTCAATGTGGCTGAACCAACTTCAAATGCGTATTTCTTGTACGAGGATGATCTTGTTGTCCAAATTTTAAGCACTTTGAAACCAGTAACTGCGTAGATGCAACAAATAATGCTACTAAAAATGGGATAATTGAAAATCCTCCTTGTAGGTTACAAACAATTTTCAGAGATTATGTTGAAACTGCAGAATACTTTTTCTCGCGCAAAAGTGCGTTACTTTATTTATGCAAGTCAGTTCAAATGTGATTATGAATGAATGTAATTTCTCAATTTTCGGTTCCTGGTATTCTCAAACGAAAGAATATCACCCGTGCAACGAAGTGTGTTATCGCGGCAAAAATGGGTCGTTATAGAAGTCTCGAAAGAGAAATCATGAGTACAAAATGAAAGCTGAAACGGAACGCAATGAAATGAGAAATTAATATTTACCGACATTTTCCAATTACTCCATCGTTTTGTCGTAATTCAGCGCCCACGATTATCGTGGCATTTAGAAGGCGTGCGAAACGCCTGCTTCGTTCGCAAAGGTCGTAGGTTTCCGAATCAGCTCCGCGAGCTTACCGGAATCCCGTTTATAATTCATACGGAATGTTTAGACATCGCTGTGGGTATACAAGTTTAATCACGAAGTGCTCGCACTTGGTTGAAGCCTTCAACTTGAAGGGTTCCCCGACTTGCTCAAATTACGGGAATATACCAAGTCACAACGTTAATCCAGCCCACCCCGTATCCTTACTGGGGGGTGATAAATTTTTACGATCGATAAAATTCAACCCCAGAACTAATTAACTTCCGATTCTATCGCCATTTTTGCGAACTAGTCAAATTTCAACCTGCAGCCGACGCTCTGCCGGGCGGATTGTTCATTTAACGATCATTAATCCCTGATTAGCGACCCCTAGCACTGAAATTCACGCCTCGATGATCAGCGGAGGAAAAATGTTTTTCAACTCCAGCATTCCAGGATTTGATATTTTTTTAAAGTCGCTCTGGGATCGAGAAAATTTCCGACTGTATAAACGAACCGGACAGTTTTGCGCAGGCGATTAATTACAGATTACCCTTCTCCGACCCTGCTGCAGAAACTGTGAACTGCAGACTCGTCGTTTTTGCGTGTCATATAATATTCCGTGGGCGGATATCAGAATTCAAACCCAGGATTCATCACGTAAGCCAAGTATTCCTACGGCTAGCATCTCGCGTGGATCGAAGAACGCGGATGTGACGAGTGCTGATGATTTCTCATTTCTATTATAAACTTATCGTTTGTAGAAATTTATCAAGATGAAAGACGCAGGTATTTTTGTAACGATATTGCTCGATGTGGAACAAGCGGTTTCTCATCGAGGCGTTGAATGAAATTTTTCACACTGTGCGCGAACCCTTATTGCCTTCTTGTTTCAGCATCCAGTAAACCATTAGCGAATTTCGATCTTCGAACATGTACGAGCGTGCAGCGCAGTCTACTCAATTCACACCATTTCACAAGGCTGCGTCATCGACGCACCGCTTCAATACCGAACGGGAACGATATCATCGCACTGTTGGAAACTGAACGTGAAAAACTTTTCATTGCCAGCAAATAAAAGCTAATTAGGTCATGGAAATATTTTAGAACGGCCTAATTGATTCGTTTAAAAATTCACGTATCGCAGGTAAATTCTCTATTCTAGTTTATATGCGAATAGAATTTTGTTTCCTGCAGTACTTGGTCCGTTTGACAATGAATTCATATGCGGACAAATTTTTGCAGCGATTTCTACTAAATTTCGTTCGTCATCTGATACGATACGAAGTTTGCTCACTAAATGTATAATAATTTCTGTTGACGTGTGCGGTGAGAAAAATGGAGTCATTGATTGGTGAAATTAAATTTATAGAGGTCTAAAAAACATGTCGTAATACCGCGTGTAGACTCCATAAGCAAAAATTGTAAAGCGTCTCGGGTTTTCATGATAATATCAACACCCCCGTAGTAATATCCGTACTCAAGTTTCTGCTGGAAGCTGTTTTAATTAAATTTTACTTCAGACGTCCAAGAGCAATAACAACGTCATATGCCCGAATGAACTAGCTGCGTACTAACAAGGCGTATTTTTCACGCTGGGTGACGTAAAGAAACACGGGCAGCTCGATTGAACAGCAGAAAAAAGTTTCGTATAACACATCTGTGTAGTGGGTCTAAGGAGTTTTTTCTTGTTAGAATAGCTTTCGGTTATCCAAATAAGATTAAACTCCACCGATCGACCCTTCGTTAGTTATTATTATTTCGCAAATGACATTCTATTGTGGGAGGAATAATTTGAGTACCCCCCTAAAATGAAGCACCGTTATCTACACTGTTATTTGTTATCTGTACAACACACTTTGGAATAATTTGTACGACGCCCTCAATATCGCGGTCTTGATACTAAGTTTCGACCCCAAGCAGAGAATTGAACAGGAAAGATTTGTTTCCGGACATTCCCGAGTACAATTGAATTCCGTGCACAACTCAGGGCCAATTCGCAATAATTTAGTACAGTTGTCCGAAAGAATATTACGACAATTTATTCACGAGCGAAACTTCAACTCGGGATATTTGCACCTTGGTATCGTTTAAAGGGCATGAGTCCAGGTTATAGATACTTTTTAACAACGTTGACACATCCGTTCTCCGTCTTTCCGCGCCTGATAGATATGTATGCCACAGCTCCACGGTCAACGGAAAGAACACTTTGCATCGGGTCGAAGCGAGCGAAACGGGTTGTAAAGAGTCGGCTATTTTCGATAACAGGACCAAGTTGAGGCGCTGCTTGGTTATCCACTTTACGTAAATCGCAAAAATATTCCCGAGTACAAGACGAGTGAACGAGTCCGGCACCCGCGGCGGTATCAGCGCCATGTGGATGTTACGTTCATGTGCATCCTTCGCACGATAAACACGGAGAAAAGAACAACAAGAAATACGAGCAAACTAAAGAAGGAGGAGGAGGAGGAGGAGGAGGCGGAGGAGAGTAGCCTATGCGCCCGTTTTGTCAACATTTTTGTCCCTTTTTATTCAGCGCCCGGACGACGAGGGACGTTCAGCCTGAAGAGAAGTGAATTCGCGATTGAAGAGTATCTTACACGCGTGCGAAACCCCTGGATAACCCAATTAGGAAATTATTGTCAAGTTTATTCGCGGCGAGAGGGATTCCACCCCTGTAGAAATGACTTCAAGTTTTTTTCTGGTGGCTGTTGTTCGGGGAAACTTCAATTCAACACGCAGGAGAAATGGTATTTGTACACGACGAAGGCGAGTGTCCGACGGCGAACCGCACACTTGACCTTTGTGAAATAAACTCATCCGACAGGGGAGAGATTTATTTTAAGCTGGAGCTGAAAATACGGGTGGACTACCAAACTGATATTTTCACGACGATTTTTATGAATTCTGATACCGATTCGAGGCATCTACGTGACTTGAGATTCCGTTGGAAGAGAGAGCGAGACTCGATACGGAACTCAAAAGCTACGCCCGCACATTACTCTGAAATTTGTGTTTTGCTCGACTGGTTTGAATAAGAATTAGTTTTGGATAATTGGGGAATGGGTGAAGCATGCAACAAGGGCGACGTTAGTGGGCGTCAAAGCCGTGGCTTCCACCTGGCAATTTCGGGCGCGATTTGAATAAACCGAAGCAAGGCAGCTAAGAGAGAGAGAGAGAGAGAGATAAATATCTGCTGAGAGAGAAAATCCGCGAGGACGTTGGGACTTAGGCTGCATGGACAAGACACCAAGGAGAGAGGAAAAAGGGGTGAAAAATATGGAAAAAAATTCACAGCAGCGCGCACTTTGAGCACGCGATGAGGTTAAATTAATGAACCCCGTTGTTCTCGTACGTTACCAACCGGCAACCGCAATCACAATGAACGTATAGATCGGTACAATGTTGGTGATTTCTCCTTTACGCGCAAAGGCTGTGTAGGCATATTTTGTTTTGTTATTGTTTGTTTTTTTTCTACCGTTCCTTGAAAGCGCTGCAAATCTTTACTAAGGACAGTTAACAGAACACTGAAAAACACATGATTTCTTGATTGAGATTTGATTAAATTTCTAAATCGCATCTGACAGAAAATATGTAGAAATTTTGAAAAATCGAAACCTGTCAGTTTACAAAACCAGTAATATGAAGGATGGAAAGGGGGTGTGAAACAGAAGAAAGTTACGCTCGTTGATCACGCTTTTACAAATATTTTAACGCGACGATTGTCACTATATATTAGGATAGAACAAAGAATAGCTTGTGAAATAGTAAGTGAGTATAAGTTTCCGGTGAAATGGTGAGGAAAATAAACAATTGCTGTGTGACAAAGTGTATCGGCAGCGAAGATCAAATTTAAGGGATAAACAGTCAAGAGAAAATTTTCTTAACTGAAAAGTTCATCGTGTTTTCGTCGGCGAATCGCGGGCTACGTTAATGAGTTTGTTGCATGTCGAGTCTCCGTTTTCCGCTCGGCCGAGTCACCGGATTACAGCTTTTAATTATCGCTCAATTAGACACGAAATAAAGACGAGGTACGAACAAGAAGAATAAGTGGGAAGAATTGGGACGAGGAAAACACAATTTTCGACACTAATCCATCAGCAGCGTCTCGCTTATACGGCACCCATGGACCATTCCATTTGTATCCGCCATAAACAAGAAAAGCAAACGACCTACAAGAAAAGCAAACGATCTTTCCCGAAATTGACGAGCCTCGAGAATAAATCCTTCGAAATCTCGACGCCCATTATATCAATTTTCCGTGCCCCGCACTTTTCTCGAATACACCTTATGTGAAAAGAAAAAAATAAACCATGATCTGTGAACCTGACGACATGATCCTATAAAGAGGTTCTTCCGGAAATCTAGTTTCAGGATTTCTTGATACAACATCTCATCGCACATGGAAAACTGATTTCTAAAATCATCTTTTTTTTTTCTTTTTTTTTTTTCTTCTTCACTAATGTGCAGGGTTCGCAATCTGACTCAAAATTTGTAATGTCGACAAGCCGCCGCACTTCGGACGATATATGTATATAAATATACCGCATAGCGTGGAGCACCTAAGACAAGTCGGATGAGGGTGTTGACAAACGAGAGATTTGCACTCGGGGGGAAATCAGATTTTCCTACCGGGTCACGCGCTTTGCGAAATCGCATTCGTACCTTGCAGTCTCATATTTCATAACGATCCCTCATCCCAGCCGGATTCCCCCTCAGCTGTCGCTCTCCAGCTGCGGTAAGATCCGATTTTTCCCCCCCTTTTTTTCGGAGGGGATTCATTGATAAGATTCGCTGGGCTCTTCGCAAACCGGCTAACCACGGTAGCAACGACGAGTACGGTGGTGAGCGCAGCCGTCGCCTCGGCGGTGTATGGTAGGGCTTCGCGGCCGACAGCGTATCAAGTTCCGACACGGATACCCTTCCATTCGATACCGTTTTCAATGGCGAGCGGAGCCCAGGAGCACTGGGGAGAGGCCTCCCCAATCCAAGGGCAGCGACAGGGGCATGAACAGCCCCTAGTGGATTCCACCCGACTGATAGCAGGGACGTCAGCTCCGCGGGTCGAGTTCCGGTCGCTACCGGCCGACCCCGCAACAATTCCTCGCGACATGGCGACCGCTGCCCTGCCGGCTTGGGCCCGGGATCGAATTATGGAATCGCGTACCCGGGAAACGATTCGTGACATCCCGAGGGCCTTGCGAGGTTGGTACCTCAAGTTCTCGGGAATTGGCGCGCCGAGTGTCGAGGATTTCCTGACGCGATTGGAGGAATGGCGAAGTCTGTCGGAATTGAGCGAAAATGGAGTGTTGAGTTCGCTTACGATAATCTTCTCGGGCGTAGCCTTGGAATGGTTGCGTTGCGAGAGAGATAGCTGGGTCACGTACGACGAGTTTCGCGCGGCGTTGCGTTTGTGGTTCGGGAACGGAACAGTAGGAAGCCGCGTGGAGGATTAGGCTAGGTCGTGAACTCAGGGACCGGTCGAGTCGGGGACGGAATATTTATCCTGCGTTCGGGGGTTGTTGAGGCGGATGCCGCGTCCGCATACGATGGAGCAGCAATTGGATTTGGCCTTCAAGAACTTGCGTCCCGAAATTCGCGAAGTCCTCCGTAGAAGGAAAATTCGGACGTGGAGCGAATTGATTTATCTCGCCGCGGAGCGGGAAAGAAATCTGGCGCTATCTCGCGAATACCGCCCCCCGTCCCCGCCGAAGGAATCGTTCATTAGCGAGTTAGCGTGCCGGACCAAGACCGCGGCGACTCGGGGCGAGTCCGGGTTAGCCGCGATCGCGGAGCCGGGGGTCGAGGTAACCGTAGCGCAGACAATAGAGAAGCTGCTAGCGGCCCAGGTGAAGGGGCTCGTGGAGAAATTGTTGAAGGCACTGGTAATAGCGACCCAGAGGAGCAGATCGAGCGGCGCACAGCTAAGTGGCGGAAGCCCGGCTTCGACGAGGCCGACCTCGCCGAAGCGACCCGCGCGAAGAACAAGCAGGGGAGCGGCCCCCTCGGCCAACCAGCCAGCCACGCGCATGCCCCGGGCCGTATAATTTCGTAGCGACAAGGTGTGGGACGCTAACTTGCGCATGAATAGCCATCGTCCCGGTCACCGGTTTAATTGCTGTCCGGACCCTTTGCGGATCTTTTGCTATCATTGCGGATACGACGACGTGTATTCGACCGATTGTCCGCGGTGTTCGGGAAACCAGGACGGGCAGCCTCGTTCAGTGTCGACGCGGCGCCCCGAGTGGAAGGCACCACGGCATTGCGTGGCGTCGAGAGGGAAATCGCGACGTGCTTTCCGATGCAGACCATGGAGTTCGGCCAACGCTGGTTTTTGCGGATATGTATCGGGGGTAGATGGGTCAGTGCGTTGTTAGACACCGGCTCATCGCGAATATTTCTCGGAACGGTCGGACACCAGATCGCGTTAGAGTACGGACGACAAGTAAAATCACCGGGCGGTCCTAGTGTCGTATTGGCGAATGGATCGGTAGAGGCAATAACCGGAGAGGTAGAGCTTCCGATAACGTTGCTGGGTGTCGCGTATGAGTTTTCGTTGCGGATTATTCCCACCTTAGTTGGAGATTGCGTCCTCGGCATGGATTTTGTACAAAAATTTGGCTTTCTGATTGACGGTGCGCGCGAATCATGGAGGATTGCGAATGTTCCGGAACACGAGGGAAAATTTGAGGAGGGTCGATGTGTCAGGTTGTAGCGGCATCGTAGAGCTAGCGGATAGCGAGAATCGAGAATTACAAGAATTCTTAGCGAAGGAATTACCGAAAGTCTCGGGAGACTTGGGCCTCACCCATCTCGCGGAGCACGAAATAGACGTGCAGGGAAGCGCACCTATCAAGCAGCGGTACTATCTCGTATCTCCGAAAGTGCAGGAGGCTATTAACGAGGAGGTAGATCGCATGCTCGCGGATGGAGTAATCGAACCCTCCCAAAGTTCGTGGTCGACGCCAATCGTGATGGTCAAGAAGCCAAACGGGAAATATCGGTTCTGCTTGGACTTCAGAAAAGTAAATAGCGTTTCAAAGAAGGATGCGTACCCGATACCGTTCATGAACGGCATATTGGATAAATTGCGGTCAGCCCAATACATCTCGACTATAGACTTGAGTCAAGCTTACCACCAGATTTCCTTGACACGCGAGAGTCGCGAAATAACGGCGTTCACGGTCCCAGGTCGCGGATTATTCCAGTTCGTGCGAATGCCATACGGACTTACCGGAGCCCCAGCCACCTTCCAGCGGTTAATTGAGGAATTATTTACTCCAGAGATGGAGCCACATGCCTTCGCGTATCTCGACGATATTATTGTAGTGACCACCGATTTTCGTTCGCACTTAAAATGGCTATCTCGCGTTATCGAACGGATAGTGTTGGCTGGGCTTACCATCAACCCGGAAAAGTGCGAGTTTTGTCGTAGCGAAGTCCGGTATCTAGGGTTCAAGGTGAACCAGAATGGCCTACAGGTCGATGCCGACAAGGTGGAACCTATTCTAGAGTATCCCGCGCCGAAAAATCTACGGCAATTGAGGCGATTTTTGGGTATGGCTTCGTGGTATCGGAACTTCATCCCCGAGTTCGCGAGTGTGACGGAGCCCCTTACCCGGTTGTTGCGGAAAGATAAAGAATGGGGCTGGGGTAGCGAGCAGGAAACGGCGTTCAAACGCATAAAAGCCGCGTTGACGTCGGCTCCGGTTCTAACGTGTCCCGACTTTGTGCATGAGTTCGTCGTGCAGACCGACGCGAGTAGTTTTGGTATTGGCACCGTCTTGACACAGACTATTGGCAGAATTGAGCGTGTGATCGCGTACGCGAGTCGAACCATGTCGGACGCGGAACGTAAGTATTCCACAACCGAACAGGAGTGCCCCGCGGTGATTTGGGCCGTCAAGAAGTTTCGAGCGTACTTGGAAGGGTATCACTTCACCGTGATAACCGACCACGCGAGTCTAAAGTGGTTGCGGAAATTGCGGAATCCGACGGGTCGGCTGGCTAGGTGGGCGCTCGACTTGCTCGAATATGATTGCCAAATTAAACATCGAAAAGGAGCGATGCACCATGTGACAGATGCCTTATCGCGGATGTACGAGGGCGAAGACGGGGGGACGGAGACGCTGGCCGCCCTCGATGTCGCTGGGAACGACAGGCCAGGGACGGAGCGTAAGGCCGCCTGGGAAGCCGTCGTCGATCCCTGGTACCAGCGCCGCGTCCAGGACGTCCTGGACTACCCACACAAGTTCCGGACTTGGTCGGTAGTCGAGGGGCGGCTATACTATCTGCGGGCGGACCCCTTAGTCGAACCAATACTAGCGGACTTGGCGCCGTGGAAATTAGTGCTCCCGAGGGAGCAGCGGTCGCGAATTTTCACAAAAGTCCACGAAGACCCCCAGGCAGGGCATTTTGGCGTCGAAAAAACCTACGCGCGAGCGAAAGCCGACTACTTCTGGCCCGGAATGTATCGCGATATCGTTTCGATGGTCCGGGCTTGCGAGCGCTGCCAAGAGTGCAAGGTGCAACAGGCGCCACCGGCGGGCCTTATGGGTCGACGGGTCGTCGACACGCTCTGGACCGTAGTTGCGACGGACGTCATGGGTCCATTCTCCAGAAGTCGTGCCGGTTTCGGATACCTTTTAGTTTTCGAAGATCTGTATACCCGATGGGTGGAGTTAGCGCCTTTGCGAAAATCAAACGCGAAGAATATTTTTGCCGCACTGGAAGATCTCGTGCTGTTCCGATGGGGTACTCCGGAGGCGCTCCTGACAGACAACGGCACGGAATTCGCGAATAAGGCTGTCGACGAGCTATGCGTCGCGTACAATATTACCGACGCCAAGGTACCACCGTATCACGCGCAAGCCAATCCCGTGGAAAGGGTGAATCGCGTCATAATGACGATGATCGTAGCATACATCGAGGCCGATCATCGAGACTGGGACGCACACCTTCACGAGTTCCGATTTGCGGACAATACCGCCGTGCATAGCTCACTGAGAGTCAGTCCCGCGTTTTTAAACTTGGGTCGTGATCCCAAACCACGGACGCAGTTGCGTCGGCTCGTGGAAGGTCCCGCGGAAATCCCCGTTCCCCATCCCGAAGTGTGGGGGGACCGAATGGCGAAGCTAGATGAATTACGTGACCTGGTGACCAAACACCTCGAAGAGGCTCACGAGCGACAGGCCCAGTATTATAACCAAGGGCACCGGGATATCCGTTTCGCAGTTGGGGATAGGGTGTGGAAGCGAAACCGAGTTCTATCGTCTGCCGCCCAACAGGCAGCTGCAAAATTAGCCCCCAAATTCGCCGGTCCGTTTCGCGTGGCGAGGGTTATCTCGCCCGTCGTGTACGAATTAGAGAATAGCGAAGGACGGGGCCTCGGTAGGCACCACGTCAAGGATTCAAAGCGGTACGTGGAGTCTGAGGCACTTGCGCATGCTGCTGGTGGCGGGCGCACGACTACCGGGATTGCGAGGAGGAGTTGGGGCTTTTTTGCCGCCGGTGCGGGTGGCCGGGCTGTGCCAAGCCCTCCTGCCCGAGCTGCCACGATCAACCGAGCCGACCGTCAGGGGCTCCTTTCCCCCGCCACCAGCCATCCATGCAATCCCCCCCCCCCTGATGACGCTGGTAGTCCCGCCAGTCCCCGTCGCGAAGAAGACGCCTGTCTCACCAGCCTCAGTGGCGAGGGAGACGCCGGTCCCGCCATCCCCCATTGCGAAGGAGACGCCGGTCCCGCGATCCCCTATAGCGAGGGAGGATGCCCCGCCGACCCCCCCCCCCCCCCCCCCCCCACTCGCGAGGGCCGACGAGTTTGTCGGGGAAGCGGAGACCCTACGACGGCGGATTGTAGCGTCCGCGACCGGCCGGGGCCGGGATCGAGGTCGGCCGGGACGACGCGGCTAGGCCACGCGAAACTTTTTTTGACCTTTTACAATAAGAATAAAGATTGATTTATCGAATATAAATGGCGTCCGCTTTTTTTCCTAGACCTCAGGTGGCGGGCTTTGAGAAAAATTTCAGGTCCGGTAGCGAAGTAGAGGGCTCCCCTAGACAACCTTGGCGTAAGGAAGGGGACCAGTTGAGCTCGCGAAGAATCCCGGAGGGCAGGCGAGTGGGCGTCTGGCCTTACGGAAGAGAAAAGTTTTTTTTTTGTGTTTTTTTTGTTGTTTTATCGTCCTCTTGGGAGGGGTTTCTCGGTGAGTACCGCGCAATAGCGTGTGATTACTTCGAGCTTGCGGTCACCTCGCGAAGTTCGGCTCGCGGGATGCAGCGCTGGCGCTCTGGTACCCCACGTTCCGTCTGGGGGGGGGGGGGGGGGGGGGCGGGGGAGTTGTAACGTGGCAGTCCGGTTAGGCCTGCCCGTTACGAGAGACTCCCCGAACCCTGGGCGAGATCCCGCAATCAGGGTTTCGAAAATCGAGTCGCGAAATAATCCTAGAGAGCGCCAGAACTGGAGTCACGCACCCGAGCATCGACAGGGACGAAATAGCGCATTGCAACCAAGATATTACAGGCTTTTGTTTTTTTTATTCCTTTGTTTGTTCCTCCCTTCCTTGTTTCTTTCGGATTAAATTTAAGCATTTGTATTTGGAATCGCGAAGAACGACTTTCGCAGTAGTTCTATTATTTTTTTTTTAATTCTTTTTTTGTATTATCGCTGACGAGAAATACATTACTGGAATTTTATAGTGATTTTGTCAAACCACGCGTTGGCTTACTTGTGTTGCATCTCTCTCTACCCAGAAATTACCCCTCCCCTCTCCGCGGTACTGAGCTATCGAGTATATGGTCGCGGTATTTCGCATTACCGATTTTGAGGCGTGTTAATCACGCCAGGTGTCCAACAAATTTCGCGATATTGTTTCAGGTCCAGGGTACATCGTGGACGCCGATTTATTGTGCACGAGGTAAGTTCTCGGTCATTTTCCCCGAGTGACCGAAGAGCGGGAAAAATCCACGTCACAATTTATATATATATATATACCGGGACAATCTCTTGAAAATATACATATAACGCTCATGCGCTAAATAATTTAATCTCATTGGTCGGTGAAATCGCGCCGCGGTGATGTTTTCATCTGCTGAGCAAGGCGCCAACGTACACAAAATGAAACAAAAGCTGTAATTGTCTCGCGCGTAAAGCCGTGGATTGAGGTTATGCTGCCGTTTATTTTTACGTAGCGTGAATTGTCTAAGAAGAATAGTATCGTTCAGCAATACCGTGGTTGATTTCGGAAGATATTCAACCGACGCAATAAAGAATTTAACGGAAAAGCAAATATCAAATGATACTGAAATTGGGTATTATTTATTGAAAGAAGAAATCTGAAATTCAACATGAAATGTCATTAACAAGTGGGAGTCTGGACAAACAGAAGTAGGTAAGTAAAAACAATGTTTATTGTGAACAGATTCTTTATTTACATAAAATTAAAAATAAATGAATGGTTGAGACCCAGTAGAAGGTATTTCCAGAGTAGATTCGTTACGGTGCAGTGCTCCAGAAGTCAGTAATTAGTGCCGAAGAACATGAAACAAATAAAAGAAATGAGTTACAAGGAATAAAGAAATTATTCATCTTAAACACGAAGCTTAAGTGGACAAAGAGTAGCAATTAACAGAAAACGTACCCGACGCAATACTCACAAAAACCCTCGCCGAGATCATTGATTAGTTGACAAAGTTTTTGCAGCTCCATTGTACAACAATCAATGTTCCGTTAACGAAAAGGGTTCACCAGATATCCAAGATTAAAAAGAGAAAAAGAACAACAGTTAATATTACAGTGTAAATCATGCTATTAATAAAAAATTAGGAAACAAAACAGTAACTTACAAGACAATCGTCCGATAACACTGGGAGACCAATTTCCACTCTTCTGATCACCTCTCGTCTGGCCATTGGTTGCCTTTCAAAACGTGCTGCATTTTTTTTGCCTTCAAAATACCGAAAGATCCTGTTTGATAATAAAAGCTTCTAATATTTTCAGGTACGAAATAATTCATTGTCAAAGCGGGACTAAATTTGTCAGGCATGGAAGCATGTAAGTAAATTTCCAATTACGTGATCTTTGACAATGACAATATTTTAACATGGATTCAATGATAGAATTCGTTTTTTTTTCAGCAGGCTCGAAGTTTAAACTTTAATTACCACGAGGAAAATTATGCCTTACCTGATGGTCAAAACGTTTAGGTGGCAAGGATCCTGGTTTCTCGAGCGGTGCAATCATTAGAACCATCGAACCTGGTTGTTTCGTCAGACATCAGGTGCCAGAGTGAATTTTATTAGGCCATCTCCACCTTCTGAACATCAGTTGAGGCAAAATTGAAGAGCAGGATATAATACAGATCATAATGGCTGAATATCCCATCATTTTACTTTGATCGAGCCAATAGCGATAAGTTTGTTACTTAACCGTTGCTGCCAATTCATTCTACCGAGGAATCATTCTGTGCACCATTGTAATTTAAGCATTATTATTGACCAGCATTGTTTTTCAAACTTTATACCATTTGATTTGGTGTCTTATTTTGAAGCTTACTTTTACTCTCTTTGGCATTGAATTCAGATAAATAGTTTTTCAAGTCCGCAATTAGATTGTAGGGTTGAATTTTGCTAGGCAAACTGAATTAATCTAAATCTAGAACTGTTAAATAAGTTCAGTTAAAAATGTCTTTAAATTTAATCTTAGTTGACGGTGTCATCTGGCTAGCTAGTTGCACGATAACTTGAAACCAAATTCAATTTTACACTCTTTATAGGGTCCTACGATAAGACCGAAAGCTTGTGAATCTCCACGTACCGCAATTATTTCTGCATTTCATGTTAGCATTATCTGGAGCAAAAAAAAATCCCATTTTCAGATTGAAAATGGAACCTGAAACACAGAGTTATTCAATAGCACGAATTGAAAACCAAGAATTTTATAATGATTTCTGCAACAAAGGGACTCTTTCCAAATATCCTTGTTAGAAGGTGATGTTCGGAGGACTATGAACAAGATATTGTATCGGATTACATTATTTGGAAAAAAATCTTTGTAAACTTCGTTAAAAATTAGATATTCATTTATTTTGATGGAACAAGGGACACAATCTTTCCATTACTTTAAAATTGACATTCCTCTAAAACATGATTGTCCTTGAAGCTAATTGTGACATTGAGGCGCATTTTGAGAAACTTGATTTTCAACTTGTGTCACAGGATGATTTACATTCCGGAGTTCTACGCTTTCGATTAGATTTTCTTTGTTTCGAACCGCACTAACATGAAATACAGAAATCATTTTAATAAATCTAATATTACTTGAATTTTCAATTTGAGTATTAGGTTCCCTTCATTTATTTAATCGAACATCATTGAAAATTTGCGAAATGAATTCTGATAATCATTCGGAAATTTGAAATAGTAGTAGCAATAATTTGTTGATCGGAAAAAATACATTGACTATCGACTATTCGTAAATTTTGTTGAACTATTTTCAAGAAAAAAAAGATTCACAGTTCCGTTACAGATAGTGAGATATTTAAATTTCTTGAACGCTCGGTTTAATGTCTCATTTTCGAAAGTGATAAAATTCAATATTACCGCCTGAAATCACAAAAGAGTGAGAAAGTTGCTTAGTTCCTTGAAAGTGGCGATGATCTTTGTACGTCTGACAAATTGAATGGGCAGATAACAGTGAATATCAGAGATGTAATTATTTTAGCCGTATCACCTGTTGATAGATAAAAATTCCTTTGTTATTTCTAATGTACGAAATAATAAAAATGATTAAATAATGTGTTCGCACCTACCTGCTGCGTTTCTTCCAAGCACCCAACATTTAAACAGACTTCTCATTTTAGTCGAATAAAGCCAATTTTCAAAGAGCATTAGCATCAACTTTCCGAGTCGCTACCTCGACTGTTTGAGATTCTAACCTCAAAAATTCGTATGAACTACAACGCCGCCAGAAACAGAGTTTGACAGCTGAAACTCGGAGCGGCCAACCTGCCCGAGCAGCCGATAAAACTCGCGCATGCGCATTATATGTATAGTTTCAAGAGATTGTCCCGGTATTCATATTGTTACAAAGGGTGAAATCACCCGTTTTGCCCCCTTTTTAATGATCTAGTAGTCAGCATAGATAAAAGACGTTTACAAACCTCTTATGTCTTTCAAAAGAATAAGGTTGCTGCGTCAACTAACATTATTGCAAAAACAGTCTTGTTTCAGACTTTAAACGAGAAACACATATCTTGCATTAAAGCATTTTTCACAACATTTTATTCACGCTCTTGATTTCTTTTGACTTGATAATTAAACTCGCGGATCCATATTTATTTTCCGTAACGTCAAAGTACGTTACAATATATATATTGTTACAAAGGGTGAAATCACCCGTTTTGTCCCCTTTTAAATGATCTAGTAGTCATCATAGATAAAAGACGTTTATAAACCTCTTATGTCTTTAAAAAGAATAAGGTTGCTGCGTCAACCGACATTATTGTAAAAACAGTCAGTCTCTAGACTTTAAAAAGAGAGCTTGTGTCCAAATACATCTATTTTCTTTCTAAATATTCCTTGTTCGTGAGACTTCTTTGGCTCGGCGTTCGCTTAAATCGCACAGAGAACTCTTTGATTCTCTTAGATCTTTCGTAATTTCCCCCCGTTGTTACAATATATATATGTATATATATATACATATATATATATATGTAGCATCCAGGACTGTGCAAATATGAATCTGTATATTCCATGTAAATGTATGTGATGTGTTTTAAATTCATACATTTAAATATAAACTTGAAAGTACAAATAAATATGTTCGTATAAACTATATCTAGTAACTGATTTTTATGCCCTGCCTTATTCTGTAGATGAAAACTGTTCTGCAATCCGACTACTTCATCAAACCATACAATTTGATCGAATATGCTACACGCGTACAATGTACCAGTGGCGACAGTAATTAGAATCGTGTGTTGGCCATACTATGGTGCGGTCAAATGAACAGCAGGTAGGAGAGCGATGCGTAATAATCCGCATTTTTAATTTGTAATCACCCCTAGTGCAAATGTCCGATGGAATCCATTTGGTTCGTTCCAATTTTCGATGGGGTCGTATAGGAATCCTGCAAATTCACAGGATTTGGAACGGATTCGGATGAATTTTGTGGATTTATTACAGAAACTTTTAACAGGGACAACGTGAATTTTCTACACCCGTAAATATTTCAAAATGTCACACCATAGATTATTTTGACCTGTTTATGGATGATAATTTATTAGAAGTCATTGTCCGAGAAACAAATCTCCATTAGTCCCAAAATCCTGAACCGGCCCGCCAAAAAATGAAAGCTTGGGAAGATTTAGGAAAAGACAAGTTGAAAAAATTTTCGGGCTCAACTATTTTGATGGAGCACGTCAAAAAAGTTGCCCTCGACGATTACTGGAGCCGCAATCCGTTGTTGGTTACTCCTATATTCCACCAAAGAATGCCTCGAAATCAGTTCGAACAAATTCTACGATTTTTACATTTCCAGAATAATGTAACCCTCTTGAATCACCCACCGAAAAAATCATATCCATCATTGATAATCTGAATACAAAATTTGCAAACTTTCTGCGGCGAGGGAGAAACTTGTGTATAGATGAAAGCCTCCTCTTATGGAAAGGGAGATTGCGTTTCAAGCAGTTTCTACCGTTGAAGAGAAGTCGCTTCGAAATAAAAATTTTCGAAATAGTGGACTGCCAGAGTGGTTTCGTATTGGGTTTTATAGTCTCTACCGGGGCAGACACAGACTATGACAAATTTGGCTTGGGCATTTTTTCAGGGGATGTTGTTGCCCATTTTTTGAGACCCTATTTTGGTAAGGGTCATATCGTTTTTGTGGACAACTGGTACTCTTCCCCTGCACGAGCTGAATTTTTACACGAAAAAGATACAGGTCTATGTGGCACAGTGAGAAAAAATAGATCTGGACTACCGAAATTCACAGAAAAATTACAGAAAGGGGAAACTCAAGTAGGACACAATATGATTTGGTTGGCATCGAAATGGCAAGAGAAAACAGAGGTCCAGATTATTAGAACGGTATCCCGATTGAAATACGCTTCCAGCGGCAAGCAAGATTTTGTAACTGGTGAAGAGATAAAACCTAGTTGCATCATTGATTATAATAAGAATATGGGAGTTGATAATGTTGACCGGCAGTTAGCGATAACTGCGTCAATTACGAAATCTCTCAAATGGTGTAGGAAATTATTTTTCCATCTCATTGATCTCATATTGATAATACCCATGCTTTGTACAAATTGCAAGGAGCAATTTCGTTCGCCGATTTTTGAATCAAAGTCATATCGTCTTTGCTAGGTGTTGATAGCACAGTCCAAGCAGAACTTGAACCCCCTCGTTCCCGACTTACAGGTCGACATTTTCCGACTCAATCAAAGTCTACAAAAGAATGTGCAATGTGCCGTGCATCAAAAGTAAGGAGACGAACAAAATATTGTTGTGGTAAGTGTCAAGTTGCATTGTGTGCACTCCCTTGCTTTGAACAGTATCACACGCAAAGAGGTGTTCACTGCTAAAAATAGAGCATCCTGAAGGTAAAAAAATATAGGAAATAAAAAAAATTAAAAAATGTGAAAAAAAATGGAGCTGTTACGTCCGTGAGTAGAGTTTACTCCTGAGCGGAAGGAGTAACCTGGTTGGCTTCGCTTTTACGTTTCAGGTCAACCGGAAATCAGGATGAGGATTGAATAAACTTGAGTATGTTTGATATATCGATTATATGTTTATTGCGTAGAACTTGAGATAGCGGTAGGAACGAATTGTGTGGTACGAAAAGATATATAAGAAGTCTAGATGTGGAGTTGTCGAGAGTCAGAATAGGAGTGTCCCTCGAGACGTGAAACGTACGGGTGCAGAAAAGGTGTGACAATGCTAGAAGTAGGGAATGGAATTTGATGAGTAAGCGCGATAGTGAATAGCGTGAGACTGCGTAGAGATAGGAGGACAGGACAGAGACCATGAGATCAATGTAAGAACTGTGGGAGAGTTAGCGAGTAGGAAAAATAGAGAGAAGTGGTATGCTGGACGTAACAGGGCTAAAAATCTTCCCACGTCCACGTCGTCAGCCCTGGGTGACGCTAAGAGAAGGTCTTCGTAGTCACGCTAGGAACAAATTTCATCTCAGCAGTCCTATTTGGGAGCAATTTTCCAATGCGCATGCGCAGTACAGGGCCATCTTGGAATTTTGAAATTCTAACAACAGATTCGTGATCAGCGACCCCAGAAACCCCCAGGAATGAGCGTCAACGCAGGAATCCCATTTGGGACCAATTTTCCAACTGCGCATGCGCAGTACAGGGCCGCCATCTTGGAATTTTGGAATTCTGACAACGGATTCGTGATCAGTGACCCCAAAAACCCTGCAGAGAAGGATTTCAGGGACATCAGGGAATATAAGCATTTTGAACCACTAAAGTAGTGATGCCGGCCGTCTAGAGGTTAAAAAAAAATTGAATTTACTGTAAAAAAAAGTTGAATTCACTACGTGTAGCTTTTATATCACAGCGATTGTAAAAGTTGGTTCAACTTTCAAACCTGTACCCGTAATCGTGTCACGAAATCAGCTGAACGATTATGTCCACGTAGATACAATTATACAAAAAAGTTGAATTGAGTTTAAAAAAAAATCGAATATACTGTGTGTAGCTCTTATACCAACCCACTTATAGTAGTTGCTATAATTATTTCAAATAGTTGTTACGAACATTCTTGCTGTATGAAGACATCACATAACATATGGCGAAAGTAACTATCCTGCGGAATTAACGCGCCAATTCAAAATAGTTCGTACTACTAATCACGATACTACAATTAATTATTATAATATCTGAAACAATTATGCATTATCGGAAATGTAACCATACGATGCAGTTCCAAAAACTACAAAATGTTGTTCTGGAAGCGTTTTTTCAAGTTTGAGTGTACTATTAAATGAGGATGATACTGACATTAGACTGGAGTTATGGTAACTTCACGAAGTCGTTGAATTTACGTTATCATGTATTTGATAACACGAATTTTATCGGTTGGTACAGCAATCATTAAAAGTCAGTGCAACTGTTTGGTCTAATGCGAGCAACTATATACCCTAATAGTCAAAACCGCACGATACTGTCATGAGCACAATAAAAAATGGTCATACATGCTAATCTGTCCATTTGTTCATGTCGCACAACAATGGTACGTTGAACTTAATTTTTTTAGTTGCCAAGGTTATAGTACTCCTTACTATCTCGAAATAGTTAAGCAAATAGTGATATGAACTAGAAATTTTAGTTGCATCAACTCTTCTTTAGTGAGGTTACGTATACTATAATTCGGTTCAAGTCCGTTTAATTACTACTTTTTATAGTAGAAAAATAGTTGACACAACTATATTTTTCTCTCAGTATATGTTCCTCGATAAGCTGCTCGTTTGCGTTCCGATTTTCAGTGCACTAGCGTAGGAGGATGGGGCTCTGTCCCTTGTTCTTAGCATCTCTTCGGGCTCTCTCACTTTGTCGATCAGCGACTTGTTCTTGCTTTCCATTTCTCTTACTAGTTTCCGCAGGAGGACGTTTTCCCTCCATACTGGGCTTTTTCCGTCCACTTTGCCATCCTCGCCTATAATAACACTCTCATTCGGCTCGTACATAACCTATTTTTCCGCGCAGCACTGTAATTTGCTCTTATCTCCCGCGGTTCTCGCTCTTTTTACGCAACTGTTGTAAAACGGAGTTCCATATTCTTCACATTCTAAATACTTCGTTTTTACTTCACCCTCACAGTAACCACAAACTTGTCTGTCACCACCCCCAGGGTCCGGGACTCCTCCGCTCGCGGCCATATTGTATATTTTATATCTACGTAATTATTTTCGACCTTGGCAATAAATAGGTCGAAGTAGCGTTGCTTACGCAAAAAGCTCAGCGCGTCTTCGTGAATCTTTACAACACGAGTTGAAACCTTTTCACTCAATAGATTATAAAACACCTCCAGCGGCCGATGGAATCTTACCGAAGAATGTGGTACGTGATTAAATAGTTCGAAATGACGAAACTTGGGACAGCATCTATTTGTCGTCATTTCAAATAATATTTTTCAATTGAATTTTGAAATAAAAAACATTACATTTTTTCTTTTACACTTCAAGGTATACTGTCAGCGATTGCCTGATATAGGTAACAGAATATTTCTAACAATAACTGTGTAGTTTACGAGATATGTGAAATAGTTTTCTAGCCTTGATAGTACGTATATACCACTTGATCACTCGAAAATCACTCACGTCGTGTTAGAGCACCATACAGACTGATATTGTTGTGTATTTTCAAGTTATATAGTATAGTATATATTTCATATCATTATTCAAAGTTGAATAAATATATATGTTCCGTGTTGACGTCAATGAATAAAAACATATGACGCATAAGTGACCAAGTACTTGGATTTTCATATATCCACACCATTTTCCGCAGTTAATCTCATTTATATGTAATACGACTGCCTGGAGTCTTTTTTTGGGACGTACTCATTTTTTCTTGTATAGAGGAGTTGGTAATCCGATAATCGCTGAATTAGAAAAACGACTGTTGAAACATTTGGTTTGTTCAGTAAACAAGGATCAATAAGATGATCAACTTCAAAGACAAGCGCGGAGTTGCCAATACCTGAAACCTTGAATATAACCCCAAAGGATGGATCCAGTCCGACTGGTCTCGAGGAAGAACGGAGCATGAAGACTGCTTTAGCCGGGGCTAAAGCAGCCCCTAGCGTTCAGTGTCTTGTAATGATTCAAATATGACCGCGCAATGAACACGGTACGATCGGATCAGGTTGGACCCAGGGAGTGGAGCACCTGTTCACAAATTTAAGAAGAAAGGTTGCTTGGTCTACGTCTCTCCAGAAGGAAGGAGGTGCGGAGGTTTCTCTCTCTGAAACCAAGTCGTAACCGATCGAAAATCGACAAACTAATAATAATAAAGTAAATCTTAGCCACGAGGACGAACATTTCAAATTAATAATTAAACGCTCCAAAAGCCGAACAAAATTTTAAAGAGAGACGATATAAAACGAAGAAACAATAAGAGTGAAATCAAAAAATATAGTGCCTTGACGAAAGACAGTTATTTAAAATTATTTATAATTTCAACAATATCCACCAGTTTTAACAATATACACCTGGAATGAATGAATTGTGGAATCGATGAATGAATGAATTTTGGACCTGATGACAGCTCATGTCTTAATATCTTTATAAATAAATTAAAATATCACTCTGCTATTCGTACTTTATAAAGATACTTAATATTGATTTGGCCTAATTTTCAATTTTCAAAATAGTCTTAAAATCTTTTTCTAAATTCTTGACAAAACATCCAATCGTTCCAATTGCAAATTATGATTTTTTAATTATGCATCGAATTCAGGAAGTCCTTTCATTTTTTTGCAGCAATCCAATAATTTCTCTATTGTAGCATACAAACTCTAAATTGAAATGAAACCAGTATTCGAAACAATTCGCAAAATCGTAGAAACATCCTTGCCTCCAAACAATAAATATTCAATGATTTTTAAACGTCATAATGTTAGAATCATTGTACGTTTCTTTCAATAGACCAATTTGAACATAGGTGCAACTGTCATTGTTGAAGAGGATAAATTTTTTTCGACTCAAAATAATAATTTTTGTTTTGACAGAAATATTTATTCGGATTGAAGGTCATTTTACTCCATATCGGAAAATACTTCGTTTCATTCTAATAATGTACAACTTTATTTGAAACATGTAGTTTTAGATTGATAACATATTTTGTCATCTTGAAAGAATGTGGCCTTTTCAGACATGAGTAACATATTTCATTGTTTATACGCTTTGTCGGTTTGAATAAGCGATCGCTTCATGTAAATTCATTTCATTATATACTAGGGTGCTTCGTTTGAGACGACTATTTTTTGTTTCACTCCATAGATGAAATATCACTCTAAACATATAAAAAAAAATTCCCACCAAAGCCTAGCTCTTAATTTTAATTTCAAGTACTCGATAAATGAATTTGAAATTTTCCCATTTAATTAACAGGTAGAAATAATTTTTTTTTTTCAATTATCTACAGCATCGCGAGTTTTCATACTATTTAATTGATCATGGCCGGAAGTTTTAGAGGGATCCTTCCTCTTTAAAAGTTCCTACAGCTAATTTAGAATGTATGAAGTATCTCGCCAGTAAAAAATTGTAAAGTTGATTATTGCTAGAAAATTATGTTTTTTTTTATTTTTCTCCTAAACTACTAACTTTGCAGCAAAATTGTAAAGGACCTTTTTTGTAGAGAATTTAATTTCCTACAAAAAAGTTTCATCAGCTGAAACTGTAGAACTAATAGTTTCCAATATGAAATTAAATAATCATGAGAAAACTATAAACATCACTATTTTGTCCGCGTATTTGACAAGTTTTATACCCAAATTTTTATGAATGTAATAAAATAGACGTGATTGTGATGTATCTTAATCTTCAAATGTCTTCGCCCGATCATTCTGAAGTCTTCGCCAATTACTGCTACTCTCAACCAGAGAACATAGGTTTGTCCTCCAACTGTTTTATATTATTTACATTAACATTTAATGATTTTAATATTCTCGATAAGAATTTTCCAATTTAGCTATTTAATGAAATTAATCAATTAAAAAAAAAAAAAAATAGTTGTCTCAAACGAAGCACCCTATTATATACATTGCCGTATCGTCTCCGATCAAAAAGTATCCCATTACACCTTATAAATATTATTTGAGTAAACAGTTTGTCTGGAATAAAGCATGTAGCGTTAGGATGAAAATATAGTTACAAAAGGTGAAATCACCCGTTTTGCCCCCTTTTTAATGAACTAGTAGTCATCATAGATAAAAGACGTTTATAAACCTCTTACGTCTTTCAAAAGAATAAGGTTGCTGCGTCAACCAACATTATTGTAAAAACAGTCTTGTTTCAGACTTGAAACGAGAAACACATATTTCGCAATTAATGCTTTTTCACGCCATTTTATTCACGCTTTTGATTTTGACTTGATAATCAAACTCGCGGATCCATATTTATTTTCGACACGTCCAAGAACGTTACAATATCATACTATAAGCGCAACTCAGTGAAGTTTGTAGCTTAATATTTATTTAATTCACCCAAATTATTTTTTATTCGTTTCAAGTACGGAATTGTTTGATCAAAAACTACATAAATTGTCGCTCCGAGTAAATGTGCTTTCAGTACTATCCAAATGCATGGATTATTTGGATCAATTAATATTTACTAAATCCAATAACTTATTTTTCTCCGTGTACATTAAATTTGTGTGACGCGATTTTTAATCTCCACTATAGCTACCGGTTTCAATTAAAACTAAAAAGTAAAAATATGGACTGATCTTCTGAAGATCAATCTTTTGTATCCGACTTTTTTGATTAATCGATTTTCCAAAATCAATTCGAATCGATTGTCAGAATCGATCTTTTGCTTGAGATCGCCCATCCCTAATAGTCCAGCAAAATGTGCCGAAAGTGAAAAATTTTTTGCGTAGAATCTGCACTTTTTACTGAAGCTAGGTGGTTGGATAATAAAAGTGACCACAATGAAATTTTGTTCCTGAACCTGCCCTTACTCCCCGAAAAAAGGGTTGAAAACTTGAAAATCGCTATATCTCAAAAATTAATGGCTCGATCGAAAAACATTTCAAATGAAAGTTGTTCAGGATAATAAAATACATATAAAGTTATGTGACGTCAAATTCCCTATCTTTGATAATAAGGGCAGAAAGCCGAATTGAAGATGCTGGTTCAACTGAACATGTCTGCCTGAGCACCTCTGGCACGAGTGAGACGGAGCGATACTCTGTTCGCGCTTGGCGGCGTGCGTAGTGCGCGGGCGCGCGCTACCCGTCCTTTTTTTTCCATCTCTGAAATGCTCACGCGTTCTTTACCTCACAGTTTCAACATTCGCTGTGAGCCTCGCTCGTGCCGTCACCTAGCGGTTCCAAAAGCTAAACAGCCAGCGTGTTAATTTACGCTAGAGGCATACTGATAAATATCAAAATAAGCAAAATATTATCAAATAAGTGATATTTCCATTGTAACAGTGAAGTGAAAAGTTGAAAATAATAACGAGATGGAACTCGAGTAGAAAATATGTAAGTATTGTAACGTGGTATTTCGGTTAGGCCTGCCCGTTACAAGGTACTCCCTGAATACTGGGTGGAATCCAGGAATAAGGGTTTCGGAAATCGAGTAGCGAAATTATCATAGAGAGCGACAGAACTGGAGTCACGCACCCGGGCTTCGACAGGGACGAAATAGCGAATTACGAACAAGATATTGAAGGTTTTTGTTTTTATTTTTTTTTTTGAGTACACCGGCTACCAGCCAGCGACCAACTCCGGCGCCGAAGATATTTCGAGGCAAGGAGAAACCGCGGAGATCTCGCGGGAAGGATACCGAGGCTGCGGAGGGGGAGACAACGCAGATCCCTGCAGCGCGGGAATCCAAGGCGGACGCGATTCCCGCTGGCGGCCGGCACGCCGCAGCCTCCCCGCTCACCCCGCCTACGCCCAACCGAGGCAACCGCGAGAGACCAGCTAGCGACGAGGGCGCACCACCCCCGCCCAATCCCAGGACCCCGTAGAGCTGCGCGGAAGACGACATCGCGATCTAGCCCTAAGTTCTGCGCCGCGTAGCGACGACAGGTGCGCGCCGAGCTGCGCAATCTCCAAAATCGATGACAGATCGATTGTTGCGCATTCTTAGGATGATGACGTCACTAAGGATTAGCGTGACGCGATCAGCGTTGCGGCCGATCGGCCATCTGAGATCACTCTAGTTCTGGCAATCGAGCAGGGAGGTGGCGTTGCGCTTGAATAAGTTAGGAATATCAGAGGTTGTAAAAAAGAAAAAAGAAGTTCGTTGGGTTGCGAGGCATGATGGACGGGCACCGACATGAGGGAGTTGAGAGCTTCATCTTCTGGATGTGGAGCGGTAAGCGTTGCTAACGTTCTCGCGATCGAATTCCAAGAGTAATTGAGCGAGGGCTTGTCCGAGAAAGAATAGCCGTTTGTGATTTGCGTGTAGAAAAATCCTCGAAATTCGTTTGCCGATTATTTCGGTTGGTGACTGTTCAGAACAACCTTGTGAAGTCAACTTGTCGGTCGAGCGCCTTACAACTCACGCACCGCAACAAGCGTTTCACGTTTTCCAGTCGCGCGCCACAGAAGAAAGCGTTACGTCACACGCGCCGCTCACGCCACCCACGCAGCCGAGCGCGTCCCGCAATCAGCCAACGTGCTCTCCCGCTGTTGAAGACCAACCGAGGCTGCGATAAGAGACCACCGATCTCACCGATCGGCAGGATGACTTCGGTCTCGCCGGAATTGACCAGTTATACTACCTACACTGCTACGCTACGCTTCAGTCACAGACCAGCACGCAGACTTTTTGGACAACTGCATGACGGACTCTTTTCAACTGGCAACAGCCAGCCCAACAAAAAGGGCAAGTTCCCTCAACCAACCAGCTCCTTGGGTGCTTCGACCTGTGGTCCTCCGACGCCAGTGTTGCCAGTCCAAAATTTCATTTCGGATTGGACGGTGGCGAGAAAACGTACTAAAACGTAACGAACGAGAAGAGAGGGAAAGATGCACGAAATGTTTACGTATATACCCAGGTAACAATTTAATCTTTTGACATGAATGTGACGTCTTTATTGTGATGATCCTGATACGTTCAACCGTAAACGTAATCTTTACGTAATAAAAGTAGAACTAACATATCGGAAACGTAAACTCCATATAACGACAATCCATCACAGCCACACCAGCGTGTTACGTAAAGTATATGCTATGGTGTATATGCGATAATACTTTCCATAGAAATGATGTAAGACATACGGACCGTTTGTACATAACGTATATGGAACAGTGTAACATTTACTTTACATATTTGAGGAATCAAGTGTGACGTAACTAACATAACGTACGCAAGCTGTAACCGCAATCTGCCGCATCTACGTTACAGCGTATCTTTGATTGTACCATCCCTTGAAAGAGACAGCACGGATACATAACTTATGTGCGCATAAGCGCAACGTATACCGAGATCTACGGCTCCTATGTTTCTGCGTATCTGCTACTGCGCCATCTCTGAAAGTGGAAACATAACCTCGAACATATAACCTGCAAGTTCTTATAAGTGAAGCATAATATTATGCAGACGCGTCGTGTGTTTTATTTGTGACTTGAATACCAATTACTAATAAATATAATATCAGGTAATTCGTTACTATAAATATAATATCAGGTAATTAGTTTATATTTTTCTTATTCAAGCCGAGTCGTCGGTTTAATCGACTCTGTTTAGTGAGTGAATTTGTATAAAAACCACGAAAAAAATTAAGGAATCGAAAAACTGGATACTTTGACGAGTATTCGAGCGTTTTACGGTACTGTATCTCTTTATAAATGAAAACGCTCAATCTTCTGATAAACATATAATAGGTAAAGGTATAAATTTTGAATCAGCCAAAAGTGTTTTACAATTAGATGAAAATATTCACTCATTTCCCCTCTGCCAAAATAAATTGTACACAACGTATTGCAGGTACCAATTATTTGTTATAGGTTATATATATTTTTCCTATGAAGACGATTAGTTTCCTCTGCAAAAAGTTCAAAATTTTGTCTGGGTTCACGATTTGAAGAATATATTATACTTAATTAGTATGCGATACTTGGGGTCTAAGCTAATTTTTTGTAATGGTTGTGATAGCTAAATTCAAATAACATATCATTATGCTAATGCGGTTGATGAGCATTTCAATGCATTCGATCATTTTCACAGGATATTATATATCGGAAGATGCCCAAGATTGGAAAGGAGATTACTATTCTGTCTACAAGGCAGCGAAGACGATTAATTTTAACAGAAGCTAAGAAATTGAAAAAAGTGCTAAAAAAAGTAAGCTCAAAAACTAATAGTGAAAAATGTGAGCATAATTTGAATGACAATAGCTCAGAAAATACAGATCCTAATGTTGAAGTATCAGAGGCAGGGTATTCAGAATATAATTTTCTCGAGACAGAACAAAGCAGTCCAGCTAGAGACGAAAACTTCAATGGTGAGCCTGATACTAGCGGTAGCGGTAGTTATTTCACAAAGAATACTGAAGATTGTGAACAGCATAGAAACAAAAATAATTCTGATATCTATACGGAAATTCAGAATTGGGCTATTGAATCATCAATAAGTCAAAACCATCTGAGCAATTTGTTGAAAATTTTGAAGAAATATGGACATGATTTGCCATCTGACGCAAGGACTTTTATGCAAACACCAAAAAATATAAAAACTACCAGTATGTCACCGGGTAACTATTATCATTTTGGTTTGGCCAATGCTTTAACTAAATCTGTTTTGAAGTATTATGCGCCTAAAGATTTTCCATCAGTAATCAAATTCAATATTAATGTGGATGGTCTACGTTTAACGAAAAGCTCTGGAAGCCAGTTTTGGCCAATTTTAACGGCTATTGAAGCACCTTTTCATACTCAGCCTTGCGTCGTTGGCATATACCATGGCAATGAGAAACCTCTGGATTGTAACGACTTCTTGAAATATTTTGTCGAGGATGCTTTGAAGGTTTGTGAGTCGGGTATACAAATAGAAGGCCACAAAATATCATGTGAACTGAATGTCTTCATATGCGATGCACCTGCGAAAGCCTACATCACTGGTACCAAAGGACATAACGCATACTTTGGATGTAGCAAATGTATGCAAGAGGGTAAATTTAAGGCAAATCGTGTGACGTATCCTGAAGTTGATGCTACTTTGAGAACAGATGAATCATTCAGATTGAAAGTCAACGAAGAATATCACAAGAAGCGATCCATTCTCGAAGACTTGAAGATAGGAATGGTGAGCCAGTTCCCACTGGATTATATGCATCTCTTATGCCTTGATATCATGAAAAAGCTGCTTCAATTCTGGGTAAAAGGAAGAAAAAATGTGCGGATGACTAGTGCACAATCGAAGGCGGCCTCCGATTACTTGATGTCGTTAGCCGCAACATTATCTAAAGAATTTGCAAGAAAGCCGAGACCGTTAGAGCAAGTCGATCGATATAAGGCAACGGAGCTAAGACAACTCTTACTCTATACTGGACCGATAATATTTAAAGAACATTTAGATAAAGACAAATATTATCACTTTCTTAGCCTCAGTGTCGCTGTACGAATTTTATCCAGCGAAAAATATTCTACTACACTGATAGACTACGCACGGAGCTTATTGATATATTTTGTATCAAATTATTCACGGTTGTACGGTGCAGAACATATTTCTCACAATGTTCACAACTTAATCCATATTTGTGACGATGTACAATCACTCGGCCCTCTCGAAAAGTACAGTGCTTTTAAATATGAAAATTTTATGCAAAAAATTAAGAAAAAAGTTGAAACATCGAACAAACCCTTACAACAATTTATCAACAGGGTCCACGAAGAAAATGAACTGAAAATAAATCCTGCACAAAGAGAGTATCCGATTATAAAATTTGCCAGCACCGGAGAAGACAGTGAGGGTAGACGATTTATAAAGTCAGTAGAGTATGAAAACTTCTTCTTGGGTACAAAAAAAAGTGATAACTGTGTTCTTTTACGCAATGAAAACATATAGCCGTCAACCGTATTTTCCTCAGAAAGAACAAAATATTTTTGTACGGAAAAAAATATCGGGATTCTAAATTATTCTTCGATAAGCCCTGCGACTCTTCGAAAGTCGGTATTAATGTAGTAGATGAGGAACGTTACGAATTCGTTGTGATTGAGGCCAGACACATTGAACACAAGTGTTTGAAAATACCCATAAACGAGCGAGATAGTGTCGTATTTCCGATGGTTCACGAGATTTGAATTTCCGACGCGTAATTAAACAAGCAGTTCACCTATGCGAGCCTACCCTGCGCGCGCAGGCTCCTATACGTAAGCACCACGTTGTAACGCTCTTACAAGCCGAGCTTCAACAAGTCTCACACGTGCGTGTACGGATCTCACCACGCGGTTTGCAAGGTACGTACCGAACCGATAATCCTTTATTTCTCTGTTTTGTTTCAAATTTTCACATTTAATCAGCTTACAGATAAAATCGACTCAATTTAGTTCTGGATCTAGGTTACCACTTATGGTATTTGCTACCTACTTACGTTTCTATAATCTATACATTTTTGCAACTCGTGTGCAACCGATAATAAATTCGTCTCGCATATATTACGCATTCCCCGCAGATTCAAATAGGCAGTAATTGATCCCAAATGGAAGAAATTCCTGATCAATATTAAATTTGGCAAATGTATGTAGGTACTTTACCGTAAGAGAAAAAATCGTACTATTCTCGAAATGCACGTGCGATATATTATATGCAAATGATATATTGTTAGCGCGATTGGAGAGATGAAAATCTGTGGTTTCGATTTTCTTAATTTTACAGAAGAAGATATTTCGAAAAATCCCTTGGTTTTCATTAAAATTCAATGATCATAACCCGGCGACTATTCTTCAAGTTTTCAATATAAATAATGGAAGTAATTGAGTACATTGTTCGATGAAACTTATTGTTGAGATCCATTAAGATTTACAATAGATAGCAATAGAGCATCTAATTGAGGTAGGGAGGTTATGATAGAATGAATTAGATATCCAATTAATGTTTCTACTACATGACTCGACGTCTTCCTCAGAAATTCAGAATTTTATATTTTGATATTGACAAATATAAAGTTTTTAGTCCTCAAAGGAAACTATCGACCATGTTTTAGCGATGTCGATTGCATAACTTGGGTCTTTCGTTGCCACCCTGCTTGATCTCAAGTGATGAAATTCATTGTTAATAATATATTGTTCTATACTTTTGTTATCTAGTGAATTCATTTACTGACAATGACTCTGACTGGGCCATATGCTGTCGTTACGTTTCTCGACGAAGATGATTTTAGTGATGGGGACGATCGTGATTTTAGTGATATAACGTCCGAAGTTCCAAGTACATGGCTCACTGCTACCGAAACTGAGTGTTGGTGGCCGAAAACGGCAGACGTAAAATCATACATAACAAAACGAAAGCCCCCTGTAAAAGACAGTAGAAAGTGGACACTCTGCCATGTTAAATTTGAAGGCTATAACGGTAAATAATTGTATAAACTGCATGTAATAGGCCCCCTTGCTTTTGTGAACTCAATTGAAAATGAAGTGATCGTCTAAAGCTCCGTGATATACTGTAGAATGCTTCGTGTTTATGCCAAAAAAAAACTATGCAATTTAAAGTACTTGAATGTCATTGAGCGTTTGAAAAAATCTTCCAATCATGATAATTTAGCAGATCGTAATATGATTCATTTATTCGATTAATAGCGTAATGTAACAAGCTAGGTAGACATAATTGAATATTTACAATTCTCACATTTACAGAAAATTTGGAGAAAGCTCGGTCTGCGGCTGCAACTAAAAAATATGAAAGTGAGAGTAGCTCAAGTCAAAGTCAAGGTGATAAACCATATCTTAGAAAAAGGAAACAGCCGCTTCCTCGCGTAAGGGAAGAATCTATCCGATAGGGAAGATTCGCCTGACAGTGAACATCCCACAACAACCTCGATGCCAGAGCCACCGAAACTTGATAAAAAGAAGAATATGAAACCTTCCGTTAAAAATCGATCCACTGATATACCTGATCAGACGGATATTCAAAAAAAAAAATCATCCCCTGATATACCTAATCAGACAGATATCCCAAAGTCATCAAAACGAAGCCAAACAAAGAATAGTAATCCACTATCAGACTCTCAGACAATAATAGACATTGAGCATTTACCCATTGATTTAAACTCGACTAATACGAATACTATTAGTATCCCCCCGGCACGAGCGAAACATATCGTAGGGAAAGATACCAACCTATCGTCAATACCTCATGCATTTGAGTCTTGGCCCATCGATATTGTAGTAGATGATTTTGACATAAATGCGGATAATGGAACTGCAGGTACATATATGGATAGTATTTTTTTATACAAGTTCCTAAAGGTGGCATGTGTGCATGAGTGGTCTATGATTTGGATTTAGTAGTGTAGAATAACCTTAATGAATGATAATTGGGTACCGTCAAATTTTTTATTTGGTTGATAAGCGTATTTTTTTTTATCTACAGACTTTCCAAGCAGTACAAAAAGACGCGGTGATCCTTCCCTAAATGCTAGTGCTTTACACCCTTCTGCTCATCAGGGTCTAGGAGGGCACTCAATATTATTTGACGGTAGTCTCCCTGACTTATGTAATAGTACGTATATGAGAAATTGCGACATACGCAATGCAAATTTTCTTGGATCAAAATAATATTCATGGTTCACAATGGAAGTACATGGGCTCGAGTACAATACGATTATTTTGCTTTCAGATTCTCAGGAAAAGACAAGAATACTCATAGAAGGTAACCTTGATTCGTTTTTAAAAAATTTTAGAGTGACCAAGTCCTGCTTGAATTTTGTATTCAGTTTCGATTACGTATTTGTGTTTGTACAGAAAAATTCTCGGCATTAACCACACTATTGGCTGAGATGTTGGTCACTCAACAATTAGTGGATCGACGTTTAGCTGAGATTGAAAAGAAAGTGGGTCAACATGGAACTGTAGGTCACGGAAAAAATTTTAAAAAGGTTACAGACGATCTTCCATTCAAAAACACTGCTGATATACAAGCGTTTGAAAACAAATTGGCTGATGCAGATTTTTGCAGTACTTTTGTGAGTGATTCATGATGTATTTTTACTAGGGAATTAGCAAGTAGACCTGCTCATTCAATTTTGGACAGAATTGTTTCTTTTCGTATTCTTAAACATTAACAGACGGTTGAATCAACTGAAAATCAAAAATGTCTCCAATTATTCTTAGATTATGGTAATAAATGTATTGTAAAAAATTCAACTCTGATGAGAGTGTGTGTGTAGGAAATTTTTCTGAAGAGGTACGGCTGGGAATCTTAATCACTTTTATTGTATCATGGGAAATTCATAGCAAGAGTATTACGATTTGTCTTTTTCTAGTCATTCAAAGATTCAAAAGCCGACTATTTCGGCAAAATTTCTAGCGAGTTTCTCTCAAAATATCCTTTCGAAGCAACGACCGTTGAATATGTTCCTATGAGAATTGATCGGTCATGTACAGGCATTTTTTTACAAAATATTTGATACATAAACTTTCCAAATGAAAATGATTATCTTTATGGTAATATTGTTACTCTCAGGTAAAGTATGTTGCACAAATTGGCGGGAACAGTGCCAAAGAAAATACTTTGAGAATATTGCGACAAGTATTCACCAACGACTTCGCTAAAGACGCTTCATGGTGCGGTCTGAGGGCCTATTTTCAACTTTCAAATTTGAAAGTCACAGCAGCCATCAAAGGTTAGTGTGATTATTAAAGCTACATTCACAGAACAGTGAGTAGGCATCAATACGACACTAACTTGTATTTAACTCTACAGATGGAGTGAGACTGTCATACACCTGTACAGATAAAGAATTTGAAGATACGGTGTCAGAATGGTTCCGCCAAGCTAAACAGCGGTTCAAGAGAGAGAATACAAAAAAGAACGGAGCTCAACCACATCCTGCAGCTAATAATTAGTACAGATGATGACGCGCTAAACCATGACAGTTTCCATAAGATGCCCCAAACAGATTTATGGGGTACTGTAACGCTAAGCCTTTTCGGGCCCCTCGTCGAGCGCCGATTTGTAACGCTAAATTCTGTTACGTTCGGATGAGGACTTACCGTTGACACTTTGGCGCGATTCTTTACTTATCCGCAATATCAAACTACAACAAAATAATTACGTTGGGTGCCAGACGCGGTAGCGTCGATTTTCAAATAATAATGCAAATCAATAAAATTAACACAAAACCGTACAAAAGGGATAAATAGAGAACCCGTTGTATGGCTGGCTAGGCACAGGTACGATCGCGTACATCCCGGTAGAGTGGCGGAGTTCAAGGCAGCTAACAGTAATTCCAGAATTAAAGAAAATGACAAAATAAAGAATAAACTCCAGTTAAAAGGAAAATGAATAAGTCAATCGATCATATATTGTCGAGAAGGTTACATAAGTGAGACAGGCAAATAAGGTGGTATCGATAGCGGTAGTTAATAAAATAAATAATCGTTGTTCACAAAAATATCGGTAGAATAGCAGTAAACGGTAGCTTTAACACGAGAGACGGTAGTTAACAGAGAAAAATAGACGTAGGCCGAGAGATGCGATATAATGCAAGAGTTGACTTAAAACTACACGTCACTGGGCGACGTGGTCTTACCCAAGTTGCAAATGACGCTACGAAAATTATTATTCTGTTAATTAGAACGAGAGAGCTTTACTGCGATCGGTAGAAAACAACGTAACGGTAGTTCGGTAGATGATACGTCAAATTTACCATAAATTATAACCAAGATGAGAGATTGACATTCAGTAACAATTTACCAAGTCGGCAAACGATCGACTAGGTAGCCTTCGGTAGAATTATTCATACGGTAGATTCGATAATTTATAATCATTACATACTTGAGGAATTAAATAGTGAATTCCTAAACATAACTTTTGAGAGAATACCAAAATACAAAGTTATGAGAGTGAGAGAATTTCGGAGAGTTTACAAAATAGAGAAATATACTGAAATACACCGCAATACAAAAGAATGATTCACAGAACTTAATCTAACAAAATACGGAAAAATAAATAACAGGCAGAAATAGTATAAAATTGTCAATAGTAATAAAGAAAAATGCGGTAATATCTAAGGGTGATTCTACGCTCGCTTGTACTCCAAGGAACTCGATATACGATACAATAGGCACAAAAATAAATAAAAATATAATAAGCAATAACGGAAATAAAATACAAGGCACACTACTATTACAAGAAGAGTATGGAATAAAATATGAAGCCAATAGGGCTCGAAATACGATAGAAAATACGGAAGCAAGATAATAGAGATTCACAAATAATCAGAAAAGTCATAAATACAGGAAGAGTAATTATTTTTTGGCAGCTACGAGGTCGCTCAGATACGAAAATAATAAGTTACTGAAATCATGCAGCCACACGGAAGTCGTGGACCATGATTCACACAAAACGGCATCACACGATGCAACCAAGAAACAATAAATATAATATTAATGACCGAAATCATGCAGCCACACGGCGGCTTACTGCAACTTTAACCGTGGACCATGATTCACGCAAAGTCGATAAATACTATGAGAAAGAATAGAAATTATGAGCAACTTCGTAACAGTACAACTCAAAGGCAGAAGCCTTACCTTGACGGTTGATCTCAGGCACACAAACTGATTCTAATTTAAATTATACTGTACAATAGCAAAACGGGGAAGGAAAGGAAAAAGAAGGAAAAGAGTTTAGAAGGATAAAGGTACTCGGTAGAATAGACGGTAGAACGATAGCGGTAGAATAGACGGTAGGACGGTAGCGGTAGAATGAAAAGGTGTCGGCAGCTTAAATCGGTAGAAAGGTCGGGAGAGTAATTGGAAAATCGAAGCTGTTCCTCAACAGGTCGAGCGTAGAATAGCAGGTCGTAGTTCAGCTCGCCGATCTCGCGGTTGTCGTGAGGTGATTCTTCTTCTTTGATTGGTCGGTTGACCCCCACCGCAAATAGGCTATCCCCCTGTGGCGAATATCGGTTACTGCGTGGTCATACGTTTTCCAAAAATTACCGCTAGATGTGGTGTAATGTGCTGCTCGCGATTTCGTCGTTGACACCAACTCGTATGGTTTCGTAGTCGCTTCAGTTTACAGTCCAGGCTGCCTATCATCGGGGACTTCTTTGACAGAGGCATACACAGGGTGCCTCTCGGTCAAAGTTACCGGGTGGAGAGTGACGCTTCATTGTTCACCTCCACCGGCTTTTGTACAGGCAGTAGCTAGCTGCCTGTACCTGAGGTCGTGCAGTCAGACGGTTGGCCAAACCGTGGACAACGACCCACACAATTGGTCCCTGTCGATAGGAAGGCAGCGTCGATCCTCAGAACGATGGCTTTATCAACCTGAACGTAGTGGTTTGGGGTCGGTCCGGCACCAGGCCGGTAAGTCGGAGGATGGCAGGCTACGGTCTGCCCTTCGCGCCATCCTTACGGCATCCGTTAGAGTTGGCGGCTGGTTCCTCTTCGAGGAACGGTGCCCTCGGCCGCCGGGAGGATTTTTATCTCCCTGTTCACCGGCAGTCGAGGCGATACGGAAGGTTCGGGTGGATGCTACCCCAGGTGTATATAAAGGTGCACCAAGGTAGCCAGTGTAGTCTGATGAGACCGTCAGTAGGCGAAGTCGTCGAGAGCTGCAAACGGTAGCTAGTGGTCCCTTGTTGGCCGTAATCGTTGTCGTCCAAGTACCTTGTTAGCTCGCGCCGAAGCGCGAAATAAAGAATTTACAAAAAAGAATTAGTTAAAAGTAGTTATTGCCTATTTTGTATCGAGTTCGGTTGGAGTACCCTGCTGAGGACGCGTAAACTAAAAATAATAGCGGTTGTGTGCCCTTGTGACGGGCGATTCTGAAACGCCACGTTACAGTACATAAGAAGGAGATGCAGGTCTCATTTCCCCATTATCTTGCCTCGTCTTCGTACCTTTCTAAATATCTAACGTTTACTTTGGTAGTCTATACCAAACAATTAAAGACCTGGAAAGTACAAAGTACAAAGATTTATTTTATAGTTTATTCGTGTTCAACGTTGAGAAAATTTTTTACTTAGATTATTAAGATTAAAAAAAACAAATTTGATTGATGAAATATTATATAAAATGAGCTACGTGCTCATATTGTCATAGATACACGTACAGTGTGGTCACAATAGAAATATTACACGTAGTATTTGGACATTTTTTTTCACTATTTAAACTTTTTCTATTTCTTTCACTCTATTCAATATCGACGATTACGTTAATTGTGAGAGTTTTTCTGGCCTTATCAAAACAAACACATCGTCCAGTTACGAGATTGTGATAATTTAACCAATAGAATAACAGAGGAAAGCACTGAAGTGTTCGTGCCTTGAAATAGTTTCAATACTATGCCCATCAATGAAGTATAATAAATTAGTAGATGACTAAATAAGTTTGAAGAAGAAAAGTATACATACACTCGACCGCTTCTAACAGCAAGACCCTAACTCACGAGCTCCGCTTGTAAAGACTTATCTCAGGCACTCTATATAGTCCGATTACAGAGATCGCTATTTTCGGAGCTCCTAAGGTCTTTATAACCGGAGCTCGCGAGTTAGGGACTTGCTGTTAGGAGCGGTCAACATGAACTTCAAAGTTCACTTAGTAATGATCTACTATACACAAAGGTATGGCTTCTCTACTTCGCTACTTTCTTAATTTTTTGAACATTAATGCTTATTATTCACTTTGTTTGATGAAACGTTTTTTTTTCTCCTCCATGTACTATATTTCGACACATATTTCATATCTTTCATAATATTAATATATATACTCAATCAAATAAAGGCCTAAATAATAAAATATAATATTAAGATAAACTATTTCTGTGATGTGGATTAGGTAATACAAGAATCAAACATTCAATAAGACTGTAAAATGAAATTATTCCTAATATCCAATTAAGCTTTTGAATTTATGTTTGTGTGTTAAATAGATATATACGTATGAGAATTAGTACAAATGTACGATAAGATCTTTGTATGCTCTATTTATGAGCAAGTCAATAAGTAATACATAATATAATAAACGAGAATACTATATCTCACAGAACAATAGTTATATACTTGATACATTTATGGATAATTGATCGTGATGTATCTGATACCTACCATCATTTCCTGAAACACCTTAGCGACATGGAGGCCATGTAACTCCGATTTCAAGCGGTGCATGATTGCTATGTAGCCTTAACGTAACATTGTGACGTCTCTGTTCTGCCAAAATCACGCTTCAGCAACGTAACTAGCATGTAGCCATTCAACACGATCGTGACGAAACTGTAGCATGATATGTGGCGGACATTTTAGAGTGCCTGGACCATTACATTCACGTTTCATACAACATACCTGTGATATTCACGGAACTAAGTGTAACATAATTTATATGTGTTTGTTACGAAACTATGTTGCCTGGGTATAGTTGTGAGTCGATAAGTTATCGGTAAACTTCATTTTTATCCACTCCCCCGAAGTATTAAATTGTTTTTGTAGCGATTGGTCTTATTTTCTGATGTTTATTTCTCTGACGGTGTTAACAGACGGACACGGTCATCACCCCCTAAACCCTAAACGTCTCTCGGTCACCCCTGAAAATCCTTCAAATACCACCCATTCTGCAAATCAAATATAAAATACTTAAATACAGTTTTTCACAAAGCAGTGTTGATATATCAAACAGTCCTGATAAGTCAGTACCATTTTCTACCATTGATCTTCCCAATGCGCTCGTGGCCGAATGGCGAAAGGCCTCACTATCATCGCGAAGGTTCAGTGTTCGAACCTCTCAATTAACTTTTTTTTTTTATCCATGGGTGAATATAAGTTGGTGATATGAGAAATGCGAACGGTTACAACTCTTTAATTGCTAAAAAAATAATAATTCATTTATATTCAGCATTGTATTTGAAAAAAAGGAAAAAGGGGAAAACTCGGAAGCGACCACTGATTACTGAACTATCGTTTTTGGAACCAGAAAAAGCTATATCACGTACATATTTATGATCATGCGGTTTGGCGATCAATTTTTTGACAAATAAATAACGAATATTAACAAAACGTGGTTTTCATTACTTCATTTTTTCACATACTTTATTGTCAGTGTCTGTAATGGAAACGTAATGCTTGATGAGACAGAACAGAGCTGGAAAGTTGAAAAACAAGTATTAACATGAAAGAGCTAAAAACGTTTCACCCCAAGTGATAGAAATAAAAACGGGAACAATTATTTTAATTTTGATATCAGTGAGGATTGAGGCTTCCACGTGTAACACAAATTATTGTTCAACGCCTCTTTAGCATGGAGAATGCTTTCGCACGTGCCGACATAAAGGCGATTTCGTATTTCACTCTTTATCAAGTCAAGTTGGGAAGAAACTCTCTCAGCTGCCGCCGAAGAATGTGGCAAACAGAGTATCCCCTTAACTAATTTTGTCAAGTTTGGGAACATTGGAATGTCCAATCGAGAGTTCAACTTGAAAATATTAGTCCAAAAATCTTCGATGGGAGGATTTTTTTTTGGCTTCCATTTCTTCCAAATCCGACAAAAGTCGCCACTCACTATTCAATTTTTCTATGTCATCCACGAGGTGTGGGAAAAACTTGAGTGCTTGTGTGGCAATACTGCTAATCTCTCCAGACAACACTATGCGCGGATTGAAATAGCTTACAAAAGATAAAACCGGGTCATCGAAATTAAACCTTCGTTTGATCTGTTCCGCGAGCATCACATAAAACCCCAAAGCATGCACTCTGAAGTTGTGCAACTCGTTTCGATCGATATTTTCGTTTGACATTAATATTTCAGCTTTTGCTCCGAAATATATTTTCTCCAATGCAATGAAATTTCGTGGATCAGTGACTTCAATGTTTTTAATCGGAACACGATCCAGATATTACTTTTTCACGTAATTCCTCAAAATGTTTCGGAACAAATCGGAAACTCTTTTCAAAAGAAGATGTAGTTGCGGTTTCTCCGCTTGAAACTCTCGATTCAATCGATTTACACTTTCGAGAATGTAAGAGAGAAAAGTATAATATACTTTGAAAATGGGATTTTTTAATTGATTCCAAATCGCTTGCGTTGCAGGCAAGTCATCTTCGAAGCACTAGTGCGTGAAAAAAAGGATCAAAGCTTCCCAATTCTGTAACACCCGATCAACAGCAGCCTAGATTGAGGAAAAAAATGCCAAGTTTGAGGTTGAGAAAGTACAGAAGTAAACAAATAAGCAGTCGAGACAATGCAAAATTACATGCACACTCCTGAACACAACCGATGTAACGCACTTACTTGAAGTGACAACCACCGCGTTGCACTCGGGTGCAACAGTTTGCGAGGTTTCAGTTCTACGAATATCTGAAACTCTTGTAATCTTCCAGATCGATTGCTGCTGTGCGAGAAGTAAGAATAGACTGCTCGTATCAAATCTTCTAAACTTCTTGGCAACTTTTTAGCTGCAGCTGAAGAGCCCAGATGAAATGAATGAGAAACGCATCCAAGGACGAACAGATGTGGTATTATTGCTTTGAAGCGGGCTTGTACTCCGTTGATATTTCCCATCATTACAGATGCGTTGTCAGCCGCCAAACCGATCATATATGTCACCGGAATGTTCTTCTCTTTGAAAAAATTGCAGATTGCGGTAAAGATATCATTCGCAGTGCAGGATTGTACTTTTATCAGCCCCAAAAATCTATCCTTGCATTCGTCATTATCGTAAAATCTCACTACGATAGCAAGTGATTTTTCTGTGTTGATATCGGTAGTTTCGTCGATTATTATCGAAAAAACACAATTTTTCAACTTTTCCGAAATGACTGATATCCGTTCCTTGGCGATCACGTCTTTTGTTAAGTTCGTAGCTTTTGTTCGGCAGCATTTTATCGCTTTTGCTATTTTCGAATCCGGGCATACAGACGCAACCAGCTTCGGCAAATGATCCATTAAGAGGAACGGCAAATTGTGTTCGTGCAAAAACATCGTGAGCTTCAATTCAGCCGATTTAACCAGTTTCTCCTGATGTTTTTTTTCGTCGTTAAAATGGTCACTAATCTTGACGGTCCTCTCAGCTTTTCTCATATTTTCTATATGAAAATCAGTAACCTCATGTCGTGTTAAGTGAGTGAACCCACCATTAATCGTTTTGAGACACGCCGTGCAGAACGATTTGTCCGACTTTTTTTCCAACCATGGAAAACCGTGTTGCCAGCTGTCCTTGAATCTTTGTTGGTACGATTTACGTCTTTTCTTGGAGGGTTCTTCGACACAATGATCTGATGCATAGGAATCTTCAGCTAGACCAGTTGTAGTGTCAGTATCAGTTGTCGTACTTTCTGAACAATCAGAATTCTTTTCGGCATCGGCATACCTGCTAAAATCATCATCGATAAGTTTTGGATCGAAACAGCAGTATTTTTGTAGGGCGAATAGGACACACAAAACGGTCATAATAGATTGAGCAAAATTTTCATGATACTTTTTATTTTATGATGACAATATATTTCTATAGAAAAAAAATCAAGTCATACATACTTATTTACTGACACAACAGACAGCTGATTAATTGACGATATCGGAGGATTCGAAGGACCAGCCTTCTCAATTTCCGATGAATCAACATCGTCTATCTTTCGTCGAGGAACGAGAAATCTGGGAAAAATGTTGACGGGTATTTTTTTTATAAAAACGAGCAGAAAATCAAGTCAAATATTCTATATACTAATGAAAAAGGTTACTTACCGTCTCATCTGTGGACATTCGTTTAATACCGACTCGGATGAGAGTTTGTTTCCGCATTCGCTACCCTCACAGTCACAGTCCTCACACTTTGACCAGTCATATCGAAGATCTCGATATTAGTTCTAGCATTCGCCAAAACACAACAAAGAATAAAAGTCAATTGTCACTTTGTCGTTCGTTTGTCGTTTGTCGTCGGCGCCGTCGGCGGCTCGGCTCGGTGCACTCACTGTTTACGAGTGAGGATTGGTCAATCGTTGCCAAAGAAGCGCTCATGTGCCTGCACGGCAAAAAAGTAAGCTCAAGATGAATTTTGCCATCAGCGCCATCTACTGGCGCGATCTACTTTTTCAAACGTAATAGATCGGCTATCGGCGTACTAGCGTACTAAATCCTATACAAAGGTAACAGATCTGTTACAATTGTAATAGAGTGGCAACACTGTCCAACGCCGCCTAGTTCTCCAGAGAGCCGCTACCTGCCGCCACCGAGGACCACACCGATTCGTCGCCAAACCTCATCGCTGAAGCCTCCACCGCGGTGCAACAAAACCCAGACAATTTCTTCACTAGCGTGGCAACCAAATTACTGATCACTTTGTATATATGTAAATAAAACTATAAATAAATGGGGTGTACAACAACATAAACAAATAACTCATCTTTGAAACCACAGCGATCTACTCCTTCCACGCGGCTCGGTCATATAGCTAACAACAAATAGCAAACAGTGACCGTAGCCTGAGTTGCGCGTACCAAAGTAGAGCCAACTCCGAATGATCGTAAAAATCGAGTCGAACCACGTTTTGAGCCGAGGCACTATTGTCTCGAATTTGAGTGTAACCAAATTCGGTTACACGGGGTCACATCAAATCAGTACGATAAATTATCCTTTCTCGTGTAGGTCGCGAGTCGTCGAAAGGGGAGCGTTCAAATTCGCGAATCAGGGGGTCCGCACTCGAGTGTGGAGAGCTGAGATAGAATAGTTCCCAGCTGAGGGAGCTTAGCCATGATGGCGTTGTATGCGCGCTCGGCAATAAGTATAGTTTAGGCCTATCAAAATATACATGAATATACATTGTATTAAAAAAAAGTTCCTGTAATGTCTAAATATTTAAAATAAATAAATAAGAAATGTCAATGTCTTATTTTTGTGATTAAATAATTGATTTAAGTAGTAATTAATTATAATAAGTAATAATAAATAATTATTGCACCCAATAATCGTAATAACGGTTGTTCATGAAATTCCCCAAACGCAGTTTATATACACAATCTCGCCATGCCCTAGCGTACTCGTTCCAGCCGTATGGACAGAGCGCGAGACTTTTGACTCTACGTACGTCGGTTCAAATCTCTCTTTTGCTGTTATTTTTTTTTTTTTTTTACTTATTGATTGATTAAATTATTTGCAGCAAAATATTAGTGATGACATATAATTTTCGTTTCAGGAAATATATCTATATTTTTTTTGCAATGACTGTAATTCTAAAACAAAACATCTATAATTTTTTTTAAGAAAAGGAAAGAAAATGGATTATTAATAAGCCGAAAAAGAAAATGCACATTCAGAAAATTGAATAATGTTCATGTGCATTTTTTTAATTTTAAGTTTGTGAATTATCAATCCATTTATTCGTGATTTAAAAGTTATTTTTATATTTTCTGTAATCACATTCGTGTATTTTAAATGGTTTCTGTTTAGAAATTTTTTTATTGCCTCAATAGTCAATAAATATCTGAATGTAATAAATTATTAAATCCTTACTATCACTATTGTCTTTGACAAAGAAATTTTACTATTCTTTGTTTCATCCAGTTTACCTGCAAGTACCCGTAATTACTCGTGATTATACCGGGACAATCTCTTGAAACTATACATATAATGCGCATGCGCGAGTTTTATCGGCTGCTCGGGCAGGTTGACCACTCCGAGTTTCAGCTGTCAAACTCTGTTTCTGGCGGCGTTGTAGTTCATACGAATTTTTGAGGTTAGAATCTTAAACAGTCGAGGTAGTGACTCGGAAAGTTGATGCTAATGCCCTTTGAAAATTGGCTTTATTCAACTAAAATGAGAAATCTGTTAAAATGTTGGGTGCTTGGAAGAAAGGCAGCAGGTAGGTTCGAACACTTTATTTGATCATTTTTATTATTTCGTACATTAGAAATAACAATGGAATTTTTATCTATCAACAGGTGATACGGCTAAAATAATTACATCTCTGATATTCACTGTTATCTGCCCATTCAATTTGTCAGACGTACAAAGATCATCGCCACTTTCAAGCAACTAAGCAACTTTCTCACTCTTTTGTGATTTCAGGCGGTAATATTGAATTTTATCACTTTCGAAAATGAGACATTAAACCGAGCGTTCAAGAAATTTAAATATCTCACTATCTGTAACGGAACCGTGACTCTTTTTTTTCTTGAAAATAGTTCAACAAAATTTACGAATAGTCGATAGTCAATGTATTTTTCTGATTAACAAATTATTGCTACTACTATTTAAAATTTCCGAATGATTATCAGAATTTATTTCGCAAATTTTCAATGATGTTCGATTAAATAAATGAAGGGAACCTAATACTCAAGTCGAAAATTCAAGTAATATTAGATTTCTGTATTTCATGTTAGTGCGGTTCGAAACAAAGAAAATCTAATCGAAAGCGTAGAACTCAGGAATGTAAATCACATCCTGTGACACAAGTTGAAAATCAAGTTTCTCAAAATGCGCCTCAATGTCACAATTAGCTTCAAGGACAATCATGTTTTAGAGTAATGTCAATTTTAAAGTAATGTAAAGATTGTGTCCCTTGTTCCATCAAAATAAATGAATATCTAATTTTTAACAAAGTTTACGAAGATTTTTTTCCAAATAATTTAATCCGATACAATATCTTGTTCATAGTCCTCCGAACATCACCTTCTAACAAGGATATTTGGAAAGAGTCCCTTTGTTGCCGAAACCATTATAAAATTCTTGGTTTTCAATTCGAGCTATTGAATAACTCTGTGTTTCAGGTTCCATTTTCAGTCTCAAAATGCGATTTTTTTTGCTCCAGATAATGCTAACATGAAATGCAGAAATAATTGCGGTACATGAAGATTCACAAGCTTTCAGTCTTAGCGTAGGACCCTATAAAGAGTGTAAAATTGAATTTGGTTTCAAGTTATCGTGCAACTAGCTAGCCAGATGACACCGTCAACTAAGATTAAATTTAAGGACATTTTTAACTGAACTTACTTAACAGTTCTAGATTTAGATTGATTCAGTTTGCCTAGCAAAATTCAACCCTACAATCTAAATGAGGACTTGAAAAACTATTCATCTGAATTCAATGCCAAAGAGAGTAAAAGTAAGCTTCAAAATAAGATATCAAATCAAATGGTATAAAGTTTGAAAAACAATGCTGGTCAATAATAATGCTTAAATTACAATGGTGCACAGAATGATTCCTCGGTAGAATGAATTGGCAGCAACGGTTAAGTAACAAACTTATCGCTATTGGCTCGATCAAAGTAAAATGATGGAATATTCAGCCATTATGATCTGTAGTATATCCCGCTCTTCAATTTTGCCTCAACTGATGTTAAGAAGGTGGCGATGGCCTGATAAAATTCACTCTGGCACCTGATGTCTGACAAAACAACCAGGTTCGATGGTTCTAATGATTGCACCGCTCGAGAAACCAGGATCCTTGCCACCTAAACGTTTTGACCATCAGGTAAGGCATAATTGTCCTCGTGTTGATTAAAGTTTAAACTTCGAGCCTGCTGAAAAAAAACGAATTTTATCATTGAATCCATGTTAAAATATTGTCATTGTCAAAGATCACGTAATTGGAAATTTACTTACATGCTTCCATGCCTGACAAATTTAGTCCCGCTTTGACAATGAATTATTTCGTACCTGAAAATATTAGAAGCTATTATTATCAAACAGGATCTTTCAGTATTTTTGAAGGCAAAAAAAAAAGGCAGCACTTTTTGAAAGGCAATCAATGGCCAGACGAGGGGTGATCAGAAGAGTGGAGATTGGTCTCCCAGTGTTATCGGACGATTGTCTTGTAAGTTATTGTTTTGTTTCCTAATTTTTCATTATTAGCATGATTTACACTGTAATATTAACTGATGTTCTTTTTCTCTTTTTATTCTTGGATATCTGGTGAACCCTCTTTGTTAACGGAACATTGATTGTTGTACAATGGAGCTGCAAAAACTTTGTCAACTAATCAATGATCTCGGCGAGGGTTTTTGTGAGTATTGCGTCGGGTACGTTTTCTATTAATTGCTACTATTTGTCCACTTAAGCTTCGTGTTTAAGATGAATAATTTCTTTATTCCTTGTTACTCATTTCTTTTATTTGTTTCATGTTCATCGGCACTAATTACTGACTTCTGGAGCACTGCACCGTAACGAATCTACTCTGGAAATACCTTCTACTGGGTCTCAACCATTCATTTATTTTTAATTTTATGTAAATAAAGAATCTGTTCACAATAAACATTGTTTTTACTTACCTACCTCTGTTTGTCCAGACTCCCACTTGTTAATGACATTTCACGTTGAATTTCAGATTTCTTCTTTCAATAAATAACACCCAATTTCAGTATCATTTGATATTTGCTTTTCCGTTAAATTCTTTATTGCGTCGGTTGAATATCTTCCGAAATCAACCACGGTATTGCTGAACGATACTATTGTAACGGTTTTTTTTTTTTTTTTTTTGAGGTTCAACCGATACGTTTTGATTTTATGTTATATTAGAAATCTAGATATATTCAATAAACAAAATACATTAAATCAGGAGGAAACAATGTAGAACACAGATTTATTGAGTTTTGGTATAACCTTTTAAAAGAACAGGCAATCATAGAAAATCTCATTCACTCTTTCATTCACACGTTAAAATTACTCAACGCGATTACCGACGTTTTGTATATAATTATTCTGGTAAAATTTTTGTACCATATTAACGAAAGACTGGCTCTCTTTTCCTTTATGCTTCAAATTTAAAAATGATTCTAGTGAAAGAATGAATCTACTGACAAAGGACTCTAAATTATGGTGAGATTACAATAAAGTTAACAGACGAAGATATAAAATACTGACTTAAGAAGGCTATTACAGATTTGTGGCACAATCCACCTACAAATCAGTAATGAAAAGATGACTTAGCTCGGAATATCTCTGATGAAGAGAGGTGGCCTAACGGCTCCGTAGATGATCATGGATGTTGAAGTTCTTTGATATTCCTTTTATAGAATCGGTCTTCACCGATTATACTGCGTGGTCGTTCGTCGATCAGATATTTGGATTTGTTCTTTAGGCTCACAGGCTCCGAAAGATTGGGATTGCGTTGGGTTACACTTCTTGTATGAATCGTCGTCTCAATTTTTTTTTTTTTTTTTTTTTTTTTTTTTTTTTACTTGTTTTGTTTTCCCAAATGTTAACGAAATTATAAGAATGTGAATATGACAGGACTAGACTTTATATCGACCGTTCGCTTCGACCCCGGCTCGCAGAGAGAGAGAGTTACACTTATTTCACCGGATAGGTGATCTTGACCGACGTGACACCTAGAGTTAAGCGTTTGCCCTTTATTTTGAAACGTTGTATGTGCTTAAGGCGCGTACATACGAATTACTTTATATTCTATGTGACTCGCATGTAATATCGTTACATCACCCCCCCCATTTTCGAGATTGTTGTGAGAACGAAAATATCGAAAATTACTCGTTATCCTATATTTGCAGTAAAATCTAAAAACCTCTCTTTAAATTACTTCTTACTTATCAATCATTCAATCCATTCATCCTTCATCATTCATCATTAAAATTATCATTTTAAAATCTAATCACATTTTCTTTTAGCAAACATTTTGTTTAACTGGACTTACATCTAAAAAATTCTATAATCTATGCATGTTGGACTTATTAGAACATTTGAAGGATTCATGACGAGTTTTTCGTGAATTTTCATTACAAAAAATTATCTGTTATTTAGCACTTGGATTTGTGGGCTGATAATATTTGCGTAAACTCACACGATTGAAAGTTCCCAAGTTTTTGTTTTTATTTTTTGTATCTATTAAATTATATGCATTTTCATTAACTTTTTTGTTTATTTTGTACGGACCTTTAAACAAATGGAAGAATTTGTGTGTTAATTTATCGATAGCGGAGGATGGATATGGTACACGTAGTAAAACTAGATCTCCTTCATTTAAAATTACAGTTGAAATTGATTTTTGATTCCGGCTTCTATATTCAAAATTTTTCTTCAAGTTTTCTTTGGCTAACAATATTTTAATATCGTGACTATTTTCAATTCTGTCTGGAAATTTTACAATTTTTGTTAATTCATCATGCGCTGTTTTATTAAAATGAAGTTCGTATGGAATAAAACCGGTGCTATGGTGTGTTGTTAAATTTAATAATTTTTCGATTTCTTTGACATATTTTGCCCATCTAGTATGCTTATCATTGCAGAAGGTACGGAAAAATCTCCCCAGTTCTCTCATCACTCGTTCAGTAGGATTGGATTGTGGGTGTCTAATTGATGAATAGCAAACTTCTACTCCTTGTTTTTCTAATTCGACTTTCCATCTAGCAGCTGTGAATTGAGTTCCATTGTCGGATAGCAATCTTTTTGGTTTTCCTACGTTTTTAAAGTACTCGTTGATTATTTTATTTAATGCTATTGTTGTAGTAGCTCGTTTTATGGGGTATAACGTAACTAGTTTTGAAAATGCATCTATTGCAACTAACAAATATTGGACTCCCCCAATAGATCTCGGCAGAGGGCCATAGAAGTCAATTGTAGTCAATTCGTTCGGGTGATCAGCTGTTACCTGCTTGTACTTTCCTTGCATGCTGTAGGATAATGCCTTTGTTCTTTGACATGTGTCACATGCTTGAATACGTTTTTTGATACCTTCTCTCATTTTTCGCCAGTAATAATATCTGTTAATATATTGGTATGTTTTATATACACCCATATGACCTATTTTTTCATGTACAGAAATTACGAGTAAATCTACTATACTTTGTGGGATTACTACTCGCCAATTTTGATCGAATTTACTTTTATAAAACAACAAGTCTTCATGTACTTTGTAACAACCATCAGATGAATCTGTATTGCATTTATTTATGATATTTTTCAATTCCTCATCTTTTATTTGCAATTGTTTTAAATTTTTCAGGTTTCTTATCAACGTTGGATTCATTTTAATAGTTTGAGATGCGATTTTGTTTAGTTCGAGTTCTACATTATCTACTAGCAGTTGGTTTATTTTTGCTATTAGTAACTTGTTACGTTCGTTTGTACTTTGTTTCCCGTTGATATTTCGGCTGAAAAAATCTGCCACCACATTATCTTTTCCTTTGCAATGCTTGACTGTGAATGTGTACTGTTGTAAGATTACAACCCATCGTGATAATCGTGGACTTAAAAACGGTGCTGTATTTATAAAAGTTAATGCTTTATGATCTGTTATTATTTCAAATGGACTTCCAATTAACCAAATTCTAAATTTATCTAATGCATACATTATTGCCAGTAATTCCTTTTCCGTAGTTGTGTAATTTAATTCTGCTTTCGACAAACATTTACTTATAAGTGAAATAATTTTATGGTTATCTTCCTCATCAATTTGGTACAAAATCGCACTTATTCCAAGATCGCTTGCGTCTGTTTGTACTCTACATATGACGCCAGGTAAATAGTGATTAAGGGTTACACAGTTTATAAAACTTTCCTTTATCTCTTTAAATGCTTTCGTATGTTTCTCTGTCCATCTAAACGGTGTATTGTCTGTTAATAAATCTCTCAAAGGCGTGACATAGTTCGAATATTTTATGCTAAACTGCCGGTAAAAGTTACACGCTCCTAAAAATCGTTGTAAAATCAATTTACTTGTTGGTACTGGAAATTCTCTAATCACCTTGATTTTGTCTGGGTTGGGACTAACTCCCTCAGGTGTTATAACGTATCCGAGAAATGCGATTGACTTCTTACAAAAAAGTGACTTATTTAGACGAAGTGTAAAATTGTGTTTCATTAAACGATCAAATATTAGGCTTAGGTGTTTCATATGAGAATCAAAATCAGTTGAGGTTATTAAAAGATCATCTATATAACAAGTCAGAAAGGAGGTAAATTCATTACCTAATGCCATATTTAGGGCACGTATGAATCCACTTCCTGCCGTCTTGAGACCAAATGGAATTCTGCAAAAGTGGTATAAAGTGCCACCGTGTAAAAAAGCTGTATATTGACGTGAATTTCTCTCTAGCGGGATTTGCCAATATCCATGTGTTAGATCAGTAGATGTCATGTATTTTACACCATGATATTTTCTTAATAATTCATTTATTGGTGGTGGACATTCGTTATCAGACTCAATTATGTCATTTATATATCTGGCATCTAAACATAACCTCACTCCATTCTCCCTCTTTTGTACTATTCGCAATGGATTGCAGTATTGACTATTTGATCTTTCTATAATTCCTGCTTGAAGCATTTTCTTTATCTCTGCATCTACTGCTTCTCTAAGTTTAAATGGTACCGGGTATGATTTTTTAACGATTGGCTTGTCTTTTAGTAATTTGATAGAGTGTTCATAAATGTTTGTACATCCGGCTTTCTCTGAAAATAGTTTTTCATATTTAATTAGCAATTTTTCCAGCTCAACTTTTTGCTCTTCACTTGTACCCATAAGATTATTCGCGATCGACCGGACAGATTCGAAAAAGTTTTGATCATTTGTTTGAGATCTTGTTACTTGAATTTGTTCTATTAAAATTGATTCGATATTTTCATCCAATTTATCTTTAAAAAAATTGTGATCTTCCGATTCTACTGTTTTCTGGCAAACTAAATTCTTTTTGTAAAAATTATGGTCTTGTGATTCTATTGTTTCTGCGTTATTTTGTTCATGTTCGTTTACATTTTGAAATACAGATTCATTACATTTTATATTATTTTTTACACACATCAAATTTAGATTTTCTAATTCATTATTTCTCGGATTATCTCTTTGATCTACCGATGCAATTTTATCAAATTCACTTATTGCTACACATATATTTTCCTTATCTACTAAAATATTTTTATCAATTTCATCATTTTCTACAAAGATATATTTTAAATTTATTTCTGTTTCTTCATCAATTTTATTCTCTTCTACACAATCAGATTCATTGTCAATTTGCATCACATTTTCATGTGTTTCTGACATTTTATCATCATTATCACATTCAGGATCTTTAGTTGTGATATTTTCAAAAACTGTTTTTATATCTTCATCATCATTTTTATTTTCTTCATTATTATTCTCTTTCTTTGAATTCTTTTTAAATATTTCTTTACCTATTTTTTCATGTTCTTTTTCTGAATCTTCAGTTCTTAAAATTTTGATATATATTTTCGCGTTTTGTGCAAATGAGCTCAACCTTTCCGCAGGTTCCCGGTCGTATGAGAAAAGTGGTGGAGCTATTACTTTACCTTTAATACTAATTGTTTTCTGACTGTAATCTAAAACTACTTTATTAATATCAAGCCAATCGTTACCAAAAATCACACTACTAGACAGATGCGGTATAATTAAAAAAGCTGTTGTGATTTTCTGCGATCCCATATGAACATCAACCAAAATTTGTCGCTTAACCGCTGTGGGCTTTTTCCCAATTGCTGGTAAAACTACTACATTTGTAACTGGTAGTTCATTTAAACTATGATTACCTTTGAGAGATTTATATACTTTTTCAGACATACATGTTACTTGGCTTCCTGAATCAAATAAAGCTACCATTCGATAATTTAACACATTTATTACTACATTTGGACCCTTCGATAAGTTTTGTTTTACTCTTTCAATTTTTTCTTCAGCATTACCAATTTCGTGCATTAAGTCCTCAACTAAATTTGCATAATCCCAACTCGATGTCGGACTTATACACATCGAGCTGTTTATTAGTTTAAATTTCTATTTGGACTGGTTTGTAAATTATTGGTGTTAGTTTGCATTTGAGTTTGTAATGACTGTATCTGATTATTGGTTCCTGAGAAATAAGGTGGTGGATAATTGACGTTTGGTAAATTCATTTGGTTGCTTGTTGATGCTTGAACTTGCGGTTGATATTGCCATGGTGATAAGTTTGTACCAAATTGAGGATTTTGATAAAAGTTGTTTGCAGCATTTGGATAATTTTGTTGCCTACTTGTATTATTTATCTGTTGCTGTTGTTTATGTTGAATTTGCATGTTGTTTACATTATTCACTTGATTGTTGTTACTTTGATTTTGATATTTGTGTTTATTATTGTTTCTTTCTTCATAATTTACATCTAATTGCGATAAAGCTTGTTCTATTATTTTTGTATCCGCCATATTCACAGTTGCTAGAGTATCACGAATTTTATATGGTAATTGTTGGATAATGGTATAGTTTATTTCGAACTGGTCTAGTTTCGGTAATAGGTATTTTGCTTCCTTAAGCTGTTTAAAAAAATATGTTTGAAGTGAACCATCCTGTTGATTATACCTTCTTGAACTCCACTTTGTTTTGACTTTAACTTGGATTGGAATGGAATAAAATTTATTTTTAAAGGCTTCTTTAAAATCATTATACGTGTTGATAGTTTCTTTACTCGCTTCCCACCATATTTTTGCTCTACCTGATAATTTACTTTCGACTATCGACAATTTACACTCTTCCTTCACACATTTTAACCTGAAATAATTTTCCAAATTTTCCAAATATTCAATAGGATTTATAACTTCTTCATCTGTAAACTCGGGAGCTTTGGCATCAATGTGACTTCGTTGCAAACTTACTATTAACTCACTCACCGATATTTGATCGTTATTGGTAACTGGTTGTTGAACTGGATTCTGTATCTGTTGAAGAGCCTGTCTTTGTTGTTCGTTCTGGAGCTTCAACAATGCGACTTCGTTTGCCAGCTGTGCGTTAGTTGCTTGTTGTGCCTGTAGCTGTTCAATCGCATTTCGTAAACCCGCGAAACTCGCCATTTCCTCCTTCAAACGCTCCAGTTCTCCCTCCATCTCGCTTGTATTATTTCGTATTTGACTATTGCCTGCTTTTGATATGTCAGGTTCTGACCTCCTTGGTTTATTTGTGATCCTTGACCTAGTTTTAACAGGTGTTCTTTTAATCGTTGGTGCCATGTACTTTTGAAATTCTTATATTTCTATTTATCGCGTAATATATGTTTCTTACAATTACTACCTAAGGTCAATCATACAAACATTCAACGACGAAGTTTCAAATTTAATCCTATGTTTACTTTCTTTATGTCTAAACTTTATGTTCGGGCGCCATTTTGTAACGGTTTTTTTTTTTTTTTTTTTGAGGTTCAACCGATACGTTTTGATTTTATGTTATATTAGAAATCTAGATATATTCAATAAACAAAATACATTAAATCAGGAGGAAACAATGTAGAACACAGATTTATTGAGTTTTGGTATAACCTTTTAAAAGAACAGGCAATCATAGAAAATCTCATTCACTCTTTCATTCACACGTTAAAATTACTCAACGCGATTACCGACGTTTTGTATATAATTATTCTGGTAAAATTTTTGTACCATATTAACGAAAGACTGGCTCTCTTTTCCTTTATGCTTCAAATTTAAAAATGATTCTAGTGAAAGAATGAATCTACTGACAAAGGACTCTAAATTATGGTGAGATTACAATAAAGTTAACAGACGAAGATATAAAATACTGACTTAAGAAGGCTATTACAGATTTGTGGCACAATCCACCTACAAATCAGTAATGAAAAGATGACTTAGCTCGGAATATCTCTGATGAAGAGAGGTGGCCTAACGGCTCCGTAGATGATCATGGATGTTGAAGTTCTTTGATATTCCTTTTATAGAATCGGTCTTCACCGATTATACTGCGTGGTCGTTCGTCGATCAGATATTTGGATTTGTTCTTTAGGCTCACAGGCTCCGAAAGATTGGGATTGCGTTGGGTTACACTTCTTGTATGAATCGTCGTCTCAATTTTTTTTTTTTTTTTTTTTTTTTTTTTTTTTTACTTGTTTTGTTTTCCCAAATGTTAACGAAATTATAAGAATGTGAATATGACAGGACTAGACTTTATATCGACCGTTCGCTTCGACCCCGGCTCGCAGAGAGAGAGAGTTACACTTATTTCACCGGATAGGTGATCTTGACCGACGTGACACCTAGAGTTAAGCGTTTGCCCTTTATTTTGAAACGTTGTATGTGCTTAAGGCGCGTACATACGAATTACTTTATATTCTATGTGACTCGCATGTAATATCGTTACACTATTCTTCTTAGACAATTCACGCTACGTAAAAATAAACGGCAGCATAACCTCAATCCACGGCTTTACGCGCGAGAGAATTACAGCTTTTGTTTCATTTTGTGTACGTTGGCGCCTTGCTCAGCAGATGAAAACATCACCGCGGCGCGATTTCACCGACCAATGAGATTAAATTATTTGGCGCATGCGCGTTATACGTATAGTTTCAAGAGATTGTCCCGGTATATACATACTCACATTATAATGCGTAAACATATTCATATATACAAACATACCTGCATATATATACATATAGACATACATGTATAGCTACATTTATATTTACATGTATACATGTAAACATATATTACATATGTACACGAGTATGATATCGACCGCGCTGCTCTCGATCGTTACTTGTTCGCAACTACTAAACAACAATAGATTTGCTGGTTGAAACTTCGGTTACGTGATTCATTGTTTTTTGCTAATTACTTTAGCGCTTTTTTCAATTACTGTTTTTGCTGATTATACGACATAATTGGATGAGCAAAAATGTCGTATAAATGCGTTGTTTTGGGGTGTCGCTCGGGAAAAAGTGATCCAGGTCATCGTTTCCCCAGAGATGATATTCTCGCATTGACATGGAGGGATATGATTTATTGTGAATCCTGGGTCTACAATATTTCTTGTAATGATCTTCGTAAGTACCGAATTTGCCATAGACATTTTTCAGATGATATGGTAGAATTGACGGGAACACGAAGGTGCTTGACAAACGGTGCACATCCAGACATCAATGTTGAACTTCGGCGGGCTGTTGCCACAAATCCTCGAAGTGTCATAAACAATTCTGCTTTGTGTGATATTAATGGTAATCCGACGCATAGTGTTGGTGATGTTATTGTTGGTGATGTAAGTGTTGTGCAAAATATGTCGATAGAATCTACAAACAATGACGAGTGTTCGGATGTGGCAATCTGTGATCTGAGCGCAAATGTCATACACGACATGTCAGTAGATTCTATCAACAACAATGATCGTGCTGATGACATTTGTGGTGCTGTTGGTGTTCAAAACATTTCTGTGACTAATAACAATAGTGCAGTGAACATCAACAGCAAAAACCAAGACAACAGAAATGCTCATCAAGCTGAAATAAATAAACTGAAGAAAGCTCTTTCTAAACATAAAAGGCTAATGAAAACCTGAATTGTAGATATAAGAAAAAGTGCCAAGAAGTTGCGCAATTAAAAAAGGCACAAGCAAGTTTCTCAAACCCGTCCTTGACAGAAGTTCAAGAAATTTTCATTCAAATGCAATTTGAGCATACGGGAAAAAATCCACAGGTAAAATTTTGTTGTATAAAATATTTTGTATAAAATTTTTTGAATCGAGAGATAAATATCTCAATAGCTCACTACCAAATTTTCAGATCGATTTACCTCGTCGTTTCTGACTAATTAATTATTGAAATTGTGTTTTTTACACGTAGAGGTACAGAGAGATGATAAAGATAGTATGAAATCTTCTGTACCGCTCGAGTGATGCAAGTAGATTCCATACTAACTTTATCATTTCGCTACATCTCTACATGTAAAAAATGCAATTTCAAGAATTAATTACTCAGAAACAATGACGTGAATCGATCTGAAATTTTGGTAGTGAGCTATTGATGTATTTATCTCTCGGTGAAAAAAATTTCATAATTTTGGTAATATATAAATTTATCATTAATTTCATTCTTTTCATTACTTTAGGCACGACGTTTTTCAACACCGCAAAAGCTGCTATCTCTTATCATTTTTGAACGGTCTACAACGGCATATGGACTGCTGTCCAAACTTTTTGTCGTCCCTGCTCCTGGAACTCTAAACAGAGTTTTGGAGAAGATGAATTTTGACACTGGAATAGCTCCGGTCATTTCACGTCATTTGAAGAGTGAAGGGCAACGCTTATCATCATCGTTGGATAAATATGTCACAGTCATTTGGGATGAAGCAGCAACGACGCCTCATTTGGATTACGATTCCTCAAAAGATAAGATTTGGGGATTCGAGGATTTCAAATATAAGCGTACAATTAAGTTTGCTGATCATGTCATCGTGGCCGCTGTACATTCAGCGAATCGTGCTGATTGGTTTGTGCCGGTTTTTCACGTTTTTTGCGAGGGTCAAACTGATCCAGCTGATTTAACAAGAATTGTTAAATTAGTATTTGATAAAGTTATCGATAGTGGATTAGTTCCTGTGATCACGGTTTGTGATCAAGGCACAAATAATGTAAAAGTCGTGAAAAACTTAATTTTGCAATCAAACACGACGCGGTATAAGCTAGGACTGAATTCAGGTAAGAAATTTATTGCTATTTTTCTCAAAATTCATCTACATTCTTCTTAATTTCGCATTATTTTCTAGCTAATACGATTCTCTGGCGTAATTGTGAAATCGTCCCATTGTTCGACGGCCCACATCTAACCAAGGGTTCTCGGAACAATTTATTGACGAAAAAATTGGAATATATTCACAAAGCTGAATCGAAACGGGATTATTCCGATTTATTCGAATATATAGATCCAAACGTTTCGACTACTCATTATCCGACATGGGATGACCTCGAGAAAGCCTACAGGATCGACAAAAACCGCACAGTTGGTTCAAGGCTGACAAAATTATCCGATGAACATATTTATTGTTCAAAAATAAAAAAAATGAGAGTCCGTCCTGCTGCCCAAGTTCTCAGTCGAAGTACAGCAAACTTGATGAAAAGTCTTGTTGAATCTCCAGGTAAATTATCATTTGTGATCACCATTGATGGAAGTAGTTTCCGTTTCTTTCTTCTAAAAAGATTATGGTCCAATGTAAAGTACTAGAGTTTATTAACGAACGCGCGAAAGTCATCCCTACAATCTTTCAAATCTTCCAATCTCATACCTATAACTTGACTTCTTTTTTCTTTAGCGCATGCGCTCTCATGGTAAGCATGTTCGCGCATGATACTTTTATTTAAAAACCTGAAACACGTTCGCACATAGTTCTGAATGATCGCACTTTTATAGTTTCGTTTAAATCTTTATTAATGTAATTACAATTACAGTTCCCATTTCAGCTACTGAAGGGCCGTTGCAGTTGGACAAAAACTCGTTATTCACAGCTGAAATTTTGAACTTCTTCAACAACTTGTTCGATTCAATGAATGGTTCACCTTTGCACGTCAAGGATACTGCACCATATCGTACGAACGTCACCTGCAACAGTCCTCACCATCAACTTTGGGCGAGAAGTAAATACTTCCTGAGTCAGTCGCGATTCCTCCACCCAAAAAACAGTCAGCGTAAAGCTACAGTTCCAACTCTGGAGAACTGGAAACTGAATGTGGAGGGGTTTGAGAAGCTATGGTCCATTTTGTCTTCGTATGGATTTGAAGAATTCTCTCCAAGAGATTTTAACCAGGACGACCTTGAAAGTATGTTCGGACGGTTAAGGCAACGGAGCTGTGATAGGAAACCTTCTTGTAGGTTGATCACCTCGCACTTAAGAAGTTTCTTAATCGATAAAATCGGAAGATTCAAAGTACGTCACGGAAATACCGAAAACCGTTCTTTACATGATGATGCTGAGAATGTCGATTTTTCTGACATAATTTCCACATTCAAAAACTTTTTAGTTGACCTTGATTGTGTTGATGATGATGGTCGTGAAATTGATTCTGAGAATGGAGATGATTCTATTGTTTCATCACCTATAGAATCCAGTATTCATTCTGAAACTGAATCGACAACAATCAGACCAAAAATCATTCAGCACTTATCTCGAAATAACGAGATTAGCCAGCAAATGATGAAAGTGGTTGAATGTATAAATTGTAAAACTTCTTTCGTGCGAAATCAAGAAGTTAACCGTACGTCAGACTCAGTATTTGACCAGATGTACTTTCAAGTGTTGACAGCTATCAATAATGTCATTGTATCTATGTGCTACAAGACGGAAATAAGCAAGAGATTGAAATTGAGGGTTGATGAACTGATGAAGAGTAAGGTTATTAACGAACAATGGTCTTCGTGTTCAGAACATCAGCCCCAATTAAATGACTTGATTATTGACGTCATAGTACGGAGATTCCTGGCAGATTGGTGTGCTGCAGTCAATGATCTCTTGGAGGGCAAAATGGACCATTTGAAAAACGAAAATTTCGTTTTCAACCGGGCTTGGATGAAATTTCAAAAAACAAAATCTGTGGCAAAACGATCCACGTAGTTTTTATGCTTGATTTCTGGACTAATTTTGTATATATTGGTAAATATGTATGTAAATAATGTATATATGTGTTACGCCCCGACGTACGGGCTTGGCGTACCTTTTTCAAAATTCCATTTCATTTCATTTCTTTAATTTCTTCAATGCACAGATATCATTTCATCAAAATCTCATATTCTAATAACGGCGAGTTCCACCCCTCCTGGCAAAAGTCACGTAGAGACCAACGACGATCCCTAGTATAAGGTTCAACTTTCTTCTATTTAACTGGTACCAAGAACTGAGATGGGAGACTGCTGAATTAGCATCAGTAGCGCTCAGCCTGGAAATATCCCTCTTTTTAAGTTAAAACTATAATCAATAACTAGGGTAAACCACTACCTTTAGAACCACCAAATTACAATAGATTACTTATTGGAATGTATGAATGAATTTGTGAACATTGCATGTAAATATCTTTTGTTCATATCTTCAATGTGTCACCGACGAGATTGAGAATCGTCGGAACACCGTCGAAGAGCGAGAAGTAACGCTGACCATGTGGATTTGGGCACCAGGAGATCGCCCTCGCACCTCATTGGCTAATTACCGTTGTAACTAATTACAACTGCAGCTCCTTGGACCCTCGGGCCCAAGAAGCCGCGTCTTTCGTCTGTCAAGTCGCGAAGTGCGTGGACGTCTACCCGGATTAGCCCTCTCGAGCAAGAGTAGCGTTTGGAAAATCTTAGTTGTGACCGACCTAAAGTCTCGCGCTAATTCGTCAAAACCGAGCATTCAGTTATTCTGTTAGCTGCAAGAGACTCACTATGTTCTACGTTTCCACCTTTTCTGTGCTTTACTGAATCTCATCATTTCGCGAATAGACATTTTTATGCCATTCCATTTTCCATAATTAAATCGAGTTCGGCCCTGATTCAACCGAATCAGGTAATTTTAAGTGATAATAATAATAATTACACTATCGTTTTTAATAAATAAATCGTTGCAATCATTTTTAACATACATCAAAATCAGAAAATAGACACTTTCAAGGTTTCGATAATAAGATATTCCAAATCTACAAAGACTAAGTGACCGACGTTCAACATCCTTCGATTGATCAACTCTTCCAAACTTGAGGTGAGGCCCTGGTCCAGAATTCTACCGACGCAGACCGACACGATCCGACGGCTCTCAATCTCGTCGACCGATTCACCTAAAGCTAAGTCAATCCGAGTGTTAGTCTTCGAAATTGAACGAATTTTTGTTTCACCTTTTCTTTCTATCTAATAAAAAAGTTTCAAACAAATGAACGTAGAAAAAGATTATAATAACAATAGTAAAAAAAAAGATTATAATAACAATAGTATACGCATGAAGTTGGCGGTGGGGTGAGATGCCGAAAACAAAACAAAAAGCATCTAGCAAACCCTTTGACAGCGGTCATCGGCTGTTTATGACAGTCTTTGACAAATATCTTTATAGGTATCTGTTTCTGACGCGCAAAAAATGAACATGCAAACGAAAATTATCAAGATGATTCCCGACGGGAATTGTCTTTTTCGCGCTTTGGCGTATCGTGTATACGGCACTCAAGATCGACACGCAGAGGTGAGACTGAGTATCGTTTTAAACAAAAGGTTCATACACAAATACATAAATTGGAAATATTCATTTACGGATATTAAATCATTTTTATTTAAGGTCCTGCTGCGGACATACAATACTTTTACACTAAATAATATTCTACTTCCACGGTCTCGCTCGCTCGGTCGACCTATCACTTCTCTCTCTCGTTGCCAACTGCCTAATGCTCTGGCGTCTCGAGCCAGTCACGTGACTAGACGCTCCCTCAACCCCCTTTTACTCTCTCTATAGCCCGACAAATATGGCTTTATCATTCGGCCACGCTATTTAAGCTCGTCCTCGAGCGTTACTTGTTCACACACACTCATGACAACAATGTTCTTAACAGTACACATTCACACCTTAGATTACACGCTTTTCTCTGCTTTACAGTCGTTTCACTCGTAATCTTGCAAGTGCCGGGGACGCTGTGTAGCCCGCGCTGATTTACGTCTAGTTCCCTCTTGGCTCGGCCTTGCACGCTCGTTACACTGATTCTCACTTGGTTCGTTCACTTTGTCTTTTTCACCTTCCGCTCTAGGGTTTGGAATCTTCGATTTATTTTTCTTCTCGCACGAATCACTCGTATGCTCCTCTGAGCCCTCGGAATCGTTGTGGCAAGTATCCGTAGACTAACTCGAAAGGACTTTTACCGGTATACGCGTGCTTCATCTCGTTGATATCGCTCTGCACTCGTCTCAATTCTCGATCCCACGTTTTTCCATCGTTGTTACTCAAGTTGCTTTGAATCGCAGGAAGAAGGGTGGCATTCCACCGCTCGACTTGCCCATTCGCTTGTGGATGTCTAGGCGAATTGACGGTGTACTTGATTCCGTGGCGTCTGCAGAATTCTTCAAATTGTTTGGACGTAAAACAAGTTCCTCGATCGGAAATAATACGTTCCGGGGCGCCATATTCCCGTACAAACTCTTCGAGTATACGCAAAACGTTCACTGCCTTTGTGTCCTTGACCGCACGCACGATCGCGAATTTCGTTAAATTGTCAACAATTACAAACACGTATTTATTACCACGAGCACTTGTTACAAATGGACCCATATGGTCCATGTGTACGATTTCGAAAGGACGATGTCCCGGTGGAATCGGGTGCAATTCGCCCGCCTGCTTTCCTGGTTGACCTTTACACGCAACACACTGAATACACGCTCTTACATGACGTCTAACGTAAGCCTTCATCCGAGGGAAGTGATAATGAGCTCGAATTCGTGAAACAGTACGCTCCACCCCGGGATGACTTTTGAGATCGTGAAAACGCATAACTAACGCCTTTCTCATCGCACGCGGCACAACATACAACAATTTATCTTTCACACGTTTATACAACACTCCGTTTTCTAATTCTAAGTCGGTCACTCGACTTTTCTCATGCCCTCGCGCAAATTCTCTTTCTTTTGCAAAATCGTCTTCTTTTCTTTTAAATCCTCATCGCTGTACTGATACATTCGGATCGCATCCTCTTCGTTTACAACGGTCATTATCGTTGCGTTCGTTTCGCTATCAGACGGTTCGACGGGCGCTCGACTCAGCGCATCTACATGGGCTAATCTTACTCCTGCCCGATGGACTATTTGATAATCGTATTCACTTAGCGTGTCGTTCCATCTAATAATTTGCGGGTTTAGCGTCTTTTGCGTGTTTAAATAACTTAACGCTTGGCAATCTGATACTACGGTGAACGGGATATTTGCTAGCATCGTTCGCAAACGCGTAACAGCCCAAACGATCGCTAGTAATTCTAATTTGCTGCTATGATATCTTCGCTCGGGTTCGCTCGTTCGACGACTCAACGCGTAAACTAATCGAAGTTTACCTGCCGCATCTCTTTGCATGAGCATCGCCGCCAAACCAACAGAGCTCGCATCAGTATGCAATTCCGTTATGGCTTTCGGATCAAATGTCTGAAGGACAGGTTGTTCGGTCAGTTTCGCCCTCAAACTTTCGAACGCTCGATTTTGTTCGTCTCCCCACACGAATTCGTTATCCTTTTTTAGCAAATCGGTAAGTGGCTCGGCAATATGAGCATAACGCGGTACAAACTTCCGAAAATACCCGGTGAGACCTAAATACCTTCGCACTTCGTGCACGTTTGTCGGAGCCGGAAACTCCCGAATTGCCGCGACTTTATGAACACCTGGTTCGATTCCGTTTCCCGAAAGTTCATACCCTAAATACGAGACCTTTTTATACAAAAATTTACATTTTTCTAGCTTTATGGTAAGTCCTCGGTTTCGAAGGGATTCCAAGACCATTCGCAATTTAGCTTTCAACTCTACCCAATCTGACCCCGGTACTAAAATGTCATCCAAATAGAATAACACGACCTTGTCTCTTAACGGACCAAGCGCACGGTGCATGGCCTTTGAAAAAAAAGCGGGCCCATTCATGAGACCAAAGACCATACGCGTAAACTCGGCGGTTTCTTCGGACGTTATAATTGCGGTCTTCTCGCGCGCATCCTTACTCAAAGGTATTTGCAAATAACCGTGAGCCAAATCCAACACAATAAATATCGAACCGTTTCGAATCTGTGCTAAATGGTCATCGATATTTGGTAGCGGAAAATGTACGCGTTTTGTTTGTTCGTTGAGCTTCCGAAAATCTACACATAAACGAGACTCGCCTGACTTCTTTTTAACTAGCAGCACTGGACTAGCATACGGGGACTGAGTGTCGGTAATTATTCCCGCTTCTCTCCACTCACGTAACATTTCTTTCGTCTCACATCGCTCCTTTTCAGACGTTCTATACGGTTTGCTACACACGGGTTTTGATCCCTCGTTTACCTGAATCTCCATCTCTACATTCTTCGCACATCCCAAATCGAACAAATTCGTTGAGACGCAATCTCGATACTCATTTATCAATTCACACAACTCTTGCACGACTTCCTTGGGCTGTTCCGGACCGACGTCGATGTCTTCCTCGTTGATGGGGCTTGTCTTGATGTTGGCTCGATCGATTGCCCACACTCGTGAGACTTCTCCTCGTACCCATCTTCCATCGTTTGCTTCGACGTTTTTCTCAACGTTTCCAAAATTCGACACAGGCAAAACATAATCGTGTTGATCGTTCACGACGTTTATGAAGCCAACCGTATGTGGTGGAAGCGTCGCTGCTTCCGCGGTGACGAAATGGGTCGGTGATTCGTTGACATCTCTCGGTAATTCAGCATTGCGACTGAAAGTTAGAGTGGAACCAACTTTGTGACAGTCGACGCTGTCCGCTTCCGTAAAGGTACGGCCGATGAGCGCGTCGACTCCTTGAACATCGTCGGGCACAACCCTTATTGGCACTCCAGGGACGTCAACTCCATCGATGATAATGGTAGCTTCGACGAAGCCTGGGCTAGTCGTCACATGTTCCGGTGGTCCGAAACCTTGGAGCGGCATCGAAATCCATTTCACTTCAAATCGTTCGCGTAAAACTCGCGATATTCGCATCGTACAGTCGGAACTTCCGGAATCTATAAACACTGCCATGTCTCTACCGTTAATTGTCGCGTTTTTGAAATATTTTTGCGCAGACGTATCACCTGTTTTACCGACAGCCTGAACAGTGCGTTCTTTATTACCGGTACACCGTGTACTGATATGGCCCTGACCACCACATTTATAACACGTAGGCACACGCTTTGGGCTCGGACAATCCCGCGCGATATGTCCGTCCTTATTACAATTATAACATTTACGCACATCCGTGCTTGTTCCACGCTCGGTTGGCACATTTCTCGTGTCCCTGCGCCCCGCACTCACATCGGTTCTTTTCGACTCGTCTCCGCTCGGTCCTTCCACTTGACGTCGCGGTCTCGCGCTTGTCGTCTCGCGTGACGATCTTATTCGCTCAGCGCGTTGTGCGAAAATACTCTCGACATACAATAATTCGTGCAACAACTCGGTGGTCGTATATTGCATTGATGGCATGACTGCATTCGCCAATTCTCGCGACCACAACCCGATGAGCACTTGCGCTTTTAACTCGCGATACGTTAAACTTAGTTCGGAACACATTTTTGCCTTTGCATAAAAATATTTTACTAAAGATTCGCCTTTACCTTGCACTCTCGCTCTCATTCTATCGAAACGCGTGGTCAAATCGTCCTGAAATATGAATTCTTGCCGAAACGCCTCACGAAAAGCGTCCCACGTTTTCAATTCCCGCGCACGACAACGAAACCAATCTTTCGCGCCATCACTCAAATGCATGCGTGCAGCTTCAAGCAGATAGTCTCTTGGCCACTGATGTAACTGTTGCATCGATTCTAGATTCTGCAACCACTCTTTGGCTCGAATACCATCGTTTTCACCTGAGAATGTTTCGATGTTTCTCGATAAGTCGGGAATCACGTGATACGACGGAATCGAAGGTCCAAGTTGTTGATTCGGCATCGACCTTGGCTGGTTGAGCATTAATCCCGCGAATAGATGGGCCATGGCTTCTTCTCTGTTTTGATTTGCTAATATATCTCGAACCGCGTTGACTAGAGACGCGTTCGCTGCCGGCGTCGACTGACCCGGTGGGGGAACTCGAGGCTGTCCCGACGAACCCGAATCGTCCGCTCGCACATCATTGACGTTTTGAAATGGAAGCTCTTGCGCACCGATATCATTACGCGACTGCGTGCGTAATAACTGATTATTTGGCGCGAATTCCGGAGGAGGACCGGTAACGGTCGCGTTTTCTCTGCCGCCATTTTGCGCTCTAGCGATCTCGTCGTCGAGAGCCCAAGTTCCTGGTGGACCTGGCACTCGTTGTCCTCTCCCATGACTCCATGACGGTGTTCGATCCGTGGCCATTTTCCGAATTTCTTCCGCTGCAAACTGCTCAAATTCCTCTTCGTCAATCATGGGCCATCTTTCGAGATCACACCGACAAAATCGCGACCACGAAGCGCCGCGAATCTTTTCTTAAACGTTTTTTTTTGTTAATTTTTTTAACTATAAGGAACGCGGTTATCCCACTTCTGAAGTTTTAAACAAAAGGTTCATACACAAATACATAAATTGGAAATATTCATTTACGGATATTAAATCATTTTTATTTAAGGTCCTGCTGCGGACATACAATACTTTTACACTAAATAATATTCTACTTCCACGGTCTCGCTCGCTCGGTCGACCTATCACTTCTCTCTCTCGTTGCCAACTGCCTAATGCTCTGGCGTCTCGAGCCAGTCACGTGACTAGACGCTTCCTCAACCCCCTTTTACTCTCTCTATAGCCCGACAAATATGGCTTTATCAATCGTTTCAAATATAGTGGATAATTCGTCTACATTTGCTGGTTTTATTACAGGTAATGAGTCAAACGGTGCTGTGATTAGGTCACCTGGTGATTACAAATCACATATGAATAAAAATGCAATATATGCAGCTGCGGAAATTTTTAAGATATGTTAAATCGAGTATCGCGAAGAACAAATTCATCCACACTGGATCGGATCACAAAATGGAACACAATTCTCGCTACTCTTCACCGGTGACGGAGAGAGTGGACACTTTGATGTCTTGCAGAACCAAAATAAAATTCAGATAGTGAGTAATAAGTATGAAAAGTAACAATCAAATAATAGTAAATCTAAATATATCACCAAACAGTCAAAAGGACAGCCAGGATTTACGATGACAGTGGAGAAAGGAGGAGTTTCAAGCAGCAGACTAGGCGATGAAGATGGTGGATGGTCGGAAATATTACAAAAGAAAGAGGAAAATAAAATCGTAAGTGCGAAGAACCAAATAAGCCATAGAATAATATCCATAAAATATTCGTATGACCAGGTAAGAGGACGACCAGGATCGATGTTGACCCCAAGAGAAAGAGGTGTTTTGCGGAATGAACAGCAACGCAAATATAGAGAAAAAAATAATATAAAGAAGGTGATTTTGGAGAATAACCGGCAGAGCGGTAGTAAAAATAATTCAACGAAGGGTGTCGAAGAATTAGAAGAATCGATTGTGACTATTGATTTGGAAAATAAATCAAGAGGACGACCAACCAATGTGATGGACATAGAAGAGCGAAAAATTAGACGACGAGAACGGCAGCGAAAATATAGGGAAGCGAACAAAAAATATCATACTGGCTTTTCAATAAACGAAGAGAAAGGAGGAGTTTCAACCAGCAGACAAGGCGATGGAGACGGTGGATGGTCAGACGTATTACAAAAGAAAAAGGAAAATAAAATTTTAAGTGCGAATAACCAAATAAGCCAGAAAATAATAATGAACAAATATTCCTATAACCAGGCAAGAGGACGACCAGGATTTATGTTGACCACAAGAGAAAGAGGTGTTTTGCGGAGTGAACAGCAACACAAATATAGAGAAAAAAATAATATAAAGAAGGTGATTTTGGAGAATAACGGGCAGAGCGGTAGCAAAAATAATTCAGCAAGTCAAGGAGATAGATCGATATCAATAGAGAAGGAACACCAATTTTCAACCAACGAATGGAAGCTTCGATTGATGAAAAAAAGAAAAGTAAGCACAGAAGAAATTGAAGTGGACACCATGTGCAGGACCTGTGATTAAATCAACATGAAGGAATTCGCCTGTCTACTAGACAATGTGTAAGGAAATAGTGAGGCGCGAAGCGCGCAGGGGCGAAGCCCCTAGTTAATCAAAATTTACTTCAGTAATAGCAAGTCTAGAATTGGTGGCTAGCTTCACTACCCTCAATTAAATCGTACTTATTGTTTCCAAGAATTATCCAATAAGACTTAACAATAGTATATATAATTGATTTAAGATAATCTGAAAAGAGAGATACTATATCGAATAATCACGACCAGCTAGTTAACCACCGTTCAGAGTAGATGTTCCTGGTACCAAATAATAATATCCTTTAGAATAGTATAACACACGATTTGTATAAACTTGAACACTTTATAAATCGTTACTTTCGGCTCATATATCATTATCACCATTGATTGTTACCAGACATTTCAATCACCAAATCGAAAAAGAATATACTTCATCTTTTACCAGTTAAATCATATTAAACATTTATTTTGAACGACCTTTTTCCCATTTTTATTATTATAAAATTGCCTCAACAATTTAAGGAAACCTCACAGACCTGTACAGGACTACAGCAACACGACCCTACAAATTACCGGCTTATCGAAAGGTAAGTCTTTTCTTAGTTTTAATAATTATTCATTGTCGTTACGTGGGAGCTTGATTATTCAATTAATCATTAACTACCACCGCTCAGTACACCCTCACCCTCACGTAACATATGTATATATACGTGTAATATTTGTGAATATGTATGTAATATTGTTGAATATGTATGTAAATAATGTACGAGTATATGGGGCATTCCATGCCAAATCACCGAGGTTTCGGCCCGACCCCCTTCGATTTCGCTGAAAATTCTTCATCATTTTCTACCCTACCAAAGACATTTTTCTGAATTTTTTCTGAATTTTTTCAGATTTTTTTACGCAACCCAAAAAAAATTACGAATTTTTGGAAAAAACCGCTCTTTTTTTTTTAAAATGCTAGAACTTTTTTAAAAATTGACCGTTTGGGACCTTTTTTTTTAAAAAAATTTTGTTTTTAAATGCAGTTTTCAGAAAAAAATATAAAAAATTTTGCAGATGTCAGGATCTATGAAATATTTCAATATTTAAAAAAAAAAAACGTTTTTTTTCGAAGTCCGAAACCTTTGATTCTCAATTTTTTTGTCTTAAAACAAACTTCAACTAAGACAGTATTTAACCCCCCTATTTAGATTTTGTGCCGACTTTTCTTTCTATTTTTTTTTTTTCGATTGAAAAAAAAAAAAAAATTCTAAAATTGGGTTATTTTACATAACTTTGCGTTAAAATTTTTTTGGATTGTTTTTAAAATCTTCGAAATTGGAAAAAATTGTACAAAAACAATCGTTAAGTGTATCTGCGCAAGTATTAAATTATTTTTAACAGCTGTGACGTGGATTTTTCTGCACCTCGATCACTCGGAGAAAAATGACCGAGAACTTACCTCGTACACAATAAATCGGCGTCCACGATGTACCCTGGACCTAAAACAATACCGCGAGATTTGTTGGGCGCCTGGCGTGATAAACACGCCTCGAAATCGGTAATGCGAAATATCGCGACCATATACTCGATAGCTCAGTACCGCGGAGAGGGGAGGGGTAAATTTTGGGTAGAGAGAGATGTAACACAAGTAAGCCAATGCGTGGTTTGGCCAAATCACTATAAAATTCCAATAGTATATTTCTCGTTAGCGATGTTACAAAAAAAAAAATTAAAATAAAAATAATCATACGACTGCGCAAGTCGTCCTTCGCGATTCCAAGTACAACGGGTTAAGTTTAATCCAACAGAAATAAGAAAGGGAGAAACAAACAAAATAAAAAAAAAATTAAAAAAAGTGAATAAATCTACGAGACCTCTACGGCCTTCTTGCGCTAGTCGCCGTCTTAACAATACCTTAACTCGCAAAAACCAAAAACAAAATCGGACTCGACGCGCTGCCCGCGATCGGCCTCAACTACGACGCTAATCGTCACTTAATTATAAACTGCTAGACAAAAACGTAATCTAGATCGTACTCGATGCGCTAATCGCAGTTCTGATTAAATCTAGCTGGTATCTTATTTCTACGGGCGCTAGCCGCCACTTTGCTGATGCACAATAATTCATAAACTAAATCAAAAAGGACGTGCCTCGACGCGCCAATCGCGACCAAATTAATCGCTCTAGAAAGCTTTTCTAATCGCGCGAGTGTATAACGTATTATGACGCATCCGAGCTCAAGTCGAAGTCTCTATTCCCTCGAAGTTCACCACCCTTTTTACGTACGCAGACTCGACGAGACCCTGTGCAGCGGAATTTGGCCACACTCAATTTCACTCCGAAATTGTTCCCCACGCGAAACCGTGACTCTACGCGTTATCGCGAAAACTCAGGCTACGGTCATCCTCAAGGAGATCGGCAAACAGATTTCGAGCGCTACTCTAACTCTAGGATTGCGTGGGCCGACCGTTTATCGGTGTGCCAATTTAACTGGCGCTCGAAATATGCCCGCAAAGAATTATAAGCGCTTACCGCTCCTCAGCCACACCAAAAATCCTCCTACGTCTGTCTCCGCCATAACAATCACACAATCAAAATCAAACTATCTCGAACGGTCGCCAGGACTCAAGTGCCGGGTCCTGCAAATCGGAGCCGCAATTCGAACATGCCCCGAACATACTCGTGTACCCCGTAGCTTGACAGTGGCGGGGTGATGACTTCGCGAGGGCACCTGTCGTCAGTTGGGCGACGGAGGGGGGGGGCTACGGCTCGCCGGCCACCAACGGGAATCTCGTCCGCCTTGGATTCCCTCGCGGCAGAGCTCTCCGTTGACGCTCTCTCCGTAGCCTCGTGCGAGGCCCTCCTTTCGTTGCGATCCGCCGCGATTGCCATCCAGTAACATCGTTCGAATTTGCTGCCGATCCCCTGTCCGAAGCCGCATTTACTCGCCACCCAAAAAAAAATAAACAAAAATCCTGAAAAGTCTTATTCGCTAAACCGGCGATGGTCCCCTCTTAGAGTCTCGGATGCGTGACTATTGTCCTGGCGCTCTTTTTCGAAATGAGCCGCGGTCTACTTCGCGTGCTCCCTAAGTCGGTGGTCCGTCTAGAGTTCGGGGAGCCGTGTGGAACGCGCAGTAAAACTGCCACGTTACACAGCTTAAAATATTTTATTAACGTACAGTGTTATTAATTTATCTCTATCTATTTAGGTTTGTTTTCCCCGCGTGATGATGAGTAAAATTTCAAATTTTCAAATAAGAAATTTTTTACTAACTGCTCATATCGCCAATAAACAATTCACCACCGATAATGAAGGTAACTTCTAATTTTTTCTTAATCATTTTAAGGCTACGTTTTCTGAACGATGTCAGTGTTTTTTTTGCAACTTGTTGACAAGTTCGTTCTCTGATGTGTATCAAGTATTAATAAGCTAATTGTCATTCAATAAAAATTATTTCAAGTTAATTTCTTGATTATCAATAATTAAAATGCCGAAATTTTTTAATCGTTGCTGTAATCCAATGAATCGTGATAAACATAACAAGACAAAATCCCTACGAAGTCTGCCTGAGTATTTGGCTATTCATTTCCATCTATCAACTGATGACCGTGTATGCAGTTCATGTCATAAGGAATTACTAAAGCAATATGCAGATAAATTTACTGAAGATACTGATAATGAATCTAATGAAAGTTTGGAAGCTGACGAGAATTCTAACGACGGAATCATTCACGTTGACGAATCGCCAGATACTTTTGCTTCAAGTATACATCTTCAATATTTCACTTGTTTCATTTTATAACTTGTTTGTTTTTCTAGCTCCATCATCAAGTGGCCAGGAATTACTTATTCAACAGAGTCTTCATTGTCTGAGATGAGTCTCAGTATTACTCTTCCGACCATTAACGAAGCGTTAGTACTATTAAATCAATCTCCTGTTTCTGCGAAAAGAAGAATCTATGAAACGTACTTGGATGACAAAGTTACTCGTGTCGCTCAAAGTTTGCGAAAAGCTTTAGGAGTAAAAAATCGTATGAAAAGCGAATTCAGTGATATGGATGCTACTGAAATGATGAACAGTTTGAGAGAAAAATTTAACGCTGATAATACGAGTAGATCCACACGCGTCCAAATGTTGACTTTACTACCATCGAGTTGGAGCAATCATAAAGTTATGGAAGTCATGGGTGCAAGTGAGCATATGGTGCGAGTAGCAAAAAACCTAGTTGCTGCCGATGGAATTTTGTCAGTACCTACAGAAAAAACTGGTAAGATACAAAACCTCAAGTCAGTAAGGTTTTGAATAATTAAAAAGTAAATTCTTCGACGTATTCAAATTTTTAGGACGTGAATTATCTTCTACAGTAGTTTCAGCCGTGACAAATTTCTACAATGACGATGAGATGAGTAGTATGATGCCAGGAAAAAAAGATTTTATTTCACTACGAAACGATAACGGTACTAAAGTTCAGTGTCAAAAACGTCTAGTGCTTTGTAATTTAAAAGAGTTGCACAAAACCTTCAAGTCAAGATATCCAGAAATCAAAATTGGATTTTCATCTTTTGCATCTCTACGTCCGAAGTATTGTATTTTAGCTGGCGGTTGTGGCACTCATACAGTTTTCGTTTGCTCCATTCATCAAAATATGAAACTAATGATCTTAGGTAAGTTAAGAAGTAGAGAAATGAATTTGACGCCACTGATTTAAATTATTCTTTTATTACAAATCAGTACTGAGAACGTTTGTAATTAATTTAATCGACTTGATGTTTTTATTCGCATCTGTATTACTTTTTTATATTTCCAACAGGCTGCAACTTTTCACGTTTAACTGAAGGCACGGATTTATCATTAGAATCCTACAATGATTGTTTGAGTTCTATTGTATGTCAAGAACCATCAGCTAAGTGTTTTCTTCACAATAGTTCTCAATGTCCAGGCGTCGAAAAAGTAAAAGAACATCTGTTAACTTTGATGGAAGATAATGAAATTGATGAAATCAATTATAAACAATGGGTCTCTACTCTACGAGTAACTCTTGAAACGACAATTAAGAACACAAATGATTTTGTTGATGATTTCGGTGAGAAATTGAAGGCTCTTTTACCACACAATTTCATCGCCAAAGAGCAAGCAGCATACTTGAGACAAGTGAAAGAATGTTTAAAAGAAGACGAATTCATAGTCATAGTTGACTTTGCCGAAAACTATTCGTTCGTGGTTCAAGATGCTGCTCCAGGGTTTCACTGGAATAACGTCCAAGCGACGGTTTATACTGTGGTTATTTATTATACAAAAAACAATGAACTTACTCATCAGAGTATGGCAATAATTTCTGGTTGCTTGAATCATGATGCTATTGCTGTTCATTTGTAAGTAGTGTATATATGAGAGTTCTGGACCACCAACCCCCCTAGCTCCCCCCTAGTTCCCCCGCAGCTCCCCCCTAGCACCCCCCCCCCCCCCCCCGGTCATTTTCGATGGCTATTTCCATAGGATTTGACACACACACACACACACACACACACACACACACACACACACACACACGCACACACCCCACCCACACACACACACACACACACACACACAAAATAATTCCTGTCGAGACTTGTTTGGCGCCGGAAAGCCGCACATAAATCAGATAAGGTAAGAACCCGCTAGATCTATTGAAAAAATTCCAGGAAATGACCCCTGAAGGAAGGTTTAAAATGACGTTTTGAATGCTTTTAACAATTTTTTTATTTAACATCAATTACATTTAGTTTTCTTATTATATTCTCAATTATCTTATTCTAAATTTTAACGAGTAAAATTATACATATTATTTTCAATATCCATATTAATTAAACATATCATTATTTCAAAATTGACTTATACCAATTTTTTAACAGTACCACTGATCGGATTATATTCAACAATGCGATCATGCAAGATCATGCAGTAGGCAGAAGTGTGTGGCGGGAACGTAATGCTACAGTCAAATTCCAATCGAATGTCCACAGGTTCAGTTTTCAATGTTTCGTTCTGCTTGGAGCAATCGATGACGATAAGGGGAGCTTGGTTTATAAATTCACGCCTCGATAGCAAAGGCTCGGCTTCTTTGTTATAATAGCTCATTTGAAACCGAACATACATATCATAGAGAATGGCGGGGGATGTGCAGGCTCGGACTTGTTCGCTATAAAGAGTCGTAAAACCCCAAAACTGTGTGTACACATACCATCCGGTGAAGAGCGGGCAAGATAAGATTTTTCTCACACCACACACTGTTCGCCACCCGCTTTTCGTTGACCGATTTTTCCCACCACATGGCCCACGCCGCTTAACGACTCATAAAACTCAAAAACTACATTAGGCGGCGGTGGGCTCGTGGAGAGGGGGAGGGGGAGGGGGTGAAAACCTGTTCCAACACGCTTTTAGGCAAGATGCAGCTGCGGAACTAGGTGACTTCAAACTGGCAGATGAACCGCAAAAATTTAGGGATGGTGGGGGCGGGGACTGCGGACCCCAGCCGTCTTTCGCGTCATTTTTTACATGAATTTCATTATCTCTGCCGAGTCGGGAGGGCAATAAAACCCAAAAATTTTGGGATGGTGGGAGGGGGACTGCGGACCCCGTCGCCTCTGACGTCATTTTTCCCTCCGAGATGCGCAGAACGCAGTGCGCACCGCATCTCTGACGTCATTTTACCCTCCGATATGCGCAGAACGCAGTGCGCACAGTTCCCAAATTCTTGCGATCTATCGGCCTATATACATATAAGCTCAACGCATCCGATGCAGACTCGTCAGTCTTACACGATACGTGCAAGTCAAAAAAGTTATACAAAGTTCAGCTTATATCAACGTCAAAGTCATGGCAGTCGAAGCGTATATGGGACTTGCGGAGCAGATGGAGAGGACGTACAATTTGCTGAGAGAGCAACCACCCGGAGAAGAGAATGACGCCGTCATCAATCATTGGGCTGATATTGGAATTGCGAATATCCAAGTTCTGCGCGATATTTCCATGCAACGAGGAACAACCGTTGGTGCGAAAATACGGATCCAGCATACGATCGCACTCCTGCAATCTTGGGTGACGAAGATCAAGCAGTTGCAGCAGCGCACAGTGGTGACGGGTGGAAATATCGGTACTCCTGCGGGTGTACAATGGGACGACGTGGATAGCGCTTTTGCCAGCCGAATCAGAACGGGGGTTGTCACAAATCTCCGTCATAAAAATTTGGACGCCTTTCTGGACGATGTGCAGCGCGTCGTCACCGAGAAGTTGGAGCTGATACTGCGCGAGGAGGGAAATGTGAAGGTTAACCTCATATTATCGTGCAAATTCGAAAATGCCAAGCACGAAGAGATCTCCACCGAAGTTAAGAGTTTCAACACCTCCAACGTGGCGATTCTCCTCCCATCAAGCGATATAAATGGTTGGTTTACACGTGCACGGGGTGATCTGCAGTCAAAGGTGGAAGATTTCGAGCAACGCGATTCCGGCTGGAGTATGATTGAGATCCTTAACATCGCTGTAAATATCAATCGCTACCAGCCTCTCGCCGCGGGGGCTTCAACATTCGTCGACCTGCCCCAAGACATTCGACATAAAAAGGCTGTGATTAACGTGAGGAACGAGGACGAAAGATGCCTTCTCTGGTCCGTCACAGCAGCCCTCCACCCGGTCAACACCCACACCGATAGGACTAGCCGTTATCATCGATATATTTCCGAGTTGGACTGTACAGGTATCAATTTCCCTGCTACTCTACATGATGTGAAAAAGCTTGAGAGATTGAATAATTTGCGTATCAATGTATATGGTATAGAATCTCAAACTTTTTCGCATCATGCAAAATCAAATAAAAGCGTCATCGTGCCAATTTATTTGAGTAAAAATTTGCATAGCGTAAACATTGACACGATCCATCTTCTAATGCTTGAGAGTAATCCGGAAGACGATATGACTGGTGAGTTTGCACCGAGATTCCACTTTGCTTGGATTAAAGATCTTTCCCGATTGGTGAGCAAACAATTGTCTGATCATAATGGCCAGCTGTTTTTATGTGACAGATGTTTGTGCCACTTTAGCGTGAAACACGCCTACGACAATCATCGGCAAGATTGTATTATGCTAAATAAAGTACGCATGGAATTTCCCAAGTGTAAAGATTTAGTATTTTCCAATTTTCAAAACAAAGGCACCGTTCCGTTTGTCGTATACGCCGATCTCGAATGTATATTAATCCCTGAACCTGTGGATGAATTTGAAACTGATAAGACTTGTGAAATTCAAAAGCATATCCCGCACAGTGTAGCGTACTATGTACTGTAACGTGGCAGTTCGGTTAGGCCTGCCCGTTACAAGAGACTCCCTGAACCCTGGGCGAGATCCAGGGATAAGGGTCTAGAAAATCGAGTCGCGGAATAATTTCAGAGAGCGCCAGAACTGGAGTCACGCACCCGAGCTTCGACAGGGACGAAATAGAGCATTGCGACCCAGATATTTCAGGCTTTTGTTTTTTTTTTATTTTTTTTCGAGTGCACCGGCTACCCTCCAGTGACCAACTCCAATACCGAACATCTTTCGAGGCAAGGCGAAATCACGACGATCTTGCGGGAAGGACACCGAGGCTGCGGAGGGGGAGGCAACGCAGATCCCTGCAGCGAGGGAATCCAAGGCGGACGCGATTCCCGCTGGCGGCCGGCGCGCCGCAGCCTCCCCGCTCACCCCGCTTACGCCCAACCAAGGCAACCGCGGGGTACCAGCTAGCGACGAGGGAGCACCACCCCGCCCAACCCCAGGACTACGTAGAGCTGCGCGGGAGACGACATCGCGATCTAGCCTTAAGTTCTGCGCCGCGTAGAGACGACAGGTGCGCGGCAAGTTGCGCAATCCCCAAAATCGATGACCGATCGATTGTTGCGCATTCTTAGGGTGATGACGTCACGAAAAATTCGCGCGACGAGATCGGCGTTGCGACCATCCGAGATCACTCGAGTTCTGGCGACCAACTAAGACAGTAGTCACGTGGCGAAGTTGCGTTAGGTCAGGCTTTTCTTTGGGTTTGCGTTATTGTATAGAAGTGGTGATCGCGAGGAATGATGGACAGCCATCGTCACGAGGGAGTTGGACCCTTCGTCGCGTGGATGTGGAGCGGTAAGCGTTGTTAACATTCTCGCGATCGAATTTCGAGGGTAATTGAATCAAGGCTGATCCGAAAAAGGGTAGCCGTTTTCTTTTGTTAGTTTGCGTGTCGAAAAGTACTCGAAATTCGTTTGCCGATTCTTTTGCTTGGTGACCGTAGCCTGAGTTGCGCGTAAGAGAGTGACGATAACTTCGGGGAATCCAGAAAATCGAGTCGAGCCACGGGTTGAGCCGAGACGTTATTGTCTCGAGCTTGAGTGTGACCGAAGTCCGTTACACGGGGTCATTTCACGTCATCCGACACATCTTCGATTATCGTATAGGTCGCGAGCAATCACGGGGAGCATTCGAATTCGCGACTGCGTCCCGCCGTCGCCGAGGAAGTAAAGCTCGGGTGCGTGCTGATAAGCGTATGCGTTTTTAGAGGAGGATCGCGGGTGTCGCGACGAGCCTCGCATCACTTTAGTTATTTAATATTCTTTTTAGTTATTTAATATTCCTTTTTTTTTTTTCTTCTCTTCATTTTTGTGTGCATTATCAGTTAGTATTAAGTTGGCGACCAGCGCCATTGTGTAGAGGACGTTCGCGGGCAGCGCACCGCGACCGATTTTGTTTTTGGCTTTTAGGAAGTAGGATAGTGTTAAGACGGCGACTAGCGCACGTAGGCCGTAGAGGCCTCCTAGATTTATTCCTTTTTTTTGTGTTGTTATTATTTTTCTATTTTTATTTTTATTTGGAGTATTTCTACCTTTCTTATTTAGTTTAGATAATAGTAACATTGTGTTTGGAATCGCGAAAGACGACTTGCGTGGTCGTATTATCATTCTTTTTTTTTCTTTATTATTTTTCTTTCTTTTTATTTTGTACTATCGCTGATGAAAAATATACCATCGGAATTTTATAGTAATTTGGCCACAGCACGTGTTGGCTTACTGGTTGCAATTCTCTCTACCCGAAAATCACCCCTCCCCTCTCCGCGGTACTGAGCTACCGAGCATATGGTCGCGGTATATCGTATGACCGATTTCGAGGCGTGTTGACCACGCCAGGCGCCCAACAAATTTCGCGATATTGTTTTAGATCCAGGGTACATCGTGGACGCCAAGTTATTGTGCACGCGGTAAGTTCCCGGTTATTTGCTCCGAGTAACCGAGGTGCAGAAAAATCCACGTCACAAATTGGCGCCCAACGTGGGGCCTTCGCGAAATTTCCGCTGTAAATTTCCAAGAAAGATAGTAGCGTTGCGCGTTTCGGAAATTTCGACTTAGCAACGGCTAGCGCGCGCGGAACCAAACAACAGCGTTCGGAGAATTCGGGGGAGAGAGGTCGCGAGACACTTCGGTCAAGCGTGTTGACGTTTGGAGCACAGCGGGACAGGTGTAAATACGTAGCGAGGAAATAAAATTGAATACAAAGGGTGGCGGATAACATCGAAAGGTTGCGATTTACGACTCAGGCTACGATTTAACGAATATACCGGGTGACGAAAAAGTACCCCGTGTATATTCACACCTTACATTTCTAGTAATAGGAATAAAATCGCCTGCCATTATCGCCTATCTCTTGATTGTGTCATATTTTATTTTCTTTTGTTATTATTTTTGATTTCGAATTTCTTTTTGGTTTTACACTGTCTTCTGCGGTTTCGGAATTATTTTTTTTTGTTTTTGTTGTTTTTTTTTGTTGTGTGTTCAACGACGGCTTTTAGCATTGCGGTCAAAGATTATTTTTTTTTTTTGTTGTTTGTTGCTGACGCGACAATATACTTTTCTTTTCTTTTCTCTCTTTTCTTTTCTTTTCTTTTTTTTGTTTTTTTTTTCTCAGCTCGTCTTTTGTTTTTGGTTTGTTGTTTTCTTTTGTGGTTTTGTTTCATTTTGTGTGCAATATTTCCTTTGCTGGCGCTTTTGTTAAAATATTAGCGGTGACTTCACTAATACGAGGGGTCCATATTGGATACCCTTGCTTGCGCTCAGACTCTACCTACGGCTTTTGTCTTTTGATTCGAACAGTTTGATTTTGCGTTCTGGTAATTTCATCACTTCTCATTTCTTTTGCGTGCTTTTACCTTCATTTCTGCTCTTTATTTTCGCGGGTGAAGTCAACATGGCGGAGGTACCCATTGGCGCGTGGTTGTATGACATGACGAGCGATGAGCTCGAGTTGGCGTTAGTGACCGCGAGGGTAAATTCCACCGGTAGCATACTGGTGCGTCGTGACCGGTACGTACGGCACCTCTTGCGTGAGCGCGGGGATTTGACGGTCACCTGGGAACCAGAGGACGAGGATGTCTTCGCGGGGTTGGCCGAATTGGCGACCGTTACGGAACCGGTGAGGGAACAGCCCCGAAGGGCTAGCGATTCGCGGCTGTTAGAGCCAGTGAATATTACCATCGCGACCCGGCTAACCACGGTAGCGACGACGAGTACGGTGGTGAGCGTAGCCGTCGCTTCAGCGGCTATCACCACCTCGGCGGTGTATGGTAGCACCGCGCGACCGACCGCGTACCAGGTTCCGACGCGAATACCCTTCCACTCGATTCCGTTTTCGATGGCTAGCGGAGCCCAGGGCCACTGGGGAGAGGCCTCCCCGATCCAGGGGCATCGACATGGGCTCGAGGAACCCATCGGGGATTCTACCCGGCTAGTAGCGGGGCCGCCAGCTCCGCGGGTCGAGTTCCGGTCGCTGCCGGTCGATCCCGCCACAATTCCTCGCGATATGGCGACCGCTGCCCGGCCGACCTGGGCCCGGGATTCAAACATCGAATCGCGTACCCGGGATTCAAACATCGAATCGCGTACCCGGGAAACAATACGTGACATCCCGAGGGCCCTGCGAGGGTGGAACCTCAAGTTCTCTGGGATTGGCGAGCCGAGTGTCGAGGATTTCTTGACGCGGTTGGAAGAGTGGCGTAGTTTGTCGGAATTGAGCGAGAACGAAGTGTTGAGTTCGCTCACGATGATCTTCTCGGGCGTAGCCTTGGAATGGTTGCGTTGCGAACGGGACAGCTGGGTCACGTACGATGAGTTTCGCGCGGCCTTGCGTTTGTGGTTCGGGGACGGGACAGTCGGAAGTCGCGTGGAGGACCAGGCTAGGTCACGAACTCAGGGACCAGTAGAGTCAGTTACAGAATATCTTTCCTGTGTTCGAGGGTTGTTGAGACGGATGCCGCGTCCGTACACTATGGAACAGCAATTAGACCTGGCTTTTAAGAACATGCGTCCCGAAATTCGCGAAGTCCTCCGTCGAAGGGAAATTCGTACGTGGAGCGAATTGATCTATCTCGCCACGGAGCGGGAAAGAAACCTCGCATTATCTCGCGAATACCGCCCCCCGCCCACGCCGAAAGAGTCCTTTATTAGCGAATTAGCGTGCCGGACCAAAACCGCGGCGACTCGAGGCGAACATGGATTAGCCGCAATTGCAGAAGTAGGGATTGAGCCAACCGTAGCGCAGACGATCGAGAAGCTGCTCGCGGCCCAGGTGAAAGGGCTCGAGGAGAAATTATTGAAGGCAATGGCGGTGGCGACCCAGAGGGGTAAAGCTAGCGGCGCACCGCCAAGTCGCGGAAGCCCGACTCCAACGAGGCGGACCTCACCAACGCGACCCGCGCGAGTACCAAGGAGGGGAGCGGCCCCCTCGGTTAACCAGCCGGCCCCTGGCGTGTCCCGGGCCGACCAATTTCGTGGCGACAAGGTGTGGGACGAAAAGTTATGCATGAATTGTCATCGTCCCGGTCACCGATTTAGCCGTTGCCCGGACCCCTTGCGAACCTTTTGCTACCATTGCGGGTACGACGGCGTCTATTCGACGAATTGTCCGCGGTGTTCGGGAAACCAGGGAGGGCAGCCTCGCTAAGTGTCGGCGCGGCGCCCCGAGTGGAAGACACCACGGCATTGCGTGGCGTCGAAGGGGAAATCGCGACGTGTTTTCCGATGCAGACCATGGAGTTCGGTCAACGCTGGTTTTTGCGGGTGTGTATCGGGGGCACATGGGTCAGGGCGTTGTTAGACACCGGCTCATCGCGAACATTTCTCGGTACGATCGGACACCAAATTGCGTTAGAGTACGGTCGACCGGTAAAATCACCCAGCTGTTCGAGTGTCGTATTGGCGAATGGATCGGTAGAATCAATAACCGGAGAAGTAGAGCTGCCGATAACGTTGCTGGGTGTCGCGCATAAGTTTTCGTTGCGGATTATCCCCACCTTAGTTGGAGATTGCGTTCTGGGAATGGATTTCGTGCGCAAATTTGGCTTTTCGATTGACGGCGCGCGCGAATCATGGAGAATCGCGAATATTCCGGAATACGAGGGAAAATTTGAGGAGGGTCACCCGATCCCCGTTACCGAGGTGTCAAGTTGTAGCGGTATCGTAGAGCTAGGGGATACCGAGAATCGCGAATTACAGGAATTCTTAGCGAAGGAATTACCGAAAGTCTCGGGAGACTTGGGTCTCACTCATCTCGCGGAGCACAAAATAGACGTGCAGGGAAGCGCCCCGATTAAACAGCGGTACTACCTCGTATCCCCGAAAGTGCAGGAAGCTATTAACGAGGAGGTAGACCGTATGCTCGCGGATGGAGTGATCGAACCCTCCCAAAGTTCGTGGTCGACGCCAATCGTGATGGTCAAGAAGCCAAACGGGAAATACCGGTTTTGTTTGGATTTTAGAAAAGTCAACAGCGTTTCGAAAAAAGATGCGTATCCGATCCCGTTTATGAACGGTATCTTGGATAAATTGCGGTCGGCCAAGTACATCTCGACTATAGACTTGAGTCAAGCTTACCACCAGATTCCCTTGACACCCGAGAGTCGCGAAATAACGGCGTTTACGGTCCCCGGTCGCGGATTATTTCAGTTTGTGCGGATGCCATACGGGCTTACCGGAGCCCCGGCCACCTTTCAGCGGTTAATAGACAAATTAATTACTCCCGAGATGGAGCCGCATGCCTTCGCGTATCTCGACGACATTATTGTAGTGACCACCGAATTTCGTTCGCACTTAAAATGGCTATCCCGCGTTATCGAACGGATAGTGTTGGCCGGGCTTACCATCAACCCGGAGAAGTGCGAGTTTTGTCGTAGCGAAGTTCGGTATCTAGGGTTCAAGGTGAACCAGGACGGCCTACAGGTCGATGCCGACAAGGTGGAACCGATTCTCGAATATCCCGCGCCGAAAAACCTGCGGCAATTGAGGCGATTTTTGGGTATGGCGTCGTGGTATCGAAAATTCATCCCCGAGTTCGCGAGCGTGGCGGAACCCTTTACCCGGCTATTGCGTAAGGATAAGTGATGGGACTGGGGTAGCGAACAGGAAGCGGCGTTCAAACGCATAAAAGCCGCGTTAACGTCGGCTCCGGTTTTAACGTGTCCCGATTTTGAGCACGAGTTCGTAGTACAGACCGATGCGAGTAGCTTTGGCATTGGCGCAGTCTTGACACAGACTATTGGCGGTATTGAGCGTGTGATCGCGTACGCGAGCCGGACAATGTCGGATGCGGAACGGAAGTATTCCACAACCGAACAGGAGTGTCTCGCGGTGATTTGGGCCGTTAAAAAGTTTCGAGCATACCTAGAAGGATACCACTTCACGGTGATAACCGACCACGCGAGTTTAAAGTGGTTGCGGGAATTGCGGAATCCGACGGGTCGGTTAGCCAGGTGGGCGCTCGACTTACTCGAGTATGATTGCGAAATTAGACACCGAAAAGGGGCGATGCACCATGTGCCCGATGCCCTATCGCGGATGTACGAGGGCGAAAACGAGGGGACGGAGCAGCTAGCCGCCCTCGACGTGGCGGGGAACGGCAGACCAGGTACGGAGCGTAAGGCCGTCTGGGATGTCGTCATCGACCCCTGGTACCAGCATCGCGTAAAGGACGTCCTGGACTACCCACACAAGTTCCGAACTTGGTCGGTGGTCGAGGGGCGTCTATACCATTTCCGGGCGGACCCCTTAGTCGAGCCAATATTAGCGGACTTGGCGCCGTGGAAATTGGTGCTCCCGAGGGAGCAGCGATCGCGGATTTTTGCGGAAGTCCACGAGGACCCCCAGGCAGGGCATCTTGGCGTCGAAAAGACCTACGCGCGAGCGAGGGCCGACTACTACTGGCCCGGAATGTATCGCGATATAGTTTTGATGGTTCGAGCGTGCGAGCGTTGCCAAGAGTGCAAAGTACAACAGGTGCCACCAGCGGGCCTTATGGGTCGACGGGTCGTCGACACGCCCTGGACTGTGGTTGCGGCGGACGTCATGGGTCCCTTTCCCCGAAGTCGCGCCGGGTTCGAGTATTTGTTGGTTTTTGAAGATCTGTTTACCCGGTGGGTGGAGGTAGCGCCATTGCGAAAATCCAACGCGAAAAACATCCTTGCCGCGCTGGAAGATCTCGTGCTGTCCCGATGGGGTACCCCGGAGGTGCTCCTGACGGATAACGGCACTGAATTCGCGAATAAGGCCGTCGACGAACTGTGCGCTGCATACCATATTACCCACGCGAAAGTACCGCCGTACCACGCGCAAGCTAACCCCGTGGAGAGGGTGAATCGCGTATTAAAAACCATGATCGTGGCCTACATCGAGGCAGATCACCGGGATTGGGATGTGCACCTTCACGAATTTCGATTTGCGTATAATACCGCTGTGCATAGCTCACTGAGAGTCAGTCCCGCATTTTTAAACTTGGGTCGCGATCCCAAACCACGGATGCAGTTGCGACGACTCGCGGAAGGTCCCGCGGAAATACCCGTTCCCCGTCCCGAAGTATGGGGGGACCGAATGGCGAAATTGGGTGAGCTGCGTGACTTAGTGACTAAACATCTCGAGGAAGCCCATGAGCGACAGGCACGCTATTATAACCAAGGGCACCGGGATATCCGTTTCGAAGTAGGGGAGTGGGTATGGAAGCGAAACCGAGTTCTGTCCTCGGCCACCCAACAGGTCGCTGCGAAGCTAGCCCCCAAGTTTGCCGGTCCATTTCGCGTTGCGCAGGTAATTTCGCCCGTCGTCTACGAATTAGAGGATAGCGACGGAGGGGGTCGTGGTAGACACCACATAAAGGATTTGAAGCGGTACGTGGAGTCTGAGGCAAGTACGCAAAGAAACGGGGAGGAACCGTGAGGGGGAATTAGGCTTCTCGGGGAGAGGAAAGGGGTAACAGACGATAACTACGATCCTAACTAACTCTTCCCCTTAGTTGGCGGAGCGGTAGCGAGGCAAGAGGACGAGGTGAGGGCCATCCGAGATCTGTTGGCGTGGGAACGGGCCCCGCGACCACCCGCTTCCATCGGATGGCACCCAGAGCGGCCGGCACCGGAGACCTGGCGGCAGTGGCTGCCAACAGGGGGGTGCTGGAACTGCTGGTGGCAGTTCCACAACTACCGGGACTGCGCCAAGGAGTTGGGGGTCTTCTGCCGCAGGTGTGGGTGGCCAGGGTATATTAAGCCCACCTGCCCCGACTGCCACGACCAACCCAGCAGGTCCGGTAGGGGACCCCCTTGCTGGCCACCGAGGGAAGTTCCAGCGACCCCCGTAGCGAGGGAGATGGCCGCGATCCCCTCCTTGCTCGCGAGGTGGGTGCCACCACCCCCCGGATTTGCGTGGGGAGCCACCCCGCCGACCCCCCCTGTCGCGAGGGACGTCACCCCATCGAACCCCTCTGTCGCGAGGGAAGCCCCAGCACTCCCCCCCCCGATTGCGATTGCGAGTAGCGAAATCGAAGCCCTCCGTCAGCGGATCCTCGCGTCCGCCACCGGCCGGGGCCGCGATCGAGGCCGGCCGGGGCGGCGAGGCTAAGCCAACAACCGCCAAGATTTTTTTTTTTTTTTTTTTTCTTCTCTTTCTCTTTCTTTTCTCGTGTAATTTTTCTTTCTTCTTTTTTTTCTTATTATAATAAATTCTTAGCCCCGAACATGAATGGCGTCCGCTTTCTTTCGTAGATCCCAGGTGGCGGGTTTTGAGAAAAGTTTCAGATCCAGTGTCGAAGTAGAAAGCTCCCCGAGACAACCATGGCGTGAGGAGGGGGATCAGTGGAGCTCGCGAAGGATCCCAGAGGACACGGGAGAAAATCTTTTTTTTTGTTTTTTTTTGTTGTTTTATCGTCCTCTTGGGAGGGGATTCTCGGTGAGTACCGCGCAGTAGCGTGTGAGTACTTCGAGCTTGCGGTCACCTCGCGAAGTTCGGCTCGCGGGATGCAGCGCTGGCGCTCTGGCACCCCACGATCCGTCTAGGGGGGGGGGGAGTTGTAACGTGGCAGTTCGGTTAGGCCTGCCCGTTACAAGAGACTCCCTGAACCCTGGGCGAGATCCAGGGATAAGGGTCTAGAAAATCGAGTCGCGGAATAATTTCAGAGAGAGCCAGAACTGGAGTCACGCACCCGAGCTTCGACAGGGACGAAATAGAGCATTGCGACCCAGATATTTCAGGCTTTTGTTTTTTTTTTATTTTTTTTCGAGTGCACCGGCTACCCTCCAGTGACCAACTCCAATACCGAACATCTTTCGAGGCAAGGCGAAATCACGACGATCTTGCGGGAAGGACACCGAGGCTGCGGAGGGGGAGGCAACGCAGATCCCTGCAGCGAGGGAATCCAAGGCGGACGCGATTCCCGCTGGCGGCCGGCGCGCCGCAGCCTCCCCGCTCGCCCCGCTTACGCCCAACCAAGGCAACCGCGGGGTACCAGCTAGCGACGAGGGAGCACCACCCCGCCCAACCCCAGGACTACGTAGAGCTGCGCGGGAGACGACATCGCGATCTAGCCTTAAGTTCTGCGCCGCGTAGAGACGACAGGTGCGCGGCAAGTTGCGCAATCCCCAAAATCGATGACCGATCGATTGTTGCGCATTCTTAGGGTGATGACGTCACGAAAAATTCGCGCGACGAGATCGGCGTTGCGACCATCCGAGATCACTCGAGTTCTGGCGACCAACTAAGACAGTAGTCACGTGGCGAAGTTGCGTTAGGTCAGGCTTTTCTTTGGGTTTGCGTTATTGTATAGAAGTGGTGATCGCGAGGAATGATGGACAGCCATCGTCACGAGGGAGTTGGACCCTTCGTCGCGTGGATGTGGAGCGGTAAGCGTTGTTAACATTCTCGCGATCGAATTTCGAGGGTAATTGAATCAAGGCTGATCCGAAAAAGGGTAGCCGTTTTCTTTTGTTAGTTTGCGTGTCGAAAAGTACTCGAAATTCGTTTGCCGATTCTTTTGCTTGGTGACCGTAGCCTGAGTTGCGCGTAAGAGAGTGACGATAACTTCGGGGAATCCAGAAAATCGAGTCGAGCCACGGGTTGAGCCGAGACGTTATTGTCTCGAGCTTGAGTGTGACCGAAGTCCGTTACACGGGGTCATTTCACGTCATCCGACACATCTTCGATTATCGTATAGGTCGCGAGCAATCACGGGGAGCATTCGAATTCGCGACTGCGTCCCGCCGTCGCCGAGGAAGTAAAGCTCGGGTGCGTGCTGATAAGCGTATGCGTTTTTAGAGGAGGATCGCGGGTGTCGCGACGAGCCTCGCATCACTTTAGTTATTTAATATTCTTTTTAGTTATTTAATATTCCTTTTTTTTTTTTCTTCTCTTCATTTTTGTGTGCATTATCAGTTAGTATTAAGTTGGCGACCAGCGCCATTGTGTAGAGGACGTTCGCGGGCAGCGCACCGCGACCGATTTTGTTTTTGGCTTTTAGGAAGTAGGATAGTGTTAAGACGGCGACTAGCGCACGTAGGCCGTAGAGGCCTCCTAGATTTATTCCTTTTTTTTGTGTTGTTATTATTTTTCTATTTTTATTTTTATTTGGAGTATTTCTACCTTTCTTATTTAGTTTAGATAATAGTAACATTGTGTTTGGAATCGCGAAAGACGACTTGCGTGGTCGTATTATCATTCTTTTTTTTTCTTTATTATTTTTCTTTCTTTTTATTTTGTACTATCGCTGATGAAAAATATACCATCGGAATTTTATAGTAATTTGGCCACAGCACGTGTTGGCTTACTGGTTGCAATTCTCTCTACCCGAAAATCACCCCTCCCCTCTCCGCGGTACTGAGCTACCGAGCATATGGTCGCGGTATATCGTATGACCGATTTCGAGGCGTGTTGACCACGCCAGGCGCCCAACAAATTTCGCGATATTGTTTTAGATCCAGGGTACATCGTGGACGCCAAGTTATTGTGCACGCGGTAAGTTCCCGGTTATTTGCTCCGAGTAACCGAGGTGCAGAAAAATCCACGTCACAGTACATTGCGCGTACGATGAGACTTTATCAGAGAGAAACAGCTTAAAGATTGTGACGTGGATTTTTCTGCACCTCGGTTACTCGGAGCAAATAACCGGGAACTTACCGCGTGCACAATAATTTGGCGTCCGGCGAGGTATCCTTGATCTGAAACAATGTCGCGAAGTTTGTTGGGCGCCTGGCGTGATCAACACGCCTCGAAATCGTTAATACGACACACCGCGACTATATGCTCGGTAGCTCAGTACCGCGGAGAGGGGAGGGGTAAAGTTTGGGTCGAGAGAATTGCAACACAGGTACGCCAACACGTGATGTGGCTAAATTACTATAAAATCCCAATGATATATTTCTCATCAGCGATAATACAAAAACAAAAGAAATAAAAGTAAATAATAAAAAAAATAAAAAGAATGATAATACGACCACGCAAGTCGTCCTTCGCGATTCCAACTACAATGTCACTTTTACCTAAACTAAATAAGGAAGGTAGAAATACTCCAAATAAAATAAAAAAAAATATAATAACAAACAAAAAAAAAAAGGTGAATAAATCTAGGAGACCTCTACGGCCTACGTGCGCTAGTCGCCGTCTTAACAATACCCTACTTCCTAAAAACCAAAGACAAAATCGGACTCGATGCGCTGCCCGCGAACGTCCTTTACAAAATGGCGCTTATCGCCAACTTAATACTAACTGATAATGCAACCCAAAAAAAAAGAAAGGAAAAAAAATTATTAGACAACTAAATTGATGCGAGGCTCGTCGCTACACCCGCGATCCTCCTCTAAAAACGCATACTCTTATCAGCACGCACCCGAGCTTCACTTCCTCGACGACGGCGGGACGCAGTCGCGAATTCGAATGCTCCCCGTGATTGCTCGCGACCTATACGAGAATCGAGGATGTGCCGGATGACGTGAAATGACCCCGTGTAACGGACTTCGGTCACACTCAAACTCGAGACAATAACGTCTCGGCTCAACCCGTGGCTCGACTCGATTTTCTGGATCCCCCGAAATTAACGTTACCCTCTTACGCGCAACTCAGGCTACGGTCACCAAGCAAAAGAATCGACAAACGAATTTCGAGTACTTTTCGACACGCAAACTAACAAAAGAAAACGGCTACCCTTTATCGGATCAGCCTTGACTCAATTACCCTCGAAATTCGATCGCGAGAATGTTAACAACGCTTACCGCTCCACATCCACTGTACGAAGGGGCCGACTCCCTCGTGACGGCTCATTCTTCCTCGCAACTAACCACACAAAAAAAAATTTTTCTAAACGGGCACCAAGTACGAACGCAAACTAAGAACACCTGTCTCGTTGTGCTCCAGAACTAGAGTGATCTAGGATGGTCGCAACGCCGATATCGTCGCGCTAATTTTTCGTGACGTCATCACCCTAAGAATGCGCAACAATCGATCGGTCATCGATTTTGGGGATTGCGCAACTTGCCGCGCACCTGTCGTCTCTACGCGGCGCAGAACTTAAGGCTAGATCGCGATGTCGTCTCCCGCGCAGCTCTACGTAGTCCTGGGGTTGGGCGGGGTGGTGCTCCCTCGTCGCTAGCTGGTACCTCGCGGTTGCCTTGGTTGGGCGTAAGCGGGATGAGCGGGGAGGCTGCGGCGCGCCGGCCGCCAGCGGGAATCGCGTCCGCCTTGGATTCCCTCGCTGCAGGGATCTGCGTTGCCTCCCCCTCCGCAGCCTCGGTGTCCTTCCCGCGAGATCGTCGTGGTTTCGCCTTGCCTCGGAAGATGTTCGGTGTTGTAGTTGGTCACTGGAGGGTAGCCGGTGCACTCGAAAAAAAATTAAAAACAAAAGCCTGAAATATCTGGGTCGCAATGCTCTATTTCGTCCCTGTCGAAGCTCGGGTGCGTGACTCCAGTTCTGGCGCTCTCTGAGATTATTCCGCGACTCGATTTTCTATACCCTGATTCCGAGATCTCGCCCAGGGTTCAGGGAGTCTCTTGTAACGGGCAGGCCTAGCCGAACTGCCACGTTACAACTCCCCCCCCCCCTAAACGGATCGTGGGGTGCCAGAGCGCCAGCGCTGCATCCCGCGAGCCGAACTTCGCGAGGTGACCGCAAGCTCGAAGTACTCACACGCTATTGCGCGGTACTCACCGAGAATCCCCTCCCAAGAGGACGATAAAACAACAAAAAAAAAAAACAAAAAAAAAAAATTTTCTCCCGTGTGGCCAGATGCCCACTCCCGTGTCCTCTGGGATTCTTCGCGAGTTCGACTGATCCCCTTCCTCACGCCATGGTTGTCTAGGGGAGCTTTCTACTTCGACACTGGATCTGAAATTTTTCTCAAAACCTGCCACCTGGGATCTACGAAAGAAAGCGGACGCCATTTAGGGTCGAGTTTAAGACTTTATTATATTGTAACGTTTTAGGCGTTACGTTAATAAAATATGGATCCGCGAGTTTACTTATTATCAAATCAAAGGCGTGAACAAAAATATCGTGATAAATGCTTTTAATGCAATATACGTGTTTCTTGTTTAAAGTCTGAAACAAGACTGTTTTTACAATAATATCGGTTGGCGCAGCAACCTTATTCTTTTTAAAGACATAAGACGTTTATAAACGTCTTTTATCTATGCTGACTACTAGATCATTAAAGAGGGGGCAAAACGGGTGATTTCACCCTTTGTAACACTACTCCCCCCCGAGGAAAAGAGTCGTCCCGACTCGGGAAAGATAAAATAATTATAAAAGTATTCTAGTAGTCAGTGCTCAAAGGTGAGTTGGAGCTGTGGCTCTAAAAATTTAAGAACTCCCTTTTTTACTATCTGGCATTTGCCCTCAGTCTCAAGGTAAACCACAGAAAACCTTGAGCAGATAGTTGAGCGTTAAATAATCTCAAAAATTTATGTGCCATGTTTTATAAAGGTTAGTGTTATTAAGTGTTATGTGGCTTCATGAATACAAAGTTTTCCGCAACGGCCCAGATTGACGTCGGGAAGAAATTCAATCTTCTTCATGAAGGATCCCTTCGAAACAGGTTCGGATGAAAACACCGAAACGGGAACCGACAATTCCAGGACCAAATAAGATGCAAACAGACTTCTCTTCATAGGAAATAAGGAAATCGGGGGGTGACTGAATCCAGAGCTTCTTCTGGGACAGCACACCCTAGAGTTTGAAGGACAAATGTGAGTGGTGGTATAACAATTCAAATTCACTGAGCGAATTTGGGAGAATACTTGAATAAAATAAATTGAATATGTATTCAAAACAAAAGAAACGATCTTATCTGAATTATTTTAGCGTCCTTCTTCAAAATAAAACCACCAGTCATCCTCAGGAATCGGGGAAAAATTGGATGGGAAAAGGCTGTGTCGAGTAACCTGAAAAGTACTCACAAAAACTGACACTTAAGGTTAATAAAATGTGAAAATCAAGCAATCGCTCATCGACCTCGAAAAATAATCGTGGCTCATTTCACATTATTCCTTAAACCAAAGCCTATCCGACACAAAACTCGATTCCAGAGAAGAAGTTTCTAGAAAGAAACAATCGAAGAAAACAAATTTCAAATTGATTAGCAACGCAGAAATAACAAATCATTATAAGAAAAGTAGTCGTTAAAGACAGACAAGACATGGATGCAAAAGAACATACTTCGACGAATGCAGCTATGCTGCTAAAAGTATTTTCTCTCGAAAATTCGGACGACCTTAGTGAAATGGAAAGGTCTAACTATTTCAACTCTCTTTGGAGGGAGATGTCTTGCGGCCAGCTGAATGCCGTTTCCGTAAAAGGAAGAAGCGGCTTGCTTTGCCTAAGCTGCTTTGAGTCACAGTGAGTACATCATCTCGAATAACATAAATAAATTATAAGAAAATAATTTTTTTTTTTTTTTTGTTTCAATCATTTCTTTTTAGTTCTAGACCCGAATTTCTCCTTCAAGAGGTCTCTCTCCATGTGACCTTTTTGAAAGAAAAAGTGCTTTGTCGCTCTTGTAAACAGAGTCTATTCGATATAATAAAGAAAACGGAAGGGTGCGAGGGATGCGAAAATGTCAAAGAAGAAATTAAGAAGATTTTAAACATTTCTCGCCTTTTCCCCTTAATATAGTTTAATGTAGTTTTTTTTTTTTTTTTTTTTTTTTTTTTTTTTTTTTTTTTTTTTAAACCAAATTTTTTTTAAGAATAAAATTTTTCCAATATTAAATTCAAAGATTTAACTTTGTCCGTGTATCATTGCAAGACAAAAATTAGAATAAACTTGGTCGGCTGTGGATTCTGCATTGATAACCAAAACAGGAGCGGATAAAGAAGAAAAGGTTTGTTTTACTAACCAATCTTCATGAACCTCATGGATAGTTCTGAGTAGCTCTAAAGAAATACTCGATTCTTCCTCACGAGAACGGGAACTGACTCGAGCGAAAGAAGTTTCTGGGGAAACTTGCAAATAAACAATCAAATCTACTCTGAGCTCAGACGAGCGAATGAGAAGATCAAAATTTTTTGTCAATAAATGAGATTCGAAGTCGCGAAAATTACCTAACCTTCGACGAGCTTCTACAAAACAATTGCTACTGAATATCGATCTTTCCATCACCTTTACAGGCAATGAAGTCGTCTGCAGATGTCTATCTAACATAACCATTTGAGCGAAATGTTGAAAATAATAGCAATAACGATCTGGGTTCTGATACATCAAATCTAAAAGATTAATTCCGACTACATTTCGATATTCTTCAAGAGGTTCTAAAAGTGTACAGACCTGGCGATCTGCTAAAAACCTCTTAGTGAAAGTTGTTTTTCCGCATCCGATATTTCCTTCTATAATAATCGTAAGCGGTCGAGTTTTACTCAAACGAATTCCGAAAGGTAAATTCTTCTCTCAATCGATAACTGACTGTAAAGAAGGTCAAGTCGATCACAGTCGTCAAGGGTGTTCGTTTGAAGATCTAACCTCGAAGGATGTCCCTGGTCTTGGAGAGACTGTTCCAGGTTGATCCTCTTCAAAAGGAGCAAGACGATCCAAGTGAACCACTTTCTGACGCGAATGAGGAGATCTTCGGATTCTATAAACAACATCATTTATCCGGTTAACCACTAAGTAAGGGCCTTCCCAATTTCTTTGTAGCTTTGGACATCGTCCTTTCTGTCTTCGAGGTTGAAAAAGCCAAACAGAATCTCCAGGATTAAATTTTAAATCTCTGGCTCGAATATCATAACGAGTTTTTAATTTATCTGAAGCCATAGAAATTCTATTCCTAGCAAAGTGATGAATTTCTTCTAAACGTTGTTGTAATAAAAAGGCATAATCTGTTTGATGCTGTCTGTGCACAGGAACAGGGCCTTTTTCCAAATCTGACGGAAGTCGAAGATTTCTTCCAGTAAGCATGAGGGCTGGCGTCTGTTTCGTCGTCTCGTGAATCGCAGATCTGTAAGATAAGAGGAAGAAAGGGATCCAGGAGTCCCAGTCTCTCTGATTCTGCTCTACGAAGGACGACAAATATTGTAGTAAAGTCCGATTCAGACGCTCTATCATGCCGTCAGATTGCGGATGCAAAGGAGTTGTACGAGTTTTTCTAACCCCTAAAATCTGAGTAACCTCTTTCATTAAGGTCGACTCAAAATTTCGGCCTTGATCAGTATGAAGTTCTAGAGGAACTCCGTGTCTACAAATAAATTCTTTAACGAATGCCTGTGCTACAGTAGAGGCTTCTTGATCAGCGAGAGGGACCACTTCTGGCCACTTAGTAAAATAATCAGCAATAACCAAAGCATATTTATTTCCAGAATGGGTTATCGGAAGAGGTCCAAGAATATCCATCGCTATTCTTTCAAGTGGAGCTCCCACGTTGTAAATTTGAAGAGAGCTTTGTCCTTTCGCTCGAGGTCCTTTCTTTGCCGTGCAGATTCGACATCTTCGACACCAATCTTCAACGTCCATCCGGCAACGGGGCCAAAAGTAGAAGTTGCGAATTCTGCCCAGAGTTTTATTCGAAGCGAAGTGTCCGCCTGCAGGAGAATCATGATAAAGAGCAAGAATCTCTGGAACTCGTGACCTGGGAACCAAAAGTTGCCACCTGATTTCTTTCAAGTCTGCAGATTCCCATTTTCGGTATAAAATTCCATCAATTAAAAGAATAGAGTCCCATTGAGCCCAATAAATTTTCAAATCTGGCTCGGCTAAAGATATATCCTGCCAGTCCGGGCGAGTTTCTGCTTCTTTCCAAGACTTCACTTGATTCAAAGTGTCGTCTTCTTGCTGCGATTTTCTCCATTCCTCCTGGTTATTTTCGAAAGAAATCTTCCGTATTATAAGAGAGGGGTCACGATTTTTCTCTAATCGTGCACACTGTTTACACTCTGGCATTTCCTCGCAGGGTCTTCGAGAGAGAGCATCGGCGTTTCCATGATGAATTCCTGCTCGATGACGAATATCAAAATCGTACTGACCGAGCCTTTCTAACCATCTAGCTACCTGACCTTCGGGAGATTTAAACGAAAGTAGCCACCTGAGAGAAGCATGATCTGTACGTATCAAAAATCTCCTGCCGTACAAATAATGGTGAAAATGTACTACGGTCTTAACAACAGCTAAAAGCTCTCTACGAGTGACACAATAATTCCTCTCGGTTTTACTCAAAACTCTGCTGAAATAGCTTATCACTCTCTCTTGACCTCCCTGAATTTGTGACAGAACCCCGCCTATTCCTGAAAGAGATGCATCCGTATCTAAAATAAAAGGAATTTCGACCTCTGGATAAGCTAAAATCGGCGAAGAAATAAGATTTTCTTTTAATTTCTTGAAAGCCTCTTCGCATTCCGGGGTCCAGTCAAAAGGAATCTTGATTCCGGTCAAATGATGGAGAGGTTTAGCTATACTAGCGAAACCTTTTACAAATCTTCTGTAATACGTACAAAGGCCTAAAAAGCTCTGAATTTGTTCTTTATTCTTAGGTGTCGGCCAAGAAGAAACCTTCTCTATTTTGGATGGGTCGGTCTTCACACCTTGTGCTGAAACGATATGTCCGAGGAAGCCTACTTCTTTCTGGAACAGATGACATTTTTTCGGGCTCATTTTCAGACCTGCTTGCTTCAGCCTAGCGAAAACTTGTCTGAGATTTTGAACTTCTTCTTCAAAGTTCTTGCCAAAAACGATTATATCGTCCAAATAAACGAGGCATATTTTGCCCGTGAGCCCATGGAGAACAGCTTCCATCATTCGTTCAAAGGTAGCCGGGGCATTACTCAAACCAAACGGCATAACCTTGAACTGCCATAATCCTCCTAAGCCCGTAACAAAAGCTGTTTTTTCTTTATCTAGAGGATCCATTTCGACCTGCCAGTATCCGCTCTGAAGATCTATGGTGCTGAACCAAGTTGCACCAGCTATCAGGTCGAGTGTCTCGTCGATTCTGGGTAGAGGGTAAGAATCTTTCTTCGTTATATCGTTCAGCTTCCTGTAATCGATACAAAATCGTTTGGATCCGTCCTTTTTGTTGACAAGGACGATTGGTGAGGCCCAGGGACTAGACGATGGTTCAATCACATCGTTCTTTAGCATGTCTTCCACAAGCTTCTTCACCTCTTCTCGGGCGTTGAGAGCGAGTCTTAGAGGAGCTTGTTTAATTGGTGAACTCTCTCCGACGTCGATCTTGTGCTTGACAGAAGTACATCGGCCCTTATCACCACTATCTTTGGCGAAAGAATCTATAAATTCTAGTAAAAGAGATTTAAACGATTCTACCTGAGTTGAATTTAACGAAATCGAAGATTTCTGAACAAGGCTCTGTAAGTGTAAAGGAAAATGTTGTTGCAAATCATCCTCCGAAAGTTCTATTTCTCGAATTCTAGGAGGGGTCCAATAAATTCCATTCCTATTCGTACAAAGAGTTATTTCACGATTGTTTGAAGCTAGTGAATTTCTCTTAGTCGAGATAACACAGTTATGAGCTGTAAGAAAGTCTATTCCCAAAATACCTTCATCCTCTATATCTGCTATAAAAACCTTATGTGGAGAGTCGATACACCCAAAAAGGTTAATTTGGACAGTAGCCTGTCTCAAAACCGGGGTCGTCTCTCCAGTGGCTGTTCGCAGAGAAAAAGAGGGAACAATCTGGTCATCGGATTTAAAGAGATCCGATCGAACTACGGTTACTTCCGCGCCCGTGTCTATTACCCACAGACAATCGACGCCATTAACAGTACCACGCGCGTAAAGACCAGACTGTCGCAGACTTCTAATTAAAAACTGTTCTCTAAGAGGGCTTTCACTACTAACAATCTGCGATGATTTTCGCCCCGACAAATCATCTGAAATTAGTTTTTTGGGTGAGTTCCTGTTGAAGAACTCAATTGAGGATTTGCTTCCCCTATTTCTATGTTTTTCTTACGCCAATTATAAGAATTTGGATTCGAACCTTGCATCGGTTTTCCACTAATTTTCTTAATTAGAAAACAATGATTGGCGTCGTGACCTGTTTTTTTACAAAATATACAAGTCAAGCTAGTTTGACTTGTCACGACCACATTTTTATTTATACGCTGGTTTTGTTGGTTTTGAAAAGAACCTCGATTTCTTGATTTAAAATTGTTACTGTTATTTCTATTTTTATAATTTTGAGGTTTTGACTCCTCCGAGTGTTCAAAACTTCGCCTTCTTGAGGCGTTTTCAGACACCTCAATCCGACGAAGCTTGTTCAGCCCAAAATATTGCTTTCTCATTGCCTCCACCTCGAGGGCTTTGGCTGTTGCCTCCCGCAAAGAAGTGAGGCCCGATGTTCCAACGGCCATTTTAATTTCTGGATCATTAATCGCATTCAAAAAAGCTTGCGTTGCTAATAAGTTTCGAGACGGTTCGTGGTCTGGCAAAGCTATACGAGAAAGCCGTTCAATGTCCTGACTAAGAGACGCAAGGTCTTCGTCTCGTCCTTGTCTTCTCGTCTGTAATTGTGCTGTGTACAGTTTTGTTAAGTGGTCATTTCCGTACCTCAACTTCAATGCAGAACTAAGTTTTTCATAATCAGAGATTTCTTCCTCAGACAACGCCGTTAAAACGTTCAAAGCCGGCGTTCGAAGACAGGAGGCAAGACTGTGGGCCCTCATGGCGGAGTCCCACTGATTATGTTTAGCAATTGTATTAAACTGGCGTTCGTAATCTGCCCATGGAACTTTTCCGTCAAAAATTGGCGGTTTTAAAGGATAAAGAGGTTTCTCATTAATCTGAGAAACAACCTCAGGAAATCTCGAATTATTTAATTGATTAAAATGAGAACATTGAGGCCGAACTTGAGTCAAAAACTCGGAAAAACCAGCCTCATTATTTACTCTCATTCTACTAATTGGAGATTCATCTACTCTCCTAATAAAAGGCACAGACCTTGATTCAGGAACATCCTGGGTTCGACCTGGATGTTGGACCTCCTGAACAGTAGGAACTGGAACAGGAGAGGGAACAGGAGAGGGAAGCGGAGTAACAACTCTGGAACCTCGTGGGGTGACAGCCGGTTCTCCAGCGCCACTCATTTGATGAACAGACTGAAGAGCTGCCACAGTCGTCCGAAGAAGGTCTTGAAGATTATTTTCTGAACGCTCTCGAGCCTCTCCAGTCGTCCGAAGAAGGTCCTGAAGATTAGCTTCTGAACGCTCTCGAGCCTCCGCTTCTCGCCTCCGATATTCTTGTTGTTCTTGAAGCAGCTGGATTAGTTGTTGTTGATGTTGAGTAGCAGCTTCTTGTTGTTGTCTTGCCGCTTCTTGTTGTTGTGTTAAGATCTTTAACAGATCAATTTGAGAGATTGTCGAAGGAATTGAAAGAGGGTCCACTGAAGGTGATGGAATCGTTTCAGGGACCCGCGGATTCTCCATAACGAAAGGTTCTTCTCCGCTACTTTCTCTTCGACGTGAGCGCGTCAAACGACTGCTACTCATAATTAACGTTCGTGCACTGAATTGACTCAATTAATAAGAACTCAAGATCCCGCTTCTGACACCAATTGTAACGTTTTAGGCGTTACGTTAATAAAATATGGATCCGCGAGTTTACTTATTATCAAATCAAAGGCGTGAACAAAAATATCGTGATAAATGCTTTTAATGCAATATACGTGTTTCTTGTTTAAAGTCTGAAACAAGACTGTTTTTACAATAATATCGGTTGGCGCAGCAACCTTATTCTTTTTAAAGACATAAGACGTTTATAAACGTCTTTTATCTATGCTGACTACTAGATCATTAAAGAGGGGGCAAAACGGGTGATTTCACCCTTTGTAACAATATAATAAAAAAGAACGACTACAAGAAAAAAAAAGAAAGAGGGAAAAAAAAATTTTGTGGTGGTTGGCCTAGCCACGCCGCCCCGGCCGGCCTCTATCCCGGCCCCGGCCGGTTGCGGATGCCACAATCCGTCGACGGAGCCTCTCGACCTCCTCGACCTCCTCGCTAGTGTCCTCTACTCCCCTCGCAACGGGGGTATGGGGGGTGGCTTCCCTCGCTATCGGGGACGTTGGGGCTGCCCTGGTAGAGTACCCCGGGGGGGGGAAAATCTCCCTCGCCATGAGGGAGGGAAGGCTGGCTGCTGGCCCGGTCCCCTCGCGAACGCCCCCCCTACTGGGGCGACTTGCCTGGTTGTGGCAGGCGGGGCACCTCGTCTTCGGGTACCCGGGCCATCCGCACCGTCTGCAGAATAGCCCGAGTACCCAAGGGCAGTCATGGTAGGGATGGTAACCCCGCCAGCAATTCCAGCAGCCGCCCGCTGGCAGCCACTGTCGCCACTCGGGGCCTGCTGGGGCGGCTCTCCCCCAGCTGATGGTCGCCGGGGGGAGAGGGACCTTCGCCAGGACTAGAAGGTCCCTTATGGCCCGGATGTCGTCCTCCGTCCTCGCGATTCTTCCGTCCACTAAGGGGAAGAGTCAGTCAGGATCATAGTTATCGTCTGTTACCCTTTTCCTCTCCCCGAGAAGCCTAATTCCCCCTCACGGTTCTTCCCCGTTTCTATGCGCACTTGCCTCAGACTCCACGTACTGCTTCAAATCCTTGATGTGGTGTCGACCGCGACCCCCTCCTTCGCTATCCTCTAATTCATAGACGACGGGCGAGATTACCTGCGCAACGCGAAATGGACCGGCAAACTTGGGGGCTAGCTTCGCAGCGACCTGTTGGGTGGCCGAGGACAGAACTCGGTTTCGCTTCCATACCCATTCCCCTACTTCGAAACGGATATCCCGGTGCCCTTGGTTATAATAGCGTGCCTGTCGCTCGTGGGCCTCCTCGAGATGTTTAGTCACTAAGTCACGCAGCTCACCCAATTTCGCCATTCGGTCCCCCCATACTTCGGGACGGGGAACGGGGATATCCGCGGGACCTTCCGCGAGTCGTCGCAACTGCATCCGTGGTTTGGGATCGCGACCCAAGTTTAAAAACGCGGGACTGACTCTCAGTGAGCTATGCACAGCGGTATTATACGCAAATCGAAATTCGTGAAGGTGCACATCCCAATCCCGGTGATCTGCCTCGATGTAGGCCACGATCATGGTTTTTAATACGCGATTCACCCTCTCCACGGGGTTAGCTTGCGCGTGGTACGGCGGTACTTTCGCGTGGGTAATATGGTACGCAGCGCACAGTTCGTCGACGGCCTTATTCGCGAATTCCGTGCCGTTATCCGTCAGGAGCACCTCCGGGGTACCCCATCGGGACAGCACGAGATCTTCCAGCGCGGCAAGGATGTTTTTCGCGTTTGATTTTCGCAACGGCGCTACCTCCACCCACCGGGTAAACAGATCTTCAAAAACCAACAAATACTCGAACCCGGCGCGACTTCGGGGAAAGGGACCCATGACGTCCGCCGCAACCACAGTCCAGGGCGTGTCGACGACCCGTCGACCCATAAGGCCCGCTGGTGGCACCTGCTGTACCTTGCACTCCTGGCAACGCTCGCACGCTCGGACCATCAAAACTATATCGCGATACATTCCGGGCCAGTAGTAGTCGGCCCTCGCTCGCGCGTAGGTCTTTTCGACGCCAAGATGCCCTGCCTGGGGGTCCTCGTGGACTTCCGCAAAAATCCGCGATCGCTGCTCCCTCGGGAGCACCAATTTCCACGGCGCCAAGTCCGCTAGTATTGGCTCGACTAAGGGGTCCGCCCGGAAATGGTATAGACGCCCCTCGACCACCGACCAAGTTCGGAACTTGTGTGGGTAGTCCAGGACGTCCTTTACGCGATGCTGGTACCAGGGGTCGATGACGACATCCCAGACGGCCTTACGCTCCGTACCTGGTCTGCCGTGCCCCGCCACGTCGAGGGCGGCTAGCTGCTCCGTCCCCTCGTTTTCGCCCTCGTACATCCGCGATAGTGCATCGGGCACATGGTGCATCGCCCCCTTTCGATGTTTAATCTCGCAATCATACTCAAGTGAGTCGAGCGCCCACCTAGCTAACCGACCCGTCGGATTTCGCAATTCCCGCAACCACTTTAAACTCGCGTGGTCGGTTATCACCGTGAAGTGATATCCTTCTAGGTATGCTCTAAACTTTTTCACGGCCCAAATCACCGCGAGACATTCCTGTTCGGTTGTGGAATACTTCCGTTCCGCATCCGACATTGTCCGGCACGCGTACGCGATCACACGCTCAATACCGCCAATAGTCTGTGTCAAGACTGCGCCAATGCCAAAGCTACTCGCGTCGGTCTGTACTACGAACTCGTGCTCAAAATCGGGACACGTTAAAACCGGAGCCGACGTTAACGCGGCTTTTATGCGTTTGAACGCCGCTTCCTGTTCGCTACCCCAGTCCCATCTCTTATCCTTACGCAATAGCCGGGTAAGGGGTTCCGCCACGCTCGCGAACTCGGGGATGAATTTTCGATACCATGACGCCATACCCATAAATCGCCTCAATTGCCGCAGGTTTTTCGGCGCGGGATATTCGAGAATCGGTTCCACCTTGTCGGCATCGACCTGTAGGCCGTCCTGGTTCACCTTGAACCCTAGATACCGAACTTCGCTACGACAAAACTCGCACTTTTCCGGGTTGATGGTGAGCCCGGCCAACACTATCCGTTCGATAACGCGGGATAGCCATTTTAAGTGCGAACGAAAATCGGTGGTCACTACAATAATGTCGTCGAGATACGCGAAGGCATGCGGCTCTATCTCGGGAGTAATTAATTTGTCTATTAACCGCTGAAAGGTGGCCGGGGCTCCGGTAAGCCCGTATGGCATCCGCACAAACTGAAATAATCCGCGACCTGGGACCGTAAACGCCGTTATCTCGCGACTCTCGCGTGTCAAGGGAATCTGGTGGTAAGCTTGACTCAAATCTATAGTCGAGATGTACTTGGCCGACCGCTGTTGTTTTGGTTACGCGAGCGCAATCCGTTACTAATTCAAAATTTCCGAAGCGCGCAACGCTATTATCTTTCTCGGAAATTTACAGCGGAAATTTCGCGAATGCCCCACGTTGGGCGCCAATTTGTGACGTGGATTTTTCTTGCACCTTGGTTACTCGGAGCAAATAACCGGGAACTTACCGCGTGCACAATAATTTGGCGTCCACGATGTACCCTGGATCTAAAACAATATCGCAAAGTTTTTGTTGGGCGCCTGGCGTGATTAACACGCCTCGAAATCATTAATACGTTATTCCTCGGGCATATGCCCGATAGCTCAGTACCGCGGAGAGGGGAGGGGTAATTTTTGGAGAGAGAGAGACACTCGAAATACACACGCTATTTAACAAAAGTAAAAGAAAATCTTATATTTCATCATAGCGGTGATACAAACAAAAGAAAAATATAATTCAAAAATCGCTCATCGCGAGTCTAAAACTAAATAGAAAATTACACGTAACCTACTCTATTTCTTACTCTAATGAGCTCGCGGCTCCCTAACTAAAACGTCACTCGACGATCACAAACATCCTCATACGCAATTCTCAAAACGTCACTCGACGATCGCAGCATCCTCATGTGCAATTCTCAAAACGTCACTCGACGATCGCAACATCCTCATGCGCAATTCTCAAAACGTCACTCGACGATCGCAACATCCTCATACGCAATTCTCAATTCGCAAATTCGCCATTTGTTCTCCATGGCGATGATTGCTCGAAACGGAACTAAAACTAATTATTCAACGGTGCGCCGTCAGGTCTCGCAAACTAAAACACCATGCTCAAACTTCTCGTCTCAACTGCTGCGCAACGCAACGGCAATTTCGACTATACATCGCCTAACCTCGACTAAACACTATCTTAACTAAACGTAAACTTAACTAGGTGCAAGCACCACTATATTTAACTTCAACTAAACACAAGCTCAAAGTCACTCAACTAAACCTACATTATCTTAACTAACGGGTACGGAACTCAATGCAGGCGCAACTAAACGTAACCTAAACTATACGCAATCGCAACGCATCCGAACTTAATTCTTTTCAAAATTCCCCAAAACGTTACTCGCTAAACCGAGCACTCCAATTCGGTGCTTCCCGACCTACTCGAGAGGTGACACAAAAAGAAAACGATAACACGCTCACCGCCAAGACGTCATGGAGCTGCGCGGAGGACGAGATTGCGAGCTAGCTTTAAGTTCTGCGCAGCGATGCTATCGAAGGTGCGCGTCGAGTTGCGCGATCGACGAAATCGATGACGGATCGATTATTGCGTATTCTTGGGGGTATGACGTCACGTATGGGATAGCGTATCGATTTGAATTATATTTTTCTTTTGTTTGTATCACCGCTATGATGAAATATAAGATTTTCTTTTACTTTTGTTAAATAGCGTGTGTATTTCGAGTGTCTCTCTCTCTCTCCAAAAATTACCCCTCCCCTCTCCGCGGTACTGAGCTATCGGGCATATGCCCGAGGAATAACGTATTAATGATTTCGAGGCGTGTTAATCACGCCAGGCGCCCAACAAAAACTTTGCGATATTGTTTTAGATCCAGGGTACATCGTGGACGCCAAATTATTGTGCACGCGGTAAGTTCCCGGTTATTTGCTCCGAGTAACCGAGGTGCAAAAAAAATCCACGTCACAAATTGGCGCCCAACGTGGGGCATTCGCGAAATTTCCGCTGTAAATTTCCGAGAAAGATAATAGCGGGATAATAGGGGGGGGGGAGTTGTAACGTGGCAGTTCGGTTAGGCCTGCCCGTTACAAGAGACTCCCTGAACCCTGGGCGAGATCTCGGAATCAGGGTATAGAAAATCGAGTCGCGGAATAATCTCAGAGAGCGCCAGAACTGGAGTCACGCACCCGAGCTTCGACAGGGACGAAATAGAGCATTGCGACCCAGATGTTTCAGGCTTTTGTTTTTAATTTTTTTTCGAGTGCACCGGCTACCCTCCAGTGACCAACTACAACACCGAACATCTTTCGAGGCAAGGCGAAACCACGACGATCTCGCGGGAAGGACACCGAGGCTGCGGAGGGGGAGGCAACGCAGATCCCTGCAGCGAGGGAATCCAAGGCGGACGCGATTCCCGCTGGCGGCCGGCGCGCCGCAGCCTCCCCGCTCACCCCGCTTACGCCCAACCAAGGCAACCGCGAGGTACCAGCTAGCAACGAGGGAGCACCACCCCGCCCAACCCCAGGACTACGTAGAGCTGCGCGGGAGACGACATCGCGATCTAGCCTTAAGTTCTGCGCCGCGTAGAGACGACAGGTGCGCGGCAAGTTGCGCAATCCCCAAAATCGATGACCGATCGATTGTTGCGCATTCTTAGGGTGATGACGTCACGAAAAATTAGCGCGACGATATCGGCGTTGCGACCATCCTAGATCACTCTAGTTCTGGAGCACAACGAGACAGGTGTTCTTAGTTTGCGTTCGTACTTGGTGCCCGTTTAGAAAAATTTTTTTTTGTGTGGTTAGTTGCGAGGAAGAATGAGCCGTCACGAGGGAGTCGGCCCCTTCGTACAGTGGATGTGGAGCGGTAAGCGTTGTTAACATTCTCGCGATCGAATTTCGAGGGTAATTGAGTCAAGGCTGATCCGATAAAGGGTAGCCGTTTTCTTTTGTTAGTTTGCGTGTCGAAAAGTACTCGAAATTCGTTTGCCGATTCTTTTGCTTGGTGACCGTAGCCTGTGTTGCGCGTAAGAGGGTAACGTTAATTTCGGGGGATCCAGAAAATCGAGTCGAGCCACGGGTTGAGCCGAGACGTTATTGTCTCGAGTTTGAGTGTGACCGAAGTCCGTTACACGGGGTCATTTCACGTCATCCGGCACATCCTCGATTCTCGTATAGGTCGCGAGCAATCACGGGGAGCATTCGAATTCGCGACTGCGTCCCGCCGTCGTCGAGGAAGTGAAGCTCGGGTGCGTGCTGATAAGAGTATGCGTTTTTAGAGGAGGATCGCGGGTGTAGCGACGAGCCTCGCATCAATTTAGTTGTCTAATAATTTTTTTTCCTTTCTTTTTTTTTGGGTTGCATTATCAGTTAGTATTAAGTTGGCGATAAGCGCCATTTTGTAAAGGACGTTCGCGGGCAGCGCATCGAGTCCGATTTTGTTTTTGGTTTTTAGGAAGTAGGGTATTGTTAAGACGGCGACTAGCGCACGTAGGCCGTAGAGGTCTCCTAGATTTATTCACCTTTTTTTTTTTGTTTGTTATTATATTTTTTTTTTATTTTATTTGGAGTATTTCTACCTTCCTTATTTAGTTTAGGTAAAAGTGACATTGTAGTTGGAATCGCGAAGGACGACTTGCGTGGTCGTATTATCATTCTTTTTATTTTTTTTATTATTTACTTTTATTTCTTTTGTTTTTGTATTATCGCTGATGAGAAATATATCATTGGGATTTTATAGTAATTTAGCCACATCACGTGTTGGCGTACCTGTGTTGCAATTCTCTCGACCCAAACTTTACCCCTCCCCTCTCCGCGGTACTGAGCTACCGAGCATATAGTCGCGGTGTGTCGTATTAACGATTTCGAGGCGTGTTGATCACGCCAGGCGCCCAACAAACTTCGCGACATTGTTTCAGATCAAGGATACCTCGCCGGACGCCAAATTATTGTGCACGCGGTAAGTTCCCGGTTATTTGCTCCGAGTAACCGAGGTGCAGAAAAATCCACGTCACAATCTTTAAGCTGTTTCTCTCTGATAAAGTCTCATCGTACGCGCAATGTACATAGTACGCTACACTGTGCGGGATATGCTTTTGAATTTCACAAGTCTTATCAGTTTCAAATTCATCCACAGGTTCAGGGATTAATATACATTCGAGATCGGCGTATACGACAAACGGAACGGTGCCTTTGTTTTGAAAATTGGAAAATACTAAATCTTTACACTTGGGAAATTCCATGCGTACTTTATTTAGCATAATACAATCTTGCCGATGATTGTCGTAGGCGTGTTTCACGCTAAAGTGGCACAAACATCTGTCACATAAAAACAGCTGGCCATTATGATCAGACAATTGTTTGCTCACCAATCGGGAAAGATCTTTAATCCAAGCAAAGTGGAATCTCGGTGCAAACTCACCAGTCATATCGTCTTCCGGATTACTCTCAAGCATTAGAAGATGGATCGTGTCAATGTTTACGCTATGCAAATTTTTACTCAAATAAATTGGCACGATGACGCTTTTATTTGATTTTGCATGATGCGAAAAAGTTTGAGATTCTATACCATATACATTGATACGCAAATTATTCAATCTCTCAAGCTTTTTCACATCATGTAGAGTAGCAGGGAAATTGATACCTGTACAGTCCAACTCGGAAATATATCGATGATAACGGCTAGTCCTATCGGTGTGGGTGTTGACCGGGTGGAGGGCTGCTGTGACGGACCAGAGAAGGCATCTTTCGTCCTCGTTTCTCACGTTAATCACAGCCTTTTTATGTCGAATGTCTTGGGGCAGGTCGACGAATGTTGAAGCCCCCGCGGCGAGAGGCTGGTAGCGATTGATATTTACAGCGATGTTAAGGATCTCAATCATACTCCAGCCGGAATCGCGTTGCTCGAAATCTTCCACCTTTGACTGCAGATCACCCCGTGCACGTGTAAACCAACCATTTATATCGCTTGATGGGAGGAGAATCGCCACGTTGGAGGTGTTGAAACTCTTAACTTCGGTGGAGATCTCTTCGTGCTTGGCATTTTCGAATTTGCACGATAATATGAGGTTAACCTTCACATTTCCCTCCTCGCGCAGTATCAGCTCCAACTTCTCGGTGACGACGCGCTGCACATCGTCCAGAAAGGCGTCCAAATTTTTATGACGGAGATTTGTGACAACCCCCGTTCTGATTCGGCTGGCAAAAGCGCTATCCACGTCGTCCCATTGTACACCCGCAGGAGTACCGATATTTCCACCCGTCACCACTGTGCGCTGCTGCAACTGCTTGATCTTCGTCACCCAAGATTGCAGGAGTGCGATCGTATGCTGGATCCGTATTTTCGCACCAACGGTTGTTCCTCGTTGCATGGAAATATCGCGCAGAACTTGGATATTCGCAATTCCAATATCAGCCCAATGATTGATGACGGCGTCATTCTCTTCTCCGGGTGGTTGCTCTCTCAGCAAATTGTACGTCCTCTCCATCTGCTCCGCAAGTCCCATATACGCTTCGACTGCCATGACTTTGACGTTGATATAAGCTGAACTTTGTATAACTTTTTTGACTTGCACGTATCGTGTAAGACTGACGAGTCTGCATCGGATGCGTTGAGCTTATATGTATATAGGCCGATAGATCGCAAGAATTTGGGAACTGTGCGCACTGCGTTCTGCGCATATCGGAGGGTAAAATGACGTCAGAGATGCGGTGCGCACTGCGTTCTGCGCATCTCGGAGGGAAAAATGACGTCAGAGGCGACGGGGTCCGCAGTCCCCCTCCCACCATCCCAAAATTTTTGGGTTTTATTGCCCTCCCGACTCGGCAGAGATAATGAAATTCATGTAAAAAATGACGCGAAAGACGGCTGGGGTCCGCAGTCCCCGCCCCCACCATCCCTAAATTTTTGCGGTTCATCTGCCAGTTTGAAGTCACCTAGTTCCGCAGCTGCATCTTGCCTAAAAGCGTGTTGGAACAGGTTTTCACCCCCTCCCCCTCCCCCTCTCCACGAGCCCACCGCCGCCTAATGTAGTTTTTGAGTTTTATGAGTCGTTAAGCGGCGTGGGCCATGTGGTGGGAAAAATCGGTCAACGAAAAGCGGGTGGCGAACAGTGTGTGGTGTGAGAAAAATCTTATCTTGCCCGCTCTTCACCGGATGGTATGTGTACACACAGTTTTGGGGTTTTACGACTCTTTATAGCGAACAAGTCCGAGCCTGCACATCCCCCGCCATTCTCTATGATATGTATGTTCGGTTTCAAATGAGCTATTATAACAAAGAAGCCGAGCCTTTGCTATCGAGGCGTGAATTTATAAACCAAGCTCCCCTTATCGTCATCGATTGCTCCAAGCAGAACGAAACATTGAAAACTGAACCTGTGGACATTCGATTGGAATTTGACTGTAGCATTACGTTCCCGCCACACACTTCTGCCTACTGCATGATCTTGCATGATCGCATTGTTGAATATAATCCGATCAGTGGTACTGTTAAAAAATTGGTATAAGTCAATTTTGAAATAATGATATGTTTAATTAATATGGATATTGAAAATAATATGTATAATTTTACTCGTTAAAATTTAGAATAAGATAATTGAGAATATAATAAGAAAACTAAATTTAATTGATGTTAAATAAAAAAATTGTTAAAAGCATTCAAAACGTCATTTTAAACCTTCCTTCAGGGGTCATTTCCTGGAATTTTTTCAATAGATCTAGCGGGTTCTTACCTTATCTGATTTATGTGCGGCTTTCCGGCGCCAAACAAGTCTCGACAGGAATTATGTTGTGTGTGTGTGTGTGTGTGTGTGTCAAATCCTATGGAAATAGCCATCGAAGGTGACCGGGGGGGGGGGGGGCTAGGGGGGAGCTGGGGGGGAACTAGGGGGGAGCTAGGGGGGTCGGTGGTCCAGAACTCTCATATATACACTACTTTTGTACTCTGGGGTCATTATCGATTTCATAAAATCTTTGTCATCTGAAGTTCGTAAAATATTTTTCTTCTCGGATGGCGCGCCACAACAGTATAAAAATTTCAAACATTTTGTTAACTTATCTCATTACAATGAAGAATTCGGAATAAACGTAGAGTGGAATTTTTTCGCTACGGCACATGGTAAAGGTCCATGTGATGGAATAGGAGGTACTTTGAAACGAATGGCTACACGTGCTAGCCTACAATTGCCACCTCATCTACAAATTCTAACACCATCAAAATTATTTGAGTGGGCTTTGAAAAATTTACTAAATATTAATACTAGATTTTCAAAAGCTGAAGAATACGATTCCGTGAAAGAGAAATCAGAGGAACGCTTCAAAAATGCTAAACCGATACCAGCGACACAAAAAATTCATCAAATTACTCCATTGTTGAATTTTGTTGTAATAGTCAAGTCATTTTCTTCGTCGGAACAATCCATACAACACAGTACAGTTAAGAAACCAAGAAAACCATCGTTAAATCGAGGAAAATAATTATAATATTTAAATTTTTAACATTGTAACAACGATACTTTAATAAAGTAACTCAATCGTGGCTGTGAATACACTTGACGATTGTTTTTGTACAATTTTTTTCAATTTCTAAGGTTTTAAAAACAACCCAAAAAAATTTTAACGCAAAGTTATGTAAAATAACCTAATTTTAGAATTTTTTTTTTTCAATCGGAAAAAAAAATAGAAAGAAAAGTCGGCACAAAATCTAAATAGGGGGGTTAAATACTGTCTTAGTTGAAGTTTGTTTTGAGACAAAAAAATTGAGAATCAAAGGTTTCGGACTTCGAAAAAAAAACGTTTTTTTTTAAAATATTGAAATATTTCATAGATCCTGATGTTACGTCCTCCAGGCTTCATATTCCTTTCCCACGCTCTTAGTGACCTTACGCTCTGTAGTCTACCCTCATCGTTCGCGAGTCAGCAGGTTCTCCTGTAACTCGCGGCTAGCTGCCTGCTACATCCGGCAAAACCAGGCAGATCCATCCCAGCGCTCAAGCAAGACACCTATCCCTCTAAACCAAGACCATACCTTTTTTCCCTTCACCGACTCCGTTGCATTGACCACTAATAAACAACCATATACCTTAAATCGTTTACCTTCCCTTAATACCGATCTCTTTCTATTCCATTCACTTCCTGCATTGGGAGTAGTAGCACGCGAGTGCATAGTCGACGTGAACGGACCCTACAATAGCCAAATAACACCTTGGCTGGGCAGGGAGTAAGCTCCGATTACCGCTCATCGGAACCTACGCAATCTACCCCGTAACACTGACATCTGCAAAATTTTTTGTATTTTTTTCTGAAAGCTGCATTTAAAGACAAAATTTTAAAAAAAAAAAAGGTTCCAAACGGTCAATTTCTGAAAAAGTTCTAGCATTTTAAAAAAAAATTCGTAATTTTTTTTGGGTTCGGTAAAAAAATCTGAAGAAATTCAGAAAAATGTCTTTGGTAGGGTAGAAATGATAAAAAATTTTCAGCGAAATCGAAGGGGGTCGGGCCGAAACCTCGGTGATTTGGCATGGTATGCCCCATTATTGTTTGGAAATCGACGCCAACGCGTCTGGCGCCCAACATAATTGATTTTGTTACAGTTTGATATTTTGAATAAGTGGAGAATCGCGCCAAAGTGTCAACGGTAAGTCCTCATCCGAGGGTAACAGAATTTAGCGTTACAAATTGGCGCCCAACGTGGGGCCACAAAAGGCCAGTTACAGTAAAATTTCAGTGAACGAGACTCGGTGGTCTAGAAATTTCAAAAAATCTAATTTTTTTTTTAATTTTTTGTAACTTACTGTTCGGCTTGTGCATAGTACGAGCTGATCCGGACTGTCGTACTGCCCGATTGTTGAATGTAGTCTGAGCGAAAACCTTCAATTTGACCATAAAGCGTAGAAGCTCTATGCGATGCTGAAGGCATTCATCACCTTCGTGAAACCAGTCAGGATACAATCAGTATCTGTAATAATATCATCTATAAGATTGATCAAAAGACCTTCGCAAGCCCAGTGCGTCTTCCACAATCGATAAAAAGCTTCGAGTTGCGATCTGACGATGCTTTCGAACTTGTCTGTGGGCCGGCTCAGATATGACACCGATGGCGCATCAGCGTCAGCATGTTCATATTCCCGAAGTTCAGTATACACCTCATTCGGCGATGACGCTTTCATCGGAGTTTTAACGTTTTTAAAACGACATCGATCGCACGGAAATTTGCGCAGGTTGCGTTGAGCTACGTAACCAGCAAAATAATTGATTGCACAAAGTTCGTAGGTCGGTAAGTTCGTTTTTTTCGACGTCTCCGCGTTCGCCATTTCTGTTTCCTGCTCTTGCCTCAGAGCTTCCACAGCATTTTCAACTTCTGCCGTATCCTCGTCGAATTCGTGTTCGGTGGGATCCGCAGGCATACTCTCTGGCGTATCGAAAGCCCGAGCTACCATCGTGCAGGGTTCTATTAAAGCAACGGCGTCAGGACATTGTACATTTCCTCTGCTGCCGCTGCCGATGTATCCGGCAGAAAGTATGTGTCTCAGAGACAAGCGAACCATCCGAGCCGTGGGATTTGGGTTGTTACCACCTCGCTGGCGAAATTTCGAAAAGAGGTGTTCGACAGAATCTTGGTTGCACAGTCCGGCTGCCAACTCGAACCCGAGATACTTCTCTTTTATCGTCGTATACGTAAGTAGAATAGCTCTTACTGTCAGAGGCAGACCTCTCAGACAAGGCACCTTTTTAATTACCGGTGGTTGCGAAGTATTTTCAGCCGTCCCCTTTCTCCTTGGGTCAGCAATCGTCCATTCCGAAGAAAACTTCACGAACTCTGTCAGCGTTTCCTCGATCTCGGGATCAGGGGGAGTTCACTCAATGCTTTTAGATGGGACCGAATTTTGGCAGGCTGCAGGAGTACACTGTACCAACACAATATTGAAAAATTCGCAGTTACTATATTTCTATAGTTATTTCTTGCTAGAGTATAGTAACATGTCAGCATTACTTAGGATGTTAAGAGCGCCCTCTACCGAGTAATGTGATTGGAGAAAATTTAAGCGCAGAAGTTTAAATGAAAGAGAATATGATTTTAAAAATTGCAGTTGTAAATAGTTAAATAGCAATAAAAGTTAGCTCCAAAAATAAATAATTTTAAATAAAAATAAGAAATCAACAATAAATAGTAAATGACAAATAATGCTCGAAATCACAAAAAAATTCAAGATAACCAATGTTTACACATGTAATCGCAGTAACATAGGATACAAGAATAGCGTAATATTATTTTCCGGCTGCACATGTGCACATTATTATTATTAGCAGTTCTACCACTCTAAAAGATTCACTTCTAGTAGAATTTTGTTTTCGTAACTTGTCGCGCCTTACTCCTGCAGCCTGCCAAAACAGCTTGGAGTGGGGGTAAAGAGTGAACTCCCCCTGCTCGGGATTCTTGTCGGCAAGCGGACGCTTATCAGGATTTCGGCACAAAAGCTCATAGGCATTGCACGAATCGATGACTTTATTCATATGCTCAGCAAAAGCTGCGCTAGCCTGCCACGTTTCCGTGTTGAGCCTGTGCGGATCCTTGCCTGCAGTTGTTATTGCCGCTGCAAAACGGCGGCTCAAAATTTGAAAAGCACGCTTAACGTTCATCGCCTGAAAGGACGATAGAAGCAAGTGCGCCTCGGAGATGTGAGAGAGTAGATTCGAGGTAGTACTGCAGTTATCGTATCTCCAAGTTTTTACAAAATCTTCCTACGAAGCGATAATCTGACCCCTCCAGTACAGTATTATGTGTGTTCGCAACGTGCTCAAAAGACGTTTTATCAAATGAGGAAAGTCGAATGAAGCAAAGTAATTTCGGCCACCGCTCATAAAGCACGGACTCTCCTCTGACACTTTTAAACAAGAATTGAACAATTTTTGGTTCGAGGGGCCCTGATCACATTTGACGAGGTGAACTACGGCTCCAGCTTCATGCAATCGACGGAGGCATTCATCGACCAAGGTATGAATCTCCTCGGCCTTCATGCCAGTCCCGGGAAGAAAATACGCGAGTTGTTGCCACCATGATTGATTTGCGTTCAAACTGTCGAGGCAAAAAACGAAGACGTAGCGCGCGCGTTCATCCCTTCGACCGAGTGGGCCGAGATCAACCAGACCTTCGATGCAATCGAATTTCTCCGAATATTTTTCAAATTGTTTGATTGTCATCTCGTCCCATTTTAGAGCGCATACCCTATTTTCGATAGGCAACTCTTCAATTTTGACTTTCAACTTCTGGCATATGAAATCGCAGAAGCCGGGTTTTATGTCAACCTCCGAAATCTAATTGCGTACGGTACTTGCCGCCGGAAACATGCATCCTGCATCTCTCAAACGCGTATACGCAGACGCTGAGTAGTAAAAAGCTGCTTTGCAAGATCTTTTTCTTCCTCCGAGTAAGGAGCATTTTTTCGGTGCAATTGGAGCTTCATCGTCGTTCTTGCTGCCGGCCGCAAACTCTTTTGCTGATCGAGAAAACTATCGAGGGACAATTTTTTTTTCTCCACACGTGCACCTGTCCTCAAAGCTCGTTTCAGCTTCTGACGGAGTTTTCTAATCGTTTTCATCTTCGATGAATTTTCCCGTGTCGAAGCGGCATTTTGTTTACGCAGATGACGCAACACTTTTGCATGAAGTGACAGAACACCCACACATGACATGTGTCCCTCAGGCGTCTGACATGCAGGGTTACTATCATCGGGTTGCGGTTCTACGCTCATCCACGTGCAATTTTTGTCATCCGAATCAGCAAAGCTCACCACTGTCTTCCTATACTTACGCGCATGCTCCGCAACGTACATATCTTCTTCACCTACGCCCGTAGGCACACACGCCGATGCCGCCGAGTGAACCGTATCAAAGGCGGACTCACCTGTGCTTTGTACCTCTACAGATTCACAAGGCATAACAAGCACCGTTTCCGTCAAACCCGAGGAAACGGTATCCGCCGGTATGACCCAGTGGTTCGCCGCAAACGCGGAAATGAACGGCAGCGGTTCATCGACAGAATCGTTGAGAATCAACGACTCGAACTCGACCGGGTGCGGCGTTGCGAGAGAAATTGCATCACTTACCATTGTACGGACTGCGCAATCATCCACTGGACCTTCCACATATGTGGATGAAGTTTGGACTTCTGGGTGGGCCTTCGAATCGTCAACACTCTCGAGAAACATGAGAACAATCGCCTGTTGCGGAAAAGTCTATTGCCAATGAAGTACATCGGGCTGAAATGCTCCCGGCATAACCCCCACGTCCGTAATGTTTCCGGTGATAAAATCAGCAAGTACTTATTGCCTGCGATTTCGGAAAAAATGTACCTGCATTAACAAGTGACTCATCTGCACCAAACCGCGCCGTGTGAATATATTGACTTTGAAACTCGATAGAAGAATTTTTTTTCCAACCAAAAGTGAGTTTTGGTGATAATTTTGAGTACTATGCGATAAGGTAAAAATCAGTAAAAAAAAAAAACATTCTGCAGATGCGAAGAACATTTTTTGCTGTCACCATAAAGTGAAAAAGTTTGAAATCAATCGTTTAAAAAAATGTTGTTCAGAAACCTCCAGAAAACTTTATTTTTTCTACTATGAAATTAATGTAAATATATTTGCAAGCAAGTGCAATGATTTTTTTTCAATTGTCTCTTTTCGAAAATTTCTGTTTTCGAGAATTCATATAGGTTTAATTTCTGATCGTTTAATACCCCGCATACTTCTTAGATGCAGCACGGAATATTTCTCCGAACATATATCAAAAATTCACCCTTCACAATTTTACCAAAATTATAAAAATGGAATTTAAAATGGAGTGAAAATTCTGAACAATTTCATACATGTTCAGAGAAACGAACAAATTCATTCTATAATATAAGAAAGGAACATGGAAGGAAATTTGTTCAACAATTTTTTCCCACCATAATTTTTTTACAAGTTTTTTGCATTATCAAGAGACACGGCAGACGTTTCTCATGATGCATGAAAGCACTCATTTTTCATTTAGGAAATGAAATTTAAAAAAAAAAAATTCGTATGCTGGACAGAATCGAAAAAAAATAAAAAAAAATTCAAAAAAAAATTAAGAAATAAATATACCAAGCATTCTTCAGTACATCCTTTTTCGCATAGCGTTAGTTGTTTTGGATTTCACTGTTCTCCGAGATTCTTGCACTTTTCTATTTCGAGAGAAAATGCAAATAATTACAATGCAACACTTACCGGTATTTTTTACCCACCCATCAAGGCGGCAATCTCCTGCCACAGGAAACCTGTATAGTTTTGTTTCCGTAAATTTCGAATTCTTACAACCACGGTAAGCGCAGAGATCGCGCGCACGTTGCGGTTTGTTTTTATCCATTTTTGTATGTTTTTCGACGCAGCAAAGCACATACAGAAGTCACTCCCTTATTACGAGATTACGATGTTGAGTATTCGTAACACGAGTTGCGACTGACGATCGAAAAATTGGTGGATAGATTTGGGGGAAGCCGTGATCGCATACAAACTAATACATTGTAAACTTCGTCGTTTCGGGATATATTTTGAGATATACATGCAAATTTTCTCATCAATAATTGAATCGAGAGTCGACCGGCGAAGTCGAAGTATAATGCAAAAAATAATAAACCGAGTCGATTGTGATAAAAAAAAAATCATTGAGCTTTCAATTTTTGGATCCAACATTTTCGGTGGGTAAACGACCAAAGGGGGGTATATCAGGGTGCTTTTTTTCGACTATTTTTTTATTCGGTCCCATCAGGAAATTTTTTTGGAAAAACAAAAAAAAAATTTCCTGAAAGTTTGAGCCCTTAATATTAATATGAAGTCCTAGACGAAGGCGTGTAAAGATTTCCCATTGAAAATACACGGAAACTCGGATTTTTTATCTTTAAATTTCTGTAGCTCAGCGGCATTTCATGGCATTGCTTTGACCATAGACAAGTATTTCTCGGAATTAAACGCTCTACAAAAGTGCCCATTGCGGAAAAGTCATAACTCACACCGGCGAGGTAGTACGGGCCACTAAACCTGATTTTTCCATGAAATTCGCGTTTTTTCGCATTTATCTCGTAAACGACAAGAGATACAGAAAATTATTATTAAAAAACAATACACGTGTTTTGAGTAATCTCTATTTTCCATTACTGTCAAAACTTTTCCTTATTAAAACAACATACGCCCATTTTATATCAGTCTTGACGAGCATTTCTTAAGAATTTCGAGAGATGCGAGATCGGAACGACAAAATTATTTCAGTAGCAACAATGTATGGACCCCTCTCCTTTTCTGATATAGGCAGCCAGTTAAGAGGCTTCACAGTGTTCAGATTAGTGCCAGCTCTCGAGGTATCAAGATGGTAAATAAATTACATAATTATTTCACATGTATGGAAAAACCGGCAGGTTTGACGCTCGTCTACTTACTTAGATTAAGAAGAGAAAAAAAGGGAAGGACCTGTAGTTGTATTTTATACTTTATTTAATTTTCCTTGAATTGGCAAACGTTTTCATCTTTGATTGTATAGGAAGAAGATGTGTGGGGAATTCCCTTCTAATGCCCAAGAATATGGTACATATTTTCGATTATTTTTTCTTTTTGGTGTTACGTCCGTGAGTAGAGTTTACTCCTGAGCGGAAGGAGTAACCTGGATGGCTTCGCTTTTACGTTTCAGGTCAACCGGAAATCAGGATGAGGATTGAATAAACTTGAGTATGTTTGATATATCGATTATATGTTTATTGCGTAGAACTTGAGATAGCGGTAGGAATGAATTGTGTGGTACGAAAAGATATATAAGAAGTCTAGATGTGGAGTTGTCGAGAGTCAGAATAGGAGTGTCCCTCGAGACGTGAAACGTACGGGCGCAGAAAAGGTGCGACAATGCTAGAAGTAGGGAATGGAATTTGATGAGTAAGCGCGATAGTGAATAGCGTGAGGCTACGTAGAGATAAGAGGATAGGACAGAGACCATGAGATTAATGTGAGAACTGTGGTAGAGTTAGCGAGTAGGAAAAATAGAGAGAAGTGGTATGCTGGACGTAACATGGGAAAACATTTTCCTCAATTTCCAAATATCCTTAATTTTTTGGTATTCAAATCGATTCTTAACAATTTTGCGCACAGGTGGGATTTTTTAAATTATTTTTTCCGTAATCCTGAAGATATTTCCTACCTGAGACCACTGTCGATAGGCAAGATTCCGGAAATCATAAAATTCCCTTTTTTTCTGATTAAAAAGAAAATCACTGACCAATAAGGCCACTAAAAGCTCGAAATGAAAATCTGAAAAAATTAGAGGTGGTTTTTTATATTCGAAACCATTAACGTAAAAAATCCGTTTAACGACCATCCTAATAGATATATATTGTATATGGGGCATTCCACGTCAAATTTACAACCCATGTACCTCACCCTCTTCGATTTTGATCATTGTATGATGTTGCAACCACGATTTCAACCGACTTAAAACAGTGTCGGAATTTTTTGCAGATTTCTTTAGCCACCACTGAAATAGAAAAAAATTGAAAAACCAATTCCGAAAACGCTTCTTTTAAAATTCTGAAATAATTCACACTGATTTTATAATTAAAAATATGATTTGTAAGCACGACACGATAATGGGATCGTATTTTGAATCATAAAATCAGTGTGAATTTGTTCAGATTTTTAAAAATATCGTTCTCGAAATTGGTTTTCCGTTTTTTTTTAAATTTCACCAGTGGCTAAAAAAAACTGAAAGAAATTCCGAGACCCTTGTGGGTCGGTTGCAAGATCCTACTAACAAATTATCAAAATGAGAGGAGGTGAGGTACATTGGTTGCAATTTGATGGTGAATGCCCCATAGATATTAGATTGGGCGTTAAATTGCTTTTTTGCAATTTCAATGTTAGATTGTCGTAGATCGGCTTTAAATATAAAAAAAAAAAATTTTTCATCTCTTTCAGATTTTCATTTTGAGCGAAGAAAATTACGGGCCAGCAGGGTCGCTAAGGGCTCAGAATAAAGATTTTTAAAAATTAGAGATTTAAAAAAAATATATTTCAAGCTGATCTACGACCATCCAACATTGAAATTCCAAAAAAAGCCATCTAACGACCACCCTTGTGTACATAGTAAAACGAAAGTAATTTTCAGACGAACGGTAAAATCGCTAACCCGCGTACGCAAAATCGGAAGAGTTAAGAAAGAATATCCTGTATCAACATTTCGGTATGCGTTGTCGATTAGCATTTTAATCGTTCATAGGACGAAACAATGGCAATCGTAATAAACTGAATGCTGCAAACAGAATTATCTCACATTCCTTGTCTTATGTACAGACGAATCCTGTTGACAACTTGGCGACTGAGATGGAGGCGTTAACCCGGATCGTCAAACAGGACGAAATGTGAGTACGCGCACAAATCGCTTTGGAAATCCCAAATCAGCGTTTGTTGGTAACCGTTCAACAATCATGTCATCAAATATTCACATCGGAATCTAATAAATTGTGGGAGATGCATTTTTTTAAACAAAAAAAAATATTTCCTAAACAACACTTCCGACAATTTGTTACATAGCAATTTCAATTTTTCTAACACGCCGATTAAAGCATTTCGAACAATCTATCGTTTCGGATTGTAGATACGACTTTTGTTTCCATAAATAAAAAAACGTTAAGGCCTCTATGCAGAGTCCCCCTTCCTCAATAACAATTGACCCGACATGTTCGCATCCCGACTTATTCCGGTCTTATTCCCTACACCTCATCTGTACTGTAACGTGGCAGTTCGGTTAGGCCTGCCCGTTACAAGAGACTCCCTGAACCCTGGGCGAGACCCCGGAATCAGGGTCTAGAAAATCGAGTCGCGGAATAATCTTACGAGAGCGCCAGAACTGGAGTCACGCACCCGAGCTTCGACAGGGACGAAATAGAGCATTGCGACCAAGATATTTCAGGTTTTTGTTTTTTTATTTTTTTTTGAGTGCACCGGCTACCCTCCAGTGACCAACTCCGACACCGAACATCTTTCGAGGCAAGGCGAAACCACGAAGATCTCGCGGGAAGGACACCGAGGCTGCGGAGGGGGAGGCAACGCAGATCCCTGCAGCGCGGGAATCTAAGGCGGACGCGATTCCCGCTGGCGGCCGGCGCGCCGCAGCCTCCCCGCTCGCCCCGCTTACGACCAACCAAGGCAACCGCGAGGCACCAGCTAGCGACGAGGGAGCACCACCCCGCCCAACCCCAGGACTACGTAGAGCTGCGCGAGAGACGACATCGCGATCTAGCCTTAAGTTCTGCGCCGCGTAGAGACGACAGGTGCGCGGCAAGTTGCGCAATCCCCAAAATCGATGACCGATCGATTGTTGCGCATTCTTAGGGTGATGACGTCACGAAAAATTAGCGCGACGAGATCGGCGTTGCGACCATCCGAGATCACTCTAGTTCTGGCGAGGGAACAAGGCAGTCGAGTTGTTTTTTTTTTAGTTGGAGTTTGCGATAGTTGTGCCCGTGAGAGATTGTTTCGTTGCGAGGAGGAGGGCGATGAATCGTCACGAGGGTGTAGGGGAGTTCGTCCACTGGATGTGGAGCGGTAAGCGCTGCTGATATTCTCGCGATCGAATTTCGAGAGTAATTGAGTAAAGGCTGATCAGATAAAGGATCGCCATTTTGGAGTTGGCGTGTCGAAAAGTACTCGAAATTCGTTTGTCGATTCTTTTGCTTGGTGACCGTAGCCTGAGTTGCGCGTAAGGGAGTAGCGTTAACTTCGGGGGATCCAGAAAATCGAGTCGAGCCACGGGTTGAGCCGAGACGTTATTGTCTCGAGTTTGAGTGTGACCGAAGTCCGTTACACGGGGTCATTTCACTTCTTCCGGTACATCCTCCATTGTCGTGTAGGTCGCGAGCAGTCACGGGGAGCATTCGAATTCGCGACTGCGTCCCGCCGTCGCCGAGAAAGTGAAGCTCGGGTGCGCGCTGATAAAACTATGCGTTTTTAGAAGAGGATCGCGGGTGTTGCGACGAGCCTCGCCTCAGTTTAGTTATTTTTTTTTCCCTTTTTGTTTGCAGTACCAGATAGTATTAAGTTGGCGATCAGCGCCATTTTGTAAAGGACGGTCGCGAGCAGCGCATCGAGTCCGATTTTGTTTTTGGTTTTTTTTTTTCCGAATTAAGGTATTATTAAGCCGGCGACTAGCGCACGTAGGCCGTAGAGATCTCCTAGATTTATTCACCTTTTTGTGTTATTTTTTTTATTTTGGTATTTCTCCCTCTCTTATTTAGTTTAGATAAAAGTTAACATTGTATTTGGAATCGCGAAGGACGACTTGCGTGGTCGTATTATCATTCTTTTTATTTTTATTTTTATTTCTTTTTGTTTTTGTGATATCGCTGATGAGAAATATACCATTGGAATTTTATAGTAATTTAGCCACATCACGCGTTGGCTTACTTGTGTTGCAATTCTCTCTACCCAAAAATTACCCCTCCCCTCTCCGCGGTACTGAGCTACCGAGCATATGGTCGCGGTATATCGTATTACCGATTTCGAGGCGTGTTGACCACGCCAGGCGCCCAACAAATTTCGCGATATTGTTTCAGATCCAGGATACCTCTCGGACGCCAAATTATTGTGTACGCGGTAAGTTCTCGGTTATTTTCTCCGAGTGACCGAGGTGCAGAAAAATCCACGTCACAGTACAAAGAATATTTTATTCATTGCAGGATGAATGAAAGTACAACGCGTCAACTTGGTGTTGCCGCGGACAGCGCGGAGATCCCAAAAACTCCGAATCGTAAGTACTTGTGTGATGCATGCGGTGCACTTTTTTATTCACCATTTCAATATCGGCGTTCCAAACATACAGTGGAGCCTTACACATAGCTTACACAGACAATGCTGGGGAAGGTTGTAAGTTTTCCATTCGGTATTGCGAAAGAGTAAGGGGTATAGCAAGCCCTGCTCGCGGATAGGTACTTTATGCAATTTGCATATTCAGATTGTTTTTTTAATAAAAAGAATACACTCATTTTGTTACCAACTTTAGTAAATCTTCGGCCAAATGTGTAGATTCAGTAAAAGACTCGTCAGAATGCAGGCGTGTAGGGTTGTGGACTCTAAAAAAAACATCGTACAGTCGCATGATTTGATTTAGAATTCACTCCCTAAGTCCAGAACTCTAGGCGGGCCCGATCTGGTGAGTTTTTATGGAATCTTACGGAAAAGTGGTCTGTCTGGAGAATACAATTAAAAAAAAATTGGTTCATGGAAAATAGAGTTTACAGGGCCGTCAAAACTATGATGCAAATCTCTTCATCTAATAAAAAAGTTTCAAACAAATGAACGTAGAAAAAGATTATAATAACAATAGTAAAGAAAAGATTATAATAACAATAGTATACGCATGAAGTTGGCGGTGGGGTGAGATGCCGAAAACAAAACAAAAAGCATCTAGCAAACCCTTTGACAGCTGTCATCGGCTGTTTATGACAGTCTTTGACAAATATCTTTATAGGTATCTGTTTCTGACGCGCAAAAAATGAACATGCAAACGAAAATTATCAAGATGATTCCCGACGGGAATTGTCTTTTTCGCGCGTTGGCGTATCGTGTATACGGCACTCAAGATCGACACGCAGAGGTGAGACTGAGTATCGTTTCAAATATAGTGGATAATTGGTCTACATTTGCGGATTTTATTACAGGTAATGAGTCAAACGGTGCTGTGATTAGGTCACCTGGTGATTACAAATCACGTATGAATAAAAATGGAATATACAGGGGAGAAGCAGAATTAGCTGCAGCTGCGGACATTTTTAAGATATGTTTAATCGTGTATCGCGAAGAACAAATTCATCCACACCGGATCGGATCACAAAATGAAACACAATTCTCGCTACTCTTCACCGGCGACGGAGACAGTGGACACTTTGATGTCTTGCAGTACCAAAATGAAATTCAGATAGTGAGTAATAAGTATGAAAAGTAACAATCAAATAATAGTAAATCTAAATATATCACCAAACAGTCAAAAGGACAGCCAGGATTTACGATGACAGTGGAGAAAGGAGGCGTTTCAAGCAGCAGACAAGGCGATGAAGATGGTGGATGGTCGGAAGTATCACAAAAGAAAGAGGAAAATAAAATTGTAGTAAGTGCGAAGAACCAAATAAGCCATAGAATAATATCCATCAAATATTCGTATAACCAGGTAAGAGGACGACCAGGATAGATGTTGACCACAAGAGAAAGAGGTGTTTTGCGGAATGAACAGCAACGCAAATATAGAGAAAAAAATAATATAAAGAAGCTGATTTTGGAGAATAACGGGCAGAGCGGTAGCAAAAATAATTCAGCAAGTCAAGGAGATAGATCGATATCAATAGAGAAGGAACACCAATTTTCAACCAACGAATGGAAGCTTAGATTGATGAAAAAAAGAAAAGTAAGCACAGAAGGAATTGAAGTGGACAGCAAGTGCAGACCTGTCATCAAATCAACATGAAGGAATTCGCCTGTTTACTACACAATGCGTAAGGAAATAGTGAGGCGCGAAGCGCCGAACAACGAGGCGCGTAGCGCCGAGATGGGGTTGGCGCGCGAAGCGCGCAGGGGCGAAGCCCCTAGTGTTATTAAAAAGAAGATCGAAAACTACAACTTTTACTTTCAATTTTTTTTTTTACAAATACTTCAAAGAAAGTTAAAAAGAAATCGGCCGAAGTCGTATACGACCTTATATGGTTTTTTTTTCAAATTTTCCACGCGAACCTGCGTAGATGATTGTAGTGGACTGCAATAGGTTACTCTCAATTGTGTTGTTCTGCTTTTGCAGCTACCCCGAACGAGAATAAGAAGTGAAAAAAAAATTGGCGATGGTGGAATAAAAAAAAGTCCAAGAAACAAAAAGAAAAAAAGTCCGCACCTGCGTCGGATACTGCGCAACTCCACAAGGTGGCCAGATCCACCCCGAACCAGCGGGACAAGCGAGTCTCTCGGAATCCGCGGTTCCGAAAGACTCGCACTGACGGTCCGCCGAAGCAGACGTCTTCGGACCCGCGGACGACGGAGGAACGCGCATTAGCGGTAGTGGTGAACACGATACTCAATCGAATGTAATAAAAATTGATGCAGTAAAAATAAAAACAATACAAAAAAGACTAATAATAGTAATGATGATATATCCTGACAATAATAAGAATAATAATAATATTGGGTAACGACAACATTTATTCTATTTTCTGACGTACGTTCGTTGATTGTTTGGCCAAGTGCACTAACGGCTTCCTAGTGATTGTTCTGTTTGAAATGACAGCACAAGGAGTGGACATGGTGCATTCGACTCCATGTTGACCATTATCCCAACACAAGCAGCTTTCGTGCGACATTCTTTACATTGGTCACCCTTTCGAATAGAGCATACGCATTTTATTCGTGGTGCCTACTAAAGAATCCATAAAAAATTCAAGGATATTTTCAGAACATTTTCAGGGTATTCAATGATATTTAGGAAAAGTAGAAATCAACTGCAATGACAATTAATGATACGTGGGTGAATCTACTGATTCCAGACACAAGTCAGGGTCCTCGATATTTGATGGAAACTTTTATGGTAATACATTGTAAACTTCGTCATTTCGGGATATATTTCGAGATACACATGCAAAATTTCTCATAAATATTTGAATCGAGAGTCGACCGGCGAAGTCGAAGTATACTGCAAAAAACAATAAACCGGGAATGTGTATATATATTGGGGTGGCTCAAAAAAACCGACTATTTTTCATTTCTGAGTCTCGCGGGAAAAAATGATAATTTTCTATGTTTTAAGAGCGTCCTCCAAAGGACAGCTCAACAAAAAAATTTTAAGAGGTCGCTCCAAATTTTTTTAAATTTCAAAATCCATCGAAAATCGAATTTTTTTTTTTTTATTTTTTTTTCTCGTTACGGTATAATCTTGTAAACCAACAAAAAATAAGATTCTGAAAGTTTCAATTCAAAATTTGAATTTTGAAAGGTCACTCAGAATTTTTCTTTATTTATTAGTGCATGACTTTGGATTTGTTTGAGCGACATTTTAATATTCAATTTAAAATTTCATACATTTTTTTTCTTTCATTTGATAATATAATTGACAAAAATTTTCCACGAGATGAACTGAAAATCAAACAAAATAGAAAGAAACATAATTTTTTTTTAACTCAATAATTTTACGTAAAGAGTAATATTACAATCAATAGTTTTTTCTTGATATCCTGTTTTATTATGATTAATTCAGTAGTAAACCATCCAAAATTACTTCTTTTCATTTCAGCCAGACAGAAATTCTTTTTACCGACGTAGCAAAGTTATTAGTTCATTTTTTAAACACCATTCTAGGTCAGCGCTTTTTTCACTTTATTTCCAAATACAGAACTTGTTTGTAAACAATTACTCCACGATTTTCTGTTTACTTTTTATCCTGTATAAAGAATCTAGTAGATAATCACATTTAAATACAAATTCTAATTTGTCAGTTCATGAGATTTTTCAATATAACAGTGTTTGATGTCTTCGCTTTATAAAAAGGTATGTCTTATTATTATTTATATTGTTTCGGTCATCTTTTTGTGCTAACCTCAAAATAGTTCAATATATCTAGTTACTTTGTAAATATTTTTGTCTTTTTATTCAAAATTTGCAACTGAAATATATCTGTATTCTGGTTTTTGACTGTTTTCCATGTTATTCTTCCGTAGATTCAAAATGTGCTTTAAACGACAACTGAGATCAACAAAACCATCTGGTTCTGGTGAATGGTTAATTGGTGAATACCATAAATAGTTCATAACCACTAAACTTCCTTCTCGTCGTGAAGTACTCAGCTTTTTCTTGTTCCAACATTGTGAAAATAAATTGACAATTGCTGATAGTTGGAAATTGACTACTCAAAAAATTCAACAGTGCTGGAAACCAACAGTAACCATCAAGGACTTTCATATCAAAGAAAAAATTAAAAAAATATTTGATACTTGGCAAAAGTTAAAGAAGAATCGTTTGAGGGATTCACAAGTCCAGCGTGAAAACGAAGACACGTTTCTAAATTTTTTAGACGACGTGTTTGAATGTACACTTCAAACAGAAAAAAACAATTTAACAACAAAACCTGTTCCACATTCTAAAAACAATTTGTCACTAAATAATTTAGAACCACCTGTACTATCGTCTCAAAAAAGTAATGCATCAGGTTGTAGTGTGTCATCACACGAATTTTATCCTTCTCCGCCTAAAAAAAGAAAAATAAGTGAACCGCGTAGAAAAAATATTACAACTCCGGCATTATCAAACATGTTAGATCGAACAAAAACTTCACATCGTAGCGCAACATTTATCGTAGCTGCAACATCTGTAGCTTTAAAACAAGAATTATCAAAAGTTAGTGTCAGTAAAGACACCATCCGTCGTACACGCCAAAAACATCGAGCAAAGGCCTGTGAATTCATAAAGGGGTCATTTAAACCAAATACATGTCTCACTGTGCACTGGGACTCAAAATTAATGAGAACGTCAAACTCTTTCGAAGCTGAAGACAGATTAGCAGTATTAGTTACAGGAGAAGGCACATCGAAACTTTTGGCTGTTCCTTTAATCGATGGATCATCTGGTATGAATCAAGCAACAGCTGTTTACAATTCACTTTTGCAGTGGGATATTGCTGATCAAGTTCGGTCTCTGTGCTTTGACACGACTGCAAGTAACATAGGAGTACATGAAGGAGCTTGCGTTCATTTGGAAACAATGTTGGAGAAAAAACTGCTTCATTTCGCTTGTAGGCACCATATAAGAGAACTGATTTTAACAGCAACATTTTCTTCACAATTAGAACCCGTCACGAGTGGTCCCCAAATAAAATTATTTGAGCGTTTCAAGAAAGAATGGCCAAATCTTGACAAAAAAAAACTGAATGTGGAAACATTCAAGATAAAAACGGAATTAAAGAATTTATCCTTGATCAATTAAAAACTCAACATGCAAGAGATGATTATAGGGAGTTATTAACTTTATACCTGATTTATCTTGGTGAGTCTACTAATTTTCCGATAAATAAGCCTGGGGCATATCATCGAGCTAGGTGGATGTCCAAAATAATTTATTGTTTGAAAATATATCTTTTCCGGGGTCAGTTTAAACTTTCTAAAGTAGTCTTGAAAGAACTCGAAGAATTTAATGCATTTGTAATTAACATATATCTGAAAGCCTGGTTTCTTTGCCAAATTCCTACGATCGCCCCAAGAATCGATTTACAGTTACTTAAAGATCTGGTGCAATACAAAAAAATAAATAAAAAATTAGGTTCTGCGGCATTAAAAAGTTTCTCAAGGCTTTTGTGGTATGTTAGTGACTATTTAATTGGATTGAGATTTTTTGATTCTGAAATTTCAATTTAAACAAAGGTTAAAATGGTGTCTGCTTTAAAAACACAATCTGGACGGCAGCCGTTAAATCGTAGTCAAATTGAAGAAAAAGATATCGAAAATAAAGAAATTCACCATTTCGTAAATCAAAATACACGATATTTTTTCGAAGCTTTAAGCTTGAGTGACGATTTCCTCCAAACACATCTTGCGACCTGGAATTCAAATCAGTCTTACTTAAGAAGTTTAAGTACAGTTCGTGCATTACATTTAGTTAATGATATTGCTGAGCGTGGTGTTTCAATGATGCAGGAGTATCTACAATTTGTAAAAAATGAAGATGAGCTGCAAAGAGTATATGTATATATATATATTAGGGTGGCATGTATATATATTAGGGTGCTTCATTTTTAGGCGATATTTTTTTTTTGTTTGTGCTACCTGAAAATCTGATACTTTATACAAAATAAAAAATTATGCCGCCGGGTAAAAGGCTTAAAGTGCAATAGCGGCTTAGCTCGTTTAAAAATTCAATTTCCTATTTAAATAACACGGAAAAATTTTTTTTTTCGGTTTCAACTTGATTTTTCGACGTGAAAAAATTTTTTTTGGAAAAAACGCGTGTATAGCTTTTGTAGGGCATTAAATTTGCTACAAAAAGTTCCTCTGCGTAAATCCCCCCCGACCAACAGCTTTTGAGTTCTAGAGTTGCGAAGATAAATGCTTATTATATTTCACATCAAATCATTTCTAAATCTAGATTTATTATTTTCACATCAAATAATAATTTACTATAGACAATAAAACGATTTTCTCGAGTCATTATATAATTCAGGTTTCTAATTTAAAAAATTATTTTTGAATAAAATAGAAAAAAATAAATTTCTATCAATAATTATAATAAAATCAAATTTCAAATACGTTAAATTCAAATTTTTGTTCACATTTTATTATTCTATTTTTAGTTCTATTTTATACCGCGGCGGCGCTGCTTTTCGTCTATACCTCCATTGTTGTAAACAGATGTTTTTACTCTCCAATCGTATTGACTGGCATCGATCGCTGACAACTGTAATAAAAGCTTATTATTGTTTATTTTTCTATTTCTGTCATAAATGTCAGTTGGAATAATCAGATTAACCAAATAAAAGTGAATTCGACTTAGTGATTGTGATTTGACTCATATTTAACCGAAATGGTTAGTAAAGACTCCCGTAAAAACATTTATCTACTTGGTTATGAACGTAAATTATTATCTCAACGTAAATTATTATCTCAACGTAAATTACCGACTAATCAGGAAGTTTTGAGTTTATTGATGTACAATTATAAATCTCTTGGTAAACCACTGAATCAAAGTTTAAAAACTGTTATCAATGAAGTGAATAGTGTTTGGAGTAAAACGAAAATCCCACTGATGCAAGTTCGCAACAGTGTTGAAAAGTTAAGAAATTTATATTTTAAATGGAATAAAATAAAAAAAAATTCATCACGTACGAAATCGGCTGCTCAGAAAGTTAAGGAAAATGATTTTAAGCTTTTGTCTAAAAAACTATTTGACATTGCTTGTCAAAATAAAAATATTGTTTTAACAGATGAACAAAAAAAATTTTTGGATGACGAACGAACAAATCGGCGCCGAGGTATTATACCATTTAACTCAGAAGAAACGTATTCTGACTCTGAAGAATCAGTTGAAGGTAATTTGACGTGACTTTGTTTTGCTTGATTTTTATTAACATTTCGTGCTCTTTTGTTATAGAATTGAGTAAATCTTTATCCAACTGCACAATCTCATTTGAATCCCGCACTCTTAGTTCACATTCTTTACAACGAATGCCATCGAATTTTGAAGATGAACTTCCTCCAAGCTCAGCACCTCAAAAACGAAATATTTTGACACCTGAAGTAACATTTGCGCTGGATCGAACGAATGTATCGGATAGAGATGCAACGATTATCATGGCAGCTACTGTGAAAAGTTGCGGTGTTCCTCTCGAAACTGTAAATATGTGTCCAAGTACAGTTCGTAGGCAGAGAATTAAAAATAGAAAAAAGTTTGGAGAAAATTTAAAGGAAAATTTCAAAGCATCGGATGCGATAACTCTTCATTGGGACGGAAAGCTTCTGCCTGAAATGACTGGCTCTTCAAAAGTTGAAAGATTACCAGTTATTATTACGGGTCTAAATTGTGATCAGTTGTTAGGAGTGCCGAAATTGAATAAGTCAACTGGTTTTAATCAGACTGAGGTGATATTTCAATTGGTGCAGGAGTGGAATTTAGCTGACAAAGTTGGAGCGTTATGTTTTGACACTACTAGTGTCAATACTGGTATACTATTTTTGAGACAATTTTTTGCTTTGGCACAGTTATGTAAAACGTTCTAATTCTGATAGGTGTCAAAAGTGGTGTTTGTAGTCTTATTGAAAAGAAAATTGGGAAAAGTTTGTTGAATTTGGCCTGCAGGCATCATGTATATGAACTGGTTCTACGTTGTGTTTTTGAAATATACTGGCCAGTAACTTCAGGTCCCAAAGTACCGAAATTCAATGAGTTTCAACAGAAATGGCCAGAGATAAACAAGAATAACTATAAAACAGGCTTGGATGATCCTTTGGTGGCCTCAGTTATAAATGACAAAAAAGATTCTATCCTACACTTTATTTCTCATCAATTGCAGGTACTTGAAAAATCACTTTTTTATAATTATATAAATACAAAACTATAAAAAAAATTTATTTTCTTGTAGGAAGTTCAACCACGTGATGACTATCGTGAGCTTCTCGAATTGGCATCAGTGTTTCTGGGAAACCGTTTTACGGGAAATAGCACTTTCAAAGCTCCTGGACCGACACACCATGCGCGATGGCTTTCGAAAGCCATTTATTCGTTAAAAATGTATCTCTTCAGAGAACAATTTTCACTAAGCAGTCAAGAAAGTGAAGGACTTCGTCACATTTGTATTTTTATAGCATTATTGTATATAAAAGCATGGTACGGTGCACCACTTCCAATTCAAGCTCCACGACAAGATTTAGAATTTTTAAAAAATTTATTGCAATATGACACAATTAATAAGAAGATTTCTGTAGCAGCTTCGAAAAAATTCAGTACTCATCTCTGGTATTTGTCTGAAGAACTTATTTGTTTATCACTTTTCGATGATGAAGTGAACTCAGAAATGAAAATTAAAATTATAGAATCAATTGATCAAAAAAATTGTAAAAATAAAAATTTCAAGCGCGTCGATGTTAAAAATGTAAAAATTAGTTCTTTCATGACAAAAAATTTGGACGATTTTGCATCAAAGCAGTCAATAGTTTTATTTGATAGACTTAAACTCCCGACTGAATTTTTGAAATTACATCCAAATGAGTGGAAATCTAATAAAGATTATAATAAGTGTTTAAAAGTTCTGCGAAGTTTACACGTCGTGAACGATGCTGCTGAAAGAGCAGTACAATTGATAGAAGCTTTTAATCGGAGTTTAACTAACGATGAAGAACAGAAACAATACTTATTACAAGTTGTGGCAACGCATAGGAAGCAATTTCCTAATGCTAATAAAAAAACATTAATGTTAACAGAAACTCATAAATAACATGAAAAGTTACATTTCTAGATATTATCATTATTTATTAATTGAAATTTATATTTGGACACTCAATTTTAGTGGTTTCTGAAATACAAAAATTAGTAGTTTTTTAATGTCTATGATAAATTGTTATTGTTATTTAATATAAAAATGAAAATATTTAGTTATTAATTGATATTTATTTTTTTCTATTTTATTCAAAAATAATTTTTTAAATTAGAAACCTGAATCATATAATAACTCGAGAAAATCGTTTTATTGTCTATAGTAAATTATTATTTGATGTGAAAATAATAAATCTAGATTTAGAAATGATTTGATGTGAAATATAATAAGCATTTATCTTCGCAACTCTAGAACTCAAAAGCTGTTGGTCGGGGGGGATTTACGCAGAGGAACTTTTTGTAGCAAATTTAATGCCCTACAAAAGCTATACACGCGTTTTTTCCAAAAAAAATTTTTTCACGTCGAAAAATCAAGTTGAAACCGAAAAAAAAAATTTTTCTGTGTTATTTAAATAGGAAATTGAATTTTTAAATGAGCTAAGCCGCTATTGCACTTTAAGCCTTTTACCCGGCGGCATAATTTTTTATATCGTATAAAGTATCCGACTTTCAGGTAGCACAAACAAAAAAAAAATATCGCCTAAAAATGAAGCACCCTAATATATATATATATATACATTCTCTTCTAAGAGCACGCGAGGATTCATCAGCCGACACATGATTGCGAGAGAGATAGCTGAAATTTTTCTCATTCGGGTTGCCAAATAACGAAACGGAAAAAAAAAATAGAAAAAAATCTACACACTCTTGGAATTGTTTTTTTTTCATTCTTTTTTCTCTTCTCGGTTATCAAAAACACAAAAAAGAAAGCGGGATTGAGTAAGACTATCAAATAAAAAAAAATGTAAGGAAAAAAAAAGTCGGTCCACTCTCACTTTCATTTATTTTCTCTCTTCTGAGTTACCCGTAATAAAAAAGGGGCGGGGATCAGGTGAAAAAAAGAGGCGCCAAAAACGGGGAACAAATCGATTCACTCTCGGTATTTTATTGGTTCAATTATTTGTTCTCTTCTAAAAGAAAAAAATAAATAAATGAAAAACAAAATAAAAAAATAAAAGCGACTCAGGATCGAACCCGTGTCCCGCCATACTCCATCCTCATGTGGTATCCACTCAGCTGCGCTACAGCTACGTCCGTGTACGCGCGTTTGCTCGATATGTTTACGGAGCTTGCTCGGAATCCGCTGATGATTCTTTGGAAGATTCAGTTCGAGAAAAAAATAATTTCCCCCAACCACTTGCCCATTGCACATTTTGCATAAATGTTATCGAGCTGGCTTCGTATATTTTTACATAGACTGCGTGTACAAATATTCGAGAACACCAGGCGTCACATATTTTCATATCAATAAAAAAATTGTATTTATTAAAAAAAAAAAAAAAGTATTCGGGCTGGGAATCGTTAATTATTTTGGTTCAGCGTCCGCTAATTGAATCCAAAATTTATCAAATCTGAAGATACTTTTATTCACTGACATTTATAATTGAAACAAGAAAAATCTCAATTCTTGCATTCCTGGAAACATCTGTGCGAGCGGGGCCAAGGATGCGATTGGCAACCACTTGCTCGAGCGACCGAGTATATCTATATACCGGGACAATCTCTTGAAACTATACATATAACGCGCATGCGCCAAATAATTTAATCTCATTGGTCGGTGAAATCGCGCCGCGGAGATGTTTTCTTCTGCTGAGCCAGGCGCTAACGTACACAAAATGAAACAAAAGCTGTAATTCTCTCACGCGTAAAGCCGTGGATTGAGGTTATGCTGCTGCTTATTTTTACGTAGCGTGAATTGTCTAAGAAGAATAGTATCGTTCAGCAATACCGTGGTTGATTTCGGAAGATATTCAACCGACGCAATTAAGAATTTAACGGGAAAGCAAATATCAAATGATACTGAAATTGGGTGTTATTTATTGAAAGAAGAAATCTGAAATTCAACGTGAAATGTCATTAACAAGTGGGAGTCTGGACAAACAGAGGTAGGTAAGTAAAAACAATGTTTATTGTGAACAGATTCTTTATTTACATAAAATTAAAAATAAATGAATGGTTGAGCCCCAGTAGAAGGTATTTCCAGAGTAGATTCGTTACGGTGCAGTGCTCCAGAAGTCAGTAATTAGTGCCGATGAACATGAAATAAATAAAAGAAATGAGTAACCAGGAATAAAGGAATTATTCATCTTAAACACGAAGCTTAGGAGGACAAAGAGTAGCAATTAACAGAAAACGTACCCGACGCAATACTCACAAAAACCCTCGCCGACATCATTGATTAGTTGACAAAGTTTTTGCAGCCCCATTGTACAACAATCAATATTCCGTTAACAAAGAGGGTTCACCAGATATCCAAAAATAAAAATAGAAAGAGAACAACAGTTAATATTACAGTGTAAATCATGCTATTAATGAAAAATTAGGAAACAAAACAATAACTTACAAGACAATCGTCCGAAAACACTGGGAGACCAATCTCCACTCTTCTGATCACCCCTCGTCTGGCCATTGGTTGCCTTTCAAAAAGTGCTCGAAATGCCCTCCAGCAGCTGCAGCGCAGTAAACAAGCCGGTCGTAGAAGCCATTTGTCGTGTTGGATATGATATCCGGAGACAGGTTCTGCAGGATGTCCAAGATCCTAGCTTGCAGTGCGGCAAGGTCTTCAATCCTACCTTGGGCATACAGAACATTTTTCAAATGGCCCCACAAGCCGTAGTCCAAGGGAGCGAGATCAGGTGAACGGGCTGGCCACTCGACCTCCGGGCTTGCCCTGCCAATCCAGCGTCCAGGGAATTGTTGGTCGAGGTAATCACGCACCGCACGTGTGAAGTGCGGTGGGGCTCCATCCTGCTGAAACCAAACAGGTTCGCCCTAAACACAGAAAATGATACGTTACTTGTAGTAAGCGTAAAATTATTCATTTGAAAATCATACGCACTCTGCTAATAATAACGCCAGCTCTACATGATAAAATACACTCACGATTTCTTCTTCAATCAGCCTAAGAGCCGGTACAATCCCCTCTCTCAGCAACCAGAGATACTTCTCGCCGTTGAGGTTTCCATCAATAAAAAATGGCCCACTCAGCCGATTGCCAATCGCGCCAAGCCAGACGTTGAGCTTCAACGGGTACTGCGTGCCCGCCTGAATGAACAGACGAGGGTTGTTTCGACACCAGGCTCTGGTGTTCTACCTGTTCGGTTTCCCGACAAGTATCACCGTACCTTCATCTGAGAAACAAATGCGACTCAACTAGCCCTCGTCTGCGTTCAGACGTTCCATCAACTCTTGGCTGAAGCGAAGACGACTATCGTTATCACCAGCCAAGAGTTCTTGATGGACTTGAAACTTGTACGATCTGTACTTAGCTTCACGCAATACTCTTCTGACCGACGCGTTAGATATTTCCAAGTCCTGGGCGATGCGGCTGATAGGCTTGAATAGATCCTCTTCGACGGTCAAGGAGATGTCCAGCTTGGTATCCCAGCTCAGCTGACGGTTTGGTTGAGAGATTTTCCTGGTCCTCTCGTCGATACTACCGGATTTTTCAAATTTTAGAACCAGATTCCTGATGGTCGCTAACGAGGGTGTCGGTCGATCCGGGTGTGTGACGGCGAAATGGGCCTGATTTTCCCGGTAAGACAGGCCCTGGTAATGATGCTTGACTGACTCCACCTTTTCCTGCACAGAAAACTTGTAATTAGGCATTTTTTTATCTAATGAACACGATGAAAAAATTCACAAAAAGATCGAGGTAGTTGCCAGACACGTGGTTGAAGTTGCGCGATCTTTTTGCAAAGTGGTCAATTTACGCGGGCGGGGTTGTTTATATTCGCGGGTGGGAAAGTTACGAAACTCTGGAGAAAGATGATTGTATTGGCTGATACCAGTCGCGATCGTTGCCCTCATCCAATCAAATTCTGGTATCACCAGAATCGTGGTTTTCGCGCCCTCCCAGTGTCGCCGGTATGCACAGAATTAGGATACGAACTATCTGGTTAAATACCACGTGGTAATCTGTCTCTGACTTTCAATTGTAGAAATCGATGTCCCTCTTCATCATTACGTAGGAAAACAAGGAAATAGTTTCGCGATGTGATCGGCGATGTTTATTCACCTCGTATTCAGCGGTTCAGGTGAACGAATTTCAGTAACCTCGCGATCATACCGTGATATTCGCGATCATATTGTGAATTTGCTAATCGAAGAATTTTGTTGATTTCGAAAAAATATGGACTATGAAAAAACTCCACAATACAATTTCAATAAATGGAATTCACAAAAGCAATACGTCAAACGATATATAACGATCAGTAATTTGTGATTGTAATTTTCGAACATTAAGCCAGGTGATGTCTGGTGGCAATGCGTCTCATTAACGTTTTGTGTTTTGTGAATTTTATTGGAAATTAGTTGTATTCAAAAATATCAAAAGATCCTGTTTGATAATAATAGCTACTAATATTTTCAGGTACGAAATAATTCATTGTCAAAGCGGGACTAAATTTGTCAGGCATCGAAGCATGTAAGTAAATTTCCAATTACGTGATCTTTGACAATGACAATATTTTAACATGGATTCAATGTTAAAATTCGTTTTTTTTCAGCAAGCTCGAAGTTTAAACTTTGATTAACAAGAGGAATATTATGCCTTATCTGATGGTTAAAACGTTTAGGTGGCAAGGATCCTGGTTTCTCGAGCGGTGCAATCATTAGGACCATTGAACCTGGTGGTTTCGTCAGACATCAGGTGCCGGAGTGAATTTTATCCGGCCATCGCCACCTTCTTAACATCAGTTGAGGCACAATTGAAGAGCGGGACATACTACAGATCATAATGGCTGAATATCCCATCATTTTACTTTGATCGAACCAATAGCGATAAGTTTGTTACTTAACCGTTGCTGCCAATTCATTCTACCGAGGAATCATTTTGTGCACCATTGTAATTTAAGCATTATTATTGACCAGCATTGTTTTTCAAACTTTATACCATTTGATTTGGTATCTTATTTTGAAGCTTACTTTTGCTCTCTTTGGCATTGAATTCAGATAAATAGTTTTTCAAGTCCTCAATTAGATTGTAGGGTTGAATTTTACTGGGCAAACTGAATCAATCTAAATCTAGAACTGTTGAATAAGTTCAGTTGAAAATGTCTTTAAATTTAATCTCAGTTGACGGTGTCATCTGGCTAGCTAGTTGCACGATAACTTGAAACCAAATTCAATTTTACACTCTTTATAGGGTCCTACGCTAAGACTGAAAGCTTGTGAATCTCCATGTACCGCAATTATTTCTGAATTTCATGTTAGCATTATCTGGAGCAAAAAAAATCCCATTTTGAGATTGAAAATGGAACCTGAAACACAGAGTTCTTCAGTAGCACGAATTGAAAACCAAGAATATTATAATGGTTTCTGCAACAAAGGGACTCTTTCCAAATATCCTTGTTAGAAGGTGGTGTTCGGAGGACTAAGAACAAGATATTGTATCGGATTACATTATTTGGAAAAAAATCTTCATAAACTTGGTTAAAAATTAGATATTCATTTATTTTGATGGAACAAGGGACACAATCTTGAATCCGATAAGTCAAGATCCTCGTAATAATGTTCTGACATTACTCTAAAACATGATTGTCCTTGAAGCTAATTGTGACATTGAGGCGCATTTTGAGAAACTTGATTTTTAACTTGTGTCACAGGATGTGATTTACGTTCCTGAGTTCTACGCTTTCGATTAGATTTTCTTTGTTCCGAACCGCACTAACATGAAATACAGAAATCATTTTAATAAATCTAATATTACTTGAATTTTCAATTTGAGTATTGGGTTCTCTTCATTTATTTAATCGAACATCATTGAAAATTTGCGAAATAAATTCTGATAATCATTCGGAAATTTTAAATAGTAGTAGCAATAATTTGTTTATCGGAAAAAATACATTGGCTATCGACTATTCGTAAATTTTGTTGAACTATTTTGAAGAAAAAAAAGATTCACAGTTCCGTTACAGATAGTGAGATATTTAAATTTCTTGAACGCTCGGTTTAATGTCTCATTTTCGAAAGTGATACAATTCAATGTTACCCCCTGAAATCACAAAAGAGTGAGAAAGTTGCTTAGTTGCTTGAAGGTGGCGATGATCTTTGTACGTCTGACAAATTGAATGGGCAGACAACAGTGAATATCAGAGATGTAATTATTTTGGCTGTATCACCTGTTGATAGATAAAAGTTCCATTGTTATTTCTAATGTACGAAATAATCAAAATGATTAAATAAAGTGTTCGCACCTACCTGCTGCGTTTCTTCCAAGCACCCAACATTTAAATAGATTTCTCATTTTAGTCGAATAAAGCCAATTTTGAAAGAGCATTAGCATCAACTTTCCGAGTCACTGCCTCGACTGTTTGAGATTCTAACCTCAAAAATTCGTATGAACTACGCCGCCGCCAGAAACAGAGTTTGACAGCTGAAACTCGGAGTGGCCAGCCTGCCCGAGCAGCCGATAAAACTCGCGCATGCGCATTATATGTATAGTTTCAAGAGATTGTCCCGGTATACACGATTGTGGGCCACCTTCGGTGCGTGGCCGCCTAGGTGTCACGTCGACGCTCCAATCTAGCTGGTATCACGAAAAGCCGAGCGTTGGAGATCTCCCTACTCATCTCTGGCTCAACCGCCGCGTTTCAATAACACCACCCCAAATACGCTCGCCTCATACGAGGTTATGCGAAAATGGAATTTAAAATTTGCAGGAACGCGTAATGAAGATTCGGAAGCCTTCTTAACGCGAACAGAGGAGGGTAGAATCTTATTTAATTTACGCGATACTGACATCCTTAACAGTCTCCCGTTTTTTCTTTCTGGAGTAGCTTTGTACTGGTTCCGAAGCAAACGACCCCAATGGCACAGTTTCTCCGATTTCGAACACGCTTGGCGTTATAGGTTCGGTGATCCAAATTCACAGTTTACATTGCGTGAAGAGATCCGTAAACGTACGCAGGGCGAAAACGAGCCAGTCGCCGATTACCTCACATATATGCGTGCGTATTTTGATCGATTAAGTCCCCGATTCTCCCACGACGAGGAGATGGACTATGTCTATCGAAACCTGCTACCGCGTTTTTAAGTGTTAATAAGACGGAGAGATCTTGAAGATCTCGATGATTTAGAGGATACCGCCCGACAATCGGAGATGGGTTTTGCGGCAAATAATAAATATCAATTACCACCGACTCCCGAAAACTCACTGCTACCGGAACTAGCATATCGCGGAACTCGCGCTAACTCCCGTCGATCGCGATCCGCGTTGGCCAATCTAAATCTAGAGGATGAACCAACGGATAACGTTGATGCTGCTTATCAAACGTCCAATAGAGAACCCTCGAATCCTAGACCTGACACCCGTAATAACCAACGACCACCTAGGAATAATATCAGCAACCGGAATAACTACCGCCAGAATGAAAACCCGAGTAACGTTAACTCGCCCGTAACTTCTACTGCTTCATCTACCGTCCCGTCTACCGATTCCAATCCATTTCTACCGACCACGGGACAAACAACTGCACACGCACGTCCCGGATTTGCATGTTACAATTGCCAGCAACCTGGACATCATCAGCGACAGTACACCGCGCCGCGCACGGAATTTTGCTTCACGTGCGGATTGACCGGATACACCCGAGCTACATGTACCCGGTGTGCGGAAAACTATCACGGGAACCGCGTGCAAGGGCAACCTCGGAACCCAGACCCACAATAGAGCCCGAAACCTAGCTCGAACAAATTATCAGACCTTGTTCTACTGAAGAAATTATTAAAACTACCGAACTTATTGGTATTTCCGAAATTGATACTACCACCGGTCCACCTACTGAGCAAATTGACTTCTGCAGTCCAGTCTACCCACTTCACCGGAAACCACTGCTATATCTGATTCTCAAAATATGCGACTTACGTGTGACGGCTTTATTTGACTGCGGTTCATCACGAACCTTTGTAAACTTAAAAACTTCGGTATTGATCGAATCGAGAGGTTTCCTAATTCAAAAATCTCATAGCGGAGCAGTCGTAACGGCCGCCGGCCGGAAGACTGAAGTCACGGGTGAAGTAATCGTGCCGATAGAATTGGAAGGGACTATCTGCGATATTCACGTTCGCGTTATACCTTCCCTTGGCTTTGATTGTATAATAGGTTTAGACTTTATTCACACATTTGATATAATAGTAGATTTTACAGAACCTAACTGGTCATTCAAATATAATTCTCCCATAACTTATAAATTTCAAACGCACTCCCGATTTACTCCCGATACACAATGTAACGGAATTGTAGCTCTGAACGACCAGCAAACCGTCAAATTACGGAACTTACTAAAAGCAGAGGTGGCCCCAGCGTCCGACAAAATAGGTACGACTAATTTGGCCACCCACCACATAGACGTAGGTGACCATCCCGCGATTAGGCAACGAGCGTATCGAGTATCGCCGAAAATACAAGAAGCTATCGATGAGGAGGTTGACAAAATGCTCGCTAACGGAATTATCGAACCCTCACACAGCGAATCGGCAAGTCCGATTGTAATGGTTAAAAAACGAAATGGCTCCTACCGTTTTTGTATTGATTTCCGGCAAGTAAATTAGGCATCCAAAAAGGACGCGTATCCGCTACCGCGTATGGACAGCATTCTGGACAAACTCCGATCCGCCCGATATATTTCAACTATCGACCTGAGTCAGGCGTATTTCCAGATTCCTTTAACTCAAGCGAGTCGCGAAGTAACCGCTTTTATTGTTCCCGGTAAAGGACTTTTTCATTTTACGCGAATGCCGTACGGATTACCCGGAGCACCGGCTACGTTTCAACGGTTGTTAGATCGCTTAATTGGACCAGACATGGACCCATACGCTTTCGCCCATTTGGATGATATTATCATCGCCACAAAAACATTTGACGAACACCTCGAGTGGTTACGAAGCGTTTTACGAACTATTCGACTCGCGAACCTCACGGTCAACCCTGATAAATGCGAATTTTGTTACTCTGAAGTTAAATATCTCGGCTTTCTAGTTAACGAATATGGATTACAAATAGATCCAGACAAGATAGCTCCCGTTGTAAATTATCCGGTTCCACATACAGTGAAACAACTACGTCGATTTTTAGAAATGGCTTCTTGGTACCGAAGGTTTATTCCCAATCTCGCTTCGATAACCGAACCACTGACGCGGCTCTTGCGAAAAACCCAATCATAGACTTGGGCTGAATCGCAATCTCTCACTTTCGAAGAAATTAAAAATCGACTAACTGCCGCTCCGACGCTATCGTGCCCCGATTTTGATGATCTTTTCGTCGTACAAACTGATGCTAGTGATTGCGGACTAGGCGCTGTCCTAACTCAAACCGTGCAAGACGGAGAACACGTAATCGCATACGCAAGCAGAACCCTATCAGATGCCGAAAGGAAGTACTGCGCTACCGAACTAGAATGCCTCGCCAGTATTTGGGCAATCGGAAAATTCAGCCCCCACATCAAAGGGTACCATTTCACGGTCGTGACCGACCATAGCAGCCTCCAATGGCTTCACAAGCGGAAGAATCCTACCGGTCGATTAGCTAGATGGTCACTTGAATTACTTGGCTATGATTTCACTACCGTATACCGCTAGGGCGCCTTGAATCACGTGCCGGACGCACTGTCCCGAATTCCGGAACCTGATGTCACTTTAAATTCATTTTCTACCGCCGATGAAGCTACCGCCACTATCGTACCAGATCAACTAACCTGGTACGACCGCCGGAAACGCGACGTCGAAAACACTCCCGGAAAGTTCCCGGATTGGAAGATAGAAACTGGTCACCTATACGTTCCACGCAGGGACCCCTTAATCGGCACGTTAGTACAAGACTTAAACGCCTGAAAATTAGTCATACCCGAAGAGCAGCACAAAACCGTTTTACAAGAAGCTCACGATGACCCTCAGTCCGGTCATCCGGGAATAGAGAAGACCTACCGCCGTTTAGCTACCCGTTATTATTGGCCCGGAATGTACCATACCGCTACCGAATACGTGAGAAAGTGCGATACTTGTCAAAAATGTAAAGTGACCCAAGCTGCCCCCGCGGGTTTAATGGGAAGGCGCATCGTAGAACAACCTTGGATCGTCGTAGCAGCCGACATAATGGGACCGTTTCCCCCGAGTAAATCTGGCTTTGCGTACGTACTGGTAATGCAAGATCTCTTCACCAAATGGATTGAATGCGCTCCCCTTAGAAAAGCTACCGGACAAAAGATTAGTGAAACGTTCAAAAATTTAGTACTATCGAGGTGGGGAACTCCCCAGGTATTGCTCACGGATAATGGAACAGAATTCAATAACCGTACAATCAAGGAACTTGCGGAGACCCGTGGCATAAAACATACCACGACACCACCGTATCATCCACAAGCCAACCCGGTCGAAAGGGTTAACCGCGTTCTAAAGACCATGATAGTTACCTTTTTGAACGACGATCACCGAGAATGGGACCGACACCTCTCAGACTTCCGATTCGCGTACAACACCGCGCACCATACCTTACTCAATACAAGTCCCGCTTTCCTAAATCTGGGCCACGTACCCGAACCAATTAATTCCTACCGACGATCAGCTACCGACAAAATCGAGATAGAACCCACACCTCCAAAATTATGGGAAGAGCGAATGACACACATCCAACTACTTAGGGACTGGGTCACGGAAAACCTTGACGACGCCTTCGCTAAACAAGCGCGATACTACGATCTCCGACGGCGAGATCAAGCTTTCGGTGTGAACGACCTTGTACTGAAACGACAGCACACGCTGTCGTCTGCTACTCAACATGTTGCTGCCAAACTGGCGCCAAAATTTAGTGGACCCTACCGAATCTCCCGTTTTCTCTCTCCGGTGGTGGTTGAACTACAACAAGTAGATGGGAATAATGTAGTGGGAAAAGTGCATGTAAAAGACCTAAAGACCTATAGAACTTAGCCTTCGTAACTCACCAGCCAAGCCAAGCCAACATCATGGGAGACGAGGCCCCTCCGCCTGCCTACGTCCTGCGCGGCTGGCGTCGGCTGGAACCATTCGCGGAGTTCATCCGGTTTATGCCAGTGTGGTGCCCGGACCTCGCTCGCGAGATCCGGCTGGCGTACATCGACGCCGAGGAGGACTGTCGGATACTCCAAACGGCCCAAGCGGCCCGGGGAACGGTGCGAGAGGTGCCGGAGGGCGTGGACCAGGCCGTCCAGACCGAACCACAGGATGAGCCGGTTGCCTGCCCGCCGTGTTGCTGCCGCTGTCGCGATCCTTCTCCCGTTCCCGCTCCCTCTACCGAACCCCGTCCGTCGACCGTTTTCACCGCCTCTCCCGACTCCACCTGTTCTACCGAATCTTTCGACACTACCGTTCCCCTTCCCTCCTCATCCTCCTCCCAAGTCTCCTCTCCCGGAACAAGCGACAGGCAGGAAGAGGCATCGAACAAGACCCTGCAACCACCGACTAGCAGGAAATCGAGGCGAACGGTCAGCTTCGCCGAGTCCGGGGCCGTTAAAAAGGACACGACCAGGCCACTACCACCGCGGTCTGAGTCGCCGGACTTCGGCTTTACGCCGAAGGTCCGCACGGACAATCTAAGGCCGCAGCCGCTCCACCACCCGCACCATCCACATCGGCACCAGCGCCAGCCCCGGCGGTACGCGACCCCCGGGCATGTTGCAATTGCGACGAGGTGGGACACCTTGCCCGTCAGTGTACAAAGCCAAGGCGGAAGTTTTGTTAGGGGTGTAAGCAGCCCGGCTTTACGAAGGCTAAGCAGCCCGGCTTTACGAAGGCTAAGCAGCCCGGCTTTACGAAGGCTAAGCAGCCCGGCTTTACGAAGGCTAAGCAGCCCGGCTTTACGAAGGCAGAGTGTCCGCGGTGCCGCGCCGGTTGGGCGCTCGACTTTCTAGAGAGGTATCAGGTCCGGCCCCGCAAGGCGGACAACCCTCACTTCACGGGCCCACACCAGCGCCGGGAGCCTAAGGATCCGCCACCATAAGTGCCCCTCGGTTAAAATTTTTTTCTAAATTCTATTTCGGCCTATCTAATTCAAAATTCTATTTCGACCTTCCAGTCTTTACTAAATTCGCTTACATCCATTTTTTTTTACTATTGATTTTTCTTATCTACCGTTTCTACCGCTTCTATCGATTCTACCGTCTCTACCGTTTTCAGCTACCGTCAACCTACCGTGAAGATCTAACTTCATTTCCGCAACGCTGAGCTATCGGAAAACTTGACTCTACCTTCACCGTTCGAGTCGTTGTCTGAATTCCATCTTATTTCTACCGTCTGATGTATCCTCAAATGCGTAACTTCATTTCTACCGTTTTAAGCTACCGTCAAAACTTTACTTCAGTTCTACCGTTCCGAGCTGTCGTGAAAATTTAACGTCCTTCCTACCGATTTAAGCTACCGTGAAAAAACTCCGATTCTGACTTATTCCATCGACGTTACCTGTCTCGTAATCACTCTAAACAACCCTCTATATCAACTGATTTCTCGCAAAAACCGTCACTGACTGAGGTAAAGGCAAAAACTTCTAAACCAAAAGCAAAAACCAACAATCACCGCTCGGATGTACAAGCCAAAATTACCTAATTCGCCTTTTGTGTGATCTTTTACCATACTTTTCTGATTTTATTAACTGACGCACACTATCATACGTTAAAAACTATCGAAGCATACGCGTTTTCCGTTTCTATCGTCTCGTACGTAATTTCCGTTAATTCTTTTTGCTAGTGTTGTCAATGGACAACGAAACCAATTATTCGTCAGTTTACGTGTCAGCCTCCATAATTCTGACAAGAGCCTTCGTGACATTACCTAGGTAGAAGACCTGCCCGGTCTCCCCCTTGGGGGACGGAGTTGTAACGTGGCGTTTCAGAGTCGCCCGTCACAAGAGCACACAACCCTTATTATTTCTAGTCTACGCGTCCTCAGCAGGGTACTCCAACCGAACTCGATACAAAATAGGCAATAACTACTTTTTAACTAATTCTTTTTTGTAAATTCTTTATTTCGCGCTTCGGCGCAAGCTAATAAGGTACTTGGACGACAACAATCCCGACCAACGAGGGACCAATAGCTACCGTTTCCAGCTCTCGACGACTTCGCCTACCGACGGTCTAATCAGACTATACTGGCTACCTTGGTGCACCTTTATATACACCTGGGGTAGCATCCAGCCAAACCTTCCGTATCGCCTCGACTGCCGGTGAACAGGGAAATAAAAATCCTCCCGGCGGCCGAGGGCACCGTATCTCGAAGAGGAACCAGCCGCCCGCTCTATCGGATGCCGTAAGGATAGCGTGAAGGGCAGATCGTAGCCTGCCATCTTCCGACTTACCGGCCTGGTGCCGGACCGAACCCAAATCACTACGTCCAGGTTGATGAAGCCATCGTTCCGAGGATCGACGCTGCCTTCCCATCGGCAAGGACTAATTGTGTGGATCGTGGTCCACGGTTTGGCCAACCGTCTGACTGCACGACCTCGAGTACAGGCAGCTAGCTACTGTCTGTGCAAAAGCCGGTGGAGGTGAACAATGAGGCGTCACTCTCCACTCGGTAACTTTGGCCGAGAGGCACCCTGTGTATGCCTCTGTCAAAGAAGTCCCCGATGATAGGCAACCTGGACCGTAAACCGAAGCAGCTACAAAATCGTACGAGTTGGTGTCAATGACGAAATCGTGAGTAGCACATTACGCATCATCTAGCGGTAATTTTGAAAAACGTATGACCACGCAGTAACCAATATTCGCCACAGGGGGATGGCCTACTTGCGGTGGGGGTCAACCCAACCAATCAAAGGAAAGAAGAATCATCTCGCGACAACCGCGAGATCGGCGATCCGGACTCCGACCTCCTTCTATTCTACGCTTGACCTGCTGGGTGACAGCATTGTATTTCTTCATCCCCCCGATCTAAGCTACCGATACCTTTCCTTCTACCGCTATCGTTTTCTACCGTTGATCGTCCCGCTACCGTTTATTCTACCGTAAAATTTACCCTATAAACTCGTTTCATTCTTTTTCCCTTCCTTCTCAGTTTTACTAATATTCAGTATAATTAAAAGTACAGTCAGTTTGTGTGCCTGAAGTCCTCAACCGAGGTAAGGCTTCTGCCTCTGTATTGTATCGTTACGAAGTTGCTCATAATTTCTATTCTTTCTGATGGTATTCATCGACTTCGTCTGAATCATGGTCCACGGCCTCAAGTTGCAGTAAGCCGCCGTGTGGCTGCATGATTTCGGTCATTAATATTATATTTATTGTATCTTGGTTGCATCGTGTGATGCCAGTTTTGTGTGAATCATGGTCCACGGCTTAGAGTTGCAGTAAGCCGCCGTGTGACTGCATGATTTCAGTCATTTATTATTTCATTGTCTGAGCGACCTCGTAACTGCCGAATAATCATTTCTTTGTATTTATGATTTTCCTGATTATTTGTGAATTACTATTAGCCTGCTTCTGTACTTCCTATCGTATTTTGAGCCCTATTGGCTTCTACATTTCATTTCATACTCTTTTGTAATAGTAGTGTGCTTTATATTTTATTTCTGTTATCGCTTATTATATTTTTATTTATTTTTGTGCCTATTGTATCATATATCGAGTTCCTTGTAGTACAACCGAGCGTAGAATCAGCCCCTAAATATTACCGCACTTTTTCTTTATTGCTATTGGCAATTTTATATTATTCTTGCCTGTTATTCTTTTCTCTGTATCTTGTTTAATTAAGTTCTGCGAATAATTTTTTTGTACTGCGGTGTATTTAGTGTATTCCTTTATTTTGTAAACTCTTCGAAATTCTCACTCTCTCATAATTTTGTATTTTGTATTCTCTCAAAAGTTATGTTTAGGAATTCATTGTTTAATTCCTAAGGTCCGTAATAATTATAATTCATTGATTCTATCGTTTGTGAATAATTCTACCGAAAGCTATCTAGTCGATCGTTTGCCGACTTTGTAAATTGTTAATGAATGTCAATCCCTCGTACTGGTTATACTTTATGGTAAATTCGTCGTATTATCTACCGAACTATCGTTACGTTGTTTTCTACCGATTGCAGTGAAGTTCTCTCGTTTCTAATTGACAGAATAATAATTTTCGTAGCGTCATTTGCATCTTGTGTAAGATCACGTCGCCCAGTGACGTGTAGTTTCAAGTAATTTCTTGCATTACATCGCATCTCCCGACCTACGTTTATTTTTCTCTGTTAACTACCGTCTCTCGTTTTAAAGCTACCGTTTACTGCTGTTCTACCGAAATTATTGTGAATAACGATCGCTTATTTTATTAACTACCGCTGTCGATACTATTTTATTTGCCTGTCTCAACCATGTAAACTTCTCGACAATATATGATTGATTGACTTGTTCATTTTCCTTTTGACTTGAGTTTATTCTTTATTTTGTTATTCTCTTTGATTCTGTAATTACTGTTAGCTGCCTTGAATACCGCCACTCTACCGGGATGTACGTGTACGTACCTGAGCCTAGCCAGCCATACAACGGGTTCTCTATTTATTTTTTGTACGGTTTCGTGTTATTTTTATTGATTTGTATTATTGTTTGAAAATCGACGCTAACTCGTCTGGCGACCAACATAATTGATTTTGTTATAGTTTGATATTTTGAATAAGTAAAGAATCGCGCCAAAGGTAAGTCCTCATCAGAATTGGGCAGCAGAAATTACTTTCGTCATTTCATTACCCGTAAATTACAATTACTGTGAATAACTGTAATATTTAGTAACTAATTACAATTGCGGGAAATAATTATTAATTTTGATTTATCAATTACAGTTAGTATAAACAATTGTAATTTCATGATTATCAACTACAATTACTCGAAATAATTGTAATTTTTTTGTTGTCAATCAAAATTACTTGAAAAAATTGTAATTTTTTTGTTGTCAATTAAAATTACTTGAAAAAATTGTAATTTTTTTGCTACTAATTACAATTACTTGGAACAATTGTAATTTTTCTGTTATCCATTACAATTAATGGAAATGATTATGTTTTTTTTTTCAAATTTCAATTGTTTTTCATAATTTATTCAAACAAATTACCTTTGGAAACGTAATGTCGAATTCTCAACATAATTTCAAATTCCGAAAACATCGGGAACTTCATGGAGCTTACATATTCACATTGACTGGTCAAGCAAATTATTCAAACAAATTCATTTTTCAAAGTAATGTTAAATCCTTGATCAGCTACCCAAAAAACTTTGGTAACCATAGCCCATTCACATATTGACTGTAAAAGACTCGTTCCGATCACACCATTTGAATACTCCAAAAACGGAGTAAATTTATTTGTCTATTTGTCATTATTTCACAGGAATAACGTTAGAGAAAAAAAAATTATGCATTTTTCAAAAATACAACTATCGAGGACACCAATAAAATATTGAACGTCAATTCCAATTTTTTTGAGCACTTATTGTCATAAAGACAAGAGCGATATCAACTGTAGAAAATGAACCAAAATATCTGTGCTCCAAAAAAAAACAATTCTTCAAAAGTTTTATAATGTCAATATTTGAATATTTGAAAAAATTTTTTGAGCATAATTCATTTTTTTTTGAGTACGAATTTTAAATAAATATAGAAATTAGATTTCACAAGACATCGTTTTCAATAGGTACAATTACGAATATTGAGCCACAACAATATAAAGTTCTGAAAGTGTGTAGGAGTTGTAGGACTGAAAGTGTGGAGGACTGAAAGTGTGTAGTTTCTACAACATCACATTATTTTTCGAAAACACTCATCGGAACCGCTTTGTCTCAATATCATACAAAATAAACATTAACATGCTTTGTTCACGTCAAAAACTGAGGTGAAACAAAGTCCGGTGATGCTTGAGACGCTTGCCCTCCTTTGTCGCGCGTCTCATCACTCTTTACCTATCCCCACCGTAACCTTCTCAACTGGTCGCGAATATTGACGACGAACATTGACAGAGCTTACCGCGGCAGTCTTGCTCGCGGCAAATGTACTTCTCGTCCCAAGTTCATAGCGATCGAAATATATTGGTGTATTGTTATCCCCGATACAGCTCACGAAACAACATTCCGATAAAGTTACATCCGGTGATCGATAGTGAATACATTGTTTCGTTTTTCTGTGTTAATACGAATACCTCTGTTTGACCACCAGTGAGGGAAATTTCAACGCCATCTCGATTTGTTTCTCCATATTTTTTACGGTGTATAGATGAATAGACGTTATTGTAACGTGTACTTCTGCAGGTATGTTCTTTCTCTATTATAATATTTTTCATTGTTTGTTTGCAATTATATTTTACCAAGTTTCATATTTATCATACGTATGCTAACAAGCGACATATTTTATTCCCCGTACTTCGATGCTGGTTGAGTTAGAGATTTCATAGATAGTATAAATGTTATTTTGTCAATATTCTCAATTATTCCATTACTTTCTCAGACGTTATGGACTGTGAAGATTCGGAAGAAAATGAAGTATCATCTTCGCAAGGAAGAATTACTAACCAAGATCACAGTAATGATCGTATCGATCGTTCCATTGAACACGAGAATGAAGATAATGACCAAAACGATGACACACAAGCGATTGAGTTAAAACGTCAATGCCAGCGACATCCTCAATTGGATGGAAAGTTTTTCGTTGTGATACCGGAAGAATCAAGAATAGACGGTACCATTATAGCCAAATGTCAGTTGTGTAAAAATGATAAGAAAATACGAGGCACGCTGAAGGTCTTGTCGAATTATACAACTCATTTGAAAGTAAGTAATCATAGTATTTAGTATTTATCAATTGTCAAAAAAATCCGTTCAGAGTAGTTAAAATAGTATCAATATTTCGTGAATCATAAAATACATCGAAGAGAATTGAAAAAAATCTCGTAGAATATATAAGGGTCTTCACTATTGGTTTTTTCATTATTTTGATTCATTAATTGTAATATCGTACAGTAATGGATGAAGTAGTAATAAACGAATTGACGAGTTTAATTATTTTAATAATATAATAATCTCAATAGATATTTCTAATTTTATAAATTTCGTTATTATTCAAATATTTTTCATTATTTTTGTTGCAGCGAGCTCATGACGACAAGTACGCGGGATATAAAACGTACTGTAGCGAAAAGCGGGCGAAGCTTGCTGAAGAAGAGCCAAGCAAGCGTTCAGCTTGTAAATTTTCACAGACAAAGTTCGAAGAAAATGTAACGAACTATATTCTCGAAAGTATGGCGCCGTTGAGAACAGTAGACATGGCATCATTTCGAAAAATATTTGATGGTAATGTAACAAATAAACCATTGAAGTGTAACACAATATTTTTTCCATAATTTTTGGAATAAGTTAGACATGCAGCACTTTTTTTATTATCTCAGATTTCGCTATTAAAAAAAATGGTGAACCTTTGAAGCATCTTTCAAGACGTTCTCTCAGTAGAAAAATCGTGGAAAATTTTGATAATCGAATGATACAAATTAAAAAACATATCGACGAGAGAGCAACCGTGGTCTGCACAACTGCAGATGTGTGGAGTAATAATTGTCGGCGGTTCATGGGTGTTACAGTACACTGGGTACGTAAGATAAGATTTACTTGGAGATTTACTTTTCTCAAGCGTAAAAAATCATGACGAAGAATGAGAAATCAGGAGAAATCATGACGATTCCCAAAGAATGCTTCGATTTTTCGCGCTCCAGAGAGATCTAATCCTGAAACGCATTGAAAAAAAAACAAATTGTGTTCATGAATGAGGTTTAAACGAAATCATTTGTACTCATCACAATGAAAAAAAAAAAACAGAAATAAATAAATAATCCCAAGTACTTCAGGCAAAGGTGCAATATTTAACCGATATGATTTTGAATTACAGATTGATCAAGGAAATTTACAGAGAAAGTCAGCTGCAATAGCCTGTCGACGTTTTTCGGGCACACATTCCTACGATCGCATAGCTGCTTTGTTGACAGAAATTCATTCGACTTTCAAATTGAATCCGGAAAAAGTAGTGGCGGTGGTGACGGATAATGGATCAAACTTCATTAAAGCTTTCAGGGTGTTCGGCGTGAATATGCCCGACGATTTTTTTTACGGTAAAAAATATTTATACCTAAAACTATTTTCAAAAATTGTATACCATAAGTTTATCACAAACGAAATCGAATGTTAACAACCGCTCAATATAGCGGGTCTCACATCTGGAAATGCGGGTGGCAGTACGATTGAAGATGAAAATTCGGCATCTGATTTGGAGTACACAACGATTGCGGAAGATACAGCAGCATACGAAAATATGCCTGATGACGATTCCCAGAATTTCGAGTTGCCTAAGCATTTTCGCTGCGCGAGTCACACGCTCAATTTGATAGCAACGCAAGATGCACTGAAAGGCATCAAATGTAGCGAACAGTTATCTGCATCTCACAGTGAAGTGATGGATAGATGCACAGAGCTATGGCGAATCACGCGTTCCCCAAAAAACTACGAGATTCTGAAAGAAGCACTGGAAGTTGCATTACTGAGGCCTGTTGTGGTACGATGGAATTCTTTGTACGATTCTTTTTTACAATTAATCGCGCTCAAAGATAAACTTCCAGATGCCAGCGCGATGATAGGTATACGCTATCCATTGAGAGACAGCGATTTCAAATACATAGAAAACTATGTAGAATGTCTTCGTCCAATAGCAGAAGCTATAGACAAATTGCAGGGCGAAGAATTTGGCTACTACGGATATGTTTTGCCAACTCTGATTACAACGACGAGGAAATTGAAGATCCTAACGGAAAAACCCCAAATGCACTCGTACTTGCCTGTCATACAAGCTCTAATCGTCGGTTTGGAGATTAGATTTTCGAACTTCTTTCGAATCGAAAAAGAAGGCGAGTACGCTGCTGTAGCTTCTATAAGTCACCCACGGTTCAAGGCTCATTGGTTAGGTTTTTTTCCAAACAATATTCAAGAAAAGATCCGTACCGTCGTGATTAACGCGGCTCAACATGAGCTTGAAGCTGACGTTATTTCGCCTCATCCGGAAGTTGAGGAACATTCCGACTGTTTCGATTTCGGGCCAACGAGTGTTACGTTCGGGAGATCCAGCGTGGTATTTCGTAACGAAGATCCAGAGGTCCAAATTATTCAGTTTACTAAGGAGCGTTCTACAGATTTGGTATTATTGGATAGCTATCCGCTGGTAAAGAAACTGTTCATTCGGTACAACACTCCGCTGCCATCTTCTGCTCCAGTCGAACGTTTATTTAGTTTTGCGACCATTATGGATCTCCCTAAATACAACCGACTCTCTGATATTAATTTCGAACGACGAGTACTGTCGGTAGCAAACAAACAAATATTTTAGCTGTATTGAGAAAACTATAATAACAAGACGATTATCTTACTACATATAACCATATGTTTTTTGTGTGTTTCAAGTATTAATATAATACATATCTATTATTATATTAAACGTGACTCAATTTTTTTCCCTCCCTCAACTCAATCCTCGAGGCTTCGATTTTACGAAAAAAAACGAGATATTGATTTCGATGCTGGAATTCTCTCAGGCAAAAAAAAAATTCAATTGGACCACATCGTGTGGTTTACAATTACTCAAAAGAATTTTAATAATGTCTGATTTAATTACAATCACTGAGGATAATTGAAATGATTTCTGATTAAATTCCAATCACTGAAAGTAATTTTGATAAACTTTGATTAAATTCAAATTACTCAATGTAATTTTAATGAAATCCAATTCAATTACAATTACTGGAAATAATTTCGATGGACTCTGAGTCAATTACATTTATCAAAAGTAATTTCACTGAACTCCGATTCAATTATTATTACTGGAAATAATTTTAATGGAATTCGATGTCATTAAAAATTATCCTTAGTGATTTGTAATTGTTAATTTTTTATTACAATTTTGCCCAACACTGGTCCTCATCCGAGGGTAACAGAATTTAGCGTTACAATGCATACTGTACACTGTACAATATTTTGAAACGAGAGACGAGCGTCAGTTTGTCGTTGTACGTTCGATCGTGCGCTCATGATTTCTTCTCAAAACTACTTTTTCAAAGTCCGTGTTCACTGCCATACGAAAACTACTTGACAGATTCATTTCAAACTTGCTACACATTTTCTACATATAAAATACCTCCCCCCAACATCGAGTTAAAAATTTGTTTTTACATTAAGGGGGTTTCCCACCCGCAAAATGGCGGAATTTTTCGTGGAAAATAGCAGTCTACACTTTAGATGGCCACCAAAAATTTTTAAATGAAAAAAAAATAATCAAAGAACGTTGGAGGCAGGATTTGATGATACTTTGACGAAATTTCAATGGTTTTTGATATCAGATAATATTCGACTGAGATATAGTCAACACGACAAATTGTTTTTTTCTGAGACGTTCTGGGGCAAGCTCTGTCATCGGCTTGTTTTTCAATATTTTCGCATGAAAAAATTACAGAATACTATTAAAAGTATGCTTAAAAATGTATAAAAGGTTTGATTAAATTTGCTTAATCCATAAATTTGAAAAAAATCACAAAAAACGCGTCTTTTTTACGCTGAAATCCCCCCCCCTTCATAACGAGCGAACAATCCAAGAAACTCAGATACAATTGAATGTTCTAAGACATTTAAAGTACAGCCAGAGCAAAGTTGAGCGCGAAAAATGACAAATAAATAGGGCGTGAATATGATAAGCGAGAGGCACGCTTATGTTCGCGATACTATTAACCGAGGTACCAATCAATAAGGTTTCACAACAATCAATCAGAATAGAGTAGCATGCAATCCACAACCTCAGATTCTTGAATTAAGCATTAGTAATGCAAGCCGTAAAATATGAGAAGCGAGACGACAAGTGAAAAGCACCAAAGTGATGTGAAATTATACTAACGGCGAGAATCATAAGAAATGTACGAAGTATAGAAATTGTAAAAGGTATCACATTACTAGAATTATCAGAAATATAACAAGTGTAAGAACTGTACGGATTATGAGAAATTCGAGGAAAAAGGCCAGGAAAATTATCATTTAAACTACAGCGGAAAGAGATCTGCCAATATAGCTAATCAAGTAATCAGGTAGAGAATCATTGTGGTAGAAATTATAAGGAATACGCAGTCTCTAATTTGCGGTATGTGCGATACGAAGAGTGATGATAAACAGAGCAGCGAGAGATATTCTTATTATTGAGAAAAGAAATATTCAAGAAAATTCATATGCAGTATACTACAGTAGTGTATATATGACAGTTTTAAATCAAAGATGGCGGCGCTCCCCAGTAGCTCCCCCCCCCTCGACGCGCGGCGCTCGCTCTCTCTCGCACCCCCCCCCCCCCCCCCCCCCCCCGTCGGTCATTTTCGGTGGCTATTTTCACAGGATTTGACACACGCACGCGCGCACACACACACAAAATAATTCCTGTCGAGACTTGTCCAATGGAAAAATTGTAGTGGGGGTGGGTGCTATATAAAGCGTACGTCTATCGTGATCGTCATTCTGTTCTCATCGTATTCTCATTGTGAACTGTTTTCGCTAGTGAAATAACCTCGAAACGCGATGAATCTAGCAAAAGTTAACCACGTCAGCCGCCTGGAGAATCTGCCAACCAAGAAGATGTCGGAACTCGAAATTGGGGGAGTGTATGACGTCAACGGGTTACAACTGGTCAAAACAAAATTCGGGGTACGTGTTCTGGCGACGATCGATGGAGAATACAACGTCTGCTTACCACTGAATAGAATCTCAAGAGTAGAATCGCAAGAGTTCTACAAGAAGATTCCAGTCAGCTGACTGAAATGTGTAGCATGGCCGGGGAAAATCGTCTGCAAATGAAATACCTTGGTGGAGAATTCAACAAGTTCGAATTTTCATGCAGTTATGCGCCTTAAATGAAATATGCGATCCCCCTCTACTTCCACAAAATTCATCTACGAGGGGGTAAAAGCGGGTGTTCTGGAGATGGAATAGTCAGTTTTCCACATACCATCCGTCAGTATATAATCGAGCGCAACATTATCACTCCTCAACATGGCGATGATCCTAGACGTGCAATGTTTTATCGGTCATAACATGAAGTTTGTACCCAAGGAAGTCGCAGTCGTGAATGTAAACGGGTCGGGTCTGGATTACATCATTTTCAAGCCGCCCTATGATTTGGCAAGCTTACCACTTGAATGTAGAGCTACCAATGTATGGTTGACGCACAATCACCACGGAATATCATGGAACTCGGGCAACAAATCTCACGAGGATGTGACGAAGATTGTGAGAAAAATGGTTGAAAATGCGTGTTACGTATACGTCAAAGGGGCGGAGAAGAAAGCATGGCTGACGGAGATCGTCGATGGTACAACGAGGGTTATTAATATGGAAGATTTGCATATCATACCCCCCGCAATGGAAAAATTGAGGTATATGGAAGCGGCACCGTGGCATGACGTGAACCATGGATACTCTCCAGCGAATAACCTCCAGCAAGCAACAGCGCTAGGCTCAATTTGGTATGATGACAACTCTGAATACATCCCGGCATACAATTGTGCCTTTCAAAATGTGCAGCGACTAAGGAGTTGGTATTCGAAGGAGTGTACCAGCTCCCTCGAGAAATCCTTCCGTCTTTACAAATAATTGGACGGTTTAAGTGCAATGATGTCCGAGGATATAGCTTTTTTACCAAAAGAATTTATCTGCACGTTCGCATCAAACTCCATCAATGATGCGTGGGATAAACTACCAGAGAATATGAAAATGGACTACGTCATCGCAAGATTCCGCAGATGTAGCATACATTACACACCAGGACCCGATAGCGATATCGTGGATGGGCCGAATCCTCTAATTAAAGACTGTTTAGCTTGCAATCGCGTGTATAGATAATATGGACAATATTTACCGAAATAACAATAGAATTTATTACGATATATACAATTATATTCGCGTTTATATGTAGAATATTCGATAGAATTAATCTCAATTATATCATAGCTTATACATGGAATTAAAAAAATTTACTATTCGATAAAATTATAATCTAGAAATAGGATACATTACAAATATATATCTTTATAACTTTTACCCATTCTTGTCATACAAAATGTAAATGTTATGAATTTTTACTTGTGAAAAATATACAATCAATAATTATGAATTTAGCGTGGTTCATTCCTCGAAATAGTCCATAAGATCATTATCGCTATCCTGTTCGTTAACATTATCATCATCATCGCTATTTTCGACATCTATAATTGTTACGATAGTTTCATTCGCCCATTTTTCTACAATTATTTGCATACATATATCACCGTTATTTGTATAATATTGGCTGTTTGGTCTCACTCGAGCAGCTCGCGCATCCTCAACGAGATCCCGAAGCTCCTCCAACGAGAACTCGCGTGTTGCTTCGGAAAAGCCTACGATTATCTCTTCCTCAGCCTCCTCATCCTCGCCCCAATCAACGCTCGACCACTCATCCTCATCATCACTCGAATGAGATAACATTTTTTTTCTTTCCAAAATTGATTCGCGATGAAAAATCTGTAAAAAGAGCAAGCCGAAATAGAAAAGTTGATACTGCTGCACTCATCATTTATATGCATTATAAATCTCCAATTCAGAAAAGTTTCCACCTATTCAAAATGAGTGATACGGAGAAGGTGTGGAAGATACTAGAATTTTATTTTAATGTAGTGCTACACACCAATCCTCGTCCGAATAATGACCATAATCGTCAGCTCTATCTATGTCTCCCAGCATTTGACGGATTTGATCAATCTGATCCAGAAGTAAACCGAATTCGATGCGTACGTCATTACCATCACCGCCATTCCAAACACCCTTCACCTCCGCTTCCTCCTCCTCCTCCACCACCTCCTCCTCCTCCTCCTCCTCCTCCTCCTCCTCCTCCTCCTCCTCCTCCTCCTCCTCCTCCTCCTCCTCCTCCTCCTCCTCCTCCTCCTCCTCCTCCTCCTCCTCCTCCTCCTCCTCCTCCTCCTCCTCCTCCTCCTCCTCCTCCTCCTCTTCCTCCTCCTCCTCCTTCTCATCCTCCACATCACTCGATGATGATGATGATTCGAGATGATGCTCGCCAGCCAAATTATGTTCAAACTCGCGATGATCATCACCAACACTATCGTCAATACATCGCTCGGGGTCGAAAATTAGCGTATCAGCATCACTATCAGACAATTCGTCCTCATCATCCTCCTCATAATAAGCCGTCCCTCTGCACACCCGCTTATATGTCGGCGATCGTGGTGGTGAATGGGGTGGGGAGTCTGATGGCCCCTTTTTCTGTCCGTTCATATTTTTTCGATATGATTCTAAATTTTTCCAGAATTTTTATGGATACGATGATAGGGAATACAGAAAAGTTAAAACAAATCGAAAAAAACTTTTGTTAACATACTGATCAAATGCGATAATCATTACGGAATTCAAATCAACATTCACAGTATCGTAAGAGGATTGGCGTAGCACCATATACATATATATGTGTATTCTATAAAGTACTCACAAAAAATATAAACTCGTTGAAGTCTTGAGATTTTTCCAATGAACACCGATTTTTTTTTTCTTTCTCACAGCTCACTTTATCAAAAACGCCTGTTTGAACACGAGGGATTTTTCAAAATTACCAGAGAAGTTTTCAAACCACTGTTCGAATTAATACTAAAGGACTCGCACCCGCCCTCCACCGAGCAAAACCCAGCCGGCCAATCATTCGTAGAGCACGCACCACGTGACATAGAGACGAAAGAGTGACGCGGGGGCGGCGGTATAAGCTAGGAGAAAATTTTCTCAAGAGCTCGCCAGCTTTCCGTTGCATACCCCACGCTAATATGGTTGGAGATGTGCAGGCTCGCACTTGCTCGCTATGAAGAATCGTAAAACCCAAAAACTACATGTGCTCATACCATCCGGTGAAGAGCGGGCAAGATAAGATTTTTCTCACACCAAACACTGTTCGCCACCCGCTTTTCGTTGACCGATTTTTCCCACCACATGGCCCACGCTGCTTAACGACTCATAAAACCCAAAAACTACATTAAGCTGTGGTGGGTTTGTGGAGAGGGGGAGGGGGAGGGGCTGAAAACCTGTCCCAACACGCTTTTAGGCAAGATGCAGCTACGGAACCGGGTGACTTCAAACGAGCAATAAACTGCAAAAATTTAGGGATGGTGGGGGCGGGGGCTGCGGACCCCAGCCGTCTTTGGCGTTATTTTTTACATGAATTTCATCATCTCTGCAGAGCCGGGAGTGCAGTAAAACCCAAAAATTTAGGGATGGCGGGTCGGATGAAGGGCGGACCCAGTCGTCTCTGACGTCATATTTCCCTCCGAGATGCGCAGAACGCAGTGCGCACCACATCTCTGACGTCATTTTTCCCTCCGAGATGCGCAGAACGCAGTGCGCACCGCATCTCTGACGTCATTTTACCCTCCGAGATGCGCAGAACGCAGTGCGCATCGTTCCCAAATTCTTGCGATCTATCGGCCTATATACATATAAGCTCAACGCATCCGATGCAGACTCGTCAGTCTTACACGATACGAGCAAGTCAAAAAAGTTATACAAAGTTCAGCTTATATCAACGTCAAAGTCATGGCAGTCGAAGCGTATATGGGACTTGCGGAGCAGATGGAGAGGACGTACAATTTGCTGAGAGAGCAACCACCCGGAGAAGAGAATGACGCTGTCATCAATCATTGAGCTGATGTTGGAATTGCGAATATCCAAGTTCTGCGCGATATTTCCATGCAACGAGGAACAACCGTTGGTGCGAAAATACGGATCCAACATACGATCGCACTCCTGCAATCATGGGTGACGAAGATCAAGCAGTTGCAGCAGCGCACAGTGGTGACGGGTGGAAATATCGGTACTTCTGCGGGTGTACAATGGGACGACGTGGATAGCGCTTTTGCCAGCCGAATCAGAACGGGGGTTGTCACAAATCTCCGTCATAAAAATTTGGACGCTTTTCTGGGCGATGTGCAGCGCGTCGTCACCGAGAAGTTGGAGCTGATACTGCGCGAGGAGGGAAATGTGAAGGTTAACCTCATATTATCGTGCAAATTCGAAAATGCCAAGCACGAAGAGATCTCCGCCGAAGTCAAGAGTTTTCAACACCTCCAACGTGACGACTTTTCTCCCATCGAGCGATATAATTGGTTGGTTTACACGTGCACGGGGTGATCTGCCATCAAAGGTGGAAGATTTCGAGCAACGTGATTCCGGCTGGAGTATGATTGAGATCCCCAACATCGCTGTAAATATCAATCGCTACCAGCCTCTCGCCGCGGGGGCTTTAACATTCATCGAGCTGCCCCAAGACATTCAACGGAAGAAGGCTGTGGTGAACGTGAGGAACGAGGACGGAAGATGCCTTCTCTGGTCCGTCATAGCAGCCCTCCACCCGGTCAAGATCAACACCGATGGGACTCACAACTATCGTTGCTATATTTCCGAGTTAGACTGTACAGGGATCCAAATTCCCTGCTACTCTACATGATGTGAAAAAACTAGAGAGATTGAATAATTTGCGCATCAATGTATATGGTGTAGAATCTCAAACTTTTTCGCATCATGCAAAATCAAATAAAAGCGTCATCGTGCCAATTTGTTTCAGTAAAACTTTGCATAGCGTAAACATTAACACGATTCATCTTCTAATGGTTGAGAGTAATCCGGAAGACGATATGACTGGTGAGTTTGCACCGAGATTCCACTTTGCTTGGATTAAAGATCTTTCCCGATTGGTGAGCAAACAATTGTCTGATCACGACGGTCGACTGTTTTTATGTGACAATTGTTTGTGCCATTTTAGCGTGAAACACGCCTACGACAATCATCGGCAAGATTGTATTATGCTAAATAAAGTACGCATGGAATTTCCCAAGTGTAAAGATTTAGTACCTTCCAATTTTAAAAACAAAGGCACCGTTCCATTTATCGTATACGCCGATCTCGAATGTATATTAATCCCTGAACCTGTAGATGAATTTGAAACTCGTAAGACTTGTGAAATTCAAAAGCATATCCCGAACAGTGTAGCGTACTATGTACATTGCGCGTACATAGCACTTGAGATTCATCGATTCGTTTCGATTTATGGCTAGCAGCATCGATAAACTTTCCAAATATTTGACCGATACCGATAAACGCATAACACGTAAATTTCATAAAAACCCGACTCAGTTCAGTTTGATGACCCGCAAAGGCGTTTTTCCCTATGAATACGTCAATTGTTGGGGGAAACTCGATGAACCGCGATTACCTGCAAAGAAGCATTTCTACTCGCACCTCTGCGATGCAAATATTTCAAACTACGATTACGAGCACGCGGAAACTGTTTGGGAGGAATTCCATTTAGAGTCATTGGGGGGCTATTCAGATTTGTATTCAAAGACCGATGTTCTTTTGCTTGCCGATATTGTCGAAAATTTCGGCGCTAGCTGCTTCAAAACATACGATTTAGATCCGTTGCACTACTACACTGCACCGGGACTTGCTTTTGACGCGATGCTCAAGCATACTAATGTAAATTTGCAACTTTTAGACAACCCTGAAATGGTGTTATTTATTGAAAGAGCCATTCGAGGCGGCGTAGCGCAATGTTCCAATCGACACGCTCGGGCCAATAATAGATTCATGGGAAAAGATTTTGATCCAAACAAAGAGGAATCGTATCTCATGTATTTTGACGTTAATAATCTGTACGGTGCAGTTATGAGCGTGCATTTACCAATCCGTTCGTTCGAGTGGGAGTATCAGCACATCGATATAACGAACCATCCGGACGATTCGCCGATCGGTTACTTTCTGGAGGTAGATCTGGACTACCCTGTGGAACTCCACGAGGATCGCAAAGACTTACCTCTTTGTCCCGAACATTTTACTCCTCCAGGTAGTAAAAATGCCGAACTCGCGACCACCCTTCACCTCAAAACAAAGTATATATTGCACTAGAGAAATTTGAAACAGTGTTTGAGTTTAGGATTAAAAGTAACGAAAGTGCACAGAATTTTGAAGTTTGCACAATCTCCATAGCTCGAGCCTTACATCACTCTCAACACAGACATGCGTAAGAGGTCTAGGAATGAATTTGAGAAAAACTTCTACAAACTCATGAATAACGCTCTGTTCGGCAAGACTATGGAGAACGTGCGAAATCATAAAGATGTTAAATTGGTTACAAAATAGGAGGGAAGAGGTGGTGCGAAAACGCTTATTGCCCGAGCAAACTTTCACAGCTGCACCATATTTGGCACTGATATGGATATCATTGAAATGAATCGTGTCAAAGTTTGCTACGCCAAACCTATTAACGTCGGCGCATCAATTCTAGATCTGTCAAAAATTTTTCCTTACGATTTCCACCATAATTATATTAAAACCAACTTTTCGAATAAACAAGCTAAATTGATGTATACCGACAGACAGCCTTATATATCAATTCAATGTTTGTTACTATCGCTCTAGGAATGCCAAAAGGTGCGCGCGCATCCGTACAGCTGCCCTATAAAAAGGACGCTCATCACTGCAAACGATCATTACGTCACAACCTGTCAAGCATACGTGAGGAAAGAGCTCAAGATGGAATCCGCGAAGTGTTTGAGATTGATCGATATTATGGAATCGGCGTTCAAGATTTTATCGGAAAAATCGTCGCCGGCAGAAATTGCAAAATGGATTCGACTCGGAACCCAAAATATCAGGCTTTTGAATAGAATCTTACGCAACAACGCCTCAACGATCGGGGAGAAGACAAGAATTTTGACTACAATCGGAATTCTGAAATCGTTGACAGTCAAATTTCAACAATTGCAGAAAGTGGGTGACGGATTACGAAGCCGGCGAAGAAGCGATCGAGTACGGTGGGAAGATTTGGAATCAGTTTTCGAGAGGAGAATTCAAACTGGATCCATCGTCAATTTGAAGCATAAAGATGTGGAGAGATTTCTAGAAGACGCAGAGGTACTAGCTGTGACGAGACTGAAAAACGCTCTGAAGAAAGACAGGAGCTTGAAAGCCAACGTTATCCTGGCTTGTAAATTTGAACTCAGAAAAGTTGATCGCACGGTGGAAGAGATCAAATTTTTTAATACAAGAAATGAGATCACCCTCCGGACAACGGATATCAACGAATGGTTCATCGAAAACGCGACGGAGCGTTTGTTGAAAAAGGTGGAAGATTTCCAGGAAAAGGATTCGGGCTGGTCGCTGACCGAAATAATCAATTTGACTGTGAATATCAACAAGTACGTGCCACTACGAGGCGGTGTCTTCACATACACACCACTACCCAAAGATATTCAAGATAAGAAGGCTGTCGTCAACATCCGTAACAGCGACTCGTATTGCTTCCTCTGGTCGGTCACCGCAGCTCTGTTCCCAGCCGACAACAACAATCCCAGTAAAATTACTTCGTATCCACATTTCAGCTCAGTGCTACGGTATGATGGGATAACGTTTCCTATGTCTCTAGACAAAAACACCATTTCAAGATTTGAGAAGCTTAACGATCTTTCAATTAACGTTTACGGTATAGTCCAAGGTGATCGGAAAAAAAGTGAAATAGTACCGATTCACCCGAGTCAGAATGAGTCTGACAAACCTATAATTCATCTTTTGGCGATCGAAACTGAAAACACTGACGATGATGATGATGATATGGAAAATTATGAAAAAAATAGAATCTTTCATTTTACTTGTATTCGAAATCTGTCTCGATTAACAAGATCTCAAATTTCTAAGCATTAATGTCATACTTGGTTGTGCGATAGGTGTCTGTCTCATTTTAATTTTGGAAGATGTTGGTTGAAGCACCGAGCTGATTGCATGAATTTAAACAAAACCAAAGTTATTCTACCTACAGATGAGGAAAAAATACTCAAATTCAAAAATTTCAAGCACAGAGAAACCGTTCCATTTGTGACGTTGCACCTAGAGTGCAAGTCACAACAAACCCCAAACCCGCGGGGAAGAGCCGAACGGGTGAGCCCTGTCCCGTCGGGAAAGACCCGAACATCACCGAAGCCCCCCCGACGCTCGGCAGAGCCGAGCGCCAGATTCAGTACGATCACGGCCTTCCAAGCAGTAACCTCGAGGAGCCAGGAGAACGCGAGAGAGAGAGAGAGAGAGAGAGAGAGAGAGAGAGAGAGAGAGAGAGAACGAAAGAGAGACCCAGAACCACACACCGATACACCCCGATACACATACGCCGACGACACCAGGAGGGAGAACGAGAGAGACCCAGTTACACACCGCTACACACTGTTACACACACGCACACGCCGACGACCCCAGGTTAGCCTGCATTCTACCGCCGATCTGCTTCTCCCCTCGCAATACCACCCTGTCTACCACACACTCCCCGTCACTCTACACCACCCTCCCCTCGCCATATCAACCCTTCCGAACTCATATTCCCCGTCACCTCCCGCACTCCTCCCCCCCCCGCGCGCGTATCTGTAAGTTAGTATTAAGTAACGCTAAGGGCTGAGGCGTGATCAGCCACCGCTCAAGTCTACAACCCTTTTGTACCCCTTAGGTTAAGTCGACCCCCTGGTGCAAAAATACACACACTAAGTTTTACCAATTATATCCGCCCCGTCTCTAATTGTCTCCCCCCCCCCCATATTATTCGTGCGGACTCAAAACCCGTCACAAATTGGCGCCCAACGTAAATTACCCACATTTTTACCCCAAATACGAACAATTAAGAGACAAAACACAGGAATAAACGCTAACAAAGTACACACAGACTCACGAAACAAAGCTACACAGTCACGAAAATTCGAATAAAGACAGTTGAACACACACACTACCAAACACGAGACACACAATGGCAGACCAAGGACACAGAGAACCACAAGTCCTAGCGCGCGAACACATGGACATACACACACCCGAACGGAACCAAAACAACTCGACACAGAGCGAGCCGCGCGCGACACGAGATCAACAAACGCCGACCCAACCGCAGGAAATAAATAGAAGACGCTCGATAAATTCACCAAACGCAATAAATATAATCGATGCAGCTATCATAGAGAATACACACAATTTACATAGTACACAAATTCAACATCAAGAAAGCCCAGAACCAACAAATCCCACACAAACATACAATACAATCCCAACACCTACACACACGCGAACTAACACGGTAACAACCAGTCAAACGAACCGACACTTCACGGGAACAGACACATTTTTAGCCACCAACACTCGTAACACACGATTTATACAAAATCTGATAGACCTCGGAGCACTACCAAGCGACAGAAACGAATACGAAAACCCCCACATATACAGCACACAGTCAATACACCCCACAAACAACCAAAACACGACACACCTAAACCACACACCAAACCCGAACAGTACATACTGGAATCAGCCAGCAATGGCAATGAAAACAATACAAACATGGAACATAAAATACTCAGGAAACACAGACGAAGACATAGACGAATTCTTACAAAATCTCCGCGACTATCAAACGGGTTATGAAATACACGATACACAATTAATCAACAACCTCAGCCCGATACTCGAAGGTGACGCAAAAAACTGGTACAGATTAAATAGAGGCAAATGGCGAACACTGGAAGAATTCGAAAGAGACATTACACACGCATTTCAAGACATACAACATAGGGACAGACTGGAACAAAAAATCAAAAACTACGTACAAGGACCAACACAAAAAATCACACAATTCCTAATACAATTTAGAACACTACTATCACAACTAAAACCACCATACCACCCACGAACACAATTAGACCTGGCATACAGAAACATGAAAATAGAATACAAGGCATACATAAAACCATACGATTTCGCGAACTTCGACCAACTGGAAATAGCCGCAAAAGAATGGGAAGCAAATATCGAATGGGAAAACACGAGACAAACAATATTAAACAACTACACACACCCGCGAGAAACCTACACACACCAAAAACACCACACACAATACATCCCATACAAGTACACACAAACACAACCCCGCCCAGCAATACTCCCAACACCAAATATACCACCGGCACTCACAGACAACAGACGACGAAACCAAACAAACCAAAACACGCAACAGACTCGATACCCCGCAATCACGTATAACTCACCACACTACACTCCGCAACAAACACAAATACCCCGGTTTGCAACCCGGACACTTCAGATGGCAATGCACACAGGTACAGAACCAGGGAAACGAGTAAGGGTTGACCCAGCAAGGGTGGAGGGCAGCCCCACAAACAACACAAACACACCCGAGACAGTAGCACCTACAACAGATAACAACAGAACGGAAAGTAGATTTCACATCAGAATCGAAATACACGGTCACGAATTAAACGCATTAATAGACACAGGCGCGACACACTCATACCTAGGCGCAGAAGTAATACAAATACTACACAACACAGACACACAAATAAACAACACACCCGACAGAACAGCTACAATGGGAAACGGAACACAGGTGACGATAGAAGGAGCAGTAACACTCCCAATACGCCTCGGCAACATAACAAAGAAAATTAATTTCGGATTAATACCAAACTTAGGCTCACAAGGTATCATTGAGAACAGCGACTTAATAAGATTTGGAATACTAATAAATTATGGAAAAAACACATGGTCGCTGATAGACGACCCACAGACACACTACCACATGCAAGCTAGACCACAAAAACTACCAACACCACTCAAAGAATACATACAAACACATCAAACACGAGAAACACGACACCAATCAACACAAACACACACAAAACAAGCAAAAGCAGCAGAAAAATTAGAAGCAACGAAACAACAAACGAACCCGAAAACAACAGAAAGACACGAAAACACAAAAAAAACAACCATGAAACAAAAACCACTAACACCAACACTACCCAGCACAAAGACACCACCGGAAAACATTCCCCAAAAAGACAACCCACAGAACACACAAATCACAAATCAAAAAATCATACCCACAAACGCACAAACAACAGACGACACACAAACCGACAAAGAAACCGAACCACAGATATGCGCAGGAATACAAGAACTCACACAATCACAACACACACAACTACAGACGACAATACAGCAGAAAATCCCAACACTACCAGGCCAACTCGGGCTAACACACCTAATTAAACGCAAAATAGACACACAAGGACACGCACCCATAAAACAAAGATACTATATGGTATCACCAAAAATTAGAGAAGCCATCCACACAGAAATAGGCAAAATGCTAAGAGAAGACGTGATAGAACCATCAGAAAGCGAATGGTCGAGCCCAATTGTTATGATAAAAAAACCAAATGACACATATCGCTTTTGTTTAGACTTTAGAAAAGTAAACTCAGTATCAAAAAAAGACGCATACCCACTACCATACATGACAGCAATATTAGACAAACTACGGACAGCACAGTACATATCAAAAATCGACTTAAGCCAAGCATACTTCCAAATACCACTCGACAAAGACAGCAAACACATAACAGCCTTTACAGTCCCGGGAATGGGCTTATTTCAATTTAAAAGAATGCCATACGGACTGACAGGCGCACCAGCGACATTCCAAAGACTACTAGACAGACTCATAGGCCCAGAATGCGAACCATATGCATTCGCATACTTAGACGACATAATAATAGTAACACAAACATTCGACGAACACTTACAAAGACTAGAGCAAATACTCAAAAGAATTACAGACGCAGGACTAACAATAAACCCAGAGAAGTGCGAATTCGGATGCGCACAAGTCAAATATCTCGGATACATAGTAGACAGACACGGACTACACATAGACCCCGACAAAACACAACCCATAGAAAACTACTCAAACCCAAAAACAATAAAACAACTACGGAGACTAATTGGCATGGCATCATGGTACAGACGCTTCATACCTAACTTCGCACACATTACAGAACCACTAACACGACTACTGAAAAAAGACCAGAAATGGCACTGGGGGGAAGAACAAGAAAACGCAATGAACACAATCAAACACGCACTCACATCACCACCCACACTCGCATGCCCGGATTACACACAAACATTCACACTACAAACAGACGCTAGCGGAACAGGGATAGGTGCCGTACTAACACAATCTCTCGATGACGAAGAGCATGTCATAGCCTACGCTAGCCGTGCGCTAAGCGAGGCAGAACGTAAATACTCGACAACTGAGAGAGAATGTTTGGCGGTACTCTGGTCCATAAAAAAATTCAGACCATACGTGGAAGGATACCATTTTAAAGTCATTACAGATCACCACGCACTGAAGTGGCTTAGACAATTGAAAAACCCCACAGGCCGACTTGCACGATGGGCACTAGAACTATTAGAATACGACTTTGACATTACACACAGAAAAGGTACAATGCACGACGTGCCAGACGCACTTTCAAGACGACACGAAGACGAAGAACACATAGACACAATAGAAGACACGACAGACAAGTGGTACACATACAAAAAAACACAAGTACAAACACGCCCAGAGAAAAACGAGTCGTGGCGAATCAGAAACAATCAACTATACTTCCACCGCCCGAACCCCCTACACTCAAACCTCCTACCAGACACAAACCCATGGAAACTAGTCATACCCAAAGACAAAATAACACACATACTACACGAAAACCACGACGTAACACAAGCAGGACACTTAGGGATCGAAAAAACATACCAACGAGTAGCAAAAAAATATTATTGGCCAGGGATGTACAGAGACACAGTAAACTACATAAAAAAATGTGACACATGCCAAAGAACAAAAACAATACAAGCGCGACCGGCAGGACTAATGGGCATGAGAATTATCGAAGAACCGTGGACAGTAGTAGCCTCCGACATCATGGGCCCACTCCCACGATCAAAAAAAGGAAACCAATACATCATAGTGTTCGAAGACCTATACACTAAATGGGTGGAAATCATACCGACACGCAAAGCAAACGCCAAAACAGTAGAACAGACATTCCACTCACACGTAATATCACGATGGGGTACACCACGCATACTACTGACAGACAACGGCACACCATACATAAACAAACTCATACGCGAACTGACACAAAAATTCAACATAAGACACGCAACAATCCCCCCATACCACGCACAAGCCAACCCCGTAGAGCGAGTCAACAGAACCGCTAAAACAATGATCCAAGCCTACGTAAACAACGACCACACAGAATGGGACATACACTTACAAGACTTACAATTTGCAATCAATACATGTACACACACATCAACTAAACACACACCAGCCTTTTTAAACCTAGGAAGGGAATTAAATCCCACACAATGTCTAAGAAATCAGTTAGAGAACCACGACGAAGTAGAATTACAAGACACAGACAGATGGACAGACCACTTGAGACGACTACAAATACTTAGAGACGAAGTACAGAGGCACTTGATAGAAGCAAACGAAAAACAAGCACACTACTACAACCTACGAAGACGAGACATTCAATTCAAGGAGGGAGACAGAGTACTAAAAAAGAACCACACACTCTCATCCGGACCAGAACGAACGACAGCTAAGTTGAATAAAAAATTCATAGGCCCATACATAATCACTAGAAAAGTCTCACCCACAATATACGAATTAACAACAGAGAGCGGTAGAAATATAGGAAAATGTCATATAGAAGACCTAAAATTATATACATAATCAAATAACACACCCCGAAAATAAACTAACATGTGTATTCACTCCACAGAAACACAACATGGAGAATCAGCAAACAAAAATACCGGCCCTAATGACGCTGCGACTGACGAGACAGACGACAACGACGACACAAACAGAAAAAACACCACTATTACAAACACCAGGACAGGCCCCACACCCACACAAATACGGACGCGACGGCACACACCAGACGGAGACCCGACGAACCCTACTACCGACACCCCCCACATACAGAAAGGTAATACAGACCACCACGACGACAACACACTTAACAACCACTGCACCCACAGCCACACAGAGACACTCACAAACACACACAACGATGACCACACACACAAGTACACCCTCCGGACCAAGGCAATGCCCGAAATGCAACGGGCTGGTCCGGGGCACCAAATACACAGAACACATACAAACATGCACACAAACTAACACAGACACACCACACCCACCACAAATTATCACACACCCACCAACAGTTCTCCACACCACACGAACCACGGCCACACACACGACTACACACCCACCCACCAAGAAACAAACACCCCATACAACCACACGCCCCACACCCACACCAACACCACGGTACACACCACCCCCCACACCAACCCCCCAATGGACACGCACCAGATTCGCGAGACCACCACAGACGACAGAGGACAGGATTTTACAGACGTTCGCTAACATGGACAGACACACAGAATCGACACAGACAAAACAAACATGCAAACAATACACAGGACCACACCCCGAGATAATAGCCATAATCGCAAGTTTAGAACCAGCAAGCACCCTACACGACGAATTACGAGCACAAAAAGAAAGATACATGACCAGACGGGCACACGAACGCACAGACACTGACGAAACAGAAGCCAGCACCTCAACACACCAACCACACACCACACATCAAACAGCACCACACAAAACACAACCCCCCAACACACCAGACACCGACAGCGACACAGATTCCACCACCTTCACCGCAGAGACAGTGATACACATCGAAACCACACACACAGGCACGCTACAAACACAAACGACGGACAACGACACAGACAGTAACACCGACACCACCTCACTCACGGACACAGTCGAACATACACCAACACCCCAACCGGCCACACACACCACACGAGACTCAAAACGATACAAAAAACGAAAATCAATACGGAAACAGAAAAAAGAACAAAACAGGAAACACTAGACAAACTAACAACACCAAACGGACGGACGAACAACGACGCACACACAACACGGGACGCAATACGATACAAAAAAAAAAAAAAAAAAAAAAAAAAGGGACAAAACAGAAAACACCAAATACACTAACAACACCAAACCGACGGACGAACAACGACAGACGGAGGCCAAAGAAACAGAACACAACCCAAAAGGGGAGAAGAAACCACGAGCCACGAGGTACAAAGAACAACGCAAAAACTCACCAAGACCCACACCGACGAGAGCCACCGTACCAAAACCAAAAATTCAAGTACAAAATAATATAAGAATAGAATAAGTTTATATAAGAGAAAAAAAAAAAAAAAAAAAAAAAAAACATGATTTTGATTAAGACACACGAGACTAAGTAGAATAAGTAGATATAAGACGACCCACAACCCACACCAAACACACACCCCGCAAATACAACCCAACCTCCATCCCTTAACCCCGACAGATCGGAGCAGACAACACAGAAACAACAAAAATAACAAAAGGAGAATACACAGACGAAAGGACCACAAAATCCGTCACCGAAACCGGCTCACCCTATAGGCCTCGCCCCGCGTGGGGAGGGGGGAGTTGTGACGTTGCACCTAGAGTGCAAGTCACAACAAACCCCAAACCCGCGGGGAAGAGCCGAACGGGTGAGCCCTGTCCCGTCGGGAAAGACCCGAACATCACCGAAGCCCCCCCGACGCTCGGCAGAGCCGAGCGCCAGATTCAGTACGATCACGGCCTTCCAAGCAGTAACCTCGAGGAGCCAGGAGAACGCGAGAGAGAGAGAGAGAGAGAGAGAGAGAGAGAGAGAGAGAGAGAGAGAGAGAGAGAGAGAGAGAGAGAGAGAGAACGAGAGAGAGACCCAGAACCACACACCGATACACCCCGATACACATACGCCGACGACACCAGGAGGGAGAACGAGAGAGACCCAGTTACACACCGCTACACACTGTTACACACACGCACACGCCGACGACCCCAGGTTAGCCTGCATTCTACCGCCGATCTGCTTTTCCCCTCGCAATACCACCCTGTCTACCACACACTCCCCGTCACTCTACACCACCCTCCCCTCGCCATATCAACCCTTCCGAACTCATATTCCCCGTCACCTCCCGCACTCCTCCCCCCCCCGCGCGCGTATCTGTAAGTTAGTATTAAGTAACGCTAAGGGCTGAGGCGTGATCAGCCACCGCTCAAGTCTACAACCCTTTTGTACCCCTTAGGTTAAGTCGACCCCCTGGTGCAAAAATACACACACTAAGTTTTACCAATTATATCCGCCCCGTCTCTAATTGTCTCCCCCCCCCATATTATTCGTGCGGACTCAAAACCCGTCACACATTCTGCATTTACGCGGATCTCGAATGTTTACTGCAACCCACACATGAAAGTTTTGGGGAAAATAGAACAATTTATCAAGAGCATCTTCCGTATAGTATAGCTTACTATCTACATTGTGCGTTTGACGATTCGCTTTCGAATTTCAAAATTAATCGTGGAGAGACTTGCGTTCAATGGTTTGTGAACGAGTTAGCGGAATTGGCACATTCGTTGGAAGTTTATTTCAAAACTGTTGTACCGATGGAACCACTAAATTTCAATCAAATCAACGAATTTCACTCAACAACAGTGTGTCACATTTGTGAAAAACCGTTTACACTCGCAGACGTGAAACATCGTGATCACTGCCATTTCACGGGAAAGTACCGTGGTGCTGCTCACCGAGGTTGCAATCTAAATTACCAAAATTCGCACATTATCCCAGTGATATTCCACAATCTGTTGGGTTACGATTCACATTTTCTGATCAAAGCACTGGCCACATCGTTCGAGGGCACAACTGAGCTTCTACCCGTAAACAAAGAAAAGTACATTTCATTTACAAAATACGTCGAGGGGACAGATATAAAGTTTAGATTCGTAGATTCGTACCGCTTCATGCCCAGTAGTCTTGAGAAATTAGCAACGTATCTCGGTGATGATCACAAATCAATCACACGAAAATTTTATCGTAGCTCAGATAAATTTCAGTTATTGACCAGAAAAGGAGTGTTCCCGTACGAATATATAGACAGTTGGGAGAAGCTCGAGGACACACGGTTACCATCCAAACAACAATTTTACTCAAAATTAAATGATCGGGATATATCAGACGACGACTATGCACATGCATGTAAAGTTTGGCAAACTTTTAACGTTCAAACTTTGGGAGAGTATTCGAACTTGTATTTACAGACGGACGTGTTTTTACTGGCCGACGTTTTTCAAAACTTTCGACAGAGCTGTTGGACGACGTACAAACTGGACCCGTTACATTACTACACAGCGCCCGGTCTGTCGTTTGATGCAATGTTAAAATGTACAAGCATCGAACTCGAGCTTCTCACCGACATAGACGTGGTTATGTTTATCGAAAAGGGTATTCGTGGTGGTGTGTCACAGTGTTCGAACAGATACGCAAAGGCCGACAATAGATATATGGGAGAAGAATTCGATCCTGAGGTCGAAGAATCTTATCTCATGTACTTTGACGTTAATAATTTGTACGGTGCTGCTATGAGCTTTGCTCTGCCATACAGTTCCTTCGAATGGTTATCAGACTTCGGACAATGCGACGTTCTTACCATCTCGGACGACGCGGAGTTTGGTTACATACTGGAGGTTGATTTGGAATATCCTGAGGAACTGCATGAAATTCATAAGGATTTACCACTGTGTCCGGAGCACTACATACCTCCGATCTCGAATAGTAAGCAACCGAAATTGACGCCCACGCTATTTTCCAAGAAAAACTACGTTGTTCACTACCGCGTTTTGAAACAATGCTTACAATTAGGCTTAAAATTACTCAAAATTCATAGAGTTCTCAAATTCAGGCAAACCCGGTGGCTCAAAAAATATATAGATTTGAATACCGATTTGCGAAAAAAATCCGACAACGAATTTGAGAAAAATTTCTACAAGCTAATGAACAACGCAGTTTTTGGCAAAACTATGGAAAATGTTAGGAAGTATAGAGATGTCAGGCTGATCACGAAATGGGATGGAAGATACGGTGCTAGAGCTACCATAGCCAAACCCAATTTTCACAGCTGCACCGTTTTCGACAAAGATATAATTATCGTTGAAATGAGTAAGACGAAAGTCAAGTTGAATAAACCATTGTACGCAGGTTTCTCCATCATGGATCTGGCTAAAACATATATCTACGATTTTCATTACAATTACATTAAGCAGAAATTCGGCGACCGAGCAAAATTAATGTACACGGATACCGACAGTTTGATTTGCAATTTTACCGTCCCCGACATATACGAACACATTAAGGAGGACTTGCACAAATTCGATACTTCTGATTATCCGCTCGACAACGTTTACGGAATACCTCGAGCAAACAAAAAAGTTCTCGGCTTGATGAAAGACGAGAATAACGGGAAAATCATGTCGGAATTTGTAGGGTTACGAGCTAAATTGTACGCATTCCGAGTCTTGGAAGATGAAAAAGACACCAAACGTGCCAAAGGTGTTAGAGGATCAGCGTCAAGAAAAATAACCTTCAACGATTATTTGGACTGAACGTTGAAACGTGAAAATCTATCCTCAAATCAGCATTTGATATTGAGTCGAAAGCACGAGGTATACACCGTAGAACAGCAGAAAGTAACACTGAGCTGGAATGACGACAAGCGGATCGTGTTTCAAAATACAACCGACACGCTTCCGTGGGGCTACAAGCCTAAGCTTTGTAATTTATAACTGTACTATGTCTGTCTATTGTCTAAAAAATAAAGACGCATACTTGTTGTGTGTCGGATATAAAATAAAGAGGGACATACGTTTTTACAAAAAATTCATTTATTCGTTTATCCAACTGTTGTGTGTATTGTCAAAACCTAACCATTCAACGTATATTTTTCTTCCGCGCTTCTTGAGCACCTTCTCCACCAGATAGATATCCGGATGCTTAACCTTGAGGAGCTCTTGTTCGTAGAAACCACCAGCGATGGGTTGATCTCGGTAGTCTTCGAGCTTGTACGTCACAGGATGAGTATTTTCCACTCGACTTATCGTGAATATTTCAGTCGTCCAATTGGGAGTGTAACCTTTCTCGAAGACATTTTTGAATTTGCTGATTCGAACTTTGTCGCCGGATCTGAATTTTGCCGATACGGTAGGTATCGCTCGAAGCCCTCCGTACGCCTGTCGTAATAACAGCCTCTTGTTTGCAACGGTGACATCCGACGGTTTCATTCTTATGGTTCGGTGTTTGACGTTGTTGTAAGCCGAAACCAAGTCGGATAAGATATCGAGCCACTTGTAGCTTCCTTGCATGCTGAACCGTGTCCACATTTTACCTTTCAGCGTGCGATTGAAACGTTCACTGATCGAAGCCTTCAAATTACTGTACGTGGAGTAAAGTTTGATTCCGTAGCGTGTCATAAGCGATTCGAATTTCGAGTTGTAAAATTCCGTTCCTCTGTCGACGTGTAAATTTTTCGGTACCCGTCCTTGGACAAGCACAGATTCCATTGCCTTCGTAACATCATCTCCAGACTTGCTCTTTATCGGTATAGCCCACGCATACTTTGAAAAGACATCAATGACTGTGAGCATGTACTTGTAACCTTTGTTTTGTCCAGCGTACGACGTCATATCAACAAGATCCGCCTGCCAGGTCTCGTCGATGCCGCGCACGTCCACACGTCGACGCGGGTAATTCCGGCGTGCAGGCTTATGCAGTTCCGTCACCAGTGCTTGCTTTTCCTCGTTCATATTCCAACGCTATTAGTCTGGTGTCCAATTTGGAAATGATTTCCGCGTTTCGAATCGACAAGTCTCTGTCTGTTTTAAAGTCTGTGTAGAAGGTATCCAAGGCTTTCTTCGCGGTGATCTCCAAAGCTTTGATCATTTGATCGAGGTTGTCAATTTGTTTTTGCAACACGCTGAATTTTCGTCTCAAGGTTTTTAAAGTTACAGCATTGTTCGGCTCTGCGGGATCTGCGACGTTGCACAGTCTCTTGTTCCGTATATCGTAATGCCCGTCCGCAGTTATTTGAAACCCGACACCCGGAGGACCGCGAGTGCTCGCGGTCGTGTTTTTATTCAGCTGACGTCCGAACACGTCGACGCTCATCTCGGTAATGAATGCAAAAATGACGGGAGCTGCTTAATAAATGATTCCTGCTTCGTGTAGCTCTTCGATAATGGAGATAATTTCGTTATTGTGACTCGGATTTCCCGCTGCCTGAGATGCCAGGAGTAAACGAAGACGCTCCACCAACTCGTTTGGATCATCCCAGAATACGTATTCCGTTTCAACACCTTGTCGAGTGATCATAGCTTGCGGAAGTAGACCTTTACCCTTTCGGCGAGGTGATCGGGAATAATCCATTAATTCGGCAATGACATTTCTAAATTTGTAACTGTTATCGTTTCGAACAGCCCCGTCGGATGAGTAATACTTCTTATGCACGTTCGTTGCGAGAATTATGTTTTTAAAATTTTCCCGATCTCCGGCGCTCACAGAAGAACCGTCAGGCTTCTTTTTGAACAAAAGTTCCAGCAAACCCTTCGTTTTCGGGTAACGCGTGTCGCCAATACGAACGTAGTCACTCTCAAAAGATATCAACGAATCACCAATCATTAGTCCGTTTGAGCGGTTGCGTACACCGTACACGTCGTCCAATTCGACTTTTGTCTTCGCATCTCTCATCAGTGCAAAATACTCGTCCTCGACCGGTGTTTCTACGACTGTTTCATCCCCCGCCGAAGCAAAGGAATCGTCCATTTCCGAGACAGTTTCATTTTTCGTTTCATTTTTCATCTCCTTTATTTCTTCTTTAATTTCTTTCACCTCTTGTTTGACAGGTTTGGTATCTTTTGTAACATTCACCAGTTCTTGCAACGGAGTCACTACTGGTTTGAAAACGTCACTCAATTTCTGAGTCTCAGATTCCCTGCTCGACTTGAGCAATCTGTGTTTTCGACGGATCGCAGCACTTGCTTGAGCGATCTGATGTAGGACATCTTTTTGCTGGGAAATTTCAGAGCTCTGCATGTTGACGTATCTGAGTCTGCAACGCTACTGCGTCTCTCGCTCGAAAACGGTAGATTTTATTCCTTTTCCAGGCTAACAAAAGAATCAAATCCCCTCCTGTATCGTCCTTCGTTGAGCTCACTGTCTTTGTCGATCACCAGAAACCCGTACTTCTCACCGTCCCAGCATGCAGAGCACACGCTTTTAAACTCTGTGTAAGACATATCGGTGTTCACATGGTCGTTGTATACGTGTCTCAGGTTCATATGGTCTTGTTTGAATAACACGAGTAAGTTTACATTGTCGCGCATGAGATGTTTGGGAATACGCGCGTACGTCTGACAGAGATAGAAACAGTCAACGTCGTGATGTCTACCTATGCAAAAGTAGGCTCTGATATTGTCCTGCATCTCGCACGCCACATCGTCAAATATGATTATTGAGTTGGGCCGTGCTTCTTCCGGTGAAATCACTTGCTCACGCTCGGTAAACGCAAAATACTCCGTATTCTCAACATGGTCCAGCAATTGCTTCAACAATCGGTATTTAGGTTGGTTGAGAGATTTCGAGTAGATGTAGATATTTTCAAATCTGAGTCCGTTGGGATGGGTTATAAGTGTGAGCAACGCATTAGTTTTACCACAATTCGACGGTCCACAGAATATCGCACGTACACTGTTCGGGAGTAATTCACCGTGCCGTTCGTGCTTTTCGACATTTTGCTCCGAAAGTTTGTCAAAATTCATCACGGGAAGCTTGGTAGGTTGTTTCTCAAACCGCATCTCGGACATGACTGATCGGATTTGCTATAAATACCCCGTTTTAAAGCACTTTTCTTCAGTCAACGCACGAACATGATCGCGTACAGAGGTAAACGAAGCAGCAGCAGGCGGCAACATCGTGGCAAGGGTCTGGTGAATAGAATCATCAACAAACTTTCGATCGAGTTGCATGTTCCCGGTTACCAATACTGCGGTCCTGGTACGAAGTTGACGAAAAGACTCGCGAGAGGTGATTCCGGTATCAATCCTCTCGATGCAGCGTGTAAGGAACACGATATAGCGTATTCGAAAAATCGTAAGAACCTTGAGATTAGAAACGAGGCTGATAGGGTGTTGGCTGAGAAAGCTTGGAAACGGGTTCTCGCAAAGGACGCAAATTTGGGTGAGAAGGCAGCCGCTTGGGCAGTAGCTAATACAATGAAAGTAAAATCAAAACTCGGAATGGGAATGCGAAAGTCAAAAAATGTGACCTTGAGAAAAATTGTAAATGCTGCAAAACGTTCTATGGTTCCAAGCAACGATGCAAAAGTAGCTATCGAATCTGCGCTGAAGGGAGCTGAGATCGCCGTTAAAAAAGCGGGTGGTAAATGTAAAGTGCGAACACCTCGCGTCCTGCCGGTACCTTCGAAATTCGGTGGTTTTCTACCGTGTCTGATTCCTATTTTTGCCGGTCTCAGCGCTACGGGTGCGTTAGCCGGTCGTGCGGCAGGTATAGCAAAAGCTGTGAACGATGCGAGCGCGGCTAAACGAGAATTGGAGGAAAGCAAACGACACAACAAAACTATGGAAGCTATCGCGTTGGGCAAAGGGCTTCACATGAAACCGTACAAAACAGGTCTTGGTCTCCATCTTTCAAAAAACTAGATGCGACGCTACCACGTCGAGCGTTGACTGATTGGGACTTGTTGAAATATGCAAAAATCTTGAGGGTTCCGCATTTCCGCGGTGTTTTCATGCGAAACGAAATGCCCGCAAACGGTCCACGAAAAAACGAGTCAGCTATAATCAACCTTGACGACAAAGACGGTCCAGGAACACACTGGGTTGCGTACAAGAAACGCGACAATACTATCGATTACTTTGACAGTTTCGGCAACCTTCAACCACCCTCAGACCTCATAAAATACCTCGGCGTTGGTAGCGTCAATTACAATCATGAGAGGTACCAGGATTATGATACATTTGAATGCAGACACTTGTGTCTGAAATTTCTAAGTGGTGAGCTATATAAACATGGTGCGTGATTCGTCAAAGTCAGTCTACCACTCGCAGTCATGGATGATTCGTTCACGTTAACGATTTCCGGAACCTCTTCGATACTCGAGGCACAATATTTCCCACCGATCGAACTTGCTCGTGATAAAAGTTATGCTCTTGGCTTGGTAGAATTGTTAACCTTTAATTCGATTCCCAACGTTGATGTCGGTCACAATAAAATTTACGTAGCTGACAAAGTGATCACCATACCTACCGGCAGCTACGAGATCGAGGACATAGAGAAGTATCTTCAAAACGTGCTAAGAAATACAGATATCAGGCTCGCCATCAAACCCAACAATAATACATTACGCAGCGAAATCACGTGCAACCACACGATTAACTTAGAGCCGAATGATTCCATTGCTCAACTTTTGGGATTTACACCACGTGTATTGGAGGTTGATAAAACTCACGAATCAGACGTGCCTGTAACTATACTCAAGGTCAACGCGTTGCGAGTCGAGTGTAGCATTACAACGGGCGCCTACGTCAATGGACACAAAGTACACACTATTCACGAGTTTTTCCCGACCGTCCCACCAGGATATAAGATCGTGGAAGTACCGTCGCACGTCATTCACCTTCCGATCACCGTCAAGACCATAGATCACGTTCAGCTCCGGTTAGTGGTTCAAGACGGAGACCTGGTTAATTTTCGTGGAGAAGTTATTACCGTGAGACTACACATCAAATCGCAATAAACGATGGGAATTGTATATAACAGACTGTCAAAGAGTAGGTATATCAGTAAGTCGACATGCCCCGATCAAGTCAGTCGTCGTTCGATTCCCGAACCGCTAACACCTCGAAACGTGGAGTTCCTGATAGCTCTGGGTCTGAAACTGACACCTTTTGGAAGAGGAATTTCCGACAAATAAAAATCCGATTTTGCTTTTTTATCATCTGCTACGTGCCATGGAGGAGGAAATCTTGAGCATTCAAACACCAGTCGTCTTTGACGAATCCGTTGCGCATTACGAGATTCACGCTCACAAACCTTACGCCTCGTCAACTTTCAACAACAGCGATGAAATTCGAATCACCGTTGAGCATCAGGATTTATGCATATTACCCAGCAAAAGTTCGGTACATATCCATGGACGACTCCTCAAACCTGATGGTACAGCTACTGTGAACACACAGCTCGTAAACAACGCGATCTGTCATCTGTTTGAAGAAATTTGCTACGAAATTAATGCAGTTGAGATTGATAGAAGCAAGGACGTTGGCTTGGAAAGTCTCATGAAGGGTTACGCTTCCCTGCACCCTAGTCAGACTTGGCTGATGGAGAACGCTGGATGGCTTGATGTAGAAGAAAAGAAAAAATTAACCGATGCCGAGGGTAATTTTGACGTACTGATACCGCCCAGCATGATATTGGGTTTTGCCGAAGACTACCGTAAGATCGTTGTGAACGCGAAACATGAGTTAATTTCGACCAGATCAAAAACTGACGTCAACGCAATCATGCAGACTCAAAAGGAGGAATTCAAAATCACGATCAATGCAGTGAAATGATTAATACCGTATTTGAAACTCGCGGATCAGAAAAAGTTGACCCACCAAATTTCATTCAGAAAGATTCGCCCATTCCGATGAGCTTCCGCAGTTGGAAATTATACGAATATCCCTCACTTCCCACAACATCGAAACACGTTTGGACTGTGAAAACTACCACTCGGCTTGAAAAACCTCGGTACGTCATTTTGGGTTTCCAAACAAGTCGAAAGAACAAGACCGGCAAGAACCCAAGTCATTTCGATCATTGCAATATCACGGACGTCAAGCTATTTTTAAACTCTCTATCTTATCCGTACGGTAACCTGAACCTCAACATGAGTCGTAATTTCTACGCGCTCCTGTACAAGATGTACGCAAACTTCCAAGCTACCTACTACGACAAGAACCCCGAGCCGTTGCTGACAAAGAGTGAATTCCTTCGAGACGTCCCCTTATTCGTTATCGACTGTTCGAAACAAAACGAATCTTTGAAGTACGGACCTGTCGACATCCGTCTTGAATTTGAAGCTAAAGCCAACTTTCCCGCTGAAACATCGGCGTACTGCTTGATCGTTCACGATCGTATTGTCGAATACAACCCGCTCAGTGGTGGGGTGAAAAAGTTGGTATAAAAGCTGACCCGTTCCCACCATCTCGCACAGTTCAAAGATGGAGCTCATCGTTGACATACAAGGCTTTCGTAGACCTTTCAACAACACCTTCACATTAAAAGAATTGGCTATAATTCCAATCTACTCGGAAGCATCTCCATCAGTGTTTTTCTTCAAGCCACCTTACAAATGGAATTTACTGGACGTCAAATACAAAAGCCAAAATTCTTGGCTAGAACGCGATTTTCACGGCTTACGTTAATGCTGTGGAACCATATCTTTTGAGGAAGTTGAGCGGACCATTGAAGACAGGCTGTGCAAAGCTCAAACCGTGTACGTAAAAGGAGAAGAGAAACGAGATTGGTTGCTCAAAATCGTTCCGAAAGTTCAAATCATCGATATGTTGGACTTTGACTGCCCGTCGCTTGAAACCCTGCAAAAAACTTCAGCTGTGTCTCTGAGATGCGACCTTCACACAATACCCAACGCAATCTGTGCAGCACGAAACGTTTGCATACTTCAGAATTGGCTACAAAATCATCGTACTGTCCGGATGGCGAGGCTGTACGATTGTGTTACTGCGCAGAAGCGTCTACAAGAACGGTCCCGCATTCCTGGCGAATATATCACCCTGGTCATGACACTGTTGAATAGAATTATTGTACTATTTTTGTGAAGTAATTGTCAACCGTACTCTAAAAATTGTACTCAATAAAACTGTTTTTTTTAAAGAATATTCATGAAATAATTTTATACCTTCACCTTAGCTCGTAAGAGAGAATTTTTTTCAAGACGAAGCTTATGTAAGATTCGACCTTGCTCTCCATCCTTGACCGAGCTGTACTCAAACCGAGTTATGTTTTGCATTCCTAGAGCGATAGTAACCCAACACCGCAGATCCTTGGCTCTGTACCGCGGCTATAGGCCGACCTTGCACTCCGGTCTGAACCCGTTCAAATACTCATCGTAGAGTTCACATTACATGACGCAGCTCGAAACCCTCCATCGTTGCTTAGTGGTGTTCGGAGTAGCATTTTCTTAGGTTTTGAGACTTAATTCTAGATACAATTACAAGGTACAAAACGTACGTAGGATTTAAGGTATACAAGATGGATAATTGAAAAAATATTCATAATTTAAATCTTTTTTTTGTTTATTGAACGTAAGACTTACACAGAACATTGGATATTCAAATATTATACGTATACAAATTCAAGTTGACCGTACGGTCCGCCAAGATAGCGTAGATGCAACCGTATCTCCTTACTGGCTGTCGTCACCTTCTGGAACAAATCTTCATTTTCGTGGAGGGCCTTGGTCAGTCGGTTGGGCAGAAAAATCGTGAAAGCGTCATCCAAGTCCAGAACGATTTTGTCTCCAAATTTCGTTTTAACCCGACGAACGCCACTGACCCGGTATTCGAAGTAGACTTCGAGGTGCGAGAGCTTTTTCAACGGCAGAAATGTCACCAGGCGAGCGACTTCGTTCAATTTTGAAAAGTCCATGATCGTTACGATCCAGTTGTAGGTGCTCGAAATCTCTTGTGAGTTGATTGAGGTCGGATCTGAGTTTCAGCAGATGTTTTACTTCTCCAATATTCTTGAGGAGCAGTTCTAGTCGTTTCTTCAATTCACGTTGTTGTTCCAGAGCACTTCTCATTTGCAAGAACAGCTTCAGACTGGCGATGAAGTTTTCACTTTTTGCTTATATAACGTTCCCCCACCACATAATTTGATGGAGGGTAAGGAATGTCACGGGGCTGATATCAAAGTTTGTGTATGCGCGCGCACCTTTTGGCATTCCAAGAGCGATAGTAACCCGACACCGCAGATCCATGGCTTTGAATGTACCGCGACTATCGGTCGACCTTGCATATCAAACCGACATCCGAGTAAGTGAAAAACAATTCTCAGAACCATTAATTTTGGAATGTCACGTGGTTGATAAGGTGGGAAAGGAATGTGAGGTGGTTGATATCAAACCGACATCCGAATAAGTGAAACACGATTCTCGGAACCATTAGTTTTGGAATGTCACGTGGTTGATAAGGTGGTTAGACAAAACAATGCGTTCGACAAGTTTCGACTTGACGGCGAGCGGCATGCGGTCAAAGGATTTCGGTGCGACGTTGAATTTGAGACAAACAATTCTCGGAACCATTAATTTTGGAATGTCACGTGGTTGATAAGGGGCCATACTTAAATTACGTAACAAACGTAAGGGAGGGGGGGGGTCAGACTCGATTGTTACACTTTGTTACGATACGGGGGAGGGGGTCTTTTGATGCTTGTACGTAATTCTTTGAATTGAATGTAAAATTTTTTGATAATTGATAAAAAAATTCAAACTGAATTCCCGCGCCAGATTCTGTTATAGCCAAACCTTCAACATTTTGAAACTAGCGCGCTGCGGTGGCTCTTGGCATTAGATCACTCAACTTACAGTATAAATTGATAAGGTCGGTAAAGAAAGAGATTGATAAGTTTATAACCTATGATACTTGGTGATCTATAAACATTCAATACATATTGATTTAACTCATACGAAAGTAATAATTTTATTTGCATAATGGATTATGATCTCAATGAAGTATATCAAAGATTATTTAATGCATACAAAAAAAGCCATCGGGAGATATCTGCACAGCAAGCTCAAATTAACCTGGATCAAATTTGGAAAGAGTTACAAGAGTCTTGCAAAACAAAACTCGAAATTGCTGAAAAAGCAGAAGCAAAGATTAAAGAGTACACCTCTTTGTTGATGCAAAAAAAATCAGAAAATATCTTATTATTTTTGAAGGTTTGTTTTTCACTTGATTATTATAAACATAATTTATGATTGTAGTTTTTTTATGTTCAGTCAAATTTTGCAATGAATTTTTTATTTTTCACTGTAAGAATTGTAATTAAATAATTTTTTTACACTGTAGAAGCCTGCCTCAGGCTTTTTCTGTTCAACAAAAGCTGTAGCTTGTGCCTCTCTACCTTCTGTTTCGAATCTCAATGTTACTTCATCTGCTAATAGTCCTCAAGTTCCTTCTAATGATAATGATGAAGCTCTTTCCATTACGGCTGGTAAAATTATTTTATTATGTATACTTTTGATATCTCGTTATATTCTATAAGAATACTAGCAGCCCATCCCGGCTTCGCACGGGCATATAATAATATTATGTAATAATATAAATGTATTATTTTTCTAGAAACTCACTGTAAACATTGTGTATTTCCTTTTATTATATTATTATATGCCCGTGCGAAGCCGGGATGGGCTGCTAGTTAAATTATAAAGTTTTGATCAATGAAGCACAAATAAGTAAAAAACAGGATTAATTTCACTGTATTATCTTCATTATAATATGAATGCAATTTACACTTTAGTCTAAGTAACACGTGGCCGGCTATGCTAACACCAAAAATTTAAAAAGTGGAAATAATTGAATTGTACGGTATTTCGTTCACTCCAAAATAAATTTAATTAATTTTATAGCGTCAACAACACGTGGTAATTATGCCGTTAAAATGTAGCTTATATGACACGTTCGTAGATTTACCATAGCAGCGCCATCTATTGATTACTTACTCAACCCAGTCGAAAGGTATCGACATCTGTTAGAATCATTTGGAGTTAACAGATAATTGTGACTGTCAAATAATAACAGTCAAATAATTAGCAATAAATTAAAATTGCGACTATAATTTGAGATTTAAACTATCCTATCTCTCAAGTTGGATCGAACTGCACATGGTGTGCGTATTTTATTATAATCGGTTAAGTGGTTTAGGAGTCCATTGAGGACAAACATCGTGACACGAGATTTATATATATTAAGATATTATCTAGTTTTCTGCCCTATAAATATTTCTCGCGAAAAATTATAATTGTTAATCACCAACAAATTATTTTTAAATGACAGGTACAAAGAAACGGAAAATTTCTACCCCAGCTCAAGATACGTTACGATCAAAAATTCAAGAATGTGAGAGTCAACTTAATTTTGAAATAGGGAAGCGTGATGCAGGTTTTGGCGATAAAGATAATCGTAGAATTATTAAAAAATTAAAATTGGATTTAGAGACGCAAAAATCGAAGTTAAAGAGTCTACAACAGAATGCAGAAAGACAAAAAATATTTAGAAATGAACGTAATTCTCAGTTAAAATTAATTTGTGAAGAAAATAAAAATAACGCACAAATTTTGAAAATTAGAGAACAGCCAGGACGCCCAAGAATAGAAATTGATCAACCTGAAATTTTCAAGTCAATTGTAGAAATTGCGTCTCATAACGCATCTGCAGATGTTCGACGTCGTTCTGAGACAATTAGAGCTTGTAAAACTCTTGACCAACTACGAGAGCAACTTTCGGAAGCTGGTTTTAATTTGTCTCGAACTGCCACTTATCTCCGTTTACTACCACGAAGCTCGCGTTCTCTCGAAGGGAAACGTCATGTGGCGACTGTTCCTGTAAAGCTTTCACGACCTCAAGCTGATTTACACAAGAGCCATGTTGTTCAAAATTTCTGTATGGCTACGATAAGAAGTTTAGAATGTTTAGCTTCAATCCTTGGACCTAATCAAGTTGCATTCATCTCACAAGACGATAAAGCGCGGGTACCAATAGGAAAAACAGCAGCTAAAGCTCAAGCTCCACTTCTAATGCATTTACAATACAGAGTAAGTCTTCCTGACCATGACTGGGTGATTGCTGGTGGACATAAACTGATTCCGTCAGTTTATGCTGGCATTGTTATCAAACCAGACGGCCAAGGAGAAACAAAAGATGTATCGTATTCAGGTCCTACTTATATTGCTATTAGGAGTGGTAAACACGGTTCTTCGACTGCAGCTACTCATGCTAATGATCTTGAACGGCTGCTCGATCTCTATAGTTTTCAGATAATTATGAAGAATAGTATAAATGGAATTCCCAAACCGATTTGGATGTTGTCAGTAGATGGTGGGCCAGATGAAAACCCTAGGTATGAGAAAGTGATTGCTCAAGGAATTAAGCATTTTAAGGATCATGATCTGGATGCTCTCTTTATTTTCACAAACGCGCCAGGTAGAAGCGCATTCAATCGAGTTGAAAGAAGAATGGCACCGTTGAGCAGGGAACTTTCCGGTCTTATTTTACCTTACGATCATTTTGGGTCACATTTAAATGATCAAGGAAAGACTATTGATAACGAATTAGAAATAAAAAATTTTGAGCACGCAGGAAATGTTCTCTGTGATGTATGGAACCGCATGGAAATCGACGGATACTCAGTGCATGCAGAATATATATCTTCTCTATCAACTGCTTCAGTACTTTCTGTTGATCTTCCTAACTCAAACTGGTATTGTAGACATGTTTTTGAAAGTCAGTATTGTTTACAGATTGTAAAGTGTGGAAGATCTGAATGCTGCACAGAGTTTAGGAGTAATTTGAAGTCATTACTTCCTGACGGACATTTGCCACCCCCATATCCCTTGAAAATGACTGATTCAGGTCTGACGATACCACCACCTAATGATAAAACAGAGTTTAAGTTTGCTCCTCTTCTCTTACGTTTGTCATTGAATATGAAGCCAGAATCATCACAATTTTCAATTCTGCCTTATGATTTTTACTGCCCTTCTATTCAGGCTGATCTTGCAAGTAGAATATGTCAGTTTTGTGGATTTTAAACTTCATCAAAAAAAGGTGCTCTAAAACATCGAAAAAATGTCCATCCCCGTGGAGCGCCGCTTGAAACTTCGAGAATTAGACCACAACGCGTCATTGCTCGTAGAGGCAGAGAACTACTTTGTCAATTGGAATCACCATTCACTGAAGAAACAGAATGAATTGACATAGAAAGTGTTGATAACGATTGTATCCTACTCGAAAATGACTCAGTACTGGACAGTAAGGATTGTATACCAATAGTTAAAAACGTTGGAGACTGGCTTAACACTCCATGGACCGATGACATTATGTAGTTAAAACTAACTGCTAAAGTCAAATTGCAAATAATATCGTAAGTGATAGTAGACTTATCATTTTTTTACCAAATATTACGTTAAAGTTTTCTAAAAAAATTTTATAGAAAGATTTATTTTTCATGCGAAATTTTAATAAAATATATTTCAAGTAGAAATAATATAATACAATAGTTTATAAGAAAAGAATATTTTATGTTTTTTATCTTAAATTAATAATATAATTCAATAATTATTAATTAATTGATAATTAATAATTAATAATTAATTAATAATTAATAAATGAAAGAATATTGAAAAATACAAATGATTTTAATAAAATTTTATGCTATTTCGTTATTTGATTCCGAAAAATTACGTACAATTTGGGACATGGGAGGGGGGGGTTGACATTTTGTTATGATCTGATACACAGAGGGGGTAGGGGTTGAAAAGTTCTTCAAATTCCGTTACGTAATTTAAGTACGGCCCCCAAGGTGGAAAAGGAATGTGAGGTGGTTGATGTTACACGTCAGCAGTCCTACCGTGGGAAAGAAATTCGGAGTGGTTCATGTTACACATCAGCAGTCCTATCGTGGGAGAAGAATGCGGGACGGTAAAAAAGTTCTCGCCCCGCTGCGCCCTCTACCGATGGCAGGCGAGCACTACAGACCTTCGGTCGGTAAGATTGTCGGTAAAACAGCACGATTTTGACCCTCGATCGATACAACTGTCGGTACGGTTGCACGGGGTCGGTAAGATTGTCGGTAAAACAGCACGATTTTGACCCTCGATCGATACAACTGTCGGTAAGGTTGCACGGTTTTGACCTTCGGTACGGCAGACTGTGACGTCATCGCGGAAAAGGGTTTGAGTCTGGGCTGCGCGGAGCGGCTCGGTCGGTAAAGAAGGTGTTTGTACTCAGAACCCCCCTTGCTGTACTACCGACGCCAGTGTGGGTGAAAAGGCTGTAGCCTGGGGAGTCACCAACACCATGAAAGCTAAGTCTAAACTCGGAATGGGCTTAGCTGCAAAACGGTCGAAACTTGGAGTGGCTGCGAAGAAGAAATCTGGAACTGACGGGAAGAGTAAACAGCGGAAGAGAACTGTGAATCTTGGATCCATCATCACAGCAGCAAAGGTCGCCATGCGACCGGGTCATAAAGCCGTCCAGTCGGCGTTGGCGGGTGCTCGTGCGGCCGCGCGTGGGACTGGGAAGAATATTCGTATGCCTCGCGTTATACCTGTGCCTGATAAAATTGGCGGCATCCTGCCGTTTCTCATTCCAATTCTGGCCGGTCTAAGCGCTATTGGGGCTCTTGCGGGTGGTGTTATACGGGTATAGCTAAAGCTGTCAACGAAGCTAGTGTCAACAAACATCGGTTGAAAGAGGCCAAACGGCACAATGCAGCAATGGAGGCGATTGCTTTGGGCAAGGGATTATACCTGCGACCCTACCGCAATGGAATGGGCCTGCCTTTACGTCCGGCAAAAAACTAGTAAAGCTACCACACCGAGCTCTCACCAACATTGATTTACGCAACTATGCTAAAAATATGAAAATTTCGCATTTTCGTGGTGTTTTCATGCGGAATGATCTGCCGAAATCAGGACCAAAAATGCGAGAATCCGCAATTATTATTCTTGATGATGAAAACGGTCCAGGGACACATTGGGTTGCGTACAAAAAAAAAGGGGACCATGTTGTGTATTTCGATAGTTTCGGTGATTTGAAACCGCCTAAGGACTTGATGAGGTATCTCGGTGTTGGTAGCGTTGAATACAATCATAAGAGGTATCAAGAATATGATACTGTGATTTGCGGCCACTTGTGTCTCAAATTGCTCAGCGAACAACTATAAAAAGACAGGTGTTACATGAGCAAGCATTAGTCATGCCGGAATCGTTGACGTTAACACTGTCAGGCACATCCTTCGTGCTGGAGGCTCAATATTTTCCCCCAATCGAGTTATCACCAGAGAAGAACTATGTTCTCGGACTCGTCGAGTTCCTGACATTCAATTCAATACCCAATATTCATGAGAGGTGTAATAAATTATACCTGAAACGAGCGGACAACAGCAGAGAGAGCATCGCGATACTCACGGGATGCTATGAAATCGAGGATATTGAAAATTTTCTACGTAAGGAGCTACCCTCCGACATCACCCTCAGTCTGACAGCTAACAACAACGAGCTGAACAGTGAAGTCACATGCAATCATGTGGTAGACTTTAAGCCCAAAGATTCGATCGGCCGATTATTGGGATTTAAGGCGGTTGAGCCATCACGAAACGTTACTCATAAATCTGAATTACCCGTAGCAATACTGAAGGTTAATACTTTACGCGTTGAGTGTAGCATAACCACAGGGGCGTACATAAACGAGCATCGAGATCACACGATTCACGAATTTTTCCCAACCGTTCCATCCGGATATAAGATTGTCGAAGTGCCTACCAACGTCATTTACCTGCCAATCGCCGGACAGTCGATACATCATTTACAGCTGAGAATAGTCGATCAAGACGACGAGCTGATTAATTTTCGCGGCGGAACGGTTACTGTACGTTTACACTTGAAATCACTCAAATAATGGGAATCGTGTGTGAGACGAGAAAGTTGGGCTAAGGTTATAAAAGTCAAACGTCATGGCCAAAAATCATCAGTCGCCCGACACCTCTGACAACGTTTACACCGCCTACGAGACTGACACCTCTGAACGTTCGGTTTCTCCAGAGCCTAGGTCTTCGATTGCGTGGAAATTTTGAAAAATAAAAATTCGTGTTCGCTGCATCCTGTGTGTGTTACCATGGAAGAAATAATAAGAATACAGAAACCTGTGGTATTCGACGAATCGATCGCGCACTCTGAGATTCATGCTCAACAGCCGTTTGCATCATCCACCTTCCAGAACAACGATGAAATCCATATTGCTGTTCAACATCAAGACTTGTGTCTACTGCCCAGTAAAAGCTCTCTACACATTCACGAAAAAATCACAAAGAATGATGGTGTGGCTGCGGTGACGGTTACGAAATTGATCAATATGGCCGTTTGTCATTTGTTTGAGGAAATTCGCTACGAGTTGAACGGTGTAGAGATTGATCGCAATAAAAATGTCGGCATCACCAGCACCATGAAGGGTTACGTATCCTTGACTCCAGGCCAGCAATATAGTCTGGAGAATACCGGGTGGTTGGGTGGGGATAAGGAACTAACCAATAGGCTGGAAATTTCAATGTTGTCTTGCCGTTAAATTATGTGCTAGGCTTCGCCGAAGATTATCGTCGAGTCATCGTCAACGCTAAACACGAGTTAAGTCTCACACGTTCCCACACTGATTTGAATGCCGTGATTCAGACCTCGGCAACGGAAAACTTTAAAATCACCCTGAATAAAATCGAGTGGTTGTTGCCCTACATCAAACTGGCAGATAAACCGAAAATTCAGCTACTCAACTACATCGCCAAGGATCCGGCCATATCCATGAGTTTTCGTTCTTGGGAAACGTACGTGTATCCGATGCTCCCATCAACCACGCGGCATATATGGTCAGTCAAGACATCGACGCAGCTTGAGAAGCCGAGATATGTCGTTGTAGGATTTCAAACTGCTAGGAGAAACGAGCCGTTGAAAAATGCTGGCGTATTTGATCATTGTCGGATCAGAGATGTAAAACTCTTCCTCAACTTACAGTGCTAGCCCTACGGAAATATGAATATTGATATTGTAACGTGGCATTTTTACTGCGCGTTCCAGACGGCTCCCCGAACTCTAGACGGACCATAAACTTAGGGAGCACGCGGAGCAGACCGCGGCTCATTTCGAAAAAGAGCGCCAGGACAACAGTCACGCTTTCGAGACTCTGAGAGGGGACCATCGTCGGTCTAGCGAATAAGACTTTTCAGGATTTTTGTTCATTTTTTTTTGGGTGCCTCGTAAATGCGGCCTCAGACAGGGGATTGGCAGCATATTCGAACGACGTTACTGGATGGCAATCGCGGCGGATCGCGACGAAAGGAGGGCCTCACACGAGGCTACGGAGAGAGCGTCAACGGAGAGCTCTGCCGCGAGGGAACCCGAGGCGGAAGAAATTCCCGTTGGTGGCCGGCGAGACGTAGCCCCCCCCCCCTCCCGTCGCCGAGCTGACGACAGGCCCCCTCGCAAAGTCGTCACCACGCCACTGCCAAGCTACGGGGTACCAGAGACTGGCCAGCCAATCAACACCCCGCGACAGCGGAATTCAACGATAGCGATACGCTAGATTGTAAGAATTTCGTAACGAGAACCCCAATTAGATCGGGGGAATTTTAACTACGGATAGCGCCCATGTTTCCGTTTAGTTTTTTTATTGCATGATCCGTCAGTATTAAGTTGGCGATTAGCGCCATTCTGGAGAGGACGACCGCGAGCAGAGCGTCGGCTCCTATTTTGCTTTTGGTTTTCGTATTGACTGTTTTGGTCATTATTATTATTGATATTATTATTTTTTTGTGAAATTTCGACTTTGGTGATAATTATTCGACGGTTTGGAAGTGAAAAGAGAACTTTTTAGGTTTGGCAAGTAAGAAAAAACATTTCAGAAATACGGTTTCAAACGAAATTCAGTTGGGGCGGGATGTAGGTACTTTGTTGTTGTCTCGGTTGAACTGGAATACCGCATATACATTCACTCAAAAAAATATTGGAACAAACAGTTATTGAACCGACCTGTACAATAAGGTTGAATAAGATTTCCCGCTGAAGTCTATTTTGAACTGAAAATACTTTATCGGAAAAAATATTTAACTGGACCGATTAGATTCAGAATTTAATCATTTATGACTTATAAAAAAGAACGTGTTACATAAATTACTCAAAGACTACTCAACTGAACAAATCCGGAACCTGATCACTTCTAAGTTGGAGCGAGAGAAAAAGCTCAGAAAACTGAATTTTCATTCTTCAGACTAAATAGATTTATTCCGAATTACGCTACGAGCTCCTAATTTGGAGTTTCAAAAATTTTATAGGAGTCGACGTAAACAGGTTTGAACGGCATTTTTTTCCGAACCGTGCGATTCGACTAATTCCGGAAGTTTTGGCGCCTGACAAACTTGAAAATCAGCATCAAACAATCGGTTAATTTGGATGACTTTAACGATAGAATAGTTGGATAAAATATTATCTAGTGATGAGAAAATTTTGGTCTACAATCAAATGGTAAATGATGTGTTGAAGATAATCATTTCTCGGTCTGGATTTCTCTTACCATTTATCGATCCAGTTTCAATCGGAAGTGATCTCAAAAGCAGTCTAATGTTAGTAAATAATGTTTCAATAGTTTTCATTTCATTCTTGTTTTTTGATTTAATTCGTTATTTTATCGGCTTTGTTTGTCTGTCTATCGTTTGATTTTGCGAGTTTATTTTTTGGGGACTTATTTGTTATCGATATCTGAATCAATCGTCGGATTCGTCTCCGAGTCAGTGCGTGGATTTGTTTGCTCGGGAGTTATTTCGCGTGTTTTTTCACAGTGGTAAAACACACAACGTGGGATGTATTGAACGTCCGCTGTTGTCTTTGCACGGTCAATGCGAAATGGGGTGTAATATCACCCCGCTGAAAAATTAACTACGTCTAGGGTTCTGTGACGTTGTCCGAGGCTTGGATGTAGCATCTGGTCTACGTTCCGTTACACGGCTTTATTTTATTAGGCTGGAGATATCGAATCGCGCGATGAAAATAAATATCTGCGTATATTGATGCGCGAAATGGCAATTAGAAGATTGGTATATGTTGTAACGTGGCAGTTTTACTGCGCGTTCCACACGGCTCCCCGAACTCTAGACGGACCACAGACTTAGGAAGCACGCGAAGTAGACCGCGGCTCATTTCGAAAAAGAGCGCCAGGACAATAGTCACGCATCCGAGACTCTAAGAGGGGACCATCGCTGGTTTAGCGAATAAGACTTTTCAGGATTTTTGTTTATTTTTTTTTTGGGTGGCGAGTAAATGCGGCTTCGTACAGGGGATCGGCAGCAAATCCGCACGAGGTTACTGGATGGCGATCGTGGCGGATCGCGACGAAAGGAGGGCCTCGCACGAGGCTACGGAGAGAGCGTCAACGGAGAGCTCTGCCGCGAGGGAATCCAAAGCGGACGAGATTCCCGTTGGTGGCCGGCGAGCCGTAGCCCACTCCCCTCCGTCCCCAACTGACGACAGGTACCCGCGCGAAGTCATCACCACGCCACTGCCAAGCTACGGGGTACACGAGACGGGACAGCCAATCAACACCCCGCGACAGCGGAATTCAGCGCTAGCGATACGCTAGATTGTAAGAATTGCGTAACGAGAACCCCAATGCGAGCGGGAAAATTTTGACTATGGATGGCACCTATGTTCGGGGCATGTTCGAATTGCGGCTCCGATTTGCAGGACCCGGCACTTGAGTCCTGGCGACCGTTCGAGATAGTTCGATTTTGATTGTGTGATTGTTATGGCGGAGACAGACGTAGGAGGATTTTTGGTGTGGCTGAGGAGCGGTAAGCGCTTATAATTCTTTGCGGGCATATTTCGAGCGCCAGTTAAATTGGCACACCGATAAACGGTCGGCCCACGCAATCCTAGAGTTAGAGTAGCGCTCGAAATCTGTTTGCCGATCTCCTTGAGGATGACCGTAGCCTGAGTTTTCGCGATAACGCGTAGAGTCACGGTTTCGCGTGGGGAACAATTTCGGAGTGAAATTGAGTGTGGCCAAATTCCGCTGCACAGGGTCTCGTCGAGTCTGCGTACGTAAAAAGGGTGGTGAACTTCGAGGGAATAGAGACTTCCGACTTGAGCTCGGATGCGTCATAATACGCTATACACTCGCGCGATTAGAAAAGCTTTCTAGAGCGATTAATTTGGTCGCGATTAGCGCGTCGAGGCACGTCCTTTTTGATTTAGTTTATGAATTATTGTGCATCAGCAAAGTGGCGACTAGCGCCCGTAGAAATAAGATACCAGCTAGATTCAATCAGAACTGCGATTAGCGCGTCGAGTACGATCTAGATTACATTTTTGTTTAGCAGTTTATAATTAAGTGACGATTAGCGTCGTAGTTGAGGCCGATCGCGGGCAGCGCGTCGAGTCCGATTTTGTTTTTGGTTTTTGCAAGTTAAGGTATTGTTAAGACGGCGACTAGCGCAAGAAGGCCGTAGAGGTCTCCTAGATTTATTCATATTTTTTTTTTCTTTTTTTAATTTTTTTTTATTTTGTTTGTTTCTCCCTTTCTTATTTCTTTTGAATTAAATTTAACCCGTTGTATTTGGAATCGCGAAGGACGACTTGCGCAGTCGTATGATTATTTTTATTTTTAATTTTTTTTTGTACCATCGCCAACGAGAAATATATTATTGGAATTTTATAGTGAATTATCCAAACCACGCGTTGGCTGACTTGTGTTACATCTCTCTCTACCCAAAATTTACCCGTCCCCTCTGCGCGGTACTGAGCTATCGAGTATATGGTCGCGGTATCTCGCATTACCGATTTCGAGGCGTGTTAATCACGCCAGGCGCCCAACAAACTTCGCGACATTGTTTCAGATCAAGGATACCTCGCCGGACGCCAAATTATTGTGCACGCGGTAAGTTCCCGGTTATTTGCTCCGAGTAACCGAGGTGCAGAAAAATCGACGTCACAATGTATATATTATCAATGGCTGCAGTGCGTTCCGAATTTGTTACAAAATACGGGCAATTGATTTCTACGATTGTACAATTTCAAGGTATCATGTATACGTCGCTAAAATTTCATGGAAAGATGCCGAGTTCATATTTTAGATCGTCGATAAAATACAATTTACACTACTGCGGTTTTAAATAATTGCCAATACAGTTTTAATTTGAGTCTGCAGCAGTAAGTGAGCGCGAAAAATATTTAGGTGAACTTAATGTGTCGAATAAATCTACTGTGAGTTATACTTACACTTGTATGATCTTTATTGTTAGTTATAAGACTCGGTAACCGAGTTCTCTATTTGAGGTTTTTTTTTTATAAGAAAATGTAATATTTCTAAAATCGAATATTTTAATCTCGACCCGAAGTTCACTGACAACAAAGTGAAAGAGAATACGTTATTGCATGCTTGTTCAGTATAATTACTGATATAATATTCGGGGAAGAGTTTTTTTCAAATATTTCAAGTGAGAAATTCACTTGCATTTTGATTTAGATTATAGATTTAGTCTGCAAGGACAATTTTATAAAATCAACGAAAATATCCTGATTTGCAATTTCTAATCTGGCTGTTTTTAAAACGATTAATAAAGTGAAATAATAGTATCAGAAATACAGATTTTAGTATTAGACATTTATTTGTCAATTCAATCATTTACAATGACAACAGAGCGTTACAAATTAAATATGCGAGTTCTTATCATTACATACATACATCATTATATGAATTACGTTATAATCGGTTCAAAATTATCATCACATTCTAATGAATGCGTGATAAATTTCATAGAAATATAACATTACATTTTTTAAACCTATATGTTACACCTATTCTTGTAACAGAAATACTTGGAAGAAATTTTTTTTTTTTCTATTCTACTATATCGCTAGTATTATTATCAAATCGTTCACGTTACTTTGACGGCCTTCAAAATTTATTGTCAATCGAAAGAATTGCTAGTTGCCGTCAGAGAAAAATAAAAAAACTTTGAAATATGTCAAAGGATTAAGAAATTTACAAAAATGGAGAAACTGGAAAATGCTTAAGAATTAAGATATCGATACAAGCATAAGTCTTAGTCAATAACTGGCGTACCATTTGTCGTAAGATGAGATAAGCTCCTTTGAAAGAGACGCTTAAGTAACGTCAAAAACTTACACAAGTGTCGTGCGCTGCATGTGGCGATCGGATGTGTCCGGTGCGACATTCAAATTTCCTCCGTTTCCTGATATGTTGTCAGTCTCGTTTTCGGTGCACGTGGTATCCTTTTTATACAAGGATAACCCGTTCAGTAATGAACTCACACAGGGAACGGCTCGCGAACCTTCACAGAATCCTGAATCGACCACCAGTGGGTCGTGGAACCTGACCTTCTTGGGACTGGCTTTCCTGTTTCGATCGAAGGTCCTTCCCCAGCCGTCTTGCCCGTCAGCCTGCGGCGAACGGATGCAACTTCCGCCTCGCTTTTGACCATTCTTCTTCTTGTCTTTTGGTACCGATATCCAGATCGCACCGTCTTCCACGGTGCAGGTCGTAAACGTTGTCTCTCCGTTTCTGTCCCTCCCTTGCACTACGTAGCTGTAGGATTAACGTTTGGTTCTCGAACCCGACGCCTTGTGGAAGCTACAAGAGGGACGTGGTTTGCTCGAACACAGAGCCTTTGAACAGAAACTGCTGCCCGAACTCTTGGCGGGGATCGAGATGGGCCGATTCTCTATTTCGTCGTCCTCCTTGCATTCCAGTGCCTCCACCAGCTTCTTCACAAAGTTCGCAGAAGTCGAAGATGAGTAGCTTGACATTGCCTTCTCCGGATCACGACATTTCGCGTTCAGTTCCTCGATTATTTCTTCTACGAAACTTCTGGTCGGCGATCGTTGCTTGTGTCTTTGTATAATCTTTTCCATCACAGTCGACTTCCTTGACTACACGAAGAAGCGGTTGTGGTCCTCCGCGTCCAATTCGTCTTCGCGAAAATTGTCCCTCTTTTCTGTCTCTTCGGATTTCATTTCGGTATCGGTCAGGATCTCCTCAATATCACTCAGCCACCTTTCGCCCTGCGTTTTCACCGGGCAATTAAATTTTTTCGGAGTCGATGTGGCGAATGGTAGTATTTGCTTAATGTTTTCGAGGCTCGAAATTTCCGACGACGAGACTTAGTTACAGTCCATGTTATCCTCGGGCGGTACCTGGTCTTCCGAACTCGACTTCTTCGCCGGAGCGAATTCCTCGACGCGAATTACGCTGTCGGTGCTAACGACCATCTCGTCTTCCTTCAGGTTGTCTAGTTTCTCCGTAGGAACAGGCGGAAGGACCAGGTTCAAGTTCTCTACCTTCGGTGACCCTGACATTTTCGGCAATGTCTTACTCACGTGCATCTTCGAGTAAGCCGCTGACAGTTTCATGATCTCCCCACGCATGTCTAATTCCGGACGTGGAGACCATTGTGCGGTCCTTGTCAAAATCGACGTCGTACCGGCTGTAAAAACAACATGATACAATTTTAAATAAGACACCGTTTGTCAGCCGCCAAGAAATTGATTTTTCTAAAGAAACGAGACGTTAAATCCAATTTATTTCCCGAATTTGAGAATCAAGTTTTTCGAAAATCATGAGGTTAAAATTTCTAATTTTTCTTTTACCTTTATTTTTCATACAAAGGTACGTTCGTTGCAAATATTTCAATACCCGGAACATAGATCCTTGAGACGATGAGTATGGAGCATTCAATTAAAGATTTGAACCGCGTATCTAACTGTCGTTTAACTTGGTTCGTTTACACCGCTTTTTTGTAATGACACATCGATTCTTACCTTCCATTGCCGCCATGTACTTTTTGCCGAGTTCGATCAAATGTGCCTTAGTCGATTGAAAGCTCTTCCTAGTGGATGGGCGGCTCAGGGTCGGTCGTGGGGCAGTCATCCTACCTCTACGCCTATTCTTAAAGCAATCGGGCATCGTCAGCCGCTCGAATGATTTCTTCGCCCTCATTTCGATTTCGCTAGGTCGACGTGGCTTCTGAAAAAAGTAGGAAAGAAACATGGTTATAATCGTGTCATTTATTCGGAAAAAGACGAACACTCGAAAGTTCTCAAAATAACCATTACGTCTATTAGTATCGTTGGAACATCAACGTCTGTGTCAAATTAGCAAAAGAATAAATAAAAAAAGTTCAAAACTTTTCAACTTACGTCTTCTTCGTCGTTTTGGCAAGTTGTGTTGCTGAAACAGCAGGGAACAGACATCGAAGCCATCGTAGTCGATTTTTTTTTCCTACTCAACAACTAGACAAATCAAACTTTAAATCCAACTGGACTTGAACAGATTCTGTTCGAAACTTCAACTCGGGATACCTTGCAACGTCAAGGACTAGCTCAGACTCTACAGGTGTTACTACCTCTGCGATTGACTGAGGAATAATGCTCATCGGGTCAAGACGTGCGATATTTATACTCTACGCTAGAAATACCGTTATCACCGCCAGTTTCAGGCTGGCCAATCAGGTGCCGCCTTGATGAGCAAAGGGACTACCTGGCCGGCCGAAGGGTGTTTGTGATTCGACGGTCCGCCCGAACCTCTGCTGCACTTGCCTTGCAGCAGACTTTTCGAAAATGTCGGGAGAGGGGCGGTGCGGTATTCGATTTTAACATTTTTCGATCTGGGTAAAAAATTAGAAATATCGAAAAATTGAAGGGTCGCAATATCAAATATCCAAAAACGTGAAAGCGTAACTCTTACATTTAAATAATGTAAAAAGTCGAAGTGTGGAATAAGGCGAAGCACAAGATATGGATTTGAATCATGACGATTGTATGTTCCGGTCTTAATCATTCCGAGGACTTTATATTTTGGCATTTCTACATTTTTAAATTCTATGAAATAGATTTTCGCGGTTTAGAAAATTCTATGCTGTGAAGCTTCACCATTTTTATCCTTCAACCGAATAATTTGCGTACATCTTCTATCCAGGGAAAAGAAGAGATTTTGTGCCATTCTTATCATGGTTGTCGGACGAAAATATTTCTCAAGTCTATCGGAAATGAATTCCGACGAATCCCGTTCTCGTACGTATTGAGCGGTGATGCTTTTTTATTCATTTAACTTATTGTGTTTGTTATTGTTCAGGCTTCTAATTATTGACTGGAGCATTTTCTTTCACACGATTGTCCCAAGTTTAAAACAAGTTTATCATTTTTCTTGGATTTGTTTTTCTACAACGATTATACTCGTTTATGTATCGTTGTACGAAGCTAAAAAAATGCCGATTTTGAACACGTTGAAGAGATTTTCCACATTCTTTGTCGGCAAACGATCATTTCGAGCAATCGTCCAATCGCGAATTATTTTTATTTCTATTTACACGCTTCTGATTCCGAAAAATGTTCTTCTATTCGTTTTTCGAAATACGGACGAATTGAAAATGAATAATACTCTTGAAAAAAGGTATACTGAGAAAAAAATGTTATCGGATTTAATAAATATTAATTGATCCGAATAATCCATGCGTTTGTAAAGTCGTGAGACCACATTTATTCAAAGCGACAATTTATGTAGTTTTTAAATTACGTCCGAACATGTGATGTACTACTCTAGGGCATATAAATGTTGTGTAAATTTACTGGGCTACATAATTCAAGATTTTTTTTTCAATACGTTATGCTATTGTTATTGATTGCCACCGAACAAGTGTAGCAGCGTCACTCCAAAATAGTTTTTGGAAAACATGGCTGGATCAAAACTATAACTCAACAACATGAATTCGTACCCTCAATTCTTTACTTATGGGAATTCAGCAATACCTATAAATTAGGGGTACGAATTGACACCCAAGTTGAGGGTTTTTTCCGTGAAGGTATTGTTGGCAGATTCGTATGAATCTAGATTAATTTAATGCGAAGGAATCGGGTACACAAGCATTTTTGAAGCTACTTCTCAATCGAGGAAGCTTGCCGTCTACAAGTGATTGAAATTGGTACTACTTCAAATCAATCATCATTTCGATTGAAAAATGTGAAACATGCACGTCAACGTCGTGGTGACCACTGGTCAGGGAATTCTGGAAAACCTGGAAAACCTGGAAATGTCATGGAATTCTGCAATTCCCGCATAGTCAGGGAACCGTTTACTATATACTTTTTTCATACAAATACGTCCCAAAGTTTTTTTAAGCTTTAGATAAATCAGATCGGATACCAATTTTCTTACCATCACCGCAAGGTTCGCTTCAAACTTTGATTATTCCTGAATATTACATTACAAACGACTGCGCATCGGCTAGCTGTGATAGTGTAACTGAGTTACAGTTCGTACTTTCGTTTAAAAAAAAAAGAAGAAATTGTATGGAAAATATGTATATGTTTTGACGAACATTTTCAAATGTTTCAAGGAAAATGATGAGGTTTTTGTCTGGAAAACCTGGAAAAGTTAAGGAATATCGTGATGGATATTCACTGGCTACGCTGCAGCTTAGTCAGACCGAGTGAAGTACGATCGTACTTTCGAAATTGGTTTCATAAGAGATATCTTTCAGTGAGGATTCCTTCCGGCTGTATGTGAAAAGAGTTTTACAAGTGAAAGCCCAAGAAAAATTTCGCTCCGAAACCTGGAAACACACCAATATGAGTCATCGGTATAGGTATACCTAAGCGTCGGTCGTTGAATAAACCGAATATCAACCCCCCGATGTTTAATGGGCTCGCGTTTTGGATTTGGCATTATTCAGTTTTCAGTCATCTGGAGTTGTTCACAGTCAAAGGGCTCGATACAAGGGTATAAATGACTTACCTGAGCCGTACGAGAGACAAAATGCTATCCCGAGTCAGCGGGAGGTGTAAGCTTGAGCAAACGTTCGAGGAAGGAAGGGTGAAGAAATCGGTTCAAAATCGGTTTTATTTCTCTACACTGCCATGCGAAGTCCTCAAGCCGTCCCAGATTCCGGGGCGACATTTTCGCAACGGCTTAAATACGCGCTAAAAATTCGTGAATAAAGTTTCGAAACTTGTTTGACTGTTATACAACCGTTTTAATTAAATAAAGTAAAGGCGTTTATATCGATCAATTGTTTATTCGATCAGCGAGAATATGAAGTAAAATTTTCTACGTGGAAACGCAGCTTATAGATATTTTACGCTGGTTCAATCCACTTATGCCAATTGCCGAATAAGCGCGATAGCTGGCTTCAAACTTTGCACAAGCCGTAAAGCGGCTCGTGAAAAAGCGACACCGCGAATACGAGACTTGTGTGAAACCGAATGTCGGAATTTATCGCGAACGAAAAAAACTGAGGCCGATTATCTCGTTCTTCGTCAAGGTATACGAATTTTATGTAATAATTGTGATAGCATTTCATTTAAAAAAAAAGGCTGAAACCGTCGTAAGCGCTGTGTTCAAAAATTCGACTTTCAAAAATTTTGTTTTCTTAGTTGTAGCCGGTGATCTGGTCCGACATTCAACGAAGAGACTCACTTCATTCCTTTCAACAAGTAAAATCCTTTCTGGTCTCAATCACAGCTAAGGATTATGGATTGACCAAAAAGCCGTCATGACTCCAATTTCCCAGAAGTGTGCAGCGGTGGCCTTTATTTGACAACCTTACAGCAATATTTGACTGGAATTTAGTGCCCTCGCAGCTAATTATTTCGATACTCCGCCAATTTGTCCTTCTTCAAATAGACGAGCCCGGGCAAAGTCCATAATCCAAATCCGACAATCAAGGATGCGGGTACAAGTCTCGAATGTCAACGGAAATGCGGTTATTAACCCGACAATATCGAGCGGCTTACAATTCCCCAACATGATTCTCGATTTTCCTGACCGGGGTAGGTGGTGAATTTTTAATTGCACTGGGCAGGAATCGCACTCAAGAAAGAGTCACCCCGGGGGTACGAGTCACGCTGCCAGACGTCGAGTTTACCTGACCCCCAATAAAGCGACGCCGATGAACTTCGGAACATTATTTGCGAACGGAGTCGACCACACAAGTTCCAGGAACAATGTCAAAGCGAGAATAATCGGAAGACCCAAATAAGTTCCGGCAATGTATTGACTCGACGAGTCATACTTGGAATTCATGTAAACCATTTTACCACTATATCCAAGAGTGTACGATCATACTTCACTCGGTCTGACTAAGCTGCAGCATAGCCAGTGAATATCCATCACGATATTCCTCAACTTTTCCAGGTTTTCCAGACAAAAATCTCATCATTTTCCTTGAAACATTTGAATATGTTCGTCAAAACATATACATATTTTCCATACAATTTCTTCTTTTTTTTTTAAACGAAAGTACGAACTGTAACTCAGTTACACTATCACAGCTAGCCGATGCGCAGTCGTTTGTAATGTAATATTCAGGAATAATCAAAGTTTGAAGCGAACCTTGCGGTGATGGTAAGAAAATTGGTATCCGATCTGATTTATCTAAAGCTTAAAAAAACTTTGGGACGTATTTGTATGAAAAAAGTATATAGTAAACGGTTCCCTGACTATGCGGGAATTGCAGAATTCCATGACATTTCCAGGTTTTCCAGGTTTTCCAGAATTCCCTGACCAGTGGTCACCACGACGTTGACGTGCATGTTTCACATTTTTCAATCGAAATGATGATTGATTTGAAGTAGTACCAATTTCAATCACTTGTAGACGGCAAGCTTCCTCGATTGAGAAGTAGCTTCAAAAATGCTTGTGTACCCGATTCCTTCGCATTAAATTAATCTAGATTCATACGAATCTGCCAACAATACCTTCACGGAAAAAACCCTCAACTTGGGTGTCAATTCGTACCCCTAATTTATAGGTATTGCTGAATTCCCATAAGTAAAGAATTGAGGGTACGAATTCATGTTGTTGAGTTATAGTTTTGATCCAGCCATGTTTTCCAAAAACTATTTTGGAGTGACGCTGCTACACTTGTTCGGTGGCAATCAATAACAATAGCATAACGTATTGAAAAAAAAATCTTGAATTATGTAGCCCAGTAAATTTACACAACATTTATATGCCCTAGAGTAGTACATCACATGTTCGGACGTAATTTAAAAACTACATAAATTGTCGCTTTGAATAAATGTGGTCTCACGACTTTACAAACGCATGGATTATTCGGATCAATTAATATTTATTAAATCCGATAACATTTTTTTCTCAGTATACCTTTTTTCAAGAGTATTATTCATTTTCAATTCGTCCGTATTTCGAAAAACGAATAGAAGAACATTTTTCGGAATCAGAAGCGTGTAAATAGAAATAAAAATAATTCGCGATTGGACGATTGCTCGAAATGATCGTTTGCCGACAAAGAATGTGGAAAATCTCTTCAACGTGTTCAAAATCGGCATTTTTTTAGCTTCGTACAACGATACATAAACGAGTATAATCGTTGTAGAAAAACAAATCCAAGAAAAATGATAAACTTGTTTTAAACTTGGGACAATCGTGTGAAAGAAAATGCTCCAGTCAATAATTAGAAGCCTGAACAATAACAAACACAATAAGTTAAATGAATAAAAAAGCATCACCGCTCAATACGTACGAGAACGGGATTCGTCGGAATTCATTTCCGATAGACTTGAGAAATATTTTCGTCCGACAACCATGATAAGAATGGCACAAAATCTCTTCTTTTCCCTGGATAGAAGATGTACGCAAATTATTCGGTTGAAGGATAAAAATGGTGAAGCTTCACAGCATAGAATTTTCTAAACCGCGAAAATCTATTTCATAGAATTTAAAAATGTAGAAATGCCAAAATATAAAGTCCTCGGAATGATTAAGACCGGAACATACAATCGTCATGATTCAAATCCATATCTTGTGCTTCGCCTTATTCCACACTTCGACTTTTTACATTATTTAAATGTAAGAGTTACGCTTTCACGTTTTTGGATATTTGATATTGCGACCCTTCAATTTTTCGATATTTCTAATTTTTTACCCAGATCGAAAAATGTTAAAATCGAATACCGCACCGCCCCTCTCCCGACATTTTCGAAAAGTCTGCTGCAAGGCAAGTGCAGCAGAGGTTCGGGCGGACCGTCGAATCACAAACACCCTTCGGCCGGCCAGGTAGTCCCTTTGCTCATCAAGGCGGCACCTGATTGGCCAGCCTGAAACTGGCGGTGATAACGGTATTTCTAGCGTAGAGTATAAATATCGCACGTCTTGACCCGATGAGCATTATTCCTCAGTCAATCGCAGAGGTAGTAACACCTGTAGAGTCTGAGCTAGTCCTTGACGTTGCAAGGTATCCCGAGTTGAAGTTTCGAACAGAATCTGTTCAAGTCCAGTTGGATTTAAAGTTTGATTTGTCTAGTTGTTGAGTAGGAAAAAAAAATCGACTACGATGGCTTCGATGTCTGTTCCCTGCTGTTTCAGCAACACAACTTGCCAAAACGACGAAGAAGACGTAAGTTGAAAAGTTTTGAACTTTTTTTATTTATTCTTTTGCTAATTTGACACAGACGTTGATGTTCCAACGATACTAATAGACGTAATGGTTATTTTGAGAACTTTCGAGTGTTCGTCTTTTTCCGAATAAATGACACGATTATAACCATGTTTCTTTCCTACTTTTTTCAGAAGCCACGTCGACCTAGCGAAATCGAAATGAGGGCGAAGAAATCATTCGAGCGGCTGACGATGCCCGATTGCTTTAAGAATAGGCGTAGAGGTAGGATGACTGCCCCACGACCGACCCTGAGCCGCCCATCCACTAGGAAGAGCTTTCAATCGACTAAGGCACATTTGATCGAACTCGGCAAAAAGTACATGGCGGCAATGGAAGGTAAGAATCGATGTGTCATTACAAAAAAGCGGTGTAAACGAACCAAGTTAAACGACAGTTAGATACGCGGTTCAAATCTTTAATTGAATGCTCCATACTCATCGTCTCAAGGATCTATGTTCCGGGTATTGAAATATTTGCAACGAACGTACCTTTGTATGAAAAATAAAGGTAAAAGAAAAATTAGAAATTTTAACCTCATGATTTTCGAAAAACTTGATTCTCAAATTCGGGAAATAAATTGGATTTAACGTCTCGTTTCTTTAGAAAAATCAATTTCTTGGCGGCTGACAAACGGTGTCTTATTTAAAATTGTATCATGTTGTTTTTACAGCCGGTACGACGTCGATTTTGACAAGGACCGCACAATGGTCTCCACGTCCGGAATTAGACATGCGTGGGGAGATCATGAAACTGTCAGCGGCTTACTCGAAGATGCACGTGAGTAAGACATTGCCGAAAATGTCAGGGTCACCGAAGGTAGAGAACTTGAACCTGGTCCTTCCGCCTGTTCCTACGGAGAAACTAGACAACCTGGAGGAAGACGAGATGGTCGTTAGCACCGACAGCGTAATTCGCGTCGAGGAATTCGCTCCGGCGAAGAAGTCGAGTTCGGAAGACCAGGTACCGCCCGAGGATAACATGGACTGTAACTAAGTCTCGTCGTCGGAAATTTCGAGCCTCGAAAACATTAAGCAAATACTACCATTCGCCACATCGACTCCGAAAAAATTTAATTGCCCGGTGAAAACGCAGGGCGAAAGGTGGCTGAGTGATATTGAGGAGATCCTGACCGATACCGAAATGAAATCCGAAGAGACAGAAAAGAGGGACAATTTTCGCGAAGACGAATTGGACGCGGAGGACCACAACCGCTTCTTCGTGTAGTCAAGGAAGTCGACTGTGATGGAAAAGATTATACAAAGACACAAGCAACGATCGCCGACCAGAAGTTTCGTAGAAGAAATAATCGAGGAACTGAACGCGAAATGTCGTGATCCGGAGAAGGCAATGTCAAGCTACTCATCTTCGACTTCTGCGAACTTTGTGAAGAAGCTGGTGGAGGCACTGGAATGCAAGGAGGACGACGAAATAGAGAATCGGCCCATCTCGATCCCCGCCAAGAGTTCGGGCAGCAGTTTCTGTTCAAAGGCTCTGTGTTCGAGCAAACCACGTCCCTCTTGTAGCTTCCACAAGGCGTCGGGTTCGAGAACCAAACGTTAATCCTACAGCTACGTAGTGCAAGGGAGGGACAGAAACGGAGAGACAACGTTTACGACCTGCACCGTGGAAGACGGTGCGATCTGGATATCGGTACCAAAAGACAAGAAGAAGAATGGTCAAAAGCGAGGCGGAAGTTGCATCCGTTCGCCGCAGGCTGACGGGCAAGACGGCTGGGGAAGGACCTTCGATCGAAACAGGAAAGCCAGTCCCAAGAAGGTCAGGTTCCACGACCCACTGGTGGTCGATTCAGGATTCTGTGAAGGTTCGCGAGCCGTTCCCTGTGTGAGTTCATTACTGAACGGGTTATCCTTGTATAAAAAGGATACCACGTGCACCGAAAACGAGACTGACAACATATCAGGAAACGGAGGAAATTTGAATGTCGCACCGGACACATCCGATCGCCACATGCAGCGCACGACACTTGTGTAAGTTTTTGACGTTACTTAAGCGTCTCTTTCAAAGGAGCTTATCTCATCTTACGACAAATGGTACGCCAGTTATTGACTAAGACTTATGCTTGTATCGATATCTTAATTCTTAAGCATTTTCCAGTTTCTCCATTTTTGTAAATTTCTTAATCCTTTGACATATTTCAAAGTTTTTTTATTTTTCTCTGACGGCAACTAGCAATTCTTTCGATTGACAATAAATTTTGAAGGCCGTCAAAGTAACGTGAACGATTTGATAATAATACTAGCGATATAGTAGAATAGAAAAAAAAAAAATTTCTTCCAAGTATTTCTGTTACAAGAATAGGTGTAACATATAGGTTTAAAAAATGTAATGTTATATTTCTATGAAATTTATCACGCATTCATTAGAATGTGATGATAATTTTGAACCGATTATAACGTAATTCATATAATGATGTATGTATGTAATGATAAGAACTCGCATATTTAATTTGTAACGCTCTGTTGTCATTGTAAATGATTGAATTGACAAATAAATGTCTAATACTAAAATCTGTATTTCTGATACTATTATTTCACTTTATTAATCGTTTTAAAAACAGCCAGATTAGAAATTGCAAATCAGGATATTTTCGTTGATTTTATAAAATTGTCCTTGCAGACTAAATCTATAATCTAAATCAAAATGCAAGTGAATTTCTCACTTGAAATATTTGAAAAAAACTCTTCCCCGAATATTATATCAGTAATTATACTGAACAAGCATGCAATAACGTATTCTCTTTCACTTTGTTGTCAGTGAACTTCGGGTCGAGATTAAAATATTCGATTTTAGAAATATTACATTTTCTTATAAAAAAAAAACCTCAAATAGAGAACTCGGTTACCGAGTCTTATAACTAACAATAAAGATCATACAAGTGTAAGTATAACTCACAGTAGATTTATTCGACACATTAAGTTCACCTAAATATTTTTCGCGCTCACTTACTGCTGCAGACTCAAATTAAAACTGTATTGGCAATTATTTAAAACCGCAGTAGTGTAAATTGTATTTTATCGACGATCTAAAATATGAACTCGGCATCTTTCCATGAAATTTTAGCGACGTATACATGATACCTTGAAATTGTACAATCGTAGAAATCAATTGCCCGTATTTTGTAACAAATTCGGAACGCACTGCAGCCATTGATAATATATACATTGTGACGTCGATTTTTCTGCACCTCGGTTACTCGGAGCAAATAACCGGGAACTTACCGCGTGCACAATAATTTGGCGTCCGGCGAGGTATCCTTGATCTGAAACAATGTCGCGAAGTTTGTTGGGCGCCTGGCGTGATTAACACGCCTCGAAATCGGTAATGCGAGATACCGCGACCATATACTCGATAGCTCAGTACCGCGCAGAGGGGACGGGTAAATTTTGGGTAGAGAGAGATGTAACACAAGTCAGCCAACGCGTGGTTTGGATAATTCACTATAAAATTCCAATAATATATTTCTCGTTGGCGATGGTACAAAAAAAAATTAAAAATAAAAATAATCATACGACTGCGCAAGTCGTCCTTCGCGATTCCAAATACAACGGGTTAAATTTAATTCAAAAGAAATAAGAAAGGGAGAAACAAACAAAATAAAAAAAAATTAAAAAAAGAAAAAAAAAATATGAATAAATCTAGGAGACCTCTACGGCCTTCTTGCGCTAGTCGCCGTCTTAACAATACCTTAACTTGCAAAAACCAAAAACAAAATCGGACTCGACGCGCTGCCCGCGATCGGCCTCAACTACGACGCTAATCGTCACTTAATTATAAACTGCTAAACAAAAATGTAATCTAGATCGTACTCGACGCGCTAATCGCAGTTCTGATTGAATCTAGCTGGTATCTTATTTCTACGGGCGCTAGTCGCCACTTTGCTGATGCACAATAATTCATAAACTAAATCAAAAAGGACGTGCCTCGACGCGCTAATCGCGACCAAATTAATCGCTCTAGAAAGCTTTTCTAATCGCGCGAGTGTATAGCGTATTATGACGCATCCGAGCTCAAGTCGGAAGTCTCTATTCCCTCGAAGTTCACCACCCTTTTTACGTACGCAGACTCGACGAGACCCTGTGCAGCGGAATTTGGCCACACTCAATTTCACTCCGAAATTGTTCCCCACGCGAAACCGTGACTCTACGCGTTATCGCGAAAACTCAGGCTACGGTCATCCTCAAGGAGATCGGCAAACAGATTTCGAGCGCTACTCTAACTCTAGGATTGCGTGGGCCGACCGTTTATCGGTGTGCCAATTTAACTGGCGCTCGAAATATGCCCGCAAAGAATTATAAGCGCTTACCGCTCCTCAGCCACACCAAAAATCCTCCTACGTCTGTCTCCGCCATAACAATCACACAATCAAAATCGAACTATCTCGAACGGTCGCCAGGACTCAAGTGCCGGGTCCTGCAAATCGGAGCCGCAATTCGAACATGCCCCGAACATAGGTGCCATCCATAGTCAAAATTTTCCCGCTCGCATTGGGGTTCTCGTTACGCAATTCTTACAATCTAGCGTATCGCTAGCGCTGAATTCCGCTGTCGCGGGGTGTTGATTGGCTGTCCCGTCTCGTGTACCCCGTAGCTTGGCAGTGGCGTGGTGATGACTTCGCGCGGGTACCTGTCGTCAGTTGGGGACGGAGGGGAGTGGGCTACGGCTCGCCGGCCACCAACGGGAATCTCGTCCGCCTTGGATTCCCTCGCGGCAGAGCTCTCCGTTGACGCTCTCTCCGTAGCCTCGTGCGAGGCCCTCCTTTCGTCGCGATCCGCCACGATCGCCATCCAGTAACCTCGTGCGGATTTGCTGCCGATCCCCTGTACGAAGCCGCATTTACTCGCCACCCAAAAAAAAAATAAACAAAAATCCTGAAAAGTCTTATTCGCTAAACCAGCGATGGTCCCCTCTTAGAGTCTCGGATGCGTGACTATTGTCCTGGCGCTCTTTTTCGAAATGAGCCGCGGTCTACTTCGCGTGCTTCCTAAGTCTGTGGTCCGTCTAGAGTTCGGGGAGCCGTGTGGAACGCGCAGTAAAACTGCCACGTTACAACATATACCAATCTTCTAATTGCCATTTCGCGCATCAATATACGCAGATATTTATTTTCATCGCGCGATTCGATATCTCCAGCCTAATAAAATAAAGCCGTGTAACGGAACGTAGACCAGATGCTACATCCAAGCCTCGGACAACGTCACAGAACCCTAGACGTAGTTAATTTTTCAGCGGGGTGATATTACACCCCATTTCGCATTGACCGTGCAAAGACAACAGCGGACGTTCAATACATCCCACGTTGTGTGTTTTACCACTGTGAAAAAACACGCGAAATAACTCCCGAGCAAACAAATCCACGCACTGACTCGGAGACGAATCCGACGATTGATTCAGATATCGATAACAAATAAGTCCCCAAAAAATAAACTCGCAAAATCAAACGATAGACAGACAAACAAAGCCGATAAAATAACGAATTAAATCAAAAAACAAGAATGAAATGAAAACTATTGAAACATTATTTACTAACATTAGACTGCTTTTGAGATCACTTCCGATTGAAACTGGATCGATAAATGGTAAGAGAAATCCAGACCGAGAAATGATTATCTTCAACACATCATTTACCATTTGATTGTAGACCAAAATTTTCTCATCACTAGATAATATTTTATCCAACTATTCTATCGTTAAAGTCATCCAAATTAACCGATTGTTTGATGCTGATTTCCAAGTTTGTCAGGCGCCAAAACTTCCGGAATTAGTCGAATCGCACGGTTCGGAAAAAAATGCCGTTCAAACCTGTTTACGTCGACTCCTATAAAATTTTTGAAACTCCAAATTAGGAGCTCGTAGCGTAATTCGGAATAAATCTATTTAGACTGAAGAATGAAAATTCAGTTTTCTGAGCTTTTCCTCTCGCTTCAACTTTGAAGTGATCAGGTTCCGGATTTGTTCAGTTGAGTAGTCTTTGAGTAATTCATGTAACACGTTCTTTTTTATAAGTCATAAATGATTAAATTCTGAATATAATCGGTCCAGTAAAATATTTTTTCCGATAAAGTATTTTCAGTTCAAAATAGACTTCAGCGGGAAATTTTATTCAACCTTATTGTACAGGTCGGTTCAATAACTGTTTGTTCCAATATTTTTTTGAGTGAATGTATATGCGGTATTCCAGTTCAACCGAGACAACAACAAAGTACCTACATCCCGCCCTAACTGAATTTCGTTTGAAACCGTATTTCTGAAATGTTTTTTCTTACTTGCCAAACCTAAAAAGTTCTCTTTTCACTTCCAAACCGTCGAATAATTATCGCCAAAGTCGAAATTTCACGAAAAATAATAATAATAATAATGATAATAATGATAATGATAATAATAATGATGATGATGATGATGATGATGATGATGATGATAATAATAATAATAGTAATAATAATAATAATAATAATAATAATAATAATAATAATAATAATAATAATAATAGTAATAATAATAATAATAATAATGAACAAAACAGTAAATACGAAAAGCCCGAGTTGAGCTTTGGTAAAAAATGCAAAAAAGAAGTTTAAAACAGCCCAAGTGGTCTTTGAATTTTTGCAATCTCAGATTCGCAAGGGGTAGAGGAAGAATTTGAAAAAATTAGGTCTTTTGTTAACACGAGGAGTCAGGTTTTCCACCATGGAAATCTATAATCAGCGACAGTCAGGGAAACAGTTGTCTCAGTTGAGCTGGAATATTCCATATTATTCGAAAATCGATTTGTTTCTAAATTTCGTGCATTGATGCCCATTCCGACGATTCAAAACGACTCGCCTCGTCTGATGTACAGGTTATATGTATAGGCAAAAGCAGACGACATCGGTGGCCTTGAGACGGTTACTATCCACAGCGGGAGGTGCGCACAAAAATTCCAGCCACACGATAGTCTCGGTCTAGATACATAGTAGAACCAAGTTTCGCAGTAGGGGGTATCAATGCTTGGGCAGCCAAGTGTACGGCTTGCTCTTCTTAGCGGTTTTCACACCATCGCCGCGTCAACATTGTCAGACATATTCTCACATTCCCTACAGACTTCTTTTGGCAGCCTTATCCAGACGAGCATTTTTTTTCAATTTTTTTTAATTTCAATTTAATTTAAAAAAAAATTAATTCGTCTTGACAAACAGCTGGAACTGAACTATCAAAATAATTCATCCTAGATTCGAAAGCTCATTCTTACGAAACTTTAGCTAACCGAACATATGACACGGTGATTTTTCGACGCGATAGTGAACTTCTAAGCAGAAACGTAAGTGAGATATTCGTTACGCATGGACTTCACCGTCATTCGGCTTCTTAACCTTATTCCCTATAGAACGATCACCCTCGTTCCCGGTTTTGGACTTTGAGTCAAAGTGCCTCTCTTACTTTGAATACCCAATTCAGTATAGCGATCGCGTGAACAGAAATTACGGGACACTTTTTTTTCAGGCGGAATTTCATTGGCACCTGGTAGCCCTTTCAACATTCCACTCTTACGACGCAAAAGTATCCGCATATGGCATGGATTTTCAATGCATACCACTAAAGCATTTTTACATGTAGTTGTGTAGCAGGATTTCCCTGAATTTGGTCAACTTTTTGCTTTTGGTAATCGCTGAGACGTATTTTAAAGGGAAACAAGACCATGCAGTGGCGAATAATTCATGTTTTGATTTGGAGGTGGGTTCGAAACAATTGGATTTCACGCGCGATAAGCGGCTCTGAAGAACTTGACTCATTCTTTTCACCGAGTATATGTATATAGGCATCGTGCAAGGCTCGGAGCAACGAATAAAACAATTTAGGGCAAACCGGGAGCTCAACGAGAGTTTTAGTACTTTTTCTCAGAAATGAAGGCATCAAGCATTCTCTGGTAGAAACCCGAACGCGCGATTTCACTAAAACGAGGGGTAGCCAGCCTGTAGGGCAAATCTTGACGCAGAGTGTGCTGGAAACTCAAAGAGCAGGATTCGAGCCAGTCTCCTTAGCGCCGTCGCATTGATTCTTCTCCCAGCCCTCCGTATCCTTGCCCAAGGACGTCGTAGATACCGCAAGAGGGAAGCAAATCTGCGTCATAGACGAAGCGTAGGTTGTCGGGTCGTGCGATACGCGAAACAAAACGGTCAATGGGAAGCCGAAGAAGGAAAAAACGGCTATATGACCGAACATTTCGTGCGGGTGCAATACGCGAAATTCCCATATCGGGTGTTCGTCCGATTGATTTGCCATGCAGAAAAAATTGGCTACCAGATTCTATAGGACGGGGATATTGAACTCGGACGGAAAGCTCAAACCGAAATGAAGCTTGAACAGAAGCATTCAAAGATGGGAGACGCCCAAGTGTGAAACATTTTTATCTGTGAATGTGGCTGAACCAACTTCAAATGCATATTTCTTGTACGAGGATCTTGTTATCCAAATTTCAAGCACTTTAAAACCAGTAACTGCGTAGATGCAACAAATAATGTTACTAAAAATGGGATAATTGAAAATCCTCGATGTAGGTTACAAACAATTTTGAGGGATCATGTTGAAACTGCAGAATACTTTTTCTCGCGCAAAAGTGCGTTACTTTATTAATGCAAGTCAGTTCAAATGTGATTATGAATGAATGTAATTTCTCAATTTTCGGTTCCTGGTATTCTCAAACGAAAGAATATCACCTGTGCAACAAAGTGTGTTATCACGGCAAAAATGGGTCGTTACAGAAGTCCCGCAAGATAAATCATGAGTACAAAATGAAAACTGAAACGGAACGCAATGAAATGAGAAATTAATATTTACCGATATTTTCCAATTACTCCATCGTTTTGTCGTAATTCAGCGCCCATGATTATCGTGGCATTTAGAAGGCGTGCGGAACGCCTGCTTAGTCCGCAAAGGTCGTAAGTTTCCGAATCAGCTCCGCGAGCTTACCGGAATCCCGTTTATAATGAATCTTTTTCCTGAAGTACGAAAAATTACTCACTAGCAGCGCTATTGGTTCGGTAGGGACAAACACTGTCTAACCCCCATATAAACACACAGTAAAGTGCACTAAAAAAAAATGTTTCTAACAGAAGACGACGTTCCTGGAGCAAAACTAAAATTTGCAACCGTAAAAGACAACAATTTAATAACACTAAAACGTTGGCTTGCGTGCCGTAATTTAAAAGTTACCGGAAAAAAAAACGAATTAATTGACAGGTTTGTATACCGACTCTAGTGAAAAAATAACGGGAGATTCAAACCGTAATAAGAGAAATTGAAACTGATAATAAATTTCAGATTTATTTCAGAGTGAAATATGAATCAAATATAGATGGTAATGAAAAAACATTAAATAAATGAATATGATTTAGTAACAGATAGAGATTATATGTCATTCTAGTCAATGGTAATTAATAATGAAAAAATTAACTATTCATTTTTTATTCATTTAATTTTTTTTTCTAATAATTTCGAAAACATATATAAATGATGACTCTCAGTGATGAGTTCATCAGTTAGTTAGAATTTAATAATTTAATAATCTTTTGTTGGTACGCATTAGGGTCAACGATTGTATAAATAACGGAAGAGAAGGAGTTATTTTTGAAGGTGTCGACAAAGGAATATGGTTAGTGAAGAAGAAACAACGCTTGCAAGCATCTTTAATAGTCTCATTGGCATCTACATCTGGATCAACAGTGACATCAGATTCTTCTACAACATTACCCATCCATACTACTTTCTATCCTAATGATAATTGGCAAACATTTCCATCTAAACAGGTTCCTCGTTCATTTTGTTACGGTATTATACATGAGTACATTACACAAGGTAAAAATTCACAGGAAAGCGATGACGATGATCAAGAAATGGACGACGATTCAATTCCTGTCTCTGGTAATTCTAAAGCCATTCAAAGAGGTAGATTGTACTGTATTAGTGATCGTATAAAAGATTTACAAGATAATAGTTGTAACAATATTTATTATCAAAGGGCAAAAATCCAATCATCCTTTAAAACTACGATTTACGATGTGGTAATAGGTCTTGATGACGATGGAAACGTAATAAATGCTGCATGTCAATGTCCAGCGTCTGAATCTTTTAATTGCTCACATATTGTAGTATTACTTTTTAAACTAGAAGAATATACGCTTCAACATGGTTTTGAACCGCTAACTTGTACTTCTAAAATAAAAGAATGCAATCAAGGTTGCAAAACTGGAAACGATCCATCAAGTATCATCACTGCTGAGTATAAAAAAGTTGAATCAACGAAAAATTCAAGTGAAAAGCCTACAAAAAAAAATTGTAATGAAGCTGATACAAAAAAAGTAATTGATTTTAGTGCGCAGTCGAACCTAAGCAGTTCTGTGAGTGCTGATATAATGACGACTGATTTTATTCAACGCTTACAACACAAAAATGAAAAATCAATGTGGATCGACTTACTGCAAATACACTATGATGATTATGATTTGGACTGTGATCAAAAGTTAATGTTAAAGTTAAAAATTGCAGAGTTTCAAACTAATTTAAGCTCATCAACGCTTGGTCCATTTGAGCTTCAGGTAGAACAAAATAGTCCGGCATGGCTCAATGCACGAAGATACCGAATTACTGCATCAGATTGTAAGTCATTTTATACAAGCAAAGATTCAACAAATTTAATAAATACAAAGTTATGGCAAGAAACAAAAGATATTAGTCACTTACCTGCGATTGCTTACGGTCGAGAAAATGAATCAACTGCAATCCAAGATTACCTTACGTCTATTAATAGGACTCAGATTAAAAAACCAGGATTGATTGTTAATAATCGGTTCCCAGGACTTGGTTGCAGCCCAGATGGCTTAATTGTGGAAAACAATGAACTACTCTACTGTATTGAAGTAAAGTGTCCTTACAAATTAAAAAATTGCTCACCTCTTAATTTAGCTGAAATCAAAGATCAAAGTAATCTGTGCTATACGGTTAAAAATGATCAAATTACTTTGAAAAGAAATCATGCTTATTACTACCAAATTCAGCTGACATTAGCTATTTTGGAATTACAATATTGTGACTTTATTGTGTGGTCGCCTAAGAATGGTTTTGTAGTCGAGAAGATTTCTCGAGATGAAAATTTTATAAACGCTCTAACAACTAAATTATGCAAAGTCCATAATGTCTTAGCTATGGAATTTTTTGAGATGAGACAACCACGAAAGTTACCACTACTTGTGATGGACATATGAGTGCAATAAAAACTACAGTTAACTTATTTTTAATAATGGCATGAGATATGTGTATGTTATTACTATAAATGTTTTATGATTGTTTTTTGTTAAAAAATATTTTAAATCTTATGACTAATAATACTCTACTTACTGAACTAATCAGATACAACAAAATGGTAATAGTGTTATAATTATTTTCATAAATTTTATTGAAATATTTAAGTAACAAGTGGCTCTTGAAAATTTACTAACATTGCAATTACAAACACAATTTGTGATACAATAGGCAATAAAGTTTTGGGTATAATTCTTTGCATTATTCTAAACTGTTACATTCGACCAATGAATCGTTCCACGTGTATTCGAGCCGAAGCAATTTCTCTTGCTCTTTTAACTTCATTTTTTGTAAATTTTTTTCTTGATTTCAGAAACGATGGCATTAATACTGTGCATTTATACTTATTACATAAATCTTCCATGTTAAAACCACGATCTGCTAATATTAAGTCACCTTTCTCCAAATATTTAAGAAATCCACTTTTCTCGGTGATACTTCCATCAGTTATGCGTCCTTCGAAACCTTCTGAAAGAAAGCAACACCCTCCAGTAGGTATAATTCCAATCAAAAACTTCACTGTGTTATAAGATTTGTAACTCGAATACGTATTTCCTTGTTGACTAAAATTTTTTGGATTTTCCATGTTCCATTCAAAACAATCAATTATTACTCGTACATTTTTAAATTTCTTAAAGGCTTGAGGTAAGTTTTTATTGACATCTTTAGCTGATGGAAAATTATTTAGTTGTTTAAATTTACAATACATTAGTTGTATCCAGGTTGTTGTTAGTTTAAAAATATATCCCATACTGACACCAAACCGGCAACTCAAATCATACAATAAAAAACCACATCGTAATCTCACAAGAGTTAAAAATAATTGATTTTTTAACGATAATGCTTTAAATTGTTTTATCGTTATGCGTTTATTAGTATCAGATCGTGAATGCCAGATCATCAGTGATGATTCAGTTGGCGGACCTAAGAAATTCCACAGAATATCAAAATCTTCTGGCATTAAGCCTGTATAAAACTTAAACCTTTTACGATCATTCATGCATGATTCATAATTAACAGTAGATGTACTTAACTTTTTCGTAAGTTTTTGAATCTCGTTTTGTAATTTTATTACAAAAATACTTTCAACTTCCATACAAGTTTGACTTTCTGCATGAGCTACAGATTCATTGATGTGCTCTTCGTTACTTAGTGATAATTCAATAATTCAATTTAGTGAATTGAGGAGTTGAATAGTTATCTAATGGAATATCTTGAGTATCGTTTTGCTGAATTGGATTTGAAAACTCTGAGTTAACATCTTTCCCTTTTTTCGATTTTTGGAGCGGACTGCACAAAGAGTCGATCGTTGATGTTGAAGGACGTTTGCTTCGTGCTTTTGGGATCTATAAAAATTATAAGTTTATGACTAAGAAAAATTTTTTAAACAGGTAATAAAATTATTTATTTACCCATAACTTTAGTAATAAATTTGTCAATTAGTTATGACTTTGACGCTAGCAGACATTAATTAATTTTCTCCAGTAGCAAATCAGTCTATAAAATGGCTAAAACTTTAAAATAAAAAAATTCACATGTAGAAAATTACTAGATCAGTATGTGTACTTTTTATAAATAGTATTTTTCAGCTTTTTTTTACTCAAGTTAAATTTTTTCACGTCTACTACGTCTATAATAATTAATATTTCAATACCAATTTTTTTTAATCCAATCGCTAACATAATTAGTTTAAAAAAAATGTATTATTACTTACTTTACTAATCGTTACAGAAACAGGATCTGGATTTTCCTCAGTAGGACCTTTTCCGCCAATGAAATGTTTAGAGCACACATATGAATATTTATTTATTTTTTCTACTGTTAAATCCACTCTCCTTGATGCATGTATCCATTTATTACATCTAACCCCATCAATATGAGATTTTATGAATGGTATAAAAAACACGTTTTCCTCCGGATAGCGGTTATCCGACGAACACTTCGCAAAACTGCAACGCTTTGTTGGCATTGTAATTGTTAAAAAAAAATGTTTGTGTTCGATTTATGATTTTAAGGGCGTTGCCTATGCCTCGAAGAGCGCGCGCAAACAGAGACTCACGATTTTCCTTCTCATTTCCTCATTTTTGAAGATAATTAGGTTCTTAGGGGGTCATTTTGAAGGTAAAGGATAGATCTGTGTCGCCTTTTTTGCCGAATTTTCGATTTCGCTTTCAGATTTGCGTAAAACGTACTTGAAAGTACGTTATGTTTGAAGTGAAACACAGCGGACAGTGAATTTTTTTTCGCAATTCGGCGAAAAAGGCGACACAGATCTATTCTTTATCTTCAAAATGACTCCCTAAGAACCTAAGTATCTTCAAAAATGAGGAAATGAGAAGGAAAATCACGAAGCATAAAACAACAAATTTTTCGCGCAAAAGGCGGGCGGCTGCTAGCGCCACGACTGCGTTGGCCGGCGACCATGCGAATTATAGGCGAGGAGAGTAGACTCAAACCCCCCCACTACAATTCCCCTCCTTCGAATCCTCGTCGCTCGGCACGTGGATAGTGTTCCGCGCTTTTATTTTTACTTGTGTTTTTCTACAGTGTTTTTGATTATTTCGAATCAGTATTTATTCCCGCGATGGCTAAGAAGAGAGGGAATGTGTCTTTGAAGAAGAAGAAATGACCCGGCATAAAGATTTTGGCTAAATTTTAGGAAAAAAGGAGGTAAATCGAATTATTTATATGATTGATGGTGCACCCTCTCTGACTTCGAGATTCAATTACTTGAGTACGAACAATCGCAGGGCTTTAATTTAAGAAGGTACTTTCAAGAGCCGATAGCGCTGTTCATAATAGCAGTATAAATTCATTCTCTAGTTTCTTTATACATACGAAAACATAAACTAGAATGCATTGTGACGTGTGGTACTAGCCCGGTTTGCATTAGTCGCTAAAATATGTCATTAATTTGTTACGTGTTCAGGTTAAATGATCGAAATCGATATTCGGCAATTAGCATGAGTGTTTACACTTTGTCGATCATAAGTAATATTCTTATCACTTATTGTCACTACCTAAGTATCCAAGGTAAAATTACAATGTACCTGACAGAATTTTCCATACAAAGTAAATACGGCGCGTACGTATTAGGCCACTAAAATACGCGCGTTTTGTTTTTAGAAATAAACTTGGCGTAATTCTGGGGTAATCATACATGCACACATTACTTACAAATCAGCCACCTACAAAACTGTCATCAAATCAGATACTACTGCCAAGTATAATTTATTTAGAAACTAATGATGATTTTGATATACTATAACTAATGATGACAAAAAAAAAAAAATTGAAATCAAAATTGAAATTCAAAAAAAAAAAAAAAAAAAATTTTGATAAAAAAAAAAATTGGAGTACGTGGTACTTGGCGGGCCCATGTTTATATTGCCATTACAACATTGATATAACTCGACTTGTATTTTCTTGTGTTTGTTTTAAAAAAGCCCGCCTTTTACCACTATCTCCAATTTTTTTTATTTCAATAAAAATTATTTTTTTTTTTTCAATTTCAATTTTGATTTCAATTTTTTTTTTTTCGTCATTATATTAGTTGTAGTATATCAAAATCATCATTAGCTTCTAAATAAATTATACTTGGCAGCAGTATCTGATTTTATGACAGTTTTGTAGGTGGCTGTTATGTGGGTGGCTGTCACATTAATATACTTGGCGAAAGGTTTTTGCACCAGAGGTGCTTTTTGGGGATATCAGTACTTTTTGTGGGATTTCGCTTGAACATTTAAAAATTTTGCTCGCTCGCTGCGCTCGCTCGATAGATTTTTGGGATACAGAATTAATATTTGAGACGAAAATAATCGGTGGAAAAGCCAAGTTAGAGCTTTCTCATAATTACATGTATCAGGTCCAAGGTCTTCTACACATTACGAATAGGAAGTGGTGCTATTTTATAGTTTGGACGCCAAAGGGATTGATTTTTGATAAAATAAAACGTGACGATAAATTCTGGACCGAAAAAATGGAGAATAAATGAGCAGATTTCTTTTACTTTTGTTTGTAACCCGAGATCGTAGATTCTAGACGCGCCCGACAACGCTCAATCCGCGAACCCCCTCAAATCATCGAAGCCCAGAAAAGGCCGCGCGTAAGAAACAGTAAATTCACGACCGACAGACGACAAAACACTGTAATATAAATATATGTACATATGTACATAAATATAATAGCTTTGTATATAGCTTACGTGCAATAATTCTGTGATTTATGTTTAGTTAGTTATATGTATTACTGTGCTAAAAATTTGCTAGTCATATCGTTATAATTATATATCCGATTATTCATTCCAGGAATACTTTCTGTAGTCGGACCAGACTGCGTGTATACCTATATATTATGTAAATATTCTGTAGCCTATTTTTTCATTACTATCTGTGACCTGCACTCGTGACGTACTACTTTCCATAGTTTGCGGTTTCTACAGAATTTATTTAGCCATATAATGTATACAATGCTCGATGCTTTGTTATATCAATTTTCTTTATCAAGATTACTGTCATGTTTCACTTATACTGTTTCAATTTAATTTCTATGAGATCCTTCTCATACAGATTTCGTGATTATGTTTATTAATTTTAAACGAGTTCAATTTTACTTGTACCATTTTATATTATTTTTCATCATTTTGTATTTGTTTGGTGCAAACCCGATCATGGTTGGGAGGTAGGGACGGGTTAGGCGGGTCTCTGTTTGATAGCGACCTCCACGTGGTGAGACCTGGGAGATTGATGATATTTTCGTTGTTATATCATGAATTTGCTCACAGCTATTCGTTGCAATTTTCAATTTAAAATGACCTGTGACGACGTCTGGCCGGTATTCGTAAATAGTTACGTATTATTTTCGAGACTGTATTAGGAACAGCTCTCAGCCGATCAAGCTATGCTTTGAGCTGCCTCAAGACAGTCCTGCAAATCGAACCTGACTATGAATACCGGCTATTAGACTATTACTAGTCACGTGATCGCATTGCGTAGAAATACCGACGCCGGTGAATATAATTTTCGTTGAAATATGAAGAATGTATATCTATATCAACATACGTATAAGGAATTCTACGTCACGTCAATCAAAAAATGACCTCGTATTTTTTCAATCTATTCATACTTTTTTTCACATGAAATAAAGGTAAAAAGAATCGACACGCATTTTGGTGTTCGTCCGAATTATGTTTGTTTTCGAAAGTTACAAGACAATCATTCAATTTTGATGCAAGAGGAGCTCGCATATATCCGGTTCTATTCGACGTAAAGACATCATTTACAGTGCATTCGGAAGGTGAACGAATAAGCTTTCATAAAAAAATGCAATGTTGAACATTATTGAAAATCCCAATTTTTATAAACAATTCAAATGTTTGACGATTTTTACCTCATTAATGACAAGTTTTCGAATTATAAAAAAAATAGTTTCGGGTTCCTTATTAAATTCTGTATTACTATTAAATTTTTCAAGTGGAATCTGAAAGGAGTCTACTTTTTTTTTCTATTATTCATCAGGTGCTGCGTCGTGCCGAGCGCGATACACTGGGCTGTTTAAAAGTATTTGAAACCGAATGCCCGTGAGGGGTGGAAGAGGCTAGCCGCGTCGCCCGCCCCACTCCGGCGACAGCTCGGTTGCTCCGTCTCACTTGTTTCTTTACCCTCTCTCTCGCCACGGTTAACGCGGGAAGCGGAGTAGCCCGCGCTTTCTAGCTAGGCAACGCCCTTAAATCATAAATTTATATCACGTAAATAACACTGCGTTAAATGTAAATATTTTATGTTTGTCTCTACTACTAGTGCTGCCTCTCGTGACACGTTTGCTGTACTATTCTCAGTAAAAAGGCTAATTCATACGGAATGTTTAGACATCGCTGTGGGTATACAAGTTCAATCACGAAGTGCTCGCGCTTGGTTAAAGCCTTCAACTTGAAGGGTTCCCCGACTTGCTCAAATTACGGGAATATACCAAGTCACAACGTTAATCCAGCCCACCCCGTATCCTTACTGGGGGGTGATGAATTTTCACGATCGATAAAATTCAACCCCAGAACTAATTAACTTCCGATTCTATCGCCATTTTTGCGAACTAGTCAGATTTCAACCTGCAGCCGACGCACTGCCGGGCGGATTGTTCATTTAACGATCATTATTCCCTGATTAGCGACCCCTAGCACTGAAATTCACGCCTCGATGATCAGCGGAGGAAAAATGTTTTTCAACTCCAGCATTCCAGGATTTGATATTTTTTTAAAGTCGCTCTGGGATCGAGAAAATTTCCGACTGTATAAACGGACCGGACAGTTTTGCGCAGACGATTAATTACAGATTACCCTTCTCCGACACTGCTGCAGAAACTGCGAACTGCAGACTCGTCGTTTTTGCGTGTCATATAATATTCCGTGGGCGGATATCAGAATTTGAACCCAGAATTTATCACGTAAGCCAAGTATTCGTACGGCTAGCATCTCGCGTGGATCGAAGAACGCGGATGTGACGAGTGCTGATGATTTCTTATTTCTATTATAAAGTTATTGTTTGTAGAAATTTATCAAGATGAAAGACGCAGGTATTTTTGTAACGGTATTGCTCGATGTCGAACAAGCGGTTTCTTATCGAGGCGTTGAATGAAATTTTTCACACTGTGCGCGAACCCTTATTGCCTTCTTGTTTCAGCATCCAGTAAACCATTAGCGAATTCCGATCTTCGAACATGTACAAGCGTGCAGCGCAGTCTACTCAATTCACACCATTTCACAAGGCTGCATCATCGAGGCACCGCTTCAATACCTGGACACCTGGTACGAAGGGTTAACTATGTCAGCAACCAAAGGAGCGACAAGTAGTTGGTGTCAATATTTTCATGTTGACAATAAATCTGGCAATGCTAAATGTAAATATTGCCCTAAAATTTTAAAAACGTGTGGTAATACAACCAATTCAAAGCAACACATGGAAAGGCAACACATGGAAAGGCAACACATGGAAAGGCAACACATGGAAAGGCAACACTCTGGTATCATAAGTAGTATTGAAAATAAAGAGGTAAGTACCTACTATTTTCTGCTTTGAACCATCCAAATGATGAATCAGGGCACTATTTAAGATGCCCGGGCAATATGAATACACATGTTTATATGAATAAACAATTGGCAGGAAGAATCAATTGCAGCTTTGTCTGCTAATTGTAAGCCATCGACATCTACATATTCTGAAGACTCTATGATTATGATGCCGACCACTTCCGCATCTCAAATTGAAGATCCAGTAGGGCCTTCGTCTCCTAATCGATATAAAATGGGCACAGAAGCATTATTCTCAAAACTATTAGAATTTGGATCAGAGGGTTCAAAAAAACAAACAGATCCAGACGCTACAGCGCTATTGACGTATTGCGATAATTGTTCCTTTCAGCGTGGTCGAAGGACGAGGGTTTGGAAGATGGATTGACTTGCTTGCACCATCAACAATTTAATTCATACCGAACAATTGTATTCATACCATGCATCAATTATACGACGGAGTCTCTTGGATGGATAGAGTCGATTATCATTTTCACACAGTATAGGTACTCATCAGTCTACGAAGATCACAGTCCCAAACTTACCCGCGGACCGGTGTGCGGAATGACCTTCCGCAGCTCGCCCGGCTCCGCCACTGGGTGCAGTGGCACATATACCTGGCCGGCGTCGCTGGAAATGCGAGAGACGCGCGCCCCTAGCGCGCGCGTGCGGTACTTGGACAGTGCTCGCGGTACCGCGCGGCGACAACATAGCGGCAGCGAAGGTCTGACCCTGAGACGTGAGGTGTTTCGGAGTGAGTTCCGAGTCGCTTCGATCTTTCTCTCGATAGTTCCGGTATAATCAAACGCAGCTCAGGCCAGAAATATACTGAGAGAATACGCCTCTTGGATAACTCTAGTGGCGCGGCTCGGTGGCAGATTCAAACTACACATGGACTTGCGAGTGCGGTCAGCTGTGCGATTTATGTATTAATTCAATTAAAACGCACTCTCCGAAATAAACAAAAAATCGGTGATACGAGGCACCATTGTGTTGTGGATTGCAAAAATACCCAATCGAAAAATCCAGAGTTAGCTTTTCATTCGTTTCCGAGACGAAATTGGGAAATCAACAAGAGAAATGAGTTGATCAAGGCTGTCAGAAGAATGTCAATAATATTATAACAATTTGATACAAGGAATTAACGTATTGAAAATATGCAAACGTCAGATTTTCTGTAATCTTTTATTTTTATAGTACACCAGTAGTCCGGTCAGATTAGACCAAAAAATAGGGGTGAGGTTACAAAAATTCACACTCGTCTGAAAATTGATAGGATTGTTCGAAACACTATTATACCTGAAATAGGAAAAGTCCTCATCGATCCGACGCCTGGAAAAGAATTTACTCGGGTTCAAAGGTCACAAAATCGGGTTTTTCGCGATTTTCAGCAAAAGCGTAAGTTTCATCATAAAATTAGCCCAGACAAAAATTGTAGATCAGATAATTATCTATAAAAAATGTCAAGATACTTGTTTCCTAAGAGCCACTGTTTTAGAGATGTAACGATTCAAAAAGTTGGGGGAGTTGCATCGTTATAATGTGTATAAGTACACCACGTATATACATCACTGAAACTGTAATGCAAGTAAAAATATCGTTCTATCGGTCAGTGTAACTTACACTTAAAATATTATAAATATGAGAATTTCGGGCAAAAAGAATCCCAGTCCCTCATTTTATACGCCAGTGTAACCTTGAGCAACATCTGTCTCCCATTCAACTTGTGAGGGATTTTTTATGGTCAACATCAGTTATGAAAATATTAGTGAGAGAACATTTTTATTTATTGGCGTTTTGACACAGAAACCGGCAAAATGGGTTCACAAGGTGACTAAAAAATAAGAAACAAGAAACCATTCAGACATCACTCACACCAAAAAACTTAAAATACGCCTATCAGCCTGTGTCTAAGTTAAATGAAATATGGGTACAGGAAAAGATACTGAAAGGCTAGAAAAAGGAAAGTAGAAAATGACGTTATGTGTGACTCGATACAATGTTAAAAACTTATCTTGTTGGTGGTCTAATGGCCTGAGTAACGAACTGTGACACAAGACGACTACTAATTCGTTACTATTGACGTTGGCTCTCGCTTCGATCCACGTGGCGACGATCGGAGAATGATAACGAATATTATGGTGTTCTGGTCAGATAACATTCCATCAGGATTCGACGTGTTCGCTGGACAGTGTGCTAGCAGTTACATTTATACGATTTGATTTGTCGAAGGAATTTGAATTAAAAAACAAAGAAAAATGAAGGCGGTTCACGAGGTATTAGGTGTGCGACTCATTGCCGTGGCGTCTTCTCGCAGAGTCTCTTTGCCGCGAACGGATATCCCGTGAGTTTGACTAGTATTGCTACATTTGTGAAGTATTAGTGACCAGGAGGTGGATTGAAGAATGAGGAAGGTTTAGTCGAAATCCGGTCAGGTAAATAGATATATTTAATTGTTGGGCAAACGAACATGTTTGCGTTTGCAACGTTTCAGCCGGGCCGTGCCGACCATCATCAGGCTTTACAAAAATTACAAAATGTTTCAGAAGACAATTCTGATTAGAACAGAAATTCTATTTTTTAAATGTTGTGACGTCTGTCCAATATAACTTTTGCTACAGTCTCTACATGGTATTTGATACACACAATTGATTCTATCTAAATTAGGAGTTACAGATCGTAAGTGAACAAAAAGAGGATATTTAGTAGTATTATTAATTCTAAACGTAATTTCGATGCCTTCAATTTTCAAAACTTTTTTAATTTGGCTAGATACATCTTCAATGTAGGGTATAGTGATGGTGTTCTTAAATTTGTCATAATCATTAGGTTGATTGTTAGAGTCTATATTTCAATCAATAGAATTGTACATTTTTTCAACTCTATACTTTTTAATATCATTGATGAAATGTAAAGGATAGCCATTTGAAATAAGAGTTGTTTCCACGAGTTTTAAGTTTTTTTTTTCTTCGAGAAATTGAGGGTTCGAAATTTTAAGACAACGATCGAACAAAGCTATGGCGACAGATTTTTTATGTTTCATAGAATGATTTGAACGATAATGAATGTATCTACCATATATCCATAAAAATCCACTTGAATCTTACTGTCAAATAACTTCCAAAGTAAATCAAACAAAAGAATTTTTAAAACATCATAATCACTTAATCGTCACTGATGCTGACAAAGGCAATATAACAGTTGTCATGGACAAGATGGATTTTAAACAAAAATGCCAACATATTCTTAATGATTCCAACACATACACTCTTATCTCTCGTGATCCCACCAATAAGATACAAAAACAAGTCAATGATATGATAAACCTGTGGCACCAGAAAAAATTTATAGATTTAAACTCGGTAAAAAATCTCAAAACCTACAACTCTCTGCCTCCTAAGACATATTTTCTACCAAAATTACACAATATCAATGTACCTCTCAGACCAATTGTATGCAAGATCAATTCACCTACGTACAAAATCTCCAGATTCTGCTCTAGTATACTCTCTAACATCACAGGTAAATCCAACTATTGTTATGAGCTGGGTCGGCTGAAGACCAAACCACTCGATACGTATAACGCTTAGTTGAGACTAAATTTTCCGGATATATTATTTGAATTTGTTGACACCGTTCCCCCCTTAATTAAACTGGCTTTGATGTAAAAATGGTCACTTACCTTTGTTGTTAGCAGTTGATTTTCGGGCTCTGTGGGGCGGCTCTGCGTGCTCGGCGAGGAGGTATACGGTATTAAATGACTGGTTTACACTCGATATGGGTTTAATTACAATTATACGTTTATTCGATAAAAATGAGGTTAGTTATGTACTATGGTAGAAAGGAAGTTTGTGTTTGAGTAAAATAACGCGGAGTTCGCTCAGCGCTCGATGTGATTGGATTTTGTAATAAAAAACTGAGAGAAAGACTTCTTCTTAAAAGCTGACTGACTACTTGATCGACTACTGTTTGACTACTCGTTGGCTACTCATTGACTACTCATTGACTACTCTCTTTTAAAAGATTCGGGTGGTCTTGTCTGAACTACTTCCTGATTGGTTACCAGTATCCTTAAGGGATGCTGGACCAATCAGGAGGGCCTGATAAAATTTTGAGTTTTTCTATTCGTCAAGACTACCCCCGCCCATCGGGTACGGTGTAGCAGGAGAATTTATCATTAACTATCCCGCCTTTACCACACGTGCGGGTAGGAATTTCCATTTTATGTTTGTATATAATAAAGATATCCTTATTTTAATGTTCGGGCCAATATTGCCCAAACAGACACTTGAGATAGACCCATACGGATCTATCCGTTGCACGTGTTCATTTCCAGAAGTTATAAAAAGGTGATAAAGAGAGCCGTATGCATGCAATGCATACGGAGACGCAAATATAAAAGTAAAAGATAAAAATATAAAATATAAATGTATTAAATTAAGAGGTAATAAAAAAGATAAAACTAGTGGGTAGGGGCAGAGGAGATCGAGGATGTAACACTACAATCAAATGGTAAATGATGTGTTGGAGATAATCATTTCTCGGTCTGGATTTCTCTTACCATTTATCGATCCATTTTCAATCAGAAGTGATCTCAAAAGCAGTCTAATGTTAGTAAATAATGTTTCAATAGTTTTCATTTCATTCTTGTTTTTTGATTTAATTCGTTATTTTATCGGCTTTGTTTGTCTGTCTATCGTTTCATTTACGCGAGTTTATTTTTTGGGGGCTTATTTGTTATCGATATCTGAATCAATCGTCGGATTCGTCTCCGAGTCAATGCGTAGATTTGTTTGCTCGGGAGTTATTTCGCGTGCTTTTTCACAGTGGTGAAACACACAGCGTGGGATGTATTGAACGTCCGCTGTTGTCTTTGCACGGTCAATGCGAAATGGGGTGTAATATCACCCCGCTGAAAAATTAACTACGTCTAGGGTTCTGTGACGTTGTCCGAGGCTTGGATGTAGCATCTGGTCTACTTTCCGTTACACGGCTTTATTTTATTAGGCTGGAGATATCGAATCGCGCGATGAAAATAAATATCTGCGTATATTGATGAGCGAAATGGCAATTAGAAGATTGGTATATGTATGTATTATTAATGGCTGCAGTGCGTTCCGAATTTGTTACGAAATACGGGCAATTGATTTCTACGATTGTACAATTTCAAGGTAACATGTATACGTCGCTAAAATTTCATGGAAAGATACCGAGTTCATATTTTAGATCGTCGATAAAATACAATTTACACTACTGCGGTTTTAAATAATTGCCAATACAGTTTTAATTTAAGTCTGCAGCAGTAAGTAAGCGCGAAAAATATTTATGTGAACTTAATGTGTCGAATAAATCTACTGTGAGTTGTACTTACACTTGTATGTTCTTTATTGTTAGTTATAAGACTCGGTAACCGAGTTCTCTATTTGAGGTTTTTTTTTTTATAAGAAAACGTAATATTTCTAAAATCGAATATTTTAATCTCGACCCGAAGTTCACTGACAACGAAGTGAAAAAGAATACGTTATTGCATGCTTGTTCAATATAATTACTGATATAATATTCGGGGAAAAGTTTTTCTCAAATAATTCAAGTGAGAAATTCACTTGCATTTTGATGACTTACTGATAAAATTTTACAATTTAGATTATAGATTTAGTCTGCAAGGATAATTCTATAAAATCAACGAAAATATCCTGATTTGCAATTTCTAATCTGGCCGTTTTTAAAACGATTAATGAAGTGAAATAATAGTATCAGAAGTACAGATTTTAGTATTAGACATTTATTTGTCAATTCAATCATTTACAATGACAACAGAGCGTTACAAATTAAATATGCGAGTTCTTATCATTACATACACACATCATCATATGAGTTACGTTATAATCGGTTCAAAATTATCATCACATTCTAATCAATGCATGATAAATTTCATAGAAATATAACATTACATTTTTTAAACCTATATGTTACACCTATCCTTGTAACAGGAACACTTGGAAGAAATTTAATTTTTTTCTTTTCATATTCGAAATTTTTTTTTTTCCATTCTACTATATCGCTAGTATTATTATCAAATCGTTCACGTTACTTTGACGGCCTTCAAAATTTATTGTCAATCGAAAGAATTACTAGTTGCCGTCAAAGAAAAATGAAAAAACTTTGAAATATGTCTAAGGATTAAGAAATTTACAAAAATTAAGAAACTGAAAAATGCTCAAGAATTAAGATATCGATACAAGCATAAGTCTTAGTCAATAACTGGCGTACCATTTGTCGTAAGATGAGATAAGCTCCTTTGAAAGAGACGCTCAAGTCACGTCAAAAACTTACACAAGTGTCGTGCGCTGCATGTGGCGATCGGATGTGTCCGGTGCGTCATTCAAATTTCCTCCGTTTCCTGATATGTTGTCAGTCTCGTTTTCGGTGCACGTGGTATCTTTGTTATACAAGGATAACCCGTTCAGTAATGAACTCACACAGGGAACGGCTCGCGAACCTTCACAGAATCCTGAATCGACCACCAGTGGATCGTGGAACCTGACCTTCTTGGGACTGGCTTTCCTGTTTCGATCGAAGGTCCTTCCCCAGCCGTCTTGCCCGTCAGCCTGCGGCGAACGGATGCAACTTCCGCCTCGCTTTTGACCATTCTTCTTTTTGTGTTTTGGTACCGATATCCTGATCGCACCGTCTTCTACGGTGCAGGTCGTAAACGTTATCTCTCCGTTTCTGTCCCTCCCTTGCACCACGTAGCTGTAGGATGATCGTTTGGTTCTCGAACCCGACGCCTTGTGGAAGCTACAAGAGGGACGTGGTTTGCTCGAACACAGAGCCTTTGAACAGAAACTGCTGCCCGAACTCTTGGCGGGGATCGAGATGGGCCGATTCTCTATTTCGTCGTCCTCCTTGCATTCCAATGCCTCCAGCAGCTTCTTCACGAAGTTCGCAGAAGTTGAAGATGAGTAGCTTGACATTGCCTTCTCCGATCACGACATTTCGCGTTCAGTTCCTCGATTATTTCTTCTACGAAACTTCTGGTCGGCGATCGTTGCTCGTGTCTTTGTATAATCTTTTCCATGACAGTCGACTTCCTTGACTACACGAAGAAGCGGTTGTGGTCCTCCGCATCCAATTCGTCTTCGAGAAAATTGTCCCTCTTGTCTGTCTCTTCGGATTTCATTTCGCTATCGGTCAGGATCTCCTCAATATCACTCAGCCACCTTTCGCCCTGCGTTTTCACCGGGCAATTAAATTTTTTCGGAGTCGATGTGGCTAATGGTAGTATTTGCTTAATGTTTTCGAGGCTCGAAATTTCCGACGACGAGACTTAGTTACAGTCCATGTTATCCTCGGGCGGTTCCTGGTCTTCCGAACTCGACTTCTTCGCCGGAGCGAATTCCTCGACGCGAATTACGCTGTCGGTGCTAACGACCATCTCGTCTTCCTCCAGGTTGTCTAGTTTCTCCGTAGGAACAGGCGGAAGGACCAGGTTCAAGTTCTCTACCTTCGGTGACCCTGACATTTTCGGCAATGTCTTACTCACGTGCATCTTCGAGTAAGCCGCTGACAGTTCCATGATCTCCCCACGCATGTCTAATTCCGGACGTGGAGACAGTCGTGCGGTCCTTGTCAAAATCGGCGTCGCACCGGCTGTAAAAACAAAATGATACAATTTTAAATAAGACACCGTTTGTCAGCCGCCAAAAAATTGATTTTTCTAAAGAAACGAGACGTTGAATTCAATTTATTTCCCGAATTTGAGAATCAAGTTTTTCGAAAATCATGAGGTTAAAATTTCTAATTTTTCTTTTACCTTTTTTTTCATACAAAGGTACGTTCGTTGCAAATATTTCAATACCCGGAACATAGATCCTTCAGACGATGAGTATGGAGCATTCAATTAAAGATTTGAACCGCGTATCTAACTGTCGTTTAACTTGGTTCGTTTACACCGCTATTTTGTAATGACACATCGATTCTTACCTTCCATTGCCGCCATGTACTTTTTGCCGAGTTCGATCAAGTGTGCCTTAGTCGATTGAAAGCTCTTCCTAGTGGATGGGCGGCTCAGGGTCGGTCGTGGGGCAGTCATCCTACCTCTACGCCTATTCTTAAAGCAATCGGGCATCGTCAGCCGCTCGAATGATTTCTTCGCCCTCATTTCGATTTCGCTCGGTCGACGTGGCTTCTGAAAAAAGTAGGAAAGAAACCATAATCGTGTCATTTATTCGGAAAAAGACGAACACTCGAAAGTTCTCAAAATAACCATTACGTCTATTAGTATCGTTGAAACATCAACGTCTGTGTCAAATTAGCAAAAGAATAAATAAAAAAAGTTCAAAACTTTTCAACTTACGTCTTCTTCGTCGTTTTGGCAAGTTGTGTTGCTGAAACAGCCGGGAACAGACATCGAAGCCATCGTAGTCGATTTTTTTTTTCCTACTCAACAACTAGACGGATCAAACTTTAAATCCAACTGGACTTGAACAGATTCCGTTCGAAACTTTAACTCGGGATACCTTGCAACGTCAAGGGCTAGCTCAGACTCTACAGGTGTTACTACCTCTGCGATTGACTGAGGAATAATGCTCATCGGGTCAAGACGTGCGATATTTATACTCTACGCTAGAAATACCGTTATCACCGCCAGTTTCAGGCTGACCAATCAGGTGCCGCCCTAATGAGCAAAGGGACTACCTGGCCGGCCGAAGGGTGTTTGTGATTCGATGGTCCGCCCGAACCTCTGCTGCACTCGCCTTGCAGCAGACTTTTCGAAAATGTCGGGAGTGGGGCGGTGCGGTATTAGATTTTAACATTTTTCGATCTGGGTAAAAAATTAGAAATATCGAAAAATTGAAGGGTCGTAATATCAAATATCCAAAAACGTGAAAGCGTTACTCTTACATTTGAATAATGTAAAAAGTCGAAGGGTGGAATAAGGCGAAGCACAAGATATGGATTTGAATCATGACGATTGTATGTTCCGGTCTTAATCATTCCGAAGACTTTATATTTTGGCATTTCTACATTTTTAAATTCTATGAAATAGATTTTCGCGGTTTAGAAAATTCTATGCTGTGAAGCTTCACCATTTTTATCCTTTAACCGAAAAATTTGCGTACATCTTCTATTCAGGGAAAAGAAGAGATTTTGTGCCATTCTTATCATGGTTATCGGACGAAAATATTTCTCAAGTCTATCGGAAATGAATTCCGACGAATCCCGTTCTCGTACGTATTGAGCGGTGATGCTTTTTTATTTATTCAACTGATTGTGGTTGTTATTGTTCAGGCTTCTAATTATTGACTGGAGCATTTTCTTTCACACGGTTGTCCCAAGTTTAAAACAAGTTTATCATTTTTCTTGGATTTGTTTTTCTACAACGTGTATACTCGTTCATGTATCGTTGTACGAAGCTAAAAAAATGCCGATTTTGAACACGTTGAAGAGATTTTCCACATTCTTTGTCGGCAAACGATCATTTCGAGCAATCGTCCAATCGCGAATTATTTTTACTTCTATTTACACGCTTCTGATTCCGAAAAATGTTCTTCTCATCGTTTTTCGAAATACGGACGAATTGAAAATAAATAATACTCTTGAAAAAAGGTACACTGAGAAAAAAATGTTATCGGATTTCATAAATATTAATTGATCCAAATAATCCATACGTTTGTAAAGTCGTGAGACCACATTTATTCAAAGCGACAATTTATGTACTTTTTAAATCACGTCTGAACACGTAATGTACTACTCTAGGGCATATAAATGTTGTGTAAATTTGCTGGGCTACATAATTTAAAATTTTTTTTTCGATACGTTGTGCTATTGTTATTGATTGCCACCGAACAAGTGTAGCAGCGTCACTCCAAAATAGTTTTTGGAAAACATGGTTGGATCAAAACTATAACCCAACATATCGCTTCGGATACCCTTACGAAAAAAAACCCTTAATATGGGGGTGAATTCGTACCCTCAATTCTTTTTTTATGGGAATTCAGCAATACCTATGAATTAGGGCTACGAATTGACACCCAAGTTGAGGGTTTTTTCCGTGAAGGTATCGTTGGCAGATTCCTATGAATCTAGATTAATTTAATGCGAAGGATTCGGGTACACAAGCATTTTTGAAGCTACTTTTCAATCGAGGAATCTTGCCGTCTGCAAGTGATTGAAATTGGTACCACTTCAAATCAATCATCATTTCGATTAAAAAATGTGAAACATGCACGTCAACGTCGGGGTGACCTCTGGTCAGGGAATTCTGGAAAACCTGGAAAACCTGAAAATGTCATGGAATTCTGCAATTCCCGCATAGTCAGGGAACCGTTTACCATATACTTTTTTCATACAAATACGTCCCAAAGTTTTTTTGAGCTTTAGATAAATTAGATCGAATACCAATTTTCTTACCATCACCGCAAGGTTCGCTTCAAACTTTGATTATTCCTGAATATTACATTACGAACGACTGCGCATCGGCTAGCTGTGACAGTGTAACTGAAATTACAGTTAGTACTTTCGAAAAAAAAAAAAAAAAAATGGGTGCGTGAACTCATGTACGCGCGTGAGAAGTTATACTTCTTTGGCATCATCAAAAAACAATAAAACAAATAACGGATGTCTTACATTATATTTAAATGATCTTTTAAATTTTTGTCACGAACTTTTTATTGAATGTTCTATTTAATTGATTTCTTTATTTTGTATATATCAAAAAACCAATAATAAATACTCAACATTGATAATTTAATAATATTTAGTATTAATTAAATTAAATAATGATATTTTAATTTATATCAATAAATGATACATACGGCTAACTAACCTCAATTATATTGGAGCACTTGAAAAAGTATTTTAGCACTATTTTTTCACTAATATTCACAAATAGTAAATAATATTAATCCAAATATTCCATTTGAATTACTACTGAATATATTTTGTTACCACATATATATTTCGCACTTGTATGAAAATAAAACACGTGTTGTGACTCAAGACTCAATGAATTCGGTTGAGTAGGCAACTTCATCCTGTTAATTTTGTGTTACAGTGATGCGCGCTCATCTTGAAATTTCACTCTCATCAGTTTTTCATAACGCGCCTAAAGAAGTATAACTTCAAAAAGTAGAAATTGTATGGAAAATACCTCTTTTTTCTCAATATGTTTCAACGAATATAGTCAAATGTTTCAAGGAAAATGATAAGATTTTTGTCTGGAAAGCCTGGAAAAGTCGGGGAATATCGTGATTGATATTCACTGGCTACGCTGCAGCTTAGTCAGACCGAGTGAAGTACGATCGTACACTCTTGGATATAGTGGTGAAATGGTTTACATGAATTCCAAGTATGACTCGTCGAGTCAATACATTGCTGGACCTTATTCGGGCCTTTCAATTATTCTCGCGTTAACATTGTTCCTGGAACTTCTGTGGTCGACTCCGTTTGCAAATAATGTTCCGAAGTTCATCGGCGTCACTTTATTGGGGGTCAGGTAAACCGGACGTCTGGCAGCGTGACTCGTACCCCCGGGGTGGCTCTTTCTTAAGTGCGATTCCTGCCCAGTGCAATTAAAAATTCACCACCTACCCCGGGTAGGAAAGGCGAGAATCATGTTGGGGAATTATAAGCCGCTCGATATTGTCGGGTTAATAACCGCATTTTCGTTGACATTCGAGACTTGTAACTGCATCCTTCATTGTCGGATTTGAATTATGGACTTTGCCCGGGCTCGTCTATTCGAAGAAGGACAGATTGCCGGAGTATCGGAATAATTAGCTGCGAGGGCACTAAATTCCAGACAGATATTGCTGTAAGGTTGTTAAATAAAGGCCACCGCTGCACACTTCTGGGAAAATGGAGTCATGATGGCTTTTTGGTCAATCCATAATCCTTAGCTGTAATTGAGACCAGAAAGGATTTTGCTTGTTGAAAGGAACGAAGTGAATCCCTTCGGTGAAGGTCGTACCAGATCACCGGCTAAAACTGGGAAAACGAAATTTTTGAAAGTCGAATTTTTGAACACAGCGCTTACGGCGGTTTCAGCCTTTTTTTTAACGGAAATGCCATCACAATTATTCCATAAAATTCGTATACCTTGACGAAGAACGAGATAATCAGCCTTAGTTTTTTTCGTTCGCGATAAATTTCGACATTCGGTTTCACACAAGTCTCGTATTCGCGGTGTCGCTTTTTCACGAGCCGCTTAACGGCTGGTGCAAAGTTTGAAGCCAGCTATCGCGCTTATTCGGCAATTGGCATCAGTGGATTGAACCAGCGTGAAATATCTACAAGCTGCGTTTCCACGTAGAAATTTTTACTTCATATTCTCGCTGATCGAATAAACAATTGATCGATGTAAACGCCTTTACTTTATTTAATTAAAACGTTTGTATAACAGTCAAACAACTTTCAAAACTTTATTCACGAATTTTTAGCGCGTATTTAAGCCGTTGCGAAAATGTCGCCCCGGAATCTGGGACGGCTTGAGGACTTCGCATGGCAGTGTAGAGAAATAAAACCGATTTTGAACCGATTTCTTCACCCTTCCTTCCTCGAACGTTTGCTCAAGCTTACACCTCCCACTGATTCGGGAATGCATTTTGTCTCTCGTACGGCTCAGGTAAGTCATTTATACCCTTGTATCGAGCCCTTTGACTGTGAACAACTCCAAATGACTGAAAACTGACTAATGCCAAATGCAAAACGCGAGCCCATTAAACATGGGGGGGTTGATATTCGGTTCATTGAACGACCGACGCTTAGGTGTACCTATACCGATGACTCACACTGGTGTGTTTCCAGGTTTCGGAGCGAAATTTTTCTTGGGCTTTCACTTGTAAAACTCTTTTCACATACAGCCGGAAGGAATCCTCACTAAAAGATATCTCTTATAAAACCAATTTCGAAAGTAAGTTCGTACTTCACTCGGTCTGACTAAGCTGCAGCGTAGCCAGTGTATATCCATCACGATATTCCCCGACTTTTCCAGGTTTTCCAGACAAAAATTTTATCATTTTCCCTGAAACATTCGACTATATTCGCTAAAACATATTGAAAAAAAATACGTATTTTTCATACAATTCCACTTTTTTTTTCTTTAAACGAAAGTACGAACTGTAACTTCAGTTACACTGTCACAGCTAGCCGATGCGCAGTCGTTCGTAATGTAATATTCAGGAATAATCAAAGTTTGAAGCGAACCTTGCGGTGATGGTAAGAAAATTGGTATTCGATCTAATTTATCTAAAGCTCAAAAAAACTTTGGGACGTATTTGTATGAAAAAAGTATATAGTAAACGGTTCCCTGACTATGCGGGAATTGCAGAATTCCATGACATTTGCAGGTTTTCCAGGTTTTCCAGAATTCTCTGACCTGTGGTCACCACGACGTTGACGTGCATGTTTCACATTTTTGAATCGAAATGACGATTGATTTACAGTAGTACCAATTTCGATCCCTTGTAGACGGCAAGCTTCCTCGATTGAAAAGTAGCTTCAAAAATGCTTGTGTACCCGAATCCTTCGCATTCAATTAATCTAGATTCATACGAATCTGCCAACGATACCTTCACGGAAAAAACCCTCAACTTGGGTGTCAATTCGTAGCCCTAATTCATAGGTATTGCTGAATTCCCATAAGAAAAGAATTGAGGGTACGAATTCACCCCCATATTAAGGGTTTTTTTTCGTAAGGGTATCCGAAGCGATATGTTGGGTTATAGTTTTGATCCAGCCATGTTTTCCAAAAACTATTTTGGAGTGACGCTGCTACACTTGTTCGGTGGCAATCAATAACAATAGCACAACGTATTGAAAAAAAAATCTTAAATCATGTAGCCCAGCTAATTTACACAACATTTATATGCCCTAGAGTAGTACGTTACGTGTTCGGACGTAATTTAAAAATTACATAAATTGTCACTTTGAATAAATGTGGTCTCACGACTTTACAAACGCATGGATTATTTGGATCAATTAATATTTATAAAATCCGATAACATTTTTTTCTCAGTGTACCTTTTTTCAAGAGTATTATTTATTTTCAATTCGTCCGTATTTCGAAAAACGATGAGAAGAACATTTTTCGGAATCAGAAGCGTGTAAATAGAAGTAAAAATAATTCGCGATTGGACGATTGCTCGAAATGATCGTTTGCCGACAAAGAATGTGGAAAATCTCTTCAACGTGTTCAAAATCGGCATTTTTTTATCTTTGTACAACGATACATAAACGAGTATAATCGTTGTAGAAAAACAAATCCAAGAAAAATGATAAACTTGTTTTAAACTTGGGACAATCGTGTGAAAGAAAATGCTCCAGTCAATAATTAGAAGCGTGAACAATAACAAACACTATAAGTCGAATAAATAAAAAAGCATCATCGCTCAATACGTACGAGAACGGGATTCGTCGGAATTCATTTCCGATAGACTTGAGAAATATTTTCGTCCGATAACCATGATAAGAATGGCACAAAATCTCTTCTTTTCCCTGAATAGAAGATGTACGCAAATTTTTCGGTTAAAGGATAAAAATGGTGAAGCTTCACAGCATAGAATTTTCTAAACCGCGAAAATCTATTTCATAGAATTTAAAAATGTAGAAATGCCAAAATATAAAGTCTTCGGAATGATTAAGACCGGAACATACAATCGTCATGATTCAAATCCATATCTTGTGCTTCGCCTTATTCCACCCTTCGACTTTTTACATTATTCAAATGTAAGAGTAACGCTTTCACGTTTTTGGATATTTGATATTACGACCCTTCAATTTTTCGATATTTCTAATTTTTTACCCAGATCGAAAAATGTTAAAATCTAATACCGCACCGCCCCACTCCCGACATTTTCGAAAAGTCTGCTGCAAGGCGAGTGCAGCAGAGGTTCGGGCGGACCATCGAATCACAAACACCCTTCGGCCGGCCAGGTAGTCCCTTTGCTCATTAGGGCGGCACCTGATTGGTCAGCCTGAAACTGGCGGTGATAACGGTATTTCTAGCGTAGAGTATAAATATCGCACGTCTTGACCCGATGAGCATTATTCCTCAGTCAATCGCAGAGGTAGTAACACCTGTAGAGTCTGAGCTAGCCCTTGACGTTGCAAGGTATCCCGAGTTAAAGTTTCGAACGGAATCTGTTCAAGTCCAGTTGGATTTAAAGTTTGATCCGTCTAGTTGTTGAGTAGGAAAAAAAAAATCGACTACGATGGCTTCGATGTCTGTTCCCGGCTGTTTCAGCAACACAACTTGCCAAAACGACGAAGAAGACGTAAGTTGAAAAGTTTTGAACTTTTTTTATTTATTCTTTTGCTAATTTGACACAGACGTTGATGTTTCAACGATACTAATAGACGTAATGGTTATTTTGAGAACTTTCGAGTGTTCGTCTTTTTCCGAATAAATGACACGATTATGGTTTCTTTCCTACTTTTTTCAGAAGCCACGTCGACCGAGCGAAATCGAAATGAGGGCGAAGAAATCATTCGAGCGGCTGACGATGCCCGATTGCTTTAAGAATAGGCGTAGAGGTAGGATGACTGCCCCACGACCGACCCTGAGCCGCCCATCCACTAGGAAGAGCTTTCAATCGACTAAGGCACACTTGATCGAACTCGGCAAAAAGTACATGGCGGCAATGGAAGGTAAGAATCGATGTGTCATTACAAAATAGCGGTGTAAACGAACCAAGTTAAACGACAGTTAGATACGCGGTTCAAATCTTTAATTGAATGCTCCATACTCATCGTCTGAAGGATCTATGTTCCGGGTATTGAAATATTTGCAACGAACGTACCTTTGTATGAAAAAAAAGGTAAAAGAAAAATTAGAAATTTTAACCTCATGATTTTCGAAAAACTTGATTCTCAAATTCGGGAAATAAATTGAATTCAACGTCTCGTTTCTTTAGAAAAATCAATTTTTTGGCGGCTGACAAACGGTGTCTTATTTAAAATTGTATCATTTTGTTTTTACAGCCGGTGCGACGCCGATTTTGACAAGGACCGCACGACTGTCTCCACGTCCGGAATTAGACATGCGTGGGGAGATCATGGAACTGTCAGCGGCTTACTCGAAGATGCACGTGAGTAAGACATTGCCGAAAATGTCAGGGTCACCGAAGGTAGAGAACTTGAACCTGGTCCTTCCGCCTGTTCCTACGGAGAAACTAGACAACCTGGAGGAAGACGAGATGGTCGTTAGCACCGACAGCGTAATTCGCGTCGAGGAATTCGCTCCGGCGAAGAAGTCGAGTTCGGAAGACCAGGAACCGCCCGAGGATAACATGGACTGTAACTAAGTCTCGTCGTCGGAAATTTCGAGCCTCGAAAACATTAAGCAAATACTACCATTAGCCACATCGACTCCGAAAAAATTTAATTGCCCGGTGAAAACGCAGGGCGAAAGGTGGCTGAGTGATATTGAGGAGATCCTGACCGATAGCGAAATGAAATCCGAAGAGACAGACAAGAGGGACAATTTTCTCGAAGACGAATTGGATGCGGAGGACCACAACCGCTTCTTCGTGTAGTCAAGGAAGTCGACTGTCATGGAAAAGATTATACAAAGACACGAGCAACGATCGCCGACCAGAAGTTTCGTAGAAGAAATAATCGAGGAACTGAACGCGAAATGTCGTGATCGGAGAAGGCAATGTCAAGCTACTCATCTTCAACTTCTGCGAACTTCGTGAAGAAGCTGCTGGAGGCATTGGAATGCAAGGAGGACGACGAAATAGAGAATCGGCCCATCTCGATCCCCGCCAAGAGTTCGGGCAGCAGTTTCTGTTCAAAGGCTCTGTGTTCGAGCAAACCACGTCCCTCTTGTAGCTTCCACAAGGCGTCGGGTTCGAGAACCAAACGATCATCCTACAGCTACGTGGTGCAAGGGAGGGACAGAAACGGAGAGATAACGTTTACGACCTGCACCGTAGAAGACGGTGCGATCAGGATATCGGTACCAAAACACAAAAAGAAGAATGGTCAAAAGCGAGGCGGAAGTTGCATCCGTTCGCCGCAGGCTGACGGGCAAGACGGCTGGGGAAGGACCTCCGATCGAAACAGGAAAGCCAGTCCCAAGAAGGTCAGGTTCCACGATCCACTGGTGGTCGATTCAGGATTCTGTGAAGGTTCGCGAGCCGTTCCCTGTGTGAGTTCATTACTGAACGGGTTATCCTTGTATAACAAAGATACCACGTGCACCGAAAACGAGACTGACAACATATCAGGAAACGGAGGAAATTTGAATGACGCACCGGACACATCCGATCGCCACATGCAGCGCACGACACTTGTGTAAGTTTTTGACGTGACTTGAGCGTCTCTTTCAAAGGAGCTTATCTCATCTTACGACAAATGGTACGCCAGTTATTGACTAAGACTTATGCTTGTATCGATATCTTAATTCTTGAGCATTTTTCAGTTTCTTAATTTTTGTAAATTTCTTAATCCTTAGACATATTTCAAAGTTTTTTCATTTTTCTTTGACGGCAACTAGTAATTCTTTCGATTGACAATAAATTTTGAAGGCCGTCAAAGTAACGTGAACGATTTGATAATAATACTAGCGATATAGTAGAATGGAAAAAAAAAAATTTCGAATATGAAAAGAAAAAAATTAAATTTCTTCCAAGTGTTCCTGTTACAAGGATAGGTGTAACATATAGGTTTAAAAAATGTAATGTTATATTTCTATGAAATTTATCATGCATTGATTAGAATGTGATGATAATTTTGAACCGATTATAACGTAACTCATATGATGATGTGTGTATGTAATGATAAGAACTCGCATATTTAATTTGTAACGCTCTGTTGTCATTGTAAATGATTGAATTGACAAATAAATGTCTAATACTAAAATCTGTACTTCTGATACTATTATTTCACTTCATTAATCGTTTTAAAAACGGCCAGATTAGAAATTGCAAATCAGGATATTTTCGTTGATTTTATAGAATTATCCTTGCAGACTAAATCTATAATCCAAATTGTAAAATTTTATCAGTAAGTCATCAAAATGCAAGTGAATTTCTCACTTGAATTATTTGAGAAAAACTTTTCCCCGAATATTATATCAGTAATTATATTGAACAAGCATGCAATAACGTATTCTTTTTCACTTCGTTGTCAGTGAACTTCGGGTCGAGATTAAAATATTCGATTTTAGAAATATTACGTTTTCTTATAAAAAAAAAAACCTCAAATAGAGAACTCGGTTACCGAGTCTTATAACTAACAATAAAGAACATACAAGTGTAAGTACAACTCACAGTAGATTTATTCGACACATTAAGTTCACATAAATATTTTTCGCGCTTACTTACTGCTGCAGACTTAAATTAAAACTGTATTGGCAATTATTTAAAACCGCAGTAGTGTAAATTGTATTTTATCGACGATCTAAAATATGAACTCGGTATCTTTCCATGAAATTTTAGCGACGTATACATGTTACCTTGAAATTGTACAATCGTAGAAATCAATTGCCCGTATTTCGTAACAAATTCGGAACGCACTGCAGCCATTAATAATACATACATATACCAATCTTCTAATTGCCATTTCGCTCATCAATATACGCAGATATTTATTTTCATCGCGCGATTCGATATCTCCAGCCTAATAAAATAAAGCCGTGTAACGGAAAGTAGACCAGATGCTACATCCAAGCCTCGGACAACGTCACAGAACCCTAGACGTAGTTAATTTTTCAGCGGGGTGATATTACACCCCATTTCGCATTGACCGTGTAAAGACAACAGCGGACGTTCAATACATCCCACGCTGTGTGTTTCACCACTGTGAAAAAGCACGCGAAATAACTCCCGAGCAAACAAATCTACGCATTGACTCGGAGACGAATCCGACGATTGATTCAGATATCGATAACAAATAAGCCCCCAAAAAATAAACTCGCGTAAATGAAACGATAGACAGACAAACAAAGCCGATAAAATAACGAATTAAATCAAAAAACAAGAATGAAATGAAAACTATTGAAACATTATTTACTAACATTAGACTGCTTTTGAGATCACTTCTGATTGAAAATGGATCGATAAATGGTAAGAGAAATCCAGACCGAGAAATGATTATCTCCAACACATCATTTACCATTTGATTGTAGACCAAAATTTTCTCATCACTAGATAATATTTTATCCAACTATTCTATCGTTGAAATCATCCTAATTAACCGATTGTTTGATGCTGATTTTCAAGTTAGTCAGGCGCCAAAACTTCCGGAATTAGTCGAATCGCACAGTTCGGAAAAAAAATGCCGTTCAAACCTGTCTACGTCGACTCCTATAAAATTTTTGAAACTCCAAAGTTGGAGCTCGTAGCGTAATTCGGAATAAATCTATTCAGTCTGAAACATAAAAATTCAGTTTTCAGAGCTTTTCTTCTCGCTTTAACTTAGAAGTGATCAGGTTCCGGATTTGTTCAGTTAAGTAGTCTTTGAGTAATTCATATAACACGCTCTTTTTTATAAGTCATAAATGATTAAATTCTGAGTCTAATCGGTCGAGTAAAATGTTTTTTCCGATAGAGTATTTTCAGTTCAAAATAGACTTCAGCGGGAAATTTTATTCAACCTTATCGTACAGGTCGGTTCAATAACTGTTTGTTTCAATATTTTTTTGAGTGAATGTATATGCGGTATTCCAGTTCAACCGAGACAACAACAAAGTACCTACATCCCGCCCTAACTGAATTTCGTTTGAAACCGTATTTCTCAAATGTTTTTTCTTACTTGCCAAACCTAAAAAGTACTCTTTTTACTTCCAAAGCGTCGAATAATTATCGCCAAAGTCGAAATTTCACAAAAAATGATAATAATAATAATAATAATAATAATGAACAAAACAGTAAATACGGAAAGCCCGAGTTGAGCTTTGGTAAAAAATGCAAAAAAGAAGTTTGAAAACAGCCCAAGTCGTCTTTGATCTTTTGCAATCTCAGATTCGCAAGGGGTACAGGAAAAATTTGAAAAAATTAGGTCTTTTGTTAACACGAGGAGTCAGGTTTTCCACTACGGAAACCTATAATCAGCGACAGTGAGGGAAACGGTTGTCTCAGTTGAGCTGGAATATTCCATATTATTCGAAAATTGATTTGTTTCTAAATTTCGTGTATTGATGCCCATTCCGACGATTTAAAACGACTCGCCTCGTCTGATGTACAGGTTATATGTATAGGCAAAAGCAGACGACATCGGTGGCCTTGAGACGGTTACCATCCACAGCGGGAGGTGCGCACAGGAATTCCAGCCACACGATAGTCTCGGTCTAGATACATAGTAGAACCAAGTTTCGCAGTAGGGGGTATCAATGCTTGGGCAGCCAAGTGTACGGCTTGCTCTTCTTAGCGGTTTTCTCCAGAATTGAAGGCTCTTGGAAAACCATCCGTTCGAATCAACTGCTCGACCCCCGAGGGGTGGAAGCCACCGAAAAACTCAAGAAATCAGTGTAACTTTTGCACGCAACAACTTACAGAGTTCGTACGGGTGCTCAAAATTACTTCAGAATTGAAGGCTCTTGGAATTCCTCATCTTTGAATTAATTGCTCGGCGTTTTTAAAAAAAAACCCGCGGCGGTGCCAGCTCGAGATAAACCAGACTTCAACAAAAAAATCATCAAGCAGGTAACATCAGCTCTTCGTTGAGTTTTTCAAGTGTTTGGCAAAAATTTCCATCAAAAGACTTACCAAAATCATTTAATGAAGCATCGATTTATGATTATTTGATTTCATCTTGCATAGTGGGAAAAGAAAGTTATGATTCCAGTGATGAGGATAATATTTTAGATTACAGCACAGCTAAGCCTCTAAAAAGAGGAAAGCTACATGTTGACAGTAACCATGTCACTGATGTTTTTGATTCTGTTACATAGCAAAACATTTATTGTTTGAAAAGTACGATAGAAGCTTCATATGAAGTCAAAATTAGCTACACAGTACAAGCCATGATAAATTCTGAAAGTGGAAAAATTCTACATGGAACATGTGAATGTGAATCATCAAGCTTCGGACGTTGTGCACACGTTGCTGCTCTCCTGCATATTTTGTTGATGCAATGTAAAGAAGCTGCTAAACAAAACGTAGCTTGTACAAGTCAACTTTGTGTCTGGAACCAGGGATCTAGAAAAAAAAAGCTCACGCAGCTGATCATCAGTATAAAGTCAATTATAATCAAAAAACAAAGTTGAGAGCACCAAAAATGTAGAACCTGATGCACAAAAAACGTTAACCTTTTCACGTGATTTGCAAATGTTACATGGTGCCAAAATACGTCCAAGTATTTGGGAGCTACTGATAACTCCGAAATATGAAGATTATGAGCTGGATTTACCTCAAAAAGCAGCTTTACGTAGTCTGGTCTACCAACTAAATACTTCACTGTACAATGACCTGAATGAATCACGAGATTCAACTGCTGGAATCCAATCTGACTGTGATAATTAGTGGAGATACAGAAAAATTATGATTACAGCTTCCAAAATAAAGTATCTATGCTTGAAAAGGAGTGACGAGCAAATTTGTACTTTGATTAAATATCACCTATCGAAAGATAAAAATTTTGACAATTTAGCCCTAAAATATGGTCGTGATAAATTTGGGTTTGAAATTTCTAATTGTGGAGTGTGGGTTAATCCAAAATTTCAAGGAATACGAGCTTCTTCGGATGGACTTGTTACAGATGTACGTGATAACACACATGGATTGCTTGAAATTAAATGTCCAAAAATCTTGGAACACATTGGACCAACTGATTTAGATATGCTAAAACCTCAGTAAAAAAGTTCATTTTGTTGTGAAGTACTCAAACCAAGATCTATGAAATTAAAACGTGATCATCAGTATTATTATCAAATTCAAACACAGATGGCAATTACGGAGAGACAATGGCGTGATGTTGTTGTGTGGCCGTCAAAAGATTTTCGTATTGAAAGGATGAAATATGATGCAAATTTTATTGAGTCGATATTAAAAAGTATAAGTACTTTTCACCAAGGCATTTGAGCACCTGGGTACTTTGAAATACGCATTCCACGTGTCTTGGAACCATTTGATTTGTCCAAGAATTGAAGCCAAAGAAGAAATAAATAATTAAAAATTCCAACTCATATTAAATATTTGAACGTGATACAAATAATTTTTTAAAAGTCTTCGGTGCTTTCAATTTTATGCAATATAACATAATAAAAATTATGTGATTGTTACAAAAAAAAAAAATTATAAAATAAAGATATATAAGTTTCGTAATATGAGTTTTTATGTATAAATTATTTACAATTTGGATGAGTACAAGAATAACACGCTGCTTTTTATAGTAACTGGTGTAACTTGCAGTAACTTATAGTCCAAGAACAGTATTTTCACAACATACTTGTTTTCGGTCTGACTCTTCAATCAACTATAATCAACGTCTGGAAATTAACTAAACATGAACATACAAAAACAATTTAAGACATAGATGAACGTAAACTCAAAGGTAACACTTTCTCCAGAAGTCAGATTTAGTTTTATTCTTCCAATAACATGTTCCATGTATTGTAACGTGGCGTTTCATAGTCGCCCGTCACATGGGCACACAACCGTTATTATTTCTAGTTTACGCGTCCTCAGCAGGGTGCTCCAACCGAACTCGATACAAAATAGGCAATAACTACTTCTAACGAATTCTTCCTTTATAAATTCTGTATTTCGCGCTTCGGCGCACGCTAATAAGATACTTGGACGACAACGATCCCGACTACCGAGGGACCGATATCTACAGTTTCCAGCTCCCGACGACTTCGCCTACCGACGGTCTAATCAGACTATACTGGCTACCTTGGTGCACTTCTATACACCTGGGGTAGCACCCACCCGAACCTTCCGTATCGCCTCGACCGCCGGTGAACAGGGAGATAAAAATCCTCCCGGCGGCCGAGGGCATCGTTCCTCGAAGAGGAACCAGCCGCCAACTCTATCGGATGCCGTAAGGATGGCGTGAAGGGCAGACCGTAGCCTACCATCCTTCGACTTACCGGCCTGGTGCCGGACCGACCCCAAACCACTACGTCCACATTGATAAAGCCATCGTTCCGAGGATCGACGCAGCCTTCCTGTCGGCAAGGACTAATTGTGTGGGTCGTGGTCCACGGTTAGCGAACCGTCTGACTGCACGACCTATAGGCAGCCGGCTACTGCCTGTACAAAAGCCGGTGGAAGTGAACAGTGAGGCGTCACTCTCCACTCGGTAATTCTGACCGAGAGGCACCCTGTGTATGCCTCTGTCAAAGAAGTCCCCGATGATAGGCAACCTGGACAGGAAACTGAAGCAGCTACTAAATCGTACAAGTTGGTGTCAATGACGAAATTGCGAGCAGCACATTACGCTTCATCTAGCGGTAATTTTGGAAAATGTATGACCACGCCGTAACCAATATTCGCCACAGGGGGATGGCCTATTCGCGATGGGGGTCAACCAACCAATCAAAGGGAAGAAGAATCACCTCACGACAACCGCGGGATCGGCGAGCCGAACTCCGACGTCCTTCTATTCTACGCTTGACTTGCTGAGCGACAACTCAGAGTGATCCGTATATTCTTCCGTTTTAAGCTACCGATTTTTTTTCCTCTCGTTCTATCGTCAACTTATCTACCGTTTCTCCACACCCTCTATCGTTGCACTACCGATAACTTCTACCTATAAATTCAAGTTCTTTTCTTCCTTCTTATTTTCTTTTGTTTATTCCAAGTTTGATTTTAAATTAAGCTCAGTGTTGTGTGCCTGAGATCATCCCTCAAGGTAAGGCTTCGGCCTCTGTATTGTATCGTTACGAAGTTGCTCATAATTTCTATTCTTTCTGATGGTATTTATCGACTTTGTGTGAATCATGGTCCACGGATTAGAGTTGCAGTAAGCCACCGTGTGACTGCATGATTTCAGTAATTAATCATTTTCGTGTCTCAGCGACCTCGTAACTGCCGAATAATTAATTCTTTAGTGTTTCTAACTTTTTTGATTATTTGTGAACTTCTATTACTCTGCCTCTGTATTTTCTATCGTATTTTGAGCCCTATTGGTTTTACGTTTCAGTTCATACTTTTTGTAATAGTAGTGTGCCTTATATTTTATTTGATATTGCTTATTATATTTTTATTTATTTTTATGCCTATTGTATCGTATATCGAGTTCTTTGGAGTACACTCGAGCGTAGAATCAGCCTCTCAATATTACCGCACCTCTATCCTATTGCGATTGACAATTTCATATTATTTTTGCCTGTTATTCTTTTCTCTGTATCTTGTCAAGTCAAGTTCTGCGTATCATTCTTGATTCTTTTGTGCTGCGGTGTATTTGGTGTACTTTTTCATTTTGTGAACTCTCCAAAATTCTCACTCTCTCATAATCTTGTATTTTGTATTCTCTCGAAAGTTATGTTTAGGAATTCATTGTTTAATTCCTCAGGTCGTAATCGTTACAGATTATTGATTCAATCGTTTATGAATAATTCTACCTGAAGTTATCTAGTCGATCGTTTACGCTACAGATTTTGTAAATTGTTAATGAATGTCAACCTGTTGTATTGGTTATAACCTATCCTGAATTCGTCGTATTATATACCGAGCTATCGTTACCTTGTTTTCTACCGATTGCAGTAAAATTCTCTCGTTTCCAGCTGACAGAATAATAATTTTCGTAGCGTCATCTGCACCTTGGGTGAGATCACGTCGCCCAATCACGTGTAGTTTTAAGTGAATTCTTGCATTATATCGCATCTCCCGACCTACGTTCATTTTTCTGTTAACTGCCGTCTCTCGTTTCGAAGCTACCGTTCAATTCTATTATACCGAAATTATTGTGAGCAACGATTGCTATTTTATTAACTACCGCGGTCGATACTATTTCATTTGCCTGTCTTAACCATGTAGCCTTCTCGACAATATATGATCGATTGACCTGTTCATTTTCCTTCTGACGTTAGCTTATTCCTTAATTCATTATTTTCTTCAATTCTGTGATTATTGTTAGCTGCCTTGAATACCGCCACTCTACCAGTTTGTACGTGTGAGTACCTGAGCCTAGCCAGCCATACAACGGGTTCTCTATTTATTTTTCGTACGGTTTCGTGTTATTTTTATTGATTCGTATCATTGTTTGAAAATCGACGCTAACGCGTCTGACGCCCAACATAATTGATATTTTTACAGTTTAATAATTCGAATAAGTGGAGAATCGCGTCAAAGTGTCAACGGTAGGTCCTCCTTCGAGGGTAACAGAATTTAGCGTTACAGTATATACGTTGTTTGGCGATTTGTTTTGTCTCCATTTCTTCTTGAGCTGATAATCGTTCTCTGCCATTCAAAGATGGTGGTATATTTAAATACGCTTGTTTTGATTCAACAATGTTATGAACGGTGAACCCTCCATCAGCCAAAACTAAATCTCCCGGCTCCAGATGATCAGAAGTATTTGATTTGATGAATATTTCACGGCCTGAAATACGACCTTCAAATACATCAGACACAAAACATACACCTTCGTTTGAAGTACATCCAATTAATGCTTCATAAGTAGTTCGAGCTTTGTAAGAGTATAAATTTCTTTGATGTTCGAAGTTTGATGGTGACTGACATTGGAATTCCGTACAATCAACGATAACTCTTGATATTTTTGAAAGATTCAAAAGTTTTTGGTAAAGTCTCCGCAAGTTTTTTCCTAGACGGGAACATGAATGGCTTCGAATTACGTGTACATTCATCGAATAAATGCTGTATCCGAAATTCGATACTTTTAGAAACTAAAGCAGTGGAAATTTCAAATCTCAAAGCTAAATCTTCAATTAGTGTGCCTAGACGTAATCGGATAAGCACTGAAATCAGTTGTATTCAGTTCAATTTTTTGTGACAATTATTACTTTTCTTATCTTGATTATTTTTTTCTGTAAGACTTTTTCAATCCGAATTTACAAAATTGTGTGAAGTAATAATTTCATCGTACTCCAGGCTCGTGTAAAATTTACTTTTTTCAATGTTCCTTTTCAGAGACTCTTCAAATTTATCCATCACTGAAGCTGAACGTACACTGACTTGAATTATTTTACTTGTAAATTTTTTAATGTCAGTGAAGTACGGGGATATTTCATCTTGCTCGTGAGTTTCTGTTGTTAAAATCTCACAGTTAGCACTGATGACTGTTGACTTGGATGTGTCATCAGCAGTACAGGAGTTAGAATCCAATGTAGTTACATTTTGACTAAGCAAATCTTTCATAGTCTCTTCATTTATTCCTACATTAATACTCTTCATAAACATCTCCATCTTCACAATCCATGTTTTCTGTACACGGAAAAAAAAATTCTGTTCGGCGAGCTGTATTCTACAGCTCCAGTAACTATACGCACTTTACGGTCTATCTTGTAGTTACAGCAACTATATATTAGTCAGCTCTGATAGCTGCAAGTTGTTCAGCTCTCACAGCTGAATGGTTTTGCTCTAAGAGCTGTAAGTTGCGCTGTGCTCTGGTGCGTTGACATATTTCATAACCTTCAGATTTCATGAGTATGATTTAAATACAGTTGATAGATAATTGTTGAAATAGTCCATTCAAATATGTAAATGACACTGAATAAATAATGATAATAATGGTGAAAAATAATACTAATAGCAATATAATTGTACTATTTAATAACAAGCGCTGTGAGCGGAGCCGAAAAATTCTGGTCTAGCTCTTCGAACGAAGCTGTTTAGCTGAGAGAGCTGAACAACGTACAGCTATGATAGCTGACTAACAGTCAGTTATACGAACCATGCAGTGCTCTTCCAATAACAGAACGTTTAGTTCGACGAACTGTTTACAAGTAACTATCTAATATTTAGTTCCACGAGCTGAATTTTTTTTTCCGTGTAGGATTATTTGGGGTCTCAGTACTTCGATTGCTATTCTAAAACGGAAAATTTTTTCTTTATTAGTTTGGAGCAGATGTTAATTTTTTTCACTAAACTGCAATATTTTACCATCAGTTATTATTGAAAATAATCTTACATCATTTGTTTGTTTATATTTTTGATCCAACGAGGTCCTTGTGATTTTTATCTGAAAGCAAATTTATTACTTGAGGTTAAAGTATTACCTGTTACGTTAATAATTCAATGTATTTTAATTACCTTAATACAAGATTTATTTTTTCCAGAACTAATAGGTTCTGGATATTCTCTTGTTGGGTCCATTCCTCCATCGAAATGAAGTGAACAAATGTATGTGTCTTTATTAACATTATGTATCCCTTGAAATCGACCATCACCTCGTCCACATCGTTTGACCCACAAATCACATTTGGCACACTTGGGGCAAGTTTATAGATTTTTTATTGTTGTTATAATACGTTGTTGACGATATTCAAAACACGGCTTTGGGAAACTAAAAAGATAACATAAACTCTCCAAAAAGGATCTACTTCGCGTATCACTAAAGCATACCCCATAACAACAATGTTTTTGCACCTTCTTCAACCGATAACATTTTTTATTTCAAAAAAATACTTGTTCAATTTTGTTATAAGTATGTATTGATCAAAATTTCATTATTTATAGCATACAAGTGATTGAAATTACTGTTTTTTTTTCAGCACATTACATTGAAAACGTGATACGTACTGCTTATTCATTTGTAAAGTGCCCGAAAAACATGGCGGAAGTTGGGACATGCGCACAAAAATTTTCAACTATTAAAAAGGCTATATGATTACGTATCATACTAGGAACGAGACTAGTTGTCGACTAATTATCAATATAAATCATTTCATTATTTTCCTTTACAATTAAGTAAAAGATTACATGTCATGAAAAAAATATGTCCACTTTAATTGCAATAATTCGTACTTTTCTAGTATTGTAATATGATTACGTATTATACTAGGAACGAGACTAGCTGTTGACTGATTATTGATATAGATCATTTTATTTCTCATTATTGATTCAAAAAAATCTTATGTTGTATAAATAGACGTATGAACTTTTCATGTTATACTTTGTTCTTAAGAAAAAAAAATAAACAGAACTTGCTATAATCATGAATATATTTTTCTCTATTCAATTGTTCTTACTAAATTGTTTTGAAAGAGGAACGAATGAACTAATAGAGCGATCTAGTACGTCATTGGATTAGGGATGTGAAAAAATAATCGATTATGGAAATAATCGATTAGAATCGATTTTTATACTCGATTTTAATATTCCAAATGATCGATTAATGATCGATTATTAATCGATTTTTTCTATAGTAAAAAATCGATCATAGTCGATTTTCATCTGCCACCCCCCGACATTAGGCCTGGTCTTTTGTAACCCGAAGCGCAAACTATGAAAGAATACTATCTCCATGGAGATAATATTACATTAACGCCATCTGTGCGTCTACGATAACAGCCCTTCTGTGCTTTTGAAACATTACATCATTAATTTAGCTAATCAAACATTCACTAGATGGAGTTAGGCAACGATTGTGCTATTTATTTTACCAACATTCGGCTGATATGTCATTCATTATTCGTTATTGAAGCTCCATTTTTCAAACGACAAGTTTGAAAGTTTTTCGTGACAAAAAAAACTTGGTTTGTAAGAATCTTGTTTTGAACAATGTCAGCAACAAAACGAGCGACAAGTAGTTGGTGTCAATATATTCATGTTGACAATAAATCGGGCAATGCTAAATGTAAATATTGCCCTAAAATTTTAAAAACGTGTGGTAATACAACCATTTTAAAGCGACACATGGAAAGGCAACGCTCTGGTATCATAAGTAGTATTGAAAATAAAAAGGTAAGTACCTACTATTTTCTGCTTTGAACCATCCAAATGATAAATCGGGGCACTATTTAAGATGCCCGGGCAATATGAATACACATGTTCATATGAATAAACAATTGGCAGGAAGAATTTTTTGCAGCTTTGTCTGCTAATTGTAAGCCATCGACATCTACATATTCTGAAGACTATGATTATGATGCCGACCACTTCCGCATCTCAAATTGAAGATTCTGTAGGGCCTTCATCTCCTAAACGACATAAAATGGGCATAGAAGCATCATTCTCAAAAATATTATAATTTGGATCAGAGGGTTCACAAAACAAACAGATTCAGACGCTATAGCGCTATTGATATAACGCGATAATTATTCCTTTTGAGCCTGGTCGAAGGAGAAGGGTTTGGAAGTTGGATTAACTTGCTTGCACCATCGATAATTTAATTCATACCGAATGATTGTATTCATACAGTGCATAATTTGAACGACGAAATTTTTTGGATGGATGGGAGTCGATTGATTATCAATTTCACACAACATAGATACTCATCTGTCTAGGAAGATCACAGTACCAGACTTACCCGCGGACCGGTGTGCGGAATGACCTTTCGCAGCTCATCCAGGCCGCCGCTAGGTACAGTGGGGAATATACCGGGCCGGCGTCGCTGGAGTTGCGAGAGACGCGCGCCCCTAGCGCGCGCGTGCGGTACTTGGACAGTGCTCGGGGTACGGCGCGCGGCGACAAGACAGCGGCAGCGGAGGTCTGACGCTGAGACGTGAGGTGTTTCGGGGTTAGTTCCGAGTCGCTCCGATCTTTCTCTCGATAGTTCCGGGATAATCAAACACAGCTCAGGCCAGAAATATACTGAGAGAATACGCCTCTTGGATAACTCTAGTGGCGCGCCTCGGTGGCAGATTCAAACAACACATGGACGTGCGAGTGCGGTCAGCTGTGCGATTTATGTATTAATTCAATTAAAACGTACTCTCCGAAATAACCAAAAAATGGGTGACACGAGGCACCATTGTGTTGTGGATTACATAAATACCCAATCGAAAAATCCAGAGTTAACTTTTTATTCGTTTCCGAGACGAAATTGGGAAATCAGCAAGAGAAATGAGTGAATAAAGGCTGTCAGAAGAATGTCAGTAATATTATATCAATTTGATACAAGGAATTCCCGTATTGAAAATATGCAAACGTCAGATTTTCTGTAATCTTTTATTTTTATAGTACACCAGTAGTCCGGTCAAATTAGACCAAAAAATAGAGGTGAGGTTACAAAAAATCACACTCGGCTGAAAATTCATAGGATTGTTCAAAACACTATTATACATGAAATATGAAAAGTCCTCATCGATCCGACGCCTGGAAAAGAATTTACTCGGGTTCAAAGGTCACAAAATCGGGTTTTTCGCGATTTTCAGCAAAACGGTAAGTTTCATCATAAAATTAGCCCAGACAAAAATTGTAGATTAGATAATTATCTGAAAAAAATTTCAGAATACTTGTTTCCTAAAAGCCACTGTTTTAGAGATATAACGATTCAAAAAGTTGAAGGAGTTGTAATCGTTATAATATGTATAAGTACACCACGTATATACATCACTGGAACTGTAATGCAAGTAAAAATATCGTTCTATCGGTCAGTGTAACTTACACATAAAATATTATAAATATGAGAATTTCGGGCAAAAAGAAAGCCAGTCCCTCATTTTATCCGCCAGTGTAACCTTGAGTAACATCTATCTCCCATTCAACTTATAAGGGGTTTTTTATGGTTAACGTCAGTCATGAAAATATCAGTGAAAGAACATTTTTATTTATTGGCGTTTTGACACAGAAACCGGCAAAATGGGTGTACAAGGTGACTAGAAAATAAGAAAAAAGAAACCATTCACACATCACTCACACCAAAAAACTTAAAATACGCCTACCAGCCTGTGGTTTTTCAAATTAGAAAGGCAAAAATAGGGTTATACTTGTGACTCTAAATACGAAAGGCAAATGATTCTGAGTTAAATGAAATATGGGTACAGGAAAAGATACTGAAAGGCTAGAAAAAGGGAAGTAAAAAATGACGTTATGTGTGACTCGATACAATGTTAAAAACTTATCTTGTTGGTGGTCTAATGGCCTGAGTAACGAACTGTGACACAAGACGACTACTAATTCGTTACTATCAACGTTGGCTCTCGCTTCGATCCACGTGGCGACGATCGGAGAATGATAACGAATATTATGGTGTTCTGGTCAGATAACATTCCATCAGGATTCGACGTGCTCACTGGACAGTGTGCTAGCAGTTACATTTATACGATTTGATTCGATGAAGGAATTTAAATTAAAAAACAAAGTAACATGAAGGCGGTCTACGAGGTATTAAGTGTGCGACTCATTGCCGTGGCGTCTTCTCGTAGAGTCTCTTTGCCGCGAACGGATATCCCGTGAGTTTGACTAGTATTGCTATATTTGTAAAGTATTAGTAACCAGGAGGTAGATTGAAGAATGAGGAAGGTTTAGTCAAAATCCGGTCAGGTAAATAGATATATTTAATTGTTGGGCAAACGAACATGTTTGCGTTTGCAACGTTTCAGCCGGGCCCTGCCGACCATCATCAGGCTATAATAATTACAAAATGTTTCAGAAGACAATTCTAATTAGAACAGAAATTTTATTTTTTAAATGTTGTGACGTCTGTCCAATATAACTTTTGCTACAGTCTACACATGGTATTTTAAACACTCAATTGATTTTATCTAAATTAGGAGTTACATATTGTAAGTGAAAAAAGAAGAGGATATTTAGTAGTATTATTAATTCTAAACGTAATTTCGATGCCTTCAATTTTCAAATTTTTTTAATTTGGCTAGATAGATTTTCAATATAGGGTATAGAGATGGTGTTCTTAAATTTGTCATTATCATTAGGTTGATTGTTAGAGTCTATATTCCAATCAATGGAATTGTACATTTTTTCAACTCCATACTTTTTAATATCATTGATGAAATTTGAAGGATGGCCATTTGAAATAAGAGTTGTTTCCACGAGTTTTAAGTTTTTTTTTTTTTTTTTTGAGAAATTAAGGGTTTGAAATTTTAAGACAACGATCGAACAAAGCTATGGCGACAGATTTTTTATGTTTCATAGGATGATTTGAACGATAATGAATGTATCTACCATATATCCATAAAAATCCACTCGAATCTTACTGTCAAATAACTTCCAAAGTAAATCAAACAAAAGAATTTTTAAAACATCATAATCACTTAGTCGTCACTGATGCTGACAAAGGCAATATAACAGTCGTCATGGACAAGATGGATCTTGAACAAAAATGTAAACATATTCTTAATGATTCCAACACACACACTCTTATCTCTCGTGATCCCACCAATAAGATACAAAAACAAGTCAATGATATGATAAACCTGTGGCACCAGAAAAAATTTATAGATTCAAACTCGGCAAAAAATCTCAAAACCTACAACTCTCTGCCTCCTAAGACATATTTTCTACCAAAAATACACAATATCAATGTACCTCTGAGACCAATTGTATGCAACATCAATTCACCTACGTACAAAATCTCCAGATTCTGCTCTAGTGTACTCTCTAGCATCACAGGTAAATCCAACTATCACATCAAGGACACTTGATCCTTTGTAAATAAAATCAGAAATACACCAATCCCTAGAGAACACCTATTAATCTCCTTAGATGTCAAATCACTGTTTACTAATATTCCAACAAATTTAGCAATTTCTATAATCAGTAAAAATTGGCCCAAATTAAAATCACACACTAACATCAACAAAAAAGAATTTCTTGTAGCTACAAAACTTTGTTTCAACTTTTCCTACTTCGCCTACCAAGAAAAATTTTACCAACAAATTTTTGGTGTAGCCATGGGCTCACCAATTAGCCCAGTGGTAGCAAATTTAGTACTTGAACATTTTGAACAAAAAATTATCTCACAGCTCCCCTTTAGTCTCCCTTTCTACTACCGTTATGTAGACGATATTATAACTTGTGTGAAAAAAGAAAACTTACAATTCCGTCTAAATAAATTTAACAATTTTCACCCTCACATACAGTTTGCAATTGAGTTGGAAAAAGATGGTGAAATCAGTTTTCTTGACACCTTGGTGATTAATCAAAATGATACTGTAATCCAAGATTGGCATCACAAACAAACTTGGTCTGGTAGATACATTTATTATCGTTCAGATCATCCTATGGAATATAAAGAATCTGTCGCCATAGCTTTGTTCGATCGTTGTCTTAAAATTTCAAACCCTCAATTTCTCAAAAAAAAAACTTGAAGCTCGTGGAAACAACTCTTATTTCGAATGGTTACCCTTTAAAATTCATCAATGATATTAAAAAGTATAGAGTTAAAGAAATGTACAATTCTATTGATTGGAATATAGACTCTAACAATCAACCTAATGATAAAGACAAATTCAAGAACACCACCTCTATACCCTATATTGAAAATCTATGTAGCTAAATTGAAAAAGTTTTGAAAATTAAAGGCATCGAAATGACGTTCAGAATTAATAATTCTACTAAATATCCTCTTTTTTCTCACTTAAGATCTGTAACTCCTAATTTAGATAAAATCAATTGCGTGTATAAAATACCATGTCGAGACTGTAGCAAAAGTTATATTGGACAGACGTCACAACATTCAAAAAATAGAATTTCTGGCCATCGCTCAAATATTAAATGCCATGAAACTGACAGATGCGCTCTAGCAGAACACACCTTGAGTCTTGGACATCATTTTGATTTTGATAACTCCATAACCTTAGCTACAGAACCTACTTGGTATAAACGTAATATTAAGAAAATGATCCATATCTTCAAGAACAAAAGTAACTCTGTCAACAAGCGCACAGATATCCAACATCTCAGCCATCTATACTCTAACATTCTCTAGTTTTCAAAATTGGCGCCCTTATTACGTTGTATCAGTCTCAAATCCATTTTGCTCCAACATAGATCAATATCACACCTCATTACCATAGATTTTTGGATCAATATCCGCTAATTTCCACTTCCGTCCAAAATGCTGAACTAAAAACACCCAAGCAGGCACAGGTCGTCAAATTTTGTGAGTAATCCGTCCGTATCTTGTTTTATCTCTTTTTATTCCAATTCTTACACAATTATTAACCTCTTTAATCGTCAAACTTCATTCATGTAACCTATATGTTATACTATCGTTGCTAACCGCAATTTTCACACTTAACCTGAAAAATTGTCACTCAAACATGTGACAATATATATTATATAATTAAGTTAAAATAACAGCAACTATTCTTACCAACATAGTCTCTGTTCCAATTGGAATTGTCTTGTGAAACATTTTGTAATTATTATAGCCTGATGATGTCGGCAGGGCCCGGCCGAAACGTCGCAAACGCAAACATGTTCGTTTGCCCAACAATTAAATATATCTATTTACCCGACCGGATTTGGACTAAACCTTCTTTATTCTTCAGTATTGCTATATGTGAACGCTTATCTGACACTAGTTGTTATATGGTAAGACAGAGAGACCGGTGTTCGGCCGCTTCCGTAGGTGTCGCCTCGTGAATCTCGTTACAAACTTCAGCAACATCTTCATCTTCTGATATTTTATTTGATCAATCTATGACAATTTCTACCAGTCGACAGAAATTTCTTGCAAATGCAAAAAAACTCGGTTCATTTTAATGTTGAAAGAAAAGTTTACTGCTGAAAATATATTGGTAAAACAAGCTAATAATGATGCTGATGTAATGATAATTGAAACAGCAATAGAGCAATTCAATTTAACAAATACAACTATTGTTATAAGTGAAGATGTAGGCAGCGATGCTATTGAAGGTGCGCGTCGAGTTGCGCGATCGACGAAATCGATGACGGATCGATTATTGCGTATTCTTGTGGGTATGACGTCACGTATGGGATGGCGTATCGAGATCCGTGTTGCGGCAGGTGGTAGGTTTTTGAAACCACTCTAGTTCTGGCGGTCGTGATGAGCAGTCACGTTTTGGGGAGTTTCGCGAAGTAATGGAGTTGCCCGAAAATCGCGAGGGGAACGGAAAGGGGGTTGCAAGGATGTAAAAGGTAAGCGCTGCTTCTATCCCCGCGATTGAATTTCGAGCATGATTGCGGAAAGGCTTGCCGAGTAACGGGTAGCCGTTTTGGATTTGCGTAGTAGAGAAGTACTCGAAATTCTTTTGCCGATTCTTTTGCTTGATGACCGTAGCCTGAGTACGCGTGTTAGAGTAGAGTAAATTTTGAGTTCCTGCGAAAGTTGAGTAGAGTCACGGGTTTTAGTTGAGTCTTTCTCGTTAGTGAAATCAAGTATAGCCGAATTTCGCTGTACCGGGTCGAGCCGCGTTATCGGGTTTTTAAGTATCACCTCTCGAGTAGGTCGGGAAGTGCCGAATTGGAGTGCTCGGATTAGCGGGTAACGTTTTGGGGGATTTTGAAAAGATTTTTAGGTTACGTTTAGTTGCGCCTGCATTGAGTTCCGTACCCGTTAGTTGAGATAATGTAGATTGAGTTGCGTCATCTTGAGCTTGTGTTGAGTTGAAGTTGAATGTAGCGGTGCTTGCGCTTAGTTAAGTTGCTGTTTAGTTAAGATAGTGTTTAGTCGAGTTGAGGTGATGTATAGTCGAAATTGCCGTTGCGTTGAGCAGCAGTTGAGACGAGAAGTTTGAGCATTGAGTTCTGGTTGCGTTTAAAATACAGTAACGTTTGCGGATTCGTTTAGACTTGGGGCAGCTCGCGGTAGCGTCGAAGCTCCGAGTCGAGTGAGATCTCGGGTGAGATTGAGGACGCCGTCTGTTCGGTAGCCCGACGGCGCACCGTCGAATAATTAGTTTTAGTTTCGTTTCGAGCAATAATCGCCATGGAGAACAAATGGCGAACTTGCAAATTAAGAATTGCGTATGAGGATTTTGTGATCGTTGAGTGACGTTTTAGTTAGAGAGCCGCGAGCTCATTAAAGTAAGAAATAGAGTAGGTTACGTGTAATTTTCTGTTTAATTTCAGACTTGCTATTGGGAAATATAAGATTTTATTTTACTTTTGTTAAATAGCGCGTGTATTTCGAGTGTCTCTCTCTCTCTCCAAAAATTACCCCTCCCCTTTCCGCGGTACTGAGCTATCGAGCATATGCCCTAGGAATAGCGCAATAATGACTTTGAGGCGTGTTAATCACGCCAGGTGCCCAACAAAACTTCGCGATATTGTTTTAGATCCAGGGTACATCGTGGACGCCGATTTATTGTGCACGCGGTAAGTTCTCGGTCATTTTCTCCGAGTGACCGAGAAGCGGGAAAAATCCACGTCGCAGGAGTTAGGCAACGATTGTACCATTTATTTTACCAACATTCGGCTGATATGTCATTCATTATTCGTTATTGAAACTCCATTTTTAAAACGACAATTCTGAAAGTTTTTCATGACAAAAAAAAATTAGTATTTCTCAAAATCTTGTTTTCAACAATGTCAACAACCAAAAGAGCGACAAGTAGTTGGCGTCAATATTTTCATGTTGACAATAAATCTGGCAATGCTAAATGTAAATATTGCCCTAAAATTTTAAAAACTTGTAGTAATACAACCAATTTGAAGCGACACATGGAAAGGAAACACTCTGGTATCATAAGTAGTAGCGAAAATAAAGAGGTAAGTACCTACTATTTTGTGCTTTGAACCAACCAAATGATAAATCAGGGTACTATTTAAAATGCCCGGGCAATATGAATAATGACATGCAAGTCAAAGTTTCATTTTGACAGTTGTAGTTTAGGGTTGAGTGTTTACAAATCGGAAGATATACTTACCGATTCAGATGATAAATCAATTTACGATCTAAACAGTGATTAATCGAGTCAAAATTTATTTTTATTTTAATCGGCTATTTATGATACGTAATATTTTTTCAGTTTAGTGGCCATTTGCTAAAGGATATTTTTGAACAATTTTAATTTTGTTGAAGGATCATGCAGCCAAGTCGGGAAACAATTGGCAGGAAAAATCAATTGCAGCTACATCTACATATACTGAAGACTCCATGATTATGATACCGACCACTTCCGCATCTCAAATTGAAGATCCTGTAGGGCCTTCATCTCCTAAACGACATAAAATGGGTATTGAAGCATCATTCTCAAAAATATTAGAATTTGGATCAGGGGGTTCAAAAAACAAACAGATTAGAGACGCTATAGCACAATTGATATACCGCGATAATCTTTCTTTCAGCGTGGTCGAAGGAGAAGTTTGGAAAATTGATTAAATTACTTGCACCATTATATAAAATCCCATGTCGCAAAACGATAACCGACATGATTGATGGAAAATACGAAGAGAAAAAAGCTATTATAATCAACAAGTTACAATCCGTTACCAATGGAAAGATTTGCAAATGAAAAGCTATCTAGGAGTAACTATTCATTTTATCAAAAATTTTAAGATTGTTTCTTTCAATAAAGCTTGTGAGCCGCTTGCAAAGAGTCATACCGCTGAATACCTATCAACCACCATAAAAAATATTTGCGAAAAATGGGAAATACCTGAAGTAAAAATTGTGGCTGTCACTACCGACAATGGTGCAAATATTGTAAAAACCATTGAATCAGCATTTGGAAGAGCAAAGCATATTCGTTGCACAGCACACACGTTGAACCTTGTTGTACAAAATTCAGTCACGGTGATGAAAATAAAATTATTATTTGATAAATTTCGCAAAATTGTACAATGGTTCCATCAGAGCGGAGTTGGTGCAGACCAATTGACGAATTCTCAAAAGGCTGAAAATGTACCGGAAGGGAAAATTAAACACCTGATACGCGATTTTTCAACACGGTGGAATTCTTAATTGCACATGCTTGAAAGGTTTTTAGCTATAAGAGGGACAGTGGGTGGTATTTTGTTGAATCACCCTAATGCTCCGCCTACGATTCAAGCTAGTGAAATATCTGATCTTGAATATGGAGCCATACAGAGCTCCATATAGAGAACAAATTAAGAAACTTAGCGACGAAACGATTGAAGGTAAATCAACTCGCAATAAACTCAAAGATGCATACGTGGCAACGCCCAATAACAGGCAACCAACAAACATAAGAAAAACGTTCTAGAAGCTTACAAGCCGATTTATATTAATATGAAAATTAATAATTACAAAAGAGAATTATATACGAAAGCACACATGTGAATCTGCTCTAAAACTACGAATTATCAAATTGTTAAATACCCTAAATCTGTTAAAATAGTTATAACACACACACCTGAGAATATTCGCAGCAGCGCGATCCTAATAATGTTAGGCAAATAGCAGCTTATGTCTCATAAACAATCGCTATTGTACTCCAGGTGAATAACGACAGTAATCAATTATATTACATATGCAATTTTACATATTTACACGCTATAAAACTAACAAACGACGAGTAACCGATATGACAATCTTAATATATATACTTTGTAACGAACAGGATAGTAAGAATATTTAAGAAGTAAACTACGACTAGAATTCAGCGCATCGTGACACCGAAAATGCACACGGCACTAACATACACCACGAAACATGGGTCACCTCTAGCGCATACGCACTGCGATTACCGTATTAGGAAATAGCTGCTAAAATCGGCCCGGGTCCTAACGCCCACAGGGGGGAAGAAGCACGGTAGCCGGGGGGCCAAGGTGGGCTTGCTGCCCCAACACCAAAGCCCACGCCGGATGGAAAATTACAGAGCAACGACCCTGCACCTACACCGACGCACCAGCGCAGCGTTAAACCATATGTAAAAGCTTGCAACATAGTAATAGCTAAAGAACTAGAATCACAGGCGTGAATGCGGCGAAAATGTCGTGCCCTAATTCTAATTCCTAGGAAAAGGGGGAAGGTTCGCAAAAGTTGACAAAATCTGAAGAAGGGGATCGTTCTGCGCAACGATCGACACCTATAAAAACGGCGACCGATCATCTGATCGTCCTCTTGGTTTCTACCACCAGATTCGTCAATCTTGTTCCGGTACAGTCTCACGGTAAAATCCTTTTGCCTTTTGCATTTAACCGTTTCGTACAACGTTACTCTGCCCAAAAGTCTAGCGAGCTTTCAGCTCCATTTTGTCATATTAATTTAAGATTTTACACTAAGTAACTCCGTTGTTTGTGACTCGAAATATTGAACTTATGAAATAAATCCAAGTTAATCAAAGTATCCAAATAAATTGAAATCACTCATTCCGTTAAATTCTCTCACCAATCTACGCTGCAAGTCATCATATCCAGATTATTCTCAAAAGGTAAGCCAATTAATTGAACCTTTCGTCCAACAATTACTCCTTCCTCGGTTCGTTCGATTAGAGCGACAGAAGGCCCGTTGTCCGGTGTATTTCAATACTTCATCGGTAATTGGTGACCCAAACTACTGATGTGAGTCTAACTGTGGCTGTGAGAACGATTCCGGTGTCTAACATCTGGAAATTTCCACCAGGTACCGTTCCGACGTCACACCGGTTTTACGTTACTAGTTCTATGGCTCACATAGGCGTGATAGCGCGCAGCGCGGTCGAGCGGTAACCAATCAAAATGCCGTAAATATAGTGTACACTAGATTTCGAGGGTTTGTGACGTCGTACGGTACCTCGTGGAAATTTCCAGATGCTAGACACCGGAATCGATCACTCAGTTACAGTTAGACTCACATCAGTAAAGAGATATTTATCGATTATCCGATGACCGCCATTTGTCACAGTTGTCATGGGCACACAATAAATAATCATGCATATTTGCCACTACTTCTTGGTTCGTCATTATAGATAGCTCAGATGAAGAAGTGTTCGAATACAATAGAGATTCGTTGAAATTAAGAAGTCATTCTCCGATCTAAACTAACGTTTTTCTTATAATTTGTTGGCTCTCTAGTATCAGACAAGCATGCTTTTATAGAAATATCAATTTCCCCACAACCCTTAATAGACACCCTCAAAATCTTGTTTTTCATCAGACACCTTGAGGTCCTTCTGCGTCCGATGCGGATTTAAAAGTGTTATTGTTTGTTCATGGATTTAAAAAAAAAATAGATGGTACATATGGGTAACTCCACCAATTAACGACAAATGAATGGGACGTCAGAAATCCGATCAAAAATTTCGGTCTTTCATAACTTGTACTCAGATTGGATAGTCCACCGAGTTTCAGCCCTTTGCAACTCACCGGTGGCGATGGATCAGACATAGTCCGTATGCTAGGGGTCGAAAGGTATACAATATATTCCGTGCGCGAATTTAAACCGGGAACTGGTCGGGTACCGGTCAGTTCTCCAGGTTTCAAACCGGGCGCTGGCAGCTTTTCCGGCCAGCTCCCGGACAGTAATGTTGTAACAGTTTGAATACGCCCGCCAAAAACAAAGACAACTTGACTCATTAATAGGTAAGCCCGTAGGAGAAGCCTTGACCAGGGCGGTTATTGGGATGATAGATTCTCCAGATCTCAAGGGATTCCTTGGACGACGATTGAACGATCGAGATTTATTCGAGCGCGCTCTTCAAGAACGAAAATCCAGAAATAGATAAAAAGGGCATAGCCGGATAAGCAGGTCGAATCGGCCCCCGCTGAATTTTTTGTCGGTACTTCAGGGATCAATTTGGACCCAAATGAAAATAATTCAGTGAAAATTTCAGCTATTAATCTTAAACGGTTTCCGAGTAATTGAAAAAAAACCTATTTTTTAGTATTTATTTTTTTTTCAATAGTAAAAATAGAAATTTTTTTTTGCTGATTTTTTTTTATATACTTACGAGTAAAAGCTGTGAAAAAAATTTTTTCTTTATGATTTCTAGACTAATAGCCGATTTTTAAACTAAAAAACAAAATTACAATTATTTTTTTTTATGCCTATTTTGAAACATGCAATCACCAAATTTGGACAGAATACGTCTTTTATACCCCTCTGTACTCAGGAATTTTTTCAATTTTTTTGGTTTGGTGCAACGTCATGAAAAAAATTAAAAACCAATTTTTTGTTAATTATTTTGTATTTCAACTGCTTAGAACACTACTTACAACTAATTATAAAATGTATTTATTCATAAAAATATTCATCAAAAACGTAAGTTGTCATCAAAATATTTGTTAATATTTTCGTCAATCTTCATCACTGTCTTCATTAATAACTACACAGCGCCCGGTATTATTGAAAATGCGACTTAAAATTTCTGCTGGTCTTACAATTCTCGATAAATATCTAGCATGTGATAGGTAATAAATAATAGCTGCTACATGCGAACAACAACCAACTGTACGCCGACCGTTGGCACAATCACAGCAATATCGAGAAATTCCGTTAACTCCATTTTGCCACGATGATACTCAATGAAGCAGCGCTATGTTTTTGCATTAATATGCCGAGATCTTACTTGAAATCTAAGAATGTTTTCAGCCGATCTTACGTACTGAAGGCTTATATTATTATCTTCATCCATCATCTCAGCTAAGTATGACACTGCTTGAGAAAGCTGGTATGATCCTGTCAGTAAAATATGCAATTAAGTCGCATTTTCAATAATATCGAGCGCTGTGTAGTTATTAATGAAGACAGTGATGAAGATTGACGAAAATATTAACAAATATTTTGATGACCACTTACGTTTTTGATGAATATTTTTATGAATAAATACATTTTATAATTAGTTGTAAGTAGTGTTCTAAGCAGTTGAAATACAAAATAATTAACAAAAAATTGGTTTTCAATTTTTTTCATGACGTTGCACCAAACCAAAAAAATTGAAAAAATTCCTGAGTACAGAGGGGTATAAAAGACGTATTCTGTCCAAATTTGGTGATTGCATGTTTCAAAATAGGCATAAAAAAAAATAATTGTAATTTTGTTTTTTAGTTTAAAAATCGGCTATTAGTCTAGAAACCATAAAAAAAAAAATTTTTTCACAGCTTTTACTCGTAAGTATTTAAAAAAAAATCAGCAAAAAAAAATTTCTAATTTTACTATTAAAAAAAAAATAAATACTAAAAAATAGGTTTTTTTTCAATTACTCGGAAACCGTTTAAGATTAATAGCTGAAATTTTCACTGAATTATTTTCATTTGGGTCCAAATTGATCCCTGAAGTACCGACAAAAAATTCAGCGGGGGCCGATTCGACCTGCTTATCCGGCTATGCCCTTTAACAAAATAAAGTTCATGCGTATTGATCAAACTTGTGGTTACAAAGAAAAGAAACTATCAGCGACCAAATTTTTACGGATCAGCAACAAATAAATCGCACCAGAACATGACGGACGATGGGAGTTCTATTGGCCAGGCCAAGAATCAGTGAGTTCAACAGAGGAAAGGGAAGGCGGAACATGAAAAAATATCCAGAAAGAAACGTTTATGATAAGTTATAATTTGACACGTTATTTCAGTAATTTTATTGGTATACATTTTATTGAACTATTATCGTGATAGATGTTCGTCGTACCAATTTTAGTTGTACAATTTCTTTACATCGCCTTTTTAAATATTTATTCGTCTCTTTTATTCGGTTTTCGGTTTAATAGTCATGTAATTGGTTCGAACCAAATGTCCTAAATTCCGTTCCAATCATTTGAAACATTAAGTAAGTCTCGTTTCAATCTGTGTCCTGTAAGGCAAATAGATAACAAAAAAATGATAACGGATAATTTTTTTACTTGCGAGAGGCTCCTCAATTACCTTTAAATCTTTGTGGGAACAAACCGTGATAAGAAAAGTCCGTTACAATGTTAAGCTCGGCTAGACAGCCTAGTCCCAGTTGCGCTATACGGTAGCTATCCAGGATTTGCCGTTATGAAAAAGAATATTAAAAAAATTGTTGATGTTAATATTTTCTGTAAGCACAAATAGCATTTAAACAACTTATTAGCAAATAACATTCATCATAACGCATTTTACATTTATTAGAAAACGTAACGCATTATTTTGTGCTAATCGGGGCTCGAACCCCGTCGATTGCAGTGTTCAAGTTTACTATTCGGGTATCCTATCTACTACGCCAAACTACTTTGTAGGATTCATGACTTTATGTCATTGCTAATACAATGCACGGTCTAGAGACAGGTATGACAGATAATGCAGTCACTGAAAACTCATCAATAAGATTATAATTTCAGAATTCGTACTCACAATACAATTTTCTATGAATTTACAAAAGCTTCTTGCTTTTTTTCAAATTTAGTGAATTGTTAGATAGTCCGTAAATTTACAGTGTAATTATCTGAAATTGAAAAATTACTTATACCAAAATTAACGTGGTAATTCTTTGGGCTTTGCTTAGATCTGATACTGTTAAGTATTTTGTGTTAAGTTTATACGCGCACAACTTGACTAGATTCACAAGAAAATTCCGTGAGTTTCCAAAATCTATTGAGAAACCATCGGAGAAACCTTGCGATACAGTACGCGTGACATACTATCAACTAAAACTAAAATTCTCCAGGGTGATTTCAGAATTAAGATTTGGGAAATTCGAAATCTGACTAAGGAACTTAGGGTCCACAAGCGATATTTCCGAATTTAGTTCTGAGATATTTGAGATCCTCTTAACTCCTTCTGCTGCGATACATTTTTAATTTCAACAGACTGTAATCAAATTTATTTGTACATTCATGGCGTGAATTCTAGCAGAATGTTTAGTAAATTCCAAATGCCGTATAGCAAATGTACAGTGAATGTACAAATATAATATATTGAGTTACATTTTTGTACAGTACATGTGTAGTAAATTGACCGTTTTGAACAGTGTCAATATATTTATCACGTATATTATATATTATTATATAATATTATTATATTATATATTATTATTATATTATATAATATACGTGTAGTAAAAATGAAATAAATTTTGTTTGAAAATATACTCTTTCATTTCCAATTCATAAGTATTCAAAATAAAAAATAGTCTTCACGAAATCGGCATTGTACCCGAACAATAAAGAAAAAAAATTTTTTCACATAAAAAATTCCGTTGCTTATAACTTGTCGTTCTAAAACTCACATTTCCGTACATTTCCATAAAAATGAAGTGATTACTTACGTAACATTTATTATTCGCAAGAATAGCGGAAAGAGAAGAATCCTTACAAACCATAACCACTTACACCAAAGTAACGCGGGTTGCCCTATTTTCATACTTGGGGTGAATTTCCGCATCAGTTGTGTGTTCACACTAGATGGCGGCGACGCGCGGCACACAGCCGAAATATTCCCAACCTGGAGCTCACGAAAAATCGCCGCGGTGCGCCGCCGTCTAATATGAACATCTGTATGGATAACTGTATGAACGAAAATTTCGCCGTCGTCCACCGCCGTCCGCCGCGGTTTAGTCGGCGTCAGCCTTAACTGTTAACCTAACAAGCCACAAGCATTGAACATTTGTCGTAAGAAATAAAATATAATTATATGGTCGTATTTTTCGTGCCAAATCGAAATAATAGATTATCGAGAATTCGACGAAGATTGCGGAATGCCTCAAATTCATTCATGATCCCGAGAATAAATTTCAAAGTCTTTACAGGCAAACAAAAGAACTAAATACTTCTAGCTTCTAGGTTTATAGATATATTTATTTATTGTCAATATTCACAATAAGAACCAAAAATAATGCGTAATTGAACAATGGAAGTGTATGTATTGTACATACGTCCCAAGCCACTCCAGACACGCGAAAATGTGGCATCAGTCACACGAATGTATACAAATTAATTGATGTGGCGTTTCCGCGATGTCAGCATCGTTCAATACCTAATTCGGAAAGCGCCGGAGGTTGCATCGAATTATTACCGATGGATATATATTATTATTGAAAATTAATTTCTCCATTTGCTTACCAATACCATACACCTAATTTACTTTGACGACTCCGGCTGCTGCATGGAAATCGCTTTCATCCTAAGGGTTAGAAGCAATCAAAACTTGTCTTATTGTGCGTCATGCACTATGAAAAACACTACACAGACATGGTTGATCTCTTCGCTTTTACAATTTCTGCGAAGTTGCATTCATTGTACTTTTATGGTCACTAGACTAAGGAGGTCACTGAGGCGGAAAGTCCTACAGGTGTAATAAAATGGCAGATTCTTGCAGCTTTCCGTCCCAATTAACTCCGGATTAGAGATATTTAATGGTACTCTTTGTGTATTCCCTACCTGCGATGCCTTGCAGTTGGAATAAACTGAGGTTTGAATTTGATTTGATTGCTTTTCCATTTTAATTGCATCAAGTATACATTTTACAATATTTTCGAATTTCGTCCACCAGTCGTCACGGCTGAAGATTTCAGTTTCTTGCCCCTCTGCCATTCTGTCCTACCAAGAGGATTACAGTATATGCAATTGGCAATTTTTTCCACAAGTCATCATACGTGGAATATTATACAAGATTTAAAAAATGATATCATATGCTGCAATTTGATAGTAAAACATTCCAGAGTACATAACCTACAAAAGATGTGCATTTCCACATGTACATCGAAATGATTAATTCGATAATTAACAAATATATTATACTTATTCGAAAAAATATTATATAACGATAATAATTTCACAATATCTGCACAATGCTTTAAAGACTCGAGTACATAACCATACGCGCGCCTTTTTTTTTTTTTTTAAATTATCGCTCACAAATATGTGTATCAAGCGTCACTAAACACTGTCAAGACCTCCGAGATCCCTCGATAAATAAAACTTGCGATACTTTTTGCGAAGTAGCGCTACACTTCAGCGATAAACATCGCTATCTTCTACCTACAGAATCGTTCGTAGCAACGCTCGTCGATAATTGCGGTTAACAATATCGTTAGCTACCGAATCTCGTCTACAGAATATCGCTACAGAGGAATAGTTCAAAAGTTACGAAATCGGCCCCAACGCGACATTGAGGTCACAAAGGCAGGTGAAGACACCACTGATATTATATACACTGGACTAGGATATTACCGTATACTCCACGTGTAAGCTCGTGCGTCCAATTCAACAATTGAATTTCCGCCATCTCGTACAGAAAGTTGTCACAAAATGCTCGCTAGATTTGAACTGCGTAATATATGCTATTTAGATCTAACGATATATTCGTCACAGAAAAAAGTTTTTGACGAGTAAAATGATGTTTGATACATTAAATGAAGAACAAATCATTTTGTCGAAAGTATATTAATATTTACAATTATATGGTGTAAAAGATCATTGAATAATATGACGAAAAACTTGTATTCAAGCGTCATTTTTCTTTTTGTTCAAAAGAAGTCCTCAATTCTAAGAAGTTTCCGTCCATTATCCTTTATCCTATGGTGGGCTGAATTCCATACGGTTTATTCAAAGATTTGTATAACACTAATTCAACCGTTAGAGAATCCATTTACCATCCATTGATCATCAAAGTGGAGCTCAAGACATGAGAAAAAAGTTTTGAATTAAATTATATCGAATTGGGTGAGTGAAAACTTTATTCAAAAATATGGAGAATAAAACATTCCTTGCAAACGTTGAGGCATTTTTATAGAGTTGCGTGCGATAAACCACAACCGTAATATAATTAGTAGTATCAATCCACAATCCATTCGCATGAAGAAAAAGTTACAATCACAATCAAAAGAAAATAAAAAAGATGTACATATCTGAGCATGCAAATCAGGTACAAATGTGTAGGTGATCATGTAATTTGATTACATTCACTGTGGTGGGCCGATCGAATTCATCCTGAAATTCGGTCTGCTGCAAGTTTTCACCTACAGATAAGTTAATAATGAATAACGACAATGGAAATACACAGAAATGTGTCACACACGATTTTTCTGTAACAGAGCACTTTATAATCTGTAGGTAATTAACCGCTTTGATGGCATTGACGCAATAGTGCATCACATCAACGTGTCTTTATGCACACTGAGTTTTCTCTGACCTAGAAGGGATTAATAGTTTCAGATCTTACCAAATAACGTTGGGATACTGCCTTTGCGTAGAGTTACATAATTTTTACTTTTTTTCTGTGAGCAAGAGGGTTCAAAGTGGTCGGAACACAAAATGCTATCACTTGAAGGAGACCACGGTCCAATGTTTATATTTGCGATCCACTGCTTCATAATATCAGGTTCATCCAATGGGAACCTACATAACAAGCAAAGTTTAAATTTATCAATTCATGCGTTATGTTGCATTGAGTAACGGTACTTACTTGAGGAATGTATAGCCACGTCTATATTACCTTAGTCGGTGACAAGATGAACACTCTGATTTTGTGTCAAATATAGTTGATAGACTGTTCTTTTTGAATGTAATTAGGAATCCTGTCCTATCAAAGCAGTTATTTGTAAAATGAGCTGAACACATTGTGCTATTTCGGTTTGGCTTCCAGTCCTTCCTCTTCATTTCTTTTAACCACTGCTGAAGGCGCAACACATCTTTCTCGAGTAATCTACATATCGATATATAATTTAATCCCTGAGTCAATAATACCCGAGTTTTCAATTTCAATTATAATAAGATCGGTTCATAATTCAAATATTGTGAATTTTTACTGACACGATTCGTACGTTATAATACTCGTTAAATATAATTAGTAAATACTTCGTATGCTGACATAACCTCTGTAAGTTATCATTTGCAGAACGCTTCAGCGTTGTATACTCACTTGTGAAATGATCGCCCACGATATTTTGATTGCTTTGTTTTGCAAAAAATGCAGGTACTCATTGTGACCTCAATAATTGTTACTGTAATTTTTCATCGCAATCGATTATATACACATACATATATCACGTACATATATATATGTATAAATATATATATACATATCTGAAGTGACAAGAATCTGTACAAAATGGCTACCGTTCAATTGGCGTGACGGGGCCACGCTTAATCCAATCCAGTGTATATATATATCAGTGGAAGACACCACTAGCTAGGGACGGGCGACATCAGTTTTATATTACATATATCGATATCGTTAATTCGATATACCGAAATATCGAATCGAATTATAGGTCATGGTCTATCAGCGTATATCGATATTTTTCCATCGATATTTGCTTCGATATTCGTTTTTTTTTTATAGTACGCAAAACGGATGGAGAGATAATACAGGAGAAAAGGGAGAACGGTGTGCCTCGTGGTCGGTTCGTCGGTCGGAGTCGCCATTGCGTGAGAGACACTTCACTCTCTCCGCAACGCAACAAAACTCATTTCACGAAAAGCTTCCCTCCGTAATGATTTTATAGTAAGATCATTTTAAATATAAAAAAATATACTTAGATATATAAATCGCTGAAGTGAACCAAGACGAAGGATAAGGACAACATAACCTCAAAATATTAGAGCACGTCATACTGTTTTGCGCTGAATGCGCGCATAAGCGAGATTCGGTACACGGTCGTAATTTTATTCCACCAAGGCGTTTTCGAGAAAAATACGTCAAAATTTCTTCGGAGTTTTGTTCACCCAGCTAAACCCTCTGTATCGGTCTTGTACGAACCGCATTGCATCAGCTCTCCCGCACTCTAGCTTTTTATCGTCCGTAGTGAACCTCGCCTTGATGAAAAAATGTTTTGTTTCGATCTCAAGGAGAAGTGATCCAGGATGGCCCTTTTGTAATTTGAAGTTCGGCGTCATTTCACAAAAGATGGCAAAGTGGCACAGCGTCAACACTGTCTGCAAGTCATTGTTTCGAACAGTTGCACAACAAGTATGTGGAGAAATGATGTGGAAAAAATATACGATCGAGAGAAATCTCGCCAATGAATAGACTGAGCAATTATTCGATAAAAAAATTACGTTCTATTCATATTCTAAACTATAGCAGTATAAATTGCAAACGAATTTGATTGACATTGTGAGAATATGTCTTAACAGATGTATGTAACATTTTTCCATCTACATCCACGACTCAGAAAAATCGAGAGGATATTTCGAAATGGAAAAAAGCCGAATAAAACAATACGATTGAGAGAAAGGGTGCCAATGAATAGAAATGTATATCCATTCAACAAGTATGATAACTAATTCGTCTGAGCAATCATTCGAAAGTGGAAAAAATGTTAGAAAAATTATGTATTTATATTCTAAAATATAGCAGTATAAATTGCGAACTGATAATTGGTGTATGTTGTAATTTCTCGTATATATCCAGGAGTCGAAATATCGAAAGGAAACTTCAAGACTGTGAAAGAAACCCAGGTACGAAATACGATAGATATTATCACTAGTGAATAGAAATATTGTTTCCACGAGTAATATTAATTATTCTATGTATTCATTGAAACCAAAAAAAGAATGAAACGGATAAAAATGTTATTTAGTTATCTTTGCAAATATTAAAATTGCAATAATAATGTTTTATTTATATTCCCATCGCATATTTTTTTTGTACAAATCCGATACGATATTTGTGATATCGATATTTTTGCACCAATATATCGGAACATCGTATAATAGCTTTGTGATAAATCGACATAAAAATATCGATATTTCGGCATTCCATACCCATCCTCACCACTAGCGGACGGTCCGAGCGAGAGGGGGGCCTACGTGTCACCCAAAACCAATAGTGGGGGAACTGGACATGCGCATCGGGATCCATCCCCTCCGAAGCCAGACGGTTCAACCGCAGCGGACCGAGACGTCACTTCGCATTCAGTATTTGAACTGAACAGTCGCATTGGCTTCGCAGCTTGAGCGGTAGAATTTTCATCTATAAATATTATAATTCCTCGGAATCAAAAGGCTAGAAAACGAAAAATAAGTTAAAGTGAACTCAGTGCACTCCTCTCGCTTACCCATACTCATCCATTCCGTCGTAAATATGCCGAAACCCAATTCTAAATCCACTATACGTCGTCACTTGATAAGCATAAGACGCCGTCGCAACCGAGAGGCAGCAGAAGCCGCTCGCATCCGAGGCATCAAAAACGAGGTAGAGGTTTACACTCACATCTCGAGTCCTCGGGCGTATTCACCGCTTCCGGAATCCGAGGTGGAAGGACGGATCATCCGAAACAGCAGTCCAGAGCCGGGGGTAGAAACGAGCACCACTGATTAAAAGGTAAGCGCAAACGCAATATCATAAAGATGACTTACCTCACGTCGCGGTCCTCCCTCTGATCGTATCAGTCCGTATCGGGCACCCGAGTCCCTTACCAAAAACAGTGCTTCGGTGATAGTCTGTAGATTTTTCGTTGTAAGCGATCTGCAAGAACAAATTGTTTTAGTTTTGTTTTTTTGTTGATGTTTCATTCCGAGACGTCAAAAGTGGTATATAAATACCATTTTAGCTCTAATCTCCAGTGTAGTTGTCAGGATGTCGTGTCCTTTACGTTCTTGATCCATCGTAGGGACTCGTGATCAGTGATTATAGTGTGAATGTCCTTTCGTATAAATAAGGTCGCGAATGTTCTATGGACCAAATGAGGGCAATAAATTCTTTATCGAATACCGAGTAATTAACTTTCGTTTTTTTCAGAATTCTGTATGCGTATGCCACTGGAAGGTCAGTGCCGTCTTTTTAATAGTCAACTACAGAACCAGTTGCATATTTCGAAGCATCAGTAGTCAAAACGAAAGGTTCCGGAGTCGATCGCCGTTCATGTATGAGATTAAAACAATCACTCTTTATCCATAATTGAAACAGCTATCTTTCATCTATAAATAAAACAACCATCTCTCATCCATTATTAAAACACTCCTCTTTCATCTATAATATATAGCAAGCGGATTATGTGAACTGAAAAATTTTAAACAAACTGCGAATATACGCGAGTACAATCGAATTGAGAAAAACAATTCACCATAATTATTGTGTGACATAAAGTCATCTTCAATTTTTCAAAGAACTTAGGATCAATCTTTCAACCATTCTCCGTGGAGTAGGCCTTCTGGGGATACCACGTGAAAAAAAACGCGCCGGATGCTCTACCGCTTGCGGTGGTGTGGAAACGAGTATAAATGAACTTATTATCACTGTTCAAATACTAGCATATTGTAGTTTCTCAAATGACAATTCCATTCTTGTGTAAATTTAACTGAGATTGTCAATGAAACTCATGTTCCGACGATGTGTATCACGTGTGGAATCGTAATGCCTTTGGATTTCTCCAGTTTAGTCAAAGCGAAGTTCACGTGAATACATTTTTCTTCTTGATAAATTTCATTTCATTATTAAAGTCAACAAGGAGTACATACCTTCGGTAATTTAAAGCATGGCAATTCCAACATCTTTCTCTCCCGCTTGACCTGTTGAATCCATACCGTGCAGAATTATTTAAAAATTTCTAAGACAAATTTTCGTACACGCTTGGTTTATAGATTACTTGATTGATTCTACTGTTGGACACTTTTTTCGAAAATAATTACATTCACGTTCTTAAATGAAGAGTTGACGGTTGACGTGATTCCAAAGCTCCCATTCATCTGAAACAGAAATACAACCAATTCCCTTGATGAGGAAGAATGTCATTGCGATAGTAACGAAGTGACAAACCAGAAGAAGAGATCAAAGTACGGCGACCCAGCGTGTATTTATATAAAGCACTGATATATAACTACACTGAATTGGGTATTACCGTATACCCAACGTAAAAACTCGTACATCCAATCGAACAGCTGAATTTCCGCCATCTTGTAGGGAAAGTTATCACAAAAAGTGCGCCAGATCTGAATTTCGTAATATCAGCTTTTCAGATCCGACGACATATTTGTCACACCGTTGCGTTGACTGAAGAATATATGTTCAGTCGACGGTCACACAAAAATAAGTTTGTGACGTGTAAAATAATGTTTAATACGTTAAACGAAGAACAAATCACTTTTTCGAAAGTATATTAATATTTATCATTATGTGATGTAAAAGGTCATCTGCTGATATGACGAAAAACTTGTATTAAAGCATGATTTTTTTTGATGCTCGGAAGAAGTCTTCAATTCTCAGAGATCATCGTCCATTATCCTTTACCTAATAGTGTGCTGAGTTTCATATGGATTATTCGGAAATTCGTATAACACTACGCCAACCGTTATGGAATCAGCATCCATTGACCATCAGAGTGGAGCTCAAGACATGTGTATAACGTTTTGAATCGAATCATATCAAATTATAAGTAATAACTGTATCATTGATACCTCAGTTTTCAATTTCAACTATAATAAGATTGGGTTATGATTCAAATATTGTGATTTTTTACTCACACGATTCGTACGCTATAATACTCCTTAAATATAATTAGTGAATACTTCGTATGCTGACATGACCTCTGCAAGTTATGATTGACATTGTGAGAATATGTCTTAAGGCAGTTCTATCGGTATACGTATGAGCCAAAAGTTTTGTCCGTTCCGTATAGTTACATCCTATTTCTAGAATCAGCTGTAGGGCAAAAATTTTTAACAGAGACTGTACGCCTATACACAGAACAGTCATATACAAATGGCCACTCACACATAGACGCATAGCGACGCTGAACGCGGCAACAGCGCGATTCCCAACTTTTATAAACCGTTCAACAGTTGTATAAAATACAACCGGCAGGTTAGTATTTGTCTTTCTTTCTATAGGTAACGTTTTCTTCATTTTGTCCTATTTTAAATAAAAGTTTGCTGCATTTCACAGGCGCTTCGAAACGGAAAAATCAGCCTCTTGTGATCAGCGATGATGAGGATGAAGCTATGTTGAACTCTACACCATCTAACGTACGTCCCACTCCAGCACAAGATACTACGAAGAAAAATATTGCTAAGCTGCATATGGAGCTTGACTCAACGGAAAGGCGCAAAAGGTCTCTTGTAGCTGACGGCACTGAATTCGATAAAGCATGTAATTTGCGGCGAGAAATTGACATTTGTGAGAAGAAGCTCAAGCTTGAAGAAAAACAAAGAGTGTACTCCATGACGCACAGACAAAATCAAAAACAAAAAATAATTGAATTATGTTCAGAGAATCCCGATGCAGCCAAGTCGCTGACGCCTCGTGCTGGCCCTGGACGCCCACGTTTAGAAGAAGAACAGTCTGAATTGCTAAAAACAATAAGTGATTTAGCCCTGTTTGGTGCTTCTGCTGAAGAGCGACGCCCTTGTGAGATAGTTCGAACGGTCCATACGCTTCCAGAACTCACAAATAAACTAAGCGAGTTGGGATTTAATATTTCACGGAGTGCTACTTATATTCGACTATTGCCTAGACGAGTAAATACACGAGAAGCTAAGCGCCATGTAGTGACTGTGCCGGTGAAGCTAAGTCGTCCTGAAGCTGACCATCATGAGGCACACAAAGACCAATGCTTTTCTGTGGCCTCCATAAGGTCGCTGGAAACGATAGCCTCAGTACTTGGTCCTGACTCCGTAATTTTTTTATCTCAGGATGACAAAGCCCGCGTCCCCATCGGCCTGACAGCGGCGAACAAGCAGGCGCCATTATTAATGAACGTTGATTATAAAGTGTCGTTACCAGATAACGACTTTGTGATTGCTTCGAGGCACAAATTAATTCCAAGCGTATATGCTTTATGTGGAGTGAAACCCAATGAGATGGGACGACCAGAAGCTGTTTCATATAGTGGACCAACTTACATAGCAATACGAAGTGGCAAGCACTCTTCGTCAACTGCAACTAGTCACGCTCAAAATTTGGACACTCTTTTAACAATTGAGACTTTTTCCAAATTTATAAAGAATATAGACAGCAAAGTTAAACCTGTTCTTATAATTTCAAGTGACGGTGGGCCTGACGAGAATCCGCGATATCGCAAAGTGATCGCACACGCCATAGAGCATGTTAAACAATATGATTTAGACGCAGTATTTATTGTGACTAATGCCCCTGGCAGGAGCGCATTCAACAGAGTAGAAAGACGCAGGCTCCACTCAGTCGAGAACTAACAGGCGTTGTTCTTCCCCATGATTTTTTTGGGACACATCTTCACTCCAGCGGCAGAACATTAGACGAAAGTCTCGAAAAGGATAATTTCAAAAAGGCAGGGGATATTTTGGCTGAAATATGGTCTGCAGTGTGCATTGACGGACACGAAGTAGTCGCTAAATATATAGACCCGAATAATCACACTTCCAGCGTTCCAGACCTGCCAGCCGAAGAATGGTACACTGAGCACGTTAGAGAGAGCGAGATTTATTCCAGGTACATTGCAGTTGGTTCACATTAAATTTTGATGCGTGCCTATTTTATTTTTTTTTTTTTAATTTTCTAACGAGTACGAATATCAAAATATTTTATTAGGAGTTACTAAGGGAAATTGTTTTTAATTTTTTTTTAGGTTGTAAAATGCGATGACCATAAGTGCTGCAACCCACGCCGGAGTGATCTGCATATGATTCTTCACGACCGTTTTCTGCCACCTCCATACCCTATCACTCAAGTTGATGGACACTTGACAATTCCGGACTTTAAAGAGCATGACGGAAAGTCATTTGCTCCATTTCTGATACACCACTGCCTACCGATTCAACCGCTGAATGCCTTCATCAGCACGCCTTATGATCTCTATTGCCCAAGTGTCCGAGATGATTTATAGAAAAGATGCAGCAGTACATGCGGTATTTACTTTGCATCTAGCACAAGAGCTGCAGAGCACAGGTGAGCAGCCCACATTGCACCAGCTAAGCAAGCGCGTATGTTCCGCAAAGTACGACCCTCACGGATTGTCACAAGACGAGCTGATGAGTTACTGTGCGCAAGCGCCAACGGATTAGAGTGGTTAGATCAGAACGAAGTTGAAGTAGCAGATGAATTTAGTGAAAATCATATGGACATGTTGGTTCCAATAGTCTCTCTTAAGACCGCGCATGATTCTCCATGGACTGAATTAGAGTTGATATTCTTTTTTAATCATAGTAGTTACGATTTAAGTATTCTATTGTTAAATTTTTATTACACTTATAATTAAACTCTCAGCAATATTGATTACTAGTCTTAACTAATCGTAAATAAAAGCACGAAGCAAATTTTGTTTTTTTTTTACAATAACAATTTGACGTGTTTACGTAAGAAACCCACATTTTGAAAAATCTCACGTGAGATTCGGGGGAAGGGGGAGTGGATTAGGTCGAATCTCACGACATCTCACCAGGGGGGGAGGGAGGGACAGAAAATTAAAAAAAACACCTCACGTAATTTATGGATGACCCCTAACCTCAAATTTTCGTTTGACGGTAGGCGTATTGTTGACCTACAATATCTTTCGGACCATTTGAAATGCATCAAATGCAAAAAAGATATTTTCTTGAGGAATACGGTAGAGAAATCGCGAATGGGTCTGAACTGTATGTTAAATATTCCCTGCGAAGAGTGTTCAACGATGATACAAGTGCACACCGGAAAAATGCATGGCACAGGAGATAATAAAAATCGAGCCGACGTCAATACGAAAGCTGTGTTGGGTGAGTAAATTATTTTGATAAATTATAGGATGCTATATGATAATCCAAAATGAGTTAAGTAGAACCGGTAGAACCTAAATATCTCAAATATTTTTTTAGGCGCTGTTCACTCCGGCATTGGGGAAACCGCTTTGAACAAGCTATTGGCCTGTTTGAGTGTTCCTCCGATATCAGCAAACCTGTACAAGAGATGTGAACGGGAAATCGGGCCAGCTATAGAAGCTGCTGCAAAAGACTCGTGTCGGAAAGCTGCGGAGGATGAAAAACAATTAGTGATAGCTAATAATAAGCTAAAATAGGATTTATTGTATAAATTAGTAATTAGATTTTTATAGCATTTTACAGCTATTTTTATAGGAATTTTGTATATGAATAATTGTATAATACGATTTTTCTCTGGTTTTTCACCTACAGACGTTTTTCACCAAATACTTGTATTTTTATCAATTGTAGTGGATGTTGACAAATAAACGGGAACATTTGACAATTTTTGAGTTTTATAGTTTTTCAAGCATCCTACAGATTTTCTCTTTCTTTTTTTTTTCTCTACCGTAATCAGGCCGAAAGACGTAGTCCAAGAGATCTTCCCTTTCATGGAGTCTCTGAGAGCTTCGACTAGTGTCGACGTTCAGCACCCTGAAGGTACAGAGGACGCCTTGGAGAAAAGAAAAACATTTGATACAGGCGTTGGGAATATCGTCAACATCATCGTGTCATATGATATGGGTTGGAGCAAACGCGGCAACGGACGGAGCTACAATAGCTTAAATGGTTATGGTACCATAACCGGATTCCTAAGTGTCAAAGTTTTAGATTTCGCATCGCGTAATAAGAAATGCAGACGTTGCACCGCTGGTCATGATAAATCCGACCATGATTGCCGACAAAACTTTTCTGGTAGTGCTAAGGCGATGGATCCTGATGTAGGAGCAACTCTGGTCAATGACAGTACGATCCTCAAAGAAACTGGATTAAACGTCAAAGTGCTTATCGGTGACGAAGACAGTTCAACAATCGCTGCAGTACGACAAAACAATCCTCAGTCAGTTCATGAATTAACAGATGCAAATCATCTGAGGAAAAATTTTATGAGCGCATTATACGATTTGAGAAAAAATTTCAAAGAAATGAGGGATAAGGAAGTTATCCCCCATTTAAAGAAATGTTTCTCTTACGCTTTGGTTCAAAATAAAGGGGACAGCGCCAACTTAACCAAAAGTCTTCGCAATATTCCCGAGCATTTCATCGGTCGCCACGAAAATTGCGGAACGTGGTGCAAAGAGCCGCACAAAATAGTGCTACAAAACGTACAACAGTACGCAAAATTGTCGGAAATATTCGAGAAATATGCGGGCAACGCTGCTAAATTTTCGGTTGTCGCTTCACGTCAGCCGAACGAAAGTTTTAACAACATGATGGCTCACAAAACGCCGGAAAACTGTTGTTATAGTCTGAGCAAAGCAGCGGATTATAGATTAGTCAGTACCGTGTGCACGAAAAACGAAGGAGAAATGTATATTTTGAACGTCAATTCAAAATATTTGAATCTTTCTCCTGGAAAATACACCAAATCTTTTAGTAAGAAGTTGGACCAGAAGAAAAAAAAGAGAGCGGTAAAGGCAAAATTGGCTTCAAGTAAAGCACGTCGAAATGTACTCGCTCAAAAGACAGAAACTCGTAGAAAATCAATGGAGAAGTCTGAAGGGACACGATACAAGAGAAATTGTGGTATGGATATCGACGTTCAAAATTCTACAAGTATTAATTTAATGTACCACTGAGAAATACTGCTGAAAATTTACTCGATGTTTTTTTATCTAAGAATGACTGCAACATCATCTATTTCGATCTCGAAACATCTGGGTTGTCGAAAAATTCAGAAATTTTACAAATTGCAGCAAAATTTAAGGATCGAAAGTTCAGTGTGTATGTCAATCCATCAAAAGCTATTGATTCTACTGCGTCCAGAATTACAGGACTGAAGTTCATAAAGGGACATCTGTTTTTTAACGGCAAACGAGTCCCGTCGATGTCACCGCGGGATGCTTTAGAATCATTTCAAGAATTTATCGACTTCTCGTCCAAACCTTGCATTTTTGTAGCCAATAATGTTTCGTTCGATTCCGGTCATTTGCTTCGGTATATTATCGAAAATGGAATGATTGCTAATTTTCAAAAGATCGCGGGATTTTCAGACAGCATGGTGATTTTGCGAAAAGTTTTACCTGAAAGAAAAAAAGAAAATAGAATGTTTAAACTGGAGACGTTGGCGCGTAATTTTTTGAAATTAAAAATAACTGACGAATTTCACGAAGCATTATTTGATGCTGAAATATTAGAGCAGTTGTGCCATCTGCTTATCAAGAAGGAAAATTTTTGTTTGCACTGTAAACCATATAAAAACTCAGTGTTGATGAAAATTTGTGCACCATCATTGCAAAATTTGAAAGGCGTAGTTTCGGACGAAATAATAAAAAAAATAGCAAGCGCTGGGTTCGATTTCGAAATTCTGACAACAGTTTACTCTACAGGCGGAGAAGCTGCAATTCGAGAATGAATGGCCAAAGAAACAACTGCAAAAAAACCACGCGTCACCAAAATGAAAAAAATTATTGATAACATCATAGCGCGCCTGCAAAGCAGGTCTTAACTTAAAACTGTTAAGTATATCGAAAAATATTGAGTTTTCGTCATTTCGTATAAAATCTTCGTTAATACTTTGTTTTTCCATAATAAAAATTTGTGTGTCATTATTTCATTACAATTTCAATAAATCTTTGTCAATCGTTTAGAAACAAACGAACATTCTTTCCCTTATCTTGCCAAAAACAGAAAACTTGGGCTCTATCGATTTAAATTTCGCGAGCATATTGCCCGCTGCCGCCTTACATCGTTGCCACATCGTCACAATCACTCTCCTTCACGTTCAGTGTCGGGTGCAAATTATAGCTTTCGACAGACGACTAATCCGAAACTAGATGGTCGAACATTTTCATTTTTTGTTTCAAATGATCTTTACATATTTGAGTACATCGTGTTCACTTTTCGAACAAATGGTAAGATCCGTTCTCTAGTTATAATTACTTATGTAACTGAAGTCAGAGTCTCTCACGGGTTGAGTATAGAAAACGTTCCCCAGAAAAATGATTTTTGATAGCGTTTATTTAACAAACTAGATGGTGAATCGGTTTAAAAATTTGAGCATTTCTTTATAACTGTACTTTCTATATATCAAAATTTCAAATGAGTCGTAAGATTTTGAAGAAACCATAGAACTGCCTTAAACAGGTCAAAAAAATTATAAGCCTCGGCTGAAAAGTCAGTTTTGTAATGTAAAAATTCGTCTCTATTGAACATCATTTATAATGGCTAAACTATAGTACTATATTAACTTGACGGTAAAAATTCACATGATACGTTTGTAGAGAATTCAAATGCTCGACAAATTTAGAGAAAAAGAAATCTAATATCTTCCCCATGTTATTTTATATTGGAAAAAAATTGAATTCTCAGAGCGACATTTCGAAATTGGTTGTATAAGAGATATCTTTTAGTGAGGATTCCTTCCGGCTGTATGTGAAAAGTGTTTTACAAGTGAAAGCCCGAGAAAAATTTCTGTGAGTTATACTTACACTTGTATGTTATTTATTGTTAGTTATAAGACTCGGTAACCGAGTTCGCTATTTGAGGTTTTTTTTTTTTTATAAGAAAATGTAATATTTCTAAAATCGAATATTTCAATCTCGACCCGAAGTTCACTGACAACAAAGTGAAAAAGAATACGTTATTGCATGCTTGTTCAATATAATTACTGACATAATATTCGGGAAAAAGTTTTTTTCAAATATTTCAAGTGAGAAATTCACTTGCATTTTGATGACTTACTGATAAAATTTTACAATTTAGATTATAGATTTAGTCTGCAAGGATAATTCTATAAAATCAACGAAAATATCCTGATTTGCAATTTCTAATCTGGCCGTTTTTAAAACGATCAATGAGGTGAAATAATAGTATCAGAAATACAGATTTTAGTATTAGACATTTATTTGTCAATTCAATCATTAACAATGACAACAGAGCGTTACAAATTAAATATGCGAGTTCTTATCATTACATACACACATCATTATATGAGTTACGTTATAATCGGTTCAAAATTATCATCACATTCTAATCAATGCATGATAAATTTCATAGAAATGTAACATTAAATGTTTTAAACCTATATGTTACACCTATCCCTCTAACAGAAACACTTGGATGAAATTTTTTTTTTATGTTTGAAATTTTTTTTTTTTTCTATTCTACTATACCGCTAGTATTATTATCAAATCGTTCACGTTACTTTGACGGCCTTCAACATTTATTGTCAATCGAAAGAATTACTAGTTGCCGTCAGAGAAAAATGGAGAAACTTTGAAATATGTCTAAGGATTAAGAAATTTACAAAAATGGAGAAACTGAAAAATGCTTAAGAATTGCGATATCGATACAAGCATAAGTCTTAGTCAATAACTTGCGTGAGTAATGAACTCACTCAGCGAACGGCTCGCGAACCTTCACAGAATCCTGAATCGATGACCAGCGGGTCGCGGAACCTGACCTTCTTGGGACTGGCTTTCCTGTTTTGATCGAAGGTCCTTTCCCAGCCGTCTTGCCCGTCAGCCTGCGGCGAACGGATGCAACTTCCGCCTCGCTCTTGACCATTCTTCTTCTTGTCTTTTGGTAGCGATGACCAGATCGCACCGCCTTTCACGGTGCAGGTCGTAAACGTTATCTCTCCGTTTCTGTCCCTCCCTTGCACTACGTAGGTGTAGGATGGACGTTTGGTTCTCGAACCCGACGCCTTGTGAAAGCTACAAGAGGGACGTGGGTTGCTCGAACATGAAGCCCTGGAACGGAAAGCGCTGCCCGAACTCTTGGCGGTGATCGAGATGGGCCGATTCTCTTTTTCGTCGTCCTCCTTGCATTCCAGTGCCTCCAGCAGCTTCTTCACGAAGTTCGCAGAAGTTGAAGATGAGTAGCTTGACATTGCCTTCTCCGATCACGACATTTCGCGTTCAGTTCCTCGATTATTTCTTCTACGAAACTTCTGGTCGGCGATCGTTGCTCGTGTCTTTGTATAATCTTTTCCATGACAGTCGACTTCCTTGACTACACGAAGAAGCGGTTGTGGTCCTCCGCATCCAATTCGTCTTCGAGAAAATTGTCCCTCTTGTCTGTCTCTTCGGATTTCATTTCGCTATCGGTCAGGATCTCCTCAATATCACTCAGCCACCTTTCGCCCTGCGTTTTCACCGGGCAATTAAATTTTTTCGGAGTCGATGTGGCTAATGGTAGTATTTGCTTAATGTTTTCGAGGCTCGAAATTTCCGACGACGAGACTTAGTTACAGTCCATGTTATCCTCGGGCGGTTCCTGGTCTTCCGAACTCGACTTCTTCGCCGGAGCGAATTCCTCGACGCGAATTACGCTGTCGGTGCTAACGACCATCTCGTCTTCCTCCAGGTTGTCTAGTTTCTCCGTAGGAACAGGCGGAAGGACCAGGTTCAAGTTCTCTACCTTCGGTGACCCTGACATTTTCGGCAATGTCTTACTCACGTGCATCTTCGAGTAAGCCGCTGACAGTTCCATGATCTCCCCACGCATGTCTAATTCCGGACGTGGAGACAGTCGTGCGGTCCTTGTCAAAATCGGCGTCGCACCGGCTGTAAAAACAAAATGATACAATTTTAAATAAGACACCGTTTGTCAGCCGCCAAAAAATTGATTTTTCTAAAGAAACGAGACGTTGAATTCAATTTATTTCCCGAATTTGAGAATCAAGTTTTTCGAAAATCATGAGGTTAAAATTTCTAATTTTTCTTTTACCTTTTTTTTCATACAAAGGTACGTTCGTTGCAAATATTTCAATACCCGGAACATAGATCCTTCAGACGATGAGTATGGAGCATTCAATTAAAGATTTGAACCGCGTATCTAACTGTCGTTTAACTTGGTTCGTTTACACCGCTATTTTGTAATGACACATCGATTCTTACCTTCCATTGCCGCCATGTACTTTTTGCCGAGTTCGATCAAGTGTGCCTTAGTCGATTGAAAGCTCTTCCTAGTGGATGGGCGGCTCAGGGTCGGTCGTGGGGCAGTCATCCTACCTCTACGCCTATTCTTAAAGCAATCGGGCATCGTCAGCCGCTCGAATGATTTCTTCGCCCTCATTTCGATTTCGCTCGGTCGACGTGGCTTCTGAAAAAAGTAGGAAAGAAACATGGTTATAATCGTGTCATTTATTCGGAAAAAGACGAACACTCGAAAGTTCTCAAAATAACCATTACGTCTATTAGTATCGTTGAAACATCAACGTCTGTGTCAAATTAGCAAAAGAATAAATAAAAAAAGTTCAAAACTTTTCAACTTACGTCTTCTTCGTCGTTTTGGCAAGTTGTGTTGCTGAAACAGCCGGGAACAGACATCGAAGCCATCGTAGTCGATTTTTTTTTTCCTACTCAACAACTAGACGGATCAAACTTTAAATCCAACTGGACTTGAACAGATTCCGTTCGAAACTTTAACTCGGGATACCTTGCAACGTCAAGGGCTAGCTCAGACTCTACAGGTGTTACTATCTCTGCGATTGACTGAGGAATAATGCTCATCGGGTCAAGACGTGCGATATTTATACTCTACGCTAGAAATACCGTTATCACCGCCAGTTTCAGGCTGACCAATCAGGTGCCGCCCTAATGAGCAAAGGGACTACCTGGCCGGCCGAAGGGTGTTTGTGATTCGATGGTCCGCCCGAACCTCTGCTGCACTCGCCTTGCAGCAGACTTTTCGAAAATGTCGGGAGTGGGGCGGTGCGGTATTAGATTTTAACATTTTTCGATCTGGGTAAAAAATTAGAAATATCGAAAAATTGAAGGGTCGTAATATCAAATATCCAAAAACGTGAAAGCGTTACTCTTACATTTGAATAATGTAAAAAGTCGAAGGGTGGAATAAGGCGAAGCACAAGATATGGATTTGAATCATGACGATTGTATGTTCCGGTCTTAATCATTCCGAAGACTTTATATTTTGGCATTTCTACATTTTTAAATTCTATGAAATAGATTTTCGCGGTTTAGAAAATTCTATGCTGTGAAGCTTCACCATTTTTATCCTTTAACCGAAAAATTTGCGTACATCTTCTATTCAGGGAAAAGAAGAGATTTTGTGCCATTCTTATCATGGTTATCGGACGAAAATATTTCTCAAGTCTATCGGAAATGAATTCCGACGAATCCCGTTCTCGTACGTATTGAGCGGTGATGCTTTTTTATTTATTCAACTGATTGTGGTTGTTATTGTTCAGGCTTCTAATTATTGACTGGAGCATTTTCTTTCACACGGTTGTCCCAAGTTTAAAACAAGTTTATCATTTTTCTTGGATTTGTTTTTCTACAACGTGTATACTCGTTCATGTATCGTTGTACGAAGCTAAAAAAATGCCGATTTTGAACACGTTGAAGAGATTTTCCACATTCTTTGTCGGCAAACGATCATTTCGAGCAATCGTCCAATCGCGAATTATTTTTACTTCTATTTACACGCTTCTGATTCCGAAAAATGTTCTTCTCATCGTTTTTCGAAATACGGACGAATTGAAAATAAATAATACTCTTGAAAAAAGGTACACTGAGAAAAAAATGTTATCGGATTTCATAAATATTAATTGATCCAAATAATCCATACGTTTGTAAAGTCGTGAGACCACATTTATTCAAAGCGACAATTTATGTACTTTTTAAATCACGTCTGAACACGTAATGTACTACTCTAGGGCATATAAATGTTGTGTAAATTTGCTGGGCTACATAATTTAAAATTTTTTTTTCGATACGTTGTGCTATTGTTATTGATTGCCACCGAACAAGTGTAGCAGCGTCACTCCAAAATAGTTTTTGGAAAACATGGTTGGATCAAAACTATAACCCAACATATCGCTTCGGATACCCTTACGAAAAAAAACCCTTAATATGGGGGTGAATTCGTACCCTCAATTCTTTTTTTATGGGAATTCAGCAATACCTATGAATTAGGGCTACGAATTGACACCCAAGTTGAGGGTTTTTTCCGTGAAGGTATCGTTGGCAGATTCCTATGAATCTAGATTAATTTAATGCGAAGGATTCGGGTACACAAGCATTTTTGAAGCTACTTTTCAATCGAGGAATCTTGCCGTCTGCAAGTGATTGAAATTGGTACCACTTCAAATCAATCATCATTTCGATTAAAAAATGTGAAACATGCACGTCAACGTCGGGGTGACCTCTGGTCAGGGAATTCTGGAAAACCTGGAAAACCTGAAAACGTCATGGAATTCTGCAATTCCCGCATAGTCAGGGAACCGTTTACCATATACTTTTTTCATACAAATACGTCCCAAAGTTTTTTTGAGCTTTAGATAAATTAGATCGAATACCAATTTTCTTACCATCACCGCAAGGTTCGCTTCAAACTTTGATTATTCCTGAATATTACATTACAAACGACTGCGCATCGGCTAGCTGTGACAGTGTAACTGAAGTTACAGTTAGTATTATCGAAAAAAAAAAAAAATGGGTGCGTGTACTCATATACGCGTGTGAGAAGTTATACTTCTTTGGCATCATCAAAAAACAATAAAACAAATAACGGATGTCTTACATTATATTTGAATAATCTTTTAAATTTTTGTCACGAACTTTTTATTAAATGTTCTATTAAATTTATTTCTTCATTTTGTATATATCAAAAAACCAACAATAAATACTCTACATTGATAATTTAATAATATTTAGTATCAATTAAATTGAATAATGATATTTTAATTTATATCAATAAATAATACATACGGCTAACTAACCTCAATTATATTGGAGCACTTGAAAAAGTATTTGAGCACAATTTTTTCACTAATATTCACAAATAGTAAATAATATTAATCCAAATATTCCATTTAAATTACTACTGAAAATATTTTATTACCACATATATAATTCGCACTTGTATGAAAATAAAACACGTGTTGTGACTCGAGACTCAATGAATTCGGTTGAGTAGGCAACTTCATCCTGTTAATTTTGTGTTACAGTGATACGCGCTCATCTTAAAATTTCACTCTCATCAGTTTTTCATAACGCGCCTAAAGAAGTATAACTTCAAAAAGTAGAAATTGTATGGAAAATACCTCTTTTTTCTCAATATGTTTTAACGAATATAGTCAAATGTTGCAGGGAAAATGATAAGATTTTTGTCTGGAAAACCTGGAAAAGTCGGGGAATATCGTGATTGATATTCACTGGCTACGCTGCAGCTTAGTCAGACCGAGTGAAGTACGATCGTACACTCTTGGATATAGTGGTGAAATGGTTTACATGAATTCCAAGTATGACTCGTCGATTCAATACATTGCTGGACCTTATTCGGGCCTTTCAATTATTCTCGCGTTAACATTGTTCCTGGAACTTCTGTGGTCGACTCCGTTTGCAAATAATGTTCCGAAGTTCATCGGCGTCACTTTATTGGGGGTCAGGTAAACCGGACGTCTGGCAGCGTGTCTCGTACCCCCGGGATGGCTCTTTCTCAAGTGCGATTCCTGCCTAGTGCAATTAAAAATTCACCACCTACCCCGGGTAGGAAAGGCGAGAATCATGTTGGGGAATTATAAGCCGCTCGATATTGTCGGGTTAATAACCGCATTTCCGTTGACATTTGAGACTTGTAACTGCATCCTTCATTGTCGGATTTGGATTATGGACTTCGCCCGGGCTCGTCTATTCGAAGAAGGACAGATTGCCGGAGTATCGGAATAATTAGCTGCGAGGGCACTAAATTCCAGACAGATATTGCTGTAAGGTTGTTAAATAAAGGCCACCGCTGCACACTTCTGGGAAAATGGAGTCATGATGGCTTTTTGGTCAATCCATAATCCTTAGCTCTAATTGAGACCAGAAAGGATTTTGCTTGTTGAAAGGAACGAAGTGAGTCTCATCGGTGAAGGTCGTACCAGATCACCGGCTAAAACTGGGAAAACGAAATTTTTGAAAGTCGAATTTTTGAACACAGCGCTTACGGCGGTTTCAGCCTTTTTTTTAACGGAAATGCCATCACAATTATTCCATAAAATTCGTATACCTTGACGAAGAACGAGATAATCAGCCTTAGTTTTTTTCGTTCGCGATAAATTTCGACATTCGGTTTCACACAAGTCTCGTATTCGCGGTGTCGCTTTTTCACGAGCCGCTTAACGGCTGGTGCAAAGTTTGAAGCCAGCTATCGCGCTTATTCGGCAATTGGCATCAGTGGATTGAACCAGCGTGAAATATCTACAAGCTGCGTTTCCACGTAGAAATTTTTACTTCATATTCTCGCTGATGGAATAAACAATTGATCGATGTAAACGCCTTTACTTTATTTAATTAAAACGTTTGTATAACAGTCAAACAAGTTTCAAAACTTTATTCACGAATTTTTAGCGCGTATTTAAGCCGTTGCGAAAATGTCGCCCCGGAATCTGGGACGGCTCGAGGACTTCGCATGGCAGTGTAGAGAAATAAAACCGATTTTGAACCGATTTCTTCACCCTTCCTTCCTCGAACGTTTGCTCAAGCTTACACCTCCCACTGATTCGGGAATGCATTTTGTCTCTCGTACGGCTCAGGTAAGTCATTTATACCCTTGTATCGAGCCATTCGACTGTGAACAACTCCAAATGACTGAAAACTGACTAATGCCAAATCCAAAACGCGAGCCCATTAAACATCGGGGGGTTGATATTCGCTTTATTGAACGACCGACGCTTAGGTGTACCTATACCGATGACTCACACTGGTGTGTTTCCAGGTTTCGGAGCGAAATTTTTCTTGGGCTTTCACTTGTAAAACTCTTTTCACATACAGCCGGAAGGAATCCTCACTAAAAGATATCTCTTATAAAACCAATTTCGAAAGTACGATCGTACTTCACTCGGTCTGACTAAGCTGCAGCGTAGCCAGTGAATATCCATCACGATATTCCCCGACTTTTCCAGGTTTTCCGGACAAAAATTTTATCATTTTCCCTGAAACATTCGACTATATTCGCTCAAACATATTGAAAAAAAATACGTATTTTCCATACAATGCCACTTTTTTTTTCTTTAAACGAAAGTACGAACTGTAACTTCAGTTACACTGTCACAGCTAGCCGATGCGCAGTCGTTTGTAATGTAATATTCAGGAATAATCAATGTTTGAAGCGAACCTTGCGGTGATGGTAAGAAAATTGGTATTCGATCTAATTTATCTAAAGCTCAAAAAAACTTTGGGACGTATTTGTATGAAAAAAGTATATGGTAAACGGTTCCCTGACTATGCGGGAATTGCAGAATTCCATGACATTTTCAGGTTTTCCAGGTTTTCCAGAATTCCCTGACCAGAGGTCACCCCGACGTTGACGTGCATGTTTCACATTTTTTAATCGAAATGATGATTGATTTGAAGTGGTACCAATTTCAATCACTTGCAGACGGCAAGATTCCTCGATTGAAAAGTAGCTTCAAAAATGCTTGTGTACCCGAATCCTTCGCATTAAATTAATCTAGATTCATAGGAATCTGCCAACGATACCTTCACGGAAAAAACCCTCAACTTGGGTGTCAATTCGTAGCCCTAATTCATAGGTATTGCTGAATTCCCATAAAAAAAGAATTGAGGGTACGAATTCACCCCCATATTAAGGGTTTTTTTTCGTAAGGGTATCCGAAGCGATATGTTGGGTTATAGTTTTGATCCAACCATGTTTTCCAAAAACTATTTTGGAGTGACGCTGCTACACTTGTTCGGTGGCAATCAATAACAATAGCACAACGTATCGAGAAAAAAATTTTAAATTATGTAGCCCAGCAAATTTACACAACATTTATATGCCCTAGAGTAGTACATTACGTGTTCAGACGTGATTTAAAAAGTACATAAATTGTCGCTTTGAATAAATGTGGTCTCACGACTTTACAAACGTATGGATTATTTGGATCAATTAATATTTATGAAATCCGATAACATTTTTTTCTCAGTGTACCTTTTTTCAAGAGTATTATTTATTTTCAATTCGTCCGTATTTCGAAAAACGATGAGAAGAACATTTTTCGGAATCAGAAGCGTGTAAATAGAAGTAAAAATAATTCGCGATTGGACGATTGCTCGAAATGATCGTTTGCCGACAAAGAATGTGGAAAATCTCTTCAACGTGTTCAAAATCGGCATTTTTTTAGCTTCGTACAACGATACATGAACGAGTATACACGTTGTAGAAAAACAAATCCAAGAAAAATGATAAACTTGTTTTAAACTTGGGACAACCGTGTGAAAGAAAATGCTCCAGTCAATAATTAGAAGCCTGAACAATAACAACCACAATCAGTTGAATAAATAAAAAAGCATCACCGCTCAATACGTACGAGAACGGGATTCGTCGGAATTCATTTCCGATAGACTTGAGAAATATTTTCGTCCGATAACCATGATAAGAATGGCACAAAATCTCTTCTTTTCCCTGAATAGAAGATGTACGCAAATTTTTCGGTTAAAGGATAAAAATGGTGAAGCTTCACAGCATAGAATTTTCTAAACCGCGAAAATCTATTTCATAGAATTTAAAAATGTAGAAATGCCAAAATATAAAGTCTTCGGAATGATTAAGACCGGAACATACAATCGTCATGATTCAAATCCATATCTTGTGCTTCGCCTTATTCCACCCTTCGACTTTTTACATTATTCAAATGTTAGAGTGACGCTTTCACGTTTTTGGATATTTGATATTGCGACCCTTCAATTTTTCGATCTTTCTAATTTTTTACCCAGATCGAAAAATGTTAAAATCTAATACCGCACCGCCCCTCTCCCGACATTTTCGAAAAGTCTGCTGCAAGGCGAGTGCAGCAGAGGTTCGGGTGGACCCTCGAATCACAAACACCCTTCGGCCGGCCAGGTAGTCCCTTTGCTCATTAGGGCGGCACCTGATTGGTCAGCCTGAAACTGGCGGTGATAACGGTATTTCTAGCGTAGAGTATAAATATCGCACGTCTTGACCCGATGAGCATTATTCCTCAGTCAATCGCAGAGGTAGTAACACCTGTAGAGTCTGAGCTAGTCCTTGACGTTGCAAGGTATCCCGAGTTAAAGTTTCGAACAGAATCTGTTCAAGTCCAGTTGGATTTAAAGTTTGATTTGTCTAGTTGTTGAGTAGAAAAAAAAATCGACTACGATGGCTTCGATGTCTGTTCCCTGCTGTTTCAGCAACACAACTTGCCAAAACGACGAAGGAGACGTAAGTTGAAAAGTTTTGAACTTTTTTCATTTATTCTTTTGCCAATTTGACACAGACGTTGATGTTTCAACGATATTAATAGACGTAATGGTTATTTTGAGAACTTTCGAGTGTTCGTCTTTTTCCGAATAAATGACACGATTATAACCATGTTTCTTTCCTACTTTTTTCAGAAGCCACGTCGACCGAGCGAGATCGAAATGAGGGCCAAGAAATCATTCGAGCGGCTGACGGTGCCCGATTGGTTTACGAATAGGCGTAGAGCTTCGCTGAAAATCCTGACTGACCCACGACCGATCGAGAGCCGCCCATCCCCTTGGAAGAGCGCTCAATCGACTAGGACACGCTTGGGCAAACTCTGCAAAAAGCACAGTGCGGCAATGGAAGGTAAGAATCGATGTGTCATTACAAAAAAGCGGTGTAAACGAACCAAGTTAAACGACAGTTAGATACGCGGTTCAAATCTTTAATTGAATGCTCCATACTCATCGTCTGAAGGATCTATGTTCCGGGTATTGAAATATTTGCAACGAACGTACCTTTGTATGAAGAAAAAGGTAAAAGAAAAATCAGAAATTTTGACCTCATGATTTTCTAAAAACTTGATTCTCAAATTCGGTATATAAATTGAATTTAACGTCTCGTTTCTTTAGAAAAATCAATTTCTTGGCGGCTGACAAACGGTGTCTTATTTAAAATCGTATCGTTTTGTTTTTACAGCCGGTGCGATGCCGATTTTGACAAGGACCGCACAACGGTCTCCCCGTCCGGAATTAGACATGCGTGGGGAGATCATGAAACTGTCAGCGGCTTACTCGAAGATGCACGTGAGTAAGACATGGCCGAAAATGTCACGGTCACGGAAGGTAGAGAACTTGAACCTGGTCCTTCCGCCTGTTGCTACGGAGAAACTAGACAACCTGGAGGAAGACGAGATGGTCGTTAGCACCGACAGCGTAATTCGCGTCGAGGAATCCGCTCCGGCGAAGAAGTCGATTTCGGAAGACCAGGAACCGCCCGAGGATAACGTCGACGACAACGAAGTCTCGTCGTCGGAAGATTCGAGCTACGAAGACGCTGAGCAAATACTACCATTAGCCACATCGACTCCGAATAAATTTAATTTCCCGGTGAAAACGCAGGGCGAAAGGTGGCTGAGTGATATTGAGGAGATCCTGACCGATAGCGAAATGAAATCCGAAGAGACAGAAAAGAGGGACAATTTTCTCAAAGACGAATTGGACGCGGAGGACCTGAACCGCTTCTTCATGTCGTCAAGGAAGTCGACTGTGATGGAAAAGATAATACAAAGGCACAAGCAACGATCTCCGACCAGAAGTTTCGTGGAAGAAATAATCAAGGAACTGAAGGCGAAATGTCGTGATCCGGAGAAGGTAATGTCAAGCTACTCATCCTCGACTTCTGCGAACTTCGTGAAGAAGCTTGTGGAGGCACTGGAATGCAAGGAGGACGACGAAAAAGAGAATCGGCCCATCTCGATCACCGCCAAGAGTTCGGGCAGCGCTTTCCGTTCCAGGGCTTCATGTTCGAGCAACCCACGTCCCTCTTGTAGCTTTCACAAGGCGTCGGGTTCGAGAACCAAACGTCCATCCTACACCTACGTAGTGCAAGGGAGGGACAGAAACGGAGAGATAACGTTTACGACCTGCACCGTGAAAGGCGGTGCGATCTGGTCATCGCTACCAAAAGACAAGAAGAAGAATGGTCAAGAGCGAGGCGGAAGTTGCATCCGTTCGCCGCAGGCTGACGGGCAAGACGGCTGGGAAAGGACCTTCGATCAAAACAGGAAAGCCAGTCCCAAGAAGGTCAGGTTCCGCGACCCGCTGGTCATCGATTCAGGATTCTGTGAAGGTTCGCGAGCCGTTCGCTGAGTGAGTTCATTACTCACGCAAGTTATTGACTAAGACTTATGCTTGTATCGATATCGCAATTCTTAAGCATTTTTCAGTTTCTCCATTTTTGTAAATTTCTTAATCCTTAGACATATTTCAAAGTTTCTCCATTTTTCTCTGACGGCAACTAGTAATTCTTTCGATTGACAATAAATGTTGAAGGCCGTCAAAGTAACGTGAACGATTTGATAATAATACTAGCGGTATAGTAGAATAGAAAAAAAAAAAATTTCAAACATAAAAAAAAAATTTCATCCAAGTGTTTCTGTTAGAGGGATAGGTGTAACATATAGGTTTAAAACATTTAATGTTACATTTCTATGAAATTTATCATGCATTGATTAGAATGTGATGATAATTTTGAACCGATTATAACGTAACTCATATAATGATGTGTGTATGTAATGATAAGAACTCGCATATTTAATTTGTAACGCTCTGTTGTCATTGTTAATGATTGAATTGACAAATAAATGTCTAATACTAAAATCTGTATTTCTGATACTATTATTTCACCTCATTGATCGTTTTAAAAACGGCCAGATTAGAAATTGCAAATCAGGATATTTTCGTTGATTTTATAGAATTATCCTTGCAGACTAAATCTATAATCTAAATTGTAAAATTTTATCAGTAAGTCATCAAAATGCAAGTGAATTTCTCACTTGAAATATTTGAAAAAAACTTTTTCCCGAATATCATGTCAGTAATTATATTGAACAAGCATGCAATAACGTATTCTTTTTCACTTTGTTGTCAGTGAACTTCGGGTCGAGATTAAAATATTCGATTTTAGAAATATTACATTTTCTTATAAAAAAAAAAAAACCTCAAATAGAGAACTCGGTTACCGAGTCTTATAACTAACAATAAAGAACATACAAGTGTAAGTACAACTCACAGTAGATTTATTCGACACATTAAGTTCACATAAATATTTTTCGCGCTTACTTACTGCTGCAGACTCAAATTAAAACTGTATTGGCAATTATTCAAAACCGCAGTAGTGTAAATTGTATTTTATCGACGATCTAAAATATGTATCTTTCCATGAAATTTTAGCGACGTATACATGATACCTTGAAATTGTACAATCGTAGAAATCAATTGCCCGTATTTCGTAACAAATTCGGAACGCACTGCAGCCATTAATAATACATACATATACCAATCTTCTAATTGCCATTTCGCGCATCAATATACGCAGATATTTATTTTCATCGCGCGATTTGATATCTCCAGCCTAATAAAATAAAGCCGTGTAACGGAACGTAGACCAGATGCTACATCCAAGCCTCGGACAACGTCACAGAGCCCTAGACGTAGTTAATTTTTCAGCGGGGTGATATTACACTCCATTTCGCATTGACCGTGCAAAGACAACAGCGGACGTTCAATACATCCCACGTTGTGTGTTTTACCACTGTGAAAAAACACGCGAAATAACTCCCGAGCAAACGAATCCACGCACTGACTCGGAGACGAATCCGACGATTGATTCAGATATCGATAACAAATAAGCCCCCAAAAAATAAACTCGCGAAAATGAAACGATAGACAGACAAACAAAGCCGATAAAATAACGAATTAAATCAAAAAACAAGAATGAAATGAAAACTATTGAAACATTATTTACTAACATTAGACTGCTTTTGAGATCACTTCTGATTGAAACTGGATCGATAAATGGTAAGAGAAATCCAGACCGAGAAATGATTATCTCCAACACATCATTTACCATTTGATTGTAGACCAAAATTTTCTCATCACTAGATAATATTTTATCCAACTATTCTATTGTTGAAATCATCCAAATCAACCGATTGTTTGATGCTGATTTTCAAGTTTGTCAGGCGCCAAAACTTCCGGAATTAGTCGAATCGCACAGCTCGGAAAAAAAATGCCGTTCAAACCTGTCTACGTCGACTCCTATAAAATTTTTGAAACTTCAAAGTTGGAGCTCGTAGTGTAATTCGGAATAAATCTATTTAGTCTGAAAAATGAAAATTCAGTTTTCAGAGCTTTTCTTCTCGCTTCAACTCAGGAGTGATCAGGTTCCGGATTTATTCAGTCAAGTAGTCTTTGAGTAATTCATATAACACGCTCTTTTTTATAAGTCATAAATGATGAAATTCTGAATATAATCGGTCCAGTAAAATATTGTTCCCGATAAAGTATTTTCAGTTCAAAATAGATTTCAGCGGGAAATTTTATTCAACCTTATTGTACAGGTCGGTCCAATAACTGTTTGTTTCAATATTTTTTTGAGTGAATGTAGATGCGGTATTCCAGTTCAACCGAGACAACAACAAAGTACCTACATCCTGCCCTAACTAAATTTCGTTTGAAACCGTATTTCTGAAATTTTTTTTCTCACTTGCCAAACCTAAGAAGTATTCTTTTCACTTCCAAACTGTCGAATAATCATCGCCAAAGTCGAAATTTCACAAAAAAAATATATATAATAATAATAATAATAAACAAAACAGTAAATACGGAAAGCCCGAGTTGAGCTTTGGTAAAAAATGCAAAAAAGAAGTTTAAAAACAGCCCAAGTGATCTTTGAATTTTTGCAATCTCAGATTCGCAAGGGGTAGAGGAAAAATTTGAAAAAATTAGGTCTTTTGTTAACACGAGGAGTCAGGTTTTCCACTATGGAAACCTATAATCAGCGACAGTGAGGGAAACAGTTGTCCAAGTTGAGCTGGAATATTCCATATTATTCGAAAATCGATTTGTTTCCAAATTTCGTGCATTGATGCCCATTCCGACGATTCAAAACGACTCGCCTCGTCAGATGTACAGGTCATATATACAGGCAAAAGCAGACGACATCGGTGGCCTTGAGACGGTTACCATCCACAGCGGGAGGTGCGCACAGGAATTCCAGCCACACGATAGTCTCGGTCTAGATACATAGTAGAACCAAGTTTCGCAGTAGGGGGTATCAATGCTTGGGCAGCCAAGTATACGGCTTGCTCTTCTTAGCGGTTTTCACACCATTGCCGCGTCAACATTGTCAGACATATTCTTACATTCCCTACAGACTTCTTTTGGCAGCCTTATCCAGACGAGCATTTTTTTTTTCAAATTTTTTTCAATTCTAATTTAATTAAAAAAAAAAATTAATTCGTCTTGACTAACAGCTGGAACTGAACTATCAAAATGATTCACTCTAGATTCGAAAGCTCATTCTTACGAAACTTTAGCTAACCTCACATATGACACGGTGATTTTTCAACGCGATAGTGAACTTCTAAGCAGAAACGTAAGTGAGATATTCGTTACGCATGGACTTCACCGTCATTCGGCTTCTTAACCTCATCCTCTACAGAACGATCACCCTCGTTCCCGGTTTTGGACTTCGAGTCAAAGTGCCTCTCTTACTCTGAATACCCAATTCAGTATAGCGATCGCGTGAACAGAAAATACGGAACACTTTTCTTACAGGCGAAATTTCATTGGCACCTGGTAGCCCTTTCAACATTCCACCCTTACGATGCAAAAGTATCCGCACATGGTATAGATTTTCAATGCATACCACTAAAGCATTTTTACATGTAGTTGTGTAGCAGGATTTCCCTGAATTTGGTTAACTTTTTGCTTTTGGTAATCGCCGAGACATATTTTAAAGGGAAACAAGACCATGTAGTGGCGAATAATTCATGTTTTTATTTGGAGGTGGGTTTGAAACGATTGGATTGCACGCGCGATGAGCGGCTCTGAAGATCTTGACTCATCCTTTTCACCGAGTATATGTATATAGGCATCGTGCAAGGTTCGGAGCAACGAATAAAACAATTTAGGGCAAACCGGTAGCTTAACGAGAGTTTTAGTGCTTTTTCTCAGAAATGAAGGCATCAAGCATTCTCTGGTAGAAACCCGAACGCGCGATTTCACTAAAACGAGGGGTAGCCAGCCTGTGGGGCAAATCTTCACGCAGAGTGTGCTGGAAACTTAAAGAGCAGGATTCGAGCCAGTCTCCTTGGCGCCGTCTCATTGACTCTTCTCCCAGCCCTCCGTATCCTTGCCCAAGGACGTCGTAGATACCGCAAGAGGGAAGCAGATCTGCGTCATAGACGAAGCGTAGGTTGTCGGGTCGTGCGATACGCGAAACGAAACGGTCAATGGGAAGCCGGAGAAGCGAAAAAACGGCTATATGACCGAACATTTCGTGCGGGTGCAATACGCGAAATTCCCATAGCGGGTGTCCGTCCGATTGATTTGCCATGCAGAAAAAATTGGCTATCAGATTCTATAGGACGGGAATATTGAACTCGGACGGAAAGCTCAAACCGAAATGAAGCTTGAACCGAAGCATTTAAAGATGGGAGACGCCCAAGTGTGAAACATTTTTATCTGTGAATGTGGCTGAACCAACTTCAAATGCGTATTTCTTGTACGAGGATGATCTTGTTGTCCAAATTTTAAGCACTTTGAAACCAGTAACTGCGTAGATGCAACAAATAATGCTACTAAAAATGGGATAATTGAAAATCCTCCTTGTAGGTTACAAACAATTTTCAGGGATCATGTTGAAACTGCAGAATACTTTTTCTCGCGCAAAAGTGCGTTACTTCATTTATGCAAGTCAGTTCAAATGTGATTATGAATGAACGTAATTTTTCAATTTTCGGTTCCTGGTATTCTCAAACGAAAGAATATCAACTGTGCAACAAAGTGTGTTATCACGGCAAAAATGGGTCGTTATAGAAGTCTCGAAAGAGAAATCATGAGTACAAAATGATAACTGAAACGGAACGCAATGAAATGAGAAATTAATATTTACCGATATTTTCCAATTACTCCATCGTTTTGTCGTAATTCAGCGCCCATGATTGATGAAACGCCTGCTTCGTCCGCAAAGGTCGTAAGTTTCGGAATCAGCTCCGCGAGCTTACCGGAATCCCGTTTATAATTCATACGGAATGAGTAGTGTATATATGCCGGTTCTAATCCAAAGATGGCGGCGCTCCCCCCTAGCTCCCCCCTAGCTCCCCCCTAGCCCCCCCCCCCCCCCCCCCCCCCCCCGGTCATTTTTGGCGGCTATTTTCATAGGATTTGACACACACACACACACACACTTACACACAAAAAATAATTCCTGTCGAGACTTGTTTGGCGCCGGAAAGCCGCACATAAATCAGATAGGGTAAATACCCGCCAGATCTATTGAAAAAATTCCAGGAAATGACCCCTGTAGGAAGGTTTAAAATGACGTTTTCAATGCTTTTAACAATTTTTTTATTTAACATCAATTACATTTAGTTTTCTTATTGTATTCTCAATTATCTTATTCTAAATTTTAACGAGTAAAATTATACATATTATTTTCAATATCCATATTAATTAAACATATTGTTATTCCAAAATTAACTTATACCAATTTTTAACAGTACCACTGATCGGATTATATTCAACAATGCGATCATGCCAGATCACGCAGTAGGCAGAAGTGTGTGGTGGAAACGTAGTGCTACAGTCAAATTCCAATCGAATGTCCACAGGTCCAGTTTTTAATGTTTCGTTCTGCTTGGAGCAATCGATGACGATAAGGGGAGCTTGGTTTATAAATTCACGCCTCGATAGCAAAGGCTCGGCTTCTTTGTTATAGTAGCTCATTTGAAACCGAACATACATATCATAGAGAATGGCGGGGGATGTGCAGGCTCGGACTTGCTCGCTATCAAGAGCCGTAAAACCCCAAAACTGTGTGTACACATACCATCCGGTGAAGAGCGGGCAAGATAAGATTTTTCTTACACCAAACACTGTTCGCTACCTGCTTTTCGTTGACCGATTTTTCACACCACATGGCCCACACTGCTTAAAGACTCATAAAACTCAAAAACTACATTAGGCGGCGGTGGGTTCGTGGAGAGGGGGAGGGGGAGGGGGTGAAAACCTGTTCCAACACGCTTTAAGGCAAGATGCAGCTGCGGAACTGGGTGACTTCAAACTGGCAGATAAACCGCAAAAATTTAGGGATGGTGGGAGGGGGACTGTGGACCCCGTCGCCTCTGACGTCATTTTTTACATGAATTTCATCTTCTCTGCAGAGTCGGGAGGGTGATGAAGAGCGGGCAAGATAAGATTTTTCTGATACCAAACACTGTTCGCCACTCGCTTTTTCGTTGACCGATTTTTCCCAACACATGGCCCCACGCTGCTTAACGACTCATAAAACCCAAAAATTTAGGAATGGCGGGTCGGATAAAGGGCGGACCCAGTCGTCTCTGACGTCATTTTTCCCTCCGAGATGCGCAGAACGCAGTGCGCACCGCATCTCTGACGTCATTTTACCCTCCGATATGCGCAGAACGCAGTGCGCATCGTTCCCAAATTCTTGCGATCTATCGGCCTATATACATATAAGCTCAAACATCCGATGCAGACTAGTCAGTCTTACACGATACGTGCAAGTCAAAAAAGTTATACAAAGTTCAGCTTATATCAACGTCAAAGTCATGGCAGTCGAAGCGTATATGGGACTTGCGGAGCAGATGGAGAGGACGTACAATTTGCTGAGAGAGCAACCACCCGGAGAAGAGAATGACGCCGTCATCAATCATTGGACTGATATTGGAATTGCGAATATCCAAGTTCTGCGCGATATTTCCATGCAACGAGGAACAACCGTTGGTGCGAAAATACGGATCCAACATACGATCGCACTCCTGCAATCTTGGGTGACGAAGATCAAGCAGTTGCAGCAGCGCACAGTGGTGACGGGTGGAAATATCGGTACTCCTGCGGGTGTACAATGGGACGACGTGGATAGCGCTTTTGCCAGCCGAATCAGAACGGGGGTTATCACAAATCTCCGTCATAAAAATTTGCACGCCTTTCTGGACGATGTGCAACGCGTCATCACCGAGAAGTTGGAGCTGATACTGCGCGAGGAGGGAAATGTGAAGGTTAACCTCATATTATCGTGCAAATTCGAAAATGCCAAGCACGAAGAGATCTCCGCCGAAGTCAAGAGTTTCAACACCTCCAACGTGGCGATTCTCCTCCCATCGAGCGATATAAATGGTTGGTTTACACGTGCACGGGGTGATCTGCAGTCAAAGGTGGAAGATTTCGAGCAACGCGATTCCGGCTGGAGTATGATTGAGATCCTTAACCTCACTGTAAATATCAATCGCTATCAGCCTCTCGCCGCAGGGGCTTCAACATTCGTCGAGCTGCCCCAAGACATTCAACGGAAGAGAGCGGTGGTGAACGTGAGGAACGAGGACGAAAGATGTCTTCTCTGGTCCGTCATAGCAGCCCTCCACCCGGTCAACACCCACACTGAAAGGACTAGCCGTTATCATCGATATATTTCCGAGTTGGACTGTACAGGTATCAAATTCCCTGCTGCTCTACATGATGTGAAAAAGCTTGAGAGATTAAATAATTTGCGCATCAATGTATATGGAATAGAATCTCAAACTTTTTCGCATCATGCAAAATCAAATAAAAGCGTCATCGTGCCAATTTATTTGAGTAAAAATTTGCATAGCGTAAACACTGACACGATCCATCTTCTAATGGTTGAGAGTAATCCGGAAGATGATATGACTGGCGTGTTTCCACCGAGATTCCATTTTGCTTGGATTAAAGATCTTTCCCGATTGGTGAGCAAACAATTGTCCGTTCATGAACACAAAATGTTTTTATGTGACAGATGTTTGTGCCACTTTAGCGTGAAACACGCCTACGACAATCATCGGCAAGATTGTATTATGCTAAATAAAGTACGCATGGAATTTCCCAAGTGTAAAGATTTAGTATTTTCCAATTTTCAAAACAAAGGCACCGTTCCGTTTGTCGTATACGCCGATCTCGAATGTATATTAATCCCTGAACCTATAGATGAATTTGAAACTCGTAAGACTTGTGAAATTCAAAAGCATATCCCGCACAGTGTAGCGTACTATGTACATTGCGCGTACGATGAGACTTTATCGGAGTTCCACGGTAAACGCGGTGTCGATTGCATAGATTGGTTTATGCAACGGCTTAAAGATTTATCAATTCAAGTAGAGTCACGCATCAAAAACATAATTCCGATGGAGTCTCTTACCCAAGTGCAACGCGATCGTCACATGCGCGCAAAGAATTGTTATATTTGCGAAAAACCGTTTACCCCTGAGGAGAAAAAGTGTTACGATCACTGTCACTTCACGGGTAAATATCGTGGTCCTGCTCATAATCGGTGTAATTTGAATTTCAGAGAGTCGCACACAATTCCAATAGTTTTCCACAATTTGTCCGGTTACGATTCTCACTTTTTAATAAAATCTCTCGCGTCAACTTTTCCCGGTAAAATTACACTGCTACCCATAAATAAGGAAAAATATATATCCTTCACGAAACGCGTCGATGGAACAATGATGCACTTGAGATTCATCGATTCGTTTCGATTTATGGCTAGCAGTATCGATAAACTTTCCAAATATTTGACCGATACCGATAAACGCATAACACGTAAATTTTATAATAACCCGACTCAGTTCAGTTTGATGACCCGCAAAGGCGTTTTTCCCTATGAATACGTCGATTGTTGGGGGAAACTCGATGAACCGCGATTACCTGCAAAGAAGCATTTCTACTCGCACCTCTGCGATGCAAATATTTCAGACACCGATTACGAGCACGCGAAAACTGTTTGGAGGGAATTCCATTTAGAGTCATTGGGGGGCTACTCAGATTTATATTTAAAGACCGATGTTCTTTTGCTTGCCGATATTTTCGAAAATTTCCGCGCTAGCTGCTTCAAAACATACAATTTAGATCCGTTGCACTACTACACTGCACCGGGGCTTGCTTTTGACGCGATGCTCAAGCATACTAATGTAAATTTGCAACTTTTAGACAACCCTGAAATGGTATTATTTATTGAAAGAGCCATTCGAGGCGGCGTAGCGCAATGTTCTAATCGACACGCTAGGGCCAATAATAGATTCATGGGAACAGATTTTGATTCAAACAAAGCGGAATCGTATCTCATGTATTTTGATGTGAATAACCTGTACGGTGCAGCTATGAGCGTGCATTTACCAATCGGTTCGTTCGAGTGGGAATATCAGCACATCGATATAACGAACCATCCGGACGATTCGCCGATCGGTTACTTTCTGGAGGTAGATTTGGACTACCCTGTAGAACTCCACAAGGATCACAAAGACCTACCTCTTTGTCCCGAACATTTTACTCCTCCGGGTAGTAAAAATGCCAAACTCGCGACCACCCTTCACCCCAAAACAAAGTATATATTGCACTATAGAAATTTGAAACAGTGTTTGAGTTTAGGATTGAAATTAACGAAAGTGCATAGAATTTTGAAGTTTGCGCAATCTCCATGGCTCGAGCCTTATATCACGCTCAATACAGACATGCGTAAGCAATCTAGGAATGAATTTGAGAAAAACTTTTACAAACTCATGAATAACGCTGTGTTCGGCAAGACTATGGAGAATGTGCGAAATCATAAAGATGTTAAATTGGTTACAAAATGGGAGGGAAAAGGTGGTGCGAGAACGCTTATTGCCCGAGCAAACTTTCACAGCTGCACCGTATTTGACAGTGATATGGTTATCATTGAAATGAATCGTGTCAAAGTTCACTTCACCAAACCTATTTACGTCGGCGCATCAATTCTAGATCTGTCAAAAATCTTTCTCTACGATTTCCACTATAATTATATTAAAACCAACTTTTCGAATAAACAGGCTAAATTGATGTATACCGACACAGACAGCCTTATTTATCAATTCAATGTGCCTAATATCTACGATATCATCAAACGTGATGTAGATACAATGTTTGACACCTCTGACTATCCGCCCGACAATGTGTATGGTATTCCCCTTAAAAACAAAAAACAACTAGGGCTAATGAAGGATGAAAATAATGGTAAAATTATGACAGAGTTTGTGGGACTGCGAGCAAAGCTGTACACATTTACTACGATGGGCGAGGATGGGGAAAAATATGACAGTGGCGTAAAAGTGAGTAAGCGTGCCAAGGGTGTAAGAAATTCATCGATAAATAGCATCACGTTTGATGATTATAAGCGCTGTCTGACGGCTTACCGAGAGTTGACTCTTCCACAGTGTTTAATACGCAGCAAAAAACACGAAGTAAGCACGATCGTACAAAAAAAATTGGCTCTGAGTTGGCAGGATGACAAGCGGCAATTGATACCTGGACAGACCGACACCGTACCTTGGGGGTTTGTCCCAGCCTCCCAATAGCTATAGGATAAACTTTAAACATAGAATTGATGTAAATATTTGATGTTTGACGCCTCGAACGATCCACCATCGGGCGGAAACGTTTCATGATCAATACGATATTTAATGGATTCGAAGTTTCAAAATGCGAATTCATATACTCAACAATTGTTTATTTATTTATTATTGATATATCAAGCAATTATTCATATTTATTCGTTTACCACGAGAAAAGTTTTCAGAAAATGAAAAAAAATTTTCAGGAAATGAAAAAACTTTTCAGAAAATGAAAAAAAGTTTTCAGAAAATGAAAAAAAGTTTTCCAAAAAATAAAATGTGTAATAATCGTATGGCAAAATTGCATATTATCATTGTTATTATCACTATTATTATTATCATTATTATTATTATTATTATTTTCGTAGTACATGCGCGCACAAAGGAGATAAAATGTGGAAATATTTGTATATTCAAAATCTTTTATTGTAATTCGGAAAATACATACAAATTATGTTACATGTCTGTTTTATTCATCCAACTATTGTGCGAATTATCAAAACCCGACCACTTCACATAGAACAGATTCCCCCATTTGCGTAACACTTTCTCCACAAGGTAGCCGTCGGGATATTTCACTTTGGTGAGCTCTTCCTCGTAGAAGCCCCCCTCGATGGGATGATCATGATAATCGGTAAGTTTGTAGGTGGGTGGATTGGTATTTTTCACCTCACTCACGGTGAATATTTCTGTCGTCCAATTGGATGTATAGCCTTTTTCGAATACATTCTTGTACTTGCTGATTCGAACTCGATCGTCTACACTGAATTTCCGCGCTCGATCACTTCGTTTGATTTGCCGAGGCTTGTACACGCTACGATACAGCTGTTTTTCATTCTCCGTGCTAACATCCTGTAAGTTTTATTTGAATCGTGCGATGTTTGGTGTTGTTGTAGGACTTCATTAAATCATCCAAAATATTAATCCACTTGTGAAATCCTAGGAGAGTAAACCACATCCACATTTTATTTTTTCAATGTTCGACTAAAAACGTTCGCATATCGACGCCTTTATGTTGCTGAGTGTCAAATACATGTTGATATTGTGCTGCATCATGAGGGCTTTCAATTTGCTGTTGTGAAATTCTTTGCATTGATCAACGTATAGATGTGCAGGTATACGGCTCTGGGTTAGTACAGATTTCATAGCAGCAGCCGCATCTTTCCCCCCCACCACGGATGAGGATGAAACAAAAATGTGACAACGGTGTTAAAGTGGGTAAGCGTGTCAAGGATGCGAAAACTGCAACGATAAATAACATCACGTTTAATGATTATAAGAACCGTCTGAGGGGCTTACCAACAGTTGATCAACCCCACAGTGCTTAATACATAGTAAAAAAATGCGAGGTTAGCTCCAATGTACTGAAAAATTGATCATGAGTTGACAAGACGGTAATATGCAACCGATACCTGGGCAAACAGGCACCAGAACTTGGAGGGTGTGCTGCAACCCCGCAATAAACTAGCCGTAGGCTGGAACTGAGGGCATAGAACCGTTGTAAATATATGCGTTTGACATCCATGGCGATAGTTCATGAAGCAGAGACGTTTCGCCGGCAATACGATATTGAGCAGATCGAAGTTTTAAAATTCGAATACCGTGTAAATTCATGTATTCATCAATTATTTATTTATTTATTATTAATATATTGAACAATTATTCATATTTATTCGTTTACCACGAGAAAAATTTTCAGAAAATGGAAAAAAGTTTCCAGAAAACGAAAAAAAGTTTTCAGAAAATGAAAAAAAGTTTCCAGAAAACGAAAAAAAGTTTTCAGAAAATGAAAAAAAGTTTCCAGAAAACGAAAAAAAGTTTTCCGAAAACTTTTTTCCCATTTGGTTAACACGTAAAAAAAGTTTTCAGAAAATGAAAAAAAGTTTCCAGAAAACGAAGAAAAATTTCAGAAAATGAAAAAAAGTTCATCAAAAAATAAAATGAGCATTAATCGTATGGAAAAATTATAGATTATCATTATTATTATTATTATCATCATCATTATTATCATCATTTGAAGACCTTTGATCACGGCAGGCGATGGTGGAGGTGCCCCCTGCTACCAAGGTCCGGCACTATCGACGTCGAGGCCACCTGCAGCCCCTCTCTTCCGCAGTCTAGGAGGACCGCGATCCTCGCCCCTTCCAAGGTCGTCGCAAGAGCTGTCATTGCTCGCGAAGTAATGACCCCCGGATTTAGAGTTCGCATGATTGAGCTACGCATACGACGTCCTGGCGCGGAGCTTCGGGGCGGCACAGCCAAAATATTAGTCCACTTGTGAAATGCTAGGACACAGCCGCCCCTGAAGCTCCGCGCCAGGACGTCGTATGCGTAGCTCAATCATGCGAACTCTAAATCCGGGGGTCATTACTTCGCGAGCAATGACAGCTCTTGCGACGACCTTGGAAGGGGCGAGGATCGCGGTCCTCCTAGACTGCGGAAGAGAGGGGCTGCAGGTGGCCTCGACGTCGATAGTGCCGGACCTTGGTAGCAGGGGGCACCTCCACCATCGCCTGCCGTGATCAAAGGTCTTCAAATGATGATAATAATGATGATGATAATAATAATAATAATGATAATCTATAATTTTTCCATACGATTAATGCTCATTTTATTTTTTGATGAACTTTTTTTCATTTTCTGAAATTTTTCTTCGTTTTCTGGAAACTTTTTTTCATTTTCTGAAAACTTTTTTTACGTGTTAACCAAATGGGAAAAAAGTTTTCGGAAAACTTTTTTTCGTTTTCTGGAAACTTTTTTTCATTTTCTGAAAACTTTTTTTCGTTTTCTGGAAACTTTTTTTCATTTTCTGAAAACTTTTTTTCGTTTTCTGGAAACTTTTTTCCATTTTCTGAAAATTTTTCTCGTGGTAAACGAATAAATATGAATAATTGTTCAATATATTAATAATAAATAAATAAATAATTGATGAATACATGAATTTACACGGTATTCGAATTTTAAAACTTCGATCTGCTCAATATCGTATTGCCGGCGAAACGTCTCTGCTTCATGAACTATCGCCATGGATGTCAAACGCATATATTTACAACGGTTCTATGCCCTCAGTTCCAGCCTACGGCTAGTTTATTGCGGGGTTGCAGCACACCCTCCAAGTTCTGGTGCCTGTTTGCCCAGGTATCGGTTGCATATTACCGTCTTGTCAACTCATGATCAATTTTTCAGTACATTGGAGCTAACCTCGCATTTTTTTACTATGTATTAAGCACTGTGGGGTTGATCAACTGTTGGTAAGCCCCTCAGACGGTTCTTATAATCATTAAACGTGATGTTATTTATCGTTGCAGTTTTCGCATCCTTGACACGCTTACCCACTTTAACACCGTTGTCACATTTTTGTTTCATCCTCATCCGTGGTGGGGGGGAAAGATGCGGCTGCTGCTATGAAATCTGTACTAACCCAGAGCCGTATACCTGCACATCTATACGTTGATCAATGCAAAGAATTTCACAACAGCAAATTGAAAGCCCTCATGATGCAGCACAATATCAACATGTATTTGACACTCAGCAACATAAAGGCGTCGATATGCGAACGTTTTTAGTCGAACATTGAAAAAATAAAATGTGGATGTGGTTTACTCTCCTAGGATTTCACAAGTGGATTAATATTTTGGATGATTTAATGAAGTCCTACAACAACACCAAACATCGCACGATTCAAATAAAACTTACAGGATGTTAGCACGGAGAATGAAAAACAGCTGTATCGTAGCGTGTACAAGCCTCGGCAAATCAAACGAAGTGATCGAGCGCGGAAATTCAGTGTAGACGATCGAGTTCGAATCAGCAAGTACAAGAATGTATTCGAAAAAGGCTATACATCCAATTGGACGACAGAAATATTCACCGTGAGTGAGGTGAAAAATACCAATCCACCCACCTACAAACTTACCGATTATCATGATCATCCCATCGAGGGGGGCTTCTACGAGGAAGAGCTCACCAAAGTGAAATATCCCGACGGCTACCTTGTGGAGAAAGTGTTACGCAAATGGGGGAATCTGTTCTATGTGAAGTGGTCGGGTTTTGATAATTCGCACAATAGTTGGATGAATAAAACAGACATGTAACATAATTTGTATGTATTTTCCGAATTACAATAAAAGATTTTGAATATACAAATATTTCCACATTTTATCTCCTTTGTGCGCGCATGTACTACGAAAATAATAATAATAATAATAATGATAATAATAATAGTGATAATAACAATGATAATATGCAATTTTGCCATACGATTATTACACATTTTATTTTTTGGAAAACTTTTTTTCATTTTCTGAAAACTTTTTTTCATTTTCTGAAAAGTTTTTTCATTTCCTGAAAATTTTTTTTCATTTTCTGAAAACTTTTCTCGTGGTAAACGAATAAATATGAATAATTGCTTGATATATCAATAATAAATAAATAAACAATTGTTGAGTATATGAATTCGCATTTTGAAACTTCGAATCCATTAAATATCGTATTGATCATGAAACGTTTCCGCCCGATGGTGGATCGTTCGAGGCGTCAAACATCAAATATTTACATCAATTCTATGTTTAAAGTTTATCCTATAGCTATTGGGAGGCTGGGACAAACCCCCAAGGTACGGTGTCGGTCTGTCCAGGTATCAATTGCCGCTTGTCATCCTGCCAACTCAGAGCCAATTTTTTTTGTACGATCGTGCTTACTTCGTGTTTTTTGCTGCGTATTAAACACTGTGGAAGAGTCAACTCTCGGTAAGCCGTCAGACAGCGCTTATAATCATCAAACGTGATGCTATTTATCGATGAATTTCTTACACCCTTGGCACGCTTACTCACTTTTACGCCACTGTCATATTTTTCCCCATCCTCGCCCATCGTAGTAAATGTGTACAGCTTTGCTCGCAGTCCCACAAACTCTGTCATAATTTTACCATTATTTTCATCCTTCATTAGCCCTAGTTGTTTTTTGTTTTTAAGGGGAATACCATACACATTGTCGGGCGGATAGTCAGAGGTGTCAAACATTGTATCTACATCACGTTTGATGATATCGTAGATATTAGGCACATTGAATTGATAAATAAGGCTGTCTGTGTCGGTATACATCAATTTAGCCTGTTTATTCGAAAAGTTGGTTTTAATATAATTATAGTGGAAATCGTAGAGAAAGATTTTTGACAGATCTAGAATTGATGCGCCGACGTAAATAGGTTTGGTGAAGTGAACTTTGACACGATTCATTTCAATGATAACCATATCACTGTCAAATACGGTGCAGCTGTGAAAGTTTGCTCGGGCAATAAGCGTTCTCGCACCACCTTTTCCCTCCCATTTTGTAACCAATTTAACATCTTTATGATTTCGCACATTCTCCATAGTCTTGCCGAACACAGCGTTATTCATGAGTTTGTAAAAGTTTTTCTCAAATTCATTCCTAGATTGCTTACGCATGTCTGTATTGAGCGTGATATAAGGCTCGAGCCATGGAGATTGCGCAAACTTCAAAATTCTATGCACTTTCGTTAATTTCAATCCTAAACTCAAACACTGTTTCAAATTTCTATAGTGCAATATATACTTTGTTTTGGGGTGAAGGGTGGTCGCGAGTTTGGCATTTTTACTACCCGGAGGAGTAAAATGTTCGGGACAAAGAGGTAGGTCTTTGTGATCCTTGTGGAGTTCTACAGGGTAGTCCAAATCTACCTCCAGAAAGTAACCGATCGGCGAATCGTCCGGATGGTTCGTTATATCGATGTGCTGATATTCCCACTCGAACGAACCGATTGGTAAATGCACGCTCATAGCTGCACCGTACAGGTTATTCACATCAAAATACATGAGATACGATTCCGCTTTGTTTGAATCAAAATCTGTTCCCATGAATCTATTATTGGCCCTAGCGTGTCGATTAGAACATTGCGCTACGCCGCCTCGAATGGCTCTTTCAATAAATAATACCATTTCAGGGTTGTCTAAAAGTTGCAAATTTACATTAGTATGCTTGAGCATCGCGTCAAAAGCAAGCCCCGGTGCAGTGTAGTAGTGCAACGGATCTAAATTGTATGTTTTGAAGCAGCTAGCGCGGAAATTTTCGAAAATATCGGCAAGCAAAAGAACATCGGTCTTTAAATATAAATCTGAGTAGCCCCCCAATGACTCTAAATGGAATTCCCTCCAAACAGTTTTCGCGTGCTCGTAATCGGTGTCTGAAATATTTGCATCGCAGAGGTGCGAGTAGAAATGCTTCTTTGCAGGTAATCGCGGTTCATCGAGTTTCCCCCAACAATCGACGTATTCATAGGGAAAAACGCCTTTGCGGGTCATCAAACTGAACTGAGTCGGGTTATTATAAAATTTACGTGTTATGCGTTTATCGGTATCGGTCAAATATTTGGAAAGTTTATCGATACTGCTAGCCATAAATCGAAACGAATCGATGAATCTCAAGTGCATCATTGTTCCATCGACGCGTTTCGTGAAGGATATATATTTTTCCTTATTTATGGGTAGCAGTGTAATTTTACCGGGAAAAGTTGACGCGAGAGATTTTATTAAAAAGTGAGAATCGTAACCGGACAAATTGTGGAAAACTATTGGAATTGTGTGCGACTCTCTGAAATTCAAATTACACCGATTATGAGCAGGACCACGATATTTACCCGTGAAGTGACAGTGATCGTAACACTTTTTCTCCTCAGGGGTAAACGGTTTTTCGCAAATATAACAATTCTTTGCGCGCATGTGACGATCGCGTTGCACTTGGGTAAGAGACTCCATCGGAATTATGTTTTTGATGCGTGACTCTACTTGAATTGATAAATCTTTAAGCCGTTGCATAAACCAATCTATGCAATCGACACCGCGTTTACCGTGGAACTCCGATAAAGTCTCATCGTACGCGCAATGTACATAGTACGCTACACTGTGCGGGATATGCTTTTGAATTTCACAAGTCTTACGAGTTTCAAATTCATCTATAGGTTCAGGGATTAATATACATTCGAGATCGGCGTATACGACAAACGGAACGGTGCCTTTGTTTTGAAAATTGGAAAATACTAAATCTTTACACTTGGGAAATTCCATGCGTACTTTATTTAGCATAATACAATCTTGCCGATGATTGTCGTAGGCGTGTTTCACACTAAAGTGGCACAAACATCTGTCACATAAAAACATTTTGTGTTCATGAACGGACAATTGTTTGCTCACCAATCGGGAAAGATCTTTAATCCAAGCAAAATGGAATCTCGGTGGAAACACGCCAGTCATATCATCTTCCGGATTACTCTCAACCATTAGAAGATGGATCGTGTCAGTGTTTACGCTATGCAAATTTTTACTCAAATAAATTGGCACGATGACGCTTTTATTTGATTTTGCATGATGCGAAAAAGTTTGAGATTCTATTCCATATACATTGATGCGCAAATTATTTAATCTCTCAAGCTTTTTCACATCATGTAGAGCAGCAGGGAATTTGATACCTGTACAGTCCAACTCGGAAATATATCGATGATAACGGCTAGTCCTTTCAGTGTGGGTGTTGACCGGGTGGAGGGCTGCTATGACGGACCAGAGAAGACATCTTTCGTCCTCGTTCCTCACGTTCACCACCGCTCTCTTCCGTTGAATGTCTTGGGGCAGCTCGACGAATGTTGAAGCCCCTGCGGCGAGAGGCTGATAGCGATTGATATTTACAGTGAGGTTAAGGATCTCAATCATACTCCAGCCGGAATCGCGTTGCTCGAAATCTTCCACCTTTGACTGCAGATCACCCCGTGCACGTGTAAACCAACCATTTATATCGCTCGATGGGAGGAGAATCGCCACGTTGGAGGTGTTGAAACTCTTGACTTCGGCGGAGATCTCTTCGTGCTTGGCATTTTCGAATTTGCACGATAATATGAGGTTAACCTTCACATTTCCCTCCTCGCGCAGTATCAGCTCCAACTTCTCGGTGATGACGCGTTGCACATCGTCCAGAAAGGCGTGCAAATTTTTATGACGGAGATTTGTGATAACCCCCGTTCTGATTCGGCTGGCAAAAGCGCTATCCACGTCGTCCCATTGTACACCCGCAGGAGTACCGATATTTCCACCCGTCACCACTGTGCGCTGCTGCAACTGCTTGATCTTCGTCACCCAAGATTGCAGGAGTGCGATCGTATGTTGGATCCGTATTTTCGCACCAACGGTTGTTCCTCGTTGCATGGAAATATCGCGCAGAACTTGGATATTCGCAATTCCAATATCAGTCCAATGATTGATGACGGCGTCATTCTCTTCTCCGGGTGGTTGCTCTCTCAGCAAATTGTACGTCCTCTCCATCTGCTCCGCAAGTCCCATATACGCTTCGACTGCCATGACTTTGACGTTGATATAAGCTGAACTTTGTATAACTTTTTTGACTTGCACGTATCGTGTAAGACTGACTAGTCTGCATCGGATGTTTGAGCTTATATGTATATAGGCCGATAGATCGCAAGAATTTGGGAACGATGCGCACTGCGTTCTGCGCATATCGGAGGGTAAAATGACGTCAGAGATGCGGTGCGCACTGCGTTCTGCGCATCTCGGAGGGAAAAATGACGTCAGAGACGACTGGGTCCGCCCTTTATCCGACCCGCCATTCCTAAATTTTTGGGTTTTATGAGTCGTTAAGCAGCGTGGGGCCATGTGTTGGGAAAAATCGGTCAACGAAAAAGCGAGTGGCGAACAGTGTTTGGTATCAGAAAAATCTTATCTTGCCCGCTCTTCATCACCCTCCCGACTCTGCAGAGAAGATGAAATTCATGTAAAAAATGACGTCAGAGGCGACGGGGTCCACAGTCCCCCTCCCACCATCCCTAAATTTTTGCGGTTTATCTGCCAGTTTGAAGTCACCCAGTTCCGCAGCTGCATCTTGCCTTAAAGCGTGTTGGAACAGGTTTTCACCCCCTCCCCCTCCCCCTCTCCACGAACCCACCGCCGCCTAATGTAGTTTTTGAGTTTTATGAGTCTTTAAGCAGTGTGGGCCATGTGGTGTGAAAAATCGGTCAACGAAAAGCAGGTAGCGAACAGTGTTTGGTGTAAGAAAAATCTTATCTTGCCCGCTCTTCACCGGATGGTATGTGTACACACAGTTTTGGGGTTTTACGGCTCTTGATAGCGAGCAAGTCCGAGCCTGCACATCCCCCGCCATTCTCTATGATATGTATGTTCGGTTTCAAATGAGCTACTATAACAAAGAAGCCGAGCCTTTGCTATCGAGGCGTGAATTTATAAACCAAGCTCCCCTTATCGTCATCGATTGCTCCAAGCAGAACGAAACATTAAAAACTGGACCTGTGGACATTCGATTGGAATTTGACTGTAGCACTACGTTTCCACCACACACTTCTGCCTACTGCGTGATCTGGCATGATCGCATTGTTGAATATAATCCGATCAGTGGTACTGTTAAAAATTGGTATAAGTTAATTTTGGAATAACAATATGTTTAATTAATATGGATATTGAAAATAATATGTATAATTTTACTCGTTAAAATTTAGAATAAGATAATTGAGAATACAATAAGAAAACTAAATGTAATTGATGTTAAATAAAAAAATTGTTAAAAGCATTGAAAACGTCATTTTAAACCTTCCTACAGGGGTCATTTCCTGGAATTTTTTCAATAGATCTGGCGGGTATTTACCCTATCTGATTTATGTGCGGCTTTCCGGCGCCAAACAAGTCTCGACAGGAATTATTTTTTGTGTGTAAGTGTGTGTGTGTGTGTGTGTCAAATCCTATGAAAATAGCCGCCAAAAATGACCGGGGGGGGGGGGGCTAGGGGGGAGCTAGGGGGGAGCTAGGGGGGAGCGCCGCCATCTTTGGATTAGAACCGGCATATATACACTACTGGAATGTTCAGACATCGCCGTGGGTATACAAGTTTAATCACGAAGTGCTCACGCTTGGTTATAGCCTTTAACTTAAAGGGTTCCCCGACTTGCTCAAATTACGGGAATATACCAAGTCACAACGTTAATCCAGCCCACCCCGTATCCTTACTGGGGGGTGATAAATTTTTACGATCGATAAAATTCAACCCCAGAACTAATTAACTTCCGATTCTATCGCCATTTTTGCGAACTAGTCAAATTTCAACCTGCAGCCGTCGCTCTGCCGGGCGGATTGTTCATTTAACGATCATATTCCCTGATTAGCGACCCCTAGCACTGAAATTCACGCCTCGATGATCCGCGGAGGAAAAATGTTTTCCAACTCCAACATTCCAGGATTTGATATTTTTTTAAAGTCGCTCTGGGATCGAGAAAATTTCCGACTGTATGAACGGACCGGACAGTTTTGCGCAGGCGATTAATTACAGATTACCCTTCTCCGACCCTGCTGCAGAAATTGTGAACTGCAGACTCGTCGTTTTTGCGTGTCATGTAATATTCCGTGGGCGGATATCAGAATTTGAACCCAGAATTTATCACGTAAGACAAGTATTCGTACGGCTAGCATCTCGCGTGGATCGAAGAACGCGGATGTGACGAGTGCTGATGATTTCTTATTTCTATTATAAACTTATCGTTTGTAGAAATTTATCAAGATGAAAAACGCAGATATTTTTGTAACGATATTGCTCGATGTCGAACAAGCGGTTTCTTATCGAGACGTTGAATGAAATTTTTCACACTGTGCGCGAACCCTTATTGCCTTCTTGTTTCAGCATCCAGTAAACCATTATCGGATTCCGATCTTTGAAAATGTACAAGCGTGCAGCGTAGTCTACTCAATTCACACCATTTCACAAGGCTGCGTCATCGAGGCACCGCTTCAATACCAAACGGGAACGATATCATCGCACTGTTGGAAACTGAAAGTGAAAAACTTCTCATTGCAAGCAAATAAAAGCTAATTAGGTCATGGAAATATTTTAGAACGGCCTAATTGATTCGTTTAAAAATTTACATATCGCAGATAAATTCTCTATTCTAGTTTATATGCGAATAGAATTTTGTTTCCTGCAGTACTTGGTCCGTTTGACAATTAATTCATATGTGGACAAATTTTTGCAGCGATTTCTACTAAATTTCGTTCGTCATCTGATACGATACGAAGTTTGCTCACTAAATGTATAATAATTTCTGTTGACGTGTGCGGTGAGAAAAATGGAGTCATTGATTGGTGAAATTAAATTTATCGAGGTCTAAAAAACATGTCATAATACCGCGTGTAGACTCCATAAGCAAAAATTGTAAAGCGTCTCGGGTTTTTATGATAACATCAACACTCCCGTAGTAATATCCGTACTCAAGTACCTGCTGGAAGCTGTTTTAATTAAATTTTACTTCAGATGTCCAAAAGCAATAACAATGTCATATCCCCGAATCAACTAGCTGCGTACTAACAAGGCGTATTTTTCACGCTGGGTGACGTAAAGAAACACGGGCAGCTTGATTGAACAGCAGAAAAAAGTTTCGTTTAACACATCTGTGTAGTGGATCTAAGGAGTTTTTCCTTGTTAGAATAGCTTTCGGTTATCCAAATAAGATTAAACTCCACCGATCGACCCTTCGTTAGTTATTATCATTTCGCAAATGACATTCTGTTGTGGGAGGAATAATTTGAGTACCCCCTTAAAATGAAGCACCGTTATTTATACTGTTATTTGTTATCTGTATAACACACTTTGGAATAATTTGTACGACACCCTCAATATCGCGGTCTTGATACTAAGTTTCGTCCCCAAGCAGAGAATTGAACAGGAAAGATTTGTTTCCGGACATTCCCGAGTACAATTAAATTCCGTGCACAACTCAGGGCCAATTCGCAATAATTTAGTGCAGTTGTCCGAAAGAATATTGCGACAATTTATTCACGAGCGAAACTTCAACTCGGGATATTTGCACCTTGGTATCGTTTAAAGGGCATGGGTCCAGGTTATAGATACTTCTTAACAACGTTGACACATCCGTTCTGCGTCTTTCCGCGCCTGATAGATATGTATGCCACAGCTCCACGGTCAACGGAAAGAACACTTTGCATCGGGTGGAAGCGAGCGAAACGGGTTGTAAAGGGTCGGCTATTTTCGATAACAGGACCAAGTTGAGGCGCTGCTTGGTTATCCACTTTACGTAAATCGCAAAAATATTCCCGAGTACAAAACGAGTGAACGAGTCCGGCACCCGCGGCGGTATCAGCGCCATGTGGATGTTAAGTTCATGTGCATCCTTCGCACGATAAACACGGAGGAAAGAACAACGAGAAATACGAGCAAACTGGAGAAGGAGGAGGAGGAGGAGGAGGAGGAGGAGAAGGAGGAGGAGGAGGCGGAGGAGAGTAGCCCATGCGCCCGTTTTGTCAACATTTTTGTCCCTTTTAATTCGGCGCCCGGACGACGAGGGACGTTCAGCCTGAAGAGAAGTAAATTCGCGATTGAAGAGTATCTTACACGCGTGCGAAACCCCTGGATAACCCAATTAGGAAATTATTGTCAAGTTTATTTGCGGCGAGTGGGATTCCACCCCTGTAGTATTGACTCCAAGTTTTTTTCTGGTGGCTGTTGTTCGGGGAAACTTCAATTCAACACGCAGGAGAAATGGTATTTGTACACGACGAAGGCGAGTGTCCGACGGCGAACCGCACACTTGACCTTTGTGAAATGAACTCATCCGACAGGGAAGAGATTTATTTCAAGCTGGAGCTGAAAATACGGGTGGACTACCAAACTGATATTTTCACGACGATTTTAATGAATTCTGATACCGATTCGAGGCATCTACGTGACCTGAGATTCCGTTGGAAGAGAGAGCGAGACTCGATACGAAACTCAAAAGCTACGCCCGCACATTACTCTGAAATTTGTGTTTTGCTCGACTGGTTTGAATAAGAATTAGTTTTGGATAATTGGGAAATGGGTGAAGCATGCAACAAGGGCGACGTTAGTGGGCGTCAAAGCCGTGGCTTCCACCTCGCAATTTCGGGCGTGATTTGAATAAACCGAAGCAAGGCAGCTAAGAGAGAGGGAGAGAGAGAGAGAGATAAATATCTCCTGAGAGAGAAAATCCGCGAGGACGTTGGGACTTAGGCTGCATGGACAAGACACGAAGGAGAGAGAAAAAAGGGGTGAAAAATATGGAAAAAAATTCACAGCAACGCGCACTTTGAGCACGCGATGAGGTTGAATTAATGAACCCCGTTGTTCTTGTACGTTACCAACCGGCAACCGCAATCACAATGAACGTATATATCGGTACAATGTTGGTGATTTCTCCTTTACGCGCAAAGGCTGTGTAGGCATATTTTGTTTTGTTATTGTTTGTTTTTTTTCTACCGTTCCTTGAAAGAGCTGCAAATCTTTACTAAGGACAGTTAACAGAACACTGAAAAACACATGATTTCTTGATTGAGATTTGATTAAATTTCTAAATCGCATCTGACAGAAAATATGTAGAAATTTTGAAAAATCGAAACCTGTCAGTTTACAAAACCAGTAATATGAAGGATGGAAAGTGGGTGTGGAACAGAAGAAAGTTACGCTCGTTGATCACGCTTTTGCAAATATTTTAACGCGACGATTGTCACTAATATTAGGATAGAACAAAGAATAGCTTGTGAAATAGTAAGTGAGTATAATTTTCCGGTGAAATGGTGAGGAAAATAAACAATTGCTGTGTAACAAAGTGTATCGGCTGCGAAGATCAAATTTAAGGGATAAACAGCCAAGAGAAAATTTCATTAACCGAAAAGTTCATCGTGTTTTCGTCGGCGAATCACGGGCTACGTTAATGAGTTCGTTGCATGTCGAGTCTCCGTTTTCCGCTCGGCCGAGTCACCGGATTACAGCTTTTAATTATCGCTCAATTAGACAAGAAAAAAAGACGAGGTACGAACAAGAAGAATAAGTGGGAAGAATTGGGACGAGGAAAACACAATTTTCGACTCGAATCCATCAGCAGCGTCTCGCTTATACGGCACCCATGGACCATTCCATTTGTGTCCGCCATAAACAAGAAAAGCAAACGACCTACAAGAAAAGCAAACAATCCTTCCTCAAATTGACGAGCCTCGAGAATAAATCCTCCGAAATCTCGACGCCCATTATATCAATTTTCCGTGCCCCGCACTTTTCTCGAATACACCTTATGTGACAAGAAAAAAATAAACCATGATCTGTGAACCTGACGACATGATCCCATAAAGAGGTTCTTCCGGAAATCTAGTTTCAGGATTTCTTGATACAACATCTCATCGCACATGGAAAACTGGGTTCTAAAATCATCTTATTTTTTCTTTTTTTTTTTTTTTCTTCTTCACTAATGTGCAGGGTTCGCAATCTGGCTCAAAATTTGTAATGTCGACAAGCCGCCGCACTTCGGACGATATATATAAATATATCGCATAGCGTGGAGCACCTAAGACAAGTCGGATGAGGGTGTTGACAAACGAGAGATTTGCACTCGGGGGGAAATCAGATTTTCCTACCGGGTCATGCGCTTTACGAAATCGCATTCGTACCTTGCACTCTGATATTTCATACCGTTCCCTCATCCCAGCCGGATTCTCCCTCAGCTGTCGCTCTCCAGCTGCGGTAAGATCTGATTTTCCCCCCCTTTTTTTCGCAAGGGATTTATTGATAAGATTCGCTGGGCTCTTCGCGACCCGGCTAACCACGGTAGCAACGACGAGTACGGTGGTGAGCGTAGCCGTCGCCTCGGCGGCTATCACCACCTCGGCGATGTATGGTAGCGCCTCGCGGCCGACAGCGTATCAAGTTCCGGCACGGATACCCTTTCATTCGATACCGTTTTCACTGGCGAGCGGAGCCCACGAGCGCTGGGGAGAGGCCTCCCCAATCCAAGGGCAACGACAGGGGCATGAACAGCCCCTAGTGGATTCTACCTGACTGATAGCAGGGACGTCAGCTCCGCGGGTCGAGTTCCGGTCGCTACCGGCCGACCCCGCAACAATTCCTCGCGACATGGCGACCGCTGCCCTGCCGGCTTGGGCCCGGGATCCAATTATGGAATCGCGTACCCGGGAAACGATTCGTGACATCCCGAGAGCCTTGCGAGGTTGGAACCTCAAGTTCTCGGGAATTGGAGAGCTGAGTGTCGATGATTTCCTGACGCGATTGGAAGAATGGCGAAGTCTGTCGGAATTGAGCGAAAACGAAGTGTTAAGTTCGCTTACGATAATCATCTCGGGCGTAGCCTTGGAATGGTTGCATTGCGAGAGAGATAGCTGGGTCACGTACGACGAGTTTCGCGCGGCGTTGCGTTTGTGGTTCGGGGACGGGACAGTGGGATGCCGCGTGGAGGATCAGGCTATGTCGCGAACTCAAGGACCAGTCGAGTCGGTGACGGAATATTTATCCTGTGTTCGGCGGTTGTTGAGGCGGATGCCGCGTCCGTATACGATGGCACAGCAATTGGATTCGGCCTTTAAGAACTTGCGTCCCGAAATTCACGAAATCCTCCGTAGAAGGAAAATTCGGACGTGGAGCGAATTGATTTATCTCACCGCGGAGCGGGAAAGAAATCTGGCGCTATCTCGCGAATACCGCACCTCGACCCAGCCGATGGAATCATTTATTAGCGAGTTAGCGTGCCGGACCAAGACCGCGGCGACTCGGGGCGAGTCCGGGTTAGCCGCGATCGCGGAGCCGGGGGTCGAGGTAACCGTAGCGCAGACAATAGAGAAGCTGCTAGCGGCCCAGGTGAAGGGGCTCGAGGAGAAATTGTTGAAGTCAGTGGCAATAGCGACCCAGAGGAAAAAATCGAGCGGCGCACAGCTAAGTAGCGGATATGTATCGGGGGTAGATGGATCAGTGCGTTGTGAGACACCGGCTCATCGCGAACATTTCTCAGAACGGTCGGACACCAGATCGCGTTAAAGTACGGACGACAAGTAAAATCACCCGGCTGTTCTAGTGTCGTATTGGTGAATGGATCGGTAGAGGCAATAACCGGAGAGGTAGAGCTTCCGATAACGTTGCTGGGTGTCGCGCATGAGTTTTCGTTGCGGATTATCCCCACCTTAGTTGGAGATTGCGTCCTCGGCATGGATTTTGTACAAAAATTTGGCTTTTTGATTGACGGTGCGCGCGAATCATGGAGGATTGCGAATGTTCCAGAACACGAGGGAAAATTTGAGGAGGGTCGATGTGTCAGGTTGTAGCGGCATCGTAGAGCTAGCGGATAGCGAGAATCGAGAATTACAAGAATTCTTAGCGAAGGAATTACCGAAAGTCTCGGGAGACTTGGGCCTCACCCATCTCGCGGAGCACGAAATAGACGTGCAGGGAAGCGCACCTATTAAGCAGCGGTACTATCTCGTATCTCCGAAAGTGCAGGAGGCTATTAACGAGGAGGTTGATCGCATGCTCGCGGATGGAGTAATCGAACCCTCCCAAAGTTCGTGGTCGACGCCAATCGTGATGGTCAAGAAGCCAAACGGGAAATATCGGTTTTGTCTGGATTTTAGAAAAGTAAATAGCGTTTCGAAAAAGGATGCGTACCCGATTACGTTTATGAACGGTATATTGGATAAATTGCGGTCAGCCAAATACATCTCGACTATAGATTTGAGTCAGGCGTACCACCAGATTCCCTTGACCCGCGAGAGTCGCGAAATAACGGCGTTTACGGTTCCGGGTCGCGGATTATTCCAGTTCGTGCGAATGCCATACGGACTTACCGGAGCCCCAGCCACCTTCCATCGGTTAATTGACGAATTAATTACTCCAGAGATGGAGCCACATGTCTTCGCGTATCTCGACGATATTATTGTAGTGACCACCGATTTTCGTTCGCACTTAAAATGGCTATCTCGCGTTATCGAACGGATAGCGTTGGCTGGGATTACCATCAACCCGGAAAAGTGCGAGTTCTGTCGTAGCGAAGTCCGGTATCTAGGGTTCAAGGTGAACCAGAACGGCCTACAGGTCGATGCCGACAAGGTGGAATCTATTCTTGAGTATCCCGCGCCGAAAAATCTACGGCAATTGAGGCGATTTTTGGGTATGGCTTCGTGGTATCGGAAATTCATCCCCGAGTTCGCGAGTGTGGCGGAGCCCCTTACCCGGTTGTTGCGGAGAGATAAAAAATGGGGCTGGGGTAGCGAGCAGGAAACGGCGTTCAAACGCATAAAAGCCGCGTTGACGTTGGCTCCGGTTCTAACGTGTCCCGACTTTGAGCATGAGTTCGTCGTGCAGACCGACGCGAGTAGTTTTGGTATTGGCACCGTCTTGTCACAGACTACTGGCAGAATTGAGCATGTGATCGCGTACGCGAGTCGGACCATGTCGGACGCGGAACGTAAGTATTCCACAACCGAACAGGAGTGCCTCGCGGTGATTTGGGCCGTCAAGAAGTTTCGAGCGTACTTGGAAGGGTATCACTTCACCGTGATAACCGACCACGCGAGTCTAAAGTGGTTGCGGGAATTGCGGAATCCGACGGGTCGGCTGGCTAGGTGGGCGCTCGACTTGCTCGGATATGATTGCGAAATTAAACATCGAAAAGGAGCGATGCACCATGTGCCAGATGCCTTATCGCGGATGTACGAGGGCGAAGACGGGGGGACGGAGACGCTGGCCGCCCTCGAGGTCGCTGGGAACGACAGGCCAGGGACGGAGCGTAAGGCCGCCTGGGAAGTCGTCGTCGATCCCTCACACCAACACCGCGTCCAGGACGTCCTAGACCACCCGTACAAGTTCCGGACTTGGTCGGTAGTCGAGGGGCGGCTATATCATCTGCGGGCGGACCCCTTAGTAGAACCAATACTAGCGGACTTGGCGCCGTGGAAATTAGTGCTCCCGAGGGAGCAGCGGTCGCGGATTTTCACAGAAGTTCACGAAGACCCCCAGGCAGGGCACTTTGGCGTCGAAAAAACCTACGCGCGAGCGAAAGCTGACTACTTCTGGCCCGGAATGTATCGCGATATCGTTCTGATGGTCCGGGCTTGCGAGCGCTGCCAAGAGTGCAAGGTGCAACAGGCGCCACCGGCGGGCCTTATGGGTCGACGGGTCGTCGACACGCCCTGGACCGTAGTTGCGGCGGAGGTCATGGGTCCATTTCCCCGAAGTCGGGCCGGTTTCGAGTACCTTTTAGTTTTCGAAGATCTGTTTACCCGATGGGTGGAGTTAGCGCCTTTGCGAAAATCAAACGCGAAGAATATTCTTGCCGCACTGGAAGATCTCGTGCTGTCCCGATGGGGTACCCCGGAGGTGCTCCTGACGGATAACGGCACGGAATTCGCGAATAAGGCCGTCGACGAACTATGCGTCACGTACAATATTACCCACGCCAAGGTACCACCGTATCACGCGCAAGCCAATCCCGTGGAAAGGGTGAATCGCGTCATAAAGGCAATGATCGTAGCGTACATCGAGGCCGATCATCGGGACTGGGATGCACACCTTCACGAGTTCCGATTTGCGTACAATACCGCCGTGCACAGCTCACTGAGAGTCAGTCCCACGTTTTTAAACTTGGGTCGCGATCCCAAACCACGGACGCAGTTGCGTCGGCTCGTGGAAGGTCCCGCGGAAATCCCCGTTTCCCATCCCGAAGGGTGGGGGGACCGAATGGCGAAATTGGGTGAATTGAGTGACCTAGTGACCAAACACCTCGAAGACGCCCACGAGCGATAGGCACGGTATTTTAACCAAGGGCACCGGGATATCCGTTTCGCAGTTGGGGATAGGATGTGGAAGCGAAACCGAGTTCTGTCGTCCCCCTCCCAACAGGTAGCTGCAAAGTTAGCCCCTAACCTCGCCGGTCCGTTTCGCGTGGCGAGGGTAATCTCGCCCGTCGTGTACGAATTAGAGAATAGCGACGGACGGGGTCTCGGTCGGCACCACATCAAGGATTCAAAGCGGTACGTGGAGTCTGAGGCATTTGCGCATAGGAACGGGGAGGAACAGTGAGGGGGGAATAGGCTTCTCGGGAGGAGAAAAGGAGTGACGGGCGATAGTCACGATCCTGACTGACTCTTCCCCACAGTTGGCGGCGGAGTAGCGAGGGCAGACGACGACGTCCGTGCGTACCGGGACCTGCTGCGGTAGGCAAGGATCCCGCGCCCACCAGCAAGAGCCGGCTATGGTGGGGACCGTCCCGCACCCCCGAACTGGCGGCAGTGGCTGCCCCCGGCGGGGTGCTGGAACTGCTGGTGGCGGGCGCACGACTACCGGGATTGCGAGGAGGAGTTGGGGCGTTTTTGCCGCCGGTGCGGGTGGCCGGGCTGTGCCAAGCCCTCCTGCCCGAGCTGCCACGATCAACCGAGCCGACCGGGCAGGGGCTCCCTTCTCCCGCCCCCAGCCATCCATGCAAATCCCCCCCTTGATGACGCTGGTAGTCTCGCCAGTCCCCGTCGCGAAGAGGACGCCTGTCCCACCAGCCTCAGTGGCGAGGGAGACGCCGGTCCCGCCATCCCCCATTGCGAAGGAGACGCCGGTCCCGCCATCCCCTATTGCGAGGGAGGATGCCCCGCCGAACCCCCCCCCCCCCCCCCCCCCCCCCCCTCCACTTGCGAGGGCCGACGAGTTCGTCGGGGAAGCGGAGACCCTACGACGGCGGATTGTAGCGCCCGCGACCGGCCGGGACGACGCGGCTAGGCCACGCGAAACTTTTTTTGACCTTTTACAATAAGAATAAAGATTGATTTATCGAATATAAATGGCGTCCGCTTTCTTTCCTAGACCTCAGGTGGCGGGCTTTGAAAAAAATTTCAGGTCTGGTAGCGAATTAGAGGGCTCCCCGAGACAACCTTGGCGTAAGGAAGGGGACCAGTTGAGCTCGCGAAGAATCCCGGAGGGCAGGCGAGTGGGCGTCTGGCCATACGGAAGAGAAAAGTTTTTTTTTTGTGTTTTTTTTGTTGTTTTATCATCCTCTTGGGAGGGGGTTCTCGGTGAGTACCGCGCAATAGCGTGTGGTTACTTCGAGCTTGCGGTCACCTCGCGAAGTTCGGCTCGCGGGATGCAGCGCTGGCGCTCTGGCACCCCACGTTCCGTCTAGGAGGGGGGGGAGTTGTAACGTGGCAGTTCGGTTAGGCCTGCCCGTTACGAGAGACTCCCTGAACCCTGGGCGAGATCCCGCAATCAGGGTTTCGAAAATCGAGTCGCGAAATAATCCTAGAGAGCGCCAGAACTGGAGTCACGCACCCGAGCATCGACAGGGACGAAATTGCGCATTGCAACCAAGATATTACAGGCTTTTGTTTTTTTTATTTTTTTGTTTGTTCCTCCCTTTCTTGTTACTTTTGGATTAAATTTAAGCATTTGTATTTGGAATCGCGAAGAACGACTTTCGCAGTAGTTCTATTATTTTTATTTTTATTCTTTTTTTGTATTATCGCTGACGAGAAATACATTATTGGAATTTTATGGTGATTTTGCCAAACCACGCGTTGGCTTACTTGTGTTGCATCTCTCTCTACCCAAAAATTATCCCTTCCCTGTCCGCGGTACTGAGCTATCGAGTATATGGTCGCGGTATTTCGCATTACCGATTTTGAAGCGTATTAATCACGCCAGGTGTCCAACAAATTTTGCGATATTGTTTTAGGTCCAGGGTACATCGTGGACGCCGATTTATTGTGCACGAGGTAAGTTCTCGGTCATTTTCCCCGAGTGACCGAAGAGCGGGAAAAATCCACGTCACCATTTATATATATATCTATAATATAAAAATGAATCGCAAAATGTGTTGGTAAGCGCATAACTCAACAACTCCTGGACCAATTTGGCCAATTCTTTTTTTTAAATGTTCGTTCAAGTTCAAGGATGGTTGTTACGGCGAGAGAAATTTGAATAATTGCCGGAAAAACCGTAAAAACAGCCCTTTTCTTTTTCTCATACAAACGTTTTCTAACTAAAACGTTGAGTCAATTTGAGCTCTATTGCTATTGTATAAAGTTCATATCAAATTACAAGCACTCACTGTTGTTTAAGCAATGTAGGTGTGTTTCTAACGTCAAAGAGTCAATTTCCACTTTATTACCGCTATACAAAGTTGAAATTCAATCATATCAATACAGTGTGCGTGTGTGCGTTGGAGCACAGAATACATCGTTGGAGGATTTAATGCCGCGTTCCGAAACTCAACAAAAGTGATATCGCGGACCCGACCAAATTGAGTAGTCACAAAATAGAAAAAAAAAAACTGTCGATGTCGATTTGCCGGTGTACAAGTGTTGTTTTCTTGGATTTTCTGTTACTTATTCTACTGAGTTTGCTTTTGTCAACTGATACTGTCTGATACACGAAACAAATTCGTATATCGTGTTTTAAGCAGAGTGTTTAGTTACCTATGATCACTAATTATTGCATGTGACACAATAATTTATGTTTGATATGCCTTCTATAAGACGAAGCAATTTAGGTAGAAGAACCCGAAATGCCACAAACCAAGCTAATTACCGACCTAATCATAGTGCACAAGAACGTGACGACCGAAATGAACGTGAAAGAATTCGGATATCACAAACGCGTGAAGCGCAAGCGCGACATTCAACTAATAATCGCGCTAGTTTGAATCGAGCTGCTTTCAATTACGATGTGTTAATTGACTACAGTAACTACCAATGTGTTGTTATTGGTTCTATGAACTCTGTTTGCTCACATTGTAAGGCATTGAAATACAAAAACGAAGCCAATGGATTGTGTTGCGCAAATGGTAAAGTGAAATTGATACCATTGGATCCACCACCAGAGCCATTGAACTCATTGGTTTCAGGAATAGGAACAATTCCATACATTTTTTGACAAATATCCAACAATATAACAATTGCTTTCAAATGACTTCATTTGGTGCAACAAATGTAGTTCGGGAAAATTTTATGCCAACTTTCAAGGTATGTATTATAGCAGTTATTCATAATTATTTTAGCGAACAATATTTTCTGTCACCTAAGTTAAGATGTGTCACTAATCTGCAATTTCTTAGTCATAAGATCATAATCATCACTTAGTCATCATATTATTTGGTGATTCAGTTTTAGTGACACTTTTATTATTTTGAAACCCAATATAATTATTTGATGATAGATATTAGTTACAACAAAATATTACATATTGAGGTACCTAAGCATATGAAATATTGTTTGGTGATTCAAGTTAGGAGACAGATATAATTTTTAAGAGCAAATATTATTTAAATTTGATCATTGACAATCCATAAATTTATACCCCACATTGCTTATTTATTTTATTTTATAGTGTTTGGTACAAACATAATATTTTTTTTTAATTTACAGATACTAGGCCAAATATATCACAGCGCAGGTTCACTATTACCAGTGTCAGATAGCAACTACAAATTCCTGCAAATTTATTTTATGGGCAATTGACCACAAGAAATTGATCTGCGTTGTGCACATAACAATTTAGTAAAGAGGTCTATTGTAGAACAATTACAAACTTTATTTCATGAACATGATCAATTGATTATATTGTTTAAAACTGCACTGGATCTGATGCCATCTGATAATCACAAAATTGTAATCAGAGATGATAAAACACCTGCGGGTCAACATGCAAGACGTTTTAATGCACCAACTATTGATGAAGTTGCTATCGTTGTAGTTGGAGAAAACTTGGAATCCCGTGATATTGTTTTACATCGTCGGAATGATCAATTACAACGTATAAAGGAAACACACCGCTCATATGATGCACTGCAATATCCTATTATATTTTGGCAAGGTGAAGATGGCTATGATTTCTCAATAAAAATGATAAATCCCATTACAGGTAATTAAGATATTAGTTTAGCTATGGCGATAATATCTAAGTCACTATACAACGTGTCCCTCCGACTTTGACCCAGCGGGAAACTATGGCCTTTAAAAATCAATCTGAACAGCTCTCTCAAAATAACAATAGTTGAAATATGAACTTTAAAAAAATATTTTTCATACTAAGTTGATCAGGTGACTGAAATTTTTGTCTGAACACATGAATTTTCAAAAGCTTATTTCGACGATGATTACTTTGGGAAAGTTGTTCAGAAGGATTTTTAAGGCCATGTTTTCCCGCTGGGTCAAAGTCGGAGGGACACGCTGTTTAATGAATTTTAATTTTATATTTCAATCTTATTAAAACAAAATCTATTTACAGGTTCTGAAACCAACAAAAAAGTCAGTTCATTGAACTATTATTCATACCGCCCAATGATCCGGGAAAATGAAGACAATAATATATTGAAATGTCGGCGATTATATCACAAATATGTTGTTGACATGTATGTTAAAATTGAAACGGAGAGATTAACATTCATCAGGTTGAATCAGACCAAACTCCGATCTGAAGAGTATATTCACCTTCGAGATGCGATTAATACTGATGGAAATGCACAGAATGTTGGTCGGATGACTATTCTTCCAGCAACATACATCGGAAGCCCTCGACGTATGCACGAATATGCTCAAGATGCCATGTCGTATGTTCGTCATTATGGTACAGCAGATTTGTTCATCACATTTACATGTAATCCGTACTGGATAGAAATCAAGCAGGAGTTATTTCCTGGGCAATCACCCATTGATCGTCATGATATTACAGCCAGAGTCTTTAGACAAAAGTTGAAATCTTTAATGGATTTCATCGTAAAACATTATGTGTTTGGTGAGACACGCTGCTGGATGTATACTGTGGAGTGGCAAAAACGAGGATTGCCACATGCACACATTTTGATTTGGTTGGTTGAAAAGATAAGGCCAAATGAAGTTGATGCAGTGATATCAGCTGAAATCCCTGATGTACAAGTAGATCCTGGATTGCATGAGGTAGTTATCAAAAACATGATACATGGTCCCTGTGGAACTCTTAATCAAAATTCACCGTGTAAGATGGATGGTAAATGTTCAAAACGATATCCACGTACATTAATATCGGAAACAATTACTGGTAATGACGGTTATCCACTGTATCGTCGCCGATCGACAGTAGACAATGGAAGATCAACAATTGTCAAATTAAATCATGTAAGTGCCGATGCCCAGTTCAAATATTCGCGGCCTTATTAGGCCACTAAGATGGCAAATTAGAGGAGATCGCTGACGCGGCGTCGAGTAGCGTTAATAGCCGAGACGTTCGCGGTAGTCGCTCGGCCAGCGAAAGGGGTAAGATTTTCGGGGACCACGAGATCTCTTTCTCTTTCTCTCCGGGGACGTTGAAGAGATCAGACGCGTGCCAATTCATAAGAACTGGAGAAGGAGGAAGGGAGGGTAACGTGGACTGGATACGGACGGCCCATCCCGATCGAGTTGAACATCGGGAGATTCCACCAATTAATTCTCCGCCAAATCACCATCCGAGAGTCCCCGGAGTCTAAAAGAAAGAGCCAACGATCGACGAGGCATCTAGAAAAGATAAGTTGCTCAGACCATTGTAATTTCGCCCTGTAGGGATTGTACGGCTAGTGAACCGATATTCTAATATTTAATTGTCGTAAAGAAAGAAAATCGGACGTCGGACTGGTGAAGCTAGATTCCCAGAATTAAATATATTTAGTTATTTGTATAATCTCATAATTTGTAATTTCGCCCTGTAGGGATTGTACGGTTAGTGAACCGATATTCGATTATTTAATTGTCGTAAAGAAAGAAAATCGGACGTCGGACTGGTGAAGCTAGATTCCCAGAATTAAATATATTTGGTTATTTGTATAATCTCATAATTTGTAATTTCGCCGTGTAGGGATTGTACGGTTAGTGAACCGATATTCGATTATTTAATTGTTGTAAAGAAGGAAAATCGGACGTCGGACTGGTGAAGCTAGATTCCCAGAATTAAATATGTTTTGGTCTTATGTATAATCTCATAAATAATATATTTTTGTTATTTCTATAATCTCACAAATGGCGCCCAACTTATGGCACGAAACCGACGCTAATATATAATAAACAAAAGATTAATTTGTTATAAATCGTGATAAGGCGTATGGAAGAAAAGCGTACTGAAACCTACGTGACAAAATCGGGTAGAATAGCTAAGCAGAAATTTAAGCGTTACAATTTTTCAAATAGGTGTACAGAAGAAATCAAAACAAACATGCCGATACTGCGTGATTACGAGGTCATAGCGACCGAACGACGAGAGTTAGAAATGGAGCAGCAGAATTTGGAGAGACAGCGACGCGAGCTTGAACAGCTACGGGCTGAGTTCGAAGCACAACATGCAGCTCTGGATCGCGGACGGCAGCAGCAACAACAACAGGCGGCTTATGTTAATCCGCAAGTCGAAATAAATCAAGGCCAGTACAATAGGTTTGAGGAGATAGCAGCGATTGTAGGTAACGTACAAAATTTCCATTTGGAAATTAAAATGCCCAAATTCGATAATGAAATAGAGCGAAATCCCGCAGAGTTTCTCGAGGAGATGGACAAAGTCTTCAAGATAAAAAATATAAAAAATGAAAATAGAATGAATATTATAGAGCACGCGTTGGAGGGTAAAGCGGCGTTATGGTTTGAGTTGAGAGTAGCTTTTCGTGATTACGAGCACTTCAAGGACGATTTTCTAAGTGAGTTTTATTCAGTTCCTATTCGAGTTTTATTTAAAAATCGTTGGCTAGAACGGAGGTGCAACGCGAACGAAGAGTCGTTACAAACTTACTATTATCGTCAGCTCAGAGACTCGAGATATTTCAGTCCGCGCCTAACCTCATACGAAATAAATTATAATGTAATACAACAGTACCCGGTCTGGATAAGAGAGGCGTTAGCTATGGTTGACTTTAATAATGACGCGTTGATAGGCCAGACGCTCGGAAGTTTGGACGGAATACGTAGGGAACGAGCAAAATTTCGGGATGATCGACCGGGAAATCAGAATGTGGCTATGAGACATCCGGTTCGAGTTCGACAAGTAAATATGGAGCAACAGGAACGAAATAATGGTTACCGATATGAAAATAGACGATTTTCGGACAATAGACGGTTTTATGATCAGCCACGAGGCAGGTATAGTTAAGGGCAAAATAGCAACAGTCATGCCCAGGCTCAAGGCTCTCAGCTGAGTGAACGGTGGCCAGACACGCGTTTTCCACCGCCGATGAATACGCGGGCACAGACAAGTCAGAATGTTAGTTCAAACAGTCAAACGGAAAGAGCTACCGGTCATTTAAACTCTCATGCGACGCGCTGAATAAGGGTCCGGCAACGCGTCGTTACGATTTTGATTTCATTGACGAACTTTCAGAGGGAGTGAATGGAAAAATGTACCGCGGGAGTAACGATAATTCGAGTCCGTTGGTAATGAGATGTTCTCATCTTAAAGTAAAGATCTTGGGGGAGGATCGAACTATTCTCCTTGACTCGGGTAGTCAGGTTACAGCAATATCTGAGGTTTGCTACAAAGAAATATCGGCTAAACAAAAGTTAAACATCTTGCCTGTCTCGAATTTATTCGTCACGACGGCTATCGGGAAAAAATCCACGACTATAAAGCAACAGGTTTGGTTGGATATAGAGATTGAGGGTAGAAAATTGAGCTTTCTTTTTTTGATAATTCCGTTGTTAACGTCTACGGTTATATTGGGCAACGATTGGATGGATCGAAATAGCGTGGTATTGGATTATAAAAATAGCGAGATCGAGGGTAAAGTTCTTTCTGCGTCGACGGTGATATTCGAGCGAAGCGCTTCCGAGACTCTTCGCTGTTCACAAAAAAATAATAATGAAACTCTTGTGTTGGTGATAGACCTCAGGGGTTTTCCCGTAAAAGAGGAGTCGGTTGAAAATGATTGCGAAGGGTTGAATAAAATAAATTCAGTGAATGATCTTGAGTCTAAGGGGGAAGGGGTACCCCCAAACGAGGGGGAATGGCCTGAGAGTCGATTCACTTGTGAAGAAATCTCGAAAACGACAGGGCGACTTCATAATCACGAGGGAAAAATGAGCGAGATAGCGGCGAGAGTGATTCAATCAGATAAGGACTGTTTCGTGATTAGCGAAATCGATGAAAAACCAGAATTTGTGAATAGTGAGGAGTTCGCGGACGCTCTTGGCGCGGTCGCGTGTAAACTAATATCACTTGAGATGGCGCAGAAAGAAATTGTGATAAATACCCTCGCGAGATTCAGATTGTTGTTCTCGGATAAACCAGGGTGTGCTCGAGGATACGAACATCAGTTACGCCTGATCACCGCGCGGGCCGGTTTTCGACACACCTATCCGGTCCCATTTCGCCTAAGAGAGCTCACCAAGCAAGCAATAGACCAAATGGTAGAAAACGGAGTCGTAGAGCGTGCCGTGAGTCAGTATTGTAACCCCTCAAGGATTGTTATGAAAGGAGACGGTTCCGTGAGGGTGTGCCTAGACGCCCGATTCTTGAACAAACTTATCGAGGACGATCATCAATCTCCACCGCTGGTAAACTCATTGTTGCAAAAGTTTCATGATGCTAGGTGGTTCTCAAAGTTGGATTTAACGCAGGGCTATTGGCAAGTCCAATTGCATAGGGATTCTCGACAATATGCAGCATTTTTATTCGATTAGAATCTGTATCAATTTTGCCGTATACCTTTCGGGCTTAAAACCGCCGGTAGTGGCTTTATGAGAGCGCTGGGGTATGCGCTAAGAGGAGAATTTGATGAATATACGAGTATATCGTGTTATATTGATGATATATTGATAGGTACGAAGACGTTCGACGAGCACCTGGCAGTACTCGAGGGAGTTTTCCGACGATTATCCGAGTTCAATTTTACAATTAAGATATCAAAATGCAATTTCTTCCTCAAAGAAGTGCCTTTTTTAGGATTTATTATCTCCGCTGCCGGAATTACGCCGGAGCCTAGGAAGCTAGACGTGATCCAGAACTTTGAGGAACCGCGAAACAAGAAACAGCTACAACGATTCCTGGGAGTTTGCAACTACTACCGACAATTTAACGTGAATCATAGCGCGGGTATAGATAAATTACGAGACCTTTTGACAAAAGATAAAGACTGGGCATGGAATTCCGAACATACGGAGTCATTCAAAAAGCTGAAATATGATTTTCCGAATTGCATTGCTCTTAAACACGTCATTCCCGGCGCACAGTATAGATTACAGACAGATGCTAGTGACCGAGGAATTAGTGGAATATTATACCAGCAGGATAAACAGGGTTATCACAATGTGATCGGAGTAGTCAGTCGATGCCTAACGAAGTACGAGGGCAACTATACAACAACCGAAAAGGAGTTGTTAGCGATCGTATATGCTATAGGAAAATTCCGAGTGTACCTACTGGGCATTAGCTTTGTAATTGTGACGGATCACCAATGTTTAACGTTTCTAGATAAGGCCGTATTTCAAAATTCGAGATTAACGAGATGGACATTGCTCTTGCAGCAATATGATTTCGCAGTTGAGCATTGTCGTGGAATTGATAATACAGTAGCCGATTTTTTCAGCCGAAATCCGAGAGGGAAATTCGAAGAGGAGGTGTCAGAAAGGTTAATTATTTCTGCCTTGCATCGATGTTTTCTTCCGGTAGAAAAGGGCGTTGAGGATCCTACATCTTGGACCATAGCTCTCTTGGACTGCGATAGTAACGTTCATCAAAGTTTCAGGGAACTAGGGAGGTTGCAAAATGAGGATCTGAATATAAAGAAAGCGATTGATGAATGGCGGAATAATCCTGACCGACAGTCCCAATATCTTTTACATAATAATATCCTTTTTCACCAGGAAAAAATCGGTGATTGGAAAATCGTCATCCCGGAGATTCTCCGAAAGTCATTGATTGAAGCGATACATATAAAACTTGGTCATCCGGGAGTCTATAAGACCCAGAGTCATTCAAAGAAATTTTATTATTGGAGGGGATTAGCTGCTCAAGTAAAGAAATTTGTAACGAGTTGTGATCTATGTCAGAGGGTGAAGTATCTATCGAGATCAATGGAGGGGGAATACGGTTGTGTCACGTCAGAAAAGCCTAATGACTTAGTAACGGTGGATTTTTATGGACCTCTCCCGAGAGCTCGAGGGGGTATGCAGTATATTTTCGTGATCCTGGATGCATTTTCGAAGCTCGTTACCCTATATCCAATGAGAAACGCGACCGTGAGAACGACGCTAAAGAAAATTTTCACCCAGTTCATACCGAAGTTCGGCAAACCCGAAAGAATTCTCTCTGACCATGGTACGCAATTTACCTCCCACCTATGGAAGGCAGAGCTAGAAGCGAATCAGATTAAAGTATTATATAGCTCGATTCGACATCCACAGTCCAATCCCACGGAGAGGGTTATGCGCGAATTGGGGAGGTTGTTTCGAACGTTATGCGCCGTTAGACATACGAAATGGGTCGAATATATACCAGACATAGAAAGAATTTTAAACGTGACGGTACACCAGAGCACTAAATTCTCCCCATTAGAACTCCATTTTGGGAAGCCTATCCAGGAGGAGATCCATAGCATTATCAGTTACCCCCCAACGCATGCCCTGTCTCACGAGTATATGATGACGTTAGCGGGCGCGAATATTCAAAAAAGTTTTGAGAATCGTAAGAGAGGTCAAAAACATGCTTCAAATGTTGAGTTAGCTGTTGGCGATAAGGTGTTGTTGCGAGTGAGGCATCTCTCGAACGCCTTCGTTAAAGTGATAAAAAAAATTTTCCATCTCTTCGAGGGGCCGTACGAAATTCTCCGAATAGCCGGGCAAAAAGCATTCGTTCTGGGTGATCCTAAGAGAGATCTTGCTGAGGTCGGTACATACAATCGCTTTAATTTACGAAAATACTATGAGCCGGTCGTTGGTGCTGCTGAGTCCGACGAGGAGGCATGAACAAATTTTGAATGAGCGGAATGCGAAGTTGTCTGTCGAAATTCTTCTGTGATAGAATTCGATAGTTAGTTAAGATAATTGTCATATCATTAGGTATGTATGTGAAAGGACTGTATTAGAATTAGGTAGTTAGGTAAGATGACTTTATCATGATAATATAAGGATGAATGAGGCGTATGTACAGCGCCAGGGACGAGAGTTATATGACTCAGAAAAGATTGTCTGGTGATATGTTTAGGTAGTTATTTAAGATGATTGTAAATAGTTAAGTAGTTTAAGATGACTTTGTTATTGTAACATAAGATTAAAGGTGGGGTGTAATACACCAGGTGCAGGATTAGCACAGCTTAGAAAAGAGGAGTAATAAAGGTCAGAATGTATTGGGCGAAGGTTTATTGTTTCGAATGTAATAAATAATTCAGCGCCGGTCGAAAAGTTCTCCCAGCACAGAAAGGGGGAAAATGTAAGTGCCGATGCCCAGTTCAAATATTCGCGGCCTTATTAGGTCACTAAGATGGCAAATTAGAGGAGATCGGTGACGCGGCGCCGAGTAGCGTTAATAGCCGAGACGTTCGCGGTAGGCGCTCGGCCAGCGAAAGGGGTAAGATTTTCGGGGACCACGAGATCTCTTTCTCTTTCTCTCCGGGGACGTTGAAGAGATCAGACGCGTGCCAATTTATAATAACTGGAGAAGGAGGAAGGGAGGGTAACGTGGACTGGATACGGACGGCCCATCCCGATCGAGTTGAACATCGGAAGATTCCACAAATTAATTCTCCGCCAAATCACCATCCGAGAGTCCCCGGAGTCTAAAAGAAAGAGCCAACGATCGACGAGGCATCTAGAAAAGATAAGTTGCTCAGACCATTGTAATTTCGCCCTGTAGGGATTGTACGGCTAGTGAACCGATATTCTAATATTTAATTGTCGTAAAGAAAGAAAATCGGACGTCGGACTGGTGAAGCTAGATTCCCAGAATTAAATATATTTGGTTATTTGTATAATCTCATAATTTGTAATTTCGCCCTGTAGGGATTGTACGGTTAGTGAACTGATATTCGATTATTTAATTGTTGTAAAGAAGGAAAATCGGACGTCGGACTGGTGAAGCTAGATTCCCAGAATTAAATATGTTTTGGTCTTATGTATAATCTCATAAATAATATATTTTTGTTATTTCTATAATCTCACAATCAACAAGATATTGAAATAGATAATCGTTGGATTGTTCCATATTCACCAATTTTATCAAAGACCTTTAAAGCACACATCAACGTTGAATCTTGCCATTCAGTGAAATCTATTAAATACATTTGCAAATATGTAACCAAAGGGAGTGATATGGCTGTGATTGGAATTGGTGCAGAGAATTCCAATGATGAAGTTACCCAATACCAAATGGGCCGCTATGTTAGTAGTAATGAAGCAGTTTAGCGAATATTTTCTTTTCCTATTCATGAGAGACACCCTTCTATTGTTCACTTAGCCGTGCATTTAGAAAATGGACAAAGAGTGTATTTTACAGCACAGAACGCAGTACAAAGAGCTGCTCAGCCACCATCTACTACATTAACCAGTTTTTTTGAGACATGCCAAAACAATGATTTTGCACAAACATTGCTATATTCTGAAATGCCAAAATATTATACTTGGAATCAATCCTCAAGAAGATTTATACGACGGAAACAAGGAAAACCACGTCCAGGATACCCAGATGTGTATTCCACCGATGCGATTGGTCGAATTTATTCAGTACATCCAAGCAATGATGAATGTTTTTATTTACGACTGCTATTAGTCAATGTACGTGGCCCAACATCATTCCAACATTTACGAACTGTTAATGGTGCATTGTGTGGATCTTACAGAGAAGCCTGTCAACGTTTGCAATTGCTAGAAAATGACGCTCATTGGGATCAAACTCTCAATGATGCTGTAATATCATCACACGCTCATCAAATACGAACATTGTTTTCTATAATCATATCTACATGCTTCCCATCAAACCCAATTGATTTGTGGATCAAGTACAATGATTATATGTGTGATGATATTTTGTATCAAATACGGAATAGAATGGGGAATCCAAGTATACAAATCAGTGAAGAAATTTACAACGAAGCATTGATTTCAATTGAGGACATGTGCTTGATGATGTCAAACAAACTATTAATTCAATTAGGCCTGGCCGCGCCCAATCGTCCAATGCATGATGCTTTTAACCAAGAATTGCATCGAGAAAAATTGTATGATCTCAATACTTTGAAAGAATTAATTGAAATGAATCTTCCACTGTTGAATGAACAACAGAAGTATGTATTTGATACTCTTATGACAGTAACAAATGATGAAACTGGAGGAATTTACTTCTTAGATGCACCTGGTGGTACAGGAAAAACTTTTTTGATTTCATTAATATTAGCAACAACTCGCTCACAAAATAAAATTGCACTTGCACTCGCTTCGTCGGGAATCGCAACTTTGCTTGAAGGCGGTCGAACAGCCCACTCAGCACTAAAATTGCCATTAAATATGCAAAGCAATGAAACTCCAACCTGCAACATTTCGAAGAACTCTGCAATGGCAAAGGTTTTACAGCAATGTAAATTGATTGTTTGGGATGAATGCACGATGGCACATAAAAAATCTTTGGAGGCTTTAGACAGAACCTTAAAAGATCTACGGAGCAATCATAACCGATTTGGTGGTGCAATGATTTTATTAGCAGGAGATTTTCGTCAAACATTGCCAGTGATTCCACGATCAACGCCAGCTGATGAACTCAATGCATGTCTAAAGTCCTCCAATTTGTGGAAACATGTCAAAGTACTTCATTTAAGCAAGAATATGCGTGTCGAGTTGCAAAATGACCAATTTGGAAACATATTCTCTAAACAACTCATTGACATTGGTAATGGCAAATTTCCTATAGACATGTTGACTGGCTGCATTAACTTTCCTCAAAGTTTTTGTCAGTTATCTCGATCAAAAGATGAACTTATTCAGAAGGTGTATCCAGATGTTTCTCAAAATTACAGAAACCATGATTGGTTGAGCGAACGAGCTATATTGGCTGCAAAAAACATAAATGTAAATGAATTAAATTTAAAAATTCAAGAACAAATTACAGGCGAGTCGAGGACATATAAATCAGTTGATTCGGCTACTAATCAAGATGATGTAGTCAACTATTCACCGGAATTCTTAAACTCGCTGGATTTGCCAGGATTGCCACCTCACAATCTTCAATCAAAGGTTGGATCGGTAGTTATAATGTTGCGAAATATCAACCAACCGCGTCTTTGCAACGGCACACGGTTAGCGATAAAATAATTACTAAACAATGTGATAGAAGCAACTATACTGAAAGGAAAGTATAAAGGAGAAGATGTTCTCATACCGCGCATCCCAATGATTCCGACTGATGTGCCATTTGAGTTTAAACTACTACAGTTTCCAGTGCGGCTTGGTTTTGCTATGACCGTAAACAAGTCCCAGGGTCAATCATTAAGTGTTTGTGGTATTAATCTGGAAAACCCATGTTTCTCACATGGTCAATTGTATGTTGCCTGTTCCCGTGTTGGAAAACCATCAGATTTGTTTGTCTATGCGCCAGGTAATCAAACAAAAAACATCGTATATCACAAAGCACTACAATAAAAATAAAACTGATTTTTGTTAATAATCATGATTCACATGATTAACAATAAAGCGATTACTTACTTTTAAATGCTTATATATATTTTATTTAATTATTTTTTATTCACAACGCCCTATCACCAGGGTGGACGGTTCTGTTGAGGAGAATTTTTTGCCCCGACTATAAAATAGGTAGGAACAAAAAACTGCCACATTACAAATCTTCTTGACAGGACGAAGTCTGTCGGGTCCGCTAGTATATATATATATGTAACATCCAGGACTCTGTGCAAATATGAATCTGTATATTCCATGTAAATGTATGTGATGTGTTTTAAATTCATACATTTAAGTATAAACTTGAAAGTACAAATAAATATGTTCGTATAAACTATATCTAGTAACTGATTTTTATGCCCTGCCTCATTCTGTAGATGAAAACTGTTCTGCAATCCGACTACTTCATCAAACCATACAATCTGATCGAATATGCTACACGCGTACAATGTACAAGTGGCGACAGTAATTAGAATTGTGTGTTGGCCATACTATAGTGCGGTCAAATGAACAGCAGGTAGAAGAGCGATGCGTAATAATCCGCATTTTTAATTTGTAATCACCCCTAGTGCAAATGTCCGATGGAATCCATCTGGTTCGTTCCAATTTTCGATGGGGTCGTATAGGAATCCTGCAAATTCACAGGATTTGGAACGGATTCGGATGAATTTTGTGGATTTACTACAGAAACTTTTAACAGGGACAACGTGAATTCTCTACACCCGTAAACATTTCAAAATGTCACACCATAGATTATTTTGACCTGTTTATGGATGATAATTTATTAGAAGTCATTGTCCGAGAAACAAATCTCCATTAGTCCCAAAATCCTGAACCGGCCCGCCAAAAAATGAAAGCTTGGGAAGATTCAGGAAAAGACAAGTTGAAAAAATTTTCGGGCTAAACTATTTTGATGGAGCACGTCAAAAAAGTTGCCCTCGACGATTACTGGAGCCGCAATCCGTTGTTGGTTACTCCTATATTCCACCAAAGAATGCCTCAAAATCAGTTCGAACAAATTCTACGATTTTCACATTTCTAGAATAGTGCAACCCTCTTGAATCGCCCACCGAAAAAATCAAAACCATCATTGATAATCTGAATACAAAATTTGCAAATTTTCTGCGGCCAGGGAGAAACTTGTGTATAGATGAAAGCCTCCTCTTATGGAAAGGGAGATTGCGTTTCAAGCAGTTTCTACCGTTGAAGAGACGTCGCTTCGAAATAAAAATTTTCGAAATAGTGGACTGCCAGAGTGGTTTCGTATTGGGTTTGATAGTCTCTACCGGGGCAGACACAGACTATGACAAATTTGGCTTGGGCATTTTTTCAGGGGATGTCGTTGCCCAATTTTTGAGACCCTGTTTTGGTAAGGGTCATATTGTTTTTGTGGACAACTGGTACTCTTCCCCTGCACTAGCTGAATTTTTACACGAAAAAGATACAGGTCTATGTGGCACAGTGAGAAAAAAAAGATCTGGACTACCGAAATTCACAGAAAAATTACAGAAAGAGGAAACTCAAGTAGGACACAATATGATTTGGTTGGCATCGAAATGGCAAAAGAAAAAAGAGGTCCAGATTATTAGAACGGTATCCCGATTGAAATACGCTTCCAGCGGCAAGCAAGATTTTGTAACTGGTGAAGAGATAAAACCTAGTTGCATCATTGATTATAATAAGAATATGGGAGTTGATAATGTTGACCGGCAGTTAGCGATAACTGCGTCAATTACGAAATCTCTCAAATGGTATAGGAAATTATTTTTCCATCTCATTGATCTCGTATTGATAATACCCATGCTTTGTATAAATTGCAAGGAGCAATTTCGTTCGCCGATTTTTGAATCAAAGTCATATCGTCTTTGCTAGGTGTTGATAGCACAGTCCAACCAGAACTTGAACCCCCTACTTCCCGACTTACAGGTCGACATTTTCCGACTCAATCAAAGTCTACAAAAGAATGTGCAATGTGCCGTGCATCAAAAGTAAGGAGACGAACAAAATATTGTTGTGGTAAGTGTCAAGTTGCATTGCGTGCACTCCCTTGCTTTGAACAGTATCACACGCAAAGAGGTGTTCACTGCTAAAAATAGAACATCCTGAGGGTAAAAAAATATAGGGAATAAAAAAAATTAAGAAATGTGAAAAAAAATGGGGCTGTTACGTCCGTGAGTAGAGTTTACTCCTGAGCGGAAGGAGTAACCTGGTTGGCTTCGCTTTTACGTTTCAGGTCAACGGAAAATCAGAATGAGGATTGAATAAACTTGAGTATGTTTGATGTATAGATTATATGTTTATTGCGTAGAACTTGAGATACCGGTAGGAATGAATTGTGTGGTACGAAAAGATATATAAGAAGTCTAGATGTGGAGTTGTCGAGAGTCAGAATAGGAGTGTCCCTCGAGACGTGAAACGTACGGGTGCAGAAAAGGTGTGACAATGCTAGAAGTAGGGAATGGAATTTGATGAGTAAGCGCGATAGTGAATAGCGTGAGACTGTGTAGAGATAAGTAGCCTGCCATCCTCCGACTTACTGGCCTGGTGCCGGACCGACCCCAAACCACTACGTCCAGGTTGATGAAGCCATCGTTCTGAGGATCGACGCTGCCTTGCTATCGGCAAGGACTAATTGTGTAGGTCGTGGTCCACGGTTTAGCCAACCGTCTGACTGCACGACCTCAGGTACAGGCAGCTAGCTACTGTCTGTGCAAAAAGCCGGTGGAGGTGAACAATGAGGCGTCACTCTCCACCCGGTAACTTTGGCCGAGAGGCACCCTGTGTATGCCTCTGTCAAAGAAGTCCCCGATGATAGGCAGCCTGGACCGTAAACCGAAGCAGCTACAAAATCGTACGAGTTGGTGTCAACGACGAAATCGCGAGCAGCACATTACGCCACATCTAGCGGTAATTTTGAAAAACGTATGACCACGCAGTAACCAATATTCGCCACAGGGGGATGGCCTATTTGTGGTGGGGGTCAACCAACCAATCAAAGAAGAAGAATCACCTCACGACAACCGCGAGATCGGCGAGCCGAACTACGACCTCCTATTCTACGCTTGACCTGCTGAGCGACAGCTTTGTTTTCCGCATCGTTCCGATTATTCTCTCGATTTAAGCTACCGATCCTTCTTCCTCTCATTCTACCGTTATTGTATCTACCGTTTTTCCATACCCTCTATCGTTAACTTCTTCCTGTAAATTCAAGTCCTTTCATTCCTTTCTACTTTCGTTTTATTATTCTGAGTTTGATTTAAATTAGAGTCAGTTTATGTGCCTGAAGTCAACAGCCAAGGTAAGGCTTCTGCCTTTGAATTGTACCGTTACGAAGTTGCTCATAAATTCTATTCTTTCTTATGGTATTTATCGACTTTGTATAAATCATGGTCCACGGCTTAAAGTTGCAGTAAGCCGCCGTGTGACTACATGATTTCAGTAATTTATTATTTTCGTATCTGAGCGACCTCGTAACTGCCAAATAATTATCTCTCTTGTATTTATGATTTTTCTGATTATTTGTGATTCTCTATTAGCCTGCTTCTGTACTTTCTATCGTATTTTGAGCCCTATTGGCTTCATATTTTACTCCATACTTTTTTTGTAATAGAAGTGTGCTTCATATTTTATTTCTGTTATTGCTTATTATATTTTTATTTATTTTCATGCCTATTGTATCATATATCGAGTTCCTTGGAGTACAACCGAGCGTAGAATCAGCCCCTAGATATTACCGCACCTTTTCTTTATTGCTATTGGCAATTTTATATTATTTTTGCCTGTTATTTATTTCTCTGTATTTTGTTAAATTACGTTCTGCGAATTATTCTTTTGTACTGCGATGTATTTAGTGTATTTCTTTATTTTGTAAACTCTCCGAAATTCTCACTCTCTCATAATTTTGTATTTTGTATTCTCTCAAAAGTTATGTTTAGGAATTCATTATTTAATTCCTTAAGTACGTAATCATTATAAATTATCGAATCTACCGTTTATGAATAATTCTACCGTAGGCTATCTAGTCGATCGTTTGCCGACTTGGTAAATTGTTAATGAATGTCAATCTCTCGTACTGGTTATAATTTATGGTAAATTCGTCGTATTATCTACCGAACTATCGTGACGTTGTTTCCTACCGATCGCAGTAAAGTTCTCTCGTTTCTAATTGACAGAATAACAATTTTCGTAGCGTCATTTGCAACTTGGGTAAGATCACGTCGCCCAGTGACGTGTAGTTTTAAGTAAATTCTTGCATTATATCGCATCTCCCGACCTACGTTCATTTTTCTCTGTTAACTACCGTCTCTCATTTGAAAGCTACCGTTCACTGCTATTCTACCGAAATTATTGTGAACAACGATTGTTTATTTTATTAACTACCGCTGTCGATTTCATTTTATTTGCCTGTCTCAACCATGTAAACTTCTCGACAATATATGATCGATTAACCTGTTCATTTTCCTTTTGACTTGAGTTTATTCTTTATTTTGTTATTTTCTTTAATTCTGGAATTACTGTTAGCTGCCTTGAAAACCGCCACTCTACCGGGATGTGCGCGAATGTACCTGTGTCTAGCCAGCCATACAACGGGTTCTCTATTTATCTCTTTTGTACGGTTTTGTGTTATTTTTATTGATTTGTATCATTGTTTGAAAATCGACGCTAACGCGTCTGGCGCCCAACATAATTGATTTTGTTATAGTTTGATATTGTGGATAAGTAGAGAATCGCGCCAAAGTGTCAACGGTAAGTCCTCATCCGAGGGTAACAGAATTTAGCGTTACAAATCGGACAGAGACCATGAGATTAATGTAAGAACTGTGGGAGAGTTGGCGAGTAGGAAAAATAGAGAAAAGTGGTATGCTGGACGTAACAGGGCTAAAAATCTTCCCACGTCCACGTCATCAGCCCTGGGTGACGCTAAGAGAAAGTCTTCGTAGTCACGCTACGAACAAATTTCATCTCAGCAATCCTATTTGGGAGCAATTTTCCAATGCGCATGCGCAGTACAGGGCCATCTTGGAATTTTGAAATCCTGACAACAGATTCGTGATCAGTGACCCCAAAAACCCGGCTAAAGTAGTGATGCCGGCCGTCTAGAGGTTAAAAAAAAATTGAATTTACTGTAAAAAAAATTGAATTCACTACGTGTAGCTTTTATATCACAGCGATTGTAATACACTTCTCGCAAAAATTAAGGGAACAACAAAATATTCGAAATTTTTTGGTGATTTTCAACAGGCTGTATTTCAGTGAAAGATGGTCGTACAAGGAATAAAAAAACAAAGCTTTTGAAGCTTGAAGACTCTAATTTTTGAATTTTTTGGTTAAAAATTTTTCGAAGCACTATTATCCATGCAATCCTTTGATAAAGCACGAAGAAAAAATTTTCAAAATTTTTTACATTTTTTTTTTCGCTCTACGGGCATGGAAAAATTTTTCCGAGCTAAACCAATGCATAGGTCGCATAGCCTGTTTATTCAGCTTCAAGATGCTTTTTTTTAAACCTCGATACGACCATTTGTCTTCGAGATATCGAATTTTGAATGCCAAAGGATCCTTTTTCACTCAACAGCCGATATCTCTGGAACTACTGGTCGCACAGCGAGCCGAAGGGCAGTTTCTTTTTCTGCAGAAAATTTGCTACAAAAATCTGTCAAGGTTGATGTCAAAAAAAATTTTTTTCCACCTGTAGCGTGAACGTGAAAAAAGAGCAAAAAAATGCCATTTTGCCTTTTTTTGGATAATCGACTGTATCTTCGTCAATATTGGGGGGAAAGCTTAGGTTAGAAGAAAATTTTACAACCTAATGTACCACAAAGGTCCCCCTAAATCGGTAGATCGATCGGTTCAGCGGTTTTCCTGGACCGATTGATTGAAATTTTGAAAAAATCAAGGGAACAAGGTTTTTGTTTCTTAAGGGACCTTGTTCTCTTAATTTTTTCAAAATTTCAATCAATCGGTCAAGGAAAACCGCTGAACCGATCGATCTACCGATTTAGAGGGACCTTTGGGGTACATTAGGCCATGAAATTTTTTTCTAACTTAAGCTTTCCCCCCAATATTGACGAAGATACAGTCGATTATCCAAAAAAAGGCAAAATGGCATTTTTTTGCTTTTTTTTCACGTTAACGCTACAGGTGGAAAAAATTTTTTTTTTGACATCAACCATGACAGATTTATGTAGGAAATTTTCTGCAGAAAAAGAAACTGCCCTTCGGCTCGCTGTGCGACCAGTAGTTCCAGAGATATCGGCTGTTGAGTGAAAAAGGATCCTTTGGCATTCAAAATTCGATATCTCGAAGACAAATAGTCGTATCGAGGTTTAAAAAAAAGGATCTTGAAGCTGAATAAACAGGCTATGCGACCTATGCATTGGTTTAGCTCAGAAAAATTTTTCCATGCCCGTAGAGCGAAAAAAAAAATGTAAAAAATTTTGAAAATTTTTTTTTCGTGCTTTATCAAAGGATTGCATGGCTAATAGTGCTTCGAAAAATTTTTAACCAAAAAATTCAAAAATTAAAGTCTTCAAGCTTCAAAAGCTTTGTTTTTTTATTTCTTGTACGACCATGTTTCACTGAAATACAGCCTGTTGAAAATCACCAAAAAATTTCGAAAATTTTGTTGTTCTCTTAATTTTTGCGAGAAGTGTAGTTGGTTCAACTTTCAAACCTGTACCCGTAATCGTGTCACGAAATCAGCTGAACGATTATGTCCACGTAGATACAATTATACAAAAAAGTTGAATTGAGCTTAAAAGAAAATCGAATATACTGTGTGTAGCTCTTATACCAACCCACTTATAGTAGTTGCTATAATTATTTCAAATAGTTGTTACGAACATTCTTGCTGTATGAAGACATCACATAACATATGGCGAAAGTAACTATCCTGCGGAATTAACGCGCCAATTCAAAATAGTCCGTACTACTAATCTCGATACTACAGGTAATTATTATAATATCTGAAACAATTATACATTATCGTAAATGCAACCATACGATGTAGTTCCAAAAACTACAAAATGTTGTTGTGGAAGCGTTTTTTCAAATTTTAGTGTACTATTGAATGAGGATGATACTGACATTAGACTGGAGTTACGGTAACTTCACGAAGTCGTTGAATTTACGTTATCATGTATTTGGTAACACGAATTTTATCGGTTGGCACAGCAATCATTAAAAGTCAGTGCAACTGTTTGGTCTAATGCGAGCAACTATACATATACCCTAATGGTCAAAACCGCACGATACTGTCATGAGCACAATAAAAAATGGTCATACATGCTAATCTGTCCATTTGTTCATGTCGCACAACAATGGTACGTTGAACTTAATTTTTTTAGTTGCCAAGGTTATAGTACTCCTTACTATCTCGAAATAGTTGAGCAAATAGTGATATGAACTAGAAATTTTAGTTGCATCAACACTTCTTTAGTGAGGTTACGTATACTATAATTCGGTTCAAGTCCGTTTAATTGCTACTTTTTATAGTAGAAAAATAGTTGACACAACTATAAATTTCTCTCAGTGTATGTTCCTCGATAAGCTGCTCGTTTGCGTTCCGATTTTCAGTGCACTAGCGTAGGAGGATGGGGCTCTGTCCCTTGTTCTTAGCATCTCTTCGGGCTCTCTCACTTTGTCGATCAGCGACTTGTTCTTGCTTTCCATTTCTCTTACTAGTTTCCGCAGGAGGACGTTTTCCCTCCATACTGGGCTTTTTCCGTCCACTTTGCCATCCTCGCCTATAATAAGACTCTCATTCGGCTCGTACATAACCTATTTTTCCGCGCAGCACTGTAATTTGCTCTTATCTCCCGCGGTTCTCGCTCTTTTTACGCAACTGTTGTAAAACGGAATTCCATATTCTTCACATTCTAAATACTTCGTTTTTACTTCACCCTCACAGTAACCACAAACTTGTCTGTCACCACCCCCAGGGTCCAGGACTCCTCCGCTCACGGCCATATTGTATATTTTATATCTACGTAATTATTTTCGACCTTGGCAATAAATAGGTGGAAGTAGCGTTGCTTACGAAGAAAGCTCAGCGCGTCTTCGCGAATCTTTACAACACTGGTTAAAACCTTTTCACTCAATAGATTATAAAACACCTCCAGCGGCCGATGGAATCTTATCGAAGAATGTAGTACGTGATTAAATAGTTCGAAATGACGAAACTTGGGACAGCATCTATTTGTCGTCATTTCAAATAATATTTTTCAATTGAATTTTGAAATAAAAAATATTACATTTTTTCTTTTACACTTCAAGGTATACTATCAGCGATTGCCTGATATAGATGACAGAATATTTCTTACAATAACTGTGTAGTTTACGAGATATGTGAAATAGTTTTCTAGCCTTGATAGTACGTATATACCACTTGATCACTCGAAAATCACTCACATCGTGTTAGAGCACCATACAGACTGATATTGTTATGTATTTTCAAGTTATATAGTATAGTATATATTTCATATCATTATTCAAAGGTGAATAAATATATATGTTTCGTGTTGACGTCAATGAATAAAAACATATGACGCATAAGTGACCAATTACTTGGATTTTCATATATCCACACCATTTTCCGCAGTTAATCTCATTTATATGTAATACGACTGCCTGGAGTCATTTTTTGGGACGTACTCATTTTTTCTTGTATACAGGAGTTGGTAATCCGATAATCGCTGAATTAGAAAAACGACTGTTGAAACATTTGGTTCGTTCAGTAAACAAGGATCAATAAGATGATCAACTTCAAAGACAAGCGCGGAGTTGCCAATACCTGAAACCTTGAATATAACCCCAAAAGATGGATCCAGTCCGACTGGTCTCGAGGAGGAACGGAGCATGAAGACTGCTTTAGCCGGGGCTAAAGCAGCCCCTAGCGTTCAGTATCTTCTAATGATTCAAATATGACCGCGCAATGAACACGGTACGATCGGATCAGGTTAGACCCAGGGAGTGGAGCACCTGTTCACAAATTTAAGAAGAAAGGTTGCTTGGTCTACGTCTCTCCAGAAGGAAGGAGGTGCGGAGGTTTCTCTCTCTGAAACCAAGTCGTAACCGATCGAAAATCGACAAACTAATAATAATAAAGTAAATCTTAGCCACGAGGACGAACATTTCAAATTAATAATTAAACGCTCCAAAAGCCGAACAAAATTTTAAAGAGAGACGATATAAAACGAAGAAACAATAAGAGTGAAATCAAAAAATATAGTGCCTTGACGAAAGACAGTTATTTAAAATTATTTATAATTTCAACAATATCCACCAGTTTTAACAATATACACCTGGAATGAATGAATTGTGGAATCGATGAATGAATGAATTTTGGACCTGATGACAGCTCATGTCTTAATATCTTTATAAATAAATTAAAATATCACTCTGCTATTCGTACTTTATAAAGATACTTAATATTGGTTTAGCCTAATTTTCAATTTTCAAAATAGTCTTAAAATCTTTTTCTAAATTCTTGACAAAACATCCAATCGTTCCAATTGCAAATTATGATTTTTTAATTATGCATCGAATTCAGGAAGTCCTTTCATTTTTTTGCAGCAATCCAATAATTTCTCTATTGTAGCATACAAACTATAAATTAAAATGAAACCAGTATTCGAAACAATTCGCAAAATCGTAGAAACATCCTTGCCTCCAAACAATAAATATTCAATGATTTTTAAACGTCATAATGTTAGAATCATTGTACGTTTCTTTCAATAGACCAATTTGAACATAGGTGCAACTGTCATTGTTGAAGAGGATAAATTTTTTTCGACTCAAAATAATAATTTTTGTTTTGACAGAAATATTTATTCGGATTGAAGGTCATTTTACTCCATATCGGAAAATACTTCGTTTCATTCTAATAATGTACAACTTTATTTGAAACATGTAGTTTTAGATTGATAACATATTTTGTCATCTTGAAAGAATGTGGCCTTTTCAGACATGAGTAACATATTTCATTGTTTATACGCTTTGTCGGTTTGAATAAGCGATCGCTTCATGTAAATTCATTTCATTATATACTAGGGTGCTTCGTTTGAGACGACTATTTTTTTTTTTTCACTCCATAGATGAAATATCACTCTAAACATATAAAAAAAAATTCCCACCAAAGCCTAGCTCTTAATTTTAATTTCAAGTACTCGATAAATGAATTTGAAATTTTCCCATTCAATTAACAGGTAGAAATAATTTTTTTTTTTCAATTATCTACAGCATCGCGAGTTTTCATACTATTTAATTGATCATGGCCGGAAGTTTTAGAGGGATCCTTCCTCTTTAAAAGTTCCTACAGCTAATTTAGAATGTATGAAGTATCTCGCCAGTAAAAAATTGTAAAGTTGATTATTGCTAGAAAATTATGTTTTTTTTTATTTTTCTCCTAAACTACTAACTTTGCAGCAAAATTGTAAAGGACCTTTTTTGTAGAGAATTTAATTTCCTACAAAAAAGTTTCATTAGCTGAAACTGTAGAACTGATAGTTTCCAATATGAAATTAAATAATCATGAGAAAACTATAAACATCACTATTTTGTCCGCGTATTTGACAATTTTTATACCCAAATTTTTATGAATGTAATAAAATAGACGTGATTGTGATGTATCTTAATCTTCAAATGTCTTCGCCCGATCATTCTGAAGTCTTCGCCAATTACTGCTACTCTCAACCAGAGAACATAGGTTTGTCCTCCAACTGTTTTATATTATTTACATTAACATTTAATGATTTTAATATTCTCGATAAGAATTTTCCAATTTAGCTATTTAATGAAATTAATCAATTAAAAAAAAAAAAAAATAGTTGTCTCAAACGAAGCACCCTATTATATACATTGCCGTATCGTCTCCGATCAAAAAGTATCCCATTACACCTTATAAATATTATTTGAGTAAACAGTTTGTCTGGAATAAAGCATGTAGCGTTAGGATGAAAATATAGTTACAAAAGGTGAAATCACCCGTTTTGCCCCCTTTTTAATGAACTAGTAGTCATCATAGATAAAAGACGTTTATAAACCTCTTACGTCTTTCAAAAGAATAAGGTTGCTGCGTCAACCAACATTATTGTAAAAACAGTCTTGTTTCAGACTTGAAACGAGAAACACATATTTCGCAATTAATGCTTTTTCACGCCATTTTATTCACGCTTTTGATTTTGACTTGATAATCAAACTCGCGGATCCATATTTATTTTCGACACGTCCAAGAACGTTACAATATCATACTATAAGCGCAACTCAGTGAAGTTTGTAGCTTAATATTTATTTAATTCACCCAAATTATTTTTTATTCGTTTCAAGTACGGAATTGTTTGATCAAAAACTACATAAATTGTCGCTCCGAGTAAATGTGCTTTCAATACTATCCAAATGCATGGATTATTTGGATCAATTAATATTTACTAAATCCAATAACTTATTTTTCTCCGTGTACATTAAATTTGTGTGACGCGATTTTTAATCTCCAATATAGCTACCGGTTTCAATTAAAACTAAAAAGTAAAAATATGGACTGATCTTCTGAAGATCAATCTTTTGTATCCGACTTTTTTGATTAATCGATTTTCCAAAATCAATTCGAATCGATTGTCAGAATCGATCTTTTGCTTGAGATCGCCCATCCCTAATAGTCCAGCAAAATGTGCCGAAAGTGAAAAATTTTTTGCGTAGAATCTGCACTTTTTACTGAAGCTAGGTGGTTGGATAATGAAAGTGACCACAATGAAATTTTGTTCCTGAACCTGCCCTTACTCCCCGAAAAAAGGGTTGAAAACTTGAAAATCGCTATATCTCAAAAATTAATGGCTCGATCGAAAAACATTTCAAATGAAAGTTGTTCAGGATAATAAAATACATATAAAGTTATGTGACGTCAAATTCCCTATCTTTGATAATAAGGGCAGAAAGCCGAATTGAAGATGCTGGTTCAACTGAACATGTCTGCCTGAGCACCTCTGGCACGAGTGAGACGGAGCGATACTCTGTTCGCGCTTGGCGGCGTGCGTAGTGCGCGGGCGCGCGCTACCCGTCCTTTTTTTTCCATCTCTGAAATGCTCACGCGTTCTTTACCTCACAGTTTCAACATTCGCTGTGAGCCTCGCTCGTGCCGTCACCTAGTGGTTCCAAAAGCTAAACAGCCAGCGTGTTAATTTACGCTAGAGGCATACTGATAAATATCAAAATAAGCAAAATATTATCAAATAAGTGATATTTCCATTGTAACAGTGAAGTGAAAAGTTGAAAATAATAACGAGATGGAACTCGAGTAGAAAATATGTAAGTATTGTAACGTGGTATTTCGGTTAGGCCTGCCCGTTACAAGGTACTCCCTGAATACTGGGTGGAATCCAGGAATAAGGGTTTCGGAAATCGAGTAGCGAAATTATCATAGAGAGCGACAGAACTGGAGTCACGCACCCGGGCTTCGACAGGGACAAAATAGCGAATTACGAACAAGATATTGCAGGTTTTTGTTTTGATTTTTTTTTTTGAGTACACCGGCTACCAGCCAGCGACCAACTCTGGCGCCGAAGATATTTCGAGGCAAGGAGAAACCGCGGAGATCTCGCGGGAAGGATACCGAGGCTGCGGAGGGGGAGACAACGCAGATCCCTGCAGCGCGGGAATCCAAGGCGGACGCGATTCCCGCTGGCGGCCGGCACGCCGCAGCCTCCCCGCTCACCCCGTCTACGCCCAACCTAGGCAACCGCGAGAGACCAGCTAGCGACGAGGGCGCACCACCCCCGCCCAATCCCAGGACCCCGTAGAGCTGCGCGGAAGACGACATCGCGATCTAGCCCTAAGTTCTGCGCCGCGTAGCGACGACAGGTGCGCGCCGAGCTGCGCAATCTCCAAAATCGATGACAGATCGATTGTTGCGCATTCTTAGGATGATGACGTCACTAAGGATTAGCGTGACGCGATCAGCGTTGCGGCCGATCGGCCATCTGAGATCACTCTAGTTCTGGCAATCGAGCAGGGAGGTGGCGTTGCGCTTGAATAAGTTAGGAATATCAGAGGTTGTAAAAAAGAAAAAAGAAGTTCGTTGGGTTGCGAGGCATGATGGACGGGCACCGACATGAGGGAGTTGAGAGCTTCATCTTCTGGATGTGGAGCGGTAAGCGTTGCTAACGTTCTCGCGATCGAATTCCAAGAGTAATTGAGCGAGGGCTTGTCCGAGAAAGAATAGCCGTTTGTGATTTGCGTGTAGAAAAATCCTCGAAATTCGTTTGCCGATTATTTCGGTTGGTGACTGTTCAGAACAACCTTGTGAAGTCAACTTGTCGGTCGAGCGCCTTACAACTCACGCACCGCAACAAGCGTTTCACGTTTTCCAGTCGCGCGCCACAGAAGAAAGCGTTACGTCACACGCGCCGCTCACGCCACCCACGCAGCCGAGCGCGTCCCGCAATCAGCCAACGTGCTCTCCCGCTGTTGAAGACCAACCGAGGCTGCGATAAGAGACCACCGATCTCACCGATCGGCAGGATGACTTCGGTCTCGCCGGAATTGACCAGTTATACTACCTACACTGCTACGCTACGGTACAGTCACAGACCAGCACGCAGACTTTTTGGACCACTGCATGACGGACTCTTTTCAACTGGCAACAGCCAGCCCAACAAAAAGGGCAAGTTCCCTCAACCAACCAGCTCCTTGGGTGCTTCGACCTGTGGTCCTTCGACGCCAGTGTTGCCAGTCCAAAATTTCATTTCGGATTGGACGGTGGCGAGAAAACGTACTAAAACGTAACGAACGAGAAGAGAGGGAAAGATGCACGAAATGTTTACGTATATACCCAGGTAACAATTTAATCTTTTGACATGAATGTGACGTCTTTATTGTGATGATCCTGATACGTTCAACCGTAAACGTAATCTTTACGTAATAAAAGTAGAACTAACATATCGGAAACGTAAACTCCATATAACGACAATCCATCACAGCCACACCAGCGTGTTACGTAAAGTATATGCTATGGTGTATATTCGATAATACTTTCCATAGAAATGATGTAAGACATACGGACCGTTTGTACATAACGTATATGGAACAGTGTAACATTTACTTTACATATTTGAGGAATCAAGTGTGACGTAACTAACATAACGTACGCAAGCTGTAACCGCAATCTCTGCCGCATCTACGTTACAGCGTATCTTTGATTGTACCATCCCTTGAAAGAGACAGCACGGATACATAACTTATGTGCGCATAAGCGCAACGTATACCGAGATCTACGGCTCCTATGTTTCTGCGTATCTGCTACTGCGCCATCTCTGAAAGTGGAAACATAACCTCGAACATATAACCTGCAAGTTCTTATAAGTGAAGCATAATATTATGCAGACGCGTCGTGTGTTTTATTTGTGACTTGAATACCAATTACTAATAAATATAATATCAGGTAATTCGTTACTATAAATATAATATCAGGTAATGAGTTTATATTTTTCTTATTCAAGCCGAGTCGTCGGTTTAATCGACTCTGTTTAGTGAGTGAATTTGTATAAAAACCACGAAAAAAATTAAGGAATCGAAAAACTGGATACTTTGACGAGTATTCGAGCGTTTTACGGTACTGTATCTCTTTATAAATGAAAACGCTCAATCTTCTGATAAACATATAATAGGTAAAGGTATAAATTTTGAATCAGCCAAAAGTGTTTTACAATTAGATGAAAATATTCACTCATTTCCCCTCTGCCAAAATAAATTGTACACAACGTATTGCAGGTACCAATTATTTGTTATAGGTTATATATATTTTTCCTATGAAGACGATTAGTTTCCTCTGCAAAAAGTTCAAAATTTTGTCTGGGTTCACGATTTGAAGAATATATTATACTTAATTAGTATGCGGTACTTGGGGTCTAAGCTAATTTTTTGTAATGGTTGTGATAGCTAAATTCAAATAACATATCATTATGCTAATGCGGTTGATGAGCATTTCAATGCATTCGATCATTTTCACAGGATATTATATATCGGAAGATGCCCATGATTGGAAAGGAGATTACTATTCTGTCTACAAGGCAGCGAAGACGATTAATTTTAAAAGAAGCTAAGAAATTGAAAAAAGTGCTAAAAAAAGTAAGCTCAAAAACTAATAGTGAAAAATGTGAGCATAATTTGAACGACAATAGCTCAGAAAATACAGATCCTAATGTTGAAGCATCAGAGGCAGGGTATTCAGAATATAATTTTCTCGAGACAGAACAAAGCAGTCCAGCTAGAGACGAAAACTTCAATGGTGAGCCTGATACTAGCGGTAGCAGTAGTTATTTCACAAAGATACTGAAGATTGTGAACAGCATAGAAACAAAAATAATTCTGATATCTATACAGAAATTCAGAATTGGGCTATTGAATCATCAATAAGTCAAAACCATCTGAGCAATTTGTTGAAAATTTTGAAGAAATATGGACATGATTTGCCATCTGACGCAAGGACTTTTATGCAAACACCAAAAAATATAAAAACTACCAGTATGTCACCGGGTAACTATTATCATTTTGGTTTGGCCAATGCTTTAACTAAATCTGTTTTGAAGTATTATGCGCCTAAAGATTTTCCATCAGTAATCAAATTCAATATTAATGTGGATGGTCTACCTTTAACGAAAAGCTCTGGAAGCCAGTTTTGGCCAATTTTAACGGCTATTGAAGCACCTTTTCATACTCAGCCTTGCGTCGTTGGCATATACCATGGCAATGAGAAACCTCTGGATTGTAACGACTTCTTGAAATATTTTGTCGAGGATGCTTTGAAGGTTTGTGAGTCGGGTATACAAATAGAAGGCCACAAAATATCATGTGAACTGAATGTCTTCATATGCGATGCACCTGCGAAAGCCTACATCACTGGTACCAAAGGACATAACGCATACTTTGGATGTAGCAAATGTATGCAAGAGGGTAAATTTAAGGCAAATCGTGTGACGTATCCTGAAGTTGATGCTACTTTGAGAACAGATGAATCATTCAGATTGAAAGTCGACGAAGAATATCACAAGAAGCGATCCATTCTCGAAGACTTGAAGATAGGAATGGTGAGCCAGTTCCCACTGGATTATATGCATCTCTTATGCCTTGATATCATGAAAAAGCTGCTTCAATTCTGGGTAAAAGGAAGAAAAAATGTGCGGATGACTAGTGCAAAATCGAAGGCGGCCTCCGATTACTTGATGTCGTTAGCCGCAACATTATCTAAAGAATTTGCAAGAAAGCCGAGACCGTTAGAGCAAGTCGATCGATATGAGGCAACGGAGCTAAGACAACTCTTACTCTATACTGGACCGATAATATTTAAAGAACATTTAGATAAAGACAAATATTATCACTTTCTTAGCCTCAGTGTCGCTGTACGAATTTTATCCAGCGAAAAATATTCTACTACACTGATAGACTACGCACGGAGCTTATTGATATATTTTGTATCAAATTATTCACGGTTGTACGGTGCAGAACATATTTCTCACAATGTTCACAACTTAATCCATATTTGTGACGATGTACAATCACTCGGCCCTCTCGAAAAGTACAGTGCTTTTAAATATGAAAATTTTATGCAAAAAATTAAGAAAAAAGTTAAAACATCGAACAAACCCTTACAACAATTTATCAACAGGGTCCACGAAGAAAATGAACTGAAAATAAATCCTGCACAAAGAGAGTATCCGATTATAAAATTTGCCAGCACCGGAGAAGACAGTGAGGGTAGACGATTTATAAGGTCAGTAGAGTATGAAAACTTCTTCTTGGGTACAAAAAAAAAAGTGATAACTGTGTTCTTTTACGAAATGAAAACATATAGCCGTCAACCGTATTTTCCTCAGAAAGAACAAAATATTTTTGTACGGAAAAAAATATCGGGATTCTAAATTATTCTTCGATAAGCCCTGCGACTCTTCGAAAGTCGGTATTAATGTAGTAGATGAGGAACGTTACGAATTCGTTGTGATTGAGGCCAGACACATTGAACACAAGTGTTTGAAAATGCCCATAAACGAGCGAGATAGTGTCGTATTTCCGATGGTTCACGAGATTTGAATTTCCGACGCGTAATTAAACAAGCAGTTCACCTATGCGAGCCTACCCTGCGCGCGCAGGCTCCTATACGTAAGCACCACGTTGTAACGCTCTTACAAGCCGAGCTTCAACAAGTCTCACACGTGCGTGTACGGATCTCACCACGCGGTTTGCAAGGTACGTACCGAACCGATAATCCTTTATTTCTCTGTTTTGTTTCAAATTTTCACATTTAATCAGCTTACAGATAAAATCGACTCAATTTAGTTCTGGATCTAGGTTACCACTTATGGTATTTGCTACCTACTTACGTTTCTATAATCTATACATTTTTGCAACTCGTGTGCAACCGATAATAAATTCGTCTCGCATATATTACGCATTCCCCGCAGATTCAAATAGGCAGTAATTGATCCCAAATGGAAGAAATTCCTGATCAATATTAAATTTGGCAAATGTATGTAGGTACTTTACCGTAAGAGAAAAAATCGTACTATTCTCGAAATGCACGTGCGATATATTATATGCAAATGATATATTGTTAGCGCGATTGGAGAGATGAAAATCTGTGGTTTCGATTTTCTTAATTTTACAGAAGAAGATATTTCGAAAAATCCCTTGGTTTTCATTAAAATTCAATGATCATAACCCGGCGACTATTCTTCAAGTTTTCAATATAAATAATGGAAGTAATTGAGTACATTGTTCGATGAAACTTATTGTTGAGATCCATTAAGATTTACAATAGATAGCAATAGAGCATCTAATTGAGGTAGGGAGGTTATGATAGAATGAATTAGATATCCAATTAATGTTTCTACTACATGACTCGACGTCTTCCTCAGAAATTCAGAATTTTATATTTTGATATTGACAAATATAAAGTTTTTAGTCCTCAAAGGAAACTATCGACCATGTTTTAGCGATGTCGATTGCATAACTTGGGTCTTTCGTTGCCACCCTGCTTGATCTCAAGTGATGAAATTCATTGTTAATAATATATTGTTCTATACTTTTGTTATCTAGTGAATTCATTTACTGACAATGACTCTGACCGGGCCATACGCTGTCGTTACGTTTCTCGACGAAGATGATTTTAGTGATGGGGACGATCGTGATTTTAGTGATATAACGTCCGAAGTTCCAAGTACATGGCTCACTGCTACCGAAACTGAGTGTTGGTGGCCGAAAACGGCAGACGTAAAATCATACATAACAAAACGAAAGCCCCCTGTAAAAGACAGTAGAAAGTGGACACTCTGCCATGTTAAATTTGAAGGCTATAACGGTAAATAATTGTATAAACTGCATGTAATAGGCCCCCTTGCTTTTGTGAACTCAATTGAAAATGAAGTGATCGTCTAAAGCTCCGTGATATACTGTAGAATGCTTCGTGTTTATGCCAAAAAAAAACTATGCAATTTAAAGTACTTGAATGTCATTGAGCGTTTGAAAAAATCTTCCAATCATGATAATTTAGCAGATCGTAATATGATTCATTTATTCGATTAATAGCGTAATGTAACAAGCTAGGTAGACATAATTGAATATTTACAATTCTCACATTTACAGAAAATTTGGAGAAAGCTCGGTCTGCGGCTGCAACTAAAAAATCTGAAAGTGAGAGTAGCTCAAGTCAAAGTCAAGGTGATAAACCATATCTTAGAAAAAGGAAACAGCCGCTTCCTCGCGTAAGGGAAGAATCTATCCGATAGGGAAGATTCGCCTGACAGTGAACATCCCACAACAACCTCGATGCCAGAGCCACCGAAACTTGATAAAAAGAAGAATATGAAACCTTCCGTTAAAAATCGATCCACTGATATACCTGATCAGACGGATATTCAAAAAAAAAAAATCATCCCCTGATATACCTAATCAGACAGATATCCCAAAGTCATCAAAACGAAGCCAAACAAAGAATAGTAATCCACTATCAGACTCTCAGACAATAATAGACATTGAGCATTTACCCATTGATTTAAACTCGACTAATACGAATACTATTAGTATCCCCCCGGCACGAGCGAAACATATCGTAGGGAAAGATACCAACCTATCGTCAACACCTTATGCATTTGAGTCTTGGCCCATCGATATTGTAGTAGATGATTTTGACATAAATGCGGATAATGGAACTGCAGGTACATATATGGATAGTATTTTTTTATACAAGTTCCTAAAGGTGGCATGTGTGCATGAGTGGTCTATGATTTGGATTTAGTAGTGTAGAATAACCTTGATGAATGATAATTGGGTACCGTCAAATTTTTTATTTGGTTGATAAGCGTATTTTTTTTTATCTACAGACTTTCCAAGCAGTACAAAAAGACGCGGTGATCCTTCCCTAAATGCTAGTGCTTTACACCCTTCTGCTCATCAGGGTCTAGGAGGGCACTCAATATTATTCGACGGTAGTCTCCCTGACTTATGTAATAGTACGTATATGAGAAATTGCGACATACGCAATGCAAATTTTCTTGGATCAAAATAATATTCATGGTTCACAATGGAAGTACATGGGCTCGAGTACAATACGATTATTTTGCTTTCAGATTCTCAGGAAAAGACAAGAATACTCATAGAAGGTAACCTTGATTCGTTTTTAAAAAATTTTAGAGTGACCAAGTCCTGCTTGAATTTTGTATTCAGTTTCGATTACGTATTTGTGTTTGTACAGAAAAATTCTCGGCATTAACCACACTATTGGCTGAGATGTTGGTCACTCAACAATTAGTGGATCGACGTTTAGCTGAGATTGAAAAGAAAGTGGGTCAACATGGAACTGTAGGTCACGGAAAAGATTTTAAAAAGGTTACAGACGATCTTCCATTCAAAAACACTGCTGATATACAAGCGTTTGAAAACAAATTGGCTGATGCAGATTTTTGCAGTACTTTTGTGAGTGATTCATGATGTATTTTTACTAAGGAATTAGCAAGTAGACCTGCTCATTCAATTTTGGACAGAATTGTTTCTTTTCGTATTCTTAAACATTAACAGACGGTTGAATCAACTGAAAATCAAAAATGCCTCCAATTATTCTTAGATTATGGTAATAAATGTATTGTAAAAAATTCAACTCTGATGAGAGTGTGTGTGTAGGAAATTTTTCTGAAGAGGTACGGCTGGGAATCTTAATCACTTTTATTGTATCATGGGAAATTCATAGCAAGAGTATTACGATTTGTCTTTTTCTAGTCATTCAAAGATTCAAAAGCCGACTATTTCGGCAAAATTTCAAGCGAGTTTCTCTCAAAATATCCTTTCGAAGCAACGACCGTTGAATATGTTCCTATGAGAATTGATCGGTCATGTACAGGCATTTTTTTACAAAATATTTGATACATAAACTTTCCAAATGAAAATGATTATCTTTATGGTAATATTGTTACTCTCAGGTAAAGTATGTTGCACAAATTGGCGGGAACAGTGCCAAAGAAAATACTTTGAGAATATTGCGACAAGTATTCACCAACGACTTCGCTAAAGACGCTTCATGGTGCGGTCTGAGGGCCAATTTTCAACTTTCAAATTTGAAAGTCACAGCAGCCATCAAAGGTTAGTGTGATTATTAAAGCTACATTCACAGAACAGTGAGTAGGCATCAATACGACACTAACTTGTATTTAACTCTACAGATGGAGTGAGACTGTCATACACCTGTACAGATAAAGAATTTGAAGATACGGTGTCAGAATGGTTCCGCCAAGCTAAACAGCGGTTCAAGAGAGAGAATACAAAAAAGAACGGAGCTCAACCACATCCTGCAGCTAATAATTAGTACAGATGATGACGCGCTAAACCATGACAGTTTCCATAAGATGCCCCAAACAGATTTATGGGGTACTGTAACGCTAAGCCTTTTCGGGCCCCTCGTCGAGCGCCGATTTGTAACGCTAAATTCTGTTACGTTCGGATGAGGACTTACCGTTGACACTTTGGCGCGATTCTTTACTTATCCGCAATATCAAACTACAACAAAATAATCACGTTGGGTGCCAGACGCGGTAGCGTCGATTTTCAAATAATAATGCAAATCAATAAAATTAACACAAAACCGTACAAAAGGGATAAATAGAGAACCCGTTGTATGGCTGGCTAGGCACAGGTACGATCGCGTACATCCCGGTAGAGTGGCGGAGTTCAAGGCAGCTAACAGTAATTCCAGAATTAAAGAAAATGACAAAATAAAGAATAAACTCCAGTTAAAAGGAAAATGAATAAGTCAATCGATCATATATTGTCGAGAAGGTTACATAAGTGAGACAGGCAAATAAGGTGGTATCGATAGCGGTAGTTAATAAAATAAATAATCGTTGTTCACAAAAATATCGGTAGAATAGCAGTAAACGGTAGCTTTAACACGAGAGACGGTAGTTAACAGAGAAAAATAGACGTAGGCCGAGAGATGCGATATAATGCAAGAGTTGACTTAAAACTACACGTCACTGGGCGACGTGGTCTTACCCAAGTTGCAAATGACGCTACGAAAATTATTATTCTGTTAATTAGAACGAGAGAGCTTTACTGCGATCGGTAGAAAACAACGTAACGGTAGTTCGGTAGATGATACGTCAAATTTACCATAAATTATAACCAGGATGAGAGATTGACATTCAGTAACAATTTACCAAGTCGGCAAACGATCGACTAGGTAGCCTTCGGTAGAATTATTCATACGGTAGATTCGATAATTTATAATCATTACATACTTGAGGAATTAAATAGTGAATTCCTAAACATAACTTTTGAGAGAATACCAAAATACAAAGTTATGAGAGTGAGAGAATTTCGGAGAGTTTACAAAATAGAGAAATATACTGAAATACACCGCAATACAAAAGAATGATTCACAGAACTTAATCTAACAAAATACGGAAAAATAAATAACAGGCAGAAATAGTATAAAATTGTCAATAGTAATAAAGAAAAATGCGGTAATATCTAAGGGTGATTCTACGCTCGCTTGTACTCCAAGGAACTCGATATACGATACAATAGGCACAAAAATAAATAAAAATATAATAAGCAATAACGGAAATAAAATACAAGGCACACTACTATTACAAGAAGAGTATGGAATAAAATATGAAGCCAATAGGGCTCGAAATACGATAGAAAATACGGAAGCAAGATAATAGAGATTCACAAATAATCAGAAAAGTCATAAATACAGGAAGAGTAATTATTTTTTGGCAGCTACGAGGTCGCTCAGATACGAAAATAATAAGTTACTGAAATCATGCAGCCACACGGAAGTCGTGGACCATGATTCACACAAAACGGCATCACACGATGCAACCAAGAAACAATAAATATAATATTAATGACCGAAATCATGCAGCCACACGGCGGCTTACTGCAACTTTAACCGTGGACCATGATTCACGCAAAGTCGATAAATACTATGAGAAAGAATAGAAATTATGAGCAACTTCGTAACAGTACAACTCAAAGGCAGAAGCCTTACCTTGACGGTTGATCTCAGGCACACAAACTGATTCTAATTTAAATTATACTGTACAATAGCAAAACGGGGAAGGAAAGGAAAAAGAAGGAAAAGAGTTTAGAAGGATAAAGGTACTCGGTAGAATAGACGGTAGAACGATAGCGGTAGAATAGACGGTAGGACGGTAGCGGTAGAATGAAAAGGTGTCGGCAGCTTAAATCGGTAGAAAGGTCGGGAGAGTAATTGGAAAATCGAAGCTGTTCCTCAACAGGTCGAGCGTAGAATAGCAGGTCGTAGTTCAGCTCGCCGATCTCGCGGTTGTCGTGAGGTGATTCTTCTTCTTTGATTGGTCGGTTGACCCCCACCGCAAATAGGCTATCCCCCTGTGGCGAATATCGGTTACTGCGTGGTCATACGTTTTCCAAAAATTACCGCTAGATGTGGTGTAATGTGCTGCTCGCGATTTCGTCGTTGACACCAACTCGTATGGTTTCGTAGTCGCTTCAGTTTACAGTCCAGGCTGCCTATCATCGGGGACTTCTTTGACAGAGGCATACACAGGGTGCCTCTCGGTCAAAGTTACCGGGTGGAGAGTGACGCTTCATTGTTCACCTCCACCGGCTTTTGTACAGGCAGTAGCTAGCTGCCTGTACCTGAGGTCGTGCAGTCAGACGGTTGGCCAAACCGTGGACAACGACCCACACAATTGGTCCCTGTCGATAGGAAGGCAGCGTCGATCCTCAGAACGATGGCTTTATCAACCTGAACGTAGTGGTTTGGGGTCGGTCCGGCACCAGGCCGGTAAGTCGGAGGATGGCAGGCTACGGTCTGCCCTTCACGCCATCCTTACGGCATCCGTTAGAGTTGGCGGCTGGTTCCTCTTCGAGGAACGGTGCCCTCGGCCGCCGGGAGGATTTTTATCTCCCTGTTCACCGGCAGTCGAGGCGATACGGAAGGTTCGGGTGGATGCTACCCCAGGTGTATATAAAGGTGCACCAAGGTAGCCAGTGTAGTCTGATGAGACCGTCAGTAGGCGAAGTCGTCGAGAGCTGCAAACGGTAGCTAGTGGTCCCTTGTTGGCCGGAATCGTTGTCGTCCAAGTACCTTGTTAGCTTGCGCCGAAGCGCGAAATAAAGAATTTACAAAAAAGAATTAGTTAAAAGTAGTTATTGCCTATTTTGTATCGAGTTCGGTTGGAGTACCCTGCTGAGGACGCGTAAACTAAAAATAATAGCGGTTGTGTGCCCTTGTGACGGGCGATTCTGAAACGCCACGTTACAGTACATAAGAAGGAGATGCAGGTCTCATTTCCCCATTATCTTGCCTCGTCTTCGTACCTTTCTAAATATCTAACGTTTACTTTGGTAGTCTATACCAAACAATTAAAGACCTGGAAAGTACAAAGTACAAAGATTTATTTTATAGTTTATTCGTGTTCAACGTTGAGAAAATTTTTTACTCAGATTATTAAGATTAAAAAAAACAAATTTGATTGATGAAATATTATATAAAATGAGCTACGTGCTCATATTGTCATAGATACACGTACAGTGTGGTTACAATAGAAATATTACATGTAGTATTTGGACATTTTTTTTCACTATTTAAACTTCTTCTATTTCTTTCACTCTATTCAATATCGACGATTACGTTAATTGTGAGAGTTTTTCTGGCCTTATCAAAACAAACACATCGTCCAGTTACGAGATTGTGATAATTTAACCAATAGAATAACAGAGGAAAGCACTGAAGTGTTCGTGCCTTGAAATAGTTTCAATACTATGCCCATCAATGAAGTATAATAAATTAGTAGATGACTAAATAAGTTTGAAGAAGGAAAGTATACATACACTCGACCGCTTCTAACAGCAAGACCCTAACTCACGAGCTCCGCTTGTAAAGACTTATCTCAGGCACTCTATATAGTCCGATTACAGAGATCGCTATTTTCGGAGCTCCTAAGGTCTTTATAACCGGAGCTCGCGAGTTAGGGACTTGCTGTTAGGAGCGGTCAACATGAACTTCAAAGTTCACTTAGTAATGATCTACTATACACAAAGGTATGGCTTCTCTACTTCGCTACTTTCTTAATTTTTTGAACATCAATGCTTATTATTCACTTTGTTTGATGAAACGTTTTTTTTTCTCCTCCATGTACTATATTTCGACACATATTTCATATCTTTCATAATATTAATATATATACTCAATCAAATAAAGGCCTAAATAATAAAATATAATATTAAGATAAACTATTTCTGTGATGTGGATTAGGTAATACAAGAATCAAACATTCAATAAGACTGTAAAATGAAATTATTCCTATTATCCAATTAAGCTTTTGAATTTATGTTTGTGTGTTAAATAGATATATACGTATGAGAATTAGTACAAATGTACGATAAGATCTTTGTATGCTCTATTTATGAGCAAGTCAATAAGTAATACGTAATATAATAAACGAGAATACTATATCTCACAGAACAATAGTTATATACTTGATACATTCATGGATAATTGATCGTGATGTATCTGATACCTACCATCATTTCCTGAAACACCTTAGCGACATGGAGGCCATGTAACTCCGATTTCAAGCGGTGCATGATTGCTATGTAGCCTTAACGTAACATTGTGACTTCTCTGTTCTGCCAAATTCACGCTTCAGCAACGTAACTAGCATGTAGCCATTCAACACGATCGTGACGAAACTGTAGCATGATATGTGGCGGACATTTTAGAGTGCCTGGACCATTACATTCACGTTTCATACAACATACCTGTGATATTCACGGAACTAAGTGTAACATAATTTATATGTGTTTGTTACGAAACTATGTTGCCTGGGTATAGTTGTGAGTCGATAAGTTATCGGTAAACTTCATTTTTATCCACTCCCCCGAAGTATTAAATTGTTTTTGTAGCGATTGGTCTTATTTTCTGATGTTTATTTCTCTGACGGTGTTAACAGACGGACACGGTCATCACCCCCTAAACCCTAAACGTCTCTCGGTCACCCCTGAAAATCCTTCAAATACCACCCATTCTGCAAATCAAATATAAAATACTTAAATACAGTTTTTCACAACGCAGTGTTGATATATCAAACAGTCCTGATAAGTCAGTACCATTTTCTACCATTGATCTTCCCAATGCGCTCGTGGCCGAATGGCGAAAGGCCTCACTATCAACGCGAAGGTTCTGTGTTCGAACCTCTCAATTAACTTTTTTTTTTTTATCCATGGGTGAATATAAGTTGGTGATATGAGAAATGCGAACGGTTACAACTCTTTAATTGCTAAAAAAATAATAATTCATTTATATTCAGCATTGTATTTGAAAAAAAGGAAAAAGGGGAAAACTCGGAAGCGATCACTGATTACTGAACTATCGTTTTTGGAACCAGAAAAAGCTATATCACGTACATATTTATGATCATGCGGTTTGGCGATCAATTTTTTGATAAATAAATAACGAATATTAACAAAACGTGGTTTTCATTACTTCATTTTTTCACATACTTTATTGTCAGTGTCTGTAATGGAAACGTAATGCTTGATGAGACAGAACAGAGCTGAAAAGTTGAAAAACAAGTATTAACATGAAAGAGCTAAAAACGTTTCACCCCAAGTGATAGAAATAAAAACGGGAACAATTATTTTAATTTTGATATCAGTGAGGATTGAGGCTTCCACGTGTAACACAAATTATTGTTCAACGCCTCTTTAGCATGGAGAATGCTTTCGCACGTGCCGACATAAAGGCGATTTCGTATTTCACTCTTTATCAAGTCAAGTTGGGAAGAAACTCTCTCAGCTGCCGCCGAAGAATGTGGCAAACAGAGTATCCCCTTAACTAATTTTGTCAAGTTTGGGAACATTGGAATGTCCAACCGAGAGTTCAACTTGAAAATATTAGTCCAAAAATCTTCGATGGGAGGATTTTTTTTTGGCTTCCATTTCTTCCAAATCCGACAAAAGTCGCCACTCACTATTCAATTTTTCTATGTCATCCACGAGGTGCGGGAAAAACTTGAGTGCTTGTGTGGCAATACTGCTAATCTCTCCAGACAACACTATGCGCGGATTGAAATAGCTTACAAAAGATAAAACCGGGTCATCGAAATTAAACCTTCGTTTGATCTGTTCCGCGAGCATCACATAAAACCCCAAAGCATGCACTCTGAAGTTGTGCAACTCGTTTCGATCGATATTTTCGTTTGACATTAATATTTCAGCTTTTGCTCCGAAATATATTTTCTCCAATGCAATGAAATTTCGTGGATCAGTGACTTCAATGTTTTTAATCGGAACACGATCCAGATATTACTTTTTCACGTAATTCCTCAAAATGTTTCGGAACAAATCGGAAACTCTTTTCAAAAGAAGATGTAGTTGCGGTTTCTCCGCTTGAAACTCTCGATTCAATCGATTTACACTTTCGAGAATGTAAGAGAGAAAAGTATAATATACTTTGAAAATGGGATTTTTTAATTGATTCCAAATCGCTTGCGTTGCAGGCAAGTCATCTTCGAAGCACTAGTGCGTGAAAAAAAGGATCAAAGCTTCCCAATTCTGTAACACCCGATCAACAGCAGCCTAGATTGAGGAAAAAAATGCCAAGTTTGAGGTTGAGAAAGTACAGAAGTAAACAAATAAGCAGTCGAGACAATGCAAAATTACATGCACACTCCTGAACACAACCGATGTAACGCACTTACTTGAAGAGACAACCACCGCGTTGCACTCGGGTGCAACAGTTTGCGAGGTTTCAGTTCTACGAATATCTGAAACTCTTGTAATCTTCCAGATCGATTGCTGCAGTGCGAGAAGTAATAGACTGCTCGTATCAAATCTCCTAAACTTCTTGGCAACTTTTTAGCTGCAGCTGAAGAGCCCAGATGAAATGAATGAGAAACGCATCCAAGGACGAACAGATGTGGTATTATTGCTTTGAAGCGGGCTTGTACTCCGTTGATATTTCCCATCATTACAGATGCGTTGTCAGCCGCCAAACCGATCATATATGTCACCGGAATGTTCTTCTCTTTGAAAAAATTGCAGATTGCGGTAAAGATATCATTCGCAGTGCAGGATTGTACTTTTATCAGCCCCAAAAATCTATCCTTGCATTCGTCATTATCGTAAAATCTCACTACGATAGCAAGTGATTTTTCTGTGTTGATATCGGTAGTTTCGTCGATTATTATCGAAAAAACACAATTTTTCAACTTTTCCGAAATGACTGATATCCGTTCCTTGGCGATCACGTCTTTTGTTAAGTTCGTAGCTTTTGTTCGGCAGCATTTTATCGCTTTTGCTATTTTCGAATCCGGGCATACAGACGCAACCAGCTTCGGCAAATGATCCATTAAGAGGAACGGCAAATTGTGTTCGTGCAAAAACATCGTGAGCTTCAATTCAGCCGATTTAACCAGTTTCTCCTGATGTTTTTTTTCGTCGTTAAAATGGTCACTAATCTTGACGGTCCTCTCAGCTTTTCTCATATTTTCTATATGAAAATCAGTAACCTCATGTCGTGTTAAGTGAGTGAACCCACCATTAATCGTTTTGAGACACGCCGTGCAGAACGATTTGTCCGACTTTTTTTCCAACCATGGAAAACCGTGTTGCCAGCTGTCCTTGAATCTTTGTTGGTACGATTTACGTCTTTTCTTGGAGGGTTCTTTGACATAATGATCTGATGCATAGGAATCTTCAGCTAGACCAGTTGTAGTGTCAGTATCAGTTGTCGTACTTTCTGAACAATCAGAATTCTTTTCGGCATCGGCATACCTGCTAAAATCATCATCGATAAGTTTTGGATCGAAACAGCAGTATTTTTGTAGGGCGAATAGGACACACAAAACGGTCATAATGGATTGAGCAAAATTTTCATGATACTTTTTATTTTATGATGACAATATATTTCTATAGAAAAAAAATCAAGTCATACATACTTATTTACTGACACAACAGACAGCTGATTAATTGACGATATCGGAGGATTCGAAGGACCAGCCTTCTCAATTTCCGATGAATCAACATCGTCTATCTTTCGTCGAGGAACGAGGAATCTGGAAAAAATGTTGACGGGTATTTTTTTTATAAAAACGAACAGAAAATCAAGTCAAATATTCTATATACTAATGAAAAAGGTTACTTACCGTCTCATCTGTGGACATTCGTTTAATACCGACTCGGATGAGAGTTTGTTTCCGCATTCGCTACCCTCACAGTCACAGTCCTCACACTTTGACCAGTCATATCGAAGATCTCGATATTAGTTCTAGCATTCGCAAAAACACAACAAAGAATAAAAGTCAATTGTCACTTTGTCGTTCGTTTGTCGTTTGTCGTCGGCGCCGTCGGCGGCTCGGCTCGGTGCACTCACTGTTTACGAGTGAGGATTGGTCAATCGTTGCCAAAGAAGCGCTCATGTGCCTGCACGGCAAAAAAGTAAGCTCAAGATGAATTTTGCCATCAGCGCCATCTACTGGCGCGATCTACTTTTTCAAACGTAATAGATCGGCTATCGGCGTACTAGCGTACTAAATCCTATACAAAGGTAACAGATCTGTTACAATTGTAATAGAGTGGCAACACTGTCCGACGCCGCCTAGTTCTCCAGAGAGCCGCTACCTGCCGCCACCGAGGACCACACCGATTCGTCGCCAAACCTCATCGCTGAAGCCTCCACCGCGGTGCAACAAAACCCAGACAATTCCTTCACTAGCGTGGCAACCAAATTACTGATCACTTTGTATATATGTAAATAAAACTATAAATGAATGGGGTGTACAACAACATAAACAAATAACTCATCTTTGAAACCACAGCGATCTACTCCTTCCACGCGGCTCGGTCATATAGCTAACAACAAATAGCAAACAGTGACCGTAGCCTGAGTTGCGCGTACCAAAGTAGAGCCAACTCCGAATGATCGTAAAGATCGAGTCGAACCACGTTTTGAGCCGAGGCACTATTGTCTCGAATTTGAGTGTAACCAAATTCGGTTACACGGGGTCACATCAAATCAGTACGATAAATTATCCTTTCTCGTGTAGGTCGCGAGTCGTCGAAAGGGGAGCGTTCAAATTCGCGAATCAGGGGGTCCGCACTCGAGTGTGGAGAGCTGAGATAGAATAGTTCCCAGCTGAGGGAGCTTAGCCATGATGGCGTTGTATGCGCGCTCGGCAATAAGTATAGTTTAGGCCTATCAAAATATACATGAATATACATTGTATTAAAAAAAAGTTCCTGTAATGTCTGAATATTTAAAATAAATAAATAAGAAATGTCAATGTCTTATTTTTGTGATTAAATAATTGATTTAAGTAGTAATTAATTATAATAAGTAATAATAAATAATTATTGCACCCAATAATCGTAATAACGGTTGTTCATGAAATTCCCCAAACGCAGTTTATATACACAATCTCGCCATGCCCTAGCGTACTCGTTCCAGCCGTATGGACAGAGCGCGAGACTTTTGACTCTACGTACGTCGGTTCAAATCTCTCTTTTGCTGATATTTTTTTTTTTTTTTACTTATTGATTGATTAAATTATTTGCAGCAAAATATTAGTGATGACATATAATTTTCGTTTCAGGAAATATATCTATATTTTTTTTGCAATGACTGTAATTCTAAAACAAAACATCTATAATTTTTTTTAAGAAAAGGAAAGAAGATGGATTATTAATAAGCCGAAAAAGAAAATGCACATTCAGAAAATTGAATAATGTTCATGTGCATTTTTTTAATTTTAAGTTTGTGAATTATCAATCCATTTATTCGTGATTTAAAAGTTATTTTTATATTTTCTGTAATCACATTCGTGTATTTTAAATGGTTTCTGTTTAGAAATTTTTTTAATGCCTCAATAGTCAATAAATATCTGAATGTAATAAATTATTAAATCCTTACTATCACTATTGTCTTTGACAAAGAAATTTTACTATTCTTTGTTTCATCCAGTTTACCTGCAAGTACCCGTAATTACTCGTGATTATACCGGGACAATCTCTTGAAACTATACATATAATGCGCATGCGCGAGTTTTATCGGCTGCTCGGGCAGGTTGACCACTCCGAGTTTCAGCTGTCAAACTCTGTTTCTGGCGGCGTTGTAGTTCATACGAATTTTTGAGGTTAGAATCTTAAACAGTCGAGGTAGTGACTCGGAAAGTTGATGCTAATGCCCTTTGAAAATTGGCTTTATTCAACTAAAATGAGAAATCTGTTAAAATGTTGGGTGCTTGGAAGAAAGGCAGCAGGTAGGTTCGAACACTTTATTTGATCATTTTTATTATTTCGTACATTAGAAATAACAATGGAATTTTTATCTATCAACAGGTGATACGGCTAAAATAATTACATCTCTGATATTCACTGTTATCTGCCCATTCAATTTGTCAGACGTACAAAGATCATCGCCACTTTCAAGCAACTAAGCAACTTTCTCACTCTTTTGTGATTTCAGGCGGTAATATTGAATTTTATCACTTTCGAAAATGAGACATTAAACCGAGCGTTCAAGAAATTTAAATATCTCACTATCTGTAACGGAACCGTGACTCTTTTTTTTCTTGAAAATAGTTCAACAAAATTTACGAATAGTCGATAGTCAATGTATTTTTCTGATTAACAAATTATTGCTACTACTATTTAAAATTTCCGAATGATTATCAGAATTTATTTCGCAAATTTTCAATGATGTTCGATTAAATAAATGAAGGGAACCTAATACTCAAGTCGAAAATTCAAGTAATATTAGATTTCTGTATTTCATGTTAGTGCGGTTCGAAACAAAGAAAATCTAATCGAAAGCGTAGAACTCAGGAATGTAAATCACATCCTGTGACACAAGTTGAAAATCAAGTTTCTCAAAATGCGCCTCAATGTCACAATTAGCTTCAAGGACAATCATGTTTTAGAGTAATGTCAATTTTAAAGTAATGTAAAGATTGTGTCCCTTGTTCCATCAAAATAAATGAATATCTAATTTTTAACAAAGTTTACGAAGATTTTTTTCCAAATAATTTAATCCGATACAATATCTTGTTCATAGTCCTCCGAACATCACCTTCTAACAAGGATATTTGGAAAGAGTCCCTTTGTTGCCGAAACCATTATAAAATTCTTGGTTTTCAATTCGAGCTATTGAATAACTCTGTGTTTCAGGTTCCATTTTCAGTCTCAAAATGCGATTTTTTTTGCTCCAGATAATGCTAACATGAAATGCAGAAATAATTGCGGTACATGGAGATTCACAAGCTTTCAGTCTTAGCGTAGGACCCTATAAAGAGTGTAAAATTGAATTTGGTTTCAAGTTATCGTGCAACTAGCTAGCCAGATGACACCGTCAACTAAGATTAAATTTAAGGACATTTTTAACTGAACTTACTTAACAGTTCTAGATTTAGATTGATTCAGTTTGCCTAGCAAAATTCAACCCTACAATCTAAATGAGGACTTGAAAAACTATTCATCTGAATTCAATGCCAAAGAGAGTAAAAGTAAGCTTCAAAATAAGATATCAAATCAAATGGTATAAAGTTTGAAAAACAATGCTGGTCAATAATAATGCTTAAATTACAATGGTGCACAGAATGATTCCTCGGTAGAATGAATTGGCAGCAACGGTTAAGTAACAAACTTATTGCTACTGGCTCGATCAAAGTAAAATGATGGAATATTCAGCCATTATGATCTGTAGTATATCCCGCTCTTCAATTTTGCCTCAACTGATGTTAAGAAGGTGGCGATGGCCTGATAAAATTCACTCTGGCACCTGATGTCTGACAAAACAACCAGGTTCGATGGTTCTAATGATTGCACCGCTCGAGAAACCAGGATCCTTGCCACCTAAACGTTTTGACCATCAGGTAAGGCATAATTGTCCTCGTGTTGATTAAAGTTTAAACTTCGAGCCTGCTGAAAAAAAACGAATTTTATCATTGAATCCATGTTAAAATATTGTCATTGTCAAAGATCACGTAATTGGAAATTTACTTACATGCTTCCATGCCTGATAAATTTAGTCCCGCTTTGACAATGAATTATTTCGTACCTGAAAATATTAGAAGCTATTATTATCAAACAGGATCTTTCAGTATTTTTGAAGGCAAAAAAAAAGGCAGCACTTTTTGAAAGGCAATCAATGGCCAGACGAGGGGTGATCAGAAGAGTGGAGATTGGTCTCCCAGTGTTATCGGACGATTGTCTTGTAAGTTATTGTTTTGTTTCCTAATTTTTCATTATTAGCATGATTTACACTGTAATATTAACTGATGTTCTTTTTCTCTTTTTATTCTTGGATATCTGGTGAACCCTCTTTGTTAACGGAACATTGATTGTTGTACAATGGAGCTGCAAAAACTTTGTCAACTAATCAATGATCTCGGCGAGGGTTTTTGTGAGTATTGCGTCGGGTACGTTTTCTATTAATTGCTACTATTTGTCCACTTAAGCTTCGTGTTTAAGATGAATAATTTCTTTATTCCTTGTTACTCATTTCTTTTATTTGTTTCATGTTCATCGGCACTAATTACTGACTTCTGGAGCACTGCACCGTAACGAATCTACTCTGGAAATACCTTCTACTGGGTCTCAACCATTCATTTATTTTTAATTTTATGTAAATAAAGAATCTGTTCACAATAAACATTGTTTTTACTTACCTACCTCTGTTTGTCCAGACTCCCACTTGTTAATGACATTTCACGTTGAATTTCAGATTTCTTCTTTCAATAAATAACACCCAATTTCTGTATCATTTGATATTTGCTTTTCCGTTAAATTCTTTATTGCGTCGGTTGAATATCTTCCGAAATCAACCACGGTATTGCTGAACGATACTATTCTTCTTAGACAATTCACGCTACGTAAAAATAAACGGCAGCATAACCTCAATCCACGGCTTTACGCGCGAGAGAATTACAGCTTTTGTTTCATTTTGTGTACGTTGGCGCCTTGCTCAGCAGATGAAAACATCACCGCGGCGCGATTTCACCGACCAATGAGATTAAATTATTTGGCGCATGCGCGTTATACGTATAGTTTCAAGAGATTGTCCCGGTATATACATACTCACATTATAATGCGTAAACATATTCATATATACAAACATACATGCATATATATACATATAGACATACATGTATAGCTACATTTATATTTACATGTATACATGTAAACATATATTACATATGTACACGAGTATGATATCGACCGCGCTGCTCTCGATCGTTACTTGTTCGCAACTACTAAACAACAATAGATTTGCTGGTTGAAACTTCGGTTACGTGATTCATTGTTTTTTGCTAATTACTTTAGCGCTTTTTTCAATTACTGTTTTTGCTGATTATACGACATAATTGGATGAGCAAAAATGTCGTATAAATGCGTTGTTTTGGGGTGTCGCTCGGGAAAAAGTGATCCAGGTCATCGTTTCCCCAGAGATGATATTCTCGCATTGACATGGAGGGATATGATTTATTGTGAATCGTGGGTCTACAATATTTCTTGTAATGATCTTCGTAAGTACCGAATTTGCCATAGACATTTTTCAGATGATATGGTAGAATTGACGGGAACACGAAGGTGCTTGACAAACGGTGCACATCCAGACATCAATGTTGAACTTCGGCGGGCTGTTGCCACAAATCCTCGAAGTGTCATAAACAATTCTGCTTTGTGTGATATTAATGGTAATCCGACGCATAGTGTTGGTGATGTTATTGTTGGTGATGTAAGTGTTGTGCAAAATATGTCGATAGAATCTACAAACAATGACGAGTGTTCGGATGTGGCAATCTGTGATCTGAGCGCAAATGTCATACACGACATGTCAGTAGATTCTATCAACAACAATGATCGTGCTGATGACATTTGTGGTGCTGTTGGTGTTCAAAACATTTCTGTGACTAATAACAATAGTGCAGTGAACATCAACAGCAAAAACCAAGACAATAGAAATGCTCATCAAGCTGAAATAAATAAACTGAAGAAAGCTCTTTCTAAACATAAAAGGCTAATGAAAACCTGAATTGTAGATATAAGAAAAAGTGCCAAGAAGTTGCGCAATTAAAAAAGGCACAAGCAAGTTTCTCAAACCCGTCCTTGACAGAAGTTCAAGAAATTTTCATTCAAATGCAATTTGAGCATACGGGAAAAAATCCACAGGTAAAATTTTGTTGTATAAAATATTTTGTATAAAATTTTTTGAATCGAGAGATAAATATCTCAATAGCTCACTACCAAATTTTCAGATCGATTTACCTCGTCGTTTCTGACTAATTAATTATTGGAATTGTGTTTTTTACACGTAGAGGTACAGAGAGATGATAAAGATAGTATGAAATCTTCTGTACCGCTCGAGTGATGCAAGTAGATTTCATACTAACTTTATCATTTCGCTACATCTCTACATGTAAAAAATGCAATTTCAAGAATTAATTACTCAGAAACAATGACGTGAATCGATCTGAAATTTTGGTAGTGAGCTATTGATGTATTTATCTCTCGGTGAAAAAAATTTCATAATTTTGGTAATATATAAATTTATCATTAATTTCATTCTTTTCATTACTTTAGGCACGACGTTTTTCAACACCGCAAAAGCTGCTATCTCTTATCATTTTTGAACGGTCTCCAACGGCATATGGACTGCTGTCAAAACTTTTTGTCGTCCCTGCTCCTGGAACTCTAAAAAAAGTTTTGGAGAAGATGAATTTTGACACTGGAATAGCTCCGGTCATTTCACGTCATTTGAAGAGTGAAGGGCAACGCTTATCATCATCGTTGGATAAATATGTCACAGTCATTTGGGATGAAGCAGCAACGACGCCTCATTTGGATTACGATTCCTCAAAAGATAAGATTTGGGGATTCGAGGATTTCAAATATAAGCGTACAATTAAGTTTGCTGATCATGTCATTGTGGTCGCTGTACATTCAGCGAATCGTGCTGATTGGTTTGTGCCGGTTTTTCACGGCTTTTGCGAGGGTCAAACTGATCCAGCTAATTTAACAAGAATTGTTAAATTAGTATTTGATAAAGTTATCGATAGTGGATTAGTTCCTGTGGCCACGGTTTGTGATCAAGGCACAAATAATGTAAAAGTCGTGAAAAACTTAATTTTGCAATCAAACACGACGCGGTATAAGCTAGGACTGAATTCAGGTAAGAAATTTATTGCTATTTTTCTCAAGATTTATCTACATTCTTCTAAATTTCGCATTATTTTCTAGCTAATACGAGTCTCTGGCGTAATTGTGAAATCGTCCCATTGTTCGACAGCCCACATCTCACCAAGGGTTCTCGGAACAATTAATTGACGAAAAAATTGGAATATATTCACAAAGCTGAATCGAAACGGGATTATTCCGATTTATTCGAATATATAGATCCAAACGTTGCGACTACTCATCATGCCACATGGGATGACCTCGATAAAGCCTACAGGATCGACAAAAACCGCACAGTTGGTTCAAGGCTGACAAAATTAACCGATGAACATATTTATTGTTCAAAAATAAAAAAAATGAGAGTCCGTCCTGCTGCGCAAGTTCTCAGTCGAAGTACAGTAAACTTAATGAAAAGTCTTGTTGAATCTCCAGGAAAATTATCGTTTGTGATCACCATTAATGGAAGTAGTTTCCGTTTCTTTCTTTTAAAAAGATTATGGTCCAATGTAAAGTACTAGAGTTTATTCTCTTCGTGCTATTCAAATGTTTCAATTATTCAAAGAACGAACGCGCGAAAGTCATCCCTACAATCTTTCAAATCTTCCAATTTAATACCTATAACTTGACTTCTTATTTCTTTAGCGCATGCGCTCTCATGGTAAGCATGTTCGCGCATAATACTTTTATTTAAATACCTGAAACACGTTCGCACATAGTTCTGAATGATCGCACTTTTATAGTTTCGTTTAAATCTTTATTAATGTAATTACAATTACAGTTCCCATTTCAGCTACTGAAGGGCCGTTGCAGCTGGACAAAAACTCGTTGTTCACAGCTGAAATTTTGAACTCCTTCAACAACTTGTTCGATTCAATGAATGGTTCACCTTTGCACATCAAGGATACTGCACCATATCGTACGAACGTCACCTGCAACAGTCCTCACCATCAACTTTGGGCGAGAATTAAATACTTCCTGAGTCACTTGCGATTCCTCGACCCAAAAAACAGTCAGCGTAAAGCTACATTTCCAACTCTGGAGAACTGGAAACTGAATGTGGAGGGGTTTGAGAAGCTATGGTCCATTTTGTCTTCGTATGGATTTGAAGAATTCTCTCCAAGAGATTTTAACCAGGACGACCTTGAAAGTATATTCGGACGGTTAAGGCAACGGAGCTGTAATAGGAAACCTTCTTGTAGGTTGATCACCTCGCACTTAAGAACTTTATTAATCGACAAAATCGGAAGATTCAAAGTACGTCACGGAAATACCGAAAACCGTTCTTCACATGATGATTCCGAGAATGTCGATTTTTCTGACGTAATTTCTACATTCAAAAACTTTTTAGTTGACCTTGATTGTATTGATGATGATGGTCGTGAAATTGATTCTGAGAATGGAGATGATTCTATTGTTTCATCACCTATAGAATCCAGTATTCATTCTGAAACTGAATCGACAACAATCAGACCAAAAATCATTCAGCACTTATCTCGAAATAACGAGATTAGCCAGCAAATGATGAAAGTGGTTGAATGTATAAATTGTAAAACTTCTTTCGTGCGAAATCAAGAAGTTAACCGTACGCTTGCCCCACTCGGCAACAGCACGCGCTGTGTCACGTGACGGTCACTTATCGTCGTCGGCTGTTTCTCGGACGGAACATTTTCATTATATACATACGTATACATAGCCTCGACACGCCTCACCACCGCAGCATCGACTTCGACCTTATCAACCATTATTTCGCAACACGGTTTACTGTCAGCACTTTTTTCGAAAATCCGCCACAAAATTCTCGGGCTCAACGCGTGTTTTTTTTCAACTACAGTGAAAAGTCGCGACTTGATCGAACGGAGACGAGATTGCCAGTAATTATGATAACGATTGATCGTGAATATGTAAGCAACTGCAAACACGTGGATGGAGATAAATTCGCTGAGAAGAATTATTTGTGGAATAATAAGCGAGCACGGAAAATTTCCATTACACTAAACGCTGTTTGCAAACCGTTAGAAATCGTCTGATTATAAGGGTCAAGTCCACTTACCACATTAGCCTGGCGCCAAATTTTTCTGTGCTCCATTCTTATACAGTGGTCAGAGTAAAATTGAAACAGTCACTCTCGCCGGACCTCAGTCAGGTGACTCAATAAAAAAACGCAATCCAACCAACGACTACGAATCAATGACCTCGCTCTCTGATATCTAGCCAGAAAAAACTGGAAAGAAACCACATTGCACTATTCTGTAAGTCTCGCTGTAATGATTAGTTGAAATTCGGTCATCGCACATGTATAGGTGATCCAGCTTTGACCCCATCCAAATGTGTAGATCTTAAATCTATCTTAAATATAAGCTCAAGTGGCTCTTACTTGATCATCGAATATTCACCTACTAATTGTTTCGTGCTGACATTTTACAGCGACAAATCTGTAATACCGTAAAGATTTGCTGGTTTTCAAGAGGGTGAATAAATTTCATTGCCAGAATGCACATTCTGGATCGAATTTGACTATAATCATTGCTGCATCATTGTGTGAATCATAATAATCGGTAAATTTCCTTAAAGGGGGAAACTGGTTTATGAGGTCGAAATTTTGCTGTTTTTCATGATTTTTTTTAACCAGAAAGGAATAACCACAAAATGTTTAAACTTGGAGGATATTTTATTTATGTTTTCAAGTACACTTTGAAATTTTTTCAAATGATTTCCGCCGGAAATAGTGGAGTTGCCGCGTGCAGTCCATGGGCGATTGCCGTCCGAGCATTTGGCTTGCGTACATCCCTGACGTCGCAATTTTTATCTGTAATCGTCGGGATTTTTTTTTTTTCATTAAAAACATACTTTCTAAGAATATGAACCTAATTTTGATCAAACAAATTGAAAATTGCATGTTTTTGAGGTGCTTGAACACAATGTCATGTTTTTATACTATATTTTTTCATCTTTCTTGCATAAGAACATATCTTTTTAATAACAATATAATCCCCGAATTAGGTTCATATCACGTGGAATTGAATAAAGAATATCTACACCAAATTTCAGAACGATTGATCAATAACTTTTTGAGCTAGAATGTACGCAAGTCGAAAAAACGTCGTTTCGAGAAAAACGCGTTTGAAATAAAATGTAGCGAAAACGAGAAATTCAAGGCAATAATTAATTATAAAAAATGCTCACCGGTTAATCAGCTATTCCAGCATCATATAGCAATCCCTCTTCTTGCTCATATGCGTCATTCTATTATTCGATAGTACAGCGGTATTGAGGCAGGTAGCTGGAAAAGAAGGGTCTGGGCGACCGCTCCGTTATAATTACCGTGCGCTTCTTCACAGAACCGACGGGCGGTCACTTAAGTGCTCATTGCATTCGAACTAATGGGAATTTTGCTTTGAAATTTTGACCACATATTCTTGAATAGTTATACTAACGATTCATGCAATAAAAAAACAGACGATTTTTCGATCGGTCTAAACTGGGTTCCCCCCTTAAGTCCTAGCTCAACCTAGAAAATAGTCGCTGCTTTTGCTCCTTGGGCCGACAGTGAGAGTATGATGAACGCGGTGATTCGATCGATGTTCATTATTGCGAACAACCGAATTAAATTACATATTCATAAGATATTGCTAAAAAAAGTATCACTATTCGATTTGTGATTTCAAATTATTTGCACACCCTCAGCTTTTTTCTTCACACTTTTGATGTCCTGATTTATTCTTGGTCGCTCAGTTTTTAGTCTACCATAACATGTTACAAAAGAAAAGAAAAAAAAAAACGATTCAGAGGGATTGACCTGGGATCCTTGTTAATGTAGAAAGTAAAAAATTCAGGCTTGACTGCCAGTTGTTTCGCCAAGCTGTGTTTCGGTATAACGACGAATTAAGCTGGCGAGATACGCGACGAGTTTGTCGGCAGCGGTGTCGGGGCACAATCGAGCAAGCACTAATCCCAGCTTGTCACGGGCATCAGGATTTAATACATCCAATTATGATACGAAGTTCGTTCGACGTTAAATGTAGCGTGTCAGAGGATGTGCGGGTTGTTCCAAGTCGGAGCGACGAGCGCTGGCTGCGCAGCACCCAGAAGGCTTGACGTGACCGAAATCACCAAGGTTCTGGTTTCCCCGCTCCGCAGGTTGCCCCTCAGGAAATGTAACCGGTAGCTGAAACTCGTTTAATTCAATGTCCCGACCAAAAGTCGCCATGACATTTATTACGACTCAGCCAATTCTCCCCCGCCTTACTCGGGGACCCCGATCATCGTCTTCGACTTATTAAACGATCCAAGGTTGGATGGTAGCCAGCATTAATTTTCTTGCTTACCATCCACAATATCCTCTTTGAAAATCTCCCCTGAAAAAATCCCCCATTGAAAAAATTCTCACTGCAGAAATTTATATTTTCCTCGTCAATTTAATTTAATCTGTTTTTTTATTTTTTTATTTTTTTTTTCTTTGTTTTTTCTGTCATAGATGATTTTATCCTGCGGGGATTTTTATCGGAGAGATTTTCTCTAGCCACCATTTTCTTGGATCTAGGATTAAACTCAGACCCCCTGCCGAGGTTTTTTACCACAGAAAGAAACCCCCTTTTCACATTCTCAGGGAGTATAGGCTATCAATTTTTAAGTATAAAACCGCAATACTAATCAAACATTCTTTATTAACAAAACTTTTACCCAGATACCCCATGTATAATACCCAGAATTATTGATTAACAATTTTATCTTTCGTTACAGCTATGCGAACTATAGGTAGGTGTATAATATGTACAGAAACGTTTGGCCCATAACCACAAGATCAGAAATAGGAATAAATAAAAGTTACACATTACAATGTTCACACAACTGAACGAGTTGCCTTCTTTTATCCACGATCAGTTAAAGTAAGCGTTGAAAATATCATCTAGAGTCAACGTCGAGAGAAATAATTCAGTAGCAACGCTAAGTCATTTTTCGATAATACACGTCCTCAATGTCGTTTCAGTCTAAGGCGATTCAAAAACTATCGATGGTTAATCTTGATTTCGGTTTGAACGCGGATTGAACGCATTTAATCTAATGCGGTAGCGTCATAACTGGTTTACAATCTAGCACCCTGTGAAGGATCGATCGTCACCGTTTGAAAATTCGGAACTGTTGCCAAAAACAACCCTCCTGTAGTTCTTGTAGAGCATTTCCTGTAGCTGTCGGGCGTGATGGGCGTCCCTGGTCTCGCATACGACCTTGACCTCGACGCTGAATATGTCCGACATGATCCAGGCCCGCTCGTGCATGATGTCTTTTATGGACACCCCGATGTCGGCGACCATCTTGCAGAGCTCGGAGATCCCTCCTGGACGGTCGGACACCGTCACTGTGAACTTGAGGAGGCGACCTTCGGCGGCAAGTCCGCGCTCCAGGCACCTACCCAGGATCGTCGTATCTATGTTGCCACCGCAGAGGGGAAGGACCACTCTAAAACAGATTTTAACCGATGTAGGTGAGGCGGCAACGCCCTCGAAGAGGTGCGGGCTAAGGGATGGCCCGTTTAACGGTTAATTAACTTTTACGATTATACTTCGTTTCGGGTCGTTACGTAACGACGCCCGGAAACGACGACGGAATGACGCGCGAATTCTGGATGGAACGACTGACGAAGAACCACCACCCCCATGCTTCGTTGTTTCTCAAGGATCGCTACTCCTTGCCGTATACCTACCATCTTCCTGCGGGATCGCGTATCAGAAAACGGGAAAACCGGAGTCCCAGGAAAAAAGGTCTTACAGGTACTGTCAGGAACATTATGCATTCGAACTACAAGAAATCACATTCCAAAAGCTCGTAAAATTGTACAAAATTGTTTTATGAGTTACGAAACTACTAAGTTGGTGTGGCATTTGAAACGATGGCGATCGGAACATCGTTCAGCTCTTCGTTGGAGGAACTGAGCCGTTACTTTCCTAATGAGCTGCTTGAGAGATGTTGGAATCTTTGGTTGCGAACTCAAATGGTGTCACCTCACCTTTTTCCTTTCAGTTCGTCGAGCTGTCCTGCGAGAATGGCGGCCAATCCCGTAGCTCCGGCACCCTCGACTATGCACTTCTCATTTTCGACCAACTTCAAGATCGCTATGGCGATCCACTCCTCCTTGACGACGACTAGCTTGTCAATCAGCGGATCGGCAGTAACGAAGGCGTTGTAGCCGACCATAGGGACGGCCAGACCATCGGCTAGAGTCGATTCGATTGGTGTGTAAGTTGGACGACCGGCTGCCCGGGCTGCCGTGAAACTTGCGCACCTGTGGGACTCGACGCCCTGGGAAAAATCGGTGAAAAGTGAAAAAACGGTTCTGAGAGGCCTTTTGGAGAGAAAGAATTGTACAGTTTCATTACTTTTTAACTTTTTTTCTCTTTCTAACGTGTCACTCGAAAAATTTGCCGTAAAACCCAGAGAAAGTTGGAAAATATTTAGAAGTCAAAATATTTTCCTACTTCCACCAGTTTCTTTTAGTATTTATCACATATATTTCGAGTGGCTCATTATAAAAAAAAAAAAAAAAATGTCAAATAAGGAACTACTCTGTTATACAGTATTTTAGGATACGTTGGAATTAATGCTTCTGATTCTTCCGATTCTTACTATAACTTTCACATGCGGATGCAGGGTTTTTATCGCCAGTGCAACACCGGCGATGAGACCTCCTCCTCCGACGGGAACGACAACGGCATCGATATCTGGAACCTGCTCCACGACCTCCAATCCCAATGTTCCTTGACCGGCCATGATGTGCGGATGATCGTAGCTGGAGGAGGGAAAGACCGCATATCACACTTGTGACAGTGGACATAGACGCCAAACTGAGTCGGGAATATTGTTCCTACCCGTTGATGTAGACGAGGCCCTTTTCCTTGCCGATCTGCATGGCGTTCTGCTTGGCCTCACCCATGTCCGAACCCTGGACGACGACCGTTGCGCCGTGCTGTTTGCACGCTGCGATTTTCATGATCGGCGCCACAGCCGGCATCACGACTGTCACCGGTATTCCAAGTTTTGCCCCATGGTAGCAAAGTGCCAAGGCATGGTTGCCCAGGGAGGCCGATATCACTCCGTTACGTTTCTGCTCGTCGGAGAGCATCAGCAAAGCGTAGCGAGCGCCTCGCTCCTTGAAGCTTCCCGTGGTTTGCAGGAAGTCCTTCTTCAGGTACAGCTCCATGCCCATGGAGTCCGACAGCCGGGATCTCTGTTCGACGGAGGTTTCGGGTGAGTGTCATGAAAAATGATGTTTGTGCAATTGGAAGTGAATCGAAGACTTCCGATTGCTCGATATACAGTGATATTTACATACCGCACATGGTGTGTTGATTATCCCCGACTTGATTTTGAACGCGGCTGAGGTCACGTCTTCGCAGGTGATTTTTTGCGGATTTCCCTCGACGCAGTAAGGGTCAAAGACTGACTCATCTCCCTGTAAAATCAAATCGTTGTACGTATATGCGGGCGTAAAACCATTGAGCTACTGCGATAAGGCCAAGCAATATTCAGGTAGTAATTCTTCGGTTCCTTGATTTTACATAAATACTCCTGCTGTGCCATATCTCCCTATTATGATAGAATATGGAACGTCGATAGTCTTTTGTCACCGCACATATTGACTCAATGACTCAACGCTCATTACTGATAACGCGCGTATATTGGGTCAAAGGTTCATGCTGAGTCAAAAAACCGTTAATCGGTACTTACACCCGTCTCTCTTTGCTTAAAGTCTACGATTCACGTTGTTGGTCTTCAAGATCAACTCTGTGATAAATGTTGCTATGATAAATTCGCAGAATCGGTTAATGTTGTCAACCTTGGAATATGGATGTGAATCACAAAAAGTATCGAATGCCTGAACGTTAGTCATTGAAACTGTCACAGGACTGTCGTTATTATTCAATGTAATTTCATTTTTTTTTTTTGTTTACAATGCTTTGTGAAATATGAATCTCAGTGTTATACTTTTTAACTGTGTTAAACTTTCGTGAAACCGATAAATCGAAAACCCATTATTGGTAATGTTAATTCGCGTTCGAAGATGTGACAACCGATCAAAGTGCATTGTTCAAAACGAGTGCGTGATGGATGGAATTATTTACTTCGATTTTTCACAAGGTACGGAACTTGAACATAAAATTCAATCCTAAATTATCCCGTGTAACACCCTCGCCCTACAGTAGAGTTTGATGAAGATTATAAGGGAATTAGATAACTTACCGTAGAAATCGAGGAGACGGAAATGTTGCTAGTGCTCGAGTAACTCTTGTTAACTCCATTTGAAGCAAACAAGTTAAGAGGCTGACTTGGAAGCTTATTCAAATCCCTCATCTCGCACCTTGTTTTCAATCTTCGTAGGTAAACTTTAATTACGTTATTGAACAACCAATAACCTGAACTTCAGACGAGATACTGCGCGGGATACGTGTTTTATGGAAAATTGCCTCCGACGAATATAATCGCGAACCTTGTGACCTTAAGCTCGAGTCTCCTCTTGCCGAGAAACTTTACTACTGCTGCACTTACGGATGGGGGCGGGTTACTTGCCCCACTCGGCAACAGCACGCGCTGTGTCACGTGACGGTCACTTATCGTCGTCGGCTGTTTCTCGGACGGAACATTTTCATTATATACATACGTATACATAGCCTCGACACGCCTCACCACCGCAGCATCGACTTCGACCTTATCAACCATTATTTCGCAACACGGTTTACTGTCAGCACTTTTTTCGAAAATCCGCCACAAAATTCTCGGGCTCAACGCGTGTTTTTTTTCAACTACAGTGAAAAGTCGCGACTTGATCGAACGGAGACGAGATTGCCAGTAATTATGATAACGATTGATCGTGAATATGTAAGCAACTGCAAACACGTGGATGGAGATAAATTCGCTGAGAAGAATTATTTGTGGAATAATAAGCGAGCACGGAAAATTTCCATTACACTAAACGCTGTTTGCAAACCGTTAGAAATCGTCTGATTATAAGGGTCAAGTCCACTTACCACATTAGCCTGGCGCCAAATTTTTCTGTGCTCCATTCTTATACAGTGGTCAGAGTAAAATTGAAACAGTCACTCTCGCCGGACCTCAGTCAGGTGACTCAATAAAAAAACGCAATCCAACCAACGACTACGAATCAATGACCTCGCTCTCTGATATCTAGCCAGAAAAAACTGGAAAGAAACCACATTGCACTATTCTGTAAGTCTCGCTGTAATGATTAGTTGAAATTCGGTCATCGCACATGTATAGGTGATCCAGCTTTGACCCCATCCAAATGTGTAGATCTTAAATCTATCTTAAATATAAGCTCAAGTGGCTCTTACTTGATCATCGAATATTCACCTACTAATTGTTTCGTGCTGACATTTTACAGCGACAAATCTGTAATACCGTAAAGATTTGCTGGTTTTCAAGAGGGTGAATAAATTTCATTGCAAGAATGCACATTCTGGATCGAATTTGACTATAATCATTGCTGCATCATTGTGTGAATCATAATAATCGGTAAATTTCCTTAAAGGGGGAAACTGGTTTATGAGGTCGAAATTTTGCTGTTTTTCATGATTTTTTTTAACCAGAAAGGAATAACCACAAAATGTTTAAACTTGGAGGATATTTTATTTATGTTTTCAAGTACACTTTGAAATTTTTTCAAATGATTTCCGCCGGAAATAGTGGAGTTGCCGCGTGCAGTCCATGGGCGATTGCCGTCCGAGCATTTGGCTTGCGTACATCCCTGACGTCGCAATTTTTATCTGTAATCGTCGGGATTTTTTTTTTTTCATTAAAAACATACTTTCTAAGAATATGAACCTAATTTTGATCAAACAAATTGAAAATTGCATGTTTTTGAGGTGCTTGAACACAATGTCATGTTTTTATACTATATTTTTTCATCTTTCTTGCATAAGAACATATCTTTTTAATAACAATATAATCCCCGAATGAGGTTCATATCACGTGGAATAGAATAAAGAATATCTACACCAAATTTCAGAACGATTGATCAATAACTTTTTGAGCTAGAATGTACGCAAGTCGAAAAAACGTCGTTTCGAGAAAAACGCGTTTGAAATAAAATGTAGCGAAAACGAGAAATTCAAGGCAATAATTAATTATAAAAAATGCTCACCGGTTAATCAGCTATTCCAGCATCATATAGCAATCCCTCTTCTTGCTCATATGCGTCATTCTATTATTCGATAGTACAGCGGTATTGAGGCAGGTAGCTGGAAAAGAAGGGTCTGGGCGACCGCTCCGTTATAATTACCGTGCGCTTCTTCACAGAACCGACGGGCGGTCACTTAAGTGCTCATTGCATTCGAACTAATGGGAATTTTGCTTTGAAATTTTGACCACATATTCTTGAATAGTTATACTAACGATTCATGCAATAAAAAAACAGACGATTTTTCGATCGGTCTAAACTGGGTTCCCCCCTTAAGTCCTAGCTCAACCTAGAAAATAGTCGCTGCTTTTGCTCCTTGGGCCGACAGTGAGAGTATGATGAACGCGGTGATTCGATCGATGTTCATTATTGCGAACAACCGAATTAAATTACATATTCATAAGATATTGCTAAAAAAAGTATCACTATTCGATTTGTGATTTCAAATTATTTGCACACCCTCAGCTTTTTTCTTCACACTTTTGATGTCCTGATTTATTCTTGGTCGCTCAGTTTTTAGTCTACCATAACATGTTACAAAAGAAAAGAAAAAAAAAAACGATTCAGAGGGATTGACCTGGGATCCTTGTTAATGTAGAAAGTAAAAAATTCAGGCTTGACTGCCAGTTGTTTCGCCAAGCTGTGTTTCGGTATAACGACGAATTAAGCTGGCGAGATACGCGACGAGTTTGTCGGCAGCGGTGTCGGGGCACAATCGAGCAAGCACTAATCCCAGCTTGTCACGGGCATCAGGATTTAATACATCCAATTATGATACGAAGTTCGTTCGACGTTAAATGTAGCGTGTCAGAGGATGTGCGGGTTGTTCCAAGTCGGAGCGACGAGCGCTGGCTGCGCAGCACCCAGAAGGCTTGACGTGACCGAAATCACCAAGGTTCTGGTTTCCCCGCTCCGCAGGTTGCCCCTCAGGAAATGTAACCGGTAGCTGAAACTCGTTTAATTCAATGTCCCGACCAAAAGTCGCCATGACATTTATTACGACTCAGCCAATTCTCCCCCGCCTTACTCGGGGACCCCGATCATCGTCTTCGACTTATTAAACGATCCAAGGTTGGATGGTAGCCAGCATTAATTTTCTTGCTTACCATCCACAATATCCTCTTTGAAAATCTCCCCTGAAAAAATCCCCCATTGAAAAAATTCTCACTGCAGAAATTTATATTTTCCTCGTCAATTTAATTTAATCTGTTTTTTTATTTTTTTATTTTTTTTTTCTTTGTTTTTTCTGTCATAGATGATTTTATCCTGCGGGGATTTTTATCGGAGAGATTTTCTCTAGCCACCATTTTCTTGGATCTAGGATTAAACTCAGACCCCCTGCCGAGGTTTTTTACCACAGAAAGAAACCCCCTTTTCACATTCTCAGGGAGTATAGGCTATCAATTTTTAAGTATAAAACCGCAATACTAATCAAACATTCTTTATTAACAAAACTTTTACCCAGATACCCCATGTATAATACCCAGAATTATTGATTAACAATTTTATCTTTCGTTACAGCTATGCGAACTATAGGTAGGTGTATAATATGTACAGAAACGTTTGGCCCATAACCACAAGATCAGAAATAGGAATAAATAAAAGTTACACATTACAATGTTCACACAACTGAACGAGTTGCCTTCTTTTATCCACGATCAGTTAAAGTAAGCGTTGAAAATATCATCTAGAGTCAACGTCGAGAGAAATAATTCAGTAGCAACGCTAAGTCATTTTTCGATAATACACGTCCTCAATGTCGTTTCAGTCTAAGGCGATTCAAAAACTATCGATGGTTAATCTTGATTTCGGTTTGAACGCGGATTGAACGCATTTAATCTAATGCGGTAGCGTCATAACTGGTTTACAATCTAGCACCCTGTGAAGGATCGATCGTCACCGTTTGAAAATTCGGAACTGTTGCCAAAAACAACCCTCCTGTAGTTCTTGTAGAGCATTTCCTGTAGCTGTCGGGCGTGATGGGCGTCCCTGGTCTCGCATACGACCTTGACCTCGACGCTGAATATGTCCGACATGATCCAGGCCCGCTCGTGCATGATGTCTTTTATGGACACCCCGATGTCGGCGACCATCTTGCAGAGCTCGGAGATCCCTCCTGGACGGTCGGACACCGTCACTGTGAACTTGAGGAGGCGACCTTCGGCGGCAAGTCCGCGCTCCAGGCACCTACCCAGGATCGTCGTATCTATGTTGCCACCGCAGAGGGGAAGGACCACTCTAAAACAGATTTTAACCGATGTAGGTGAGGCGGCAACGCCCTCGAAGAGGTGCGGGCTAAGGGATGGCCCGTTTAACGGTTAATTAACTTTTACGATTATACTTCGTTTCGGGTCGTTACGTAACGACGCCCGGAAACGACGACGGAATGACGCGCGAATTCTGGATGGAACGACTGACGAAGAACCACCACCCCCATGCTTCGTTGTTTCTCAAGGATCGCTACTCCTTGCCGTATACCTACCATCTTCCTGCGGGATCGCGTATCAGAAAACGGGAAAACCGGAGTCCCAGGAAAAAAGGTCTTACAGGTACTGTCAGGAACATTATGCATTCGAACTACAAGAAATCACATTCCAAAAGCTCGTAAAATTGTACAAAATTGTTTTATGAGTTACGAAACTACTAAGTTGGTGTGGCATTTGAAACGATGGCGATCGGAACATCGTTCAGCTCTTCGTTGGAGGAACTGAGCCGTTACTTTCCTAATGAGCTGCTTGAGAGATGTTGGAATCTTTGGTTGCGAACTCAAATGGTGTCACCTCACCTTTTTCCTTTCAGTTCGTCGAGCTGTCCTGCGAGAATGGCGGCCAATCCCGTAGCTCCGGCACCCTCGACTATGCACTTCTCATTTTCGACCAACTTCAAGATCGCTATGGCGATCCACTCCTCCTTGACGACGACTAGCTTGTCAATCAGCGGATCGGCAGTAACGAAGGCGTTGTAGCCGACCATAGGGACGGCCAGACCATCGGCTAGAGTCGATTCGATTGGTGTGTAAGTTGGACGACCGGCTGCCCGGGCTGCCGTGAAACTTGCGCACCTGTGGGACTCGACGCCCTGGGAAAAATCGGTGAAAAGTGAAAAAACGGTTCTGAGAGGCCTTTTGGAGAGAAAGAATTGTACAGTTTCATTACTTTTTAACTTTTTTTCTCTTTCTAACGTGTCACTCGAAAAATTTGCCGTAAAACCCAGAGAAAGTTGGAAAATATTTAGAAGTCAAAATATTTTCCTACTTCCACCAGTTTCTTTTAGTATTTATCACATATATTTCGAGTGGCTCATTATAAAAAAAAAAAAAAAAATGTCAAATAAGGAACTACTCTGTTATACAGTATTTTAGGATACGTTGGAATTAATGCTTCTGATTCTTCCGATTCTTACTATAACTTTCACATGCGGATGCAGGGTTTTTATCGCCAGTGCAACACCGGCGATGAGACCTCCTCCTCCGACGGGAACGACAACGGCATCGATATCTGGAACCTGCTCCACGACCTCCAATCCCAATGTTCCTTGACCGGCCATGATGTGCGGATGATCGTAGCTGGAGGAGGGAAAGACCGCATATCACACTTGTGACAGTGGACATAGACGCCAAACTGAGTCGGGAATATTGTTCCTACCCGTTGATGTAGACGAGGCCCTTTTCCTTGCCGATCTGCATGGCGTTCTGCTTGGCCTCACCCATGTCCGAACCCTGGACGACGACCGTTGCGCCGTGCTGTTTGCACGCTGCGATTTTCATGATCGGCGCCACAGCCGGCATCACGACTGTCACCGGTATTCCAAGTTTTGCCCCATGGTAGCAAAGTGCCAAGGCATGGTTGCCCAGGGAGGCCGATATCACTCCGTTACGTTTCTGCTCGTCGGAGAGCATCAGCAAAGCGTAGCGAGCGCCTCGCTCCTTGAAGCTTCCCGTGGTTTGCAGGAAGTCCTTCTTCAGGTACAGCTCCATGCCCATGGAGTCCGACAGCCGGGATCTCTGTTCGACGGAGGTTTCGGGTGAGTGTCATGAAAAATGATGTTTGTGCAATTGGAAGTGAATCGAAGACTTCCGATTGCTCGATATACAGTGATATTTACATACCGCACATGGTGTGTTGATTATCCCCGACTTGATTTTGAACGCGGCTGAGGTCACGTCTTCGCAGGTGATTTTTTGCGGATTTCCCTCGACGCAGTAAGGGTCAAAGACTGACTCATCTCCCTGTAAAATCAAATCGTTGTACGTATATGCGGGCGTAAAACCATTGAGCTACTGCGATAAGGCCAAGCAATATTCAGGTAGTAATTCTTCGGTTCCTTGATTTTACATAAATACTCCTGCTGTGCCATATCTCCCTATTATGATAGAATATGGAACGTCGATAGTCTTTTGTCACCGCACATATTGACTCAATGACTCAACGCTCATTACTGATAACGCGCGTATATTGGGTCAAAGGTTCATGCTGAGTCAAAAAACCGTTAATCGGTACTTACACCCGTCTCTCTTTGCTTAAAGTCTACGATTCACGTTGTTGGTCTTCAAGATCAACTCTGTGATAAATGTTGCTATGATAAATTCGCAGAATCGGTTAATGTTGTCAACCTTGGAATATGGATGTGAATCACAAAAAGTATCGAATGCCTGAACGTTAGTCATTGAAACTGTCACAGGACTGTCGTTATTATTCAATGTAATTTCATTTTTTTTTTTTGTTTACAATGCTTTGTGAAATATGAATCTCAGTGTTATACTTTTTAACTGTGTTAAACTTTCGTGAAACCGATAAATCGAAAACCCATTATTGGTAATGTTAATTCGCGTTCGAAGATGTGACAACCGATCAAAGTGCATTGTTCAAAACGAGTGCGTGATGGATGGAATTATTTACTTCGATTTTTCACAAGGTACGGAACTTGAACATAAAATTCAATCCTAAATTATCCCGTGTAACACCCTCGCCCTACAGTAGAGTTTGATGAAGATTATAAGGGAATTAGATAACTTACCGTAGAAATCGAGGAGACGGAAATGTTGCTAGTGCTCGAGTAACTCTTGTTAACTCCATTTGAAGCAAACAAGTTAAGAGGCTGACTTGGAAGCTTATTCAAATCCCTCATCTCGCACCTTGTTTTCAATCTTCGTAGGTAAACTTTAATTACGTTATTGAACAACCAATAACCTGAACTTCAGACGAGATACTGCGCGGGATACGTGTTTTATGGAAAATTGCCTCCGACGAATATAATCGCGAACCTTGTGACCTTAAGCTCGAGTCTCCTCTTGCCGAGAAACTTTACTACTGCTGCACTTACGGATGGGGGCGGGTTACTTGCCCCACTCGGCAACAGCACGCGCTGTGTCACGTGACGGTCACTTATCGTCGTCGGCTGTTTCTCGGACGGAACATTTTCATTATATACATACGTATACATAGCCTCGACACGCCTCACCACCGCAGCATCGACTTCGACCTTATCAACCATTATTTCGCAACACGGTTTACTGTCAGCACTTTTTTCGAAAATCCGCCACAAAATTCTCGGGCTCAACGCGTGTTTTTTTTCAACTACAGTGAAAAGTCGCGACTTGATCGAACGGAGACGAGATTGCCAGTAATTATGATAACGATTGATCGTGAATATGTAAGCAACTGCAAACACGTGGATGGAGATAAATTCGCTGAGAAGAATTATTTGTGGAATAATAAGCGAGCACGGAAAATTTCCATTACACTAAACGCTGTTTGCAAACCGTTAGAAATCGTCTGATTATAAGGGTCAAGTCCACTTACCACATTAGCCTGGCGCCAAATTTTTCTGTGCTCCATTCTTATACAGTGGTCAGAGTAAAATTGAAACAGTCACTCTCGCCGGACCTCAGTCAGGTGACTCAATAAAAAAACGCAATCCAACCAACGACTACGAATCAATGACCTCGCTCTCTGATATCTAGCCAGAAAAAACTGGAAAGAAACCACATTGCACTATTCTGTAAGTCTCGCTGTAATGATTAGTTGAAATTCGGTCATCGCACATGTATAGGTGATCCAGCTTTGACCCCATCCAAATGTGTAGATCTTAAATCTATCTTAAATATAAGCTCAAGTGGCTCTTACTTGATCATCGAATATTCACCTACTAATTGTTTCGTGCTGACATTTTACAGCGACAAATCTGTAATACCGTAAAGATTTGCTGGTTTTCAAGAGGGTGAATAAATTTCATTGCCAGAATGCACATTCTGGATCGAATTTGACTATAATCATTGCTGCATCATTGTGTGAATCATAATAATCGGTAAATTTCCTTAAAGGGGGAAACTGGTTTATGAGGTCGAAATTTTGCTGTTTTTCATGATTTTTTTTAACCAGAAAGGAATAACCACAAAATGTTTAAACTTGGAGGATATTTTATTTATGTTTTCAAGTACACTTTGAAATTTTTTCAAATGATTTCCGCCGGAAATAGTGGAGTTGCCGCGTGCAGTCCATGGGCGATTGCCGTCCGAGCATTTGGCTTGCGTACATCCCTGACGTCGCAATTTTTATCTGTAATCGTCGGGATTTTTTTTTTTTCATTAAAAACATACTTTCTAAGAATATGAACCTAATTTTGATCAAACAAATTGAAAATTGCATGTTTTTGAGGTGCTTGAACACAATGTCATGTTTTTATACTATATTTTTTCATCTTTCTTGCATAAGAACATATCTTTTTAATAACAATATAATCCCCGAATTAGGTTCATATCACGTGGAATAGAATAAAGAATATCTACACCAAATTTCAGAACGATTGATCAATAACTTTTTGAGCTAGAATGTACGCAAGTCGAAAAAACGTCGTTTCGAGAAAAACGCGTTTGAAATAAAATGTAGCGAAAACGAGAAATTCAAGGCAATAATTAATTATAAAAAATGCTCACCGGTTAATCAGCTATTCCAGCATCATATAGCAATCCCTCTTCTTGCTCATATGCGTCATTCTATTATTCGATAGTACAGCGGTATTGAGGCAGGTAGCTGGAAAAGAAGGGTCTGGGCGACCGCTCCGTTATAATTACCGTGCGCTTCTTCACAGAACCGACGGGCGGTCACTTAAGTGCTCATTGCATTCGAACTAATGGGAATTTTGCTTTGAAATTTTGACCACATATTCTTGAATAGTTATACTAACGATTCATGCAATAAAAAAACAGACGATTTTTCGATCGGTCTAAACTGGGTTCCCCCCTTAAGTCCTAGCTCAACCTAGAAAATAGTCGCTGCTTTTGCTCCTTGGGCCGACAGTGAGAGTATGATGAACGCGGTGATTCGATCGATGTTCATTATTGCGAACAACCGAATTAAATTACATATTCATAAGATATTGCTAAAAAAAGTATCACTATTCGATTTGTGATTTCAAATTATTTGCACACCCTCAGCTTTTTTCTTCACACTTTTGATGTCCTGATTTATTCTTGGTCGCTCAGTTTTTAGTCTACCATAACATGTTACAAAAGAAAAGAAAAAAAAAAACGATTCAGAGGGATTGACCTGGGATCCTTGTTAATGTAGAAAGTAAAAAATTCAGGCTTGACTGCCAGTTGTTTCGCCAAGCTGTGTTTCGGTATAACGACGAATTAAGCTGGCGAGATACGCGACGAGTTTGTCGGCAGCGGTGTCGGGGCACAATCGAGCAAGCACTAATCCCAGCTTGTCACGGGCATCAGGATTTAATACATCCAATTATGATACGAAGTTCGTTCGACGTTAAATGTAGCGTGTCAGAGGATGTGCGGGTTGTTCCAAGTCGGAGCGACGAGCGCTGGCTGCGCAGCACCCAGAAGGCTTGACGTGACCGAAATCACCAAGGTTCTGGTTTCCCCGCTCCGCAGGTTGCCCCTCAGGAAATGTAACCGGTAGCTGAAACTCGTTTAATTCAATGTCCCGACCAAAAGTCGCCATGACATTTATTACGACTCAGCCAATTCTCCCCCGCCTTACTCGGGGACCCCGATCATCGTCTTCGACTTATTAAACGATCCAAGGTTGGATGGTAGCCAGCATTAATTTTCTTGCTTACCATCCACAATATCCTCTTTGAAAATCTCCCCTGAAAAAATCCCCCATTGAAAAAATTCTCACTGCAGAAATTTATATTTTCCTCGTCAATTTAATTTAATCTGTTTTTTTATTTTTTTATTTTTTTTTTCTTTGTTTTTTCTGTCATAGATGATTTTATCCTGCGGGGATTTTTATCGGAGAGATTTTCTCTAGCCACCATTTTCTTGGATCTAGGATTAAACTCAGACCCCCTGCCGAGGTTTTTTACCACAGAAAGAAACCCCCTTTTCACATTCTCAGGGAGTATAGGCTATCAATTTTTAAGTATAAAACCGCAATACTAATCAAACATTCTTTATTAACAAAACTTTTACCCAGATACCCCATGTATAATACCCAGAATTATTGATTAACAATTTTATCTTTCGTTACAGCTATGCGAACTATAGGTAGGTGTATAATATGTACAGAAACGTTTGGCCCATAACCACAAGATCAGAAATAGGAATAAATAAAAGTTACACATTACAATGTTCACACAACTGAACGAGTTGCCTTCTTTTATCCACGATCAGTTAAAGTAAGCGTTGAAAATATCATCTAGAGTCAACGTCGAGAGAAATAATTCAGTAGCAACGCTAAGTCATTTTTCGATAATACACGTCCTCAATGTCGTTTCAGTCTAAGGCGATTCAAAAACTATCGATGGTTAATCTTGATTTCGGTTTGAACGCGGATTGAACGCATTTAATCTAATGCGGTAGCGTCATAACTGGTTTACAATCTAGCACCCTGTGAAGGATCGATCGTCACCGTTTGAAAATTCGGAACTGTTGCCAAAAACAACCCTCCTGTAGTTCTTGTAGAGCATTTCCTGTAGCTGTCGGGCGTGATGGGCGTCCCTGGTCTCGCATACGACCTTGACCTCGACGCTGAATATGTCCGACATGATCCAGGCCCGCTCGTGCATGATGTCTTTTATGGACACCCCGATGTCGGCGACCATCTTGCAGAGCTCGGAGATCCCTCCTGGACGGTCGGACACCGTCACTGTGAACTTGAGGAGGCGACCTTCGGCGGCAAGTCCGCGCTCCAGGCACCTACCCAGGATCGTCGTATCTATGTTGCCACCGCAGAGGGGAAGGACCACTCTAAAACAGATTTTAACCGATGTAGGTGAGGCGGCAACGCCCTCGAAGAGGTGCGGGCTAAGGGATGGCCCGTTTAACGGTTAATTAACTTTTACGATTATACTTCGTTTCGGGTCGTTACGTAACGACGCCCGGAAACGACGACGGAATGACGCGCGAATTCTGGATGGAACGACTGACGAAGAACCACCACCCCCATGCTTCGTTGTTTCTCAAGGATCGCTACTCCTTGCCGTATACCTACCATCTTCCTGCGGGATCGCGTATCAGAAAACGGGAAAACCGGAGTCCCAGGAAAAAAGGTCTTACAGGTACTGTCAGGAACATTATGCATTCGAACTACAAGAAATCACATTCCAAAAGCTCGTAAAATTGTACAAAATTGTTTTATGAGTTACGAAACTACTAAGTTGGTGTGGCATTTGAAACGATGGCGATCGGAACATCGTTCAGCTCTTCGTTGGAGGAACTGAGCCGTTACTTTCCTAATGAGCTGCTTGAGAGATGTTGGAATCTTTGGTTGCGAACTCAAATGGTGTCACCTCACCTTTTTCCTTTCAGTTCGTCGAGCTGTCCTGCGAGAATGGCGGCCAATCCCGTAGCTCCGGCACCCTCGACTATGCACTTCTCATTTTCGACCAACTTCAAGATCGCTATGGCGATCCACTCCTCCTTGACGACGACTAGCTTGTCAATCAGCGGATCGGCAGTAACGAAGGCGTTGTAGCCGACCATAGGGACGGCCAGACCATCGGCTAGAGTCGATTCGATTGGTGTGTAAGTTGGACGACCGGCTGCCCGGGCTGCCGTGAAACTTGCGCACCTGTGGGACTCGACGCCCTGGGAAAAATCGGTGAAAAGTGAAAAAACGGTTCTGAGAGGCCTTTTGGAGAGAAAGAATTGTACAGTTTCATTACTTTTTAACTTTTTTTCTCTTTCTAACGTGTCACTCGAAAAATTTGCCGTAAAACCCAGAGAAAGTTGGAAAATATTTAGAAGTCAAAATATTTTCCTACTTCCACCAGTTTCTTTTAGTATTTATCACATATATTTCGAGTGGCTCATTATAAAAAAAAAAAAAAAAATGTCAAATAAGGAACTACTCTGTTATACAGTATTTTAGGATACGTTGGAATTAATGCTTCTGATTCTTCCGATTCTTACTATAACTTTCACATGCGGATGCAGGGTTTTTATCGCCAGTGCAACACCGGCGATGAGACCTCCTCCTCCGACGGGAACGACAACGGCATCGATATCTGGAACCTGCTCCACGACCTCCAATCCCAATGTTCCTTGACCGGCCATGATGTGCGGATGATCGTAGCTGGAGGAGGGAAAGACCGCATATCACACTTGTGACAGTGGACATAGACGCCAAACTGAGTCGGGAATATTGTTCCTACCCGTTGATGTAGACGAGGCCCTTTTCCTTGCCGATCTGCATGGCGTTCTGCTTGGCCTCACCCATGTCCGAACCCTGGACGACGACCGTTGCGCCGTGCTGTTTGCACGCTGCGATTTTCATGATCGGCGCCACAGCCGGCATCACGACTGTCACCGGTATTCCAAGTTTTGCCCCATGGTAGCAAAGTGCCAAGGCATGGTTGCCCAGGGAGGCCGATATCACTCCGTTACGTTTCTGCTCGTCGGAGAGCATCAGCAAAGCGTAGCGAGCGCCTCGCTCCTTGAAGCTTCCCGTGGTTTGCAGGAAGTCCTTCTTCAGGTACAGCTCCATGCCCATGGAGTCCGACAGCCGGGATCTCTGTTCGACGGAGGTTTCGGGTGAGTGTCATGAAAAATGATGTTTGTGCAATTGGAAGTGAATCGAAGACTTCCGATTGCTCGATATACAGTGATATTTACATACCGCACATGGTGTGTTGATTATCCCCGACTTGATTTTGAACGCGGCTGAGGTCACGTCTTCGCAGGTGATTTTTTGCGGATTTCCCTCGACGCAGTAAGGGTCAAAGACTGACTCATCTCCCTGTAAAATCAAATCGTTGTACGTATATGCGGGCGTAAAACCATTGAGCTACTGCGATAAGGCCAAGCAATATTCAGGTAGTAATTCTTCGGTTCCTTGATTTTACATAAATACTCCTGCTGTGCCATATCTCCCTATTATGATAGAATATGGAACGTCGATAGTCTTTTGTCACCGCACATATTGACTCAATGACTCAACGCTCATTACTGATAACGCGCGTATATTGGGTCAAAGGTTCATGCTGAGTCAAAAAACCGTTAATCGGTACTTACACCCGTCTCTCTTTGCTTAAAGTCTACGATTCACGTTGTTGGTCTTCAAGATCAACTCTGTGATAAATGTTGCTATGATAAATTCGCAGAATCGGTTAATGTTGTCAACCTTGGAATATGGATGTGAATCACAAAAAGTATCGAATGCCTGAACGTTAGTCATTGAAACTGTCACAGGACTGTCGTTATTATTCAATGTAATTTCATTTTTTTTTTTTGTTTACAATGCTTTGTGAAATATGAATCTCAGTGTTATACTTTTTAACTGTGTTAAACTTTCGTGAAACCGATAAATCGAAAACCCATTATTGGTAATGTTAATTCGCGTTCGAAGATGTGACAACCGATCAAAGTGCATTGTTCAAAACGAGTGCGTGATGGATGGAATTATTTACTTCGATTTTTCACAAGGTACGGAACTTGAACATAAAATTCAATCCTAAATTATCCCGTGTAACACCCTCGCCCTACAGTAGAGTTTGATGAAGATTATAAGGGAATTAGATAACTTACCGTAGAAATCGAGGAGACGGAAATGTTGCTAGTGCTCGAGTAACTCTTGTTAACTCCATTTGAAGCAAACAAGTTAAGAGGCTGACTTGGAAGCTTATTCAAATCCCTCATCTCGCACCTTGTTTTCAATCTTCGTAGGTAAACTTTAATTACGTTATTGAACAACCAATAACCTGAACTTCAGACGAGATACTGCGCGGGATACGTGTTTTATGGAAAATTGCCTCCGACGAATATAATCGCGAACCTTGTGACCTTAAGCTCGAGTCTCCTCTTGCCGAGAAACTTTACTACTGCTGCACTTACGGATGGGGGCGGGTTACTTGCCCCACTCGGCAACAGCACGCGCTGTGTCACGTGACGGTCACTTATCGTCGTCGGCTGTTTCTCGGACGGAACATTTTCATTATATACATACGTATACATAGCCTCGACACGCCTCACCACCGCAGCATCGACTTCGACCTTATCAACCATTATTTCGCAACACGGTTTACTGTCAGCACTTTTTTCGAAAATCCGCCACAAAATTCTCGGGCTCAACGCGTGTTTTTTTTCAACTACAGTGAAAAGTCGCGACTTGATCGAACGGAGACGAGATTGCCAGTAATTATGATAACGATTGATCGTGAATATGTAAGCAACTGCAAACACGTGGATGGAGATAAATTCGCTGAGAAGAATTATTTGTGGAATAATAAGCGAGCACGGAAAATTTCCATTACACTAAACGCTGTTTGCAAACCGTTAGAAATCGTCTGATTATAAGGGTCAAGTCCACTTACCACATTAGCCTGGCGCCAAATTTTTCTGTGCTCCATTCTTATACAGTGGTCAGAGTAAAATTGAAACAGTCACTCTCGCCGGACCTCAGTCAGGTGACTCAATAAAAAAACGCAATCCAACCAACGACTACGAATCAATGACCTCGCTCTCTGATATCTAGCCAGAAAAAACTGGAAAGAAACCACATTGCACTATTCTGTAAGTCTCGCTGTAATGATTAGTTGAAATTCGGTCATCGCACATGTATAGGTGATCCAGCTTTGACCCCATCCAAATGTGTAGATCTTAAATCTATCTTAAATATAAGCTCAAGTGGCTCTTACTTGATCATCGAATATTCACCTACTAATTGTTTCGTGCTGACATTTTACAGCGACAAATCTGTAATACCGTAAAGATTTGCTGGTTTTCAAGAGGGTGAATAAATTTCATTGCCAGAATGCACATTCTGGATCGAATTTGACTATAATCATTGCTGCATCATTGTGTGAATCATAATAATCGGTAAATTTCCTTAAAGGGGGAAACTGGTTTATGAGGTCGAAATTTTGCTGTTTTTCATGATTTTTTTTAACCAGAAAGGAATAACCACAAAATGTTTAAACTTGGAGGATATTTTATTTATGTTTTCAAGTACACTTTGAAATTTTTTCAAATGATTTCCGCCGGAAATAGTGGAGTTGCCGCGTGCAGTCCATGGGCGATTGCCGTCCGAGCATTTGGCTTGCGTACATCCCTGACGTCGCAATTTTTATCTGTAATCGTCGGGATTTTTTTTTTTTCATTAAAAACATACTTTCTAAGAATATGAACCTAATTTTGATCAAACAAATTGAAAATTGCATGTTTTTGAGGTGCTTGAACACAATGTCATGTTTTTATACTATATTTTTTCATCTTTCTTGCATAAGAACATATCTTTTTAATAACAATATAATCCCCGAATTAGGTTCATATCACGTGGAATAGAATAAAGAATATCTACACCAAATTTCAGAACGATTGATCAATAACTTTTTGAGCTAGAATGTACGCAAGTCGAAAAAACGTCGTTTCGAGAAAAACGCGTTTGAAATAAAATGTAGCGAAAACGAGAAATTCAAGGCAATAATTAATTATAAAAAATGCTCACCGGTTAATCAGCTATTCCAGCATCATATAGCAATCCCTCTTCTTGCTCATATGCGTCATTCTATTATTCGATAGTACAGCGGTATTGAGGCAGGTAGCTGGAAAAGAAGGGTCTGGGCGACCGCTCCGTTATAATTACCGTGCGCTTCTTCACAGAACCGACGGGCGGTCACTTAAGTGCTCATTGCATTCGAACTAATGGGAATTTTGCTTTGAAATTTTGACCACATATTCTTGAATAATTATACTAACGATTCATGCAATAAAAAAACAGACGATTTTTCGATCGGTCTAAACTGGGTTCCCCCCTTAAGTCCTAGCTCAACCTAGAAAATAGTCGCTGCTTTTGCTCCTTGGGCCGACAGTGAGAGTATGATGAACGCGGTGATTCGATCGATGTTCATTATTGTGAACAACCGAATTAAATTACATATTCATAAGATATTGCTAAAAAAAGTATCACTATTCGATTTGTGATTTCAAATTATTTGCACACCCTCAGCTTTTTTCTTCACACTTTTGATGTCCTGATTTATTCTTGGTCGCTCAGTTTTTAGTCTACCATAACATGTTACAAAAGAAAAGAAAAAAAAAACGATTCAGAGGGATTGACCTGGGATCCTTGTTAATGTAGAAAGTAAAAAATTCAGGCTTGACTGCCAGTTGTTTCGCCAAGCTGTGTTTCGGTATAACGACGAATTAAGCTGGCGAGATACGCGACGAGTTTGTCGGCAGCGGTGTCGGGGCACAATCGAGCAAGCACTAATCCCAGCTTGTCACGGGCATCAGGATTTAATACATCCAATTATGATACGAAGTTCGTTCGACGTTAAATGTAGCGTGTCAGAGGATGTGCGGGTTGTTCCAAGTCGGAGCGACGAGCGCTGGCTGCGCAGCACCCAGAAGGCTTGACGTGACCGAAATCACCAAGGTTCTGGTTTCCCCGCTCCGCAGGTTGCCCCTCAGGAAATGTAACCGGTAGCTGAAACTCGTTTAATTCAATGTCCCGACCAAAAGTCGCCATGACATTTATTACGACTCAGCCAATTCTCCCCCGCCTTACTCGGGGACCCCGATCATCGTCTTCGACTTATTAAACGATCCAAGGTTGGATGGTAGCCAGCATTAATTTTCTTGCTTACCATCCACAATATCCTCTTTGAAAATCTCCCCTGAAAAAATCCCCCATTGAAAAAATTCTCACTGCAGAAATTTATATTTTCCTCGTCAATTTAATTTAATCTGTTTTTTTATTTTTTTATTTTTTTTTTCTTTGTTTTTTCTGTCATAGATGATTTTATCCTGCGGGGATTTTTATCGGAGAGATTTTCTCTAGCCACCATTTTCTTGGATCTAGGATTAAACTCAGACCCCCTGCCGAGGTTTTTTACCACAGAAAGAAACCCCCTTTTCACATTCTCAGGGAGTATAGGCTATCAATTTTTAAGTATAAAACCGCAATACTAATCAAACATTCTTTATTAACAAAACTTTTACCCAGATACCCCATGTATAATACCCAGAATTATTGATTAACAATTTTATCTTTCGTTACAGCTATGCGAACTATAGGTAGGTGTATAATATGTACAGAAACGTTTGGCCCATAACCACAAGATCAGAAATAGGAATAAATAAAAGTTACACATTACAATGTTCACACAACTGAACGAGTTGCCTTCTTTTATCCACGATCAGTTAAAGTAAGCGTTGAAAATATCATCTAGAGTCAACGTCGAGAGAAATAATTCAGTAGCAACGCTAAGTCATTTTTCGATAATACACGTCCTCAATGTCGTTTCAGTCTAAGGCGATTCAAAAACTATCGATGGTTAATCTTGATTTCGGTTTGAACGCGGATTGAACGCATTTAATCTAATGCGGTAGCGTCATAACTGGTTTACAATCTAGCACCCTGTGAAGGATCGATCGTCACCGTTTGAAAATTCGGAACTGTTGCCAAAAACAACCCTCCTGTAGTTCTTGTAGAGCATTTCCTGTAGCTGTCGGGCGTGATGGGCGTCCCTGGTCTCGCATACGACCTTGACCTCGACGCTGAATATGTCCGACATGATCCAGGCCCGCTCGTGCATGATGTCTTTTATGGACACCCCGATGTCGGCGACCATCTTGCAGAGCTCGGAGATCCCTCCTGGACGGTCGGACACCGTCACTGTGAACTTGAGGAGGCGACCTTCGGCGGCAAGTCCGCGCTCCAGGCACCTACCCAGGATCGTCGTATCTATGTTGCCACCGCAGAGGGGAAGGACCACTCTAAAACAGATTTTAACCGATGTAGGTGAGGCGGCAACGCCCTCGAAGAGGTGCGGGCTAAGGGATGGCCCGTTTAACGGTTAATTAACTTTTACGATTATACTTCGTTTCGGGTCGTTACGTAACGACGCCCGGAAACGACGACGGAATGACGCGCGAATTCTGGATGGAACGACTGACGAAGAACCACCACCCCCATGCTTCGTTGTTTCTCAAGGATCGCTACTCCTTGCCGTATACCTACCATCTTCCTGCGGGATCGCGTATCAGAAAACGGGAAAACCGGAGTCCCAGGAAAAAAGGTCTTACAGGTACTGTCAGGAACATTATGCATTCGAACTACAAGAAATCACATTCCAAAAGCTCGTAAAATTGTACAAAATTGTTTTATGAGTTACGAAACTACTAAGTTGGTGTGGCATTTGAAACGATGGCGATCGGAACATCGTTCAGCTCTTCGTTGGAGGAACTGAGCCGTTACTTTCCTAATGAGCTGCTTGAGAGATGTTGGAATCTTTGGTTGCGAACTCAAATGGTGTCACCTCACCTTTTTCCTTTCAGTTCGTCGAGCTGTCCTGCGAGAATGGCGGCCAATCCCGTAGCTCCGGCACCCTCGACTATGCACTTCTCATTTTCGACCAACTTCAAGATCGCTATGGCGATCCACTCCTCCTTGACGACGACTAGCTTGTCAATCAGCGGATCGGCAGTAACGAAGGCGTTGTAGCCGACCATAGGGACGGCCAGACCATCGGCTAGAGTCGATTCGATTGGTGTGTAAGTTGGACGACCGGCTGCCCGGGCTGCCGTGAAACTTGCGCACCTGTGGGACTCGACGCCCTGGGAAAAATCGGTGAAAAGTGAAAAAACGGTTCTGAGAGGCCTTTTGGAGAGAAAGAATTGTACAGTTTCATTACTTTTTAACTTTTTTTCTCTTTCTAACGTGTCACTCGAAAAATTTGCCGTAAAACCCAGAGAAAGTTGGAAAATATTTAGAAGTCAAAATATTTTCCTACTTCCACCAGTTTCTTTTAGTATTTATCACATATATTTCGAGTGGCTCATTATAAAAAAAAAAAAAAAAATGTCAAATAAGGAACTACTCTGTTATACAGTATTTTAGGATACGTTGGAATTAATGCTTCTGATTCTTCCGATTCTTACTATAACTTTCACATGCGGATGCAGGGTTTTTATCGCCAGTGCAACACCGGCGATGAGACCTCCTCCTCCGACGGGAACGACAACGGCATCGATATCTGGAACCTGCTCCACGACCTCCAATCCCAATGTTCCTTGACCGGCCATGATGTGCGGATGATCGTAGCTGGAGGAGGGAAAGACCGCATATCACACTTGTGACAGTGGACATAGACGCCAAACTGAGTCGGGAATATTGTTCCTACCCGTTGATGTAGACGAGGCCCTTTTCCTTGCCGATCTGCATGGCGTTCTGCTTGGCCTCACCCATGTCCGAACCCTGGACGACGACCGTTGCGCCGTGCTGTTTGCACGCTGCGATTTTCATGATCGGCGCCACAGCCGGCATCACGACTGTCACCGGTATTCCAAGTTTTGCCCCATGGTAGCAAAGTGCCAAGGCATGGTTGCCCAGGGAGGCCGATATCACTCCGTTACGTTTCTGCTCGTCGGAGAGCATCAGCAAAGCGTAGCGAGCGCCTCGCTCCTTGAAGCTTCCCGTGGTTTGCAGGAAGTCCTTCTTCAGGTACAGCTCCATGCCCATGGAGTCCGACAGCCGGGATCTCTGTTCGACGGAGGTTTCGGGTGAGTGTCATGAAAAATGATGTTTGTGCAATTGGAAGTGAATCGAAGACTTCCGATTGCTCGATATACAGTGATATTTACATACCGCACATGGTGTGTTGATTATCCCCGACTTGATTTTGAACGCGGCTGAGGTCACGTCTTCGCAGGTGATTTTTTGCGGATTTCCCTCGACGCAGTAAGGGTCAAAGACTGACTCATCTCCCTGTAAAATCAAATCGTTGTACGTATATGCGGGCGTAAAACCATTGAGCTACTGCGATAAGGCCAAGCAATATTCAGGTAGTAATTCTTCGGTTCCTTGATTTTACATAAATACTCCTGCTGTGCCATATCTCCCTATTATGATAGAATATGGAACGTCGATAGTCTTTTGTCACCGCACATATTGACTCAATGACTCAACGCTCATTACTGATAACGCGCGTATATTGGGTCAAAGGTTCATGCTGAGTCAAAAAACCGTTAATCGGTACTTACACCCGTCTCTCTTTGCTTAAAGTCTACGATTCACGTTGTTGGTCTTCAAGATCAACTCTGTGATAAATGTTGCTATGATAAATTCGCAGAATCGGTTAATGTTGTCAACCTTGGAATATGGATGTGAATCACAAAAAGTATCGAATGCCTGAACGTTAGTCATTGAAACTGTCACAGGACTGTCGTTATTATTCAATGTAATTTCATTTTTTTTTTTTGTTTACAATGCTTTGTGAAATATGAATCTCAGTGTTATACTTTTTAACTGTGTTAAACTTTCGTGAAACCGATAAATCGAAAACCCATTATTGGTAATGTTAATTCGCGTTCGAAGATGTGACAACCGATCAAAGTGCATTGTTCAAAACGAGTGCGTGATGGATGGAATTATTTACTTCGATTTTTCACAAGGTACGGAACTTGAACATAAAATTCAATCCTAAATTATCCCGTGTAACACCCTCGCCCTACAGTAGAGTTTGATGAAGATTATAAGGGAATTAGATAACTTACCGTAGAAATCGAGGAGACGGAAATGTTGCTAGTGCTCGAGTAACTCTTGTTAACTCCATTTGAAGCAAACAAGTTAAGAGGCTGACTTGGAAGCTTATTCAAATCCCTCATCTCGCACCTTGTTTTCAATCTTCGTAGATAAACTTTAATTACGTTATTGAACAACCAATAACCTGAACTTCAGACGAGATACTGCGCGGGATACGTGTTTTATGGAAAATTGCCTCCGACGAATATAATCGCGAACCTTGTGACCTTAAGCTCGAGTCTCCTCTTGCCGAGAAACTTTACTACTGCTGCACTTACGGATGGGGGCGGGTTACTTGCCCCACTCGGCAACAGCACGCGCTGTGTCACGTGACGGTCACTTATCGTCGTCGGCTGTTTCTCGGACGGAACATTTTCATTATATACATACGTATACATAGCCTCGACACGCCTCACCACCGCAGCATCGACTTCGACCTTATCAACCATTATTTCGCAACACGGTTTACTGTCAGCACTTTTTTCGAAAATCCGCCACAAAATTCTCGGGCTCAACGCGTGTTTTTTTTCAACTACAGTGAAAAGTCGCGACTTGATCGAACGGAGACGAGATTGCCAGTAATTATGATAACGATTGATCGTGAATATGTAAGCAACTGCAAACACGTGGATGGAGATAAATTCGCTGAGAAGAATTATTTGTGGAATAATAAGCGAGCACGGAAAATTTCCATTACACTAAACGCTGTTTGCAAACCGTTAGAAATCGTCTGATTATAAGGGTCAAGTCCACTTACCACATTAGCCTGGCGCCAAATTTTTCTGTGCTCCATTCTTATACAGTGGTCAGAGTAAAATTGAAACAGTCACTCTCGCCGGACCTCAGTCAGGTGACTCAATAAAAAAACGCAATCCAACCAACGACTACGAATCAATGACCTCGCTCTCTGATATCTAGCCAGAAAAAACTGGAAAGAAACCACATTGCACTATTCTGTAAGTCTCGCTGTAATGATTAGTTGAAATTCGGTCATCGCACATGTATAGGTGATCCAGCTTTGACCCCATCCAAATGTGTAGATCTTAAATCTATCTTAAATATAAGCTCAAGTGGCTCTTACTTGATCATCGAATATTCACCTACTAATTGTTTCGTGCTGACATTTTACAGCGACAAATCTGTAATACCGTAAAGATTTGCTGGTTTTCAAGAGGGTGAATAAATTTCATTGCCAGAATGCACATTCTGGATCGAATTTGACTATAATCATTGCTGCATCATTGTGTGAATCATAATAATCGGTAAATTTCCTTAAAGGGGGAAACTGGTTTATGAGGTCGAAATTTTGCTGTTTTTCATGATTTTTTTTAACCAGAAAGGAATAACCACAAAATGTTTAAACTTGGAGGATATTTTATTTATGTTTTCAAGTACACTTTGAAATTTTTTCAAATGATTTCCGCCGGAAATAGTGGAGTTGCCGCGTGCAGTCCATGGGCGATTGCCGTCCGAGCATTTGGCTTGCGTACATCCCTGACGTCGCAATTTTTATCTGTAATCGTCGGGATTTTTTTTTTTTCATTAAAAACATACTTTCTAAGAATATGAACCTAATTTTGATCAAACAAATTGAAAATTGCATGTTTTTGAGGTGCTTGAACACAATGTCATGTTTTTATACTATATTTTTTCATCTTTCTTGCATAAGAACATATCTTTTTAATAACAATATAATCCCCGAATTAGGTTCATATCACGTGGAATTGAATAAAGAATATCTACACCAAATTTCAGAACGATTGATCAATAACTTTTTGAGCTAGAATGTACGCAAGTCGAAAAAACGTCGTTTCGAGAAAAACGCGTTTGAAATAAAATGTAGCGAAAACGAGAAATTCAAGGCAATAATTAATTATAAAAAATGCTCACCGGTTAATCAGCTATTCCAGCATCATATAGCAATCCCTCTTCTTGCTCATATGCGTCATTCTATTATTCGATAGTACAGCGGTATTGAGGCAGGTAGCTGGAAAAGAAGGGTCTGGGCGACCGCTCCGTTATAATTACCGTGCGCTTCTTCACAGAACCGACGGGCGGTCACTTAAGTGCTCATTGCATTCGAACTAATGGGAATTTTGCTTTGAAATTTTGACCACATATTCTTGAATAGTTATACTAACGATTCATGCAATAAAAAAACAGACGATTTTTCGATCGGTCTAAACTGGGTTCCCCCCTTAAGTCCTAGCTCAACCTAGAAAATAGTCGCTGCTTTTGCTCCTTGGGCCGACAGTGAGAGTATGATGAACGCGGTGATTCGATCGATGTTCATTATTGCGAACAACCGAATTAAATTACATATTCATAAGATATTGCTAAAAAAAGTATCACTATTCGATTTGTGATTTCAAATTATTTGCACACCCTCAGCTTTTTTCTTCACACTTTTGATGTCCTGATTTATTCTTGGTCGCTCAGTTTTTAGTCTACCATAACATGTTACAAAAGAAAAGAAAAAAAAAAACGATTCAGAGGGATTGACCTGGGATCCTTGTTAATGTAGAAAGTAAAAAATTCAGGCTTGACTGCCAGTTGTTTCGCCAAGCTGTGTTTCGGTATAACGACGAATTAAGCTGGCGAGATACGCGACGAGTTTGTCGGCAGCGGTGTCGGGGCACAATCGAGCAAGCACTAATCCCAGCTTGTCACGGGCATCAGGATTTAATACATCCAATTATGATACGAAGTTCGTTCGACGTTAAATGTAGCGTGTCAGAGGATGTGCGGGTTGTTCCAAGTCGGAGCGACGAGCGCTGGCTGCGCAGCACCCAGAAGGCTTGACGTGACCGAAATCACCAAGGTTCTGGTTTCCCCGCTCCGCAGGTTGCCCCTCAGGAAATGTAACCGGTAGCTGAAACTCGTTTAATTCAATGTCCCGACCAAAAGTCGCCATGACATTTATTACGACTCAGCCAATTCTCCCCCGCCTTACTCGGGGACCCCGATCATCGTCTTCGACTTATTAAACGATCCAAGGTTGGATGGTAGCCAGCATTAATTTTCTTGCTTACCATCCACAATATCCTCTTTGAAAATCTCCCCTGAAAAAATCCCCCATTGAAAAAATTCTCACTGCAGAAATTTATATTTTCCTCGTCAATTTAATTTAATCTGTTTTTTTATTTTTTTATTTTTTTTTTCTTTGTTTTTTCTGTCATAGATGATTTTATCCTGCGGGGATTTTTATCGGAGAGATTTTCTCTAGCCACCATTTTCTTGGATCTAGGATTAAACTCAGACCCCCTGCCGAGGTTTTTTACCACAGAAAGAAACCCCCTTTTCACATTCTCAGGGAGTATAGGCTATCAATTTTTAAGTATAAAACCGCAATACTAATCAAACATTCTTTATTAACAAAACTTTTACCCAGATACCCCATGTATAATACCCAGAATTATTGATTAACAATTTTATCTTTCGTTACAGCTATGCGAACTATAGGTAGGTGTATAATATGTACAGAAACGTTTGGCCCATAACCACAAGATCAGAAATAGGAATAAATAAAAGTTACACATTACAATGTTCACACAACTGAACGAGTTGCCTTCTTTTATCCACGATCAGTTAAAGTAAGCGTTGAAAATATCATCTAGAGTCAACGTCGAGAGAAATAATTCAGTAGCAACGCTAAGTCATTTTTCGATAATACACGTCCTCAATGTCGTTTCAGTCTAAGGCGATTCAAAAACTATCGATGGTTAATCTTGATTTCGGTTTGAACGCGGATTGAACGCATTTAATCTAATGCGGTAGCGTCATAACTGGTTTACAATCTAGCACCCTGTGAAGGATCGATCGTCACCGTTTGAAAATTCGGAACTGTTGCCAAAAACAACCCTCCTGTAGTTCTTGTAGAGCATTTCCTGTAGCTGTCGGGCGTGATGGGCGTCCCTGGTCTCGCATACGACCTTGACCTCGACGCTGAATATGTCCGACATGATCCAGGCCCGCTCGTGCATGATGTCTTTTATGGACACCCCGATGTCGGCGACCATCTTGCAGAGCTCGGAGATCCCTCCTGGACGGTCGGACACCGTCACTGTGAACTTGAGGAGGCGACCTTCGGCGGCAAGTCCGCGCTCCAGGCACCTACCCAGGATCGTCGTATCTATGTTGCCACCGCAGAGGGGAAGGACCACTCTAAAACAGATTTTAACCGATGTAGGTGAGGCGGCAACGCCCTCGAAGAGGTGCGGGCTAAGGGATGGCCCGTTTAACGGTTAATTAACTTTTACGATTATACTTCGTTTCGGGTCGTTACGTAACGACGCCCGGAAACGACGACGGAATGACGCGCGAATTCTGGATGGAACGACTGACGAAGAACCACCACCCCCATGCTTCGTTGTTTCTCAAGGATCGCTACTCCTTGCCGTATACCTACCATCTTCCTGCGGGATCGCGTATCAGAAAACGGGAAAACCGGAGTCCCAGGAAAAAAGGTCTTACAGGTACTGTCAGGAACATTATGCATTCGAACTACAAGAAATCACATTCCAAAAGCTCGTAAAATTGTACAAAATTGTTTTATGAGTTACGAAACTACTAAGTTGGTGTGGCATTTGAAACGATGGCGATCGGAACATCGTTCAGCTCTTCGTTGGAGGAACTGAGCCGTTACTTTCCTAATGAGCTGCTTGAGAGATGTTGGAATCTTTGGTTGCGAACTCAAATGGTGTCACCTCACCTTTTTCCTTTCAGTTCGTCGAGCTGTCCTGCGAGAATGGCGGCCAATCCCGTAGCTCCGGCACCCTCGACTATGCACTTCTCATTTTCGACCAACTTCAAGATCGCTATGGCGATCCACTCCTCCTTGACGACGACTAGCTTGTCAATCAGCGGATCGGCAGTAACGAAGGCGTTGTAGCCGACCATAGGGACGGCCAGACCATCGGCTAGAGTCGATTCGATTGGTGTGTAAGTTGGACGACCGGCTGCCCGGGCTGCCGTGAAACTTGCGCACCTGTGGGACTCGACGCCCTGGGAAAAATCGGTGAAAAGTGAAAAAACGGTTCTGAGAGGCCTTTTGGAGAGAAAGAATTGTACAGTTTCATTACTTTTTAACTTTTTTTCTCTTTCTAACGTGTCACTCGAAAAATTTGCCGTAAAACCCAGAGAAAGTTGGAAAATATTTAGAAGTCAAAATATTTTCCTACTTCCACCAGTTTCTTTTAGTATTTATCACATATATTTCGAGTGGCTCATTATAAAAAAAAAAAAAAAAATGTCAAATAAGGAACTACTCTGTTATACAGTATTTTAGGATACGTTGGAATTAATGCTTCTGATTCTTCCGATTCTTACTATAACTTTCACATGCGGATGCAGGGTTTTTATCGCCAGTGCAACACCGGCGATGAGACCTCCTCCTCCGACGGGAACGACAACGGCATCGATATCTGGAACCTGCTCCACGACCTCCAATCCCAATGTTCCTTGACCGGCCATGATGTGCGGATGATCGTAGCTGGAGGAGGGAAAGACCGCATATCACACTTGTGACAGTGGACATAGACGCCAAACTGAGTCGGGAATATTGTTCCTACCCGTTGATGTAGACGAGGCCCTTTTCCTTGCCGATCTGCATGGCGTTCTGCTTGGCCTCACCCATGTCCGAACCCTGGACGACGACCGTTGCGCCGTGCTGTTTGCACGCTGCGATTTTCATGATCGGCGCCACAGCCGGCATCACGACTGTCACCGGTATTCCAAGTTTTGCCCCATGGTAGCAAAGTGCCAAGGCATGGTTGCCCAGGGAGGCCGATATCACTCCGTTACGTTTCTGCTCGTCGGAGAGCATCAGCAAAGCGTAGCGAGCGCCTCGCTCCTTGAAGCTTCCCGTGGTTTGCAGGAAGTCCTTCTTCAGGTACAGCTCCATGCCCATGGAGTCCGACAGCCGGGATCTCTGTTCGACGGAGGTTTCGGGTGAGTGTCATGAAAAATGATGTTTGTGCAATTGGAAGTGAATCGAAGACTTCCGATTGCTCGATATACAGTGATATTTACATACCGCACATGGTGTGTTGATTATCCCCGACTTGATTTTGAACGCGGCTGAGGTCACGTCTTCGCAGGTGATTTTTTGCGGATTTCCCTCGACGCAGTAAGGGTCAAAGACTGACTCATCTCCCTGTAAAATCAAATCGTTGTACGTATATGCGGGCGTAAAACCATTGAGCTACTGCGATAAGGCCAAGCAATATTCAGGTAGTAATTCTTCGGTTCCTTGATTTTACATAAATACTCCTGCTGTGCCATATCTCCCTATTATGATAGAATATGGAACGTCGATAGTCTTTTGTCACCGCACATATTGACTCAATGACTCAACGCTCATTACTGATAACGCGCGTATATTGGGTCAAAGGTTCATGCTGAGTCAAAAAACCGTTAATCGGTACTTACACCCGTCTCTCTTTGCTTAAAGTCTACGATTCACGTTGTTGGTCTTCAAGATCAACTCTGTGATAAATGTTGCTATGATAAATTCGCAGAATCGGTTAATGTTGTCAACCTTGGAATATGGATGTGAATCACAAAAAGTATCGAATGCCTGAACGTTAGTCATTGAAACTGTCACAGGACTGTCGTTATTATTCAATGTAATTTCATTTTTTTTTTTTGTTTACAATGCTTTGTGAAATATGAATCTCAGTGTTATACTTTTTAACTGTGTTAAACTTTCGTGAAACCGATAAATCGAAAACCCATTATTGGTAATGTTAATTCGCGTTCGAAGATGTGACAACCGATCAAAGTGCATTGTTCAAAACGAGTGCGTGATGGATGGAATTATTTACTTCGATTTTTCACAAGGTACGGAACTTGAACATAAAATTCAATCCTAAATTATCCCGTGTAACACCCTCGCCCTACAGTAGAGTTTGATGAAGATTATAAGGGAATTAGATAACTTACCGTAGAAATCGAGGAGACGGAAATGTTGCTAGTGCTCGAGTAACTCTTGTTAACTCCATTTGAAGCAAACAAGTTAAGAGGCTGACTTGGAAGCTTATTCAAATCCCTCATCTCGCACCTTGTTTTCAATCTTCGTAGGTAAACTTTAATTACGTTATTGAACAACCAATAACCTGAACTTCAGACGAGATACTGCGCGGGATACGTGTTTTATGGAAAATTGCCTCCGACGAATATAATCGCGAACCTTGTGACCTTAAGCTCGAGTCTCCTCTTGCCGAGAAACTTTACTACTGCTGCACTTACGGATGGGGGCGGGTTACTTGCCCCACTCGGCAACAGCACGCGCTGTGTCACGTGACGGTCACTTATCGTCGTCGGCTGTTTCTCGGACGGAACATTTTCATTATATACATACGTATACATAGCCTCGACACGCCTCACCACCGCAGCATCGACTTCGACCTTATCAACCATTATTTCGCAACACGGTTTACTGTCAGCACTTTTTTCGAAAATCCGCCACAAAATTCTCGGGCTCAACGCGTGTTTTTTTTCAACTACAGTGAAAAGTCGCGACTTGATCGAACGGAGACGAGATTGCCAGTAATTATGATAACGATTGATCGTGAATATGTAAGCAACTGCAAACACGTGGATGGAGATAAATTCGCTGAGAAGAATTATTTGTGGAATAATAAGCGAGCACGGAAAATTTCCATTACACTAAACGCTGTTTGCAAACCGTTAGAAATCGTCTGATTATAAGGGTCAAGTCCACTTACCACATTAGCCTGGCGCCAAATTTTTCTGTGCTCCATTCTTATACAGTGGTCAGAGTAAAATTGAAACAGTCACTCTCGCCGGACCTCAGTCAGGTGACTCAATAAAAAAACGCAATCCAACCAACGACTACGAATCAATGACCTCGCTCTCTGATATCTAGCCAGAAAAAACTGGAAAGAAACCACATTGCACTATTCTGTAAGTCTCGCTGTAATGATTAGTTGAAATTCGGTCATCGCACATGTATAGGTGATCCAGCTTTGACCCCATCCAAATGTGTAGATCTTAAATCTATCTTAAATATAAGCTCAAGTGGCTCTTACTTGATCATCGAATATTCACCTACTAATTGTTTCGTGCTGACATTTTACAGCGACAAATCTGTAATACCGTAAAGATTTGCTGGTTTTCAAGAGGGTGAATAAATTTCATTGCCAGAATGCACATTCTGGATCGAATTTGACTATAATCATTGCTGCATCATTGTGTGAATCATAATAATCGGTAAATTTCCTTAAAGGGGGAAACTGGTTTATGAGGTCGAAATTTTGCTGTTTTTCATGATTTTTTTTAACCAGAAAGGAATAACCACAAAATGTTTAAACTTGGAGGATATTTTATTTATGTTTTCAAGTACACTTTGAAATTTTTTCAAATGATTTCCGCCGGAAATAGTGGAGTTGCCGCGTGCAGTCCATGGGCGATTGCCGTCCGAGCATTTGGCTTGCGTACATCCCTGACGTCGCAATTTTTATCTGTAATCGTCGGGATTTTTTTTTTTTCATTAAAAACATACTTTCTAAGAATATGAACCTAATTTTGATCAAACAAATTGAAAATTGCATGTTTTTGAGGTGCTTGAACACAATGTCATGTTTTTATACTATATTTTTTCATCTTTCTTGCATAAGAACATATCTTTTTAATAACAATATAATCCCCGAATTAGGTTCATATCACGTGGAATAGAATAAAGAATATCTACACCAAATTTCAGAACGATTGATCAATAACTTTTTGAGCTAGAATGTACGCAAGTCGAAAAAACGTCGTTTCGAGAAAAACGCGTTTGAAATAAAATGTAGCGAAAACGAGAAATTCAAGGCAATAATTAATTATAAAAAATGCTCACCGGTTAATCAGCTATTCCAGCATCATATAGCAATCCCTCTTCTTGCTCATATGCGTCATTCTATTATTCGATAGTACAGCGGTATTGAGGCAGGTAGCTGGAAAAGAAGGGTCTGGGCGACCGCTCCGTTATAATTACCGTGCGCTTCTTCACAGAACCGACGGGCGGTCACTTAAGTGCTCATTGCATTCGAACTAATGGGAATTTTGCTTTGAAATTTTGACCACATATTCTTGAATAGTTATACTAACGATTCATGCAATAAAAAAACAGACGATTTTTCGATCGGTCTAAACTGGGTTCCCCCTTTAAAGAACCGTTTGCACACGGAAGGCCGCATCGCGAACCGTGTCGAACTCGATGGAAAAATCACCGAAATCCTTGCGAACATGTCACCACAACACGTGTTAAATATTACTGGTACATTCTATGATCGCCTAGGGTACTGCACGGTAATGATGGGTGGCCAGTTTGAAGTCTACATCGATGGTTTTTTAGTATAAATTATCAATTATTACAGAAAATTAAATTATATTAAATTCTTCGTCCTGAAATTGACTGTTTTACGAAAAATTGTGAGAAAATATTAAATTCTCTCTTAACGTTGAAGTTAGGCTTTAAACAGAAGCAGCGAGTTTTCGCACAGTTGGACCTGTATGATTTTTGTGACAAAATTTCTACAAATTCTCACTGTATAATACGTATGAACAATTCAAGCCTGTGGACAAAATGGGGCTCCTAACTGTTTCTTTTGTAATGCATTTTTTAATATTTTATTTTATCTATTGAAACAATTATCACGTTACTAAAATATCGTGATTTTATCTATGATGACATTTGTATGAATCAATCTTAGAAACACATTAATGAAGTGAAATCTAAAAATCGGTGACTCAAAAGTGTTAGTTGTGCTGTACTAATGGATGAGATCCGTTCACTTCAATGTTTCCTAATTCGAAAACTATTTGATTCCATTTCATCAATGTGTTTAGAATATCATTTAAGACAAATTACGGCGTGAAAAAATGTTCAATTTGTTATGGACGTGATGATAGTTTTAATTGAAAGAGTAAAACAGTGAAAACTTGATGGGATTCCCCAATTTTAAATCAATTTCAGTTCATAACCAATGATCTTTGATGTTTATTGTTGTTATTTTTAATTTGTCATCTTCATTAGCAATCATAATGACACTTAAAGAAAGTTTTAGTTTCGGTTACCGCTCAGTCCTTAACTATTTTCATTCTTTACCACAATCGAAAAATATAGTTCTAGGTAAAGAATGAAAAGTAGTTTTCTAGCTGTTGCCAGAAAGTCTAGTATCCGTTACTATTCTTTCTCGTTATGATCACTGTGACTATATTTTCTTGTAACTGTTGCACAAATTCAATGCCTGTGCAATAACAAATTGACGTTAAAGCCTTATTCAACGGAAAAAGTACAGTAAAGGGAACAAACTGATTTTACGTTAGTAGCGTATATATGAAAGTTCTGGACCACCCCCCCCACTCCCCCCCCGAATCCGCGGTGTGACCCCCCCCGCCGCCTACCCCCCCCATCCGCGGAGGTACCGCCCCCTCCGAATCCGCGGCGGTACCCCCCCCAAATCCGCAGCGCTACTCACCCCGTTGATCATTTTCGGGTTTTGCCACAAGATGGCTGTTTTCATAGGATTTGACGCGCGCGCACACACACACACACACACACACAAAATAATTCCTGTCGAGACTTGTTTTCCGCCGAACGTCATAAACGTAGGTATTCGGGGCAAGGGCTCTGGGCCCCGATTTTTTATACCTGCACCGCCCATTACCTGCTTTTTGTTGACCGATTTCCATTACATACTTGGGAAACTATACATTGCTACTTTACTCGCAGCATTTGCGCGGATTTTTATACTTGGGTGGGCATTCATCGTAGGCGGCGGTGGGTTCGCGGGGCGGGGGAGGGGGTGAAAACCTGTTCCAACACGCTTTTAGGCAAGATGCAGCTGCGGAAGCGGGTCACTTCAAACGAGCAATAAAACCCAAAAATTTGGAGATAGGGGGATGGGTAAAGGCTGGGCCCAGTCGTCTCTGACGCCATTTTTCCTTCCGAGATGCGCAGAACGCAGTGCGCACCGCCTCTCTGACGTCATTTTTCCCTCCGATATGCGCAGAACGCAGTGCGCACCGTTCCCTAATTCTTTCGATCTATCGGCCATGTAAGCTCAACGCATCTGATGCAGACTCGTCAGCCTTTCACGTACCATCCGTCAGTATATAATCGAGCGCAACATTCCCACTCCTCAACATGGCGATGATCCTAGACGTGCAATGTTTTATCGGTCATAACATGAAGTTTGTACCCAAGGAAGTCGCAGTCATGAATGTAAACGGGTCGGGTCTGGATTACATCATTTTCAAATCGCCCTATGATTTGGCAAGCTTACCACTTGAATTTAGAGCTACCGATGTATGGTTGACACGCAATCACCACGGAATATCATGGAACGCGGGCAACAAATCTCACGAGGATGTGACGAAGATTGTGAGAAAAATGGTTGAAAATGCGTGTTACGTATACGTAAAAGGGGCGGAGAAGAAAGCATGGCTGACGGAGATCGTCGATGGTACAACGAGGGTTATTAATATGGAAGATTTGCATATCATACCCCCCGCAATGGAAAAATTGAGGTATATGGAAGCGGCACCGTGGCATGACGTGAACCATGGATACTCTCCAGCGAATAACCTCCAGCAAGCAACAGCGCTAGGCTCAATTTGGTATGATGACAACTCTGAATACATCCCGGCATACAATTGTGCCTTTCAAAATGTGCAGCGACTAAGGAGTTGGTATTCGAAGGAGTGTACCAGCTCCCTCGAGAAATCCTTCCGTCTTTACAAATAATTGGACGGTTTAAGTGCAATGATGTCCGAGTATATAGCTTTTTTACCAAAAGAATTTATTCGCACGTTCGCATCAAACTCTATCAATAATGCGTGGGATAAACTACCAGAGAATATGAAAATGGACTACGTCATCGCAAGTTTCCGCAGATGTAGCATACATTACACACCAGGACCCGATGGCGATATCGTGGATGGACCGAATCCTCTAATTAAAGACTGTCTAGGTTGCAATCGTGTGTATAGATAATATGGACAATATTCACCAAAATAACAATAGAATTTATCACAATATATACAATTATATTCGGGTTTATATGTAGAATATTCAATAGAATTAATCTCAATTATATCATAGCTTATACATGGAATTAAAAAAATTTACTATTCAATAAAATTATAATCTAGAAATAGGATACATTACAAATATATATCTTTATAACTTTCACCCATTCTCGTCATACAAAATGTAAATGTTATGAATTTTTACTTGTGAAAAATATATAATCAATAATTATGAATTTAGCGTGGTTTATTCCTCGAAATAATCCATAAAATCATTATCGTTATCCTGTTCGCTAACATCATCATCATCATCGCTATTTTCGAAATCTATAATTATTACGATAGTTTCATTCGCCCATTTTTCTACAATTATTTCCATACATATATCACCGTAATTTATACAATGTCGGCTGTTTGGTCTCACTCGAGCAGCTCGCGCATCCTCAACGAGATCCCGAAGCTCCTCCAACGAGAACTCACGTGTTGCTTCGGAAAAGCCTATGATTATCTCTTCCTCAGCCTCCTCGTCCTCGCCCCAATCAACGATCGACCACTCATCGTCATCATCACTTGAATGAGATGACATTTTTTTCTTCCTAAAATTGATTCGCGATGAAAAATCTGTAAAACGAGCAAGCCGAAATAGAAAAGTTGATGCCGCTGCACTCATCATTTATATGCATGATGAATCTCCAGTTCAAAAAAGTTTCCACCTATTCAAAATGAGTGATACGGAGAAGGTGTGGAAAATACTGGAATTTTATTGTAATGTAGTGCTACACACCAATCCTCGTCCGAATAATAACCATCATCGTCAGCCCTGTCGATGTCTCCCAGCATTTGACGGATTTGATCAATCTCATACAGAAGTAAACCGAATCCGATGCGTGTTTCATCACCATCACCGCCATTCCAAACACCCTCCACCTCCGCCTCCCCCTCTTCCTCATCCTCCTCCACCTCCGCTTCCTCCCCCTCCGCCTCCTCCTCCTCCTCATCCTCCACATCACTCGATGATGATGATGATTCTAGATGATGCTCGCCAGCCAAATTATGTTCAAACTCGCGAGCATCATCACCAACAATATCGTCAATACATCGCTCGGGGTCGATAATTAGCGTATCAGCATCACTATCAGTCAATTCATCCTCATCATCCTCCTCATCATAAGCCGCCCCTCTGCACACCCGCTTATATGTCGGCGATCGGGATGGTGAATGGGGCGGGGAGTCTGATGGCCCCCTTTTCTGTCCGTTCATATTTTTTCGATATGATTCTAAAATTTTTCCAGGATTTTTTTATGGATACGATGATAGGGAATACAGAAAAGTTAAAACAAATCGAAAAAAACTTTTGTTAACATACTAATCAGTAGTGTATATATGCCGGTTCTGGACCACCCCCCTCCCCGCCCCGCCCTCCTTCCCCCTCGCATCCCCAATCCGCGGCGCGATCCCCGCCCAGCCGCGGTGCCACCCCCCTCCGCCCGCCGCTAACCCGCGGTGCTACCCCCCCCCCCCCCATCCGCGGCGCTGCCCCTCCCCCGCTGATCATTTTCTTGGCTTGCCGCAAGATGGCTGTTTTCATAGGATTTGACACACACACACACACACACAAAATAATTCCTGTCGAGACTTGTTTGGCGCAGGAAAGCCGCACATACATCGGATAGGGTAGAAACCCGCTAGATCTATTGAAAAAATTCCAGGAAATGACCCCTGAAGGAAGGTTTAAAACGGCGTTTTGAATGCTTTGAACAATTTTTTTATTCAACATCAATTACATTTAGTTTTCTTCTTCTATTCTAAATTATCTTATTCTAAATTTTAACGAGTAAAATTATACATATTATTTTCAATATCCATATTAATTAAACATATCATCATTCCAAAATTGACTTATACCAATTTTTTAACAGTACCACTGATCGGATTATATTCAACAATGCGATCGTGCAAGATCACGCAGTAGGCAGAAGTGTGTGGTGGGAACGTAATGCTACAGTCAAATTCCAATCGAATGTCCACAGTTCCAGTTTTCAATGTTTCGTTCGGCTTGGAGCAATCCATGACGATAAGGGGAGCTTGGTTTATAAATACACGCCTCGATAGCAAAAGCTCAGCTTCTTTGTTATCGTAGCTCATTTGAAACCGAACATACATATCATAGAGAATGGCGGGGGATGTGCAGGCTCGGACTTGTTCGCTTTAAAGAGTCGTAAAATTCAAAACTGTGTGTACACATACCATCCGGTGAAGGGTCGGCAAGACAAGATTTTTCTCACGCCAAACACTGTTCGCTACCTGCTTTTCGTTCGCAGATTTTTTTCTCGTTGCATACCCCACGCTAATATGGTTGGTGATGTGCAGGTTCGGACTTGTTCGCTATAAAGAGTCGTAAAACCCAAAACTGTGTGTACACTGTAACGTGGCAGTTCGGTTAGGCCTGCCCGTTACAAGAGACTCCCTGAACCCTGGGTGAGATCCCGGAATCAGGGTTTAGAAAATCGAGTCGCGAAATAATCCTAGAGAGCGCCAGAACTGGAGTCACGCACCCGAGCTTCGACAGGGACGAAATAGCGCATTGCGACCAAGATATTACAGGCTTTTTTTTTTTTATTATTATTTTTGAGTGCACCGGCTACCCTCCAGTGACCAACCCCGACGCCGAAGATCTTTCGAGGCATGGCATAACCGCGGAGATCTCGCGGGAAGGACACCGAGGCTGCGAAGGGGGAGGCAACGCAGATCCCTGCAGCGCGGGAATCCAAGGCGGACGCGTTTCCCGCTGGCGGCCGGCGCGCCGCAGCCTCCCCGCTCACCCCGCCTACGCCCGACCGAGGCACCCTCGAGAGACCAGCTAGCGACGAGGGAGCACCACCCCGCCCAACCCCAGGACTCCGTAGAGTTGCGCGGGAGACGACATCGCGATCCAGCCTTAAGTTCTGCGCCGCGTAGCGACGACAGGTGCGCGGAAAGTTGCGCAATCCCCAAAATGGACGACCGATCGATTGTTGCGCATTCTTAGGGTGATGACGTCACGAAGGATTAGCGTGACGAGATCGGCGTTGCGACCATCCGAGATCACTCTAGTTCTGGCGGTTAGCGGAAGCTCTAGTAAACAGTGATTGTTGCGTTTTTTTCGAGGGTTTCCGAAGATTAGAGTGGTTGCGAGTCGAGATGACTGGGAAAAAGCACGAGGGAGTGGGCGAGTTCATCGCGTGGATGTGGAGCGGTAAGCGCTGTTAACCTTCTTGCGAAGGAATCTCGAGAGATAATTAGAAAAGGCTTGCCGAGGACGGATAGCCAGTGAGGATTGGCGTTAGCGACTGTACTCGAGATTCTTTAGCCGATACATCTGCTTGGTGACCGTAGCCTGAGTTGCGCGTAAGGAAGTAGCGTTAATTTCGGGGGATCGAGGAGATCGAGTCGAGTCACGGGTTGAGCCGAGACATTATTGCCTCGAGTTTGAGTGTAACTGAAATCCGTTACACGGGGTCATTTTACTTCATCCGATACAGCCTCCGTTCTCCTGTAGGTCGCGAGCAGTCTCACGGGGAGCATTCGAATTCGCGACCGCGTCCCGCCGTCGCAGAGAAAGTGGAGCTCGGGTGCGCGCTAATGAAACTATTCGTTCCTAGAGGAGGGTCGCGGGTGCCGCGACGAGCCTCGTTTCAGTTTAGTTTTTTTCTTTATTTGCATAATCCGTTAGTATTAAGTTGGCGATTAGCGCCGTTCTGTGGAGGACGATCGCGAGCAGCGCGTCGCGTCCGATTTTGCTTGTGGTTTCTTTTTGTGCGTAAATTAGCGGTCACGAGTAGTGAAGTGACTAGCGCACGTACCCCGTAGAGGTCTTCGGGATCACTTCATATTTTTTTTCTTTTTTCCTTGATTGATTATTTTGTTCGCTCGTTCTTTTTTTTTGTAAGCTAAGCGTTTGCGTTTGGGATCGCGAGGAAAAACTTTCGCAGTATTGTTATTATTTTTATTTTTTTTGTATTATCGCTATTTTGAAATATATTGTTTAATTTTGTTGCTGCTTTGTGAAATATCTTGTCAGCGTACGTGTGGCGTATCAGTCTCTACCCAAAAATTACCTCTCCCCTCTCCGCGGTACTGAGCTACCGAGCATATGGTCGCGGTATATCGTATTACCGATTTCGAGGCGTGTTGATCACGCCAGGCGCCCAACAAATTTCGCGGTATTATTTCAGGTTCAAGGGACATCGAGGACGCCGAATTATTGTGCACGTGGTAAGTTCTCAGTCATCTTCTCCGAGTGACCGAGGAACGGAAAAATCCACGTCACAATACATACCAGCCGATCAAGCCGAGATGCGCAGAACGCAGTGCGCATCGCATCTCTGACGTCATTTTTCCTTCCGATATGCGCAGAACGCAGTGCGCATCGCATCTTTGACGTCATTTTTCCCTCCGATATGCACAGAACGCAGTGCGCACCGTTCCCAAATTCTTGCGATCTATCGGCCTGTATATAAGCTCAACGCATCCGATGCAGACTCATCAGTCTTACACGATACTTGCAAGTCGAAAGCCTAGAATTTTCATTTTCTCTGACATACAATTGTTACCTATAACCGTTAAAGTCATGGCAGTCGAAGCGTATATGGGACTTGCAGAGCAGATGGAGGGGACATACAATTTGCTGAGAGAGCAACCACCCGGAGAAGAGAATGACGCCGTCATCAATCATTGGGTTGATATTGGAATTGCGAATATCCAAGTTCTGCGCGATATTTCCATGCAACGAGGAACAACCGTTGGTGCGAAAATACGGATTCAACATACGATCGCACTTCTGCAATCTTGGGTGACGAAGATCAAGCAGTTGCAGCAGCGCACAGTGGTGACGGGTGGAAATTTCGGTACTCCTGCGGGTGTACAATGGGACGACGTGGATAGCGCTTTCGCCAGCCAAATCAGAACGGGGGTTGTCACAAATCTCCGTCATAAAAATTTGGACGCCTTTCTGGACGATGTGCAGCACGTCGTCACCGAGAAGTTGGAGCTGATACTACGCGAGGAGGGAAATGTGAAGGTTAACATCATATTATCATGCAAATACGAAAATGCCAAGCATGAAGAGATCTCCACCGAAGTCAAGAGTTTCAACACCTCCAACGTGGCGATTCTCCTCCCATCAAGCGATATAAATGATTGGTTTATACGTGCACGGGGTGATCTGCAGTCAAAGGTGGAAGATTTCGAGCAACGCGATTCCGGCTGGAGTATGATTGAGATCCTTAACCTCGCTGTAAATATCAATCGCTACCAGCCTCTCGCCGCGGGGGCGTCAACATTCGTCGAGCTGCCCCAAGACATTCGACATAAAAAGGCTGTGATCAACGTGAGGAACGAGGACGAAAGATGCCTTCTCTGGTCCGTCACAGCAGCCCTCCACCCGGTCAACACCCACACCGATAGGACTAGCCATTATCATCGATATTTTTCCGAGTTGGACTGTACAGGTATCAAATTCCCTGCTACTCTACATGATGTGAAAAAGCTTGAGAGATTAAATAATTTGCGCATCAATGTATATGGTATAGAATCTCAAACTTTTTCGCATCATGCAAAATCAAATACAAGCGTCATCGTGCCGATTTATTTGAGTAAAAATTTGCATAGCGTAAACATTGACATGATCCATCTTCAAATGGTTGAGAGTAATCCGGAAGACGATATGACTGGTGAGTTTGCACCGAGATTCCACTTTGCTTGGATTAAAGATCTTTCCCGATTGGTGAGCAAACAATTGTCCATTCATAAACACAAAACGTTTTTATGTGACAGATGTTTGTGCCACTTTAGCGCGAAACATGTCTACGACAATCACCGACAAGATTGTATTACGCTAAATATAGTACGCCTGGAATTTCTCAAGTGTAAAAATTCAGTATTTTCCAATTTTCAAAACAAAGGCACCGTTCCATTTGTCGTATACGCCGATCTCGAATGTATATTAATCCCTGAACCTGTGGATGAATTTGAAACTCGTAAGACTTGTGAAATTCAAATGCATATCCCGCACAGTGTAGCGTACTATGTACATTGCGCATACGATGAGACTTTATCGGAGTTTCACGGTAAACGCGGTGTCGATTGCATAGATTGTTTTATAAAACAGCTTAACGATTTATCAATTCAAGTAGAGTCACGCATCAAAAACATAATTCCGATGAGGTCTCTTACCCAAGTGCAACGCGATCGTCACATGCGCGCAAAGAATTGTTATATTTGTGAAGAACCGTTTACCCCTGAGGAGAAAAAGTGTTACGATCACTGTCACTTCACGGGTAAATATCGTGTTCCTGCTCATAATCGATGTAATTTGAATTTCAGAGAGTCGCACACAATTCTAATAGTTTTCCACAATTTGTCCGGTTACGATTCTCACTTTTCAATAAAATCCCTCGCGTCAACTTTTCCCGTTAAAATTACACTGCTACCCATAAATAAGGAAAAATATATATCCTTCACGAAACGCGTCGATGGAACAATGATGCACTTGAGATTCATCGATTCGTTCCGATTTATGGCTAGCAACATCGATAAACTTTCCACATATTTGACCGATATCGATAAACGCATAACACGCAAATTTTATAATAACCCGACTCAGTTCAGTTTGATGACCCGCAAAGGCGTTTTTCCCTATGAATACGTCGATTGTTGGGGGAAACTCGATGAACCGCGATTATCCGCAAAGACGCATTTCTACTCGCGCCTCTGCGATGCAAATATTTCAGACACCGATTACGAGCACGCGAAAACTGTTTGGAGGAAATTCCATTCAGAGTCATTCGCGGGCTACTCAGATTTATATTTGAAGACCGATGTTCCTTTGCTTGCCGATATTTTCGAAAATTTCCGCGCTAGCTGCTTCAAAACATACAATTTAGATCCGTTGCACTACTACACTGCACCGGAACTTGCTTTCGACGCGATGCTCAAGCGTACTAATGTAAATTTGCAACTCTTAGACAACGCTGAAATGGTGTTATTCATTGGAAGAGCCATTCGAGGCGGCGTAGCGCAATGTTCCAATCGACACGCTCGGGCCAATAATAGATTCATGGGAAAAGATTTTGATCCAAACAAAGCGGAATCGTATCTCATGTATTTTGACGTGAATAATCTGTACGGTGCAGTTATGAGCGTGTATTTACCAATCGGTTCGTTCGAGTGGGAGTATCAGCACATCGATATAACGAACTATCCGGACGATTCGCCGATCGGCTACTTTCTGGAGGTAGATTTGGACTACCCTGTGGAACTCCACGAGGATCACAAAGACTTACCACTTTGTCCCGAACATTTTACTCCTCCAGGTAGTAAAAATTCCAAACTCGCGACCACCCTTCACCCCAAAACAAAATATATATTGCACTATAGAAATTTGAAACAGTGTTTGAGTTGAGGATTAAAAGTAACGAAAGTGCACAGAATTTTGAAGTTTGCACAATTTCCATGGCTCGAGCCTTACATCACTCTCAACACAGACATGCGTAAGCGGTCTAGGAATGAATTTGAGAAAAACTTTTACAAACTCATGTATAACGCTGTGTTCGGCAAGACTATGGAGAATGTGCGAAACCATAAAGATGTTAAATTGGTTACAAAATGGGAGGGAAGAGGTGGTGCGAGAACGCTTATTGCCCGAGCAAACTTTCACAGCTGCACCATATTTGGCACTGATATGGTTATCATTGAAATAAATCGTGTCAAAGTTCACTTCGCCAAACCTATTTACGTCGGCGCATCAATTCTAGATCTGTCAAAAATCTTTCCCTACGATTTCCACTATCATTATATTAAAACCAACTTTCCGAATAAACAAGCTAAATTGATGTATACCGACACAGACAGCCTTATTTATCAATTCAATGTGCCTAATAATCTACGATATCATCAAACGTGATGTAGATACAATGTTTGATACCTCTGACTATTCGCCCGACAATGTGTATGGTATTCCCCTCAAAAACAAAAAACAACTAGGGCTAATGAACGATGAAAATAATGGTAAAATTATGACAGAGTTTGTGGGACTGCGAGCAAAGCTGTACACATTTACTACGATGGGTGAGGATGGGGAAAAATATGACGGTGGCGTAAAAGTGAGTGAGCGCGCCAAGGGTGTAAGAAATTCGTCGATAAATAGCATCACGTTTGATGATTATAAGCGCTGTCTGACGGCTTACCAAGAGTTGACTCTTCCACAGTGTTTAATACGCAGCAAAAAACACGAAGTAAGCACGATCGTAGAAAAAAAATTGGCTCTGAGTTGGCAGGATGACAAGCGGCAATTGATACCTGGACAGACCGACACCGTACCTTGGGGGTTTGTCCCAGCCCCCCAATAGCTATAGGAGAAAGTGTGGACATAAAATTGATGTAAATATTTGATGTTTGACGGCTCGAACGATCCATTATCGGGCAGAAACGTTTCACGATCAATACGATATTTAATGGATTTGAAGTTACAAAATGCGAATTCATACACTCAACAATTATTTATTTATTTATTATTGATATATCAAGTAATTATTCATATTTATTCGTTTACCACGAGAAAAGTTTTTAGAAAATGAAGAAAATTCTCAGAAAACGCAAAAAAGTTTTCAGAAAATGAAAAAAAGCTTTCAGTAAATGAAAAAAAATTTTCAGAAAACGAAAAAAAGCTTTCAGAAAATTAAAAAAAGTTTTCCAAAAAATAAAATGTGTAATAATCGTATGGCGAAATTGCATATTATCATTATTATTATCATCATTATTATTTTTATTATTATTATTTTCGTAGTACAGAGTATGGCACATGTGCGTACAAAGGAGATAAAATGAGAAAATATTTGTATATTCAAAATCTTTTATTGTCATTCGGAAAATACATACAAATTATGTTACATGTCTGTTTTATTTATCCAACCATTGGGCAAACTATGAAAAAACCCAACCACTTCACATAGAACAGATTCCCCCGTTTGCGTTATACTTTCTCCACAAGGTAGCCGTCGGGATATTTCGCTTTGGCGAGCTCTTCCTCGTATTGTAATGCTTCACGAGGGCTTTGAATTCGCTGTTGTAAAATTCTTTGCCTCGTTCAATGTGCAGATGTGTAGGTATACGACTCTGGATCAGTACAGATTTCATGGCAGCAGCAACATCTTTCCCACTCTTGGACTTTATCGGCACCGCCCACGCGTACTTGGAAAATATATCGATGATTGTTAGTAGGTATTTGTATCCCTTGTTGCACGAGCTGTGTGCGGTCATGTCGACGAGATCAGCTTGCCAGGTCTCATTCAGTCCGCGTACATCTACGAATCGGCGCGGACAGTTGCGTCGAGCCTATCTGTGAAGTTCGGCAGCTATTGCAGTCTTCATTGTTCCCAACTCTTCACCTATCAATTTTTCGAATTGCTGTCCAACCACTCTGGTTCCTCAATCGATACTAATTCCCTGCTGGTCTGTCCCAACGATGGTGTTGCCTGCTCCCCAATATGTTTGATGCGATTGAACGTATTTTCAATGATTTTGTTATTTATGCGTAGCTGTTTTAACTCCTCGTTGTGATTATGCGCGAAACTCTCAAAATTTGATTGAAAAGTATCCACAATATCCACAGCCATAGACTGTAGAGCAGTATTGAGAACTTTTAAGGAAACGGCGTCGGTGGAGTGCTGCGGATCAGCTATGTTACACAATCGTTTATCGTCCAAATCATACTGAATGTCGTTGATGGTTTTGAATCCAACACCCGGAGGCCCTCGAATAAATTTTTTACCCCCACCACGCTCCGAGTGTTGCCCGAATATGTCTGTGCTCATCACTGGACGGTCACTGAACAAATGATGATTTTATGTTTACACGCCGCTAATAAACGATTCCAGCCTCATGCAACTCCTCAATAATGGAGACTATTTCGTTGGAATGGCTGGTATTGCCTGCAACCTGTGACGCCATAAGCAGCCGGAGACGATCCACAATTTCATTTGGATCATCCCAGTAGACGTAATGGACATCTTGCCCCTCCTTTCGCGCAATCTTATAGTCGGGTAAGCCTTTACCTGATTTTTTCGGCGAGCCAACGTGTTGTGCAATGAAATTTCTATACTTTGCGCTTTTTAAATCATCTCGAAGGCTTCCATCGGCTTGGTAACGTTTTCCATGCGCATTTTTCGTCGTTACAATTTTTATATAATTATTCTTGTCCGCGTCATTTACAACCGATGCACTGCGTGATTTTTTAAACAGTAATTCGAGTGATCCAGGTGTTCTCTCATAACTTTTATTTCCCACATTGACCAGATTATCAGTGAAATTGATCGGTGTATCACCAATCATCATACCGTTTGTCAACTTTCGAACACCGTATGTGGTATCCAAATCCCTCTTTTTACTTTAGCTGAACATTTTCAAATATTGTGCCGTGGAATCCGTTGTTTTCTTCACAGGTGTACTTGTAGTAGAAATTTCACCAAACTTCAGTGTTTTATCATTTGCATCCATGAAATTCCCCTCATCCATATCCTCATCCTCCTTCTCATCATCATCATCATCATCATCCCCGGTACTCTCGCCATCTTTTTCTTCTTCTTTTTTCATTGTCACATCCGGTAGTTCCGTTTTAATTTCACGTTTAATATGCTGCTGCTGCTGTCTTGAGGTATCAACCAATTTTTGCAACGGTGTTACTAAAGGCTTGAATACCTATCCCACAACCTGTTCGGTCGTGTCCATGTCCAACTTAAGCATCTTATGCTTCCGCCGTATGACATCGGATGATTTTGATATTTCACTCGGTGTATCGCTATGCTTGCGAATCTTGGCACTCTCCATGTTGCCGGCTCGATTGTTGCAACCAAACTGTGCAAGTTTATGATAGTTTATGCTTATAAAGCAGTCATTCCCCTTCCTCTATCGCCCCCCATTGATTTCGTTATCCCTGTCAATTACGGTAAAACTGTAATTGCCATCACTCCAGCATGCCGAGCACAAGTCTTTAAATTCCTGATACGTCATGTCCGTATTCACATGATCGTTGTAGATATGTTTCAGATTCATATCATCCTGCCGAAATAGCACCAATAAGTTTGCATTGTCACGCACTAGAAGTTATGGAATGCGCGCGTACGTTTGACTTAGATAAAAGCTATCGATATAGCAATGCCTGCCTATGCTGAAGTATGCTCTGATATTATCCTGCTTTTCACAAGCCACATCTTTGAAAATCATAACAGAGTTGGGGCGAGCATCTTCCGGTTTTACAACCTCATCGTTTTCGCGAAACGGAAAATAACTCACTCCCTGCACGGGTTCAAGTAACTTTTTCAAAAATGGATACTTTGGTTGCATGAGAGATTTCGAATAGACGTAGACATTTTCGTATCGCAATCCATTGCCACGGGTGATGAGTGCGAGAAGAGCGTTAGTTTTACCGCAATTGGATGGCCCGCAGAAAATTGCTCTCACGGTATTTGGCAGCAATTTTGCATGTCGTTTTCCTATCTTCCTCTTACCACGTCGAACCATTTTATCGAAATTTGCGATAGGTAGTTTATGGGGCTGATCTTGAAATCTCATGATGCTTCGTTAGCATGACAACGAAAACTGAGATGACGGTATATAAATTCCGCCTTTTATAGAAGTCACGTTAGATGTTGCCCGACTATGAGGATGTGCACACAGAAGAAACGTGGTGGTGGTTTGTTAAATAAAATCATCAATCATCTCCCAGTTGAATTGCATGTGCCAGGGTATCAGTACTGCGGACCTGGAACGAAATTGGCCAAGAGGGTGGCTCGTGGAGATTTGGGGATCAATCCGCTGGATGCCGCGTGTAAAGACCACGACATTGCATACGCAAAGAATCGCGATATCGCAGCGAGAAATCTTGCCGACAAAGCGCTCGCTGAGAAGGCGTGGAATCGCGTTTTGGCCAAGGACGCCAGTGTGGGTGAAAAGGCTGTAGCCTGGGGAGTCACCAACACCATGAAAGCTAAATCTAAACTCGGAATGGGCTTAGCTGCAAAACGGTCGAAACTTGGAGTGGCTGCGAAGATGAAATCTGGAACTGGCGGGAAGAGTAAACAGCGTAAGAGAACTGTGAATCTCAAATCTATCATCACAGCAGCAAAGGTCGCCATGCGACCGGGTTATAAAGCTGTCGAGTCGGCGTTGGCGGGTGCTCGTGCGGCTGCGCGTGGGACTGGGAAGAATATTCGTATGCCTCGCGTTATACCTGTGCCTGATAAAATTGGCGGCATTCTGCCGTTCCTCATTCCAATTCTGGCCGGTCTAAGCGCTACTGGGGCTCTTGCGGGTGATGCTGCGGGTATAGCTAAAGCTGTCAATGAAGCTAGTGTCAACAAACATGAGTTGAACGAGGCCAAACGGCACAATGCAACAATGGAGGCGATTGCTTTGAGCAAAGGATTATACCTGTGACCCTACCGCAGCGGAATGGGCCTGTACTTACGTCCGGCAAAAAACTAGTAAAGCTACCACACCGAGCTCTCACCAACATTGATTTACGCAACTATGCTAAAAATATGAAAATTTCGCATTTTCGAGGTGTTTTCATGCGGAATGATCTGCCGAAATCAGGACCAACAATGCGAGAATCCGCAATTATTAATCTTGATGATAAAAACGGTCCGGGGACACATTGGGTTGCGTGCAACAAGAATGGTGACCATGTTGTGTATTTCGATAGTTTCGGTGATTTGAAACCGCCTAAGGACGTGATGAGGTATCTCGGTGTTGGTAGCGTTGAATACAATCATAAGAGGTATCAAGAATATGATACTGTGATTTGCGGCCACTTGTGTCTCAAATTTCTCAGCGAACAACTATAAAAAGACAGGTGTTACATGAGCAAGCATTAATCATGCCGGAATCGTTGACATTAACACTGTCAGGCACATCCTCCGTGCTGGAGGCTCAATATTTCCCCCCAATCGAGTTATCACTAGAGAAGAACTATGTTCTCGGACTCGTCGAGTTCCTGACATTCAATTCAATACCCAATATTCATGAGAGGTGTAATAAATTTTACCTGAAACGAACGGACAACAGCAGAGAGAGCATCGCGATACCCACGGGAAGCTATGAAATTGAGGATATTGAAAATTTTCTGCATAAGGAGCTACCCTCCGACATCACCCTCAGTCTGACAGCTAACAACAACGAGCTTAACAGTGAAGTCACATGCAATCATGTGGTGGACTTTAAGCCCAAAGATTTCATCGGCCGATTATTGGGATTTAAGGCGGTTGAGCTATCACGAAACGTTACTCATAAATCTGAATTACCCGTAGCCACACTGAAGGTTAATACTTTACGCGTTGAGTGTAGCATAACCACAGGGGCGTACATAAACGAGCATCGAGATCACACGATTCACGAATTTTTCCCAACCGTTCCATCGGGATATGAGATTGTCGAAGTGCCTACCAACGTCATTTACCTGCCAATCGCCGTACAGTCGATACATCATTTACAGCTGAGAACAGTCGATCAAGACGACGAGCTGGTTAATTTTCGCGGCGAAACGATAACTGTACGTTTACACGTGAAATCACTCGAATAATGGGAATCGTGTTTGAGACGAGAAAGTTGGGCAAAAGTTATAAAAGTCAAACGTCATGGCCAAAAATCATCAGTCGCCCGACACCTCTGACAACGTTTACACCGCCTACGAGCCTGACACGTCTGAACGTTCGGTTTCTCCAGAGCCTGGGTCTTCGATTATGTGGAAATATTGGAAAATAAGAATTCGTGTTCGCTGCATCCTGTGTGTGTATTACCATAGAAGAAATAATAAGAATACAGAAATCTGTGGTATTCGACGAATCGATCGCGCACTCTGAGATTCATGCTCATCAGCCGTTTGCATCATCCACCTTCCACAACAACGATGAAATCCATATTGTTGTTCAACATCAAGACTTGCGTCTACTGCCCAGTAAAAGCTCTCTACACATTCATGGAAAAATCGCAAAGGATGATGGTGTGGCTGCGGTGACGGTTACGAAATTGATCAATATGGCCGTTTGTCATTTGTTTGAGGAAGTTCGCTACAAGTTGAACGGTGTAGAGATTGATCGGAATAAAAATGTTGGCATCACCTGCACTGTGAAGGGTTACGTATCCTTGACTCCAGGCCAGCAATATAGTCTGGAGAATACCGGGTGGTTGAGTGGGGATAAGGAACTAACCGATGCCGCTGGAAATTTCGATGTTGTTTTACCGTTAAATTATGTGCTATGCTTCGCCGAAGATTATCGTCGAGTCATCGTCAATGCTAAACATGAGTTAATTCTCACACGTTTCAACACTGATTTGAATGCCGTGATTCAGACCTCGGCAACGGAAAACTTTAAAATCACCCTGAATAAAATCGAGTGGTTGTTGCCCTACATCAAACTGGCAGATAAACCGAAAATCCAGTTACTCAACTACATCGCCAAGGGTCCGGCCATATCCATGAGTTTTTGTTCTTGGGAAACGTACGTGTATCCGATGCTCCCATCAACAACGCGGCATATATGGTCAGTTAAGACATCGACGCAGCTTGAGAAGCCGAGATATGTCGTTCTAGGATTTCAAACTGCAAGGAGAAACGAGCCGCTGAAAAATGCTGGCGTATTTAATCATTGTCGGATCAGAGATGTAAAACTCTTCCTCAACTCACAGTGCTATCCCTACGGAAATACGAATTTTGATGTATACAATAATCAATACGCCATTCTCTGTGATATGTATGTTCGGTTTCAAATGACCTACTATAACAAAGAAGCTGAGCCTTTGCTATCGAGGCGTGAATTTATAAACCAAGCTCCCCTCATCGTCATCGATTGCTCCAAGCTGAACGAAACATTGAAAACTGGACCAGTGGACATTCGATTGGAATGTGACTGTAGCATTACGTTCCCACCACACACTTCTGCTTACTGCATGATCTTGCATGATCGCATTGTTGAATATAATCTGATCAGTAGTACTGTTAAAAAATTGGTATAAGTCAATTTTGGAATAATAATATGTTTAATTAATACGGATATTGAAAATAATATGTAAAATTTTACTCGTTAAAATTTAGAATAAGATAATTTAGAATAGAATGAGAAAACTGAATGTAATTGATGTTAAATAAAAAAATTGTTAAAAGCATTCAAAACGCCATTTTAAACCTTCCTTCAGCGGTGTGTGTGTTTTTTTTTTTTTCCTTGGGCGGGGGGAATCCTCTTTACGGATTCCAGGCATAGCTGTTTGGCCTGGATATGTGGCGACTCGACGCAGCGTCACACTAAATCTCGACGCTAACGCCCCTACCCACTAAACCCTAAACCCCTTCTTCCTTCTTTCCTCTAATCCCTCATGGAAACCGCCGTCAGGCATTACTTCGTGAAGGGAGGATCTAGCTACTGTTCTTCCTTCTGGTGGCTAAGGTGTCATTTTTCCTTCCTTCTAGTTTCTATCATTCGCTCTTTTTCTTTCAATGGAACGCAGCTCTGTAAGGACTTCTGTGGCAAAAGTGCTTGTAGCGTTCCAAGCAGTTTGACTCGACAACATTGCCTCTACTATTGTCTCTGGTTGGATTCTCCTGTTCAGGATCCTTTCTAACTCATTTTGCTGAGGATCAAATCGTGGACACACAAAGAAAACGTGTTCTGCGTCCTCAATAACCCCCGGACAAGACGGGCACTCCGGAGAATCGTCGTGCTTAAAGCGGTGCAGGTACTCTCGAAAGCACCCATGTCCTGACAACATCTGAGTTAGGTAATAGTTGACGTCGCCATGGTTTCGGCTCAGCCAAACATCGATCTTTGGTATGAGGCGGTGTGTCCATCTTCCTTTTGCTGCGGCGTCCCACTCAAGTTGCCATCGCGAGATGCTGTGCTGCCGTTCTTCTGTTCCAAGTTCTTCAGGGCTCAGTGCAGTTGACCTTTTTCGTTGGTAAAGGGCCCGTCTTTCCTCTGCTAGTACTCTAAGCGGTAGGGTTCCAACAATGACGCACACCGCTTCTTCTGATATTGTGCGGAAGGCGCTGGCAACTCTGAGAGCGCTCTGTCTATAAATTGGACCCGCTTTTCTCCATGATTCTTGCGTCTCTAATGTATCAGCCCAAATGGATATACCATATGTGAGCACGGATGTTACTACTGATGACAGCAGTAGTCTTCTGCTCTGCTTTGGTCCACCAACGTTAGGCATGAGTCGTGCTAGACTCGCTCTAACTACTGATGCTTTGGCAGTCACATGTTCGACTTGTTGCTTGAGATTGAGTCGAGCATCAAGTATCACTCCCAGGTACCGAATGTACGGTTGTGATGTGATCTCAAGTTCCCCAACTTGTAACTTGATGGTTTCCATCGCTTTCCTGCTGGTAATGAGCACTGCTTCGGTTTTATGCTTAGCTAGTTGCAAGTTCACCGTATCCTTTCATAAGTTAATCCGTCTACATGTAATGTCGAAGGCCAGATTTATCTCTTCAAGATGCTTCGCGACAATCAGCACGGCAACATCATCTGCATACGCTACCAGTTTCACTTCTGCTAGCAATGCCATTTTCAGGAGACCATCGTACATGATATTCCATAGCAGAGGACCTAGAACTGAGCCCTGTGGTACACCACCAGTAATATCATACTCCTTAGGACCACTTTCTGTGTCATATTTGAGGACTCTGTTTGTGGAGTAGCTTGCTACCGTTCTACGCAAATACCCTGGAACTCGTTTCTCTTCAAGGGCGCGCATTACGCAGTCCCAGCTAGCAGAGTTGAAAGCATTTTTGACGTCTAATGCAGCCACCAAGCAATACTTTTTTGTGCCGCGATTCCATCTCTTTCCAGCAATCGCATCCTTAGCTGTGTTGACGACCAGGTTGATTGCATCTAGGGTTGACCGCCCTTTTCGGAAACCAAATTGGTTGTCTGCCAGGAGTGGATCAACTACTGTTTCTATTCTTTGGTGAATTATCCGCTCTAATATCTTACCCGCCGTGTCTAACATGCAGAGTGGACGGTAAGATGATGGTTCGTCAGGTGGCTTCTTTCCTTTCGGGAGCAGTACAAGTCTTTGCCGCTTCCACCTTTCAGGAAAGACTCCTTCCTTGAGACACACATTGTAGGTATCTATGAATAATGCCGGTACTGCTTTGATAGATGTTTTTAAGGCAATGTTTGGAATTCCATCCAATCCCGGCGCCTTGTTATTCCCTACACAATTGCATGCCTTCATCACCTTCTCCTCTGTGACAGGTGGGATGTCTTCAGGGTCAGGCTGCAGTAACGAATAGGTCAACTCACGTTGCTAAGGAAACAACGTACAGACGATTTTCTCTAGTAGCTGTGGACACGTAGGTGACGGCATTGGTTGACATTTCAGGTGGGTCATGACCACCTTGTACGGTCTACCCCACAGATCTTTCTCTACCTCTTCGACGAGTTCCTTCCAACAGCGTCTTTTGCTATCCTTGATGGCTCTATTCAATTCTCGACGGGCCTTTTTGTACTTTGCCACCAGTCCTGCAGAGTTAGGTCGACGGTAGCCACGCTGAGATATTCTTCTTCTTTTAAAACACTCTTTACGAAGAGTGCTGATGTTATTGTTCCACCAGTGTACCGGAGATCGATGATTCATGCCACGTTTCCGGGGCATACAAGCGGCGCAGGCTTGGGTCACTCTCTTTATTAGTTCTTTTGCTTTCTCTTCAGCACTCCCTGTGGTAGTCGGGTTGCTATCTAAAGCTATTACTAAAGTAGCTGGGTCAAGCGCTTTGACTTTCCATCCAACTGCGTTAGTTTGTCTGGTTGCTCTTCGAGGGCTCTGGCCAGTTGATACTTTCCAAAGGACGGCGTAGTGGTCGCTGGCAGTGTAGGTGTTTATAACTACCCAAGAATAGCTTCCTCTCGTAAGACTGCTGCTGACGAACGTAAGATCCACTATAGAGCTTGCCTCTCCTTTTGAATATGTTGGTGTCTCACCAGTGTTAAGGAGGACAACATCTGGTGTGGCCATCGCTTCAAGTAGAGCCTTTCCTCGTGCATTAGTGAGCTTACTGCCCCAATCTACTGCCCAGGAATTGAAGTCACCTGCTATTGCTACGGGAAAGTGTCGCTTTGCATCTTCGGTTAGACAATCAAGAAAATCGATGAATTGTTCCAAAGAAAGACTCGGCGGGGTATAGCAGCCGTAGAAACGAAGTACATCTACCCATGCTGCTACAAATCCGGCTTCTCTGTTGTTGACTGCCTTCTGGAATGGTAATTTGTCACAGGACCAAATGACAGCGTTGTTGGTACTGTCCGATTCCCAGGGTTGGGTACTCAGATGTTCATATGGTTCTGCTATCAGTACTAAGTCAAACTCTAGTTCGCGCACGGTTTGTATGAGCAAGTCATGCGCAGCCTTGCAATGATTGAGGTTGAGCTGCAGTATCTTCATGCTCGTTTATTTATCATTTTCTCGAGCGCCTCTTTGAAAACCGGGCATCTGTATGTGCCAGCATGGTGGGCAGCGTCCTGCGCACCTTGATCGTCAGCACATAATACACATTTGGCTGGATTTTTGCACTCAGCAATCTTATGTCCTTCTCTTCCGCACCTTATGCAGTGCTTAGATCGGTCGATTTCACTTTTGCACTGGGATACAAAGTGCCCAAAGTGCCAGCATTTGAAGCATTGTATCGGCTTCTTTGTTGCTCTCATTCGGCAGTTGACCCAGCCAAACCTTATTTTGCCGTTTCTTTCCAGTAGCTGTTGTGCTGCAGCTGCTGGTAGTGTCACTGTGGTCGTTTGCGTACCTCGGTAGGCCTTACGGATCTTGATAGCCTCTAGTGGTATTTCGCCGGTTTCTCCGGTTTCCGTTTTCAGGGCAGTCTGAATGTGCTCCTTCGTCGTGTCATCATCAATGTCTCGGATTTCGATGATCTCCTGCGGTCCTTTGCAAATTACTTCGGCCTCTCTTTGAAGAATGTCCGTGATAGCCTATTGCAAGGCTTGGCCTTTGTCAGTACTCTTCTTTGAGAGCGTAATCAGCATGTCCCCAGTTTTGGTTTTGTGAATCTTTCCCACGGTTGTGCGGACCTGTTCGTCAGGGACGGCCTGCTTTATACGACGCAATATTTCGGCGTACTTCTCCTTCTCGACCGGACGGATGATCAGAGCGTCAGGCCTGATCCACTTTCGAGGTTTCTTCCGCTTAGGTTCCGGCCGGGGCTCTTTCGGCGGTTGCTTTGGGAGCTGCTCTTTCCTTTGTCTTTTCTGTTCTTTTTTAGACTGAACTCGTTGCCAAGCTGTCGCTTTCATCTGTTCGTCGCTTGGCAGTGCTGCTCTTTGCAGAGGGCTTTCCTTCAGGTCCTTCTTTTATGTTGCTTGCCTGAATGTCGGGTCTGGAGAGGGTCTTTCTTTTCTCTTACCAGGCTTGCCGAAAGTTTCACGCCCGTCTTCAGCGACTGATTCATCGTCACCTTCGGCTCCGGTGTCTATTGCTTCGTCAGTTTCGACGTCAGCTTCGCAGGTTTTCTCCGGTGTAGCACGGAAAATGCGCTGCAATGATGAGCGCCATTCTTCGTCCAGTTTCTCAAACCTTTGTAGGGAGCTAGCTACACTAGTCGTCTTGGACTTTATCTCCTTGTGAATGTTGACCTTTGATTGAACGTGTTGAAATATAAATTGAACGTCGATATTAGTTATATATATACATATTCTGTTTATGTCCATAGGTAAGAGTAGGTAGAGTACGTATGTGTGTGTGTAGGCTGAGCAATAGCGTACCGGCAAGTAGATCGGCTCAGTGCGTATTGCGAGTTAGCTCTGAACCCAGCGTTTGCTGGACAGCCAACATTTGTATTCAAAGTAATATTAGTAAAGATCCGGGTCTTAATCAAAAATAAACTGCAGTATAAACAAATATCCTGTGTACCTTTTTCATTTTACTTCCACAACCTATATCAGGTTATGGGCCCAGTTACGAAGGTTTAACGCGAAAAGTCAGTGATTAGCTCATCGACGCTTTATTCAAAAGTGAAAAACCAATGTGGCAGCCAGTACGTCGTTGAGCGGGCTTCAGACAATCGAAAAGTTGAAAGGCCGCGAAAATTATGATGATTGGGCAGTGGCAATGGAAGCTTACTTGACCCACGAAGATTTGTGGGATTTTATTAATCCCGACAATGCAGCGGCAGTTCCTACCGACCCCCAGAAAGATAAGAAAACTCGCGCCAAAATCATCCTTGCGGTCGAGCGGCAGGTATATGGACACGTAGGAGATTTGAATACGGCCCGTGATGTGTGGTTGGCTCTAAAGAAAACCTATGCAGATACAGGAGTGACCAGGGGTCTGCAACTGATAAAGTTGGTTACAGACACGAAGCTCGAAAATTGTTCATCCGAAGAAAATTGTATTGATACAATTGTATCGGCCGCTCACCAGTTGAAGAGCATCGGCTTGGAGTTCCCGGACAAAGTAATAGGAGCAATTCTGTTGAATGGTCTTCCCGAAGTATACAAACCCATGGTCATGGCTTTGGAAAGTTCCAAGGTCGATCTAACGACAGACTTGGTGAAGACAAAGATTTTACAAGATGTTAAGTGGTTTTCAACGGAAGAAAACAATGACTTGGCATTCTTTTCGCGCGCAAACGCTGGATACAAACAAAACAGAGGTAGAAGAGGCGTTCAGAGAGGCAGATCATCATTAATCTGCTATAAATGTAACCGTCCTGGACATTACGCAAGAAATTGTCGTCGAGTTAGTGGTAATAGCAGCAACTGGAGTCAAAACAATAACAACAGCGGTAACAATAGGAGAGATGGGTCTGGTGCCATGGCAGCTCAAGGCGGTGATGAAGAAGACGAGTACGAGAGCGCCGAGATTGAGTATGCGAGTGTGTCGCTGATAGCGATGGGCACATGTAGTAGCGACTCATGGATGATAGACTCAGCTGCTTCGAGGCATATGTGTAATAATAGAGGTATGTTCGAGAATATGCGTGATTCGAAAATCAAAATAATAATAGTAGCGAATAAACAGAAACTCAAGGTATGCGGAGAGGGCGATGTAAATCTGTATACGCACCATAATAATAAGAGAGTATTAATTAAGTTAAAGAATGTTTTGTATTCACCAGAGTTGGCTTCGAATTTATTATCCGTAGGTGTAATGACAAAATCGGGTTGGAATATTGATTTCAAAGAGAAAGATTGTAAGATCTTTAATAAGCGTTCAGATATTGTTATTGTCGGAAATAAAAGTAAAAATGGTGTGTATGTTTTAGATATCAAGAATGATAAAATAAATAGTTCTAAATCTATTTTCAGTTGCCCTGCAGTAGTGAAGAAGGTTCAAAGTAAAGGGGAAAGTTTGAAATTATGGCATCGGAGAATGGCTCATTTAAATGTTGATGCTTTGAAAAAATTGTTAAGTAATTATGTAGATATTCAAGTAGTAAATGATAAAAATTTTTTCTGTGAGATTTGTCCAATGGCCAAGCATCCAAGACATTGTTTTAAATCCAGCTTTAATAGAGCCAGTAAAAAATTAGAGTTAATCCATTCAGACGTCTGCCAAGTTCCAACTTTGTCTTATGATGGATACAAATATTTTTTAACTTTTATAGATGATTACAGTCGAAAATCAGTAATTGATTTCCTTAAATCCAAAGATCAAGCTACTAATATGTTTTCGCAATTTAAATCTTTAGTTGAAAATGAAACGAGTAGTAAAATTATTAATCTAAGAATAGATAACGGTACTGAGTATTTAAATAAACAATTTAAGGATATTTGTATTAAAGCAGGAATAAATATTCAAACAACGATTCCAGGTAATCCTCAGCAAAACGGCCGAGCGGAAAGGCTAAATCGTACGTTACTAGATAAAGCTCGTTGCATGTTGATAGATGCGAATTTGTCAAGTAAATTTTGGAAAGATGCCGTAGCGACGGCCGCTTATTTATATAATAGGTCCCCTCACGCGGCACTTGAATGGAAAACTCCCGAAGAACTTTGGAGTTGTAAACTTCCGGACTTAACAAGCGTTAAAATTTTTGGTTGTAAAGCGTTCGCTCGAGTGCCGTCGGAGAAAAAGAAAAAATTAGATCCTCAATCTGTAGAATGTAAATTTATAGGTTATTGCCCGAGTCAAAGAGGTTTTAGACTTTGGGATATTGTAAACAAAAAAATTTTAGTAAGTAGGGATGTAATATTTGTTGAAAAATCTGTAAATTCTAAATGCTCTGTTGATAATGTTCAAAATAATTCTAAAAATATCGCTTTACTACCTATTCAAGAAAAGTCAGAAACGATTAATCAACCGAATCTCGAACGAAATCAAAATCGCGATAACGTGGACGAGATGGGTGCCAATGAACAGGCTAAACAACCGACTGAACCTGTAATTAGAAGAACATCTACTAGAGATAAAAAACGTCCAGCATATTTACAAGATTACGTTGCAAATTTTTCGTCGACGTCTAGTTCAAATCCATTTTCAGCGAATAGTACTTTAGAAACAAATCAATCAATTGATAGTAATAATTCTTTTGATGATTATCAAATGGTCCAAATCGATTCCACTCCTGCAACATACCGAGAAGCGATAGAGAGTCCTGAAAAATCTTCTGGATCCAAGCGATGGATAAGGAGGTGAGCTCGATAAATAAAAATAATACTTGGACACTTGTAGACTTGCCTATCGATCGAGAACCAATAACTTGCAAGTGGGTCTATAAGAAAAAGGTTGATGAAAGGGGTAATGCTTTCTGTAAAGCGAGACTCGTCGCTCGCGGTTTCGACCAAGTTCCAGGAATAGACTATAGCGAAACGTATTCGCCAGTAGTGCGCTATACGACTTTACGCGTGTTGTTCGCCTATGCAGCTAGAAAAGGTTTGGATATTCTTCATTTCGATGTGGAATCTGCATATCTTCACGGTGAGTTGGATGAAGAGATTTATTTAACTCAGCCGGAAGGCTATGAACAACAGGGTATTGAAGGGAAATTCTATCTATTAAACAAGGCACTCTACGGTTTAAAGCAAAGTGGCCGAGCATGGAATAAAAGGATAGATGGTGATTTAAAATTGATGAATATGACGCAGTCCAGGCAAGATCCATGCGTATATTTTTATATCGATGAAAATGTCATTTTAATTACAGTTATTTATGTCGACGACATTCTTACGTTCACAAATAGTATACATTGCGTAAAAATTCTTTTTGATAATTTATCTAAGAAATATCCCATAAAGAACTTAGGTGAAGCGAAGAGATTCTTAGGAGTAAATATAAGTCGCGATAAAGAAAACGGTTGGATAAGCTTAGATCAAACGCATTATGTAGAATCTCTTTTGCACAAGTTCGGCATGAGTGATTGTAATTCAGTGTCGACTCCAATCGAAACAACAGATTTTCCTGCACCAAGACAAAAGGATAAGCGAAAGCCAGCAAACATACCTTATCAATCAGCGGTTGGTAGTCTCATGTATTTATTACAATGGACAAGGCCTGATCTTGCATACGCTATTGGTGCTGTTAGTAAATTCAATTCCAATTATACCGAAGAGCATTGGGAATTAGTCAAACGAATTTTTTGATACCTAAAGGGCACAGCATCATACAGACTGTATTATTTCAAATCAGGGAATCAGGATTTGTTTGGCTATAGCGATGCTAGCTATAATCAAAGTCTGCAAGATCCAAGACCAGTCGTGGCTTATGTTTTTATTATGCAAGGAGGCGCAGTCAGCTGGCGTTCCACAAGAGAAACTTTAACCAGTATTTCGTCGGAAGAAGCAGAATTTGTAGCAATGTCAGACGCAACCCAAGAAATCATTTGGTTGAGAGAATTGACCATTGAATTAAACATCATATCAAATAGCCCTATACATTTAAAATCTGATTGTCGACCAGCGATTGATCATATCAAAAACGCGAATTATAGTTGTAAAACTAAACACGTAAAAATATAAGAATGTCTTTTGTCAGAGATCATGTACTTCAAAAAACTATCACATGAGATTTTGTCCCAACGAACGAAATGGTAGCTGATGCGATAACAAAAGCTGTAAGAATTAATAAATTAAAGTTTTTCATCACCCATACAGGTTTATATAATACTTTTTTGTAATATACATATAAGTTATAAATGAGTCCTTCAGGTCGGAATCAGAATTTCTGAACATAAGTGGAGATATGTACTTCAAACATTGTACAACTCTTCTTAATGTCGAAAATTTTTCTTTTCCTCGAGATTCATACCAGGACGATTACCCCGTAATGACCCTCACATGAAGGGGTTGAAATCGCGCATATCAGGATGCGCCTTATTTTTCAACTCCTTCCTTTACCACTAGAACAAAATTTTTTTTTTCGCACCGAGTCGAAAATTCGCGTTTCGTTTCCGGCGCGAAACGGAGCTTTGCATACAGTTGGCAAAAAATTCGTTTACGCACCTCGTAAAAAAAGTAGGACACCCGCAAAAAAGTGTTGTGAACAATCAACAGTTATTTGTTTTAATTTGTTAAATGTTTTGTACGTTTACATAAATAAAAATCGTAAATAATTTAAAGTTCCTTACTAATTTAGACAAATTATGTTTTAGTTGCGACAAAGTATGCAACAGTAAAGAAAACTATGGAAACGGCAGGGTTGGAGAAAGTACCTGTGACGTCAGAAATTGAAAAATTATCAAGAGCGCTTATTGAAGAGACAACTTACCGGAAAAAACTGCAATTACAGCTGCAACAAAAAATCGACGAGTGTGAAATGTTACGTCAAGAACTTAAAAACGTCGCAAATTCGCGCAATGTTAAGAATAGCCCCGGACTACAATTGAGCCTATGGGTCAAATAACGACTTAAGTCGACTTAAGTCACTTTTTCAAAGAAGCTGATCTCGGTGTTCTGTATAATCTTCGCTATAAACCCTGTGAATCTTGGATGTTTTCGTCAACTTTTAATGCTGTAGTAACCATAACAAGCGGTGCGCGCACCGCCATTGAGTTAGCCGGCAGTAGCAGCGAAGCGAAGTAGGCTAATCCACGCGCCTCCGCTAAACAGACGCACGTGTTTATCTGCCTGTCTGTTAGATTTCGTGTAAAGCTGCAATATTTTCTGCGCGAAATAATGAACGAATCTACAACAACTACAACAGCATCGACTAGCCCTACTGCTACAGTTACGGGGAAAAAGAGAAAAATTCGACAAGATAGATGGGAACAAAATAGAAAGAAGCTTAAGCGTAACAGTGGTAAAAGTTACGCTTCTCAAAGTGGGAATAAAATACCTCGAAAAAAATTCAGGCACACTACCGACTGCTGCAAGAAAAACTGTTCGTCTTCTTTCGATTATAAACGTCAGCGTGAAATTTTCAAGACTTTCTGGGCAATGGCTGAGAAACCGAGTCAGGACACTTTTTTAATCAGTTGTATACAACGTGAAGAAATCAAATACGTCAAAACCGTAACAAAACGGAAGAACAGATCTTGGTCTTGGAAATATTCTTTCAAAGTAGATGGCCAGGATAAAACTGTCTGTAAAGGATTTTTTCTGTCTCTTCTCCAAATAACTGAATCCAGAATGAAAACGGTGCTCCGATTTTGTAAATCAGGTAAATGTTTATATTATTTTCTTTCTAAATAAATCAATATTTACGAATGCTTGACTCGTTTATTGGCGTCTTATAACAAAACAAGTCAGGTCTGGATTAAAATATGAAAATACTGATTGTTTCAGGTACGACAGTTGCTACAGAAAAAAGGGGTAAGCAACCCAACCCTGCCAAAATTTCGAACGTGGTATGGAGTTTAGTGAAGGAGCATTGGTCGACTTTCCCGAACAAAAAATCGCATTATGGAAGCTCCAAAACTGAAAGAAAGTACTTCGAGAATCCAGACTTAAACGTAAAAAAAATGTTTCACGCATTCCAAGAATATTACTTTGATAAAACAGAGAAGCAGCTCTCACTAAAGTACCCAACGTACCATAGATATTTTCGGGAAAATAGTGATTACTCGTTTAGGCAACGTAAAACAGACGTCTGTGATTTTTGCACCGAATGTAAAATCAAACTATCGGCAAATTCATCAGATCCGTGTAAGGAATCGTTCCGTCTACATGAAGTAAAAGTTGCGGAATACAAGGTTTTGCGGCAACAGTGCACAAAGAATATTAACGATGATACTCTAACTGTTGAGTTCGACTACGCACAAAATCTTCCGCTTCCAAAACTGAACGTTAGCGCACAATTTTACAAGCGATTATTGTGGCTGTATGTTTTCAACACACACTGTTTTAATGACGGTGACAGCAAATTTTTTTGCTTCTTAGAATGTGATGGTGGCAAGAACGGTAACTCTGTGTGTAGTTTTTTGAACGATTTTCTGGTAAAAAAATTGACTGAAAATCCAGAATTAAAAAAAGTAGTTCTTTTGTCTGACTCCTGTGGGGGGCAAAATAAAAACAAGACTCTCGTACGATATTGTGCTTGGTTGTCGGTCAAAATGGGAGTTGAAATAAATCACATCTTTCCGGTGCGAGGTCATTCATACTGCCAATGCGATAGAAATTTCGGTGTTTACGGAACTGTTTTAAAAAAAGTAGAGACCGTCGAAAATCCTATCGAGTATCTCGAAATAATGAGGACCGTAAGGCACAAACCAAAAGCTTTCGAAGCAGAGATGAGTGCCCACTTATTAAAAGAATGGGATAAAACTTTGGATTCATTTTTTCTAAAGGTTCCAAAAGCTAAGGGAAAGAAATTCACGATCCAAAAGTATGTGAAGTTATCATACAAGCCAACAGGCACCATGTCCGTTTACGCGGACTATAATGGCGCTCCGCAAAATTTCAACCTGTTCAAATTAAACGCTTTTGTAAGTAAAGATACCGAACTAGCATTAGCAAACCCGGCTCCTGTTGGAATTAAGACAGCTAAAAAAAATGACGTGCTATCTTTAATGCCTTTTGTAAAACCGGTTAATAGGGAATGGTATAAAAATGTGCTGCGGGGTACCTGCAACGACAATGATTCGGCTGAAACAGACGAAATGGACTCTGATTGAATCTGATACATGCCGTTTTTTAAATGTCAATTCCTAGTTTAGCTTTTTTTATATGTGTTCACCGCGACCATGAAACACCCATTACAGTAGAAACTGGTTTGACTATTATCGTCATCATATTATTTTAATCCAAAAACGTGTTTGTACAGATTAAAAGTCGTTCTACAAAAAAACGACTTAAGTCTTACTCCGAATTTCCGTGATAGCACTGTATTGGACAATATTTAATAATTGTTATTACGTTTGTATATCATTTTTGGGTACCCCACCTATGTAAAAAAATAAAAGTTCCTTGTAAAATGCCTTGTCAAAATTGAAATATCGACTGTTGAATCTTTACTTGCCTTTTTTATGCCAAAACTTAAGTCGACTTAAGCCGTTATTTGACCCATAGGCTCAATTATCAACTGACGTAAATGGACGAAACCTGAATCGAAAGAAAGGAGGTGAACGTTACACCCATGAAGAAATGTTGTTTGCCACTGGCATTTATAAACGTTCGCCAAAATGTTATCGCTACTTACTTGACTTTATGGAACTTCCAAGTGAGAGTACGCTGAAGCGAGCATTTTCGAAGATTGCATTAAAACCTGGTATAAATAATATTGTATTAGAATCACTGACAAAAGCTGCGGACCGTTTAGATGAAGAGGACTTGTACTGCACTATTGTCTTGGACGAGACTGCGATCAAGCGTAGAATTACATTATCAGAAGGAAATGATTCTCTATTTGGATACCATGATGAAGGCAACGGCGTTGTAAAACCTGAGTTGGCTGATCATGCGACCGTTTTCTTGCTGCAGTCTATTAATTTCAAAGGCAGACAACCTCTGTCATTTCAGTTCACGAAGGGTCCAATGAGCATTCCAGTATTGTATGCCTCAATTAAAAAAATTATTGCGTTAGTGAATAAAACTGGTTTTAAAGTGACTGCAACAATCTGTGACCAAGGATCCACCAATAAAGCAGCCTTTAAATTACTAGTGCAAGAGACAGGAGAATGTTGGGATGGCACTTTCTTCAAACTTCCCGAACACCCGTTGAGAATCTTCATATTTTTCGATATTTCTCATTTGGTGAAGACTTCCAGAAATAATTTCAGCGGCACAATTGATGAATGGTCCAAAAAAAAATCCATCGAAACATCGGAGTCAATATCCAGGCAATATCATTCAATTTAATGGTACTAGGGGATACTGGAAAGATATTGTTCAAATGTATCACACAGATTCTGATTGTCATTTAAAAGAAGAGCACATTTATTTAACGAATACATCGAAAATGAATGTTGATTTAGCAGGTCAAGTGTTAAGTTCAAGAACAGCTCAAAAGCTGAAGGCAATAGGTTCATCGAATCCTGATAAATACCCGACCGCTTTTAACACGGGTGTAATAATTGAAGAACTCGACCAACTTTTTGATTCACCTAACGGAAGCAAGATCACTGGAATTGATAGGAAGATCCAGACGTCACGAGCTCCAGTTACATTATCTTCTTATCATTGGAATTATTGGAATAAAATTTCGGAGCCATTGGAGAGTTTTCAATATTTCCGACTTAAAGGCGGCGTGGAAAAAAAAATTGATACTCCAACACCAGCTGCTTTGAGAAATAACGTCAAGGCAGCTAGAGGCTTATGTAGCTTTCTCTTAAACAAAGCAGGCTTGAAAAAAGTCAATATGCGATTAATTACGCAAGATGCTTTAGAAAATTTGTTCGGATTGATCAAAAATTTACAGGGGTGCAATCACAGATTAACTGCAGCGCACTTTACCAGTGCATTCAAAACAACATTATTAACAACCTTCGCTAAATTCCGACCCCAAGGAGCCAATTGTGAAAATGAAAACCTTCCAGCAATTATTGAACTTCAGGATCTTTTGTCATCAAAATGTGCTGATGATATCATCAAAAACAGCACAAACGAAGACCTGGAGAACCCAGAAGAGGATGTAGAATATTTTGATGCTCCACGGATTCAACTCGAAGACAATGATGAAAATTTGAACTTATATTTAAATTTGATGGGTCCACAAATCGATGACGACACAAACGACGCTGCAAATAATTTAAAAATATCAGACAAAGTACTCGATGGCATGACCAAATTCTTGAAGAACAATCGTTGTCTTGTCTGCAAATCTTTTATTTTCGAAGAGGACTCATCAGGAATGCATAAAATTAGTCAATCATTGTTAAATAATATTTGCACTGCTATAAGAGTGTTCAACGAATCTTGTACGGTTAGATTACATGAACCAAATATCGTTGGAATCATCAATACGATTTTGGTAAATTTATTTTCGACTACTTGGAACCAGTGTAGTTTACATCCCGTGGAAATTGTGAATAATAACATTGTAAGAAAGCTTGTGACATTATTAATACGCCGAGAGTGTGATAAGATAAATAGGAAAATTGAACTGGAAGAGATGGAGGCAGCCAACGCAGCAAAAACCACAGAGTTAAGTGAAAGAGCTAAGTGGTACGTAAAAGAAAAAAAAACTTTACATTCTGAAATTTCGAGTTATAAAAGACTGACAAAATTATTTATAATTTCAGAACAATATCAAAATGTAAATGACTCGGAAAATGCAAGCAGACAAGGCAGCGACGAGAGCAGAATGTAGTGAAATAACTGATTGGTACGTAAAAATGTAAAAAAAAAAAAAGTTTTGGATTCAGAAATTTCAATTTAAAAGAAATCGACTAGCGTATTTTTTTTTTAATTTCAGAATTATGTTCGAGGAATTTTTCATTCATCAGGCGTTCTACATCTTCACGTTATTCCATGACACCCGGCTAACACCGGGATGGAAGCGACTGGAAAAAAAGATAAGTTGAAGATTTACATATCTATAAATGTATATATTTTCAACGATGAAATATTATTCATTTCTTTTTTTTTCATTTTCAGAAAATTAAAAAGCATCTTTATAAGTCAGGAGACCTACTTCAATCACGGAACATTCTCACCGATGGATCAAATTTTTTAGACTATTAGAAAGATATGAAATAAAGTAATTTAAGACTTATTTGTATCGATTCTGGTTAATGACTTTTTTAAAAGTCTTAGACCATAGTGTCATGTTCATATCAATTCATTTTTTTTAGGTATTTTATTACTTACTGTCTTTTTGTGAAAAAAAAATTATAATTTTGTATTATTATTTATTTCTTTGCAATGTATATTATTAGCAATAAATATTATATATGTACGTAAGAAATGTATTGATGATTTTTCAATTGACAATTATTCCTATTCCTAATTTATTTATATTTTGCTTATTTATGATTCAGTTATAAAAATCAATGCCCGCTAGATTACAGTCATAAAAACAAACGATCACGTTGATCCTTTAAGAGCCTAATTATATTTTTTTTATTTTTAAACTTCATTTTCGGTTTTTTTTTAATCTCCAAAAATTAATTTCATTGTACTATTGATTTTATTATGAATAAAAAAAAAAAAATTGCTCTTCGCCGGTAGCGAACCTAGACCTTGTCGACCGTTAATCTTGAGAGAGACCTTACAGCCATGCGACGACATGTCCATCAATGTCAATGAGGTAAATCTTAAGCCGCGCACACGAGTCGGTTAGTTAGTTACTATTTATTATTTGTCATTTACTATTTATTATTGATTTGTTATTTTTATTTAAAATTATTTATTTTTGGAGCTGACTTTTATTGCTATTTAACTATTTACAACTGCAATTTTTAAAATCATATTCTCTTTCATTTAAACTTCTGCGCTTAAATTTTCTCCAATCACATTACTCGGTAGAGGGCGCTCTTAACATCCTAAGTAATGCTGACATGTTACTATACTCTAGCAAGAAATAACTATAGAAATATAGTAACTGCGAATTTTTCAATATTGTGTTGGTACAGTGTACTCCTGCAGCCTGCCAAAATTCGGTCCCATCTAAAAGCATTGAGTGAACTCCCCCTGACTTGAGTCCTGCCGACGTTTCGCGGTGGTCACGATAGAATAAATCAGAAGTTAGCAAATTGTCTGTGACATGGCGGAGACCGGTGTCAGAGAATTCCTCGTGTGGATGCGAAGCGGTAAGCGCTTGTAATTCTTTGCGAACATATTACGAGTATAAGTTGGATTGGCGCACTGGTAAACTGTCGACCCACTTGATTATTGAGTTAGAGTAGCGCTCGAAATTTGTTTGCCGATCTCCTTGATGATGACCGTAGCCTGAGTTTTCGCGATAACGCGTAGAGTCAAGTTGATCCCTGTAAAGTCTCGCGTAGAGTCACGGTTTCGAGTAGGGGACAATTTCGGTTCGAAATTGAGTGTGGCCAAATTCCGCCGCACGGGGTCTCGTCGAGTCTGCGTATGCAAAAAGTGTCACCTCTCGAGTGGGTCGCGTATCACTGTGCGTAGATGCTCGGTTTAGCGGGACGGGTTGCGAACTTTGTGGAAATAGTGACTACGACTGGAGCTCGGATGCGTCATAATACGCTACACACAAGCACGAAAATAAAGGCTTCCTAGATTCATTAATTTGGTCGCGGTTGGCGCGTCGAGTCACGTCCTTTTGGTTTAATTTATGAATTATTGCGTATCAGTAAGGTGGCGACTAGCGCACGTAGAAGTAAGACCTCACCTAGATTTAGTAACGATCGCGGTTAGCGCGTCGATTATGATCTCGATCACGTTTTTGCCTAGCGGTTTACGGTTAAGTGACGATTAGCGGCGTGGTTAGTAGAGGACGATCGCGGGCAGCGCATCGAGTCAACATTTTGTTCTTGGTTTTTGTGAGTTGGGGTATTATTAAGACAGCGACTAACGCACGTAGGCCGTAGAGGTCTTCCAGATCTATTCATTTTTTTTTATTATTTTGTTTGTTCTTTCTTTTTTTTTTGGTTAAATGTAAGCATTTGTATTTGGAATCGCGAAGAACGACTTTCGCAGTATTATTGTTTTTTTTATTTTTTTTTTTTGTATTATCGCTGGCTAGAAATATATTATTGGAATTTTATAGTGATTTGGCCAAACCACGTGTTGGCGTACGTGTGTTGTAATTACCCCTCCCCTCTCCGCGGTACTGAGCTATCGAGTATATGGTCGCGGTATTTCGCATTACCGATTTCGAGGCGTGTTAATCACGCCAGGCGCCCAACAAATTTCGCGATATTGTTTTAGGTCCAGGGTACATCGTGGACGCCGATTTATTGTGCGCGCGGTAAGTTCTCGGTCATTTTCTCCGAGTGACCGAAGAGCGGGAAAAATCCACGTCACAAATTGGCGCCCAACGTGGGGCCTTCGCGAAATCTCCGCTGTAAATTTTCGAGTAAGATAGTGACATTGCGCGTTTCGGAAATTTCGACTTAGCAACGGATAGCGCTCGCGGAACGAAAACAACAGCGTTCGGAGAATACGGGAGAGAGAGGTCGCGATACACTTCGGTCGAGCGTGTTGACGTTTGGAGTACAGCGAGACAATTGTGAATACGTAGCGAGAAAATAAAATTGTATACAAACGGTGGCGAAATAACACCGAAAATTGCGATTTACGACTCAGGCTACGAGTTGACGAATACACCGGGTGACGAAAAAGTACACCGCGTATATCCGCACCTCCGATTTCTAATAATAGGAATAAGATCGCCTGCCTTCATCGCCTTTCTCTTGCTTGTGTCATTTTTATTTTCTTTTGTTATTGTTTTTGATTTCTGATTTCTTTTTGTTTTTCTTTTCTCTTCTGCGGTTTCGAAAATTTTTCTTTGGTGCGATTCAACGACGGATTTTCAGCATTGCGGTTGAATTTTTTTTTTGTTGCTGGTGCAACAATATTTTTTTTTCCTCTTTTTCTTTCTTTCAGCCCGTCTTTTGTTTTTTTTTGTTGTTTTTTTGTTTTGTTTCATTTTGTGTACGATATTTCTTTTGCTGGCGCTTTTATTTCGCAAATACTTATATCGCTAATATATTAGCGGTGATTTCGATAATACGAGGAAGTATCTCTCTCACGCTCTGCTGTGGCTTGTGGATAATAGCGAATTAATTTAACAAGTTTCGCGGAAGTGTCCATACTGGGTACTATTGCTTGCGCTCAGACTCTACCTACGGCTTTTGTCTCTCGGTTCGAATAGTTTGGTTTCCGGTCGCTACCGGCCGACCCTGCAACAATTCCTCGCGATATGGCGACCGCTGCCCTGCCGGCCTGGGCCCGGGATCCAAGTATGGAATCGCGTTCCCGGGAAGCGATTAGTGACATCCCAAAGGCCTTGCGAGGTTGGAACCTCAAGTTCTCTGGGATTGGCGAGCCAAGTGTCGAGGATTTCCTGACGCGATTGGAGGAATGGCGAAGTCTGTCAGAATTGAGCGAAAACGAAGTGTTGAGTTCGCTCACGATGATCTTCTCGGGCGTAGCCTTGGAATGGTTACGTTGCGAGAGAGATAGCTGGGTCACGTACGACGAGTTTCGCGCAGCGTTGCGTTTGTGGTTCGGGGACGGGACAGTAGGAAGCCGCGTGGAGGATCAGGCTAGGTCGCGAACTCAGGGACCGGTCGAGTCGGTGACAGAATATCTATCCTGCGTTCGGGGGTTGTTGAGGCGGATGCCGCGTCCGTATACGATGGAGCAGCAACAGGATTTGGCCTTTAAGAACTTGCGTCCCGAAATTCGCGAATTCCTCCGTAGAAGGGAAATTCGAACGTGGAGCGAATCGATTTATCTTGCCACGGAGCGGGAAAGGAATCTCGCGCTGTCTCGCGAATACCGCCCCCCGCCCACGCCGAAGGAATCATTTATTAGCGAATTGGGGTGCCGGACCAAGGCCACGGCGACTCGGAGCGAGTCCGGGTTAGCCGCGATCGCAGAGCCGGGGGTCGAGGTAACCGTAGCGCAGACAATAGAGAAGCTGCTAGCGACCCAGGTGAAGGGACTCGAGGAGAAATTGTTGAAGGCAATGGCAATAGCGACACAAAGGAATGAATCGAGCGGCGCGCAGCCAAGTGGCGGAAGCCCGGCATCGACGAGGCCGACCTAGCCGAAGCGACCCGCGCGAGGAACGAGCAGGGAAGCGGCCCCCTCGGCCAACCAGCCAGCCACGCGCGTGCCCCGGGCCGTACAATTTCGTGGCGACAAGGTGTGGGACGAGAACTTGTGCATGAATTGCCAACGTCCCGATTTATTGTGCGCGCGGTAAGTTCTCGGTCATTTTCTCCGAGTGACCGAAGAGCGGGAAAAATCCACGTCACAATATTTAAAGCCGATCTACGACAATCTAACATTGAAATTGCAAAAAAGCAATTCAACGACCAATCCCATATCTATGGGGCATTCCACGTCAACTTGCAACCAATGTACCTCACCGCCTCTCATTTTGACAATTCATTAGTAGGATCTTGCAACCGACCCACAAGGGTCTCAGAATTTTTTTCAGATTTTTTTAGCCACTGGTGAAATTTAAAAAAAATCGGAAAACCAATTTCGAGACCGACATTTTGAAAAATCTGGACAAATTCACACTGATTTCATGATTTAAAATATGATTTGTAAGCACGACATGATAACGGGATCTCAACATTTACTACTTTTCTAGCAATTTTTTTTTCTCATGCCGGAATTGGAGTTTCTATTTATTTGTTCGGTCATAAATTTCTCTATTATTAATGGATTTTAATTTCTCTGAAATTCATAGGAATGCCAGAAGGCCTGAATATAGTTCATACCATTTCGTTCTTTTTTTATTAAGTTATCCCAAGATCCAAGAAAACTGAAAACTTGCGAAAACAACAGTAAATATACAGATCCCATTATCGTGTCGTGCTTAAAAATCATATTTTTGATTATAAAATCAGTGTGAATGTTTTCAGAATTTTATAAGAAGCGTTTTCGGAATTGGTTTTTCAATTTTTTTTTATTGCAGTGATGGCTAAAGAAATCTGCAAAAAATTCCGACAATGTTTCAAGTCGGTTGAAATCGTGGTTGCAACATCATACAATGATCAAAATCGAAGAGGGTGAGGTAGATGGGTTGTAAATTTGACGTGGAATGCCCCATATACAATATATATCTATTAGGATGGTCGTTAAACGGGTTTTTTACGTTAATGGCTTCGAATATAAAAAACCGTCTCTAATTTTTTCAGATTTTCATTTCGAGCTTTTAGTGGCCTTATTGGTCAGTGATTTTTTTTTTAATCAGAAAAAAAGAGAATTTTACGATTTTCGGAATCTTGCCTATTGACAGTGGTCTCACATAGGAAATATCCTCAGGATTACGGAAAAAATAATTTAAAAAATCCCACCTGTGCGCAAAATTGTTAAGAATGGATTTGAATACCAAAAAATTAAGGATATTTGGAAATTGAGGAAAATGTTTTCCCAAAAGAAAAAAAAGGAACAATGATCGAAAATGTGTACTATATTCTTGGGCATTAGAAGGGAATTCCCCACACATCTTCCTATACAATCAAAAATAAAAACGTTTGCCAATTCAAGAAAAATTAAATAAAATATAAAATAAGACTACAGGTCCTTCCCTTTTTTTCTCTTCTTAATCTAAATAAATAGACAAGCGTCAAACCTGCCGGTTTTTCCATACATGTAAAATAATCATGTAATTTACTTACCATCTTGATACCTCGAGAGCTGGCACTAAACTGAACACTGTGAAGCCTCTTAACTGGCTGCCCATATCAGAAAAGGAGAGGGGTCCATACATTGTTGATACTGAAATAATTTTGTCGTTCTGATCTCGCATCTCTCATAATTCTCAAGAAATGCTCGTCAAGACTGATATCAAATGGGCGTATGTTTTTTCAATGAGAAAAAGTTTTGACAGTAATGGAAAATAGAGATCACTAAAAACACATGTATTGTTCTTTAATAATAATTTTCTGCATCTCTTGTCGTTTACGAGATAAATGCGAAAAAATGCGAATTTCATGGAAAAATCAGGTTTAGTAGCCCGTACTACCTCGCCGGTGTGAGTTACGACTTTTCCGCAATGGGCACTTTTGTAGAGCGTTTAATCCCGAGAAATACTTGTCTATGGTCAAAGCAATGCCATGAAATGCCGCTGAGCTATAAAAATTTAAAGATAAAAAATCCGAGTTTCCGTGTATTTTCAATGGGAAATCTTTACACGCCTTGGTCTAGGTCTTAATATTAATATTAAAGGCTCAAACGTTAAGGGAATTTTGTTTTTTTGTCTTTCCGAAAAAATTTCACGATGGGACCGAAAAAAAAAATAGTCGAAAAAAAAGCACCCTAATATATACCGGGACAATCTCTTGAAACTATACATATAATGCGCATGCGCGAGTTTTATCGGCTGCTCGGGCAGGTTGGCCACTCCGAGTTTCAGCTGTCAAACTCTGTTTCTGGCGGTGTTGTAGTTCATACGAATTTTTGAGGTTAGAATCTCAAACAGTCGAGGTAATGACTCGGAAAGTTGATGATAATGCTCTTTGAAAATTGGCTTTATTCGACTAAAATGAGAAATCTGTTTAAATGTTGGGTGCTTGGAAGAAACGCAGCAGGTAGGTGCGAACACTTTATTTAATCATTTTTATTATTTCGTACATTAGAAATAACAGTGGAATTTTTATCTATCAACAGGTGATACGACTAAAATAATTACATCTCTGATATTCACTGTTATCTGCCAATTCAATTTGTCAGACGTACAAAGATCATCGCCACTTTCAAGCAACTAAGCAACTTTCTCACTCTTTTGTGATTTCAGGCGGTAATATTGAATTTTATCACTTTCGAAAATGAGACATTAAACCGAGCGTTTAAGAAATTTAAATATCTCACTATCTGTAACGGAACTGTGAATCTTTTTTTTCTTGAAAATAGTTCAACAAAATTTACGAATAGTCGATAGTCAATGTATTTTTTCCGATTAACAAATTATTGCTACTACTATTTAAAATTTCCGAATGATTATCAGAATTTATTTCGCAAATTTTCAATGATGTTCGATCAAATAAATGAAGGGAACCTAATACTCAAATTGAAAATTCAAGTAATATTAGATTTATTAAAATGATTTCTGTATTTCATGTAAGTGCGGTTCGCAACAAAGAAAATCTAATCGAAAGCGTAGAACTCAGGAACGTAAATCACATCCTGTGACACAAGTTGAAAATCAAGTTTCTCAAAATGCGCCTTAATGTTACAATTAGCTTCAAGGACAATCATGTTTTAGAGTAATGTCAATTTTAAAGTAATGTAAAGATTGTGTCCCTTGTTCCATCAAAATAAATGAATATCTAATTTTTAACGAAGTTTATGAAGATTTTTTTCCAAATAATGTAATCCGATACAATATCTTGTTTATAGTCCTCCGAACATCACCTTCTAACAAGGATATTTGGAAAGAGTCCCTTTGTTGCAGAAACCATTATAAAATTCTTGGTCTTCAATTCGTGCTATTGAATAACTCTGTGTTTCAGATTCCATTTTCAATCTCAAAATGGGATTTTTTTTGCTCCAGATAATGCTAACATGAAATGCAGAAATAATTGCGGTACATGGAGATTCACAAGCTTTCAGTCTTAGCGTAGGACCCGACAAAGAGTGTAAAATTGAATTTGGTTTCAATTGATCGTGCAACTAGCTAGCCAGATGACACCGTCAACTAAGATTAAATTTAAAGACATTTTTAACTGAACTTATTTAACAGTTCTAGATTTAGATTGATTCAGTTTGCCTAGCAAAATTCAACCCTACAATCTAATTGAGGACTTGAAAAACTATTTATCTGAATTCAATGCCAAAGAGAGTAAAAGTAAGCTTCAAAATAAGATACCAAATCAAATGGTATAAAGTTTGAAAAACAATGCTGGTCAATAATAATGCTTGAATTACAATGGTGCACAGAATGATTCCTCGGTAGAATGAATTGGCAGCAACGGTTAAGTAACAAACTTGTCGCTATTGGCTCGATCAAAGTAAAATGATGGGATAGTCAGCCATTATGATCTGTAGTATATCCCGCTCTTCAATTTTGCCTCAAGTGATGTTAAGAAGGTGGCGATGGCCTGATAAAATTCACTCTGGCACCTGATGTCTGACGAAACAACCAGGTTCGATGGTTCTAATGATTGCACCGCTCGAGAAACCAGGATCCTTGCCACCTAAACGTTTTGACCATCAGGTAAGGCATAATTTTCCTCGTGTTAATTAAAGTTTAAACTTCGAGCCTGCTGAAAAAAAAACCAATTTTATCATTGAATCCATGTTAAAATATTGTCATTGTCAAAGATCACGTAATTGGAAATTTACTTACATGCTTCCGTGCCTGACAAATTTAGTCCCGCTTTGACAATGAATTATTTCGTACCTGAAAATATTAGAAGCTATTATTATCAAACAGGATCTTTCGGTATTTTTGAAGGCAAAAGAAACGGCAGCACTTTTTGAAAGGCCACCAATGGCCAGACGAGGGGTGATCAGAAGAGTGGAGATTGGTCTTCCAGTGTTATCGGACGATTGTCTTGTAAGTTATTGTTTGTTTCCTAATTTTTCATTAATAGCATGATTTACACTGTAATATTAACTGTTGTTCTTTTTCTCTTATTATTCTTGGATTCTGGTGAACCCTCTTTGTTAACGGAACATTGATTGTTGTACAATGGAGCTGCAAAAACTTTGTCAACTAATCAATGATGTCGGCGAGGTTTTTTGTGAGTATTGCGTCGGGTACGTTTTCTGTTAATTGCTACTCTTTGTCCTCCTAAGCTTCGTGTTTAAGATGAATAATTTCTTTATTCCTTGTTACTCATCTCTTTTATTTGTTTCATGTTCATCGGCACTGATTACTGACTTCTGGAGCACTGCACCGTAACGAATCTACTCTGGAAATACCTTCTACTGGGTCTCAACCATTCATTTATTTTTAATTTTATGTAAACAAAGAATCTGTTCACAATAAACATTGTTTTTACTTACCTACCTCTGTTTGTCCAGATTCCGACTTGTTAATGACATTTCACGTTGAATATTAGATTTCTTCTTTCAATAAATAACACCCAATTTCTGTATCATTTGATATTTGCTTTTCCGTTAAATTCTTTATTGCGTCGGTTGAATATCTTCCGAAATCAACCACGGTATTGCTGAACGATACTATTCTTCTTAGACAATTCACGCTACGTAAAAATAAACAGCAGCATAACCTCAATCCACGGCTTTACGCGCGAGAGAATTACAGCTTTTGTTTCATTTAGTGTACGTTGGCGCCTTGCTCAGCAGATGAAAACATCACCGCGGCGCGATTTCACCGACCAATGAGATTAAATTATTTGGCGCATGCGCGTTATATGTATAGTTTCAAGAGATTGTCCCGGTATATACATGTATGATCATATGGAATATTAAACATTTTCCTCCCTTTAGGCGGTGTCATACCCCCCTTTGGTCGTTTACCCACCGAAAATGTTAGATCCAAAAATTGAAAGCTCATTGATTTTTTTTTTCATCACAATCGACTCGGTTTATTGTTTTTTGCATTATACTTCGACTTTGCCGGTCGACTCTCGATTCAATTATTTATGAGAAAATTTGCATGTATATCTCGAAATATATCCCGAAACGACGAAGTTTACGATGTATTACTTTGTATGCGATCACGGATTCCCCCAAATCTATCTACCAATTTTTCGATCGTCAGTCGCAACTCGTGTTACGAATACTCAACATCGTAATCTCGTAATAAGGGAGTGACTTCTGTATGTGCTTTGTTGCGTCGAAAAACATACAAAAATGGATGAAAACAAACTGCAACGTGCGCACAATCTCTGCGCTTACCGTGGTTGTAAGAATTCGAAATTTACGGGAACAAAACTTTACAGGTTTCCTGTGGCAGGAGATTGCCGCCTTGATGCGTGGGTAAAAAATACCGGTAAGTGTTGCATTGTAATTATTTGCATTTTTTTTCGAAATGGAAAAGTGCAAGAATCTCGGAGAACGGAGAAATCTAAAATAACTAACGCTATGCGAAAAAGGATGTACTGAAGAATGCTTGGTATATTTGTTTCTTAATTTTTGTTCTATTTTTTTTTTTATTTTTTTTCGATTCTATCCGGCATACAAAATTTTTCTCTTTAAATTTCATTTACTAAATGAAAAATGAGTGCTTTCATGCATCATAAGAAACGTCTGCCCTGTGCAGACGTCTGCCGAGAAACGTCTGCCGTGTCTCTTTATAATGCAAAAAACTTGTAAAAAAATTATGGTGGGAAAAAATTGTTGAACAAATTTCCGTTAATGTTCTTTTCTTATATTATAGAATGAATTGGTTTGTTTCTCTGAACATGTATGAAATTGTTCAGAATTTTCACTCCATTTTAAATTCAATTTTCATAATTTTGGTAAAATTGTGAAGGGTGAATTTTTGATATATGTTCGGAGAAATATTCCGTGTTGCATCTAAGAAGTATGCGGGGTATTAAACGATCAGAAATTAAACCTATATGAATTCTCGAAAACAGAAATTTTCGAAAAGAGACAATTAAAAAAAAAATCATTGCACTTGCTTGCAAATATATTTACATCAATTTCATAGTAGAAAAAATAAAGTTTTCTGGAGGTTTTCTGAACAGTGTTTTTTTAAACGATTGAGACGTGGGGGTTATGCCGGGAGCATTTCAGCCCGATGTACTTCATTGGCAACAGACTTTTCCGTAACAGGCGATTGCTCTTATGTTTCTCGAGAGTGTTGACGATTCGAAGGACCACCCGGAAGTCCGAACTTCGTCCACATATGTGGAAGGTCCAGTGGATGATTGCGCAGTCCATACAATGGTGAGTGATGCAATTTCTCTCGCAACGCCGCACCCGGTCGAGTTCGAGTCGTTGATTCTCAACGATTCTGCCGATGAACCGGTGCCGTTCATTTCCGCGTTTGCGGCGAACCACTTTGTCATACCGGCGGGTACCGTTTCTGTTAGGTATGTATTGATATGCTATATTCGCAAGCATAGCGTTTATGAGAGTGGGAGCGAATTCGCACGTATGTGTGTGAACAAGTATGTGTGTACAGGAGCGTGCGCGCAGCGCGGCAACGCGAGCGCCGGCAGACTGAAAATGGCTATCGTGCTCGCCACTGCTTGTATCTAGAGTGTAAGTTATATCTGAATAAATCTAAGACATCTTTGAGATTCGCGAGTTATTATTTATAACCTCCTCTCCTGCATCTGCCATATTTTGCACATACATAACAGTTTCCTCGGGTTGGACGGAAACGGTACTTGTTATGCCTTGTGAATCTGTAGATGTACAAAGCACGGGTGAGTCCGCCTTTGATACGGTTCACTCGTCGGCATCGGCGTGTGTGCCTACGGGCGTAGCTGAAGAAGATATGTACGTTGCGGAGCATGCGCGTAAGTATACGAAGACAGTGGTGAGCTTTGCTGATTCGGATGACGAAAATTGCACCTGTATAAGCGTAGAACCGCAACCCGATGATAGTAACCCTGCATGTCAGACGCCTGAGGGACACATGTCATGTGTGGATGATCCGTCACTTCATGCAAAAGTGTTGCGTTATCTGCGTAAACAAAATGCCGCTTTGACACGGGAAAATGCATCGAAGATGAAAACGATTAGACAACTCCGTCAGAAGCTGAAACGAGCTTTGAGGACAGGTGCACGTGTGGAGAAAAAAAAATTGTCCCTCGATAGTTTTCTCGATCAGCAAAAGAGTTTACAGCCGGCATCAAGAACGATGATGAAGCTCCAATTGCACCGGAAAAATGCTCCTCACTCGGAGGAAGAAAAAGATCTTGCAAAGCAGCTTTTTTACTACTCCGCGTCTGCATATACGCGTTTGAGAAATGCAGGATGCATGTTTCCGGCGGAAAGTACCGTGCGCAATTGGATCTCGGAGGTTGACATAAAACCCGGCTTCTGCGATTTCATGTTCCAGAAGTTGAAAGTCAAAATTGAAGAGTTGCCGATCGAAAATAGGGTATGCGCTCTAAAATGGGACGAGATGACAATCAAACAATTTAAAGAATATTCGGAGAAATTCGATTGCATCGAAGCTCTGGTTGATCTCGCCCCACTCAGTCGAAGGGATGAACGCGCGCGCTACGTCTTCGTTTTTTGCCTCGACAGTTTGAACGCAAATCAATCATGGTGGCAACAACTCGCGTATTTTCTTTCCGGGACTGGCATGAAGGCCGAGGAGATTCATACCTTGGTCGATGAATGCCTCCGTCGATTGCATGAAGCTGGAGCCGTAGTTCACCTCGTCAAATGTGATCAGGGACCCTCGAACCAAAAATTGTTCAATTCTTGTTTAAAAGTGTCAGAGGAGAGTCCGTGCTTTATGAGCGGTGGTCGAAATTACTTTGCTTCATTCGACTTTCCTCATTTGATAAAACGTCTGGAGGGGTTAGATTATCGCTTTGTACGAAGATTTTGTAAAAACTTGGAGATACGATAACTGCAGTACTACATCGAATCTACTCTCTCACATCTCCGAGGCGCAATTGTTTCCATCGTCCTTTCAGGCGATGAACGTTAAGCGTGCTCTTCAAATTTTTAGCCGCTGTTTTTCAGCGGCAATAACAACTGCAGGCAAGGATCCGCACGGGCTCAACACGGAAACGTGGCAGGCTAGCGCAGCTTTTGCTGAGCGTATGAATAAAGTCATCGATTCGTGCAATGCCTACGAGCTTTTGTGCCGAAATCCTGATAAGCGCCCGCTTGCCGACAAGAATCCCGAGATCGAGGAAACGCTGACAGAGTTCGTGAAGTTTTCTTCGGAATGGACGATTGCTGACCCAAGGAGAAGGGGACGGCTGAAAATACTTCGCAACCACCGGTAATGAAAGAGGTGCCTTGTCTGAGAGGTCTGCCCCTGACAGTAAGAGCTATTCTACTTACGTATACGACGATAAAAGAGAAGTATCCCGGACTCGAGTTGGCAGCCGGACTGTGCAAACAAGATTCCGTCGAACACCTCTTCTCGAAATTTCGCCAGCGAGGTGGTCACAACCCAAATCTCACGGCTCGGATGGTTCGCTTGTCTCTGAGACACATCCTTTCTACCGGATACATCGGCAGCGGCAGCAGAGGAAATGGACAATGTCCTGACGCCGTTGCTTTGATAGAACCCTGCACGATGGTAGCTCGGGCTTTCGATACGCCAGAGAGTATGCTTGCGGATCCCACCGAACACGAATTCGACGAGGATACGGCAGAAGTAGAAAATGCTGTGGAAGCTCTGAGGCAAGAGCAGGAAACAGAAATGGCGAACGCGGAGACGTCGAAAGAAACGAAGTTACCGAGCTACGAACTTTGTGCAATCAATTATTTTGCTGGTTACGTAGCTCAGCGCAACCTGCGCAAATTTCCGTGCGATCGATGATGTTTTGAAACTGTTAAAAGTCCGATAGAAGCGGCATCGCCGAATGAGGTGTATACTGAACTTCGGGAATATGAACATGCTGACGCTGATGCGCCATCGGTGTCATATCTGAGCCGGCCCACAGACAAGTTCGAAAGCATCGTCAGATCGCAACTCGAAGCTTTTTATCGATTGTGAAAGACGCACTGGGCTTGCGAAGGTCTTTTGATCAAGCTTATAGATGATATTATTACAGATACTGATTGTATCCTGACTGGTTTCACGAAGGTGATGAATGCCTTCAGCATCGCATAGAGCTTCTACGCTTAATGGTCAAATTGAAGGTTTTCGCTCAGACTACATTCAACAATCGGGCAGTACGACAGTCCGGATCAGCTCGTACTATGCACAAGCCGAACAGTAAGTTACAAAAAATTAAAGGTATTTAAATTGGATCGAAAGCTCTCAATGCGAAGATGTACCCTGACGTCGACCGGAGGCTCCATAGCTGCGCTTCATGACACTTTCTGTTGTAAAGACGTACCCGGGGAGGCTCAGTGAGTTGCGATCAAGTATTCTCTTATTGAAGCCGTACCTGGCGATTGCTAGAGGCTCTATGAGCTGCGCTTCATGTATTTCCTTTTTTTTGGTTCGACGTCGTACCTGGCGATTGCCAGAGGCTCTGTGGGCTGCGCTCCATGTATTTTATAGCTCGGTCTACAATGGACGGAAACGTTCCCGTTCCTGTGGAGAGTTGAAGTATACGAAACCCATAGTAACGTCCACAATCGCGTGTGCGTTTAATTGTAGACGGTACTATAGGTTACATGTAATTAAACTCCCCACGGGAACGGGAACGTACGCGTCTATTGTAGACTGAGCTTAAATCTTGAAGTCGTACCTGGCAATTAACAGAGGCTCTGCGAGCCGCGCTTCACCCCGTGTATAAATTTTTTGGTTGAATATCGGAAAATGGCATATAGGCCTAATGGCTAGCTAGTTTACATGCTATAATGATTTGACTGGAGAATCACTGGCTCTATACATAATATTTCTACATTTAACCTAAAAATTCAAATACGGGAACGGGGGGTGGTGTTGATTGCCTTCTCGTGGTGCCCCCCGAAAACGAGTACACTAATTTTTCTTGCTGAATACTGAGTTAAATGTTCATGCTCATTATCCTGTTTCAAGAATAGTTTGGAATATTATTAATTTCATTCCAACTATAGTGCACTCGGCTGAACAATTAAGGGGGCTTTCCAGTGTGACAGCCCGAAAAATCGCTGTTTTTCGCGATTTTTTTTTTTAAAGAAAAAATAATCTAATCGGTCTGGTTTTTTTTTTGTATATTAATTGGGTATTGAAGAATACAAAACAATTTTTTAAAGATCGATTTATTTATTAATTAGTATCTATAAAAATGATGAAACAATTGTTGCAGAAAATGCACTTGGATGTGGTGGCCACATTGGGGGTCACAATTTTGATCTGAGACAAAAAACACAAAAAGATTATTGATCGGTATATAATTGGCTTTCGTGCTATGGAAGCTTTTTTCTTTTTTTTTTTTTTTGCAAAAATGGCGCCGGTTTGAACAAAAAGTATCGATTTTAGCATTTTTTTTTGGCAGTTTTTTTTACAAAAAAATAGGAAGATGTCAAAAAAAAAAAAAAAGCTTCCATAGCACGATAAACAATGACGTTAAGAATATTGTGTAAAAAATTCAACTCGATAGCTTTAAAACTCTGCCCTCCAAGTTGGCCACCGTTTTGAAAAATGCTGTTTCGAGAAAAACGCGTTCAAAGTTTCAAGTGAGGAAATTTTAGGTAAATCGTTTACTTACGGTCAATCAGCGATGCCAGGTCCATACAATATCCCTTCTGCTTCTTCGAAAAGATCGTGCTCAATGGATTGTTCAATCCGACGAGCTGTCCTCGCCTCTTTGCTATCCAGGGACGTCCGGCGGTTTGCTTGGGTGATGCGCGCATTCTTGTATTTAGCGGCGAAATCTGCGGCGCTCGGCCCTATCGTGCATCCCATCGTCTCCAAAATTTTTAAAATTGGGTCGTAACCTTCATTGAAGGTGCACACAGCACACTGCGTAGCGATTTCTACTATCTGCTTGCCGCAGAATACGTGCTTTGGGGCTAGTTGCCACACACAGTGATTGAAGCTCTCGTTATTATTTTGAGTGTTCGCGCCCGTACATCGTTCTAAGAGATCCTCCGTTGTTAGATCATCGTAAATCGGTTTTAAAACTTGTTGTACGTCTTCGTCGAGTGCTGGTGGATGGGTGTACTCCTCTCCTGTGGCCTCGGCCTTGCGCCATTCGCAACACGAATCTTCTCCCGGAGGGCAATACTCATGCTGAGGATTTTCATCAGTTGAGCTTTTGTGATGAAATGTAGCCCATATGGCTTTCCTCATATTTTCCACGGAATTGGAATTTCGACGAACTGCCAAGCCATAATATTCCGAGAGATTTGTCAATAATTTTAACGTCAATTGCGCTCTTTTCGGTTCAACAGCAGTGTTTTTTGTTTGATTTTTTTTAGTTTTCGGAGAACTCGAACGAGATCCTTTTTTTTCGGTTCACTCTCCATTGCCTTGTCTTCGATTTGATTTTTGGCCTTTTTTAGTTGAACTAACCTTTTTCTTGCTTCGTTTCCCCTTTTATATACTCGCTTTTTCACGTGCAAAACGCATTCCTTTTTTTTTACCGTCAAATCGTCACCGTACGGCTTGGCTTCTAATAACATCTTGAATGTTTTTGTATCGCCGTCTCCTATATAGAAACCGTATTTCGCGTTGTGCAATTCTTCTGATCTCTTGAATACTTCGATTATACCGTCGACTTCCATTTTTCCCGCGCTGCCTTCGTGATTGACGTTGCATTCGGATTCATGCGTCTCAGACCACGCCTCGTACTCGGTTGTTCCCTCTTGTCCTTTCCAGAATACACAAGCCTTGCAGAAGCTTGATTTGACAGCAACATCCAAAACTTTGTTGGTATATTTTCCAATCACGGACACGATACCCATGCGCGACGTGAAACCGCGTTTCGACCACGATCCATCACCGGACACCGTCAGAATATCGCCCCGATTTTCTGCTTCGAAAGTTTTTTCCTTCTCTTCGGTACCTGCTTTTTTCACGACGGCCTCGTATATTGATTTCGCTGCAATCTGCAGGATTTTTACGATTCCATAATAGGTGTTATTATTGAAGTTTGCAGTTAAATCCATCAAGGCGATAAAATTTCTAATGCCATTTATGCCGATGCCGACCAATCGCATGACAAAGCAGAAACGACGATTGATTTCATAAGCATTTTTTATCAAAGGACAAGAATCTATCTCGGCCGGATCTGGACACGAACACTGAACACAAATTTTAAAGCCCAATCCGCGAATCGATTTTTTAAAAAACTTCACGTCGCTATTACACTTTTTGCACTTCAACAGTTCCTGAAGAGCGCCGAAAACCAAAAAGAACTCCAAAATCACGTAGCTAAACGTTTGATCGATTCGGACTTCAAACTCTGGACTCTTTTTCAAGATTTTTGCTGCCGAAGTGCTCGCAAACGTTAGATTCGTTTCGATATCGTGTCGATTTGTTCCCTTGAAACCACCGGATCTTTTTCGTCTATTTCGCGGATGTCCGCTTCTCGAGCCTTTTCTATCCTGCCACGCACATTCCTCTTTCGTACATCTATCCATTTTGAATGTCGAAATCGAACTGAACGACGAGCAGGTAGGACGTACATGAACTTGGCTCGCTAATTATCGAAAATATGAAATCGGACTATTGCATAATTTGCCGTCAATTAGCCGGAAATTAGTCACGCCTTATTATTTTGTCGCACCCAATTAAAAAAAAAAAAGCGGATGGCGTGCTAAATTCTAAAGACATCCGGTTTTGTATTTGAAAATTGAGTGCGACAAAAACAAAAATTCGACGACTAATTTGCGGCTTATTTGCGGCAAATTATCAACCTAATCAGAATCACTCATGGTGCTCGCTGTGCGTTATTTTGGTAGTTGGCGGGCTAAATTCTTGAAAAATCAGAACGCCATCCGCTTTTGTTTTTGAAAATTGAGTGCGACAAAAACAAAAGTTCGACGACTAATTTGCGGCTTATTTCTGGCAAATTATCAACCAAGTCAGAATTACAAATGATGCTCGCTGTGCGTTATTTTGGTGGATGGCGCGCTAAGTTTTTGAAAAGTTAGCACGCCATCCGTTTTTTTTTTTTCAAAATTGAGTGCGACAAAAAAATAAATTGCGCGACTAATTTACGACTAATTAACGGCAAATTATGCAATAGTCCGAATTCACATTTTCGACAATTGGCGAGCCAAGTTCATGTACGTGCAGGTAGGAACGAGACAATAGAAATAACAGTCGCACGGGCAGACGGCCGACGCGGCAGCTGTAGCGCTCCGTTGCCTTCTACCAAGAAATGCTGTACAGTAACCGAAATAATCTGAATTTCGGCATGAAAATTTCAGGGAATATTCGGAAGAGTGTATACTATTCGATAAAGCAAAAAAAAAAATCGATTTTTTGAAAATTTCACACTGGAAAGCTCCCTTAACAACAGTATGATTCACAGAATTCTTTCAACACGTTTCTTATTGACGTTCTGTGAAATCCAGACGTTATTCAGTCACAAAAATTTGAATAGTGATTGTTCATGAGTGCTTCAATATTTGGAAAAAACAAACTCTTACGGACATTCATCTGACAATTCTACATGCCTTTACCTTCACTTTGTTTGCTCCCCAAATCCCATTACGCCTTCATTAATGAAATCATGCTAACCACGCGTGTATTGAACAACTGTAGTATATTTTTATCGTTGCGGATTGATGTGATAATCCCCTCAAAATGTGTAGATTGAAAAATTAATATAAATTATAAATTAGTTTATTGTAATTAGTTGTTGCATGAAAAAAAATATGGTTATTAGTAAAAATTTGACTAGTTCACTTGTTAATTTGACAACGTCAATTTGCCAGCTATCAAGTGCATAACCTCACCTCGAGACCAGAAGTCATGAGTCGTAACGGTTATTAATTCATGATTTTGTCCTCGAAGTTGCGGCTACCTAACATTTTCATAAGACTCATAACAAGAACAATGTTCATCGGATGCGTAGATGATTTCACCTTTTTCCCAGCATTTACGACCTCTTCAATTGTTTTCGAAAGTCACGGTCCATTTGCTGCCATGAAAAAGTCTAATTTTGAATGATTATTTTCTTGTTTAAATGTTCGGGAACCCGCCTGATCTTTTTGTACAGTCATTTTTGAATATTCTTCCAAAAATCAGATTTTTCTACAGGTTTTGAAATACTGTACATGATCTCATTGAACAATGATTGGATTCAAGATTTCCGGTGGGGAAACGGCTGAATGGGGGTAATATTATTAAACAGCTGAAAGAGAGTTTTTATACAATCGACCCGGTCTGCATTTTTTTTCTTCAGATTTTTTCTCATCCGGGTTACCAAATAAAGAAACGGAATAAAAAAATGGAAAAAAATCTACACACTCTCGGAATTGTTTTTCTTTTCATTCTTTTGTCTCTTCTCGGTCATCAAAAACACAAAAAAGAAAGTGGGATTAAGTAAGAATATGAAATAAAAAAAATGTAAGGAAATAAAAAGTCGGTCCACTCTAGCTTTCATTTATTTTCTCTCTTCTGAGTTACCCGTAATAAAAAAGGGGCGGGGATTGAGTAAAAAAAAGAGGCGCCAAAAACGGGGAACAAATCGATTCACTCTCAGTATTTTGTTGTTTCAATTATTGTTTCTCTTCTAGAAGAAAAAAAAAATAAATAAAAAACAAATTAAAAAAATAAAAAGCGACCCGGAATCGAACCCGTGTCCCGCAATACTCCATCCTCATGTGGTATCCACTCAGCTGCGCTACAGTTACGTCCGTGTGCGCGCGTTTGCTCGATATTTTTACGGAGCTTGCTTGGAATTCGCTGATGATTCTTTGGAAGATTCAGTTCGAGAAAAAAATAATTTCCCCCAACCACTTGCCCATTGCACATTTTGCATAAATGTTATCGAGCTGGCTTCGTATATTTTTCCATAGACGGCGTGTACAAATATTCGAGAACACCAGGCGTCACATATTATCATATCAATGAAAAAATAATATTTATTAAAAAAAAAGTATTCGGGCTGGGAATGGTTAATTATTTTGGTTCAGCGTCCGCTAATTGAATCCAAAATTTATCAAATCTGAAGATACTTTTATTCACTGACATTCATAATTGAAACAAGAAAAATCCCAATTCTTGCATTCCTGGAAACATCTGTGTGAGCGGGGACAAGGATGCGATTGGCAACCACTTGCTCGAGCGACCGAGTATATCTATATATACACGATTGTGGCCACCTTCGGTGCATGGCCGCCTAGGTGTCAGGTCGGAAATGGGCCACCTTCGGTGCGTGGCCGCCTAGGTGTCACGTCGACGCTCCAATCTAGCTGATATCACGAAAAGCCGAGCGTTGGAGATCTCCTTAATCATCTGTGATATTATTATGTAAGATGGTGGATAAGAACGCTCCGAAATATGAAAATTTCTACAAAGATGCATATGTCTGTCGATTGTATGAAAAAAAGATGCGTACTTGTGATGTGTCGAATATAAAATAAAGAGGCACATACGTTTTTACAAAAAATTCATTTATTCGATGTTACATGTTCGATTCGTTTATCCAACTGTTATGTGTATTGTCAAAACCTAACCATTGAACGTATATTTTTCTTCCACGCTTCTTGAGCACCTTTTACACCAGATAGATATCCGGATGTTTAACCTTGAGGAGCTCTTGTTCGTAGAAACTAGGGATGTGAAAAAATAATCGATCATGAGAATAATCGATTGGAATCGATTTTTTTTAAAGTAAAAATCGATTTTTATACTCAATTTTATTATTCCAAATAATCGATTGATAATCAATTTTTTATATAATAAAACATCAATCATGGTCGATTTTTTATCTGCCACCCCCCGACATTAGGCCTGGTCTTTTATAACCCGGAGCGCGAACTATGGAAGAATACTATCTCCATGGAGATAATATTAAGTTAGCGCCATCAGTGCGTCCACGATGACAGCCCTTCTGTGCTTTTGAAACATTACTTCATTAATTTAGCTAATCAAACATTCACTAGATGGAGTGTGACGTGGCATTTTAGATGTCCGTTATACGGGGCTCCTTGAACCCTGAGCGGAACCAAAATTTAGGAATGTCCGAAATTGAGTTGCTAATTTTTTGCAAAAGAGCGCCGGGACTAGTGTCACGCATCCGAAACTACGAGAGGGGACACCTTAGCGAATAGCGTAAGATATTTCAGGTTTTCTTGTTTTTTTTATTTTTCGAGCTACAACGGCATCAGGCAAGAAGTCGACACCGAATTCGAGGAAATTGCGAAGGAAGGATGTCGCGGCTGCGGAGGGGGAGCCGACGCAAATCCCCGCATCGCGGGAATCCAAGGTGGACGCGATTCCCGCTGGCGGCCGACGCGCCGCAGCCTCTCCCCCTTCTCCCTGTCAACAATTGACCGGCGAACTTGCGACGGACCGACTAGCGACGAGGGAGCACCACGCTCACCGTCAAGACGTCATGGAGCTGCGCGGAAGACGAGATTGCGATCTAGCTTCAAGTTCTGCGCAGCGATGCTATTGAAGGTGCGCGTCGAGTTGCGCGATCGACGAAATCGATGACGGATCGATTATTGCGTATTCTTGTGGGTATGACGTCACGTATGGGATGGCGTATCGAGATCCGTGTTGCGGCAGGTAGTAGGTTTTTGAAACCACTCTAGTTCTGGCGGTCGTGATAAGCAGTCACGTTTTGGGGAGTTTCGCGAAGTAATGGAGTTGCCCAAAAATCGCGAGGGGAACGGAAAGGGGTTTGCATGGATGTAAAAGGTAAGCGCTGCTTCTATCCCCGCGATTGAATTTCGAGCATATTGCCAAAAGGCTTGCCGAGTAACGGATAGCCGTTTTGGATTTGCGTTGTAGAGAAGTACTCCAAATTCTTTTGCCGATTCATTTGCTTGATGACCGTAGCCTGAGTACGCGTGTTAGAGTAGAGTAAATTTTGAGTTCCTGCGAAAGTTGAGTAGAGTCACGGGTTTTAGTTGAGTCTTTCTCGTTAGTTAAATCAAGTATAGCCGAATTTCGCTGTACCGGGTCGAGCCGCGTTGTTGGGTTTTTAAGTATCACCTCTCGAGTAGGTCGGGAAGTGCCGAATTGGAGTGCTCGGATTAGCGGGTAACGTTTTGGAGGATTTTGAAAAGATTTGATTTCGGATGCGTTGCGATTGCGTATAGTTTAGGTTACGTTCAGTTGCGCCTGCATTGAGTTCCGTACCCGTTAGTTAAGACAATGTAGATTGAGTTGCGTTACCTTGAGCTTGTGTTGAGTTGAAGTTAAATGTAGTGGTGCTTGCGCTTAGTTAAGTTGCTGTTTAGTTAAGATAGTGTTTAGTCGAGTTGAGGTGATGTATAGTCGAAATTGCCGTTGCGTTGAGCAGCAGTTGAGCCGAGAAGTTTGAGCATTGAGTTTTGGTTGCGTTTAAAATATAGTAACGTTTGCGGATTCGTTTAGATTTAGGACAGCTCGCGGTAGCGTCGAAGCTGCGAGTCGAGTGCGCACCGTCGAATAATTAGTTTTAGTTTCGTTTTGAGCAATAATCGCCATGGAGAACAAATGGCGAATTTGCAAATTAAGAATTGCGTATGAGGATTTTGTGATCGTTGAGTGACGTTTTAGTTAGGGAGCCGCGAGCTCATCAGAGTAAGAAATAGAGTAGGTTACGTGTAATTTTCTGTTTAATTTTAGACTCGCGATGAGCGACTTTTGGATTAAATTTTTTTTTTGTTTTGTATCACCGCTATTGGGAAATATAAGATTTTATTTTACTTTTGTTAAATAGCGCGTGTATTTCGAGTGTCTCTCTCTCTCTCCAAAAATTACCCCTCCCCTCTCCGCGGTACTGCGCTATCGAGCATATGCCCGAGGAATAGCGCATTAATGACTTCGAGGCGTGTTAATCACGCCAGGCGCCCAACATAACTTCGCGATATTGTGTTAGATCCAGGGTACATCGCGGACGCCGATTTATTGTGCACGCGGTAAGTTCTCGGTCATTTTCTCCGAGTGACCGAGAAGCGGGAAAAATCCACGTCGCAGGAGTTAGGCAACGATTGTACCATTTATTTTACCAACATTCGGCTGATATGTCATTCATTATTCGTTATTGAAACTCCATTTTTAAAACGACAGTTCTGAAAGTTTTTTATGCCAAAAAAAAATTAGTATTTCTAAAAATCTTGTTTTTAACAATGTCAACAACCAAAAGAGCGACAAGTAGTTGGCGTCAATATTTTCATGTTGACAATAAATCTGGCAATGCTAAATGTAAATATTGCCCTAAAATTTTAAAAACTTGTAGTAATACAACCAATTTGAAGCAACACATGGAAAGGAAACACTCTGGTATCATGAGTAGTATTGAAAATAAAGAAGTAAGTACCTACTATTTTGTGCTTTGAACCAATCAAATGATAAATCAGGGTACTATTTAAAATGCCCGAGCAATATGAATAATGACATGCAAGTCAAAGTTTCATTTTGACAGTTGTAGTTTAGGGTTGAGTGTTTACAAATCGGAAGATATACTTACCGATTCAGATAATAAATCAATGTACGATCTAAACAGTGATTAATCGAGTCAAAATTTATTTTTATTTAATTGGCTATTTATGATATGTAATATTTTTTTGGTTTAGTGGCCATTTGCTAAAGGATATTTTTAAACAATTTTAATTTTGTTGTAGGATCATGCAGCCAAGTCGGGAAACAATTGGCAGGAAGAATCAATTGCAGCTACATCTACGTATTCTGAAGACTCTATGATTATGATGCCGACCACTTCCGCATCTCAAATTGAAGATCCTGTAGGGCCGTTATCTCTTAAACTACAAAAAATGGGCATAGAAGCATCATTCTCAAAAATATTAGAATTTGGATCGAGGGGTTCAAAAAACAAACAGATTACAGACGCTATAGCACAATTGATATACCGCGATAATCTTCCTTTCAGCGTGGTCGAAGCAGAAGGGTTTGGAAAATTGATTAATCTACTTGCACCATTATATAAAATCCCACGTCGCAAAACGATAACCGGCATGATTGATGGAAAATAGGAAGAGAAAAAAGCTATTATAATCAACAAGTTACAATCCGTTACCAATATATGTTTAACGATTGACGAATGGAAAGATTTGCAAATGAAAAGCTATCTGGGAGTAACTATTCATTTTATCAAAAATTTTAAGATTGTTTCTTTCAATATAGCTTGTGAGCCGCTTGCAAAGAGTCATACCGCCGAATACCTATCAACCACCATAAAAAATATTTGCGAAAAATGGGAAATACCTGAAGTGAAAATTGTGGCCGTCACTACCGACAATGGTGCAAATATTGTAAAAACCATTGAATTAGCATTTGGAAGAGCAAAGCATATTCGTTGCACAGCACACACGTTAAACCTTGTTGTGCAAAATTCAGTCATGGTGATAAAAATAAAATTATTCATTGATAAAGTTTGCAAAATTGTACAATGGTTTCATCAGAGCGGAGTTGGTGCAGACCAATTGACGAATTCTCAAAAGGCTGAAAATGTACCGGAAGGTATAATTAAACACCTGATACGCGATGTTTCAACACGGTGGAATTCTCAATTGCACATGCTTGAAAGGTTTTTAGCTGTAAGAGGGACAGTGGGTGGCATTTTGTTGAATCACCCTAATGCTCCGCCTATGATTCAAGCTAGTGAAATTGCTGATCTTCAATATGGAGCCATACAGAGCTCCATATAGAGAACAAATTAAGAAACTTAGCGACGAAACGATTGAAGGTAAATCAACTCCCAATAAACTCAAAGATGCATACGTGGCAACGCCCAATAACAGGCAACCAACAAACATAAGAAAAACGTTCTAGAAGCTTACAAGCCGATTTATATTAATATGAGAATTAATAATTACAAAAGAGAATTATATACGAAAGCACACATGTAAATCTGCTCTAAAGCTACTAATGATCAAATTGTTAAATACCCTAAATCTGTTAAGATAGTTATAACACACACACCTAAGAATATTCGCAGCAGCGCGATCCTAATAATGTTAGGCAAATAGCAGCTTATGTCTCATAAACAATCGCTATTGTACTCCAGGTGAATAACGACAGTAATCCATTATAATACAAATGCAATTTTACATATTTACACGCTATAAAACTAACAAACGACGAGTAACCGATATGACAATCTCAATATATATACTTTGTAACGAACAGGATAGTAAGAATATTTAAGAAGTAAACTACGACTAGAATTCAGCGCATCGTGACACCGAAAATGCACACGGCACTAACATACACCACGAAAGATGGGTCACCTCTAGCGCATACGCACTGCGATTACCATATTAGGAAATAGCTGCTCAAATCGGCCCGGGTCCTAACGCCCACAGGGGGGAAGAAGCACGGTAGGAAAACTACACGCCGGATGGAAAATTACAGAGCAACGACCCTGCACCTACACCACCGCACCAGCGCAGCGTTAAACCATATGTGAAAGCTTGCAACATAGTAATAGCTAAAGAACTAAGATCACAGGCGTGAATGCGGCGAAAATGTCGTGCCCTAATTCTAATTCCTAGGAAAAGGGGGAAGGTTCGCAAAAGTTGACAAAATCTAGAGAAGGGGATCGTTTTGCGCAACGATCGACACCTATAAAAACGGCGACCGATCATCTGATCGTCCTCTTGGTTTCTACCACCAGATTCATCAATCTTGTTCCGGTGCAGTCTCACGGTAAAATCCTTTTGCCTTTTGCATTTAAACGTTTCGTACAACGTTACTCTGCCCAAAAGTCTAGCGAGCTTTCAGCTCCATTTTGTCATATTAATTTAAGATTTTACACTAAGTAACTCCGTTGTTTGTGATTCGAAATATTGAACTTATAAAATAAATCCAAGTTAATCAAAGTATCCAAATACATTAAAATCACTCATTCCGTTAAATTCTCTCACCAATCTACGCTGTAAGTCATCATATCCAGATTATTCTCAAAAGGTAAGCCAATTGATTAAATCTTTTATCCAACAATTACTCCTTCCTCGGTTCGTTCGATTAGAGCGACAGAATGCCCGTTGTCCGGTGTATTTCAATACTTTATCGGTAATTGGTGACCCAAACTACTGATGTGAGTCTAACTGTAGCTGTGCGAACGATTCCGGTGTCTAACATCTGGAAATTTCCACCAGGTACCGTTCCGACATCACACCGGTTTTACGTTACTAGTTCTATGGCTCACATAGGCGTGATAGCGCGCAGCGCGGTCGAGCGGTAACCAATCAAAATGCCGGAAATATAGTGTACACTAGATTTCAAGGGTTTGTGACGTCGTACGGTACCTCGTGGAAATTTCCAGATGCTAGACACTGGAATCGATCACACAGTTACAGTTAGACTCACATCAGTAAAGAGATATTTATCGATTATCCGATGACCGCCATTTGTCTCAGTTGTCATGGGCACACAATAAATAATCATGCATATTTGCCACTACTTCTTGGTTCGTCATTATAGATAGCTCAGATGAAGAAGTGTTCGAAGACAATAGAGATTCGTTGAAATTAAGAAGTCATTCTCCGATCTAAACTAACGTTTTTCTTATAATTTGTTGGCTCTCTAGTATCAGACAAGCATGCTTTTATAAAAATATCAATTTCCCCACAACCCTTAATAGACACCCTCAAAATCTTGTTTTTCATCAGACACCTTGAGGTCCTTCTGCGTCCGATGCGGATTTAAAAGTGTTATTGTTTGTTCATGGATTTAAAAAATTAATAGATTGTACATATGGGTAACTCCACCAATTAACGACAAATGAATGGGACGTCAGAAATCCGATCAAAAATTTCGGTCTTTCATAACTTGTACTCAGATTGGATAGTCCACCGAGTTTCAGCCCTTTGCAACTCACCGGTGGCGATGGATCAGACATAGTCCGTATGCTAGGGGTCGAAAGGTATACAATATATTCCGTGCGCGAATTTAAACCGGGAACTGGTCGGGTACCGGTCAGTTCTCCAGGTTTCAAACCGGGCGCTGAGCAGCTTTTCCGGCCAGCTCCCGGACAGTAATGTTGTAACAGTTTGAATACGCCCGCCAAAAACAAAGACAACTTTACTCATTAACAGGTAAGCCCGTAGGAGAAGCTTTGACCAGGGCGGTTATTGGGATGATAGATTCTCCAGATCTCAAGGGATTCCTTGGACGACGATTGAACGATGGAGATTTATTCGAGCGCGCTCTTCAAAAACGAAAATCCAGAAATAGATAAAAATTTAACAAAATAAAGTTCACGCGTATTGATCAAACTTGTGGTTACAAAGGAAAGAAACCATCAGCGACCAAATTTTGAAGGATCAGCAACAAATAAATCGCACCAGAACATGACGGACGATGGGAGTTCTATTGGCCAGGCCAAGAATTAGTGAGTTCGAAAGAGGAAAGGGAAGCCGGAACATGAAAAAATATCCAAAAAGAAACGATTATGATAAGTTATAATTTGACATGTTATTTCAGTAATTTCATTGGTATACATTTTATTGAACTATAATCGTGATAGATGTTCGTCGTACCAATTTTAGTTGTACAATTTCTTTACATCGTCTTTTTAAATATTTATTCGTCTCTTTTATTCGGTTTTCGGTTCACGAGTCATGTAATTGGTTCTTACCGAATGTCCTAAATTCCGTTCCAATCATTTGAAACATTAAGTAAGTCTCGTTTCAATCTGTGTCCTGTAAGGCAAATAGATAACAAAAAAATGATAACGGATAATTTTGTTATTTGCGAGAGGCTCCTCAATTACCTTTAAATCTTTGTCGGAACAAACCGTGATAAGAAAAGTCCGTTACAATGTTAAGCTCGGCTAGACAGCCTAAGCCCAGTTGCGCTGTACGGTAACTATCCAGGATTTGCCGTTATAAAAAAGAATATTAAAAAAATTGTTGATGTTAATATTTTTTGTGAGCACAAATAGCATTTAAACAACTTATTAGCAAATAACATTCATCATAACGCATTTTACATTTATTAGAAAACGTAACGCAGTATTTTGTGCTAATCGGGGCTCGAACCCCGTCGATTGCAGTGTTCAAGTTTACTATTCGGGTATCCTACCTACTACGCCAAACTACTTTGTAGGATTCATGACTTTATGTTATTGCTAATACAATGCACGATCTACAGACAGGTATGACAGATAATGCAGTCACTGAAAACTCATCAATAAGATTATAATTTCAGAATTCGTACTCACAATACAATTTTCTATGAATTCACAAAAGCATTCTCTTTTCGAATTTAGTGAATTGTTAGATAGTCCGTAAATTTACAGTGTAATTATCTGAAATTGAAAAATTACTTATACCAAAATTAACGTGGTAATTCTTTGGGCTTTGCTGAGATCTGATACTGTTAAGTATTTTGTGTTAAGTTTATACGCGCACAACTTGACTAGATTCACAAGAAAATTCCGCGAGTTTCCAAAATCTATTGAGAAACCATCGGAGAAAACTTGTGATACAGTACGCGTGACATACTATCGACTAAAACTAAAATTCTCCAGGGTGATTTCAGAATTAAGATTTGGGAAATTCGAAATCTGACTAAGGAACTTAACTCCTTCTGCTGCGATACATTTTTAATTTCAACAGACTGTAATCAAATTTATTTGTACATTTATTGCGTGAATTCTAGCAGAATGTTTAGTAAATTCCAAATGCTGTATAGCAAATGTACAGTAAATGTACAAATATAATATATTGAGTTACATTTTTGTACAGTACATGTGTAGTAAATTGACCGTTTCGAACAGTGTCAATATATTTATATATAATATATGTGTAGTAAAAATGAAATAAATTTCATTTCAAAATATACTCTTTCATTTACAATTCATAAGTATTCAAAATAAAAAATAGTCTTCACGGATTTTAAACTCGTGCGGAAGTTATGCCGGACTTTCATAATTTATGGCCATTTTGATCCCGGTGAAATTCTGATAAAATTTAACGATAAACAAACTTACCTGTTCGCGGTATAATATACTTCGTGTTATGTATCCAACGAATACTAATGTGTCATCAGCCTGCCATTGAATAGTGCTTTTTTTCCATGGTGCAGTGGCCCGAAAATATTTGTAAAAAGGGTACCTCGGGTTAAGATAGGTCAAATGCCCCCCGTCACGAATTTCTGAATTTGTATGATTTTATGGTTGGTTGGGACCAAAAACTAAGGTACGTATGATCTATACCTCGCGAACCCTTTTTCCACCCTCCAAGGGTCGAAAAATGTGGTGGTTTGGATTTTGTTTTTCTCAAACCATAGAGGTGAAAAAGCTGAAAAAATTCATGGTAGTAGAGAACATTGGTACTTCCGTCTTAGAATTTCTTCAGACTCTTGATCCGCCTATAAGCTTTCTAAAAAAAATATTTCAACTTACAAAGTGGATTTTCATTCGACCAAAAAAGGGCTGCGGAAAATTTTATTCCACCATATCATTTGTATGGTTGAATACTACTTTCATGAATTTTCTTAGATTTTTAAACCCCGTGCGTCATGTCTAGAAATTCAAATTTGTGATTCATACGGACATTTTCATACCGAAACAGACTTTTAATGATTCTACATGGAAGGCTTCGTACAAAGAACATAGTTCATTACGCCACTAGGGACAGAAGTAAGCGATTTTGATGAGGGTGAAGTTTGCTGCCTGAGCGAAGCGAGTAATTAACTCTGTAAAGAATGAGATTTTTTTACATTTTACTCGAAATTCCCTGCATCGAGAGAGATTTATTTTTTGACATGATCAGAAAAAATACTTTTCGTCCCGCAAATTTACTTTTCTCCCGCAAGTTTACAAACAGTATGACGGAATCAAATGCCACTTTGTCCAGCTCCTCAGGTCAATAAAGTGGCCACGGTTCAGTCGAAAATAAAATCCTATATGCAACACGGGAGTAAAACCGATGATTCCCTCGGGCTTACTGCCCTCAGGAATAATCTGCGGCTTTACTCCCTTGTTGCATAATGTACTATTTCGCGATTTGGTTTTGTTGCGGCATTTTGTTACTAATTTTTGTTTCACAAATCTTTGCTTCTTTCAAATCGAATAAAACTTTTGAATTAATCTCCCGAACGAGATGAGACAAAATGCAGTCTTTTCGTCATTCAATGCCATAAAAATTCAACCCCCTGACTTTCTTTGAATCTTCAGGATTGCATTTTTGTCTCATCCCGTTTAGATAATTGCTTCAAAATTTACATTCGATTCGCAAAAAAGAAAAATTTGAAAAACAAACATTAGTAACAAACTGCCGCCACAAAACCAAGTTGCGAGGAAATTTTTTTTTTAAATGCTAAATCTTTTCTTCAAAATGTTTTCTTGCATAGAGAATTTTCGTGATTTTTTTTGATAACATTAACATGTCAAAAATGAATTTAACAAGTAAAACGTATTTTCGAGGATTTAGCAAGAACCAAGCGTTTTTGATGTCTTTCCTTGGGCCGCTCTCACGGTTAAGCTATTGAAGATCGAAAAGTGCCACCACAAACTTTCTGACAATAAATTTTATGCTCTACAAGATTGGACCCACACATTTTTGCTCTATCTCTAGCCGTTCTCCTGGCGTTTGCGGTAAAAGTGCACGTGGCGCGAAAAACTTGCATTTAATTTCCACATTTTCGTTTTATTTTGCAAAAACACGCTGGCGTAAAATCACAATAATTGAAATTCTTATTATGTACGTCGTTCCAAACAGTTTCCATATTTTTTCATGGACTTGCGATATAATGGAATGTGAGGCCATAAAAATCGCTCATTGACTGGGCTCTTGATATCTCGTGTCTAACGGTATAAGGTCGTGTGTGCCATTATACGACCTTTTACCATGCATAAAGGTAAAAGGGCGTATTTTTTTTTTTTTTGTATTCACGCGAAAAACATGAGATTATGTTCAGAAACGTTGAAATTGAAAAATTGATCAAATAACGGTAAAAGGTCGTAAGTACTGTCGGTTACGCCCTTTCATCCCTAACTTTCTGAAAACGCACTACTCAACTAATGGTATAAGGGCACATGTGCTAACATACGCCTTTATATCATTATCATAAAAGAAAAATTCGAAATCGAAAATCAAATTTTTTTTTCTTTAATTTCGATCTATCTATGCATTTCAGAGGTTTTTGAAGCGTATGCAAATAAAAAAAAAAGTGGTGTATACGCCCTTTATACCATTATCTTCAATTATTTTTTTTTCAAAATTAGAAGTTTTGAAAATTCATTCAAATTTCAATTTATTTATGAGCTTCAAGGGTTTTTATAGCGTTTGTAAGGAAAAAAATCAGATACGCCCTTGTAGGTACTATTATCTCTAAATTTTTTTATTATAATAAAATTATTTTTCAATACGTTCGAGTTTTAATTAATCTTTGCGTTTCGGATGTATTTATAGCATTTGCAAAGAAAAAGTAATAATTGGCGGATACGCCCTTATTCCGTTAACAAATGTAATAAAACCAAAGTAAAGCTAGTGATAAAAGGGCATATCCGCCGACATACGACCTTTTACCTTTATTTATTTTTTCGTCTAATTTTAATGTATCTATGCGTTTCGAGTATTTTTATAGCGAATGGCGCAAAAAAAAATATATATATACGCCCTTTAACCACCAAAATCGCATTTTTGGCACATACGACCTTATACCGTTAGGCACGCGATATAGTAGCGGGGACTTTTTCATCGCCTACTCGAAGTGAGTGATTTAAGAACCGAAACTAAACAAGTGAATCTTCCGAACAATTGAGAATCAGTCAATTATGTTGGTCGGTAACCTTGGTAAGTATCGTAGTGCCGCGGCTTGGGCTCAATAGCGTGCATTGCGTCGCTTGCATACTTTCTGTTCGAAGAACTCTGTGTATAGAAATCTGCGTTGTGTATCATCCAGATACCTGCAATGGATGAAGAGACCTTGATCCTTCTTGTTGAAAAGTACAAACCATTGTACGATATGTGTGACGCGCGCTACTCGAACCACCAAATTAAAGAAAATTGCTGGAACGATATTTCAAGAGCAATGAAAGAATCAGGTAAGTTGTACGAAAATTGAGTTTATCATCTGATTTTTGTAAGTATGGGATTACATTTCACAGTCATTATAAGTATTATTTATTTCTAAGGAAATGCAGAATAGAATTTGATGGTCTATCGTATCTTTTTATCCAGTAAAACTATACATTTCACCTTCAATTCTGCATTGAAAATGTAGTTTCAAGTTATCACACTTGCGTTCAGGGTTTTTTTTTTTGTCAAAATTGCGAAAAAAGTAGGTTTCATTTTTTCATTTTCATTGCATTTTGACATCAAAATTTACACGACTTTGACGACTCTTGTGTAAAATTGCATTAAAAAAATGAAAATAAAAACTGATTGAAGATACAGCTGCCCGTGTGAAGCGTGTTTTTGATTGCAATAGTATGCGATGTACACGATGCTGGTAAACCGCCCTTCGGAATAAAAATTAAAGAGCACAATAAAAAAAAAGTTAAAGTAGCGATGCATTGATAGTTATAAAACTTAAATTAATAAAAAATTTACAAATTATGATGCTACCTAAAAATGTGCAGTTAAAATTTGAGGTAAATCCATCAGATACCTTTATTACGTCTTCACCGCAGGTTCTCAGATTCGAAAAGACGCTTTGCACCAATAGCAGTATGTCCTATAATTTGGATTTTTTTCCGAATAAAATTCCACATGCAAGTGAAGGCGAACGGTTCAGAAGTATAATTTCGTGGACAATGTTCGTTAGAGTATTATTGAAGGGAAAGAGCGAACAATTTAAAAATATTCAGTGACTGGAATTTTTTTCAAAAAAAGTTATGTACATTCAAGATTACGTTAAACATTTCTGATTCCACGTCGAACCATTTCGATTTGCCAATCGACTGAGCCTGCAGCAGAATTAAAGTAATCTTTGAACTTATCTCTGACCGCTATTGCCTCGGCAGTCGCATTCCCTCCGATGTTTCCCATAGGATTCAAAGTGTAAGCGCCAGAGTCATGTACACTTTGACGAATCGGAGGGTCATCGTTCATCAAAAAGTTGTGTAGGCAACACGTTGCTAATATAACACTATCCACGTGCTCTGGACTTAGTTTTATTCTTCGTTGGTAAATTCGAAATTTTTGAGTTAAAATTCCGAAAACATTCTCGGAAATTCTACGAGCACGTGAAAGTCTGTAATTAAATATTTTTTTTGATTCGTCATTCGCCAATTGTGAACTTGGGTATGGTCGCATGATATTTCTTTTGAGTGGGAAAGCCTCATCTCCAACGATCACGTGTGGCAATGGTACATCATTTCCAGGCAGGGGTTTGTCTGGCGGCAGGCACAACGTTCCATTTTCCAGGGCTTCTCCAAATGCACTCTTCCCAAAAATTCGTCCATCGCTATTCTTTCCATATGCCCCAATGTCCACAGCAATGAAGCGGTAGTTTGCATCTACGAGTGCCATGAGCACTACACTAAATGTTTTTTTATAGTTGAAATACAACGAGCCGGTATTGCTAGGCGCTTCTATAGTGACGTGTTTCCCGTCCAGAGCCCCGATGCAATTTGGGAAGTTCCATCTGGTAAAGAACATATTCTCTATCGATTTCCACATCTCCGTCGTGGGTACCGGTAAAACTTGCGGAGAAAGCCTTCTCCAAATCACGTCACATGTCTCGTGAATAATTTCTCGGACCGTTGTGTCTCCCAAGCGGTAATTAAACGCTATACTCCTCATGGAATCTCCTGTTGCCAAAAATCTAGAATCAAACAATAACAGTCTACATGTTTATGCATACTAGTCAGAGAGCAGAGCTCTGTTGAGACAACTGATAGTGAACTGACTGAGCCAAACATGATGATCAAATATGGCCAAACGAGTTTTTTTCCGATTGAACAAATTGCAATTGGTATAGAATAATCAGTTCAGTAACCTGTGCTGTCAAATAAAAAGCGATTCATTCGATCGAACTGAGGATAAAGCAGAAATAATTTTATTATTGAAATATAATTGGTAAAATCAATGAATCCTATGAATCCTTTCTCATTATTTATGTATTGGCAATTCTATGTGAAAGAAATCAATTAGTCAGCCAGATCTTCAATTCTATTTTATACGTCGGTAGACAAAACGGAATAACATTTCTCGACAGGTAAAAGGTTTTTAAAATTGTAAGATTTAATGGAGTAATTTGCAGTGCGGATTATTTGCATGTGAAGCAAAAAGAAAAGTCTCTGAAACATTCCTAGCGTCTTAATTTTCATCGCAGTAAATAAATTTTTTTTTCACATACACCTAGTATCGCGCATAGACTACCATATCCAGTACTGATTTTGAGATTCAACACCTTTCACGACAATTTTTTTTTACATTTCTAACCAACTTTTACTAGGGTTCCTCCTTATCTTTAGGCTTTCGCTTTTTCGTCCCTTATGTATAAAAATGCACCTTCTAAATATTTTTATGAACCCCTGCGTCCATACGAAGTTTTTCCGTTCACTATTCGCTAGCCTAAACCTATACGTCATAAATCTAAAGGTACTTAGTTCTCCGAACAGTCTTTCTCTCACTCTACCTGTAATGTTAGTCTCAAACTATCGTCGAAACTACAATCTTTTACAATGTTTTTCAGTGGAAGATTGCAAGGATACGTGGCGTAAGTTGCGTGATGCATATCGAAAGGCAATGAACGTACGAAAAACTAAAAGTGGACAAGCTGCAATTAAGATAAGGCCTTGGAAATATGAAAAACAGATGAGTTTTTTAGCTTCATATATGGTGGACAGAAGAACACATTCAAATTTTGAAGAGCCGAATGGTTTATCTTCAGAGTCACGAACCACTACCCCAGAGGATAATTCCCCATCTTTGTCTATTGAGGACAATAATGACAATAATGCAGACGATAACGATGTGTTAAATCTTCTTAACGACCAAAGTAAGGATTTTTTTTACAGTAACTAAAAATCGAACCTATAATTTGAATCTCTTCCATTTTTTTGCTTTTTGCACGTGAAAATATCTGATGCAACAATAGTACATTTCTAAACGAGTATGGATAAGGTTTTTTGACGAGACGTAAGGTTTACGGCACGAGCCGAAGGCGAGTGCTGTAACACGCGAGTCAAACAACCTTATCGATACGAGTTTTGAGCATAATTTTTCATCACGAAAGCCAAGAAATCGCGACAAAGTTGCGATTTTGAGGTTAGAGTGCTGAAAAACTATTTTCTACCGTTTCGGATAAATGCGACAACCTGAATAATTCCCACCGTCTGGGTAGATTTCATATCTCATGAGGAACAATGACTTCGTTGAAAATAATGTTCGTCCTAGGCTTTATACATTTTCCGTCACACACACACAAAAAAAAAAAAACATTTGGACAAAAAGTTAACTTTGAAAACCATTTTTGATTATTGACATGTTTCGGAGAGGGAGAAACGTGTGGGCTCCCTGACTCTTCCACTGTCAGTGACACATATATGTGTAAAAAAAAGTAGTGCCAGTTTTGCTTCATGACGCATTGTACTCGTATGTGCATATTGAAAAATACATGTCCATACTATTATAATGTCATCTTGCACGAGCATCTCACGGTTTTGAGGGCACTAAATACAAATCTGAAATCATTTTTTGCAGAAAATGTTCCTTTTTGCTTGACAGCAAAGGGATTAAGAAAGTGTAGACCCCGCGACATGAGATTGTTCGTGTAATTAAGTCACTTTGATAGAAAATTTTGATCTAATAACACCATAAAGTGCTTCATACCCAAAAGTAAGAATTATTCGGTCAATAAAATCAATCCAATTAATGTGTTTATCATAAATGATCAAGAAATTAATGAAGCTTGTTTGAAAGTTATGAAACTTTTGAAAATACTACATGTATTCAGATGGCGGTAAATCTTGATCAACGTTCAACAACAAAGTTCTGAATTTCACTCATTCGTAGTTGAGTTATTTTGAATTCATAAAACTTGAACAATGCGTTATTACTATTCAAAGGAATCAAAAGAATTTTTTATTTATTCTGGCATCATCTACATCAAATAGGCCAAACCACCTCTGACCACCTTGGTAGATCCGTTTTTTTATTCCAAACGTAACGATTTCACTTTCCAGGCATGGTATCGCATCGTCCAATGTCTACACCAGGTTTGCGGAATAGAAATAAGAAGACCGTTCAACCAGACAAAAATCCAGCAATTGAGGTTGCGAGTGTGCTGTCAGATTACTTAAGCACCAAACAAAAGAAACCTAAAGAAAACAGCTCCAACTTATTAAAATTCTTTACCACGATGGCGGAAACGGTGGAAACATTTCCACCGCGATACCAAGTGGAAATTAAATCTAAAATATTCACGTTAATTAACGAATACGAGATGCGCATGTTAACTGGTTCTCAGAGCGACCGGCTACCCGCTGCACCACAGATTCGTCGTGAATCAAACACGATGGAAGCTGTTCATCACCAACGAATTCCGAACGTATCATATTCACACTCCGAATCTGGTCATCATTCACCCCATCGACACACTGACGATACGATCTATAATGAATATGATAGATATTCAGTACCACCATCACAAACCACCGTCAGCGAGGTAATCGATGAACATGCACCATCATATACCTCCCGCGCTGACAACACTTCGGACACAGCAGCCCCCGTGTTATATCAATTATAAAATACTTTCAATTAACGATATGCGATACTCGACCAGCATTGCGGTGAACTCAACCGTTCGCAATAATGGCATACGTGTACACAACACGTTTGACAATAAACATCGTGATATACATAGTGCTAAATCGCGGTCAAATGAGGTCTACGAAATTTATGGACGTATATTTATAGAATTAATATTCACACTATAGTTATACAAGCCTGTGTAACACAATTACCCATAATCCCGTACAGCGGTGTAATTCCTAGATCATACTTTTTTCATCTAATACTCGAAAAAATATTTCAATTATTAAAATAAATACTTTTAGCTTGCCGTAACGAATAATAAAAATGTAAACTTAATCTAGACTATTATTGTCTTATCAAACTGGCTATTACGAAACGTTGGAATCAATATTCTGTTTCTATCTATGACAATTACTTTCAACACGGGTCGATGCACGACTGCAACCTCGACTGTGGCTTTCCAGTATTCAAGCACCTCATTCAACGAGCAAAGTCTTGTATTATAAACCTTTACGTACCCAAATATGTGAAAATATAACTATGATGCTTGTGCAATGTTCTCAACTTTTTTGACTGTACGAATGACCTTTTTTTGCTGTATGAATGAGCTTTCTAGTAAACTTGATGTGCTACTGCTAGAGTGAGACCAACGAGAACTAAGCTTTCAAAAACCATTCAACTGTGTTTCTCACGGGAGTAACGGATTTGCAAAAGCAAGCAGCCAGATTTAGTAGCTGAACGTGCTAACGTTGGTTAAAATGAGGTAACGACGGCTGACAGTCAAAATTTGATCAAATGTCATGTCATGTTGTCAATAGAAGTTAAATTCCAGTCGTGAGTCTTTTTACTGTATTGTCCTAAACTGAAGAGATTTGGTAGGTTCGACTGCAAATTATAGATGCTAGGTTCGGCGTCATTTGTTGTGATTTCTTTTTTTTACAAATTTGTAACTGCTTGTTCGAGATATTGAGAAATGATACAGTAAGAATAGATAAATCGAGGAATCACAAAGGGATTCGACCGGGGCTCGGACTGACATTTCCGTCACGGAAAAACATAATTTCCCCAAAGTTTGAGACCCGTCGGTAGATATTTCAAGCCACAACATCGAAAGATGTGATTTTTCGTTTTATTCATTTTTTTTCTCTGCATATTCTAAACCCACCGACTTAAAAAAACTCTCGAATGACGATCCAACTAAAAAACATGGTAAAAAAATTTTTTCGTTGATTTTGGCGGAAAATTACAATTTTAAAAAATTCCCAAAATTTTCAAATTGTGATTTCTGCTTTACTTCTATAGGTGTTGGTTTTTTTTCTTTTTCACATCACCGCCTTTTATCGTAAAATCACTACGAATGATTACAAATTTTTCGAATCACTGCGCCATCCTCAAAATCATTAAAAATCAAATTGTAATGTAGATTTTTGTGAATGTCAAAATGTATAAAAAAGTAGCGAATTCTCGAAAGATATGACCAAAAAGACTCATAACTTAATCTAAGCACGAAATTCAATTTACACGACACGCTCACTCGACCAAAAAAACTTGGGATGCAGTAAAATTTTATTTTGGTAAGCTAAACAACTTTTTTGAAAATATTTCGACGTGATATTGATAATTCAAAAAATTTAAACCAAACAATAATTCTCTAGACTTATTTTGTTGAAAATTGCATTTTACATACGATTGTGAGTTTCCAAAAAATTGTTCAGCTTACCAAAACAAAATTTTACTGCATCTCAAGTTTTTTCGTTCGAGTGAGCGTGTCGTGTATTATCAGTCTTTTTGGTCATATCTTCCTGAAATTCGCTGTTTTTTCATACATTTTGATATTCACAAAAATCTAGATTAAAATGTGATTTTTATTGATTTTGATGATGGCGCAGTGATGCCAAAAATTTGTAATAATTCGTACTAATTCTACGATAAAAGGCGGTGATGTGAAAAACACACGTGACCAACACCTATAGAAGTGAAACAGAAATCACAATTAGAAAATTTTCTGAATTTTTAAAAATTGTAATTTTGCGCCAAAATCAACGCAAAAAATTTGTTATCATGTTTTTAGTTGGATCGTCATTCGAGAGTTTTTGTAAGTTGGTGGGTTTAAAATATGCAGAGAAAAAAATAAATAAAAACGAAAAATCACAATTTCCGATACTGTGACTACAAATATTTACCGACGGGTTTTAAACTTTGGGGAAATTTTTTTTTCACCATAAAGTACAACTTTCGGCCCCTCGCGTGAACGGGAAGTTGTACTTTCCGATACAGGGGGTGGTGAAAAATATTATACGTCACACGGGAGTAAAAAAGGCCATCCCAAACTGCGTTCTTGCCACCGTCGCCTGCGGCTTGGTTGTCAATCTCACACGCAGTTTGGAATAGCCTACTTTTCCTCCCTAGGTGCATAATATACTATTTCCCTGGCCAGTCCAAGCTCCGGTCGAATTCCTTTGGGGGCAGTTTTGACATGCTTATCCGGCTAGGCTATTTATTATTACGTTACGTCTTCAAAAAAATCTCAATTGGGTTTTTAATATTGAATTTCGTGTAAATTAAATTCCACGTTAGTGTTTAAAAATTAATCTTCAATTATGGGTTCAGTCATACAAGGGCATTATACACGCTAGTTTGAGAATTTCATATGACATCGTACGGTAAACGTGTTGTAAATTTCATATCATTCAGCAATGTAAACGCCAATTTATTTATATTTACCTTATACATACTGCCAGCCGTTCTTCTGGTCCTATGGGTCTTCGAAATGATGTGTGTTGTTTGGTTAAATCACTCTGTAGAAGGCTGAGCAACTCTTGAAATTTTTCGAGCGTCATGCGGAAATACTGATAAAATTTTGTGCCATCACGGGCGAGTTCTGGGAATAGGGTGTGATATTCACCGTGAACGTTTCTTTTCCGACAAATGTCGTGCACCCATTTCTTTTTTCGTTTTTGGGGTTTGCAGGCTTCTGCACACAGAAGCGCGACGATGAATGCATCTTCTTCCGAGCTGTCCATTGCGAGATCGCTGGTAATACAGAATCACAAAACAAAGTGGTGATGGGTGTTGTTAATTTTCTACTTCCATAGCAACACATTGACAAATTCTCATGGAAGTCAACGTAGTGAGCGCCGTATGACAGGAGCGTATCGACGTGAAATGATTCCAATAAAAAGAGTCCAATCGCGGGCTCTTGTACAATTCACCGTACCTGTAGTTTTATCGGATGAAAAATTTTTCAACAAAGGAAATTGTGAAAGGGCTTAGCATGTGAAAACGGCCCCCAAAGGGATTCTAACGGGGTAGGGCCGGCGCCAGGTATTTTTAAATCGAAGTAAATCCAAAGGGGCTGAAAAAATTCAGGGTGGTATGTGGTGGTTTTCTATCTGTAATTCAAATTTTGCTGGAAAAAATCTCGATCAGGTTTGTAAAAAAAAAAATTCAAACAGTCAAACAGTCAAACATGAGCAAAAGTTTCTGCTCGGACAGCTTCCGATCGAGACGCTGCGAAAACGGATGAAGAGCAAAAATGTATGGGACCTAATTTGGAAAGCACAAAATTCACCAAAAAAGTCTGCAAGGGAATATGTCCATCGTCAATGGCGTTGGCAAGGGCGCCCGAACTTGGACGATAAAAACTCTTTTTTTTTACGATTTTGACGCGCTTCAAAATGCGTCTCCGGACGATCTCAAACAGAACATCGATGTCCAAACGTTTCATTAAGTTTTATCGTACTCGTATCGTAATGTACTATTATCAAACGTTTGGACATCGATATTCTGTTTGAGATCGTCCGAAGACGCGTTTTGAAGCGCGTCGAAATCGTAAAAAATACGAGTTTTCATCGCCCAAGTTCGGGCGCCTCCCATGCCAACGCCATTGACGTTGGACATATGCCCTTGTGGATTTTTTTTTTTTAACTCGGCGCTTTACAAATTTGGTCTTATACATTTTTGCTTTATCTTCAGCCGATTTCGCAGCGTCTCGATCGGAAGCTGTCCATGCAGAAGCTTTTGCTCATGTTTGACTGTTTTTGAATTTTTTTTTATAAACCTGAACGAGATTTTTTACAGCAAAATTTGAATTACAGACAGAATAGCACCACATACCACCTTGAATTTTTTCAACTCCTTTGGATTTCCTTCGTTTTAAGGCCAAAAAATTGCCTACGCTGACTGGCCTACGGCTCCTACTGACATTTTTATCACGGAAAAAAAATCGATCAACGTTTGAAACTCGTAGGCCGATATTTGTTTTCCACATCATTGGAAAATGTAATTTTTGGTTTTTATTTCGTTTCTCTACATCTTTTAAACCTATCGACTTACAAACAATCATGAATGACGATCCAACTGAGATACGTGAGACCATTTTTTTTCTCGTTGATTTTAATGCGAAACTCAAATTGTAAAAAATCCAAAAAAAAAAAAATAAAAAATGCAAATTGTCATTCCCGCTCCACTTCTAGAGATGATGGTTTTTTTCACGTCACCGTCTTTCGTCGTGAAATCACTACGAATCATTTCAAATTTTTCTGAATACTGCGCCATTATCAAAATAATCAAGACTCGAATTGTACTTTAAATTTTTGCGAATATCGTAGTATATGAACAAATAGCAAATTTTATAAAAATATAAGCAAAAAAATAAATTAATTAATCAAACTGGCCACCTAATCCAGACAAAAAATCCAATTTACATGAGAGGCTTAGGCGAACAAAAAAACTTGAAATGCAGGAAAATTTTATTTTCATAAGTTGAACAACTTTGTAAATCATACTTCAACGTGATACGGATAATTAAGAAAATTTAAACCTGAAATTGATTTTAGTTTATTCTTTGTACATAATATCGTTACATTTTATTCTTCCAAATGTATATTATTCTGATTAAACAAAATTTTAATGTTAGTTTAATATAAGTTTTGATTTTACATGTATACGATAGTAAGTTTTCGTGTACAATGCAATTTTCGACACAATAAGTCAAGAAAATCAGTTTCAAGTCGAAATTTTGTCTATTATCAGTATCACGTTGAAACATTTTTTACAAAGTTGTTCAGCTTATCAAAATAAAATTAAGTGGAGCGGAAATCACAATTTGAAATTTTTTGGAATTTTAAAAAATGAGAATTTCGCGCCCGAATGAAAAAAAACTCACGTATTTCATTTGGATTGTCATTCTTGATTGTTTGTAAGTCGATAGGTTCAAGAGAAAAGAAATGAGAACCAAAAATCACATTTTCTGACATTGTGGCTACAAATATTGGCCTAGGAGTTTGAAACGTTGGGAAATTTTCTTTTCCATGACAACAAAAATTTCAGTGCCAGCCTCGATCGAATCCCTTTCGAGGTCGTTTTCACATGCTTATCCCGCTAGGCCCTTAATTGAAATGGCGGGGTTGAAAGGCCCTAGGGGTATAAGTGTGGTGATTCGGCCCCGGAAAGATATTTGAATGATACTTAGAGGATATGTTGGTACTAATAAAATAATAAGATCCTGAAAGATTCAGATCATCAACTCAATTGGTTTTCGAGAAAAAGCAAAATGTGTAAAAAATGAATTTTTTTTTTTCAGAATTGACTGGACCGATTGATATAAAAATTTATTATATTTTGGGGGCTGATAAGAGCTCTTAAGAAAAAAATGAACAGCTATTTAGCTTCATAAGATCCTTGAAAAAAAATGTTTTTCGTTAAATTTCATTCTTTCACCATGATACAATTTTGGCACAATTATGAAACTATTTTTTTTTCAAGCCTTATATATTACCCTACAACGTTATGAGTTTTTCAGATTTTGAAAAAAAGTATACCATAGTCAGCCCCCTGACACTGGACGATAAATACGGTTCGCAAAATGTCCTCGCCGTACCGTGGCGCTAGTAGTCACCTGACCGGCATGCATATATATGTATGATATGGTCAGCTGATAGAGCCTGGAAAGCTGTCTGCCGGTGCCGCCGGTGCTGCCGGTCTGGTGACAGCCAGCGCTGTGTAGTGGCGGTTTCGAGAACTAAAAAGCGAGGACAAAACGCGTTTCGTTTATCTCATAGGAATAGCAGACCAGTGTCAGGGGGCGGACCATAGTAGAAAAAAATAAAAACCATTTTTCGGCACAAATAATAAATTTATTCAAACGTTTTGAGCTTTAATTTTTTTATTCTAATACATATTTAGATAATTTATAACTATGTATTAGAAATAATACTTCATATTCAAATCAACAACAATAATTTTTTCGTCATAGTAAAATATTAAAACAGTTAAAAATAAGTAATCAATTATATATTAATTTTAATAAATATTCTGAGGAACTTTTTTTTTATTACAAAGCTCGATTATTAATATATTTTTATAAACTTATGTCATGAATATAACCAAAGTTTATTTTATTGATGAAAGACAATAACATTTATTTTTATTTTTGCCTTGACATTGAGAATTTAAAAAAAAAAAGAACGTATGGGGCATTGCATGTCAACTCGACCAATGATCTTCCCTCAACATTTTCGATTTGCTTCCCGATTTTTTATATGATTCACCGATCTCAAAAAAGCACTCCTAAATTTTTTCAGATTTTTTCCTCCAATCGTTAATTTTTAATGATTATTCAAACCCATCTAAAAATTGGCATTTTCTAAAATTCTCAAAAAATGCTGAAAAATTTATTTTTCATTTCGATCATTTTTGCACCAGTCCCATGATGGGACTGACTTGCTTTCTATTTTTTTCAGCACTTTAAACATTTTTACTCAACAAAAGACCATATTTTAACGTTTGCAAATTCTTCAAAAATTAGCAAAAATTTTATTCTCCGATCCGATTAATTTTCCTGGTGTTTTGTTGATTCAAAATGTTGCAAGGGCGAAATAAGTGGACGAAAATGGTTCGATCATGGAGTGAGTGTTAAAATAATCGGAATTAAAAACAAAATTTGCAATAATTTTTTGAAATTTTTAAAAAATGCCCCTTTTCAGATGGGTTTGAATAATAATTAAAAATTAACGGTTCGAGGAAGAAATAGGAAAAAATTCAGGAGTGCTTTTTCGAGATCGGTGAATCGATTAAAAAATCGGGAAGCAAATCGAAAATGCTGAGGGAAAATCATTAGTTGAGTTGACATGGAATGCCTCATACGTTCTTTTTTTTAAATTCTCAATGTCAAGGCAAAAATAAAAATAAATGTTATTGTCTTTCACGAATATAATAAACTTTGGTTATATTCATGACATAAGTTTATAAAAATATATTAATAATCGAGCTTTGTAATAAAAAAAAAGTTCCTCAGAATATTTATTAAAATTAATATATAATTGATTACTTATTGTTAACTGTTTTAATTTTTTACTTTGACGAAAAAATTATTGTTGTTGTTTTGAATATGAAGTATTATTTCTAATACATAGTTATAAATTATTTAAATATGCATGAAAATAAGAGAATTGAAGCTCAAAACGTTTAAATAAATGCATTATTTGAGCCGAAAAATGGTTTTTATTTTTTTCTACCGTGATATACTTTTTTCCAAAATCTGAAAAACTCATAACGTTGTAGGGTAATATATGTATAAGGCTTGGAAAAAAAATAGTTTCAGAATTGTGAATTTATTTCATAACCTTCGAGTATTAAAGCATACTTTAATTGATAGTAAGAATTTAGTTTATGAACAAGTGATTACCTTTTGGCAAAAAGTAAAAATACCAACACAGCAAAAATCTCGATGCATTACAAAAATTGACAAATTATATAATGAGTGGCGCAATTTGCAAAAAAGCTCTTCATTGAAAGGAATTGCCCAAAAAAGAAACGAGGATTCTTTTTCATCACACCTTAACAACTCATTTGACATTGCTCATAATGATGCTTTGACGATGGTTGATGATATGACTAAAATTTTTTTATTAAACCAACGTAAGCCTTGTCGTGTTGGGTTTATCGAAGAGGTCGAAGATTCAATTTCTGGTAAATATTGAAATAATTGATGTATTCTATGGATTATATTTAGAAATTACAATTTTTTTTATTTTCACTTTAGAGAGTTCTGAACCTAGTTCACAAATCGTGTCATCAGAAACAAGTTCTTTCAGTCAACGAAGTCTTCAGAGAGATCCAAGTTTTGTAATAGAATTAGATGAATCACCACCATTAAAGAAATCCCGAAGAACAATCGATATTTTCACTCCAAAATTATACACAATGTTGGATAAATGTAAAATCAGCGATCGTAATGCGACTGGTTTAATGATAAGTTTTCTTCAAGCTGTTGATCTCGATGCTAGCCAATACGTTGTTAATAGAACTTCAATAAAACAGAAGCGTGAAAAGTTTCGGGAAAGAAGAGCTGCAGAAATTCAGCAGAGATTTAAAAATTCAGAACTCAGCAGATTAATTATTCATTGGGACGGCAAACATTTACCTGACATTACTGGTAGAAATTTCGTAGAGCGTCTTCCTATTATAATTTCAGCAGAAAAAGAAACCAAAATATTATCGATACCCAAACTTGACAATTCCACCGGTCGTGCAATGGCCGATGCAGTTTTCGATGCTTTGCAAGAATACGGAATTAGTGAATTCGTAGTTGGTTTGTGTTGTGATACGACAGCTTCAAACACGGGACAATTCAACGGTGCAGCAGTGTTGATTGAACAATCATTGGAACGAAATCTCATTCTATTACCATGTCGACACCATATATTTGAAGTAATACTGAAAGCTGTATTCGATTGTCAAATTTTCAATTCATCTGGGCCGAACGTGACTTTATTTGTAAGATTCAAGAAAGAATGGGATAAATTAGACCTTACAAAATTTGAATTTGGAATAAATGATCCAATGATTTTTGATATGTTGCAAAATGATATTCTCGGCATTCGTGAGTTTGTAGAGATTCAATTAACTTTGAATCATAATAGAGACGATTATTTAGAATTTCTAAAGTTGACATTGATATTCATAGGAGTAGTACCCGATAATTTTACGTTTCATGTTCCTGGAGCTATGCATCAAGCAAGATGGATGGCAAAGGCTATTTACTCTCTGAAAATTTATCTTTTAAGATCTACGTTTAAGCTGAATTCAAATGAAAAAAAAAGCCTAGGTATAATTTGCGTTTTCATTGTAAAAATTTATATAAAAATATGGTTTATCGCATCATCATCGGTCAAAGCTCCCAATACTGATTTTAAATTGATACAATCGATTTACAATTTCCAATTAATTGACAAAAAAACGTCCTCTGCTGCTTTGAAAAAAATTTTAAATCATTTATGGTACCTAGCTCCAGAAAACTGTTTAATGGCATTGTTTGATGACGACGTTGACAAAGGAACGAAAAAAAAAATGGTTCAAAATTTGTTCGATACTTCAAATAAAACACATGATTCTTTAGATGAAAGTCAAATCTACAATCCGAAGAAATTAGTTATTGCTGAAAAAGATGTACCAACATTCTTCGAACAAGGATTGGAACAGTTTATTAACCCTTCTTCAATTAATTTCTTTCTTAAGCTGGGTTTGAACACAAGTTGGTTAAAAGAAGATTGCGAAAAATGGCAAGAAAATGAAAATTACCAGAGCTGTTTGAAAGTTGTAAACAATTTATCAGTTGTAAACGATGTTGCTGAACGTGGTGTAAAGTTAATGCAAGAATATAACGATTTATTTACAAAAGATGAAGATCAGAAGCAGTTTATAATTCAAATTTTGGATGATTACAGAGCTCGAAACATAAAAAATACAAAAGAAAGCTTAATTAAACCTTGGGATTGATAAATTAATCCATAGAAAATGATATTGTACTTTTTCGTTCTTTACATAAATAAATAATATCAAATATAACTTGGTAATCATTAACTAAATCTATTTAAATCAATAATTGCGAATAGAAGTTAGAAAATTGTTCATATTTTAGGAAAAACAGAATTTTTAGCTCTAAGTATGGTGATAAAAAAAAAATTTTGTAGAGAATTTAATTTTCTACAAGCCGTTTTTGATGATTTTTACCCAAACTTAACTACTGAGACAAATTAAAAAAAAAAACCATAATTTTATCGAAAAATTAACTTCAATTGGCCGTCGGCACGTGTTATTTTTGTTTAAATCGCGAAAGCAAAATTTTCCCCGTAGTTTCTCATCAGAAGGAAGGATTTTTTCGGGCGCCGCAAAGATTTTAATTTTTAACGACCACCCTAATAGATATATATTATTATTGAAAATCAATTTTTCCATTTGCTTACCAATACCATGCACCTAATTTACTTTGACGACTCCGACTGCTGCATGGAAATCGCTTTCATCCTAAGGGTTAGAAGCAATCAAAACGAGCCTTATTGTGCGTCATGCGTGTATTCCCTACCTGCGATGCCTTGCAGTTGAAATAAACTGAGGTTTGAATTTGATTTGATTGCTTTTCTATATTAATTGCATCAAGTATACGTTTTACAATATTTTCGGATTTCTTCCACCAGTCGTCATGGCTGAAGATTTCAGTTTCTTGCCCCTCTGCCATTCTGTCCTACCAAGAGGATTACAGTATATGCAATTGGCAATTTTTTCCACAAGTCATCATACGTGGAATATTATACAAGATTTGAAAAATGATATCATATGCTGCAATTTAATAGTAAAACATTCCAGAGTACATAACCTACAAAAGATGTACATTTCCACATGTACATCGAAATAATTAATTCGATAATTAACAAATATATTATACTTATTTGAAAAAATATTATATAACGATAATAATTTCACAATATCTGCACAATGCTTTGAAGACTTGAGTACATAACCATACGCGCGCCTGTTTTTTTTTTGAATTATCGCTCACAAATATGTGTGTCAAGCGTCACTAAACACTGTCAAGACCTTCGAGATCCCTCGATAAATAAAACTTGCGATACTTTTTGCGAAGTAGCGCTACACTTCAGCGATAAACATCGCTATCTTCTACCTACAGAATCGTTCGTAGCAACGCTCGTCGATAATTGCGGTTAACGATATCGTTAGCTACCGAATCTCGTCTACAGAATATCGCTACAGAGGAATAGTTCAAAAGTTACGAAATCGGCCCCAACGCGACATTGAGGTCACGAAGGCAGGTGAAGACACCACTGATATATATATACACTGGATTGGATATTACCGTATACTCTACGTGTAAGCTCGTGCGTCCAATTGAACAATTGAATTTCCGCCATCTTGTACAGAAAGTTGTCACAAAATGCTCGCTAGATTTGAACTGCGTAATATATGCTATTTAGATCTAACGATGTATTCGTCACACAAAAAAGTTTTTGACGAGTAAAATAATGTTTGATACATTAAATGAAGAACAAATCATTTTTTCAAAAGTATATTATTATTTATAATTATATGGTGTAAAAGATCATTAAATAACATGACGAAAAACTTGTATTTAGGCGTAATTTTTCTTTATGTTCAAAAGAAGTCCTCAATTCTGAGAAGTTTCCGTCCATTATCCTTTATCCTATGGTGGGCTGAATTCCATACGAATTATTCAAAAATTTGTATAACACTAATTCAACCGTTAGAGAATCCATTTACCATCCATTGATCATCAAAGTGGAGCTTAAGACATGTAAAAAAAGTTTTGAATTAAATTATATCGAATTGGGTGAGTAAAAACTTTATTCAACAATATGGAGAATAAAACATTCCTTGCAAACGTTAAGGCATTTTTATAGAGTTGCGTGCAATAAACCACAACCGTAATATAATTAGTAGTATCAATCCACAATCCATTCGCATGAAGAAAAAGTTAGAAGCACAATCGAAAGAAAATAAAAAAGATGTACATATCTGAGCATGCAAATCAGGTACAGATGTGTAGGTGATCATGTAATTTGATTACATTCACTGTGGTGGGCCGATCGGATTCATTCTGAAATTCGGTCTGCTGCAAGTTTTCACCTACAGATAAGTTAATAATAAATAACGACAATGGAAATACACAGAAATGTGTCACACACGATTTTTCTGTAACAGAGCACTTTATAATCTGTAGGTAATTAACCGCTTCGATGGCATTGACGCAATAGTGCATCACATCAACGTGTCTTCATGCACACTGAGTTTTCTCTGACCTAAAAGGGATTAATAGTTTCAGATCTTACCAAATAACGTTGGGATACTGACTTTGCGTAGAGTTACATAATTTTTACTTTTCTTCTGAAAGAAAGAGGGTTCAAAGTCGTCAGAACACAGAAAGCTATCACTTGATGGAGACCACGGTTCAATGTTTATATTTGCGATCCACTGCTTCATAATATCAGGTTCATCCAATGGGTACCTACATAACAAGCAAAGTTTAAATTTATTAATTCACACGTTATGTTGCATTGAGTAGCGGTACTTACTTGAAGAATGTATAGCCACGTCTACTCGTATATTACTCGGTGACGAGACGAACACTCTGATTTTGGGTTGTCAAATATAGTTGATACACTGTTCTTTTTCAATGTAATTAGGAATCCTGTCCTATCGAAGCAGTCATTTGTAAAATGAGCTGAACACACTGTGCTATTTCGGTTTGGCTTCCAGTCCTTCCTCTCCATTTCTTTTAACCACTGCTGAAGGCGCAACGCATCTTTCACGGGAAATCTACATATCGAAATATAATTTAATCCCTGAGTCAATAATACCCGGGTTTTCAATTTCAATTATAATAAGATCGGTTCATAATTCAAGTATTGTGAATTTTTACTGACACGATTCGTACGTTATAATACTCGTTAAATATAATTAGTAAATACTTCGTATGCTGACATAACCTCTGCAAGTTATCATTTGCAGAACACTTCAGCGTTGTATACTCACTTGTGAAATGATCGCCCACACTATGTTGATTGCTTTGTTTTGCAAAAAACGCAGGTACTCATTGTGACCTCAATAATTGTTACCGTAATTTTCCATCGCAATCGATTATATACACTGTAACGTGGCAGTTCGGTTAGGCCTGCCCGTTACAAGAGACTCCCTGAACCCTGGGCGAGATCCCGGAATCAGGGTTTAGAAAATCGAGTCGCGAAATAATCCTAGAGAGCGCCAGAACTGGAGTCGCGCACCCGAGCTTCGACAGGGACGAAATAGCGCATTGCGACCAAGATATTTCAGGCTTTGTTTTTCTTATTTTTTTTGAGTGCACCGGCTACCCTCCAGCGACCGACTCCGACGCTGAACATCTTTCGAGGCAAGGCGAAACCACGGAGATCTCGCGGGAAGGACACCGAGGCTGCGGAGGGGGAGGCAACGCAGATCCCTGCAGCGCGGGAATCCAAGGCGGACGCGATTCCCGCTGGCGGCCGGCGCGCCGCAGCCTCCCCGCTCGCCCCGCCTACGCCCAACCAAGGCAACCGCGAGGTACCAGCTAGCGACGAGGGAGCACCACCCCGCCCAACCCCAGGACTACGTAGAGCTGCGCGGGAGACGACATCGCGATCTAGCCTTAAGTTCTGCGCCGCGTAGAGACGACAGGTGCGGGTCAAGTTGCGCGATCCCCAAAATCGATGGCAGATCGATTGTTGCGCATTCCTAGGGTTATGACGTCACGAAGGATTCGCGGGACGAGATCGGCGTTGCGGCCGATCGGCCAGCTGAGCTCACTCGAGTTCTGGCGTTCATAGAGAGTTGGCGAGATAATAGAGTGCGCGTCGGTGCCTTTTTTTTTTGTTTATTGCGACGGATTTGCGAGGGATGGCAGCCCGGGATCACGAGGGAGTGGGCCCGTTCGTGTATTGGATGTGAAACGGTAAGCGCTGTTAACCTTCTTGCGAGAGAATCTCGAGAGATCATTAGTAAAGGCTTGCCGAGGACGGATAGCCAGTGAGGATTGGAGTTAACAACTGTACTCGAGATTCTTTAGCCGATACCTTTGCTTGGTGACCGTAGCCTGAGTTGCGCGCAAGGGAGTAGCGTCAATTTCGGGGGATCCAGGAAATCGAGTCGAGCCACGGGTTGAGCCGAGACATTATTGCCTCGAGTTTGAGTGTAACCGAAGTCCGTTACACGGGGTCATTTTTCTTCGTCCGGTACACCCTCCATTCTCGTGTAGGTCGCGAACAGTCTCACGGGGAGCATTCGAATTCGCGACTGCGTCCCGCCGTCGCAGAGAAAGTGAAGCTCGCGTGCGCGCTGATAAAAATATGCGTTCTTAGAGGAGGGTCGTGGGTGTCGCGACGAGCCTCACCTCAGTTTAGTTTTTTTTTTTTTGGCATAATCAGTTAGTATTGTAACGTTTTGGAACGTTACGTTAATAAAATATGGATCCGTGAGTTTACTCATTAAGTCAAAGAAATCAAGAGCGTGAATAAAATATCGTGAAAATGCTTTTAATGCGTAATATGTGTTTCTCGTTTAAAGTCTGAAACAAGACTGTTTTTACAATAATGTCGGTTGGCGCAGCAACCTTATTCTTTTTAAAGACATAAGAGGTTTATAAACGTCTTTTATCTATGCTGACTACTAGATCATTAAAGAGGGGGCAAAACGGGTGATTTTACCCTTTGTAACACTACTCCCCCCCGAGGAAAAGAGTTGTCCCGAGTCGGGAAAGATAAAACAATTATAAAAGTATTCTAGTAGTCAGTGCTCAAAGGTGAGTTGGAGCTGTGGCTCTAAAAATTTAAGAACTCCCTTTTTTACTATCTGGCATTTGCCCACAGTCTCAAGGTAAACCACAGAAAACCTTGAGCAGATAGTTGAGCGTTAAATAATTCCAAAAATTTATGTGCCTTGTTTTTACAAAGGTGTTATCTAGTGTCATGTGGCTTCATGAATTTGAAGACGACAAAATCATCCGGATCGCCGTCGAAAAGAAAATTCATTCCTCTTCAGGGAAAATAGTGCGGTGAAACAAACACAGATGTACGACGAGGCGGGAAACGATACATGAAAGAACTCTCGGTCCTAGGCAACATAAAACTGATTCCCTCTGAGAACCGGCACAGGAAACAGGGAAAAGGAATGGGTGACTGAATCCAAGGCTTCTCCGGAGACAGCACACCCTAGAGTTTGGAGGACAAATGTGAGTGGTGGTATAACAATTCAAATTCACTAAGTGAATTTGGGAGTTAGTGAAATTGGGAGAATACACGAATAAAATAAATTAAATTTGTATTCAAAAGAAAAGAAACGGTCTTATCTGAATCATTTCTGCATCCTTCTTCAAAATAAGACCACCAGTCATCTTCAGGAATCGGGGAAAGATTGGATGGGAAAAGGCTGTGTCAAATAACCTGAAAAAGTACTCACAAAAACTGACACTTAAGGTTAATAAAATGTGAAAATCAAGCAATCGCTCATCGACCTCGAAAAATAATCGTGGCTCTTTTCACATTGATAAACCAAAGCCTATTCGACACAAAACTTGATTCAAAAGAAGAAATTTCTAGAAAGAAACAATCGAAGAAAACAAATTTCAAATTGATCAGCAACTCAGAAATAACGAATCATTATAAGAAAAGTAGTCATTGAAGACAGTTCTTTTCCGACTCTAAAAATGGATACAAAAGAGCACACCTACATAAACGCGGCAATGTTGGCCAAAGTATTCCTTCACGAGAACGCAGGAGAACTCAGCGAAATGGAAACTTCAAATTTTTTTAACTCTCTGTGGAGAGAAACGTCCTGCGGTTAACTAAACGCAGTTTCTGAAAAAGGGAAAAGCGGCTACCTATGTCAAAGCTGCGTTGACTCACAGTGAGTACATCATATCGAGTAACACAAATAAATTATAAGAAAATAATTTTTGTTTCAATCATTTCTTTAGCTCTAAACCCGAATTCCTTCAACACGAAGTCTCCCTTCATTTAACCTTCTGAAAAGAAAAAGCGCTATGTCGCTTGTGCAAACAAAGTCTTTACGACATGGTGAAAAAGGCAGAAGGATGCGAGGGATGTGACGATGTAAAAGAAGAATTGAAGAAAATTTTAAATATTGCTCGTTATTTCCCTTTAATGTAATTTAATTTCAAAAATTAAGTTTTAGTTAATATAGTTTTTTGTTGACCAAAATTTTTTTTTTTTTTTTTAAGAATAAAATTCTTTCAGTATTAAATTCAAAGGTTTAACTTTGTCCGTGTGTCATTGCAAGACAGAAACTAGAATAAACTTGGTCGGCTGTGGATTCTGCATTGATAACCAAAACAGGAGCCGACAAAGAAGAAAAGGTTTGTTTTACTAGCCAATCTTCATGAACCTCATGAATAGTTCTGAGTAGCTCTGAAGAAATACTCGATTCCTCCTCACGAGAACGGGAACTAACTCGAGCAAAAGAAGTTTCTGGGGAAACTCGCAAATAAACAATCAAATCTACTCTGAGCTCAGACGAGCGAATGAGAAGATCAAAATTTTTCGTCAATAAATGAGATTCGAAGTCGCGAAAATTACCTAACCTTCGACGAGCTTCTACAAAACAATTGCTACTGTATATCGATCTTTCCATCACCTTTACAGGTAATGAAGTCGTCTGCAGATGTCTATCTAACATAACCATTTCAGCGAAATGCTGAAAATAATAGCAATAACGATCTGGGTCTTGATACATCAAATCTAGAAGATGAATTCCAGCTACATCTCGATATTCCTCAAGAGGTTCTAAAAGTGTACAGACCTGGCGATCTGCTAAAAACCTCTTGGTAAAAGTTGTTTTTCCGCATCCGATATTTCCTTCAATAATAATCGTAAGCGGTCGAGTTTTACTCAAATGAATTCCGAAAGGTAAATTCTTCTCCCTATCGATAACCGACTGTAAAGAAGGCCAAATCGATCACAGTCGTCAAGGGTGTTCATTTGAAGATCTAACCTCGAAGGAAAATCCTGGTCTTGGAGAGACTGTTCCAGGTTGATCTTCTTCAAAAGGAGCAAGACGATCCAAGTGAACCACTTTCTGACGCGAATGAGGAGATCTTCGGATTCTATAAACAACATCATTTATCCGGTTAACCACTAAGTAAGGGCCTTCCCAATTTCTTTGTAGCTTCGGACATCGTCCTTTCTGTCTTCGAGGTTGAAAGAGCCAGACAGAATCTCCAGGATTACATTTTAAATCTCTGGCTCGAATATAACGAGTTTTTAATTTATCTGAAGCCATAGAAATTCTATTCCTAGCAAAGTGATGAATTTCTTCTAAACGTTGTTGTAATAAAAAGGCATAATCTGTTTGATGCTGTCTTTGCACAGGAACAGGGCCTTTCTCTAAATCTGACGGAAGTCGAAGATTTCTTCCAGTAAGCATGAGGGCTGGCGTCTGTTTCGTCGTCTCATGAATCGCAGATCTGTAAGATAAGAGGAAGAAAGGGATCCAGGAGTCCCAGTCTCTCTGATTCTGCTCTACGAAGGACGACAAATACTGTAGCAAAGTCCGATTCAGACGCTCTGTCATGCCATCAGATTGCGGATGAAAAGGAGTTGTACGAGTTTTTCTAACCCCTAAAATCTGAGTAACCTCTTTCATTAAGGTTGACTCAAAATTTCGGCCTTGATCAGTATGAAGTTCTAGAGGAACTCCGTGCCTACAAATAAACTCTTTAACGAATGCCTGTGCTACAGTGGAGGCTTCTTGATCAGCGAGAGGAACCACTTCAGGCCATTTCGTAAAATAATCAGCAATAACCAGAGCATATTTATTTCCAGAATAGGTTAACGGGAGAGGTCCGAGAATATCCATTGCTATCCTTTCAAATGGAGCTCCCACGTTGTAAATTTGAAGAGAACTTTGTCCCTTCGCTCGAGGTCCTTTCTTTGCCGTGCAGATTCGACATTTTCGACACCAATCTTCAACGTCCATCCGGCAACGGGGCCAAAAGTAGAAGTTGCGAATTCTGCCTAGAGTTTTATTTGACGCGAAGTGTCCGCCTGCAGGAGAATCATGATAAAGAGCAAGAATCTCTGGAACTCGTGACCTGGGAACCAAAAGTTGCCACCTGATTTCTTTCAAGTCTGCAGATTCCCATTTTCGGTATAAAATTCCATCAATTAAAAGGATAGAGTCCCATTGAGCCCAATAAATTTTCAAATCTGACTCGGCTAAAGATATATCCTGCCAGTCTGGGCGAGTTTCTGCTTCTTTCTAAGACTTCACTTGATTCAAAGTGTCGTCCTCTTGTTGCGATTTTCTCCATTCCTCCTGGTTATTTTCAAAAGAAATCTTCCGTATTATAAAAAAGGGGTCACGATTTTTCTCTAATCGTGCACACTGTTTACACTCTGGCATTTTGTCGCAGGGTCTTCGAGAGAGAGCATCGGCGTTTCCATGATGAATTCCTGCTCGATGACGAATGTCAAAATCGTACTGACCGAGCCTTTCCAACCATCTAGCTACCTGACCTTCGGGAGATTTGAACGAAAGTAGCCACCTGAGAGAAGCATGATCTGTACGTATCAAAAATCTCCTGCCGTACAAATAATGGTGAAAATGTATTACGGTCTTAACAACAGCTAAAAGCTCTCTACGAGTGACAGAATAATTCCTCTTGGTTTCACTCAAAACTCTGCTGAAATATGTGACGGGTTTTGGGTCCGCACGAATAATATGGGTGGGGAAGACAATTAGAGACGGGGCGGATATGATCGGTAAAACTTAGTGTGTGTATTTTGTTTTTTCTTTTGCACCAGGGCTCGACTTAAATTAAGATTTACAAAAGGGTTGTAGACGTAAGCGGTGGCTGATCACGCCTCAGTCCTTAGCGTTGCTTAATACTAACTTACAGATACGCGCGCAGGGGGGGGGAAGGAGTGTGGGAGGTGACGGGGAATGTGGGGTCGGAAGGGTTGATATGGCGAGGGGAGGGTGGTGTAGAGTGACGGGGAGTGTGTGGTAGACAGGGTTGGTATTGCGAGGGGAGGAGCAGATCGGCGATAGAAGGCAGGCTAACCTGGTTACGTCGACGTGTGTGTGTGGAGGTCTTGAGGTGCGGTGGAGGGTAGCTGGGTGTTCGGTGTGTGTGTGTGTGTCGGTGACTCTCTCTCTTTCTTTCTCTCTCTCTCTCTCTCTCGCTTTCGCTCTTGGGTTTCGTCTACGCCGGTGTGGCTGCTGCTACGGCCGTGCTCGTACTGAATCTCGCGCTCGGCTCTGCCGAGCGTCGGGGGGCTTCGATGATGTTCGGGTCTTTTCCGACGGGACAGGGCTCACCCGTTCGGCTCTTCCCCGCGGGTTTGGGGTTTGTTGTGACTTGCACTCTAGGTGCAACGTCACAACTCCCCCCTCCCCACGCGGGGCGAGGCCTATAGGGTGAGCCGGTTTCGGTGACGGATTTTGTGGTCCTTTCGTCTGTGTGTTCTCCTTTTGTTATTTTTGTTGTTTCTGTGTTGTCTGCTCCGATCTGTTGGGGTTAAGGGATAGAGGTTGGGTTGTATTTGCGGGGTGTGTGTTTGGTGTGGGTTGTGGGTCGTCTTATATCTACTTATTCTCGTGTGTCTTAATCAAAATCATGTTATATTATTTTGTACTTGAATTTTTTGGTTTTGGTACGGTGGCTCTCGTCGGTGTGGGTCTTGGTGAGTTTTTGCGTTGTTCTTTGTACCTCGTGGCTCGTGGTTTCTTCTCCCTTCTCTTCACTCTTTTTGGGTTGTGTTCTGTTTCTTTGGCCTCCGTCTGTCGTTGTTCGTCCGTCGGTTTGGTGTTGTTAGTGTATTTGGTGTTTTCTGTTTTGTCCCTTTTTTTTTTTTTTTTTTTTTTTTTTGTATCGTATTGCGTCCCGTGTTGTGTGTGCGTCGTTGTTCGTCCGTCCGTTTGGTGTTGTTAGTTTGTCTAGTGTTTCCTGTTTTGTTCTTTTTTCTGTTTCCGTATTGATTTTCGTTTTTTGTATCGTTTTGAGTCTCGTGTGGTGTGTGTGGCTGGTTGGGGTGTTGGTGTATGTTCGACTGTGTCCGTGAGTGAGGTGGTGTCGGTGTTACTGTCTGTGTCGTTGTCCGTCGTTTGTGTTTGTAGCGTGCCTGTGTGTGTGGTTTCGATGTGTATCACTGTCTCTGCGGTGGAGGTGGTGGAATCTGTGTCGCTGTCGGTGTCTGGTGTGTTGGGGGGTTGTGTTTTGTGTGGTGCTGTTTGATGTGTGGTGTGTGGTTGGTGTGTTGAGGTGCTGGCTTCTGTTTCGTCAGTGTCTGTGCGTTCGTGTGCCCGTCTGGTCATGTATCTTTCTTTTTGTGCTCGTAATTCGTCGTGTAGGGTGCTTGCTGGTTCTAAACTTGCGATTATGGCTATTATCTCGGGGTGTGGTCCTGTGTATTGTTTGCATGTTTGTTTTGTCTGTGTCGATTCTGTGTGTCTGTCCATGTTAGCGAACGTCTGTAAAATCCTGTCCTCTGTCGTCTGTGGTGGTCTCGCGAATCTGGTGCGTGTCCATTGGGGGGTTGGTGTGGGGGGTGGTGTGTACCGTGGTGTTGGTGTGGGTGTGGGGCGTGTGGTTGTATGGGGTGTTTGTTTCTTGGTGGGTGGGTGTGTAGTCGTGTGTGTGGCCGTGGTTCGTGTGGTGTGGAGAACTGTTGGTGGGTGTGTGATAATTTGTGGTGGGTGTGGTGTGTCTGTGTTAGTTTGTGTGCATGTTTGTAGGTGTTCTGTGTATTTGGTGCCCCGGACCAGCCCGTTGCATTTCGGGCATTGCCTTGGTCCGGAGGGTGTAATTGTGTGTGTGGTCATCGTTGTGTGTGTTTGTGAGTGTCTCTGTGTGGCTGTGGGTGCAGTGGTTGTTAAGTGTGTTGTCGTCGTGGTGGTCAGTATTACCTTTCTGTATGTGGGGGGTGTCGGTAGTAGGGTTTGTCGGGTCTCCGTCAGGTGTGTGCCGTCGCGTCCGTATTTGTGTGGGTGTGGGGCCTGTCCTGGTGTTTGTAATAGTGGTGTTTTTTCTGTTGGTGTCGTCGTCGTCGTCGGTCTCGTCAGTCGCAGCGTCATCAGGGCCGGTATTTTTGTTTGTTGGTTTTCCATGTTGTGTTTCTGTGGAGTGAATACACATGTTAGTTTATTTTCGGGGCGTGTTATTGGGCGTGGTTGTTTTGTTGCTTATTTGATTATGTATATAATTTTAGGTCTTCTATGTGACATTTTCCTATATTTTTACCGCTCTCAGTTGTTAATTCGTATATTGTTGGTGAGACTTTTCTAGTGATTATGTATGGGCCTATGAATTTTTTATTTAACTTAGCTGTCGTTCGTTCTGGTCCGGATGAGAGTGTGTGGTTCTTTTTTAGTACTCGGTCTCCCTCCTTGAATTGAATGTCTCGTCTTCGTAGGTTGTAGTAGTGTGCTTGTTTTTCGTTTGCTTCTATCAAGTGCCTCTGTACTTCGTCTCTAAGTATTTGTAGTCGTCTTAAGTGGTCTGTCCATCTGTCTGTGTCTTGTAATTCTACTTCGTCGTGGTTCTCTAACTGATTTCTTAGACATTGTGTGGGATTTAATTCCCTTCCTAGGTTTAAAAAGGCTGGTGTGTGTTTAGTTGATGTGTGTGTACATGTATTGGTTGCGAATTGTAAGTCTTGTAAGTGTATGTCCCATTCTGTGTGGTCGTTGTTTACGTAGGCTTGGATCATTGTTTTAGCGGTTCTGTTGACTCGCTCTACGGGGTTGGCTTGTGCGTGGTATGGGGGGATTGTTGCGTGTCTTATGTTGAATTTTTGTGTCAGTTCGCGTATGAGTTTGTTTATGTATGGTGTGCCGTTGTCTGTCAGTAGTATGCGTGGTGTACCCCATCGTGATATTACGTGTGAGTGGAATGTCTGTTCTACTGTTTTGGCGTTTGCTTTGCGTGTCGGTATGATTTCCACCCATTTAGTGTATAGGTCTTCGAACACTATGATGTATTGGTTTCCTTTTTTTGATCGTGGGAGTGGGCCCATGATGTCGGAGGCTACTACTGTCCATGGTTCTTCGATAATTCTCATGCCCATTAGTCCTGCCGGTCGCGCTTGTATTGTTTTTGTTCTTTGGCATGTGTCACATTTTTTTATGTAGTTTACTGTGTCTCTGTACATCCCTGGCCAATAATATGTTTTTGCTACTCGTTGGTATGTTTTTTCGATCCCTAAGTGTCCTGCTTGTGTTACGTCGTGGTTTTCGTGTAGTATGTGTGTTATTTTGTCTTTGGGTATGACTAGTTTCCATGGGTTTGTGTCTGGTAGGAGGTTTGAGTGTAGGGAGTTAGGGCGGTGGAAGTATAGTTGGTTGTTTCTGATTCGCCACGACTCGTTTTTCTCTGGGCGTGTTTGTACTTGTGTTTTTTTGTATGTGTACCACTTGTCTGTCGTGTCTTCTATTGTGTCTATGTGTTCTTCGTCTTCGTGTCGTCTTGAAAGTGCGTCTGGCACGTCGTGCATTGTACCTTTTCTGTGTGTAATGTCAAAGTCGTATTCTAATAGTTCTAGTGCCCATCGTGCAAGTCGGCCTGTGGGGTTTTTTAATTGTCTAAGCCACTTCAGTGCGTGGTGATCTGTAATGACTTTGAAGTGGTAACCTTCCACGTAGGGTCTGAATTTTTTGATGGACCAGAGTACCGCCAAACACTCTCTCTCAGTTGTTGAGTATTTACGTTCTGCCTCGCTTAGCGCACGGCTAGCGTAGGCTATGACATGCTCTTCGTCATCGAGAGATTGTGTTAGTACGGCACCTATCCCTGTTCCGCTAGCGTCTGTTTGTAGTGTGAATGTTTGTGTGTAGTCTGGGCATGCGAGTGTGGGTGGTGATGTGAGTGCGTGTTTGATTGTGTTCATTGCGTTTTCTTGTTCTTCCCCCCAGTGCCATTTCTGGTCTTTTTTCAGTAGTCGTGTTAGTGGTTCTGTAATGTGTGCGAAGTTAGGTATGAAGCGTCTGTACCATGATGCCATCCCAATTAGTCTCCGTAATTGTTTTATTGTTTTTGGGCTTGGGTAGTTTTCTATGGGTTGTGTTTTGTCGGGGTCTACGTGTAGTCCGTGTCTGTCTACTATGTATCCGAGATATTTTACTTGTGCGCATCCGAACTCGCACTTCTCTGGGTTTATTGTCAGTCCTGCGTCTGTAATTCGTTTTAGTATTTGCTCTAGTCTTTGTAAGTGTTCGTCGACTGTTTGTGTTACTATTATTATGTCGTCTAGGTATGCGAATGCATATGGTTCGCATTCTGGGCCTATGAGTCTGTCTAGTAGTCTTTGGAATGTCGCTGGTGCGCCTGTCAGTCCGTATGGCATTCTTTTAAATTGAAATAAGCCCATTCCCGGGACTGTAAAGGCTGTTATGTGTTTGCTGTCTTTGTCGAGTGGTATTTGGAAGTATGCTTGGCTTAAGTCGATTTTTGATATGTACTGTGCTGTCCGTAGTTTGTCTAATATTGCTGTCATGTATGGTAGTGGGTATGCGTCTTTTTTTGATACTGAGTTAACCTTCCTAAAGTCTAGGCAGAAGCGATATGTGTTATTTGGTTTTCTTATCATGACAATTGGGCTCGACCATTCGCTTTCTGATGGTTCTATCACGTCTTCTCTCAGCATTTTGTGTATTTCTGTGTGGATGGCTTCTCTAATTTTTGGTGATACCATATAGTATCTTTGTTTTATGGGTGCGTGTCCTTGTGTGTCTATTTTGTGTTTAATTAGGTGTGTTAGCCCGAGTTGGCCTGGTAGTGTTGAGGTTTTCTGCTGTATTATCGTCTGTAGTTGTGTGTGTTGTGATTGTGTGAGTTCTTGTATTCCTGCGCATATCTGTGGTTCGGTTTCTTTGTCGGTTTGTGTGTCGTCTGTTGTTTGTGCGTTTGTGGGTATGATTTTTTGATTTGTGATTTGTGTGTTCTGTGGGTTGTCGTTTTGGGGGGTGTTTTCCGGTGGTGTCTTTGTGTTGGGTAGTGTTGGTGTTAGTGGTTTTTGTTTTATGGTTGTTTTTTTTTTTTTTGTGTTTTCATGTCTTTCTGTTGTTTTCGGGTTTGTTTGTTGTTTCGTTGCTTCTAATTTTTCTGCTGCTTTTGCTTGTTTTGTGTGTGTTTGTGTTGATTGGTGTCGTGATTCTCGTGTTTGATGTATTTGTGTGTATTCTTTGAGTGGTGTTGGTAGTTCTTGTGGTCTAGTTTGCATGTGGTAGTGTGTCTGTGGGTCGTCTATCAGTGACCATGTGTTTTTTCCATAATTTATTAATATTCCAAATCTTATTAAGTCGCTGTTACCAATGATACATTGCGAGCCTAAGTTTGATATTAATCCGAACTTAATTTCTTTTGTTATGTTGCCGAGGCGTATTGGGAGTGTTACTGCTCCTTCTATCGTCACCTGTGTTCCGTTTCCCATTGTAGCTGTTCTGTCGGGTGTGTTGTTTATTTGTGTGTCTGTGTTGTGTAGTATTTGTATTACTTCTGCGCCTAGGTATGAGTGTGTTGCGCCTGTGTCTATTAGTGCGTTAAATTCGTGACCGTGTATTTCGATTCTGATGTGGAATCTACTTTCCGTTATGTTGTTGTCTGTCGTAGGTGCTACTGTTTCGGGTGTGTTTGTGTTGTTTGTGGGGTTGCCCTCCACCCTTGCTGGGTCAACCCTTACTCGTTTCCCTGGTTCTGTGTTTGTGTGCATTGCCATCTGAAGTGTCCGGGTTGGTTGCAGTTAAAGCATCTGCGTGGTGTTGTGCCTGTGTTTGGGTTCGTTTGCGTTTGTTGCTGAGTGTAGTGTGGTGAGTTATACGTGATTGCGGGGTATCGAGTCTGTTGTGTGTTTTGGTTTGTTTGGTTTCGTCGTATGTTGTATGTGAGTGCCGGTGGTATATTTGGTATTGGGAGTATTGCTGGGCGGGGTTGTGTTTGTGTGTACTTGTATGGGATGTATTGTGTGTGGTGTGTTTGGTGTGTGTAGGTTTCTCGCGGTTGTGTGTAGTTGTTTAATATTGTTTGTCTCGTGATTTCCCATTCGATATTTGCTTCCCATTCTTTTGCGGCCATTTCCAGTTGGTCGAAGTTCGCGAAATCGTATGGTTTTATGTATGCCTTGTATTCTATTTTCATGTTTCTGTATGCCAGGTCTAATTGTGTTCGTGGGTGGTATGGTGGTTTTAGTTGTGATAGTAGTGTTCTAAATTGTATTAGGAATTGTGTGATTTTTTGTGTTGGTCCTTGTACGTAGTTTCTGATTTTTTGTTCCAGTCTGTCCCTATGTTGTATGTCTTGAAATGCATGTGTAATATCTCTCTCGAATTCTTCCAGTGTTCGCCATTTGCCTCTGTTTAATCTGTACCAGTTTTTTGCGTCACCTTCGAGTATCGGGCTGAGGTTGTTGATTAATTGTGTATCGTGTATTTCATAACCCGTTTGGTAGTCGCGGAGATTTTGTAAAAATTCGTCTATGTCTTCGTTTGTGTCTCCTGAGTATTTTATGTTCCATGTTTGTATTGTTTTCATTGCCATTGCTGGCTGATTCCAGTATGTACTGTTTGGGTTTGATGTGTGGTTTGTGTTTGTGGGATGTATTGACTGTGTGCTGTATATGTGTGGATCTTCGTATACGTTTCTGTCGCTTGGTGATGCTCCGAGGTCTATTAGGTTTTGTATAAGTCGTGTGTTACGTGTGTTGGTGGCTAAAAATGTGTCTGTTCCTGTGAAGTGTCGGTTCGTTTGATTGGTTGTTACCGTGTTAGTTTGCGTGTGTGTAGGTGTGGGGATTGTATTGTATGTTTGTGTGTGATTTGTTGGTTCTGGGCTTTCTTGGTGTTGAATTTGTGTACTGTGTAAATTGTGTGTATTCTCTATGATAGCTGCATCGATTCTATTTATTGTGTTTGGTGAATTTATCGTGCCTCGTCTATTTATTTCCTGCGGTTGGGTCGGCGTTTGTTGATCTCGTGTCGCGCGCGGCCCGCTCTGTGTCGAGTTGTTTTGGTTGCGTTCGGGTGTGTGTATGTCCATGTGTTCGCGCGCTAGGCCTTGCGGTTCCCTGTGTCCTTGGTCTGCCATTGTGTGTATCGTGTTTGGTAGTGTGTGTGTTCAACTGTCGTTATTTGAATTTTCGTGACTGTGTAGTTTTGTTTCGTGAGTCTATGTGTATTTTGTTAGCGTTTATTCCTGTGTTTTGTCTCTTAATTGTTTGGATTTGGGGTAAAAATGTGGGTAATTTACGTTGGGCGCCAATTTGTGACGGGTTTTGGGTCCGCACGAATAATATGGGTGGGGAAGACAATTAGAGACGGGGCGGATATGATCGGTAAAACTTAGTGTGTGTATTTTTTTTTTTCTTTTGCACCAGGGCTCGACTTAAATTAAGATTTACAAAAGGGTTGTGGACGTAAGCGGTGGCTGATCACGCCTCAGCCCTTAGCGTTGCTTAATACTAACTTACAGATACGCGCGCAGGGGGGGGGGGAAGGAGTGTGGGAGGTGACGGGGAATGTGGGGTCGGAAGGGTTGATATGGCGAGGGGAGGGTGGTGTAGAGTGACGGGGAGTGTGTGGTAGACAGGGTTGGTATTGCGAGGGGAGGAGCAGATCGGCGATAGAAGGCAGGCTAACCTGGTTACGTCGACGTGTGTGTGTGGAGGTCTTGAGGTGCGGTGGAGGGTAGCTGGGTGTTCGGTGTGTGTGTGTGTGTCGGTGACTCTCTCTCTTTCTTTCTCTCTCTCTCTCTCTCGCTTTCGCTCTTGGGTTTCGTCTACGCCGGTGTGGCTGCTGCTACGGCCGTGCTCGTACTGAATCTCGCGCTCGGCTCTGCCGAGCGTCGGGGGGCTTCGATGATGTTCGGGTCTTTTCCGACGGGACAGGGCTCACCCGTTCGGCTCTTCCCCGCGGGTTTGGGGTTTGTTGTGACTTGCACTCTAGGTGCAACGTCACAAATAGCTTATCACTCTCTCTTGACCTCCCTGAATTTGTGACAGAACCCCGCCTATTCCTGAAAGAGATGCATCCGTATCTAAAATAAAAGGAATTTCGACCTCTGGATAAGCTAAAATCGGCGAAGAAATAAGATTTTCTTTCAATTTCTTGAAAGCCTCTACGCATTCCGGGGTCCATTCAAAAGGAATCTTGATTCCGGTCAAGTGATGGAGAGGTTTAGCTATACTAGCGAAACCTTTTACAAATCTTCTGTAATACGTACAAAGGCCTAAAAAGCTTTGAATTTGTTCTTTATTCTTAGGTGTCGGCCAAGAAGAAACCTTCTCTATTTTAGATGGGTCGGTCTTCACACCTTGTGCTGAAACGATATGTCCGAGGAAGCCTACTTCTTTCTGGAACAGATGGCATTTTTTCGGGCTCATTTTCAGACCTGCTTGCTTCAGCCTAGCGAAAACTTGTCTGAGATTTTGAACTTCTTCTTCAAAGTTCTTGCCAAAAACGATTATATCGTCTAAATAAACGAGGCATATTTTGCCAGTGAACCCATGGAGAACAGCCTCCATCATTCGTTCAAAGGTAGCCGGGGCATTACTCAAACCAAACGGCATAACCTTGAACTGCCATAATCCTCCTAAACCCGTAACAAAAGCTGTTTTTTCTTTATCTAGAGGATCCATTTCGACCTGCCAGCATCCGCTCTGAAGATCTATGGTGCTGAACCAAGTTGCACCAGCTATCAGGTCGAGTGTCTCGTCAATTCTGGGTAGAGGGTAAGAATCTTTCTTCGTTATATCGTTCAGCTTCCTATAATCGTTACAAAATCGTTTGGATCCGTCCTTTTTGTTAACAAGGACGATTGGTGAGGCCCAGGGACTAGACGATGGTTCTATCACATCGTTCTTTAGCGTGTCTTCCACAAGCTTCTTCACCTATTCTCGAGCGTTGAGAGCAAGTCTTCGTGGAGCTTGTTTTATTGGCGAACTCTCTCCGACGTCGATCTTGTGCTTGACAGAAGTACATCGGCCCTTATCACCACTATCTTTGGCGAAAGAATCTATAAATTCTAGCAAAAGAGATTTAAACGATTCTACCTGAGCTGAATTTAACGAAATCGAAGATTTCTCAACAAGGCTCTGTAAATGTAAAGGAAAATGTTGTTGCAAATCTTCCTCCGAAAGTTCTATTTCTCGAATTCTAGGAGGAGTCCAATAAATTCCATTTCTATTTGTACAAAGAGTTATTTCGCAATTGTTTAAAGCTAGTGAATTTCTCTTAGTCGAGATAACACAGTTATGAGCTGTAAGAAAGTCTATTCCCAAAATACCTTCATCCTCTATATCTGCTATAAAAACCTTATGTGGAGAGTCGATACACCCAAAAAGGTTAATTTGGACAGTAACCTGTCTCAAAACCAGGGTCGTCTCTCCAGTGGCTGTTCGCAGAGAAAAAGAGGGAACAATCTGGTCATCGGATTTAAAGAGATCCGATCGAACTACGGTTACTTCCGCGCCCGTGTCTATTACCCATATACAATCGACGCCATTAACAGTACTACGCGCGTAAAGACCAGACTGTCGTAGACTTCTAATTAAAAACTGTTCTCCAAGAGGGCTTTCACTTCTAACAATCTGCGATGATTTTCGCCCTGACAAATCATCTAGAATTAGTTTTTTGGGTGAGTTCCTGTTGAAGAACTCGATTGAGGATTTTCTTCCCCTATTTCTATATTTTTCTTACGTCAGTTATAAGAGTTTGAATTCGAGCCTTGCATCGGTTCTCTACTAATTTTTTTAATTAGAAAACAATGATTGGCGTCGTGACCTATTTTTTTACAAAATATACAGGTCAAGCCGGTTTGACTCGTCATGACCGCGTTCTTATTTACACGCTTGTTTTGCTGGTTTTGAAAAGAACCTCGATTTCTTGGTTTAAAATTACTATTGTTATTTTTATTTCTATAATTTTGAGGTTTTGATTCCTCCGAGTGTTCAAAACTTCGTCTTTCTGAGGTGTTTTCGGACACCTCAATCCGACGAAGCTTGCTCAGCCCAAAATATTGTTTCCTCATTGCCTCCACCTCAAGGGCTTTGGCCGTTGCCTCCCTCAGAGAAATGAGGCCCGATGTTCCAACGGCCATTTTAATTTCTGGATCACTAATTTGTGGTACTGATATCAGCCCGAAATTACAATTAATTTGAAAATGTCGAATTATAGAAATAGCCGAACTTACCGTCCTAAGCAATTATTCAGTACAGGATTTGTACAGAATGATATGCCAGACAGGGCCTACGAGGAGGCGAGGTTACAAGTCCAACCCGCCGTGAACCGTGGTGGTACAAGAGGCCGAGCAAGTTCCTCCCGCGGCGCTTATCAGAGGAAGCGCTTCTCTTCGCATCGAAATGAAAAGAACACCGAAACTTCGAATTTACTTAGCGATGAGCTGAAGAAGAAATTATATCCGGGAGTGAAAGATGACATGAGTGCAATGGAAAGGCTAGAGGCGTATAACACGTCGAAAGCGATCACTCTAACGATTACAACTCGAGCCATTGGAATGGGCACTTTACACATATTCTCGTGCCTTTTCGAATTTAATAATGTTCCTGTTCGAGGATCAATCTATCAGTTGTACCGCGTATCACTGGCTGTATTAGAAGCCAAGGTTCAGTTTGTTCAGCGCGGCATCTCGTCCATACAAAATAACGAGGATGATTATAAACACAACACTTTTAATGAAGAGTGGCTACAAGCCGCAAAAGCAGTGATTGTGTGTAACAGTTGAATTTAGCCGCCAGAGAGACTACGGAACTCAGTGATAGGTAGGTCCGTAGGGAGGGGGGCTTTCACCTAAGCGGTGATACGACGGAAGAGAATCGATCGAGAAGTGGAAGAGAGAGGACGGTTGAGAATCGATCGAGCGGGAAGCGGGAGACGACGGATGAGGGGATCGTCAGCAGAGTGCGCTCGCAATAAAGAATCATCACGAAAGAAGAAAGACAACCGACGAAACAAAAAACGCATTCGGATTCCCGATCGAGGAAAGCCCACCAAGAATGACGGACGAGGGAATTCGAATTGGCCGGACACGGAATTAAGGATCTGAAGAATATCCTCAATAACGCTGATGATAAGTTTTATCTACGTTCTGACCTGTCCTATTTTATTAATAATTTTATGAGTATGACTTTTATGAAATTGTTGTCGTCCTAGATGTCCGCCGTCACTATTTTATTTATACATTTATTTATTCTTTTTGTTGATATTTATTCGCTTCACGTATTCGATTCTAATTTTATCCATACATGTCATTGAGTCATACCAACGTCCGAAATTTCGTTTAAAATAAAAACAATAAAACACCATAAAAGAAAATTGTTACGGAAGATTTTCGTTAATTGCGAGGGGCTCCGCAATTGGAGTGAATCCTAGTCTACAAAAAACCGCGAAAACGAAAAGACCGTTACATGTGTTACCAGATCAGATCAGCTCGATCGTAAATGCGATCGGCAAAATAAACGTCTATGATTCCACATATGTGCCAAAGTTAGCACGCGACAACTACCACGATGGCAGATTTGTGCCACAAAGTGAGCAGGTAGTTTTATCTAATCTGCGGAATACCGTAGAAGCTTTAGCGCGTGAGGATACGCCCATGCAACAACGCAGGGCTTTCTACCAACACAACCCGATTCCGGGAACGATATGGCACGGACAACCGGAAAATCCGGTTTTACAAAATCCCAATGACATAATACCGCCAAACTATGATGTCGTAGATTTGCAAGACGACATTAGTGACTTAAGGGCGAAGCTCAACTACTTGAACAAGAAAGCAGGCAAGTATTTCACCGATCCAATTGTCTTCTCGCGAGATGAGCAGAAGACACAATTAATCTGCAATCAGCAAGATGGATTGAGAGTTAGTGACCGTGAAGCTAACGAGCCACTTGAACAATACTATGCACACTGCAAAGTTGAGGGGGATATAGACGATTATTATAATTTTATATAAATTATTATAATGTAAAGGACGTTCGCGAGCAGCGCGTCGCGTCCGATTTTGCTATTGGTTTCTTTCAATGTGTAAATTAGCGGTCACTAGTAGTATAGTGACTAGCGCACGTAGGCCGTAGAGGTCTTCGGGATCCCTTCATATTTTTGTTTCCTTTTTTTTTTTTTTTTCTCTTCTTGATTGATTATTTTGTTTGCTTGTTCTTCTTTTATTTGGTAAGCTAAGCGCTTGCGTTTGGGATCGCGAGGACGAGCTTCCGCAGTATTATTATTATTTTTAATTTTTTTTTTGTATTATCGCTGTGTTGAAATATATTGTTTAACTTTCTCGCTGCTTTGTGAAATAACTTGTCAACGTACGTGTGGCGTATCTCTCTCTACCCAAAGATTACCCCTCCCCTCGCCGCGGTACTGAGCTACCGAGCATCTGGTCGCGGTATATCGTATTACCGATTTCGAGGCGTGTTGACCACGCCAGGCGCCCAACAAATTTCGCGGTCTGATTGCAGGTTCAGGGGACATCGTGGACGCCAAATTATTGTGCACGCGGTAAGTTCTCGGTTATTTGCTCCGAGTGACCGAGGTGCAGAAAAATCCACGTCACAACACATACATATATCACGTACATATATGTATATGTATAAATATATTGTAACGATTTAGGCGTTACGTTAATAAAATATGGATCCGCGAGTTTACTTATTATCAAATCAAAGGCGTGAACAAAAATATCGTGATAAATGCTTTTAATGCAATATACGTGTTTCTTGTTTAAAGTCTGAAACAAGACTGTTTTTACAATAATATCGGTTGGCGCAGCAACCTTATTCTTTTTAAAGACATAAGAGGTTTATAAACGTCTTTTATCTATGCTGACTACTAGATCATTAAAGAGGGACAAAGGGGTGATTTCACCCTTTGTAACACTACTCCCCCCCGAGGAAAAGAGTCGTCCCGACTCGGGAAAAGATAAAACAATTATAAAAGTATTCTAGTAGTCAGTGCTCAAAGGTGAGTTGGAGCTGTGGCTCTAAAAATTTAAGAACTCCCTTTTTTACTATCTGGCATTTGCCCACAGTCTCAAGGTAAACCACAGAAAACCTTGAGCAGATAGTCGAGCGTTAAATAATCTCAAAAATTTATGTGCCATGTTTTATAAAGGTTAGTGTTATTAAGTGTTATGTGACTTCATGAATACAAAGTTTTCCGCAACGGCCCAGATTGACGTCGGGAAGAAATTCGATTTTCTTCATGAAGGATCCCTCCGAAACAGGTTCGGATGAAAACACCGAAACGGGAACCGACAATTCCAGGTCCAAATAAGACGAAAACAGACTTCTCTTCATATAAAATAAGGAAATCGTGGGGTGACTTCTTTAGAAATAGTTCACCCTAGAGTTTTGGAAGGACAAATGTGAGCGATGGTATAACAATTCAAATTCACTAAGTGAATTTGGGAGAATACTTGAATAAAATAAATTGAATATGTATTCAAAAGAAAAGAAACGATCTTATCTGAATTATTTCTGCGTCCTTCTTCAAAATAAAACCACCAGTCATCCTCAGGAATCGGGGAAGATTGGAAGGAAAGGGCTGTGTCAAATAACCTGAAAAAGTGCTCACAAAAACTGACACTTAAGGTTAATAAAATGTGAAAATCAAGCAATCGCTCATCGACCTCGAAAAATAATCGTGGCTCATTTCACATTATTCCTTAAACCAAAGCCTATCCGACACAAAACTCGATTCCAGAGAAGAAGTTTCTAGAAAGAAACAACCGAAGAAAACAAATTTCAAATTGATTAGCAACGCAGAAATAACAAATCATTATAAGAAAAGTAGTCGTTAAAGACAGACAAGACATGGATGCAAAAGAACATACTTCGAAGAATGCAGCTATGATGATAAAAGTATTCTCTCTCGAAAATTCGGACGAACTTAGCGAAATGGAAAGGTCTAACTATTTTAACTCTCTTTGGAGAGAGATGTCTTGCGGCCAGCTGAATGCCGTTTCCGAAAAAGGAAGAAGCGGCTTGCTATGCCTAAGCTGCTTTGAGTCACAGTGAGTACATCATATCGAATAACACAAATAAATTATAAGAAAATAATTTTTTGTTTCAATCATTTCTTTTTAGTTCTAAACCCGAATTTCTTCTTCAAGAAGTCTCTCTCCATCTGACTTTTTTCAAAGAAAAAGTGCTTTGTCGCTCTTGCAAACAGAGTCTATTCGATATAGTAAAGAAAACGGAAGGGTGCGAGGGATGCGATAATGTCAAAGAAGAAATTAAGAAGATTTTAAATATTAGTCGCCTTTTCCCATTAATGTAGTTCAATGTCGTTTTTTTTTTTTTTTTTTTTTTTAACCAAAATTTTTTTTTTTTAAGAATAAAATTCTTTCAATATTAAATTCAAAGGTTTAACTTTGTCCGTGTATCATTGCAAGACAAAAATTAGAATAAACTTGGTCGGCTGTGGATTCTGCATTGATAACCAAAACAGGAGCCGATAAAGAAGAAAAGGTTTGTTTCACTAGCCAATCTTCATGAACCTCATGGATAGTTCTGAGTAGCTCTAAAGAAATACTCGATTCTTCCTCACGAGAACGGGAACTAACTCGAGCAAAAGAAGTTTCTGGGGTAACTCGCAAATAAACAATCAAATCTACTCTGAGCTCAGACGAGCGAATGGGAAGATCAAAATTTTTTGTCAATAAATGAGATTCGAAGTCGCGAAAATTACCTAACCTTCGACGAGCTTCTACAAAACAATTGCTACTGTATATCGATCTTTCCATCACCTTTACAGGCAATGAAGTCGTCTGCAGATGTCTATCTAACATAACCATTTGAGCGAAATGCTGAAAATAATAGCAATAACGATCTGGGTTCTGATACATCAAATCTAAAAGATTAATTCCAGCTACATTTCGATATTCTTCAAGAGGTTCTAAAAGTGTACAGACCTGGCGATCTGCTAAAAACCTCTTGGTGAAAGTTGTTTTTCCGCATCCAATATTTCCTTCAATAATAATCGTAAGCGGTCGAGTTTTACTCAAATGAATTCCGAAAGGTAAATTCTTCTCCCAATCGATGACCGACTGTAAAGAAGGCCAAATCGATCACAGTCGTCAAGGGTGTTCGTTTGAAGATCTAACCTCGAAGGATGTTCCTGGTTTTGGAGAGATTGTTCCAGGTTGATCTTCTTCAAATGGAGCAAGACGATCCAAGTGAACCACCTTCTGACGCGAATGAGGAGATCTTCGGATTCTATAAACAACATCATTTATCCGGTTAACCACTAAGTAAGGGCCTTCCCAATTTCTTTGTAGCTTTGGACATCGTCCTTTCTGTCTTCGTGGTTGAAAAAGCCAAACAGAATCTCCAGGATTAAATTTTAAATCTCTGGCTCGAATATCATAGCGAGTTTTTAATTTATCTGAAGCCATAGAAATTCTATTCCTAGCAAAGTGATGAATTTCTTCTAAACGTTGTTGTAATAAAAAGGCATAATCTGTTTGATGCTGTCTTTGCACAGGAACAGGGCCTTTCTCTAAATCTGACGGAAGTCGAAGATTTCTTCCAGTAAGCATGAGGGCTGGCGTCTGCTTCGTCGTCTCGTGAATCGCAGATCTGTAAGATAAGAGGAAAAAAGGGATCCAGGAGTCCCAGTCTCTCTGATTCTGCTCTACGAAGGACGACAAATATTGTAGCAAAGTCCGATTCAGACGCTCTATCATGCCGTCAGATTGCGGATGCAAAGGAGTTGTACGAGTTTTTCTAACCCCTAAAATCTGAGTAACCTCTTTCATTAAGGTTGACTCAAAATTTCGGCCTTGATCAGTATGAAGTTCTAGAGGAACTCCGTGTCTACAAATAAATTCTTTAACGAATGCCTGTGCTACAGTAGAGGCTTCTTGATCAGCGAGAGGAACCACTTCTGGCCACTTAGTAAAATAATCAGCAATAACCAAAGCATATTTATTTCCAGAATGGGTTATCGGAAGAGGTCCAAGAATATCCATCGCTATTCTTTCAAGTGGAGCTCCCACGTTGTAAATTTGAAAAGAGCTTTGTCCCTTCGCTCGAGGTCCTTTCTTTGCCGTGCAGATTCGACATCTTCGACACCAATCTTCAACGTCCATCCGGCAACGGGGCCAAAAGTAGAAGTTGCGAATTCTGCCCAGAGTTTTATTCGAAGCGAAGTGTCCGCCTGCAGGAGAATCATGATAAAGAGCAAGAATCTCTGGAACTCGTGACCTGGGAACCAAAAGTTGCCACCTGATTTCTTTCAAGTCTGCAGATTCCCATTTTCGGTATAAAATTCCATCAATTAAAAGAATAGAGTCCCATTGAGCCCAATAAATTTTCAAATCTGGCTCGGCTAAAGATATATCCTGCCAGTCCGGGCGAGTTTCTGCTTCTTTCCAAGACTTCACTTGATTCAAAGTGTCGTCCTCTTGTTGCGATTTTCTCCATTCCTCCTGGTTATTTTCGAAAGAAATCTTCCGTATTACAAGAGAGGGGTCACGATTTTTCTCTAATCGTGCACACTGTTTACACTCTGGCATTTCCTCGCAGGGTCTTCGAGAGAGAGCATCAGCGTTTCCATGATGAATTCCTGCTCGATGACGAATATCAAAATCGTACTGACCGAGCCTTTCTAACCATCTAGCTACCTGACCTTCGGGAGATTTAAACGAAAGTAGCCACCTGAGAGAAGCATGATCTGTACGTATCAAAAATCTCCTGCCGTACAAATAATGGTGAAAATGTACTACGGTCTTAACAACAGCTAAAAGCTCTCTACGAGTGACACAATAATTCCTCTCGGTTTTACTCAAAACTCTGCTGAAATAGCTTATCACTCTCTCTTGACCTCCCTGAATTTGTGACAGAACCCCGCCTATTCCTGAAAGAGATGCATCCGTATCTAAAATAAAAGGAATTTCGACCTCTGGATAAGCTAAAATCGGCGAAGAAATAAGATTTTCTTTTAATTTCTTGAAAGCCTCTTCGCATTCCGGGGTCCAGTCAAAAGGAATCTTGATTCCGGTCAAATGATGGAGAGGTTTAGCTATACTAGCGAAACCTTTTACAAATCTTCTGTAATACGTACAAAGGCCTAAAAAGCTTTGAACTTGTTCTTTATTCTTAGGTGTCGGCCAAGAAGAAACCTTCTCTATTTTGGATGGGTCGGTTTTCACACCTTGTGCTGAAACGATATGTCCCAGGAAGCCTACTTCTTTCTGGAACAGATGACATTTTTTCGGGCTCATTTTCAGACCTGCTTGCTTCAGCCTAGCGAAAACTTGTCTGAGATTTTGAACTTCTTCTTCAAAGTTCTTACCAAAAACGATTATATCGTCTAAATAAACGAGGCATATTTTGCCCGTGAGCCCATGGAGAACAGCCTCCATCATTCGTTCAAAGGTAGCCGGGGCATTACTCAAACCAAACGGCATAACCTTGAACTGCCATAATCCTCCTAAACCCGTAACAAAAGCTGTTTTTTCTTTGTCTAGAGGATCCATTTCGACCTGCCAGTATCCGCTCTGAAGATCTATGGTGCTGAACCAAGTTGCACCAGCTATCAGGTCGAGTGTCTCGTCGATTCTGGGTAGAGGGTAAGAATCTTTCTTCGTTATATCGTTCAGCTTCCTGTAATCGATACAAAATCGTTTGGTTCCGTCCTTTTTGTTAACAAGGACGATTGGTGAGGCCCAGGGACTAGACGATGGTTCAATAACATCGTTCTTTAGCATGTCTTCCACAAGCTTCTTCACCTCTTCTCGGGCGTTGAGAGCGAGTCTTCGAGGAGCTTGTTTAATTGGTGAACTCTCTCCGACGTCGATCTTGTGCTTGACAGAAGTACATCGGCCCTTATCACCACTATCTTTGGCGAAAGAATCTATAAATTCTAGTAAAAGAGATTTAAACGATTCTACCTGAGCTGAATTTAACGAAATCGAAGATTTCTGAACAAGGCTCTGTAAGTGTAAAGGAAAATGTTGTTGCAAATCATCCTCCGAAAGTTCTATTTCTCGAATTCTAGGAGGGGTCCAATAAATTCCATTTCTATTTGTACAAAGAGTTATTTCACGATTGTTTGAAGCTAGCGAATTTCTCTTAGTCGAGATAACACAGTTATGAGCTGTAAGAAAGTCTATTCCCAAAATACCTTCATCCTCTATATCTGCTATAAAAACCTTATGTGGAGAGTCGATACACCCAAAAAGGTTAATTTGGACAGTAGCCTGTCTCAAAACCAGGGTCGTCTCTCCAGTGGCTGTTCGCAGAGAAAAAGAGGGAACAATCTGGTCATCGGATTTAAAGAGATCCGATCGAACTACGGTTACTTCCGCGCCCGTGTCTATTACCCATATACAATCGACGCCATTAACAGTACTACGCGCGTAAAGACCAGACTGTCGTAGACTTCTAATTAAAAACTGTTCTCCAAGAGGGCTTTCACTTCTAACAATCTGCGATGATTTTCGCCCTGACAAATCATCTAGAATTAGTTTTTTGGGTGAGTTCCTGTTGAAGAACTCGATTGAGGATTTTCTTCCCCTATTTCTATATTTTTCTTACGTCAGTTATAAGAGTTTGAATTCGAGCCTTGCATCGGTTCTCTACTAATTTTTTTAATTAGAAAACAATGATTGGCGTCGTGACCTATTTTTTTACAAAATATACAGGTCAAGCCGGTTTGACTCGTCATGACCGCGTTCTTATTTACACGCTTGTTTTGCTGGTTTTGAAAAGAACCTCGATTTCTTGGTTTAAAATTACTATTGTTATTTTTATTTCTATAATTTTGAGGTTTTGATTCCTCCGAGTGTTCAAAACTTCGTCTTTCTGAGGTGTTTTCGGACACCTCAATCCGACGAAGCTTGCTCAGCCCAAAATATTGTTTCCTCATTGCCTCCACCTCAAGGGCTTTGGCCGTTGCCTCCCTCAGAGAAATGAGGCCCGATGTTCCAACGGCCATTTTAATTTCTGGATCACTAATTTGTGGTACTGATATCAGCCCGAAATTACAATTAATTTGAAAATGTCGAATTATAGAAATAGCCGAACTTACCGTCCTAAGCAATTATTCAGTACAGGATTTGTACAGAATGATATGCCAGACAGGGCCTACGAGGAGGCGAGGTTACAAGTCCAACCCGCCGTGAACCGTGGTGGTACAAGAGGCCGAGCAAGTTCCTCCCGCGGCGCTTATCAGAGGAAGCGCTTCTCTTCGCATCGAAATGAAAAGAACACCGAAACTTCGAATTTACTTAGCGATGAGCTGAAGAAGAAATTATATCCGGGAGTGAAAGATGACATGAGTGCAATGGAAAGGCTAGAGGCGTATAACACGTCGAAAGCGATCACTCTAACGATTACAACTCGAGCCATTGGAATGGGCACTTTACACATATTCTCGTGCCTTTTCGAATTTAATAATGTTCCTGTTCGAGGATCAATCTATCAGTTGTACCGCGTATCACTGGCTGTATTAGAAGCCAAGGTTCAGTTTGTTCAGCGCGGCATCTCGTCCATACAAAATAACGAGGATGATTATAAACACAACACTTTTAATGAAGAGTGGCTACAAGCCGCAAAAGCAGTGATTGTGTGTAACAGTTGAATTTAGCCGCCAGAGAGACTACGGAACTCAGTGATAGGTAGGTCCGTAGGGAGGGGGGCTTTCACCTAAGCGGTGATACGACGGAAGAGAATCGATCGAGAAGTGGAAGAGAGAGGACGGTTGAGAATCGATCGAGCGGGAAGCGGGAGACGACGGATGAGGGGATCGTCAGCAGAGTGCGCTCGCAATAAAGAATCATCACGAAAGAAGAAAGACAACCGACGAAACAAAAAACGCATTCGGATTCCCGATCGAGGAAAGCCCACCAAGAATGACGGACGAGGGAATTCGAATTGGCCGGACACGGAATTAAGGATCTGAAGAATATCCTCAATAACGCTGATGATAAGTTTTATCTACGTTCTGACCTGTCCTATTTTATTAATAATTTTATGAGTATGACTTTTATGAAATTGTTGTCGTCCTAGATGTCCGCCGTCACTATTTTATTTATACATTTATTTATTCTTTTTGTTGATATTTATTCGCTTCACGTATTCGATTCTAATTTTATCCATACATGTCATTGAGTCATACCAACGTCCGAAATTTCGTTTAAAATAAAAACAATAAAACACCATAAAAGAAAATTGTTACGGAAGATTTTCGTTAATTGCGAGGGGCTCCGCAATTGGAGTGAATCCTAGTCTACAAAAAACCGCGAAAACGAAAAGACCGTTACATGTGTTACCAGATCAGATCAGCTCGATCGTAAATGCGATCGGCAAAATAAACGTCTATGATTCCACATATGTGCCAAAGTTAGCACGCGACAACTACCACGATGGCAGATTTGTGCCACAAAGTGAGCAGGTAGTTTTATCTAATCTGCGGAATACCGTAGAAGCTTTAGCGCGTGAGGATACGCCCATGCAACAACGCAGGGCTTTCTACCAACACAACCCGATTCCGGGAACGATATGGCACGGACAACCGGAAAATCCGGTTTTACAAAATCCCAATGACATAATACCGCCAAACTATGATGTCGTAGATTTGCAAGACGACATTAGTGACTTAAGGGCGAAGCTCAACTACTTGAACAAGAAAGCAGGCAAGTATTTCACCGATCCAATTGTCTTCTCGCGAGATGAGCAGAAGACACAATTAATCTGCAATCAGCAAGATGGATTGAGAGTTAGTGACCGTGAAGCTAACGAGCCACTTGAACAATACTATGCACACTGCAAAGTTGAGGGGGATATAGACGATTATTATAATTTTATATAAATTATTATAATGTAAAGGACGTTCGCGAGCAGCGCGTCGCGTCCGATTTTGCTATTGGTTTCTTTCAATGTGTAAATTAGCGGTCACTAGTAGTATAGTGACTAGCGCACGTAGGCCGTAGAGGTCTTCGGGATCCCTTCATATTTTTGTTTCCTTTTTTTTTTTTTTTTCTCTTCTTGATTGATTATTTTGTTTGCTTGTTCTTCTTTTATTTGGTAAGCTAAGCGCTTGCGTTTGGGATCGCGAGGACGAGCTTCCGCAGTATTATTATTATTTTTAATTTTTTTTTTGTATTATCGCTGTGTTGAAATATATTGTTTAACTTTCTCGCTGCTTTGTGAAATAACTTGTCAACGTACGTGTGGCGTATCTCTCTCTACCCAAAGATTACCCCTCCCCTCGCCGCGGTACTGAGCTACCGAGCATCTGGTCGCGGTATATCGTATTACCGATTTCGAGGCGTGTTGACCACGCCAGGCGCCCAACAAATTTCGCGGTCTGATTGCAGGTTCAGGGGACATCGTGGACGCCAAATTATTGTGCACGCGGTAAGTTCTCGGTTATTTGCTCCGAGTGACCGAGGTGCAGAAAAATCCACGTCACAACACATACATATATCACGTACATATATGTATATGTATAAATATATTGTAACGATTTAGGCGTTACGTTAATAAAATATGGATCCGCGAGTTTACTTATTATCAAATCAAAGGCGTGAACAAAAATATCGTGATAAATGCTTTTAATGCAATATACGTGTTTCTTGTTTAAAGTCTGAAACAAGACTGTTTTTACAATAATATCGGTTGGCGCAGCAACCTTATTCTTTTTAAAGACATAAGAGGTTTATAAACGTCTTTTATCTATGCTGACTACTAGATCATTAAAGAGGGACAAAGGGGTGATTTCACCCTTTGTAACACTACTCCCCCCCGAGGAAAAGAGTCGTCCCGACTCGGGAAAAGATAAAACAATTATAAAAGTATTCTAGTAGTCAGTGCTCAAAGGTGAGTTGGAGCTGTGGCTCTAAAAATTTAAGAACTCCCTTTTTTACTATCTGGCATTTGCCCACAGTCTCAAGGTAAACCACAGAAAACCTTGAGCAGATAGTCGAGCGTTAAATAATCTCAAAAATTTATGTGCCATGTTTTATAAAGGTTAGTGTTATTAAGTGTTATGTGACTTCATGAATACAAAGTTTTCCGCAACGGCCCAGATTGACGTCGGGAAGAAATTCGATTTTCTTCATGAAGGATCCCTCCGAAACAGGTTCGGATGAAAACACCGAAACGGGAACCGACAATTCCAGGTCCAAATAAGACGAAAACAGACTTCTCTTCATATAAAATAAGGAAATCGTGGGGTGACTTCTTTAGAAATAGTTCACCCTAGAGTTTTGGAAGGACAAATGTGAGCGATGGTATAACAATTCAAATTCACTAAGTGAATTTGGGAGAATACTTGAATAAAATAAATTGAATATGTATTCAAAAGAAAAGAAACGATCTTATCTGAATTATTTCTGCGTCCTTCTTCAAAATAAAACCACCAGTCATCCTCAGGAATCGGGGAAGATTGGAAGGAAAGGGCTGTGTCAAATAACCTGAAAAAGTGCTCACAAAAACTGACACTTAAGGTTAATAAAATGTGAAAATCAAGCAATCGCTCATCGACCTCGAAAAATAATCGTGGCTCATTTCACATTATTCCTTAAACCAAAGCCTATCCGACACAAAACTCGATTCCAGAGAAGAAGTTTCTAGAAAGAAACAACCGAAGAAAACAAATTTCAAATTGATTAGCAACGCAGAAATAACAAATCATTATAAGAAAAGTAGTCGTTAAAGACAGACAAGACATGGATGCAAAAGAACATACTTCGAAGAATGCAGCTATGATGATAAAAGTATTCTCTCTCGAAAATTCGGACGAACTTAGCGAAATGGAAAGGTCTAACTATTTTAACTCTCTTTGGAGAGAGATGTCTTGCGGCCAGCTGAATGCCGTTTCCGAAAAAGGAAGAAGCGGCTTGCTATGCCTAAGCTGCTTTGAGTCACAGTGAGTACATCATATCGAATAACACAAATAAATTATAAGAAAATAATTTTTTGTTTCAATCATTTCTTTTTAGTTCTAAACCCGAATTTCTTCTTCAAGAAGTCTCTCTCCATCTGACTTTTTTCAAAGAAAAAGTGCTTTGTCGCTCTTGCAAACAGAGTCTATTCGATATAGTAAAGAAAACGGAAGGGTGCGAGGGATGCGATAATGTCAAAGAAGAAATTAAGAAGATTTTAAATATTAGTCGCCTTTTCCCATTAATGTAGTTCAATGTCGTTTTTTTTTTTTTTTTTTTTTTTTTAACCAAAATTTTTTTTTTTTAAGAATAAAATTCTTTCAATATTAAATTCAAAGGTTTAACTTTGTCCGTGTATCATTGCAAGACAAAAATTAGAATAAACTTGGTCGGCTGTGGATTCTGCATTGATAACCAAAACAGGAGCCGATAAAGAAGAAAAGGTTTGTTTCACTAGCCAATCTTCATGAACCTCATGGATAGTTCTGAGTAGCTCTAAAGAAATACTCGATTCTTCCTCACGAGAACGGGAACTAACTCGAGCAAAAGAAGTTTCTGGGGTAACTCGCAAATAAACAATCAAATCTACTCTGAGCTCAGACGAGCGAATGGGAAGATCAAAATTTTTTGTCAATAAATGAGATTCGAAGTCGCGAAAATTACCTAACCTTCGACGAGCTTCTACAAAACAATTGCTACTGTATATCGATCTTTCCATCACCTTTACAGGCAATGAAGTCGTCTGCAGATGTCTATCTAACATAACCATTTGAGCGAAATGCTGAAAATAATAGCAATAACGATCTGGGTTCTGATACATCAAATCTAAAAGATTAATTCCAGCTACATTTCGATATTCTTCAAGAGGTTCTAAAAGTGTACAGACCTGGCGATCTGCTAAAAACCTCTTGGTGAAAGTTGTTTTTCCGCATCCAATATTTCCTTCAATAATAATCGTAAGCGGTCGAGTTTTACTCAAATGAATTCCGAAAGGTAAATTCTTCTCCCAATCGATGACCGACTGTAAAGAAGGCCAAATCGATCACAGTCGTCAAGGGTGTTCGTTTGAAGATCTAACCTCGAAGGATGTTCCTGGTTTTGGAGAGATTGTTCCAGGTTGATCTTCTTCAAATGGAGCAAGACGATCCAAGTGAACCACCTTCTGACGCGAATGAGGAGATCTTCGGATTCTATAAACAACATCATTTATCCGGTTAACCACTAAGTAAGGGCCTTCCCAATTTCTTTGTAGCTTTGGACATCGTCCTTTCTGTCTTCGTGGTTGAAAAAGCCAAACAGAATCTCCAGGATTAAATTTTAAATCTCTGGCTCGAATATCATAGCGAGTTTTTAATTTATCTGAAGCCATAGAAATTCTATTCCTAGCAAAGTGATGAATTTCTTCTAAACGTTGTTGTAATAAAAAGGCATAATCTGTTTGATGCTGTCTTTGCACAGGAACAGGGCCTTTCTCTAAATCTGACGGAAGTCGAAGATTTCTTCCAGTAAGCATGAGGGCTGGCGTCTGCTTCGTCGTCTCGTGAATCGCAGATCTGTAAGATAAGAGGAAAAAAGGGATCCAGGAGTCCCAGTCTCTCTGATTCTGCTCTACGAAGGACGACAAATATTGTAGCAAAGTCCGATTCAGACGCTCTATCATGCCGTCAGATTGCGGATGCAAAGGAGTTGTACGAGTTTTTCTAACCCCTAAAATCTGAGTAACCTCTTTCATTAAGGTTGACTCAAAATTTCGGCCTTGATCAGTATGAAGTTCTAGAGGAACTCCGTGTCTACAAATAAATTCTTTAACGAATGCCTGTGCTACAGTAGAGGCTTCTTGATCAGCGAGAGGAACCACTTCTGGCCACTTAGTAAAATAATCAGCAATAACCAAAGCATATTTATTTCCAGAATGGGTTATCGGAAGAGGTCCAAGAATATCCATCGCTATTCTTTCAAGTGGAGCTCCCACGTTGTAAATTTGAAAAGAGCTTTGTCCCTTCGCTCGAGGTCCTTTCTTTGCCGTGCAGATTCGACATCTTCGACACCAATCTTCAACGTCCATCCGGCAACGGGGCCAAAAGTAGAAGTTGCGAATTCTGCCCAGAGTTTTATTCGAAGCGAAGTGTCCGCCTGCAGGAGAATCATGATAAAGAGCAAGAATCTCTGGAACTCGTGACCTGGGAACCAAAAGTTGCCACCTGATTTCTTTCAAGTCTGCAGATTCCCATTTTCGGTATAAAATTCCATCAATTAAAAGAATAGAGTCCCATTGAGCCCAATAAATTTTCAAATCTGGCTCGGCTAAAGATATATCCTGCCAGTCCGGGCGAGTTTCTGCTTCTTTCCAAGACTTCACTTGATTCAAAGTGTCGTCCTCTTGTTGCGATTTTCTCCATTCCTCCTGGTTATTTTCGAAAGAAATCTTCCGTATTACAAGAGAGGGGTCACGATTTTTCTCTAATCGTGCACACTGTTTACACTCTGGCATTTCCTCGCAGGGTCTTCGAGAGAGAGCATCAGCGTTTCCATGATGAATTCCTGCTCGATGACGAATATCAAAATCGTACTGACCGAGCCTTTCTAACCATCTAGCTACCTGACCTTCGGGAGATTTAAACGAAAGTAGCCACCTGAGAGAAGCATGATCTGTACGTATCAAAAATCTCCTGCCGTACAAATAATGGTGAAAATGTACTACGGTCTTAACAACAGCTAAAAGCTCTCTACGAGTGACACAATAATTCCTCTCGGTTTTACTCAAAACTCTGCTGAAATAGCTTATCACTCTCTCTTGACCTCCCTGAATTTGTGACAGAACCCCGCCTATTCCTGAAAGAGATGCATCCGTATCTAAAATAAAAGGAATTTCGACCTCTGGATAAGCTAAAATCGGCGAAGAAATAAGATTTTCTTTTAATTTCTTGAAAGCCTCTTCGCATTCCGGGGTCCAGTCAAAAGGAATCTTGATTCCGGTCAAATGATGGAGAGGTTTAGCTATACTAGCGAAACCTTTTACAAATCTTCTGTAATACGTACAAAGGCCTAAAAAGCTTTGAACTTGTTCTTTATTCTTAGGTGTCGGCCAAGAAGAAACCTTCTCTATTTTGGATGGGTCGGTTTTCACACCTTGTGCTGAAACGATATGTCCGAGGAAGCCTACTTCTTTCTGGAACAGATGACATTTTTTCGGGCTCATTTTCAGACCTGCTTGCTTCAGCCTAGCGAAAACTTGTCTGAGATTTTGAACTTCTTCTTCAAAGTTCTTACCAAAAACGATTATATCGTCTAAATAAACGAGGCATATTTTGCCCGTGAGCCCATGGAGAACAGCCTCCATCATTCGTTCAAAGGTAGCCGGGGCATTACTCAAACCAAACGGCATAACCTTGAACTGCCATAATCCTCCTAAACCCGTAACAAAAGCTGTTTTTTCTTTGTCTAGAGGATCCATTTCGACCTGCCAGTATCCGCTCTGAAGATCTATGGTGCTGAACCAAGTTGCACCAGCTATCAGGTCGAGTGTCTCGTCGATTCTGGGTAGAGGGTAAGAATCTTTCTTCGTTATATCGTTCAGCTTCCTGTAATCGATACAAAATCGTTTGGTTCCGTCCTTTTTGTTAACAAGGACGATTGGTGAGGCCCAGGGACTAGACGATGGTTCAATAACATCGTTCTTTAGCATGTCTTCCACAAGCTTCTTCACCTCTTCTCGGGCGTTGAGAGCGAGTCTTCGAGGAGCTTGTTTAATTGGTGAACTCTCTCCGACGTCGATCTTGTGCTTGACAGAAGTACATCGGCCCTTATCACCACTATCTTTGGCGAAAGAATCTATAAATTCTAGTAAAAGAGATTTAAACGATTCTACCTGAGCTGAATTTAACGAAATCGAAGATTTCTGAACAAGGCTCTGTAAGTGTAAAGGAAAATGTTGTTGCAAATCATCCTCCGAAAGTTCTATTTCTCGAATTCTAGGAGGGGTCCAATAAATTCCATTTCTATTTGTACAAAGAGTTATTTCACGATTGTTTGAAGCTAGCGAATTTCTCTTAGTCGAGATAACACAGTTATGAGCTGTAAGAAAGTCTATTCCCAAAATACCTTCATCCTCTATATCTGCTATAAAAACCTTATGTGGAGAGTCGATACACCCAAAAAGGTTAATTTGGACAGTAGCCTGTCTCAAAACCGGGGTCGTCTCTCCAGTGGCTGTTCGCAGAGAAAAAGAGGGAACAATCTGGTCATCGGATTTAAAGAGATCCGATCGAACTACGGTTACTTCCGCGCCCGTGTCTATTACCCACAGACAATCGACGCCATTAACAGTACCACGCGCGTAAAGACCAGACTGTCGCAGACTTCTAATTAAAAACTGTTCTCTAAGAGGGCTTTCACTTCTAACAATCTGCGATGATTTTCGCCCTGACAAATCATCCGAAACTAGTTTTTTGGGTAAGTTCCTGTCGAAGAACTCGATTGAGGATTTGCTTCCCCTATTTCTATGTTTTTCTTACGCCAGTTATAAGAGTTTAAATTCGAGCCTTGCATCGGTTTTCCACTAATTTTCTTAATTAGAAAACAATGATTGGCGTCGTGACCTGTTTTTTAAAAAAATATACAAGTCAAGCTAGTTTGACTTGTCACGACCACGTTTTTATTTATACGCTGGTTTTGTTGGTTTTGAAAAGAACCTCGATTTCTTGATTTAAAATTGTTACTGTTATTTCTATTTTTATAATTTTGAGGTTTTGACTCCTCCGAGTGTTCAAAACTTCGCCTTCTTGAGGCGCTTTCAGACACCTCAATCCGACGAAGCTTGTTCAGCCCAAAATATTGCTTTCTCATTGCCTCCACCTCGAGGGCTTTGGCTGTTGCCTCCCGCAAAGAAGTGAGGCCCGACGTTCCAACGGCCATTTTAATTTCTGGATCATTAATCGCATTCAAAAAAGCTTGCGTTGCTAATAAGTTTCGAGACGTTTCGTGGTCTGGCAAAGCTATACGAGAAAGCCGTTCAATGTCCTGACTAAGAGACGCGAGGTCTTCGTCTCGTCCTTGTCTTCTTGTCTGTAATTGTGCTGTGTACAGTTTTGTTAAGTGGTCATTTCCGTACCTCAACTTTAATGCAGAACCAAGTTTTTCATAATCAGAGATTTCTTCCTCAGACAACGCCGTTAAAACGTTCAAAGCCGGCGTTCGAAGACAGGAGGCAAGACTGTGGGCCCTCATGGCGGAGTCCCACTGATTATGTTTAGCAATTGTATTAAACTGGCGTTCGTAATCTGCCCATGGAACTTTTCCGTCAAAAATTGGCGGTTTTAAAGGATAAAGAGGTTTCTCATTAATCTGAGAAGCAGCCTCAGGAAATCTTGAATTATTTAATTGATTAAAATGAGAACATTGAGGCCGAACTTGAGTCAAAGACTCGGAAAAACCAGCCTCATTATTTACTCTCATTCTACTAATTGGAGATTCATCTACTCTCCTAATAAAAGGCACAGACCTTGATTCAGGAACATCCTGGAATCGACCTGGATGTTGAATCTGTCGAACAGTGGGAACGGGAACAGGAGAAGGAACAGGAGAGGGAAGCGGCGTAACAACTCTGGAACCTCGTGGAGTGACAGCCGGTTCTCCTGAGCCATTCACCTGATGAACAGCCTGAAGAGCTGCCACAGTCGTCCGGAACAGTTCGTGTAGACTAGTTTCGGATCGTTCTTGTGCCTCTCTATCAAGCCTGCGCTGTTCCAGCTGTTGTTCCTGTTCTCTTTTTCGCTGTTCCAACTGTTGTTCTTGTTCTCTTTTTCGCTGCTCTTGTTGATCAAGAAGCAGCTGAAGAAGTTGCTGTTGTTGGCGCTCAGCAGCCTCTTGCTGTTGAGACATGATCTTCAGCAGATCAATTTGAGAGATTGTCGAAGGAATTGGAAGAGGGTCCACTGAAGGCGATGGAATTGTTTCAGGGACCCGCGGATTCTCCATAACAAAAGGTTCTTCTCCGCTACTTTCTCTTCTTCGTGAGCGCGTCAAACGACTGCTACTCATAATTAAAGTTCGCGCACTGAGTTGATTCAATTAATAAGAACTCAAGATCCCGCTTCTGACACCAATTGTAACGATTTAGGCGTTACGTTAATAAAATATGGATCCGCGAGTTTACTTATTATCAAATCAAAGGCGTGAACAAAAATATCGTGATAAATGCTTTTAATGCAATATACGTGTTTCTTGTTTAAAGTCTGAAACAAGACTGTTTTTACAATAATATCGGTTGGCGCAGCAACCTTATTCTTTTTAAAGACATAAGAGGTTTATAAACGTCTTTTATCTATGCTGACTACTAGATCATTAAAGAGGGGCAAAGGGGTGATTTCACCCTTTGTAACAATATATATACTGTAACGTGGCAGTTCGGCTAGGCCTGCCCGTTACAAGAGACTCCCTGAACCCTGGGCGAGATCCCGGAATTAGGGTCTAGAAAATCGAGTCGCGGAATAATCTCAGAGAGCGCCAGAACTGGAGTCACGCACCCGAGCTTCGACAGGGACGAAATAGAGCATTGCGACCCAGATATTTCAGGCTTTTGTTTTTATTTTTTTTTCGAGTGCACCGGCTACCCTCCAGCGACCAACTCCGACACCGAACATCTTGCGCGGCCAGGCGAAACCACGACGATCTCGCGGGAAGGACACCGAGGCTGCGGAGGGGGAGGCAACGCAGATCCCTGCAGCGAGGGAATCCAAGGCGGACGCGATTCCCGCTGGCGGCCGGCGCGCCGCAGCCTCCCCGCTCGCCCCGCTTACGCCCAACCAAGGCAACCGCGAGGCACCAGCTAGCGACGAGGGAGCACCACCCCGCCCAACCCCAGGACTACGTACAGCTGCGCGGGAGACGACATCGCGATCTAGCCTTAAGTTCTGCGCCGCGTAGAGACGACAGGTGCGCGGCAAGTTGCGCATTCCCCCAAAATCGATGACCGATCGATTGTTGCGCATTCTTAGGGTGATGACGTCACGAAAAATTAGCGCGACGAGATCGGCGTTGCGACCATCCTAGATCACTCTAGTTCTGGCGAGTAAACGAGACAGTCGTTTGATTTCTTTTGCGTAGAGTTACTTGGTGCCCGTTTAGAGATTTTTTTTTTTTTTTGTTGTTCGTTGCGAGAAAGAATGAGCCGTCACGAGGGAGTCGGCCACTTCGTACAATGGATGTGGAGCGGTAAGCGTTGTTAACATTCTCGCGATCGAATTTGGAGGGTAATTGAGTAAAGGCTACTCCGAAAAAGGGTGGCCGTTTTCTTTTGGTTAGTTTGCGCGTCGAAAAGTACTCGAAATTCGTTTGCCGATTCTTTTGCTTGGTGACCGTAGCCTGAGTTGCGCGTAAGAGAGTAACGTTAATTTCGGGGGATCCAGAAAATCAAGTCGAGCCACGGGTTGAGCCGAGACGTTATTGTCTCGAGTTTGAGTGTGACCGAAGTCCGTTACACGGGGTCATTTCACGTCATCCGGCACATCCTCGATTCTCGTATAGGTCGCGAGCAATCACGGGGAGCATTCGAATTCGCGACTGCCTCCCGCCGTCGCCGAGGAAGTGAAGCTCGGGTGCGTGCTGATAAGAGTATGCGTTTTTAGGGGAGGATCGCGGGTGTCGCGACGAGCCTCGCATCAACTTAGTGATTTAATATTACTTTTTTTTTTTCTCTCTTCTTTTTTTTTGTTTGCATTATCAGTTAGTATTAAGTTGGCGATCAGCGCCATTTTGTAAAGGACGTTCGCGGGCAGCGCATCGAGTCCGATTTTGTTTTTGTTTTTTTTATGAAGTAGGGTATTGTTAAGACGGCGACTAGCGCACGTAGGCCGTAGAGGTCTCCTAGAATTATTCACCTTTTTTTTGTTTGTTATTATTTTTTTATTTTTATTTTATTTGGAGTATTTCTACCTTTCTTATTTAGTTTAGATCAAAGTAACGTAGTATTTGGAATCGCGAAGGACGACTTGCGTGGTCGTATTATCATTCCTTTTTATTTTTTTTATTATTTTTATTTCATTTGTTTTTGTATTATCGCTGAGGAGAAATATACCATTGGAATTTTATAGTAATTTAGCCACATCACGCGTTGGCGTACCTGTGTTGCAATTCTCTCGACCCAAAATTTACCCCTCCCCTCTCCGCGGTACTGAGCTACCGAGCATATGGTCGCGGTGTGTCGTATTATCGATTTCGAGGCGTGTTGATCACGCCAGGCGCCCAACAAACTTCGCGACATTGTTTCAGATCAAGGATACCTCGCCGGACGCCAAATTATTGTGCACGCGGTAAGTTCCCGGTTATTTGCTCCGAGTAACCGAGGTGCAGAAAAATCCACGTCACAATACATATCTGAAGTGACAAGAATCTGTACAAAATGGCTACCGTTCAATTGGCGTGACGGGACCACGCTTAATCCAATCCAGTGTATATATATACTTCTCGCAAAAATTAAGGGAACAACAAAATTTTCGAAATTTTTAGGTGATTTTCAACAGGCTGTATTTCAGTGAAAAATGGTCGTACAAGAAATAAAAAAACAAAGCTTTCGAAGCTTGAAGACTCTAGTTTTTGAATTTTTTGGTTAAAAATTTTTCAAAGCACTATTAGCCATGCAATCCTCGGATAAAGCGCGAAGAAAAAATTTTCAAAATTTTTTACATTTTTTTTTTCGCTCTACGGGCATGGAAAAATTTTTCCGAGCTAAACCAATGCATAGGTCGCATAGCCTGTTTATTCAGCTTCAAGATGCTTTTTTTTAAACCTCGATACGACCATTTGTCTTCGAGATATCGAATTTTGAATGCTAAAGGATCCTTTTTCACTCAACTGCCGATATCTCTGGAACTACTGGTCGCACAGCAAGCCGAAGGGCAGTTTCTTTTTCTGCAGAAAATTTCCTACAAAAATCTGTCAAGGTTGATGTCAAAAAAATTTTTTTTCCACCTGTAGCGTTAACGTGAAAAAAGAGCAAAAAAATGCCATTTCGCCTTTTTGTGGATAATCGACTGTATCTTCGTCAATATTGGGGGGAAAGCATAGGTTAGAAGAAAATTTTACAGCCTAATGTACCCCAAAGGTCCCTCTAAATCGGTAGATCGATCGGTTCAGCGGTTTTCCTGGACCGATTGATTGAAATTTTGAAAAAATTAAGAGAACAAGGTCCCTTAAGAAACAAAAACCTTGTTCCCTTGATTTTTTCAAAATTTCAATCAATCGGTCCAGGAAAACCGCTGAACCGATCGATCTACCGATTAAGGGGGACCTTTGGGGTACATTAGGCTGTAAAATTTTCTTCTAACCTAAGCTTTCCCCCCAATATTGACGAAGATACAGTCGATTATCCAAAAATTCCTTAAGAAACAAAAACCTTGTTCCCTTAAATTTTTCAAAATTTCAATCAATCGGTCCAGGAAGACCGCTGAACCGATCGATCTACCGATTTAGGGGGACCTTTGGGGTACATTAGGCTGTAAAATTTTCTTCTAACCTAAGCTTTCCCCCCAATATTGACGAAGATGCAGTCGATTATCCAAAAAAAGGCAAAATGGCATTTTTTTGCTGTTTTTTCACGTTAACGTTACCGGTGGAAAAAAATTTTTTTGACATCAACCTTGACAGATTTCTGTAGGAAATTTTCTGCAGAAAAAGAAACTGCCCTTCGGCTTGCTGTGCGACCAGTAGTTCCAGAGATATCGGCAGTTGAGTGAAAAAGGATCCTTTGGCATTCAAAATTCGATATCTCGAAGACAAATGGTCGTATCGAGATTTAAAAAAAAGCATCTTGAAGCTGAATAAACAGGCTATGCGACCTATGCATTAGTTTAGCTCGGAAAAATTTTTCCATGCCCGTAGAGCGAAAAGAAAAATGTCAAAAATTTTGAAAATTTTTTCTTCGTGCTTTATCCAAGGATTGCATGGCTAATAGTGATTTGAAAAATTTTTAACCAATAAATTCAAAAACTAGAGTCTTCAAGCTTCCAAAGCTTGGTTTTTTTATTTCTTGTACGACCATTTTTCACTGAAATACAGCCTGTTGAAAATCACCAAAAAATTTCGAAAATTTTGTTGTTCCCTTAATTTTTGCGAGAAGTGTATATCGGTGGAAGACACCACTAGCTAGGGACGGGCGACATCAGTTCGATATTACATATATCGATATCGTTAATTCGATATACCGAAATATCGAATCGAATTATAGGTCATGGTCTATCAGCGTATATCGATATTTTTTCATCGATATTTGCTTCGATATTCGTTTCCTTTTTTTTTTATAGTACGCAAAACGGATGGAGAGATAATACAGGAGAAAAAGGAGAACGGTGTGCCTCGTGGTCGGTTCGTCGGTCGGAGTCGCCATTGCGTGAGAGACACTTCACTCTCTCCGCAACGCAACAAAACTCGATCATTTCATGAAAAGCTTCCCTCCGTAATGATTTCATAGTAAGATCATTTTAAATATGCAAAAACATACTTAGATACATAAATCGCTGGAGAGAACCAAGACGAAAGATAAGGACAACATAACCTCAAAAAATTAGAGCACGTCATACTGTTTTGCGCTGAGTGCGCGCATAAGCGAGATTCGGTACACGGTCTTAATTTTATTCCACCAAGGCGTTTTCGAGAAAAATACGTCAAAATCCAAATCTTGGTTCTCATCCATGTTAAATGTAATAAATACTAAATTTTCTTGGGAACTTGGACAGAATTGATAAGATTCAACTTATCAAAATTTGCAACGTTTCGTTGGTTTCATTTATTTTCCAACTTCATCAGGGAAGCTGTAACAGATGTACATAAACTTTAAAATTAAGTTGCATAAAACAATAGACATGATACATGTAAGTTACAAATTCAGAAATAATAAACTAAACAAAATTACAAAATATTTACTTTTGAGGTTAAATCCTCGTTAAAATCCTTTGGTCCATAACATCAAGTCAAAAATATGTTTAAATAAGACTAGACAGATATATACATTTTTTAATAAAATTATAAATTCATTCTGCCAATAAATCAATTTAAATAAAATAAAATGGGCAAATATAAACAATGATGGACAAATACACATGTCAAACGTAGTGACTCTTAAATCACAGATTGTACTACTCTCACACAGTGTGATAGTACGTGTGGAGCTCGCATTATCTGTATTGTCAACATGACTCTGTTGTCCATGACTAGTACTATTCATATTGCGCGAAAGTTCAAACTCTAAGTAAAATAAAAATAATTACTATGACTTCACTAAATCCTTAACATCATTTATCAGGTCACTGTAAATTGTACTGAGGTTTTGCGTGTCGGATCTAAAATTGACACAATTCATCGCCTTAATAAAAATCATTTCACTTAGATTTCTCTTCATGTAATTTTTCTCCAGATCTAAAATCTCAACATCCTCGAACTGAAAGTTATGACCATCCTCAACAAAGTGATGTTCCGCTAATGCTGAGCAATTTTAAGAAAATAAAAAAACAAAACATCAAAAAGTTTGGGAAGCTACAAGACAAGATGACTGACAATGTAGAACAAAAAGTTGGAAACAGAATTTATAATTTTACTGATACAGTTTTACCATCAGAAGTCCAGAAGATCTTAGATTTAGATTTTAATTATGGACTACTTACAACGAATATCAATCAACCGGTCGTTACAATTATTAAGGATCTGGAGGGATGTATCGACAAAGCGAAAGATGACGAGTTATCCAACGAAGCTTTGACGGGAGTGAGAAATAATCTGAGAGCAAGAGGTGTAAATATTGTGACAAATCACATTAAATATCAGCGTAGAAGCAACAGCAATCACAAGAAAAACTTCAACCTAGTTAAAAATATCAAAGTCACAAGAAATTTCTTTAAACAACATGAGGATCTCTTAGTAATGCGCTCAGATAAAGGTAATTCAACAGTGGTCATGTACAAAGAAGAATACCTCACAGAAATGAATAAGTTGGTTGGCGACCGTAAAACATATGAAAAGATCAAAAGAGATCCTACGTCAAAGCTACAAAACATAAGCAACCGCTTAATAAAGAAGCTTGTGGATATTGGTATCCTTGACAACATCGAAGGTAAGCTAATGCGAACTCACAGTGCATTGGCACCAAGAATCTATGGCTCAAGGAAAACCCACAAACCTGGGTGTAAACTTAGACCAGTGGTCAGTAGCATAGGATCACCAGGTTATGAGATCGCCAATTTTGTTCATAAGAGTCTGTTACCGTTCGTAATGAGTTTGAAATATAATGTGACAGATTCATTTCATTTTTTAGACCAAATCAAACTGAAAAAGGTAAACAGAGACCATGTTTGAATATCACTGGACGTAGTATCTCTTTTTACTAATGTTCATAACAGTTTAATAAGGAAAATCATCATGGAGCGGTGGGATGAAATCCAGAAATTTGTGCAATTGGACCAGACTACTCTACTAGAGCTTATTGATTTTTGTTACGACTCGGGATATTTCGTGTTTGATGGCAATTTTTACCTTCAGAAGGAAGGATGTGCTATGGGGAGTCCAGCAAGTCGTTCAATTGCCATCATTGCAGTAGATTATGTTGTTTCAACGGCGTTGACTCACCTTGACTTTGAAATTCCGATTATTAAGTCGTATGTTGATGATCTCTTCGCAGTGGTTCCAAAGGATAAAGTAGACAGCATCTTGGATGTGTTTAATAGTGTTGACAAGGACATCCAGTTTACCTTGGAAGTTGAGAATAACGGGAAGTTGCCTTTTTTGGACATACTAATAGAAAGATCAGAAGATGGTGATCTCATAACTTCTTGGTTCAAGAAACCGTACAGCTCAGGAAGAATTTTGAATTTTAATTCCAATCATCCATTGAGCCAGAAATTGGGGGTTGTAAAAGGGTTTTTGAACAGAGCCATGCGCTTGAGTCATGTGAACAAGACCAAGGAAAGTATTCGCATGGTTAGAAGATTACTGTCATCTAACAATTATCCAAACAAGGTCATCAGCAAGTGTGAGAAAATTGTGTCCGAGTGGATTAGAAACAACATCAAGAACAACAATGTCAACAGGAATTGGTCGTTTAGCAGATTTCCTTACATAAAAGGCTTGTCACCAAGACTGGGATCTTTATTTAGGCACACCAACTGCAAGTTGGTATTCTATAATGTATTCAAGGTTAAGGATCTATTTTCCCGGCTAAAAGACAAAGTGGAGATCTTTCTCCACTTTGTCTTTTAGCCGGGAAAAGAAGATAGATCTGGCCTGGTATACAGGATTCCGTGCTCGTGTGGGAAATGGTACGTTGGACAGACCAGGCAAAAATTAAAAACCAGAGTGAGACAACATAAACTTGACTGCAGACCTGAGAAGTCCATAAAAAACAACAAAACAGCATTAGCGGAACTTCACTTTGTTGAGGATGGTCATAACTTTCAGTTCGAGGATGTTGAGATTTTAGATCTGGAGAAAAATTACATGAAGAGAAATCTAAGTGAAATGATTTTTATTAAGGCGATGAATTGTGTCAATTTTAGATCCGACACGCAAAACCTCAGTACAATTTACAGTGACCTGATAAATGATGTTAAGGATTTAGTGAAGTCATAGTAATTATTTTTATTTTACTTAGAGTTTGAACTTTCGCGCAATATGAATAGTACTAGTCATGGACAACAGAGTCATGTTGACAATACAGATAATGCGAGCTCCACACGTACTATCACACTGTGTGAGAGTAGTACAATCTGTGATTTAAGAGTCACTACGTTTGACATGTGTATTTGTCCATCATTGTTTATATTTGTCCATTTTATTTTATTTAAATTGATTTATTGGCAGAATGAATTTATAATTTTATTAAAAAATGTATATATCTGTCTAGTCTTATTTAAACATATTTTTGACTTGATGTTATGGACCAAAGGATTTTAACGAGGATTTAACCTCAAAAGTAAATATTTTGTAATTTTGTTTAGTTTATTATTTCTGAATTTGTAACTTACATGTATCATGTCTATTGTTTTATGCAACTTAATTTTAAAGTTTATGTACATCTGTTACAGCTTCCCTGATGAAGTTGGAAAATAAATGAAACCAACGAAACGTTGCAAATTTTGATAAGTTGAATCTTATCAATTCTGTCCAAGTTCCCAAGAAAATTTAGTATTTAATACGTCAAAATTTCTTCGGAGTTTTGTTCACCCAGCTAAACCCTCGGCATCGGTCTTGTACGAACCGCATTGCATCAGCTCTCTCGCACTCTAGCTTTTTATCGTCCGTAGTGAGCCTCGCCTTGATGAAAAAATGTTTTGTTTCGATCTCAAGGAGAAGTGATCCAGGATGGCCCTTTTGAAATTTAAAGTTCAGCGTCATTTCACAAAAGATGGCAAAGTGGCACAGCGTCAACATTGTCTGCAAGTCATTGTTTCGAACAGTTGCACAACAAGTATGTGGAGAAATTATGTGGAAAAAATATACGATCGAGAGAAATCTCGCCAATGAATAGACTGAGCAATTATTCGATAAAAAAAATTACGATCTATTCATATTCTAAACTAAAGCAGTATAAATTGCAAACGAATTTGATTAACATTGTGAGAATATGAAGATGAAGTTTGTCGAAATTCCGGTCAGGAAGAAGAACGTTTAATAATTTGAAAGACGTGAGAATAAAAATCGACGTTTCGGCCGGGCCCTGCCGACCATCCTCAGGAAAAATATCTATAATAATTGACAAACAGGATGCTTCAAAACAACAATTCTGGATTGAGAGCATAGGAAAAATGTTCATACGAATATTTGTTGTTGTACAATATAGGTGAAAAATTAAACGGTTGCAAGAAACTTGTCCGAGTGACAGTTTTAGGTTAGGTGTCAAATTTTGAAGGATGGTTGAATAGAGGAAAAATACGTTAATGAGAAATGAATTATGTCAGGAAAAAAAAAAAAAAAAAAAAAAAAAATTACTTAATAATAATGTGGACAATAGGAATTGAGGAAGAGATCAGTTAAATTTGAAAAGATTACTCACAAAAAATGACGACCAGTACATGCTTAGTTGTTGTTAGTAGTTCAGCATCTAAAACTAATAGTTCAGTTCAGTTTAGCTTAGTTGTTGTTAGTAGTTCAGCATCTAAAACTAATAGTTCAGTTTAGATGCTGAACTACTAACAACAACTAAGCATGTAGTGGTCGTCATTTTTTGTGAGTAATCTTTTCAAATTTAACTGATCTCTTCCTCAATTCCTATTGTCCACATTATTATTAAGTAATTTTTTTTTTCTGACATAATTCATTTCTCATTAACGTATTTTTCCTCTATTTAACCATCCTTCAAAATTTGACACCTAACCTAAAACTGTCACTCGGACAAGTTTCTTGCAACCGTTTAATTTTTCACCTATATTGTACAACAACAAATATTCGTATGAACATTTTTCCTATGCTCTCAATCCAGAATTGTTGTTTTGAAGCATCCTGTTTGTCAATTATTATAGATATTTTTCCTGAGGATGGTCGGCAGGGCCCGGCCGAAACGTCGATTTTTATTCTCACGTCTTTCAAATTATTAAACGTTCTTCTTCCTGACCGGAATTTCGACAAACTTCATCTTCAATCTACCTCCTGGTCACGAACTTCTTTCATAAATTGTGAGAATATGTCTTAAGGCAGTTCTATCGGTATACATATGAGCCAAAAGATTTGTCCGTTCCGTACAGTTACATCCTATTTCTAGAATCAGCTGTAGGGCAAAAATTTTTAACAGAGACTGTACGCCTATACACAGAACAGTCATATACAAATGGCCACTCACACATAGACGCATAGCGACGCTGAACGCGGCAACAGCGCGATTCCCAACTTTTATAAACAGTTCAACAGTTTTATAAAATTTCAAAGAAATGTCAGATAGAGTACGGCTGAAGGGTCGTTTCATTAAGAAAAAAGTGCGTGACAAACAAGTGAAAGCCGTGGCGGCTGTGCGTCAAGCGCATCTGTCTAAAAACGCACCAGGTTCCCCGCCTAAGGGGGCGTCCATAAATTACGTGAGGTGTTTAAGGGGATGAGGGGGGTCGAGTCAAATCTCATCTAATCTTACGTTGGAGAGAGGTGGGGTCCCGGCAAATGTCGCGCAATTTTTTTCCAGATTGAAACAAAAAAAAATTATACTATTTTGGTCCATTTAATCCAGATTGTACATGCTTAAGATTTAATCTTGGGCGTAATCGTAATACGATCAAGATCACTCACTAATTCGTTCGAAGGAAAATAATTTCATTCATACCTCGACGCTATACATCTACTAACTGTCAAACCACCATATTTGTTTTATACCAAATAGCTCAATTTAATCTGAATTTACGGTACAGTGTAGCCCGTCCTTTGTTTTCGCGCCACTGTCAGCCGAACGCGCGACTCGATGAACGAGAGCGTACGAGCTGAGTGGCAGTGACACACGGACAGGTTCCAACCTGCCTTGTTTATTCTTGCAAATGTTTTGCTCGACTCAGTGCATGCTATTACTTATTTAAAACGAGTTATCAAGATTTTTATAACGCGTACGTCAAAAGATACGTCTATAAGACAAAGAAGTCCTGTCAAGACGATGTGATAAAATTATGGAATACAGCGAAGTAAAAATTCCCGAAGAAAGAAGAGTTAATACATCACATTCAACATGAGATTGAACGGCTTCTCAGGGAAGCCACTGAGAGAAAAGTTCGGTCTACCTTAGCATTCCTTCAAAAGGTAGGTTAAATATATTTTATTAAGAAAATACTTTTTTTATGTAAACTTTATTGTTACAAGCAATAGCATAAAAAAAAACTGAAGCAGTGAAATTCTTTTGATAAAATATGCTAAAATCATAACTACAAAATATTAGCGCGGCCACTTCCTTTACTGTTTTCACATAATTCAATATTTCTTAATTTTGTGTTAATCTATCTTTTTAATTTATTAGATTCATTTCTCTATGATGATGCTTTGATTTCAGACTAACACTAAGATCTCTAACAGTTCTTCGATTCAGGCTGGGACAAGCACTGCGAGTGTTCCAAACATGGAATGTGCAGGTCAGGTTCAGATCAACGATCATAATATTCAACACGCGGAATCTGCGATTAAGGATGAGATTAATGACCAGCAGTCAAGAGATCAAAATTTGGACGTTGGTCTTCAACGGGCAGGTTAGTATTTGTCTTTCTTTCTATAGGTGACGTTTTCTTCATTCTGTCCTATTTTAAATAAAAGTTTGCTACATTTCACAGGCGCTTCGAAACGGAAAAATCAGCCTCTTGTGATCAGCGATGATGAGGATGAAGCTATATGTTGAACACTACACCATCCAACGTACGTCCCACTCCAGCACAAGATACTACGAAGAAAAATCTTGCTAAGCTGCATATGGAGCTTGACTCAACGGAAAGGCGCGAAAGGTCTCTTGTAGCTGACGGCACTGAATTCGATAAAGCATGTAATTTGCGGCGAGAAATTGACATTTGTGAGAAGAAGCTCAAGCTTAAAGAAAAACAAAGAGTGTACTCTATGACGCACAGACAAAATCAAAAACAAAAAATAATTGAATTATGTTCAAAGAATCCCGATGCAGCCAAGTCGTTGACGCCTCGTGCTGGCCCTGGACGCCCACATTTGGAAGAAGAACAGTCTGAATTGCTAAAAACAATAAGTGATTTAGCCCTGTTTAGTGCTTCTGCTGAAGAGCGACGTCCTTGTGAGATAGTTCGAACGGTCCATACGCTTTCAGAACTTACAAATAAACCAAGCGAGTTGAAATTTAATATTTCACGAAGTGCTACTTATATTCGACTATTGCCTAGACGAGTAAATACACGAGGAGCTAAGCGCCATGTAGTGACTGTGCCGGTGAAGCTGAGTCGTCCTGAAGCTGACCATCATAACGCACACCAAGACCAATGCTTTTCTGTGGCCTCCATAAGGTCGCTGGAAACGATAGCCTCAGTACTTGGTCCTGACTCCGTAATTTTTTTATCTCAGGATGACAAAGCCCGCGTCCCCATCGGCCTGACAGCGGCGAACAAGCAAGCGCCATTATTAATGCACGTTGATTATAAAGTGTCGTTACCAGATAACGACTTTGTGATTGCTTCGAGGCACAAATTAATTCCAAGCGTATATGCTTTATGTGAAGTGAAACCCAATGAGATGGGACGACCAGAAGCTGTTTCATATAGTGGACAAACTTACATAGCAATACGAAGTGGCAAGCACTCTTCGTCAAATGCAACTAGTCACGCTCAAGATTTGGACACTCTTTCAACAATTGAGACTTTTTCCAAATTTATAAAGAATATAGACAGCAAAGTTAAACCTGTTCTTATAATTTCAAGTGACGGTGGGCCTGACGAGAATCCGCGATATCGCAAAGTGATCGCACACGCCATAGAGCATTTTAAACAATATGATTTAGACGCAGTATTTATTGTGACTAATGCCCCTGGCAGGAGTGCATTCAACAGAGTAGAGAGACGCATTGCTCCACTCAGTCGAGAACTAACAGGCGTTGTTCTTCCCCATAATTTTTTTGGGACACATCTTGACTCCAGCGGCAGAACATTAGACGAAAGTCTCGAAAAGGATAATTTCAAAAAGGCAGGGGATATTTTGGCTAAAATATGGTCTGCAGTGTGCATTGACGGACACGAAGTAGTCGCTAAATATATAGACCCGAATAATGACACTTCCAGCGTTCCAGACCTGCCAGCCGAAGAATGGTACACTGAGCACGTTAGAGAGAGCCAATATTTACTCCAGGTACATTGCAGTTGGTTCATATCAAATTTTTATGCGAGCCTATTTTATTTTTTTTTTAAATTTTTTAACGAGCACGAATATCAACAAATTTTTATTAAGATTTACTGAGGGAAATTGTTTTTAATTTTTTTTCAGGTTGTGAAATGCGATGACCAAAAGTGCTGCAACCCACGCCGGAGTGATCTGCATATGATTCTTCACGACCGTTTTCTGCCACCTCCATACCCTATCACTCAAGTTGATGGACATTTGACAATTCCGGACTTTAAAGAGCATGACGGAAAGTCATTTGCTCCATTTCTGATACACCACTGCCTACCGATTCAACCGCTGAATGCCGTCATCAGCACGCCTTATGATCTCTATTGCCCAAGTGTCCGAGATGATTTAGAGAAAAGATGCTGCAGTACATGCGGTATTTACTTTGCATCTAGCACAAGAGCTGCAGAGCACAGGCGAGCAGCCCACATTGCACCAGCTAAGCAAGCGCGTATATATGTTCCGCAAAGTACGACCCTCACGGATTGTCACAAGACGAGCTAATGAGTTACCGTGCGCAAGCGCCAACGGCTCAGAGTATTAGATCAGAACGAAGTTGAAGGAGCAGATGATTTTACTGAAAATCATATGGACATGTTGGTTCCAATAGTCTCTCTTGAGACCGCGCATGATTCTCCATGAACTGAATTAGAGTAGATATTCTTTTTTTAATCACAGTAGTTACGATTTAAGTATTCTATTGTTAAATTTTTGTTACACTTATAATAATACTCTCAGCAATATTGATTACTAGTCTTAACTAGTCGTATACAAAAGCACGAAGCAAATTTTGTTTTCTTTTTACAATAACAATCTAACGTGTTTACGTAAGAAACCCACATTTTGAAAAATCTCACGTGAGATTGGGGGAAGGGGGAGGGGATTAAGTCAAATCTCACGACATCTCACCAGGGGGGGAGGGAGGGACAGAAAATCAAAAAAAAAAACACCTTACGTAATTTATGGATGCCCCCTAACCTCAAATTTACGTTCGACGGTAGGCGTATTGTTGACCTACAATATCTTTCGGACTATCTTAAATGCATCAAATGCAAAAAAGATATTTTCTTGAGGAATACGGTAGAGGAATCGCGAATGGGTCTGAACTGTATATTAAATATTCCCTGCGAAGAGTGTTCAACGATGACACAAGTGCACACCGGAAAAATGCATGGCACAGGAGAAAATAAAAATCGAGCCGACGTCAATACGAAAGCTGTGTTGGGTAAGTAAATTATTCTTATAAATTATAGGATGCTATTTGATAATCCAAAATGGGTTAAGTAGAACCGGTAGAACCCAAATATCTCAAATATCTTTTTAGGCGCTGTTCACTCCGGCATTGGGGAAACCGCTATGAACAAGCTATTGGCCTGTTTGAGTGTTCCTCCGATATCAGCAAACCTGTACCAGAGATATGAACGGGAAATCGGGCCAGCTGTAGAAGCTGCTGCAAAAGACTCATGTCGGAAAGCTGCGGGGGAAGAAAAACAATTAGTGATAGCTAATGTCGACAAGTTATGTCAGGAGATGTAAGTTTCATATTTTTTTCCTCAGCGTAGTGAAGCTTTTTAACAAAAGCATTGGCTTCGGTGAGTAAAAAATATTGAGAAGACATTCTTCGCAGAATGAGTGATAATCATGAAACTAGATACTGGGGGAGATGAGAAATTACAAAATTTTCTACTGCGGTTAGATGGCCGTAGATAGTTTACTCTGTATTCACAACAATCTTTTTAAAAAAATTCTGAAATAGGAATTGTTTGTATTCAAAAAGAAACTCGACTGTGGATCAAAGTTAATTATCTCCCACAACGCTATAGTAAATTTTTTAACTTCCCTCGCAGTGCAAAATTTCGCCATCATTACTCTTGACTATGATTTCTTCTAATTTGGGGAACTATGGAGTACTTTGACACCAATCATTGGAAAGCCAGAGCTGCAACAATAGGATTTATTGTATAAAGTAATTATTAGATTTTTATAGCATTTTACAGCTGTTTTTATAGGAATTTTGTGTATGAATAATTGTATAATACGATTTTTCTCTGGTTTTTCACCTACAGACGTTTTTCACCAAATACTTGTATTTTTATCAATTGTAGTGGATGTTGACAAATAAACGGGAACATTTGACAATTTTTGAGTTTTATAGTTTTTCAAGCATCCTACAGATTTTCTCTTTCTTTTTTTTTCTCTACCGTAATCAGGCCAAAAGATGTAGTCCAAGAGATCTTCCCTTTCATGGAGTCTCTGAGAGCTTCAACTAGTGTTGACGTTCAGCACCCTGAAGGTACAGAGGACGCCTTGGAGAAAAGAAAAACATTTGATGCAGGCGTTGGGAATATCGTCAACATCATCGTGTCATATGATATGGGTTGGAGCAAACGCGGCAACGGACGGAGCTATAATAGCTTAAATGGTTATGGTACCATAATCGGATTCCTAAGTGGCAAAGTTTTAGATTTTGCAGCGCGTAATAGGAAATGCAGACGTTGCACCGCTGGTCATGATAAATCCGACCATGATTGCCGACAAAACTTTTCTGGTAGTGCTAAGGCGATGGAGCCTGATGTAGGAGCAACTCTGGTAAATGACAGTACGATCCTCAAAGAAACTGGATTCAACGTCAAAGTGCTCATCGGTGACGAAGACAGTTCAACAATCGCTGCAGTACGACAAGGCAATCCTCAGTCAGTTCATAAATTAACAGATGCAAATCATCTGAGGAAAAATTTTATGAGCGCATTATACGATTTGAGAAAAAATTTCAAAGAAATGAAGGATAAGGAAGTTATCCCCCATTTGAAGAAATGTTTCTCTTACGCTTTGGTTCAAAATAAAGGGGACAGCGCCAACTTAGCCACAAGTCTTCACAATATTCCCGAGCATTTCTTCGGTCGCCATGAAAATTGTGTAACGTGGTGCAAAGAGCCGCACGAAATAGTATTACAAAACGTACAACTGTACGCAAAATTGTCGGAAATATTCGAGAAATATGCGGACAACGCTGCTAAATTTTCGATTTTCGCTTCAAGTCAGCCGAACGAAAGTTTTCACAACATGATGGCTCACAAAACGCAAAAAAACTGTTGTTATAGTCTGAGCGAAGCGGCGGATTATAGATTAGCCAGTACCGTGTGCACGAAAAACGAAGGAGAAATGTATATTTTGAACGTCAATTCAAAATATTTGAATCTTTCTCCTGGAAAATACACCAAATCTTTTAGTAAGAAGTTGGACGAGAAGAAAAAAAAGAGAGTGGTGAAGGCAAAATTGGCTTCAAGTAAAGCTCGTCGAAATGTACTCGCTCAAAAGACAGAAACTTGTAGAAAATCAATGGAGAAGTCTTAAGGGACACGATACAAGAGATATTTTGGTATGGATATCGACGTTCAAAATTCTACAAGTATTAATGTACCACTGAGAAATACTGCTGAAAATTTACCCGATGTTTTTTATCTAAGAATGACTGCAACATCATCTATTTCGATCTCGAAACATCTGGGTTGTCGAAAAATTCAGAAATTTTACAAATTGCAGCAAAATTTAAGGATCGAAAGTTCAGTGTGTATGTCAATCCATCAAAAGCTATTGATTCTACTGCGTCCAGAATTACAGGACTGAAGTTCATAAAGGGACATCTGTTTTTCAACGGCAAACGAGTCCCGTCGATGTCACCGCGGGATGCTTTAGAATCATTTCAAGAATTTATCGACTTCTCGTCCAAACCTTGCATTTTTGTAGCCCATAATGTTTCGTTCGATTTCGGTCATTTGCTTCGGTATATTATCGAAAATGGAATGATTGCTAATTTTCAAAAGATCGCGGGATTTTCAGACGGCTTGGCGATTTTGCGAAAAGTTTTACCTGAAAGAAAAAAAGAAAATAGAATGTTTGAACTGGAGACGTTGGCGTTTAATTTTTTAAAATTAAAAATAACTGACGAATTTCACGAAGCATTATTTGATGTTGAAATATTAGAGCAGTTGTGCCATCTGCTTATCAAGAAACAAAATTTTTGTTTGCACTGTAAACCATATAAAAACTCAGTGTTGATGAAAATTTGTGCACCATCATTGCAAAATTTGAAAGGCGTAGTTTCGGATGAAAGGATAAAAAAAATTGCAAGCACTGGGTTCGATTCCGGAATTCTGACAACAGTTTACTTTACAGGCGGGGAAGCCTGTAGAAACAAGCGAACATTCTTTCCCTCATCTTGCCAAAAACAGAAAACTTGGGCTCTATCGATTTAAATTTCGTGCGCATCTTGCCCGCTGCCGCCTTACATCGTTGCCACATCGTCACAATCACTCTCCTCCACGTTCAGTGTCGGGTGCAAATTATTACTTTCGAAAGACGACTAATCCGAAACTAGATGGTCAAACATTTTCATTTTTTGTTTTAAATGATCTTTATATATTTCAGAACATCGTGTTCACTTTTCGAACAAATGGTAATATCCGTTCTCTAGTTATAATTACTCATGTAACTGAAGTCAGAGTCTCTCACGGATTAGGTACAGAAAACGTGCCCCAGAAAAATGATTTTTGATAGCGTTTATTTAACAAACTAGATGGTGAATCAAATTTAGAGAAAAAGAAATCTAATATCTTCCCTATGTTATTTTAAATAGGGAAAACTTTGAATTCTCAGAGCGACATTTCGAAATTGGTTGTATAAGAGATATCTTTTAGTGAGGATTCCTTCCGGCTGTATGTGAAAAGAGTTTTACAAGTGAAAGCCCAAGAAAAATTTCTGTGAGTTATACTCACACTTGTATGTTCTTTATTGGTTATAAGACTCGGTAACCGAGTTCTCTATTTGAGGTTTTTTTTTTCTCATAAGAAAATGTAATATTTCTAAAATCGAATATTCTAATCTCGACCCGAAGTTCACTGACAACAAAGTAAAAGAGAATACGTTATTGCATGCTTGTTCAGTATAATTACTGATATAATATTCGGGGAAGAGTTTTTTTCAAATATTTCAAGTGAGAAATTCACTTGCATTTTGATGACTTACTGGTAAAATTTTACAATTTAGATTATAGATTTAGTCTGCAAGGATAATTTTATAAAATCAACGAAAATATCCTGATTTGCAATTTCTAATCTGGCCGTTTTTAAAACGATTACTGAAGTGAAATAATAGTATCAGAAATACAGATTTTAGTATTAGACATTTATCTGTCAATTCAATCATTTACAATGACAACAGAGCGTTACAAATTAAATATGCGAGTTCTTATCATTACATACATACATCATTACATGAATTACGTTATAATCGGTTCAAAATTATCATCACATTCTAATCAATGCATAATAAATTTCATAGAAATATAACATTACACGTTTTAAACCTATATGTTACACCTATCCTTGTAACAGAAACACTTGGATGAAATTTTTTTTTATGTTTAAAATTTTTTTTTACTATTCTACTATATCGCTAGTATTATTATTAAATCGTTCACGTTACTTTGACGGCCTTCAACATTTATTGTCAATCGAAAGAATTCATAGTTGCCGTCAAAGAAAAATGGAGAAACTTTGAAATATGTCCAAGGATTAAGAAATTTACAAAAATGGAGAAACTGAAAAATGCTTAATTAAGATATCGATACAAGCATAAGTCTTAGTCAATAACTTGCGTACCATTTGTCGTAAGATGAGATAAGCTCCTTTGAAAGAGACGCTTAAGTCTCGTCAAAAACTCACACAAGTGTCGTGCGCTGCATGTGGCTATCGGATGTGTCCGGTGCGTCATTCAAATTTCCACCGTTTCCTGATATGTTGTCAGTCTCCTTTTCGGTGCACGTGGTATCTCTGTTATACAAGGATAACCCGTTCAGTAGTGAACTCACTCAGGGAACGGCTCGCGAACCTTCACAGAATCCTGAATCGATGACCAGCGGGTCGCGGAACCTGACCTTCTTGGGACTGGCTTTCCTGTTTCGATCGAAGGTCCTTCCCCAGCCGTCTTGCCCGTCAGCCTGCGGCGAACGGATGCAACTTCCGCTTCGCTTTTGATCATTCTTCTTGTCTTTTGGTAGCGATGACCAGATCGCACCGCCTTCCACGGTGCAGGTCGTAAACGTTATCTCTCCGTTTCTGTCCCTCCCTTGCACTACGTAGCTGTAGGATGGACGTTTGGTTCTCGAACCCGACGCCTTGTGGAAGCTACAAGAGGGACGTGGGTTGCTCGAACATGAAGCCCTGGAACGGAAAGCGCTGCCCGAACTCTTGGCGGGGATCGAGATGGGCCGATTCTCTTTTTCGTCGTCCTCCTTGCATTCCAGTGCCTCCACCAGCTTCTTCACGAAGTTCGCAGAAGTCGAGGATGAGTAGCTTGACATTACATTCTCCGGATCACGACATTTCGCCTTCAGTTCCTTGATTATTTCTTCCACGAAACTTCTGGTCGGAGTTCGTTGCTTGTGCCTTTGTATTATCTTTTCCATCACAGTCGACTTCCTTGACGACATGAAGAAGCGGTTCTGGTCCTCCGCGTCCAATTCGTCTTCGAGAAAATTGTTCCACTTTTCTGTCTCTTCGGATTTCATTTCGCTATCGGTCAGGATCTCTTCAATATCACTCAGCCACTTTTCACCCTGCGTTTTCACCGGGCAAATTAATTTTTTCGGAGTCAATGTGGCTAGTGGTAGTATTTGCTCAGCGTTTTCGAAACTTGGAATTTCCGACAACGAGACTTCGTTATCGTCGACGTTATCCTCGGGCGGTTCCTGGTCTTCTGAACTAGACTTCTTCGCCGGAGCGAATTCCTCGACGCGAATTATGCTGTCGGTGACCATCTCGTCTTCCTTCAGTTTTTCTAGTTTCTCCATAGGAACAGGTGGAAGGACGAGATTCAAGTTCTCTACCTTCCGTGACCGTGACATTTTCGGCACTGTCTTACTAACGTGCATCTTCGAATAAGCCGCTGACAGTTTTATGATCTCCCCACGCATGTCTAATTCCGGACATGGAGACAGTTGTGCGGCCCTTTTCAAAATCGGCATTGCACCGGCTGTAAAAATAAAATGATACAATTTTAAATAAGACACCGTTTGTCAGCCGCCACGAAATTGATTTTTCCAAAGAAACGAGACGTCAAATTCAATTTATTTCCCGAATTTGAGAATCAAGTTTTTCGAAAATCATGAGGTTAAAATTTCTAATTTTTCTTTTACCTTTTTTTTTCATACAAAGGTACGTTCGTTGCAAATATTTCAATACCCGGAACATAGATCCTGCAGACGATGAGTATTGAGCATTCAATTAAAGATTTGAACCGCGTATCTAACTGTCGTTCAACTTGATTCGTTTACACCGCTTTTTTGTAATGACACATCGATTCTTACCTTCCATTGCCGCACTGTGCTTTTTGCAGAGTTTGCTCAAGCGTGTCCTAGTCGATTGAGCGCTCTTCCAAGGGGATGGGCGGCTCTCGATCGGTCGTGGGTCAGTCAGGATTTTCAGCGAAGCTCTGCGCCTATTCTTAAACCAATCGGGCACCGTCAGCCGCTCGGATGATCTCTTGGCCCTCATTTCGATCTCGCTCGGTCGACGTGGCTTCTGAAAAAAATAGGAAAGAAACATGGTTATAATCGTGTCATTTGTTCGGAAAAAGACGAATACTCCAAAGTTCTCAAAATAACCATTACGTCTATTAATATCGTTGAAACATCAACGTCTGTGTCAAATTAGCAAAAGAATAAATGAAAAAAGTTCAAAACTTTTCAACTTACGTCTTCTTCGTCGTTTTGACAAGTTGTGTTGCTGAAACGGCAGGGAATAGACATCGAAGCCATCGTAGTCGATTTTTTCTTTCTACTCAACAACTAGACAAATCAAACTTTAAATCTAACTGGACTTGAACAGATTCCGTTCGAAACTTTAACTCGGGATACCTTGCAACGTCAAGAACTAGCTCAGACTCTACAGGCGTTACTACCTCTGCGATTGACTGAGGAATAATGCTCATCGGGTCAAGACGTGCGATATTTATACTCTACGCTAGAAATACCGTTATCACCGCCAGTTTCAGGCTGGCCAATCAGGTGTCGCCCTAATGAGCAAAGGGACTACCTGGCCGGCCGAAGGGTGTTTGTGATTCGACGGTCCGCCCGAACCTCTGCTGCACTTGCCTTGCAGCAGACTTTTCGAAAATGTCGGGAGAGGGGCGGTGCGGTGTTAGATTTCAACATTTTTCGATTTGGGTAAAAAATTAGAAATATCGAAAAATTGAAGGGTCGCAATATCAAATATTCAAAAACGTGAAAGCGTAACTCTTACATTTAAATAATGTAAAAAGTCGAAGTGTGGAATAAGGCGAAGCACGAGATATGGATTTGAATCCTGACGATTGTATGTTCCGGTCTTAATCATTCCGAAGATTTTATATTTTGGCATTTCTACATTTTTAAATTCTATGAAATAGATTTTTCGCGGATTAGAAAATTCTATGCTGTGAAGCTTCACAATTTTCATCCTTTAAATCGTACAGGTTCGTCTGGGAAGATGGAGGTAGATTCCATAACAGAGATGTTTTCGAGATCCGTCGAGAAATTCGGAGTTATGTACAGTAATTATATCGGCGATGGCGACTCCAAAACTTTTACTGGAATCTTAAATAGCAATCCTTACGGGGACGAGTGCACAGTGACGAAAAATGAGTGTGTTGGACACGTGCAAAAGCGTATGGGCACTCGTTTACGGAATAAAAGAAAAACCGAGAAACTTGGAGGAAAGAACGGGCTAACGGCGAGTCTCATCAAGAAATTGACGATTTACTACGGTCTGGCAATTCGTCGAAACGTGAACTCAGTTGAAGGTATGAAGAGACCTATTATGGCAACATTAGACCATTATTGTTCCACCGATAAAAAACCTCGGCATAAAAATTGTCCAGAAGGCCCGGAGAGTTGGTGCGAATGGCGCAAGGCTGAAGCGGCGAATAATCTGGCATCTTTCAAACACCCGGCAAGATTAATTAATGATAATGTAGAGAAGCACATTCGTCCAATTTACGAAGATCTTTCAAATGACGATTTATTGACGCGGTGCTTAAGCGGACACACTCAAAATTCGAACGAATCGTTCAATTCGATTGTGTGGCGCCTAAATCCGAAACACGTAAATTCCGGCTATAAAATCGTCGAAATAGCAGCAAATATGGCTACAGGCATTTTCAACGAAGGTTATTCAGCTGTGCTTTCTACCATGCAGCTCCTCGATATTGTCATCGGGCAGCAATGCAAAAATTTTGCTGACACCGTCGATGCTGAGCGCATAACGCGGGAGAACCGGCGCGCATCACTTTCCAGCAAGGAGGCTCGTACAGCTCGAAGATCGGAAAGCCTCCGCCAAAACGAGTTTTTTGAAGAAGAGGAAGGATTATTGTATGGCCCGGGGATAGCCGATTAAACATCTAATTAGTGTAAGTATCCAAAAACTTACATTTTTTTGGACCGAAAACTTTACAGCCCGTTTTCTCGAGTTTTCATTTTCACAAGTTTTGGAAAACGGTGCCGGCGATAGTAAAAACAATACATGTCCGATCGAAAAAAACCAAAGTGATCTAGCTTCAGTATTGAATTATCTTCTATTTGAACTAAAAAAGTTGGACAAAAGTACTATTTAAATTACTTGTTTTGCAACTTAAAGTGAATTTTTTTTTTTCGAAAAAGTGAATTTTTTTTTCAAACTTCGGAAAAATTTGGAATTTCGTCATTTCTTCGGTATTTTTTTAGTTCATATAGAAAAGGAACTTATAAGAACTAAAAAAAAATTTGGTTCCACTGTTTCAGATGCATCGCACGACCTCCATCACCGGCACCGATTTACGAGTGCACACTCCAGGCGCCCCAGAAAAATCGTTACAACTTTGGCAAGTTTCAATAATTTGTAATAATAAAAATTGTTTTTTAAAGCTTGAATATAATATACTATCGTCTCAAAATTTCGTTTACCGCAATCATTTCCTTCCCTTTCAAAAAATTTGTTGAAAAAACGCTTTTTTTTCGGCTCCTAAAGCAGACTACTGCCTTAACCGAAAAATTTGCGTACATCTTCTATTCAGGGAAAAGAAGAGATTTTGTGCCATTCTTATCATTGTTATCGGACGAAAATATTACTCAAGTCTATCGGAAATGAATTCCGACGAATCACGTTCTCGTACGTATTAAGCGGTAATGCTTTTTTATTTAATTAACTTATTATGTTTGTTATTGTTCAGGCTTCTAATTGTTGACTGGAGCATTTTCTTTCACACGATTGTCCCAAGTTTAAAACAAGTTTATCATTTCTCTTGGATTTGTTTTCCTACAACGATTATACTCATTTCTGTATCGTTGTACGAAGCTGAAAAAATACCGACTTTGAACACGTTGAAAAGATTTTCCACATTCTTTGTCGGCAAACGATAATTTCGAGCAATCGTCCAGTCGCGAATTATTTTTATTTCTATTGACACGCTTCTGATTCCGAAAAATGTTCTTCTATCCGTTTTTCGAAATACGGACGAATTGAAAATGAATGATACTCTTCAAACAAGGTACACTGAGAAAAAAAAGTTATCGGATTTAATAAATATTAATTGATCCAAATAATCCATGCGTTTGTAAAGTCGTGAGACCACATTTATTCAAAGCGACAATTTATGTAGTTTTTAAATTACGTCCGAACACGTAATGTACTACTCTAGGGCATATAAATGTTGTGTAAATTTGCTGGGCTACATAATTTAAAATTTTTTTCTCAATACGTTATGCTATTGTTATTGATTGCCACCGAACAAGTGTAGCAGCGTCACTCCAAAATAGTTTTTGGAAAACATGGCTGGATCAAAACTATAACCCAACATATCGCTTCGGATACCCTCACGAAAAAAAAACCCTTAATATGGGGCCGAATTCGTACTCTCAATTCTTTTCTCATGGGAATTCAGCAATACCTATGAATTAGGGGTACGAATTGACACCCAAGTTGAGGGTTTTTTCCGTGAAGGTACCGTTGGCAGATTCCTATGAATCTAGATTAATTTAATGCGAAGGATTCGGGTACACCAGCATCTTTGAAGCTGCTTTTCAATCGAGGAAGCTTGCCGTCTACAAAGGATCGAAATTGGTACTACTTCAAATCAATCATCATTTCGATTGAAAAATGTGAAACATGCACGTCAACATCGGGGTGACCACTGGTCAGGGAATTCTGGAAAACCTGGAAAACCTGGAAATGTCATGGAATTCTGCAATTCCCGCATAGTCAGGGAATCGTTAAATGTATATACTTTTTTCATACAAATACGTCCCAAAGTTTTTTTAAGCTTTAGATAAATTAGATCGAATACCAATTTTCTTACCATCACCGCAAGGTTCGCTTCAAACTTTGATTATTCCTGAATATTACATTACAAACGACGGCGCATCGGCTAGCTGTGACAGTGTAACTGAAGTTACAGTTCGTACTTTCGTTTAAAAAAAAAAAGAAGAAATTGTATGGAAAATACGTATATGTTTTAACGAATATATTCGAATGTTTCAGGGAAAATGATAAGATTTTTTTCTGGAAAACCTGGAAAAGTCGAGGAATATCGTGATGGATATTCACTGGCTGCGCTGCAGCTTAGTCAGACTGAGTAAAGTACGATCGTACAATCTTGGATATAGTGGTGAAATGGTTTACATGAATTCCAAGTATGACTCGTCGAGTCAATACATTGCCGGAACTTATTCGGGCCTTTCAATGATTCTCGCTTTAACATTGTTCCTGGAACTTGTATGGTCGACTCCGTTTGCAAATAATGTTTCGAAATTTATCGGCGTCACTTTATTGGGGGTCAGGTAAACCGGACGTCTGGCAGCGTGACTCGTGCCCCCGGGTGGCTGTTTCTTAAGTGCGATTCCTGCCCAGTGCAATTAAAAATTCACCACCTACCCCGGACAGGAAAGGCAAGAATCATGTTGGGGAATTATAGGCCGCTCGATATTGTCGGGTTAATAACCGCCTTTCCGTTGACATTCGAGACTTATAACTGCATCCTTCATTGTCGGATTTGGATTATGGACTTTGCCCGGGCTCGTCTATTTGAAGAAGGACAAATTGCCGGAGTATCGAAATAATTAGCTGCGAGGGCACTAAATTCCAGACAAATATTGCTGTAAGGTTGTTAAATAAAGGCCACCGCTGCACACTTCTGGGAAAATGGAGTCATGATGGCTTTTTGGTCAATCCATAATCCTTAGCTGTAATTCAGACCAGAAAGGATTTTGCTTGTTGAAAGGAACGAAGTGAGTCTCTTCGTTGAATGTCGGACCAGATTACCGGCTAAAACTGAGAAAACGAAATTTTTGAAAGTTGAATTTTTAACACAGCGCTTACGGCGGTTTCAGTCTTTTTTTTAACGGTAGTGCTATCACAATTATTATATAAAATTCGTATACCTTGACGAAGAACGAGATAATCGGCCTTAGTTTTTTTCGATCGCGATAAATTTCGACATTCGGTTTCACACAAGTCTCGTATTCGCGGTGTCGCTTTTTCACGAGCCGCTTAACGGCTGGTGCAAAGATTAAAGCCAGCTATCGCGCTTATTCGGCAATTGGCATAAGTGGATTGAACCAGCGTAAAGTATCTATAAGTTGCGTTTCCACGTAGAAAATTTTACTTCATATTCTTGTTGATCGAATAAACAATTGATCGATATAAACGCCTTTACTTTATTCAATTAAAATGTTTGTATAACAGTCACTGTTCACAACAACATTGTGAACGCAACTCGTTGGTCGCGCGCCTTCCAACCCACGCGAGGCAACCAGCCTTGCACACTTTCCAATTACGCGACCCAGAAGAAAGTGTGACGTCACGCGCGCCGCTCACGCCACCCACGCAGCCGAGCGCGTTGCGTAATCAACCAACGTGGTCTCCCGCTGCCAAAGACCAACCGAGGCTGCAATAAGAGACGGCCGATTAGACCGATCGGCAGGACACTTCGGGTTCACCTCGTCCTGACAAACCATACCGACGCTGACGCTTCAACGCTACGCCGACGTTTGACTGACGCTACGACGACACTTTATAAGACAGACCGGACAGCAGAACAATTGCATGACGGATCCTGTTTATCTGGCTGCGGCCAGCCCACCGACAAAAACATCAGCTTCAAATCCGCCAGTCCCTTGGATACTGCATCCGATCGAGATCCCATCACGGCCTCTCACCAGACCTCCAGCCGTGTTACTTTCCTTGCGGGGTGTCCGGAGAGCCCGACTGACTTCACCAAGCTACCACAGACGCATCCCAGCTCCAGTCTCCCCATTTCCCGAGCCGCAACGCTCGTTTGTGTCGACTGCCACCCAGACGACCGACAGTGAGTGGGAGTCTCCTGTAAAGACGGCTGAGAACCGCCGTCCCCCGACACCGCCAAGCTCTCCAGAGAGCCGGTACACTCCGCCACCTAGGACTGAGACTGACCCCCCTCGACGGCCGACATCCTCACTGCAGCCTCCACCGCAATTTAACAAGACAAAAACCATTCCTATTATCACTTGGCAACCTTCACTTTAACTGTACATATGTTAATAAAATAAAAAAAAAAAAACGTAAAAATAAACTCAAAAACCCCAAAACTCATCTTTGACTTCAGCGACCCACACCTTCCACGCGGTTCAGTCGAACTACGAGCTATCAAATAGCGAACAGTCACACAAGTTTCAAAACTTTATTCACGAATTTTTAGCGCGTATTTAAGGCGTTGCGAAAACGTCACCCCGAAATCTGGGACGGCTCGAGGACTTCGCATGGCAGTGTGGAGAAACAAAACCGATTTTAAACCGATTTCTTTGCCCTTCGTTCCTCGAACGTTTGCTCAACCTTAAACCACCCACTGATTCAGGAATGCATTTTGTCTCTCGTACGGCTCAGGTAAGTCATTTATACCCTTGTATCGAGCCCTTTGACTGTGAACAACTCCAAATGACTGAAAACCGACTAATGCCAAATCCAAAACGCGAGCCCATTAAACATCGGGGGGTTGATATTCGGTTTATTCAACGACCGACGCTTAGGTATACCTATACCGATGACTCATATTAGTGTGTTTCCAGGTTTCGGAGCGAAATTTTTCTTGGGCTTTCACTTGTAAAACTCTTTTCACATACAGCCGGAAGGAATCCTCACTAAAAGATATCTCTTATAAAACCAATTTCGAAATATCGCTCTGATAATTCAAAGTTTTCCCTATTTAAAATAACACGCGGAAGATATTAGATTTTTTTTTCTCTAAATTTGTAGAGCATTTGAATTCTCTACAAAAGCATCATGTGAATTTTTACCGTCAAGTTAATATAGTACTATAGTTTAGCCACTATAAATGATGTTCAATGGAGACGAATTTTTACATTACAAAACTGACTTTTTAGCCGAGGCTTCTAATGTTTTTGACCCGTTCAAACCGCGTTTGTTCAGCGGATTTTTTTTTTTTTTTTATATAGAGTATGTGTTAGTTACGGAACATTTCCAAGTTCAAATGCGTATCGTTAAATGCGGCTGAGTGGTAACAGTTTCAAAAAAAAAAAAAAATATTGTTCCCCATGTTACTTAAGTGGGCAAGCTTCAACTTGTGGCAGAGATTTTACTTTTTTTTCTTTGCTACGTACAAGTTTTGTGCACATGATGCAATTGAGTGTGCACTGATGCTACGTAAGCTGGGTTGAAAAAGAAGGAAAGCGAAGCGCAGTTGGCGAGACCCGAGTGCACATCAGTAATGTGCATATAGTGAATATAACGTTATTGTCCCCAATGTTTTAACACCAAGAGTGTAACGCTCGTGAAATTCTCACGAACATTCACTCGCGGTTCCATTTGCAAACGAGTTTTCCACATGATTGATGACAACCGTTACACTGTACAATACACAATTTTTGAATGCGTGGTTGTTTCACGTCAACTGACAATAAGCAGCTGACAATCCTAGTTGAAATTTGTGATTGAACATGTTTTCGATCTCAAAGGACGTGTTGTTTTTGATAAAATTTATTTCTACCAATTTTTCGATTGCACTCAAAAGAAGGATCCGTTGATACTTCGATGAAAACACGGTAACAAATCGATTTCACGATCAAAATGGTTTGTTCGTTGTACAAAAAACGGAGTTTCTCTTCAAAACATCAATCATCATCTTCCGAACAGTTTTCTTATTTTTTTTTTTTTTGCCGAATCAGTACAATGATATTTCTAATTGAATCGACTAAAAAATAAGACAAAATATGTCTTGCCTTATTGGCGATAAGTTGAAGAAGTTCTCTCCGCGTGTGTGAATTCTAAACTTTGGTTTTACCTTGTCTTCTCACCTATTGTTACTTACAATCGTAGCGGCGATTAAAGATTTGAAAATTCATCTTCGAGCTAAGAAGGGCCAATCTGGCAGCCTTCTTAATTTTGAATTCCACAATTCTGACAGTTTTACGCAGTGCGATCTGGATGACGCTAATGCGGCGACCTGATCGGCGGCAGTAGTGGAGATCAGCGTATCGTCGGGCATCGTGGAACATTCGAATAGAAAGAAATGTGAAACGGAGCTTCGAAAGGCCCGCTTAAGTTTGATCGAATTCAATTTTACCCAAAGAATAATCTCGCAACATATGGCACATGTTTTTAAACCTACTATCGACATTTTTTTTTTTTTCATCAAAAAAGTTGAATTATTCATGTTATTACAGTCAAATTGACACCGCTTCTCGGATGAGAAGAGATATTATCTATCGAATCGGTCACTCGCGTACAGAGTTTGAGCCATTGATTAAAAATTATGCACACTCACAACTCTTTCCTGCGGCAGGTGAAATAATAAATCGCGCATGCAGCGATCGCCACAGAATATTGTTGGGAATTTTCCTGTAAATAGAATTGGCTTTTTCTTTAAAAAAGTTAAGCGATCTGTCAGAGTTGGTGTTGCATACTTTTCCACGTTTTATAATTCCCCTCGATTTTCCACTTCCCTCATTTCACCCACGCAGCAGCATCCGTCAATTCTCGTTTACTCGTGATAATTAATCTTGATGAAGATCTCGTATGTATAAATACAGCACTGAGAAGAATTTCATTTCTTACGTGAGCTAATATAAGAGCAAAAGGTGCACTCCGCGTCATTACGCCATTCTTCCAAATGGATTGGCTTATCTTACAATTGAATCCAACCGCTCTCCGATTACACGGCATTATCTTCATTCAGCCAGGCGTTACGGATTTTTTTTTTGCCTTATTTTTTTCTTATCTTTGGTCTAGTCGAGTTGAGGGAAGACTCTGTCGGTAGTCAAGCGACGTAATTTAGTCAGGCTCTCCTGCTGCCTCTCGTTGCCTGGTAAGACTGTTGGGCAAATTTTGTGACGTCACTGAACTAGCCCAAGTTTCAATTTAAATCATCACAGCGGGTCACGTCTGATGAATGAATCAAGATTTTAGTTTGTGCCAGGAAATTAATTCATGCAGCAATAATTACACAGTCGAGCATTGTGTTGAAAAGAGTAAACGTTAAATCGACGAGTAGGTTTTTTTTTTCACAGAATACAATATCACGGCGGATTATATACTTGATGTACATCAGTCCCCCAGCATTCCACGAAAACAGGGTGAGGTAATTGAATTCCACTTATTTTCAGTTGGAAGCCTTTCAACTTTCTATCGTGGTAATACCCTCCGAGTGGAAAGTGGGCAGTGCGATTCATTCGATATAGATGCTCGTTATTAGATCATGTTTTTCTTCCTCCGTTCAGTTCAAAGAAACCGTAACGCTGATAGGAATTACAAAAATAATTTTAATGGCAAGAATGGGATCCTTCGTTACGTTAATACGTTTGGAATAAGTAAACTTTTGAAGCCTTGAAGCTTTGAATAACAGTGAAATTCATTTCCAAGCCCCGTTACAATGGAACGTAAATTCATGTTTATTGAAAATAAAGCCCAAGCTTTCAACAACTGGATTTCCATGTCGACTCTGCGGTATTTTTATCGGTACAGAATATTGATACAATTATACAAGGGTGAATTCAATTTAAAAGGGAGATATTTCTCGAATCATTATTCTCCTCGTAATTTTTCGTGCGAAAAAAGTACTCATTTGCATTCGGGCGACGAAAATCAAACTCGCGATTCTTACGCTCACAACCTCATACGCATGGCACTGTTTTTAGAAACTGAAAAAAACGACCAGATTACCCGAAATTGACGTTTTAAGAATCACGCTGTGACTAAAATCATCAGAGTCTGTATTGTTGAAGTTTGGAAGGTTCTTCGAAAGAATTTTTTTCCATAAATTCTTTCTCCAATTCTAGTGATCGCAGACAAAATGAACGTGTATCAGAATGACAAGAAAAAAAATTTGTTTTTTGAAGTCAGTAATCGTTATTAAAAATTGCTAATAACGTAGAAACGGTTTTGTGATTCCATATTTGGATTGAGAAATTTGATTTCCAGTCACGTTCGACGTTTCTGGAAATATAACGAAATTTTTCAAATAACGGAGGCGAAAAATTGATGAATGATAATCGATGACAGCTAATTAAAATTATCAATATCATGACAACGGGTTAATTCATTCACTTTTGAATTTCAGTTCGGTATTTCTAGGGCTAATTCACCGTATAGGACAGAAGATAGAATTTTCATGGCAACTTTAGGAGTTATCACGCCTGCAGCGTATCAGCTTCAACTAAATTCTATTATCGGGTAAAAATTCCCGTCTTTAAATTTGAAATACCAGCAACTGCTTGTCATGCCCTATGATTTGTTACGTTGACAATTGCGTTTCATAATAACTCTTGATTGACATATGAGTAGAAATCGATCATATCCCAGGGTGATATTACCTTAAAGAATTCTGTGTTATAGTCAGTTCTCAGTTTGTCGAAACGTAAATTAAGGTATTTCCAATCAAAGATACCCGCGTCAAACGACGATCACTGGTTTAATCAGCTATAATATGCCGGCTAGCAAACCAATTTCAACACACTTAGGGCCAAAGAACCGAATTTCGGAGATTCCTAACTCTTGCCCAATGAGTGGCATCTGTTTGATTAATTTCTTGGTAAATCCATCGCAATGTGATCACGGTACGCATAATATGGCGAATTTCGCACTCGAACGGATACACGCCTCGCTTTTTCTCCGTCCCAAACATCGAAAGAGAAGCAAGATTTAGTAATCAATTTTTCGCTACTTTTGTCTCTTCAATTATTCCGAAAATAAAGGCGCTGTGCCATGCTCAATTTATCGGCTTGCAATTCGGTATCAGCTGGCCAACGATACCAGCGTTTTTTCCACATCGCACTGAACTTTTTTACGATCTGTCGACGTCGACTGCATCTCACGATCAATCACCATTAGCCTCGCATTAGAAAAAAGGGAAAAAAAAAAATCTATCGTGGTAATTAAATTGATGCGTCGTAGCGATGGAAAGTTTCAGTTTGTCGATTTTGGTCTTTTTTAACGAGCACGGGTTTGTTCGCTATTGAAAATTGATGCGAATTGTTGCGGAATCGACGGTTTCCACGTGGGCTGATTGGGAATCAGGGGTGGAGAAAGATACAAGCTACTGCTGTAGCTAAAAATGAAAAACTCAGGTAAAACAAGCTTGTTCCCGGACCGAGAATAGTATATAGAATAAGAGATAAGAAAAAATGAATTCTGCGCTTCTCCTAACTACTTTGCGACTGTTTCATTCTACTCGCTCGTTCGCAGTCAGGTTATACCAACGTCTTTCACCTTTGTCTCGTGAAATGTCTGAGAATGAAGCCTTTCGCATCGTCGGTTTCTTCTTTTCACCTCGAGTATAATCATATATTTTTTGAGAAAGTAGATATCGACACAAAACAGTAGTCTGCGTTTCCAGGTGTAAAAGAATTCGTGATATTTCGGATCTTGCGAAGTGCGACAAAGTATTCATGGTTTATTACCTTCGGAGCTACGACTGAAGAAATAACGTGTCAATTATACGCAACGGGTCTGCCTCAGTAAAGTATAACGAACGTGGAAAACACAAAATGACGTAGTTGTAAATATTTATTGCCTACATGCACTCGTTCCTTACCTTGTATTGCAATAAAATTGCAAGTGACGCATCGATTGACTCTCGAACTTCAAGGCGTTTTTCGAACGTGTGAATCCTCTGCAAGTTTGAACGAGACCTGAAATCAACTTCAATATTCCCGTCGAATCTATTTTTAGTGAAAATTGACAAGCTCTTTAGTTTTTTATAACATTTATACAAATATTTCTACGATTATGGATAAACTGAAACGAGTTGGAATTATTCTGAATCTTCATAATCCGTGTACCTAATAAATTCGAAAAACAATGTAAAAAAGGGAATCACAGCAAGACGGAATTTTATATCATAGATACAGAATGGAAAGTCCAAAAATTAATTTGGCAATGTTTTTTCATTTTTACGATTAAACAAATATTGGAGCAAATACGACGCTGCTTAAAAACTAGAACGACACAGCGTCGCCCATGTGAAAGTATTTCAATTCGTGTTACAAAATCAGCAAAGACCAATTCCTCCTTACAACATTCGAAATGATTTTTCCTTTTGGCGACACAGGAAAAAACAACACGACTCGATTATTCCGTGTTTTTTTCCTCTGTAAAGACATAAAAATTGAATTTATTTTTCTTCACGCAGAGACTCAACTTATGCCTGGTTAAATATCACCTCAGGCTTTGAAGGCGAGAGACAAATTTCGTTTGACTTTACTCCAAGTAGTAGTTAGACAAGTCTCGAGGAACTTGGGAACGCTGCGGGACCTCTCGGACGTTTCGGTTTATGGTATCGGATCTGTGTAATTAGATTTTTGGAACGACCGTTCATATGCCTGGTCAGGTAAGAAAGGCTCTTTTCGCGGTATTCCGTCTGCATTGATTAACCGGTCAACCACATGAAATTATATCCCAGTCTTCGCAGGCCTCAAGTTCCATCGTATTCGATTTGGCCAATTTGTCGCCAGCGATGGCTTACGTGACAAATTCCACGTGCCCTATGAAGGCAGCTGCGGCGATGCATCGATTCGGGAAAGGTTTAATTTTTAATATCTGATTTATCAAGCCGCCTCGAATTATTAGCACACGTATTATTCTATCTTATGATCTCGCAAAATATTTTTGCAATCAACTTGAGGATTTATTTGAGGCAAATTAATTATCAGGTTCACAGATATTTCCGGTGCTTTAAAAAAATTCTCCCCAGTTGTGGAGTAACCAGATATTCATATTCACGGTGTGCCGAACTGCTCGATCAATGTCGATGTGTGGTTCAATCAAGGATTCATTCACCGGTTGGCTGGTAGAAAAATAATGATAATTGGACGGATTGGATTACATTTTTTTTTTTAACAATGGTAACCAATCTTCCGATTGAGACTAAACACTCGGCACGTGGCGAATTTTTTAGATAAAAATAAAGCTTGGCACGATTCGAAACCTGTTGATTGGTTTCCAACTACGTGCTTCGAAACTTTGAGAACTCTCACGTTTTTCTCCCCCAATCTATTTCGACGATAAGAAAATCGAGCAGCGTGCATCCTCTTAGGTTTGTCGACGCGTCCTAAAATCGTATAAAAAAGTTGTAACAATTATTTGGTTATTTTTCAGCAAACAATTCTACTTCGATTAAAGCTTAATGAAAAACGTGTAAAACATCCAACAACATTTCCACCGTCAACAACGCGTCGAATATAATTTTTCTCCGTTATTTATTCCTACTTCTTTCTCTTCTTGATATAAATTGTAACGGTTTCGGTATAAATCAACAGCTGTTTCGATCGCCGTACCTACGATTCTCCATAATGAACACCAAGCGTTACAGCTCGTTCCGAAACGAACCTGGCTAGAAAAAGGTAAAGTAGTGGGAAATCCGCCCTTTTCTAAAAGCGAAACGCCCACGTGGAACGGTGAAATTCTATTTGCCGGCGTCCAAGACTTGCCAAATTTTGAGTACCGACCCCCCCCCACTCCCCCTGCAAGTCCTGACTATTAAATGCACCTGCAATTGCTAACCTGGATCACTTGCCAAAGTGAACTCCATCGAGTAAGACGTGTTTGAGAGAACCGAATCCGAGCGCTGATTTTGAGTGTTAAATTACTCGCGAAAAGTTTAAAGTAAAATAAAGCTTAAAGCAAAATAAAGTTTGAATTTTTTCGAACCTATTGCAAACCTAGTTTTTACTCTCGAATTACTTCCGCGTTTAAATCAGAAAATGATGTCTTTTCGTCATCACGTGAAAAGTAGGGGCTCCGACAAAGTAAGTAAACTTGTATCTCATTTCGCAAATTCTAAACTCACCATCAAATTAAAAGTATTCTGTGGCAAGGAATTTATAATTATTGCTTCTTGTTTTTTTTTTTTTTTTTACATTTATTAACGCATCGCTAATCACGGTGACGTTGGATCTTAACTCTCCTGTTCCTCGATTCAAGTTGTTCCTGTCTTAATTCGAAATTTCACTGTTTCGCAGGTTCGGCAGAACACAAATACCAGCGATAATTATGGGAAGCCGACGATACTCGAGACCGGACCTGATGGATCTTCGAATCTCCCGAAGAAAGAAGATCAAGCTGGACGATATTCGTCGAGCACGTCGTTGTTCGCTAAGCCGATGAAGCATCATCGTCATCGTGAGCCGGAAGCGAACGTGGATTTCGCCAAGGCGTCGACCAGTCGGGAGGTCGAGGACGGGGAAAAAGAAGTCGGCCAGAATGGGAAATCGTCGACAAAATCGCCGGTCAAGAAGACGATGAGCTTTGTGAAGCGGCTCGTCCTTGCATTCGACCGAATTCAGAGCTTGCACTGCGATGAAATCAACGAATCGTCCAGTGTTTACGACGATGGACCCTTAATGGCCTACGATAGTACCGGAACAATCCGGAAGCGAAAGACCAGCGAAACCCCGAAGGACGTTCCTTCCGACGAATCGCTCGCGGAGAAACCGATTCAGTCCGCGGTGGTGGTAAAAACGAAGCCGAAGATCGTAGGGGCTTTCTTGAAAAAACCAATTGAGATCGACGAAACGCCGGTAGACTGGATACCGATAACAGGCAAGACGCTCCCGCGTAAAAAATCGTTCAAGAAACTTTTGGCCATGCTGACCGGAAGAAGCCTCGAGGAACGGACCACCGCAAAAAGGGTCGTCTTTGCGTCTCAAGACAACCTCGTCGAGGAGATTCAGACTTCGGAAAACGAGGACGAGGAGTCCAGCTCGACGTCATCGGAGGCCTCGACCCTCGTTCCCTTTACCCTGACGATGACGAAGCAAGACACCGAGGTTTTTGAATCGGCCCACTTAGACTGCTCGTTCTCGACATTCGCCAAGACTTCACCGGTGAAAATCGAAAAGCCCGGCGAGTCCTCGCGGCCGAAGCTGCGGTTCGTCGACGCGGAACCGATCGTCTCTGAAAGATTTCGCTTCGACTCGGGCTACGTATCGAGCTATTCGATCAGCGACGAATCCAACCAAGAGAAGGGCCTTGTCGCCAGAAGGGTTCGCCGGATCGGTAAGCAATTCGCCAAGATTCCGAAGCACCCTCTCGCTCGATCCGACCCGTGGCTTCACAAGGAATACCGTCACTGCGATCGGTTCAGTGGCGGAACCGTCGAGATGAGGAACCGGCAGGAGGAGCCGATCTACGACGTCCCAATGGCCAGACCGCAGTCTGAGCCCACCGTCTCTGACGAGTCGGTTTCGATCGACGGGAAGCACGCTGCTCCTCCTGTTCGAGGGGCATTTTCCGGTTTTTACGGTTCTCTCGTCGAGGAGGTGCCTCATTACGCGACGATCAAGCCGAGGTGTGCCAGCCCTCGTTCCAGCATGGAGAAACTTCCAGGAAATCCATCTGAGATTTCGACACAAGAGGAAATCGAGGAGAAATATGTTAGCTGCAGCTCCAACGATGCGGCCGCTCGTTCGTCATTCGTTATCTCGATGTACATCTAGTTGCGAAGCAGGTAGTATTTCATTTATAAACTGTCGTAGAGCCTTGTTAACGTATAAGAATACAAGATGCCGGGGTTATAAGTAAATGATTAAATTACGATGCTTCGTTCAAGATCGATTCAAAATAGAGGTGCTGAAAATTTAATGGATTCGTTCGATTTCACTCAAGTGTATGATTTTCACTAGAAGCATAGGCAGCTAAGCTTTTTCTTATGATTACGGTATTCTTTCGCTTTCATTTATTTGTTTTTTAACTCTGCGGATATAATAATTTTATAAGTATTATGAAGGATTATTTTACGACAAAATTAGAATATAGCATTTTTGCACAGCAAAATTTTTGAGACTGAATTACACAAGTCCCAAATCACATAATCGATCTATAATACGGAATTCGAATAAGCAATCAACACAATTGGTTTTATTCGTTAAAAGTCCGATGAGCGCATACCAGACGATTTAGACAGATTCTTCCTTGCGTAAATTTATCGAAATTACTTTGAGTTGGTCACGAATTGCTTGTATTTGCTGGTGATTTTGCAGATTCTCTTCAATCGAGTGAAAAATCATGTAACAAATAAGTTTAGAAAATGCCGATCAATTGCTTTGAATAATTTTTGAATGCAATCCAGTGGTTTTTGGCATGGGTAAAATATTTATTCGAGGATAATGTGTGTACGAGTACTTACTTAGCGGTCGGATAGTATACGTACTTTTTCAAGAAATCGTAGACTTGTTTAAAACAAGTGTTTACATCCGACTCGTTTTTCTTGCTAATCATTACTTCCAATTATATTATGTGTAGAATATAATTTCGAGAGTGAGATTTTCAATCTTATACAATTATGTGTGTTCTATTATGTGTTTTGAATTGTACATCGTTTCACTCGAATAAGTATTTCCACTCTCGCTCTGAGCCCTGAAGAACCGATAGCACTGATCCGGCTAATTAATACAAGCAATAAAAATAAGTGTCAAAGTTTAGTCGAACTGCTCGTTTTCGTCAATTTGTGTGACTTTAATCGAGACAAACGACGGCGAATAATCGAACGATCGAATATTTATTCAAAAACTTTTGCTCGAAATTAGTTTTTAGATTGCGAAAACAATTTTCGATGCAAAATTTCCTCGAATAAATTTAATACGCATAATAACTGTACGATAATTTGTTTCATGTGTTATTATTTCATCTCATGTATCATTCGTAATATATGTATCACCCAACTATAGGATTTGTTTGACAATCAAATTTACCTTCTATTTGATGTATACTTCCATGAATAAATTTATACTGTACTTGCAATTTTTGTACCTTTTTTTGTGTGATATTTCAGGAATTCCACCTTTCCCAACCGAATTAAATTTCAGATCGGTTGGTACGATTAATATCGAATTTATGGCTGTCGAATCGTAAATAGTTCCGCAGCTAATTCGCGTTGCTCAGAGCCTACAAAAGAGGATAAAATGAGAATATTCATAATCCATTATCCTTTTACGAGACGAACGCTCTCGGAAAAGGAGCGTTTTCGCAATCAGATCACCCTTGGCGTTCAGAAAATTTCGACGTCAAGTCGAGATGTTAATAATATGAAATTCAGCATTACATTCATATGCCGCAGCTTAATCGTATATTTATATGCTTAAAACCGAGTAACAATTCAATAATATTTGCGGGATAAAATAAAATGTTTAATTAATATTGAAGATCGCTGGGAGACTAAAGCTCCCCGTATGTGATAATCCATGGATATTGATGCCATCGTTGAGCATTAATCGCTAGCCTGTGGTTACTAATTAGCATTTAATTAATTAAATCGGGTTCCGTTCGATCAAAATAACGAACAAAGTTTAACGAGCATTCCTTGCGGTGATAAGTTGAAGACCCAGCCGTGTCAGGGTTCATTTTTATACGTAAACTTCACCGCTCGATGAATAAATCAATCGTCATTCTCACCGATCAGTGATACAACAATTGCGATTTTACACTTCCCATCTTTTGATTTATAAATGTTAAAAACACAACATGCTGTAATCATAATAATTTCTAGTTTTTCTCTGATTCAGAGTTCTATTCTAATATGCGCGAAGAGAAACTATCCGAGTGAAAATAAAATAAATTGACCCTGAAATTGTTTTGCAATCCGGATTGTTTAAAAAGTAATTACTTCGGTAATAATACGCCGCAAAAGCGTGACGGAAGTAGTAATTAACTCCAGCGTGACGTTTCATCGTAAATTAATGTTGCGGGCTGCATATTTTCATTATATTTGCGCAGCAACACAAAATCAAACTACGGCCAGGAATTTTGCATTTACAGGGACTTTGGCCTGGCGCCGTCAATTTATATTTTACGCATCCACAAAGGTAGCGTTACGCGAATTGTGTTTGATACACAAAGTTATACACGCAGTGATGCGTTGATTACCGTCATCAAGGGGCGAGAAGCTTCGCTAATTAACCAACAATGGCAGCGGAGAATAGCTGTGTTGATTCTGAGTTAATTCAAAGAACTAGAGCCTATGTAATTGAGGAAATTGTACACTTGGGGACCACAATTTTTTTTAAATTTTTTTACAGGTTGGTTCTATCCGTCGAATGATTATTAAATTAGTAAATTGATAAATACCGCGGTGCTTACCTTAAAAATCCAAAGAAAATGGATTAAAATCGTAAACAGGAGCTTTTCACTTGAAACCTGCAACTCAATTTACAGTTACTTGAGCCGAATTTATAAACTCGAAGGTGAAGCGAAGCTTTGTATTTTTTCTGGCTGGTAAATTATTTTTAAAATTGATTGCCCCTCCGGTGGATTCGGTGAAAAATAGTTTCACGTACAACCGAATGATCATCAATTTATTATAAATGGACGAACCGCCGAGTAAGTGTTGCGAAAGTTTCGCATCCGTTTCGGCGATGAGTTGGATTACCTCGGGTACGTTCCACTAAACGCCCGCAACGATTGTAACACCCTCTGTATCGTTCCACCTATGGCTCGTGGCCGTCGCGAGCGATCGTTCGACGTCATAGATGACGTCACTGTTCGCGACCACATCGCGCCCACATCGCCCACAAAATATTGGTGGGTCAGAGTGGGCTTTCACTAAAACGTGGCGGGGATTGGAAAAACACAACAATGGTGACGAGACCGATCACTTTGTATAATCCGGAAAGTGACACTGCAGTCGAAGTAGTAGTATCAGTGGAGGATGCTACGCGTGCCGAAAATGGTTAGTGGCCCCTTAATTTTAAAGATAAAATATAATTTTCAATCGAATAACTTTGGTTTGGAAAAAAATTGCGTTTTTCTTATCCTAACCTCAAATAGAACTTTTCGTTGTGTGCGTCATTCTATTTGTTGAAAAAAATGAAACTCATCACATTTTCTCAATATCAATATAAATAATTATTTGAGATTTTGTTTCATTCAATTCCAATTATTTCTTGCGATAGATGTGTTCATGAACGGTCATGTATTTTCATTGTTTCTAATACATTTTCTAACGAACTGAGTTTTTTTATTCCAGATTTACACTTTGCAACGGCACTAATAAATGGTGCATTAAAAGAAAAGGCCGCATCGATTTTTCAATTGCAGCAGGACGATGCTGACAATACTGCTAGTGGTACGCAAGCTCTATTTTCTATTAAACAATTTAAATATGCATACATATATACAAATGGTTTAAATGCGTAAAATCTGTAACAGTTTTTATGGCGTACCTATTGAAGAGTCAAAAATAAAGTGGTTATTACATTGTCGTTATTTTTGATTTAGCAAATATAGAGGGTCCCTCGGAATCAGCGCAGCAGGGTGATGCTGTTACCTGCGAAGAGAGTGGTACGTCAATCAGTCTGTGGTATCTAGACCATATTACCCAAATAAATTAATGCAAACGATAATTTCGAAAATGCTGTATGCCTTCTAGGATTATATCGTTGGAGTACAGAGATGGTGCTCTTACTCCTGGATACGTACACAGAGAGCGAGGAGAAATTTTCGAGCGGGAAGTTTTCCCAAAAAAAAATTTGGGAAGACATTGCACAAAGTATGAAAAGAAAAATTCCGCTGATCACTGGACCTCAATGTGCCGCGAAGATGAGGAGTTTGAAAAAAACATATACGAGTAAAAGTGTGAAAGACCATAATAGCAAAAGTGGCAATGACAGACGAACTTGGCTATTTTATGAAGTAAAAACAAAATCTATATGTTTTTATATTTGTTTTCTAAACTTATTTTCATTCTTGGATTAAATGATATGCTCATTCCTCTGTAGAAAATGGACACTATTTTCCATGCAAAAGCCTGGGCTTCACCAGTTGCAGTAGCGTCTTCGTCAGGAGTCTCCTCACAAAGAACTCAGGAGTCAGAGGGCGAAGTGTCATCCGGTATGTTTATTAATTTCATTGCTATGCAACTAGTTGCTACTCCAAATTTTGTAGACATTTTTCATTTCTCAGATTTATCCTCGAGCCGGAAGGCACAAGAAAACGTGGCATCCCTCTTGAAAAAGAGACTCCGACAGAAATCGGAAGAGGAGGAAGCGCGTGCCAAACGACATAAAGAGCGCTTGGAAATCGATTAAAAGATGCTTGCGTTACTTTCGAAATTAGTTGATAAGAAGTAATTAGTTTTAGCGATGAAGTTCAGTTTTTCACGTGTTAAGAGAGATTATATAACTGTTTTTGAAGAATGAAAAGTAAATCTAATAGTGTAAGTTGTACTTGATGAAATAAAAAATATTTTTGAAATCTTTCAATTTATTTCTTCATATAATATATACAGTGATTCTGTTTGTGATGTAAAAACTCCCCATTCTTTCGGGTTTCCATATTCACAATTGATGTGGTGCTGTCGGGAGGTTAGTACTGTATGACGCCAGAGAATATGGTCTATAAGTTGTTTATTGGCAGAGAAATCCTTTCCTGTTTCCATATTAACAAATAGTAATAATAATGATTATACTCGATATTATCGAAATTTCCAAAATAAGCTATGGAAGATTTTCCATAATCCTAATTCTTTTTTGAATCGGAGCGTTCTGATTCGCTACTTGACGAACATTAGTATTTTCTTGATTTTCGCTGACATTTCGAGGTAACACAATTACGCTTATCTCGTCATTTCTTAATGTACAAATGTTATGAATAACACAACAAGCCACAATATACTCAGCCATCAAATCTACTCTTGTCATTGGCAAGCAATGCAATAAGCTTCTCATACGTCCTTTTAGTAGGCCAATACATCTTTCCACGGCTATCCTGGCTGCGGAATGTCGATAGTTGTAATTTTCCTGTCTCCGAGTTAGGAACCCATTGTCCCGAAAAGGTGTCATCAAATGTTGATGCAGTTCGTACGCGGCATCACCCACGAGATGGCTGTCGGATGGAAACTTTTGGTCATCATTCAAAAATTCAGATACTTCCGATAAGCGGAATACTCTTTGATCATGGATCGATCCAGGATGTCCAGCGTAACAATGTGTTATCAAACATCTGTGGTCGCAAACCAACTAGAAAAAGATATGAATACAAACAAAAACCATACAGACTAAAATAAAACCAACCACAAAAAAGTGGAATCAAATGAAATATAGTAATGAATACCTGGAAATGAACGGAATGATATCCTTTTCTGTTTACGTAATCCCTCTGGTCTTTTTTTCGAGCGTTTATACGAATGTGGGTTCCATCAATAGCACCGATAACTTTGGGAAAACCACTACTTTCTTCAAATCCTCGCATAACTGCGGCAGCGTTATCTCCAGTGGGCCATTTTATAAATAAAGGAGCTCGTTTGAATAATGCACGAGTGACTCTTCGTACAGCTCTGACAGCAGTTGCCCGACCAACATTAAATTGGTCACAAACGGATCTGCAACGAGTTTATTGGAAAAGTAAAGGTAGAAACATAAATGATCCAATTGATACCAACTTCTACCCACAATGTGCTTCAACAATTTTAAAAAAAAAGACAGAACACTTGTAATCCTGTTTTTAACAAAGATCACAGTGTAATTCTATATGTTAAAATCATATCAGAAGTCTCTAAGTAAGGTATAAATCTGATTTCATGCTTAAAACGAATCGTTACCTATATGAATCCGCAGTGGCCATCTTCCAAAGAGCTATAATTAGCTGTGTTTGAGAAGGAATACAAGGACAACCCTTTACCTGTCTTAATAAATCTTGTTGCATCATTCCATGGAGGTATTGAAACGTAGCTCTTGACATTCTGCAAACAATAGTTAATTAGTTTGTATACTAAAATTATATGTGCAAATTAATAATTACAATTTTAAATAAAATTACCTGAAATGACTTAAACTCGTGATCTGTGTAACGAGCGACCACATCATTATAACCTATAATGCGTGGACGTATTTGTCGCTTTCCTCTCACACTCAAAGCAGCGTCCCACATGTCATCAGAACTTGATGAGCTTTCCGAGTCATTATCTCTCATTCGTTTCATCAAAAACGCAACTATAAATTCACGCGAATCCATGCGAACTATTAACTAACGAAAAACGACTATTAACATAACGAATATTAACGCACAACCCCCACAGCTGCGCGTTTCCACTATGCCGCCATATTGTGAGCACACAGCGCTCAAATATGCGTTCCACCTATAACATTTGCCTACAACGCCCGCGGCGTTTTTACGTTAGTGGAACGACAATTTCAGCGGTCGTGGTCGATGGCGTTGCGGGCGTTTAGTGGAACGTAGCCCTCGTGTCCAGTGAAGTCGTGACATTAATATCCGTGGAAAATACGCGAAGGAAACCGCCGCAGGACGACAGCGAATCTCCGCCGAGTGGAAAACATTAATATCAGGTGTCCGCAAGCTCATATAAACTCTGTTTTCGGTTTCCTGCTCTTTCTTCAACCCCCGCATGCTATTCGCTTGTCTCTCAGGCTGCACGATGTTTGCATCTCGCTCTCCTTTCGTGTACTCCCAAGGGCTTAATATTTCCTTGAATAAATTTGACTGAGTTTCCAGCAGCCGACAAAGTGAGAAAAAAAATTAACAACTTTAGACTCCCGGCTTATTTAAGGTAGTCGAACCTTATTTCCCACCCCTGAACACCAACTACGTATATACATATGTACGGTCTAGGTGCTTAGGTAGAGGTTGACCTACGTTGCGCAACCGGGTCTGCAGCTCGAGCGTAAAAACAAAAGCCAGTTAAAGCTTGCAATCTATTTTTGATCCCTGATTATCCCGGGGATCCGCGCCAATCCCGGGAAACTCTTGTCAAGCGTTGCGGAAAATTTATTCCAGTCAAGCTTGCGTCGAGATAAGTTTATGGCTGTACAGGTTATACCTGCTGCGGAGTCCTCAACTTGTGAATAAACAAATTTAATGTCGCGTTAACCAGAAAATGTAATACCGATTACTACAATCATGCTAAATAACTACTTGCACCACTTTCTCTTGCGATTCTACAACTATTTCAACCGTTGTTTGATCAATATTTATTTTACTAAAATTTTTCTCAGTGCGTGCCTCACCTAGACGCGATAGCTTTAAACATCGTTACATTAACAAACAACATTAAAAATTTTTTATACATCATTTCTTATCGTCATTTATATTTAGGCTGATTACCGACACGTGCCGAAATCTTCTACCATAGAGAATCATTGGATCTTACGCAAAGTTGCATGTTAACTTGTATGAAATCGGATTACTCGAATTTTGAAGCACGAAGTTTTCAGTCCAATTTTGATTTTTAATTAAGGCTATTTTCTTCTCACACCTCGAAAAACAATACTAGTCCGTGGCAATAATAACTAAAAATTTGTGTCTAACAAACTGAAAACCAGTTTTTCAGACGCGTTTCTTTAAAAGTTTTTCAAAACTTGCTTCGATAAATTTTTACTTTGCAACCTTTTTTATTACGTATTAATTTTTTCCAAATCAATCCGACAAAGCTGTTCAATTTTGCCAAAAAATGTTCAATTCTAGCGAAATAATTTTAGTCCACAGTCTCGTCGTTTTTTGATTTTTTCAAATATCGTTAAGATTCCGTAGAAGGTACTTGATTTTAACAGGAACTTTATTTAACAGAATTAAAATTGTAGAGAATATTGAGGTTTCGGTTTGATCCGTCTCGTGTCCTGGCTAACAAGCGAATGCCTCCAGGACCGCCTTTCTCCGAGAGCATTCCTCAGGGCTCTCGAGTCGAGTTGTTCCGTAGCGTCAACATCCGATAACCGATCTCGCATGATTTTCTGGCTGAGCCAGTCCTCCTCAAAAATGTTTACTTCAATTCATAGATTTCACACAAGTTTTGAAGCGCCTTTCATACATTGCGCCTTACACACACACACACATACAAAAAAAAAAAAACTGATTTGATCTTGAAAATCGAATTTGCGGGTATTTTGAGTTTGATATTCTTGATCAGCGCATCAAAATACATAAGTATACCAAATTTCGCATTAATCGGAGGTATGTTCTAAACGGAAGTTTATCCTAATTCGATATTTGAAAACAAAAATATTATATCTGAATGAATTCAAATAAATCATTGAATTTAAAAATTCTCTATTAGAAATCATTTCGAATTACCAACATTCAGTCAATTCAAATTAATTAAATAAATAAATAATAAACCTCAACGTCATATAATAAATTCCAATAATCCGTTAGCAATGGATACCTTTTAAAACTAAAAACAGAACGAATAAACTTTCGAGAAACGACAGTTTTTTTCTCGATTACGAATAATTAAGAATTTAATAATCATACGAGTTTTATATTCTTATAAATTTCTAAACTTCGGATTATTATTATTTACTCTCAGGAACAAATAAAATAAGAAAGGAATTCGGATGTATTCCGTTCAAATTAAATGAAGAAGAAATAATAGAATTTAATTACCGTAAGAATCAATAACAACGAAGCGAAAAAAAAAATAATAATTCGAATTGTTTAGAACAAAATCCTCTGTAAAAAAGGTTGGATGCATTTTTATTGTCAGATTTCAAATTAATTAATAATCTTGCCTTAAAGTTTTCTATTCCCTAATTTTTCATCGTTTTTTTTTCAATTTTTTTATTATTAACATTAGTGCAAAAAGTCATGAGAAAAAGTTATGGATAATTGTATCAACTACAAAAAAGCTCTTGACAAAATTCTTGTCAGCCTCACGGTTACGGAGGTAAATAACAAAAACCAATCACTTCCTTAATTTCAAGATGGCGGCCGTTCGCTAACCCTTTCAGACCCGGAAACTGAGTTTCACACTCATGGCCGACCCCCCAGAGAATGAAAAAAAAAATAGCGTTCTACCCAAAATTCTCAGCGAAATCACGCTTTGCCTGGACTAATAATGATGACCGCGACACGCGCTCGTAGAAAAATTAACAATGCTCCAGAACAATAAGAGGTAGGAAGCCGAAAACTCTGAGCAAAACTTCTTCGAAGCATTGTTAAAACGTTGGTGTGATTGAAAAATGAAAACTTCAAATTTCGAAGTACAACTTTTTCAATGTATAGTATAATACGGAATCCTGCATGAAATCTTTGGAAAAAATCGCAATTTTGTTTGTATCCTATATTCAGGATTGTAATTGGGCTTCAAAGTCGCGGAATACATTCAAGTTTGTCGTGTTAAGGTTTCAAAAATAAATATCAATACTGAACAAAGTTACGCCGATTGGAAGTGAGAGAAAAAATATCTTTTGCTTTCACAAAAATGACCTCTCGTGTTTCAGAAACTATTAAAAATTATCAGTAAGGTGTATTTGGGATAAAGATGCGTAATGAAATCAAAACAAGTTGTGATAGCGTTAGACAACTGCATGGTGATCAAGTTGTAACACAGTTAGATAAGTACGAGTATTGTGACGCGACATACAATAATTAAAATGTTCCAACATGTTGTTTACAACAATTTGCTTATTATTGTTTTTATTACAACAAACGCCGGTAGTTGATAAGATTAGAAAACTTGTTTTGGCTTTCATTTTCCGTGCTGTTGAGAAATTGTTTTTTATTCTGTATCTCTGATTATACCGGGCAATGAGCTATTTTCGGCAAATTTAGTTTCCGAAGATAATTAGAAGTGAGGCCTGCGGGGTATTTGCTAATGAATTCGTCCATCTTCTCTTTGTGTAGGCGGCGCCGCGCGGCGTTCAATCGTCCAACAGCCGAAGAAACCGCCAACTCTTCGGCTACGATAGCTGCTGCTACGCACGCCGAGACCCCGCCTGCGCAGGCAGGTGAACCACTCGAGGTCGTATTGAACCTCGACGAACCGAGCACGTCTGGAGGTACTCGCCAAAGCATGTCGACTCCCGAACTGTTACGCATCTTGCAATCAGAAGATGATGATAGCGACGAAGAAGAACTTGGGGACCACGATAACGTTCGCAACAATGATTGCGACATAGAGAGAGCCGCTGCAGTATCCGACTTTGAATGGCCTGAAGAAGATGGCCTGTCCGATTACGAGTTGGTCGTATGTGACGCTGAACCCGACTCGTACCGTTTAGAAGAAGCGCACATCGATGGCCGCCGTATTGTAAACTTGGAGCATCTTTTCACTGATTTCGTCCGGAAATTCGGGAATCACGCACCGGCCCTAAATTGTCCGATGCGTTCCCTGGTAATCGTGGATTCGCGCCGGCAAGGCTTGAAGACACAAGTATTTTTTCAATGCCAAATGTGTCTTTACAAAGACAGCGTCTGGACTGAACCGGAAAATCGTCAATCCACGGACATACATCATAGCGCGGTGGCCGGATGCATAACGAGCGGAATAGGGTATTCAGAATTGGAACAACTCCTTGCAGCGGTTGATATCCCAAACATCTCGCAGCGGACCTATCTGAGGTACGAGAACGATATAACGGTCCAGTTCTTGAATGCCGCCCACGATGGAATGCGAGCTGCTGGAGAACTTGAGAAGGAATTAGCTCTCAAACGAGGTGACGTCGTTGATGGCATCCCTCATATTCCCGTCGTAGCGGATGGTAGCTGGATGAAACGATCTTACCGAACCGTAAAGTACGACTCTGTCTGGAGTTGGAGCGATAGTCGGGTATCATACGCAGAAGGTCCTCTTCATCGGAGTGTGTAATAAATTTTGTGCCACGTGTGAGAAGGCGGCCCGTACTGGGAAGGAACCTACGGAGCACACGTGCTACAAAAATTGGGATCGAAACCGTAGTTCGACCAGCGTGGAGAGTGACGCTATCGTCGACGGATTCACATCCAGCATTGATACGCATGGACTTATCTACTCCACTTTGATCGCCGATGGAGACAGTAGCGTGTACAAGAAGATCTTGGACAGCAACCCGTACCCGAATATGATTGTCAAGAAGGTCGAATGCATCAATCATTTGTTGCGTAATCTGGCAACGAAAATAAAAGACACGCTGAAAAATAAAGGTCGCATAGGGAAATTGCGCCAAGTTGTAGAAGGTAGCGTACTCAGGCTGCGAACTGCCGTATCGAAGGCTGCAAAGTTCAGATCGACGGAAGACTGTCCCACAAGCCTGGAGGCCCGGAAGCTTTCTGGAGATATTTTGAATATCCCGAGCCACGTGTTTGGTGAGCATAAGAAGTGCGCTGAACTGGGCTACTTTTGCGATGGATCGTTGAAAGAAGGCGAAGAAAACCACGTTCCAGCTCTAAAGGCTTTCGGACTGTACGACAAGATACAGGAAGCCTTTTCTAGTCTGAGTTGCTACTCTGACAGCATAATATTAGGCGTAAACAGCAATAGCGTGGAGAGGTACAATTTCATAATTTGCAAATACATCGGTGGTAAACGAATAAATTACGGGGCCAGAGGTTCGTATACCGGAAGATGTGCCACGGCTGTCATACAGTTCAATACTAATAAATCTTTGAGCGTATTGAGTGAAGCTGTCAATGAGGAACCAACAGCGACGTTGAGGCACAAGGAAGAGCGGCGCATTCGGAGGAATTAGAATAAAGCAGCAAGCAGAGACAGGTGTGCCGAGAAACGAAAAGCTGAAAAGAAAAACGACCCAACTGCAACATCGCGAAAAGTTGGACGTTCAAAGACAACCGAAGACTACGGACCTAATTGTCAACGTCTCGACTTATCGGCGGAAGAAAATGCAATAAAAACGCAGTATCACTACGATCAGCTGCTCGAATGGCAAGCGGACCGCGATAAAATTGAACGGACAACAAGGCAGCAAGGACAAAGCGAGCGTTGGCTGTCAATACGGAAAAAGATATTGACTGCATCGAATTTTGGACGCGTGTGTCGCATGCGAAGTGATACATCGTGTAAAAACACCGTCAAATCGCTGCTGTTTCCGACACCGTTGCGGCTTCCTGCTATTGAATATGGCCGGCAATGCGAAGAACAGGCGCGAAAACAATTGGCCACCGAGCGCAATATCAACATCACGGAGTGTGGGTTGTTCATCGATGAGGAGCTACCGTACATCGGCGCGTCGCCAGACGGTATAATCGGCGAGGATGGGATTGTGGAAATCAAGTGCCCGTTTTCCATAAAGAACTTCGCCCCAGAAGAAGCGATCGCACAAAAAAAAGGAAATGTGCATCGTATTTTTGACAGCCGAGGCGAGAACATGAACGAGAGTCACGAGTACTTCTACCAAGTGCAAGGTCAGCTGCACGTCACCCGTAGAAAGTACTGCATCTTTGCTGTTAGGACACCACGAGGTATGAAAAGTATAGTCCTTGAGAGCAACGCCGACTTCTAGTCTAAAAAAATGCAACCCTTCTTAACGAGATTCTATAAATGTTGTATGGTGCCTGAGATCATTGACAGTCGCCTGCTAAGAAATATGGAGATCAGAGAACCACAGTACATTTTAGACGCTCGTCAGGAAAAGGAAAACAGGGCTGCAAGTACGGTAAAGGACCAAGCCAAATAAATAATATTACAGTTACGTTTCCTCGTACCACGTTTCTGATGAATGTACAAATCACAGTTACTTACAGTTGTCCGTAATTTCAATCAAGGGATAGGGTTATATCGTTCTAGCGGGCAGTCGTGTGACAGATAAAAATTCTTCGTGACGAATCTCCCGTGACGTAATTTGTGTAGTACATTTATCGTAGTGCAGGTAATCGTTAGAATACAAAATTCCATACTAATATAATTTCGAGTTTTTCATACAATCAAACTTTCGAATATATCTATCATATGTATTTAGTTGTGAGGTATTTAAAATATTTCAGCCGCCTATGTAGCTGAATTTGTAGTACTGTGCGTGATATTCGTTTGTGAAATATTGGAGATGATCAGAATATTATTTAAATTAGAACCATTTTATGTTATTGAAGTACATAGCCATTACACATTCCTGTTAGCATGCCGCGACGCGTTACGAGAATTCCAGGAAATGATTACATGAATAATGGCATAAAGACATTAGAATCTCTAAACATACTGATGGGAAATATGTTTATCGAGCCTGTCATACGACTGTCAGCTAGAACGACACCCGCTCTCGATTAAAATTACGACCTGCGGAGATTCAGATCGATTACTGGCGCATTAGCGATTTGCCGGTAATCTCTTGTGAATGTTCAAATGATTTGTTATACATTTTTCAAAATATTCAGTAACCAAATTGTATACGTGTTGCAAATTTTTTTTTCTCCGTTTTCTTGATATATAATCATTTTGATTTTTCGTTAGGAGTATGCAGAACAAGAATTTTATCGGAGCCTAGATTCGAATGCTCGGAGGGTTCGATTATTATAATCGTACGCTAATTTTTTTTTTCCGATAATTGGTGAAATTTACACGTGTTGAAATATACCCCAAGTACGATGCAAATATGCGAGAAATTTCAAATCTTGAGAAAATCAAATATTACGACTGTTATCATTTCATTATATAAACCATAAAACGTCAGTTGGGACGAAATTTAGATTCTTGAGTCAGAATTATCATCCTGACAAAAAATGACCGCGTATTTACCAAAACAATGAAAGCTTTTTCGAAGTGATGTATGAGCATGAACAGTCAAAACCTATTTCTACGATTTTTTTTTCCGGAAGCGCCGAGTCATTCAATTTTGTTGCAAAATGAGCGCGCAGTGAACTTGAAGAATCAATATCTCATCTCCGGTTCTATTTGACGTCGAAAAATGATTCACAGCACATTCGCGAGCAGAGAGGATAAGCTTTCGTAGAAAAGTTTGGTTTATCCGGAAACATTGAACATTGTAGTTGTTATTAACGAACGAATTGTTTAATGGTACCATTTTTTGGCGAGGCTTCTACCATTTTATATATTCTGTAAAAAATCTCTCCGATTACAAATAATCCGTCGGGTTTGACGAGCAATTTCCCATTCATATTCATTCCGAATGACCATACATTAGATGTCTGCTATCGGTAGTAAAATATTGAACCCGGTGAAATTAAGAGTGATTTGTAAAAAATTAATATCTTAATTTCAAAAGAATTATCTTGACTTTTCGGATTATTCAAGACGATGAAAATTTTTAATCACACTATTCCATTTCATCAGATTCGACGATTCACTTTCAACATTTTTTGGTATAGTGAGATGGCGCCGACACATGGTTGTAAGAGAACAGAAGAGGACCCATGTATTTGTATGTGTCTTTGTGTTGTAACGTACTTGGACGTTACGGAAAATAAATATGGATCCGCGAGTTTAATTTTCAAGTCAAAAGAAATCAAGAGCGTAAATAAAATGTTGTGAAAAAGCTTTAATTGCGTAATATGTGTTTCTCGTTCAAAGTCTGAAACAAGACTGTTTTTACAATAATGCTGGTTGACGCAGCAACCTTATTCTTTTGAAAGACATAAGAGGTTTATAAACGTCTTTTATCTATGATGACTACTAGATCATTAAAGAGGGGGCAAAACGGGTGATTTCACCCTTCGTAACACTACTCCCCCCCGCCCCCCTGAGGAAAAGAGTCCTCCCGACTCGGGAAAGATAGAACAATTATAAAAGTGATGTAGCAGTCAGGGCTCAAAGGTGAGTTGGAGCTGTGGCTCAAAAAATTTAAAGACTCCCTTTTTTACTATCAGGCTTATGCCCACAGTCTCAAGGTGAACCACAGAAAACCTTGAGCAGATAGTTGAGCGTTAAATAATTTCAAAAATTTATGTGCCTTGTTTTATAAAGGTATGTGTTGTCTAGTATGATGTATCTTCATGAATTTCAAGACATCAAAATCATCCGGATCGTCGTCGAAAAGAAAATTCATTCCTCTTCAGGGAAAATAGTCCGGTGAATCAAACACAGATGAGTACGACGAGGCGGAAAACCATAACTGGAAAAACTCTGGGTCCTAGGCAACGTAAAGGCTGATTCCCTCTGAGAACCGGCACAGGAAACAGGGAAAAGGAATGGGTGACTGAATCCAAGACTTCTTCAGAAACAGCACACCCTAGAGTTTGGAGGACAAATGTGAGTGATGGTATAACAATTCAAATTCACTAAGTGAATTTGGGAGAATACACGAATAAAATAAATTAAATATGTATTCAAAAGAAAAGAAACGATCTTATCTGAATCATTTCTGCGTCCTTTTTCAAAATAAGACCACCAGTCATCTTCGGGAATCGGGGAAAGATTGGATGGGAAAAGGCTGTGTCAAGGAACCTGAAAAAGTACTCACAAAAACTGACACCCTGGTTAATAAAATGTGAAAATCAAGCAATCGCTCATCGACCTCGAAAAATAATCGTAGCTCTATTCACATTTCTAAAAGAAACCAAAGCCTATCCGACACAAAACTCGATTCAAATGAAGAAGTTTCTAGAAAGAAACAATCGAAGAAAACAAATTTCAAATTGATTAGCAACTCGGAAATAACAAATCATTATAAGAAAAGTCCTCATTGAAGACAGTCCTCAAATAATTCCGTCGAACCCACTGAAAAGTACACATCATGAACTTGAACTCAAAAGAACACATCTCCCTAAATGCCGGGGCATTATCACACAAATGTCTCTCGGACAACATCGAAGATCTCTCGGAAAAGGAAATCTGTGATTTCCTCGATTCCAAATGGGAAGAAATGTCATGTGGCAAGTTAGAAGGATTCCAAGAAAAAGGCAGAACAGACTATTTTTGCCAATCTTGCTTCATCCTCCAGTAAGTTCATCATATCGAATAACACAAATAAATTATGAAAAACATAAAAACATTTTTTTTTCCAAACAGCTCAGAGCCCAAATTATTGGACCACAAAATATCCTTTCACCTCACGTTCCACGAGGAAAAGGCAAAATGTTGGTTTTGCGGCCACAGTCTGTTCGTCACAAAAAGAGGGCCGAGTGGATGCAACGAATGCAAAAAGGTGAAAGAGAAAATTAAGAAAATTAAAGATGTTACTCATTACTTTCTTTCTTAATTATATTGATTGTTGAAATTAGAATAAAGTTTCTTATTAAATAAATCATTTTTGTTTAAAAAAAAACATGATAAACAAGAAATTTCTCTAACCTTGTCCGTATGTTATTGCAAAACAAAAACTAGAATAAACTTGGTCGGCTGTGGATTTTGCATTGATAGCCAAAACAGGAGCCGACAAAGAAGAAAAGGTTTGTTTTACTAGCCAATCTTCATGAACCTCATGAATAGTTCTGAGTAGCTCTAAAGAAATGCTCGATTCCTCCTGACGAGAACGGAAACTAACTCGAGCAAGAGAAGTTTCTGGGGAAACTCGCAAATAAACAATCAAATCTACTCTAAGCTCAGGTGAGCGAATGAGAAGATCGAAATTTTTCGTCAGTGAATGAGATTCGAAGTCGCAAAAATTACCTAACCTCCGACGAGCTTCTACAAAACAATTGCTACTGAATATCGATCTTTCCATCACCTTTACAGGCAATGAAGTCGTCTGCAGATTTCTATCTAACATAACCATTTGAGCGAAATGCTGAAAATAATAGCAATAACGATCTGGGTCCTGATACATCAAATCTAGAAGATTAATTCCAGCTACGTCTCGATATTCCTAAAGAGGTTCCAAAAGTGTACAGACCTGGCGATCCGCTACAAACCTCTTGGTAAAAGTTGTTTTTCCGCATCCGATAATTCCTTCAATAATAATCGTGAGCGGTCGACTTTTACTCAAATGAATTCCAAAAGACAAATTCTTCTCCCAATCGATGACCGACTGTAAAGAAGGCCAAATCGATCACAGTCGAAGAGGGTGTTCGTTTGAAGATCTAACCTCGAAGGATGTTCCTGGTCTTGGAGAGACTGTTTCAGGTTGATGTTCTTCTAAAGGAGCAAGACGATCCAAGTGAACCACTTTCTGACGCAAATGAGATCTTCGGATTCCATAAACAACATCATTTATCCAGTTAACCACTAGGTAAGGGCCTTCCCAATTTCTCTGTAGCTTTGGACATCGTCCTTTCTGTCTTCGAGGTTGAAAGAGCCAGACAGAATCTCCAGGATTAAATTTTAAATCTCTGGCTCGAATATCATAACGAGTTTTTAATTTATATGAAAAGCCATAGAAATTCTATTCCTAGCAAAGTGATGAATTTCTTCTAAACGTTGTTGTCATAAAAAGGCATAATCTGTTTAATGCTGTCTTCGCACAGGAACAGGGCCTTTCTCCAAATCTGACGGGAATCGAAGATTTCTTCCAGTGAGCATGAGGGCTGGCGTCTGCTTCGTCGTCTCATGAATCGCAGATCTGTAAGATAAGAGAAAGAAAGGGATCCAGGAGTCCCAGTCTCTCTGATTCTGCTCTACGAAGGACGACAAATACTGTAGCACGGTTCGATTCAGACGCTCTATCATGCCGTCAGATTGCGGATGCAAAGGAGTCGTACGAGTTTTTCTAAGCCCTAAAATCTGTGTAACCTCTTTCATTAAGGTTGACTCAAAATTCCGGCCTTGATCAGTATGAAGTTCTGGAGGAACTTCGTGTCTACAAATCAACTCTTTAACGAATGCCTGTGCTACAGTGGAGGCTTCTTGATCAGCGAGAGGAACCACTTCAGGCCACTTAGTAAAATAATCAGCAATAACCAAAGCATATTTATTTCCAGAATGGGTTATCGGGAGAGGTCCGAGAATATCCATCGCTATCCTTTCAAATGGAGCTCCCACGTTGTAAATTTGAAGAGAGCTTTGTCCCTTCGCTCGAGGTCCTTTCTTTGCCGTGCAGATTCGACATCTTTGACACCAATCTTCAACGTCCATCCGGCAACGGGGCCAAAAGTGGAAGTTGCAAATTCTGCCCAGAGTTTCATTTGAAGCGAAGTGTCCGCCTGCAGGAGAATCATGATGAAGAGCAAGAATCTCCGGAACTCGTGACCTGGGAACGAAAAGTTGCCACCTGATTTCTTTCAAGTCTGCAGATTTCCATTTTCGGTATGAAATTCCACTGATTAAAAGGATAGAGTCCCAATAAACCTAATAAATTTCCAAACCTGACTCGGCTAAAGATATATCCTGCCAGTCCGGGCGAGTATCTGCTTCTTTCCAAGACCTCACTTGATTCAAAGTGTCATCCTCTTGTTGCGATTTTCTCCATTCCTCCTGGTCATTTTCGAAAGAAATCTTCCGTATTATAAGAGAGGGGTCACGGTTTTTCTCTAATCGCGCACACTGTTTACACTCTGGCATTTCGTCGCAGGGTCTTCGAGAGAGAGCATCGGCGTTTCAATGACGAATTCCTGCTCGTTGACGAATATCAAAATCGTACTGACCGAGCCTTTATATCCATCTAGCTACCTGACCTTCGGGAGATTTGAACGAAAGTAGCCACCTGAGAGAAGCATGATCTGTACGTATCAAAAATCTCCTGCCGTACAAGTAATGGTGAAAATGTACTACGGTCTTAACAACAGCTGAAAGTTCTCTACGACTGACACAATAATTCCTCTCGGTTTTACTCAAAACTCTGCTGAAATAGCTTATCACTCTCTCTTGACCTCCCTGAATTTGTGACAGAACCCCGCCTATTCCTGAAAGAGAGGCATCCGTATTTGAAATAAAAGGAAGTTCGACCTCTGGATAAGCTGAAATCGGCGAAGAAATATTGTTTTCTTTTAATTTCTTGAAAGCCTCTTCTTATTCCGGGGTCCAGTCGAAAGGAATCTTGATTCCGGTCAAATAATGGAGAGGTTTAGCTATACTAGCGAAACCTTTTACAAATCTTCCGTAGTACGTACAAAGGCCTAGAAAGCTTTGAATTTGTTCTTTATTCTTAGGTGTCGGCCAAGAAGAAACCTTCTCGATTTTGGATGGGTCGGTCTTCACACCTTGTGCTGAGACGATATGTCCGAGGAAGCCTACATCTTTCTGGAACAGATGGCATTTTTTCGGGCTTATTTTCAGGCCTGCTTGCTTCAGCCTAGCGAAAACTTGTCCGAGATTTTGAACTTCTTCAAAGTTCTTTCTTAAAATGATTATATCGTCTAAATAAACGAGGCATATTTTTCTAGTGAGCCCATGGACAACAGCCTCCATCATCCGTTCAAAGGTATCCGGGGCATTACTCAAACCAAACGGCATAACCTTGAACTGCCATAATCCTCCTAAACCCGTAACAGAAGCTGTTTTTTCTTTATCTAGAGGATCCATTTCGACCTGCCAGTATCCGCTCCGAAGATCTATGGTGCTGAACCAAGTTGCACCAGCTATCAGGTCGAGTGTCTCGTCCATTCTGGGTAGAGGGTAAGAATCTTTCTTCGTTATATCGTTCAGCTTCCTGTAATCGATACAAAATCGTTTGGATCCGTCCTTTTTGTTAACAAGGACGTTTGGTGAGGCCCAGGGACTAGACGATGGTTCAATCACATCGTTCTTTAGCACGACTTCCACAAGCTTTTTCACCTCTTCTTGGGCGTTGAGAGCGAGTCTTCGAGGAGCTTGTTTTATTGGTGAACTCTCTCCGACATCGATCTTGTGCTTGACAGAAGTACATCGGCCCTTATCACCACTATCTTTGGCGAAAGAATCTATAAATTCTAGCAAGAGAGATTCAAACGATTCTACCTGAGCTGAATTCAACTAAATCGAAGATTTCTCAACAAGGCTCTGTAAATGTGAAGGGAAATGTTGCAAATCATCCTCTGAAAGTTCCATTTCCCGAATTCTAGGAGGAGTCCAATAAATTCCATTTGTATTTGTACAAAGAGTTATTTCGCGATTGTTTGAAGCTAGTGAATTTCGCGATTGTTTGAAGCTAGTGAATTTCTCTTAGCCGAGATAACACAGTTATGAGCCGTAAGAAAGTCTATTCCCAAAATACTTTCATCCTCTATATCTGCTATGAAAACCTTATGTGGAGCGTCGATACACCCAAAAAAGTTAATCTGAACAGTAACCTGTCTCAAGACTGGGATCGTCTCTCCGGTGGCTGTTCGCAGGGATAAAAAGGGAACAATCTGGTTATCGGATTTAAAGAGATCCGATCGAACTACGGTTACTTCCGCGCCCGTGTCTATTACCCATAGACAATCGACGCCATATACAATACCGCGCGCGTAAAAACCAGGCTGTCGTAGACTTTCAATGAAAAACCGTTTTCGAAGAGGGCTTTCACTTCTAACAATCTGCGATGATTTTTGCCCCGACAAATCATCTGAAATCAGTTTTTTAGGCGAGTTCCCGTTGAAGAACTCGACTGAGAATTTGCTTCCCCTATTTCTATATTCTTCTTACGCCAGTTATAAGAGTTTTGATTCGAGCCTTGCATCGGTTCTCTACTAATTTCTTCAATTATAAAACAATGATTGGTGTCATGGCCTGTTTTTTTACAAAATATACAATTCAAGCCGGTTTGACTTGTTATGACCGCGTTCTTAATTACACGCTTGTTCTTCTGGTTTTGAAAAGAACCTCGATTTCTTGGTTCAAAATTACTATTGTTATTTTTATTTATATAATTTTGAGGTTTTGGCTCCTCCGAGTGTTCAAAACTTCGTCTTTCTGAGGTGTTTTCGGACACCCCAATCCGACGAAGCTTGTTCAACCCAAAATATTGTTTCCTCATTGCCTCCACCTCAAGGGCTTTGGCTGTTGCCTTCCGCAGAGAAGTGAGACCCGATGTCCCAACGGCCATTTTGATTTCTGCATCACCAATTGCCTTCAAGAAAGCTTGGGTCGCTAGTAAATTACGAGGCGGCTCGTGGTCTGGCAAAGCTACACGAGATAGCCGTTCAATATCTTGGCTAAGAGACGCGAGGTCTTCGTCTCGTCCTTGTCTTCTAGTCTGTAATTGAGCTGTGTACAATTTTGTCAAATGGTCATTTCCATGTCTTAATTTAAGCGTGGAACTACGTTTTTCATAGTCGGAAATTTCTTCCTCAGACAATGCCGTTAAAACATTCAAAGCCGGCGTTCGAAGACAAGAGGCAAGGCTGTGGGCCCTCATGGCGGAGTCCCACTGGTTATGTTTTGCAATTGTATTAAATTGACGTTCATAATCTGCCCATGGAATCTTTCCATCAAAAATTGGTGGTTTTAAAGGACAAAAGGGTTTCTCGTTAATTTGAGAAGCAACCCCAGGAAATCTTGTATCATTTAATTGACTTAAATGGGAATAACGAGGTTGAACCTGAGGCAGAGGCTCGGAAAAGCCAACCTCATTATCAACTGTTGTTCTACCAATTGGGGATTCATCTATTCCCCTAATAAAAGGCACAGACCTTGAGTCTCGTACATCCTGGAACCGTCCTGAATGTTGGACCTGCCAAACAGCGGGAACGGGAACAGGAGAGGGAAGCGGAGTACCGACTCTGGAACCTCGAGGGGTGACAGCCGGTTCTCCTGAGCCGTTCACCTGATAAACAGCCTGAAGAGCTGCCACAGTCGTCCGGAACAGAAGTTGCGCGAACATCCCGCCCGCCTTCGTCCAACAGACGAATTCTTACGCCTCCGACATTGCCCTACGCCCTTTGCCGCCATCTTCATGGTGCAGCGGGCATAGACGAGAGATAGGCCGCCGTAGAGTGGTAGTTGCGGTTTCAATCGTGACCACCCTTACAAGGCCATCCGGACCCGGGTGGAGTTTGGTTATTCTTCCTAGAGGCTACTTCTGGTCTCGTTCAAATACACTTTCATTTGTTCTCTGATTTATGACGCTTTACAATCTGGCGCACACACTGTTGAGTGAGTGTTCTCGTACTCGAATTGGGGCTCCGGGTCAGGATCGAACTGACGGCCTTGAGAATATAAGACTCAGGGGCATACAATATCGAAGTTTGACGCGAATATCAGAGCTCAGGTTATCATAGAATGTTATAAGGCAGATCAGAAGTCTGAAGAGGATAAGGCACAAAAGCGGGAGACAAATATTGACGAAACGCATAACAACAATAATAATTATTGCAAGACGAAGGAGAGGGGTAACACAGCTCGCGATTTAATAAAAAGTCTCGAATCAAAAGTCCCCGCAACTACGGCGCCGACGCATCCGAGTATATAAGCTCCGACTGCCGCATGCAGTGAAAAAATACTAAACAGGGATTACCTGCTACAAGGAGGTGGGGAGGCGTTTGTAGCACCACCAGAAAACGCCTTGCCTGTTGAGCCATCCACATCGCAGGAACCGCTTGATCCTGAAATTGCAAGCGATTTGGAAAGTGAGAAGCCAAGAATAACTTTGTACAGTCAGAAAATGAAGGGCTTAAAAGACTTGTTACTAGCCGAGAAGTTGAACACGCATGCAATATCGTTGCAACTAACCGCCCAAAGCCAGGTACAAATTGGTAAAAAAGGTAGAGGTTAGGTTAGCGACGAAGGTGTTGGTCAACGTCCAAAAAGGACGCGCAGGGAGTAGCATTGGCATACATGTTTTGTATGATTGAATATCAAGATACAGTATCTTATATCTTCCTAAGAAATCTCTTGATAACAATGATAATAGAAGCAATCGATCCATTCTTAAGTATCAATTATTACAGTAAAATTTATTGATAAATTAGCATCAACGCGGTTGCAAATTCAAATATCACGTTGTTCATACGGAACTCATTTTTTGTTCGGATCAATGATTAATTTGACTAATTTGTTCATACCAATAATGGCCGCGACCTGACCTCATGTTTGGGTCGTTTGACCAGAGTTCTTCTCTAACTTTAATCGGGATAGGATGAGTGAGTGAGAGGGTGAATAAATAAATAACACGATTTCGCGGGAAAGACAAGACGCTTGATTCGGCATAAAAACCCTCACGGTGCAGAGGGAAAAGCCGAAGCAGGACAAGGGTTCATTAACTGCAAATCAGATCGTCATAAAACAGGATAATACAGTCGCTGGTGCGTTCCTTGTCAACTAGATTGAATGATCATTCAATGATCTTAAGCCAACTTATCTAAGTCTCCATGAGAAACCGTGCTCCGCAACTTCCACGCACTCGTAGAAGCAGGGAGTGGGGAGCGTCAAGGTGGCCCAATGCCGTGCAAACAGCGGTCCCGACGTCTCGGGAACCAACGCTGAAGTGCAATGTCGCTCGCCCGGGAGACGGGCACCCCTGGCCCAACCGGAGGGTGAACTACGTCTCCCCCGACCGTGTTAAACGGATAAATCTTAAAACTACGCGAAACGAAATAATCGACGCGCGTGTCTGAGGCAAACCTAACACGTCCCACCTATTCGAGCGCTCGAGACTAACTAACTTGCGCTGCGCCCTCACCGGCCAAGCGAATGTACGTAACTGCCGATTCGAGTATCGGCCCACGAATTTCTGACGTGGGCAATAAGTACGTAATTTGAATTACTATAACGTTGAACTGCTTGTCATGTGGAATAAGAACGTAAATCTACTGTTGTGTCTCTTTAGTCACCTTATACGTGGTAAATAAGTACAACATACGAATATAACGAAACTAAAGTATTTGCTGTGATAAATTTACAAACTAATATAATAATAATAAAGTTGCGCGAACAAGTACTTCATTGGATTAGGGATGTGAAAAAATAATCGATTATGGAAATGGTCGATCAAAATTGATTTTTATACTCGATTTTGATATTCCAAATAATCGATAAATAATCGAATAATGATCGATTTATTCTATAATGAAAAATCAATCATAGTCGGTTTTCATCTGCCACCCCCCGACATTAGGCCTGGTCTTTTATAACCCGGAGCGCGAACTATGAAAGAATATTATCTCCACGGAGATAATATTACATTAACGCCATCTAAGCGTCTACGATGACAGCCCTTCTGTGCTTTTGAAACATTACTTTATTAATTTAGCTAATCAAACATTCACTAGATGGAGTTAGGCATCGATTGTACTGGTTATTTTACCAACATTCGGCTGATATGTCATTCATTATTCCATATTGAAGCTCCATTGTTCGAACGACAATTTTGAAAGATTTTCGTGACAGAAAAAAATTAGTGTTTCTAAATATCTTATTTTCAACAATGTCAACAACCAAAAGAGCGACATGTTGACAATAAATCTGGCAATTCTATATCTAAATATTGCCCTAAAATTTCAAATACGTGTAGTAATACAACCAATTTAAAGCAACACATGGAAAGGAAACACTCTGGTATCATAAGTAGTATTGAAAATAAAGAGGTAAGTACCTACTATTTTCTGCTTTGAACCGTCCAAATGATAAATCAGGGCACTAATTAAGATGCCCGGGCAATATGAATACACATGTTTATATGATTAAACAAACAATTGGCAGGAAGAATCAATTGCAATTTGTCTGCTAATTGTAAGCCATCGACATCTACATATTCTGAAGACTCTATGATTATGATGCCGACCACTTCCGCAACTCAAATTGAAGATCCTGTGGGGCCTTCATCTCCTGAACAACATAAAATGGGCATAGAACCTCAATTCTCAAAAATATGAGAATTTGGATCAGGGGGTTCAAATTACGAACGGATCCAGACGCTATAGCACTATTGATATAACGCGACAATTATTTCTTTCAGCGTGGTCGAAGGAGGGTTAGGTAGAATAATTAACTTGCTTGCTCCAATATTCATTTAATTCGGACCGAATGATCGTATTCATACAGTGGTAATCATACGCCGGAATCACTTGAACGGTTAGAGTCGATTATCAATATCACACAGAGTAGATACACATCTGTCTACGAAGATCACAGTGTCAACCTTGCCCGCAGACCGGTGTGCGGAATCACCTTCCGCAGCTGGGCCGAGCTGCAGTCTGGTGCAGTGGGATATATACCTGGCCGGCGTCGCTGGAGTTGCGAGAGACGCGCGCCCCTAGCGCGCGCGTGCGGTACTTGGACAGTGCTCGGGGTACGGCGCGCGGCGACAAGACAGCGGCAGCGGAGGTCTGACGCTGAGACGTGAGGTGTTTCGGGGTTAGTTCCGAGTCGCTCCGATCTTTCTCTCGATAGTTCCGGGATAATAAAACACAGCTCAGGCCAGAAATATACTGAGAGAATACGCCTCTTGGATAACTCTAGTGGCGCGGCTCGGTCGCAGATTCAAACAACACATGGACGTGCGAGTGCGGTCAGCTGTGCGATTTATGTATTAATTCAATTAAAACGTTCTCTCCGAAATAAACAAGAAATGGGTGATACGAGGCACCATTGTGTTGTGGATTACATAAATACCCAATCGAAAAATCCAGAGTTAACTTTTTATTCGTTTCCGAGACGAAATTGGGAAATCAGCAAGAGAAATGAGTGAATAAAGGCTGTCAGAAGAATGTCAGTAATATTATATCAATTTGATACAAGGAATTCCCGTATTGAAAATATGCAAACGTCAGATTTTCTGTAATCTTTTATTTTTATAGTACACCAGTAGTCCGGTCAAATTAGACCAAAAAATAGAGGTGAGGTTACAAAAAATCACACTCGGCTGAAAATTAATAGGATTGTTCAAAACACTATTATACATGAAATATGAAAAGTCCTCATCGATCCGACGCCTGGAAAAGAATTTACTCGGGTTCAAAGGTCACAAAATCGGGTTTTTCGCGATTTTCAGCAAAACGGTAAGTTTCATCATAAAATTAGCCCAGACAAAAATTGTAGATTAGATAATTATCTGAAAAAAATTTCAGAATACTTGTTTCCTAAAAGCCACTGTTTTAGAGATATAACGATTCAAAAAGTTGAAGGAGTTGTAATCGTTATAATATGTATAAGTACACCACGTATATACATCACTGGAACTGTAATGCAAGTAAAAATATCGTTCTATCGGTCAGTGTAACTTACACATAAAATATTATAAATATGAGAATTTCGGGCAAAAAGAAAGCCAGTCCCTCATTTTATCCGCCAGTGTAACCTTGAGTAACATCTATCTCCCATTCAACTTATAAGGGGTTTTTTATGGTTAACGTCAGTCATGAAAATATTAGTGAAAGAACATTTTTATTTATTGGCGTTTTGACACAGAAACCGGCAAAATGGGTGTACAAGGTGACTAAAAAATAAGAAAAAAGAAACCATTCACACATCACTCACACCAAAAAACTTAAAATACGCCTACCAGCCTGTGGTTTTTCGAATTAGAAAGGCAAAAATAGGGTTATACTTGTGACTCTAAATACGAAAGGCAAATGATTCTGAGTTAAATGAAATATGGGTACAGGAAAAGATACTGAAAGGCTAGAAAAAGGGAAGTAAAAAATGACGTTATGTGTGACTCGATACAATGTTAAAAACTTATCTTGTTGGTGGTCTAATGGCCTGAGTAACGAACTGTGACACAAGACGACTACTAATTCGTTACTATCAACGTTGGCTCTCGCTGCGTTCCACGTGGCGACGATCGGAGAATGATAACGAATATTATGGTGTTCTGGTCAGATAACATTCCATCAGGATTCGACGTGCTCACTGGACAGTGTGCTAGCAGTTACATTTATACGATTTGATTCGACGAAGGAATTTAAATTAAAAAACAAAGTACAATGAAGGCGGTCTACGAGGTATTAAGTGTGCGACTCATTACCGTGGCGTCTTCTCGCAGAGTCTCTTTGCCGCGAACGGATATCCCGTGAGTTTGACTAGTATTGCTATATTTGTAAAGTATTAGTAACCAGGAGGTAGATTGAAGAATGAGGAAGGTTTAGTCAAAATCCGGTCAGGTAAATAGATATATTTAATTGTTGGGCAAACGAACATGTTTGCGTTTGCAACGTTTCAGCCGGGCCCTGCCGACCATCATCAGGCTATAATAATTACAAAATGTTTCAGAAGACAATTCTAATTAGAACAGAAATTTTATTTTTTAAATGTTGTGACGTCTGTCCAATATAACTTTTGCTACAAACTACACATGGTATTTTAAACACTCAATTGATTTTATCTAAATTAGGAGTTACATATTGTAAGTGAAAAAAGAAGAGGATATTTAGTAGTATTATTAATTCTAAACGTAATTTCGATGCCTTCAATTTTCAAATCTTTTTTAATTTGGCTAGATAGATTTTCAATATAGGGTATAGAGATGGTGTTCTTAAATTTGTCATTATCATTAGGTTGATTATTAGAGTCTATATTCCAATCAATAGAATTGTACATTTTTTCAACTCTAGACTTTTTAATATCATTGATGAATTTTAAAGGATAGCCATTTGAAATAAGAGTTGTTTCCACGAGTTTGGAGTTTTTTTTTTTTTTTAGAGAAATTGAGGGTTTGAAATTTTAAGACAACGATCGAACAAAGCTATGGCGACAGATTTTTTATGTTTCATAGGATGATTTGAACGATAATGAATGTATCTACCATATATCCATAAAAATCCACTTGAATCTTACTGTCAAATAACTTCTAAAGTAAATCAAACAAAAGAATATTTAAAACATCATAATCACTTAGTCGTCACTGATGCTGACAAAGGCAATATAACAGTCGTCATGGACAAGATGGATTTTGAACAAAAATGCCAACATATTCTTAATGATTCCTACACATACACTCTTATCTCTCGTGATCCCACGAATAAGATACAAAAACAAGTCAATGGTATGATAAACCTGTGGCACCAGAAAAAATTTATAGATTCAAACTCGGCAAAAAATCTCAAAACCTACAACTCTCTGCCTCCTAAGACATATTTTCTACCAAAAATACACAATATCAATGTACCTCTCAGACCAATTGTATGCAACATCAATTCACCTACGTACAAAATCTCCAGATTCTGCTCTAGTGTACTCTCTAACATAACAGGTAAATCCAACTATCACATCAAGGACACGCGGTCCTTTGTAAATAAAATCAGAAATACACCAATCCCTAGAGAACACCTATTGATCTCTTAGATGTCAAATCACTGTTTACTAATATTCCAACAAATTAGCAATTCCTATAATCAGTAAAAATTGACCCAAATCAAAATCACATACTAACATTAACAAAAAAGAATTTCTTGCAGCTACAAAACTTTGTCTCAACTCTTGCGACTTCGCCTACCAAGAAAAATTTTACCAACAAATTTTTGGTGTAGCCATGGGCTCACCAATTAGGCCAGTGGTAGCAAATTTAGTACTTGAACATTTTGAACAAAAAATTATCTCACAGCTCCCCTTTAGTGTCCCCTTCTACTACCGTTATGTAGACGATATTACAACTTGTGTAAAAAAAGAAAACTTACAATTCCGTCTGAATAAATTTAACAATTTTCACCCTCACATACAGTCTACAATTGAGTTAGAAAAAGATGGAGAAATCAGTTTTCTTGACACCTTGGTGATTAATCAAAATGAAACTGTAATCCAAGATTGGCATCACAAACAAACTTGGTCTGGTAGATACATTTATTATCGTTCAGATCATCCTATGGAATATAAAGAATCTGTCGCCATAGCTTTGTTCGATGGTTGTCTTAAAATTTCAAACCCTCAATTTCTCAAAAAAAAAAACAACTCAAAACTCGTGGAAACAACTCTTATTTCAAATGGCTACCCTTTAAAATTCATCAATGATATTAAAAGTTATAGAGATGAAAAAATGTACAATTCTATTGATTGGAATATAGACTCTAACAATCAACCTGATGATAATGACAAATTTAAGAACACCATCTCTATACCCTACATTAAGAATCTATCTAGCCAAATTAAAAAAGTTTTGAAAATTGAAGGCATCGAAATTACGTTTAGAATTAATAATACTACTAAATATCCTCTTTTTTCTCACCTAAGATCTGTAACTCCTGATTTAGATAAAATCAATCGTGTGTATAAAATACCATGTCGAGACTGTAGCAAAAGTTATATTGGACAGACGTCACAACATTCAAAAAATAGAATTTCTGGCCATCGCTCAAATATTAAATGCCATGAAACTGACAGATGCGCTCTAGCAGAACACACCTTGAGTCTTGGACATCATTTTGATTTTGATAACTCCATAACCTTAGCTACAGAACCTACTTGGTTCAAACGTAATATTAAGAAAATGATCCATATCTTTAAGAATAAAAGTAACTCTGTCAACAAGCGCGCAGATATCCAACATCTCAGCCATCTATACTCCAACATTCTCTCGTTTTCAAAATTGGCGCCCTTATTACGTTGTATCAGTCTCAAATCCATTTTGCTCCAACATTGATCAATATCACACCTCATTACCGTAGATTTTTGGATCGATATCCGCTAATCTTCACTTCCGTCCAAAATGCTGAACTAAAAACACTCAAGCAGGCACAGGTCGTCAAATTTTGTGAGTAATCCGTCCATATCTTGTTGGATCTCTTTTTATTTCAATTCTTACACAATTATTAACCTCTTTGATCGTCAAATTTCATTCATGTGACCTATATTTTATACTAGTGTTGCTAACCGCAATTTTCACACTCAACCTAAAAATTGTCACTTAAACATGTGACAATATATATTATATAATTAAGTTAAAATAACAGCAACTATTCTTACCAACATAGTCTCTGTTCCAATTGGAATTGTCTTCTGAAACGTTTTGTAATTATTATAGCCTGATGATGTCGGCAGGGCCCGGCCGAAACGTCGCAAACGCAAACATGTTCGTTTGCCCAACAATTAAATATATCTATTTACCTGACCGGATTTTGACTAAACCTTCTTTATTCTTCAGTATTGCTATATGTGAACGCTTATCAGACACTAGTTGTTGTATGGTAAGACAGAGAAACCGGTGTTCGGCCGCTTCCGTAGGTGTCGCCTCGTGAATCTCGTTACAAACTTCAGCAACATCTTCATCTTCTGATATTTCATTTCATCAATCTATGACAGTTTCTACCAGTCAACAGAAATTTCTTGCAAATACTCGCAGCAAATCTCGGTTCATTTTAATGTTGAAAGAAAAGTTTACTGCCGAAAATATATTGGTAAAACAAGCTAATAATCATGCTGATGTAATGATAATTGAAACAGTAATAGAGCAATTCAATTCAACAAATACAACTATTGTTATAAGTGAAGATGTAGACTTACTCGTATTACTCACTGCTCGAACTCCAATCGAAAAAACTATTTTTTTCATTTAAACCTGGAAAAGCTCAATATCAATCGGTAATATATTCATCAAAATGTTTATCTGCTTTTGCAAAGTGTCAAAATCATGCACTCTTTTTACATGCAATAACTGGCTGTGATTCGACATCTGCATTTTTCAGGAGGGGTAAAACAACTTTTTTGTAAAATGTTTGAAAAACAAGATTTAGTTCAATGTGCTGAAGTTTTTAAAAAGAGTAATTCAACGCCACAAGAAGTTATCACCAACGGAATTCGCTTTCTTCTCTGTATGTGTGGAGCTCCTAAAAAAATTACATGCTTGAATAAGTTCCGATATGCATGTTTTGTTAAAAATATTCGAAATAAAAAACAAGTTCAGGTAGCTTGTCTTCCTCCAACCTCAGCGGCTGCTTATCAACATCTTTTCCGGGTATACTACCAAGTTCAAGAGTGGCTTGGTTATGAGCTAGACCCAAAAGACTGGGGCTAGAAGTTGGTCGACAATTCATTAGAGCCAGTTCAAACTTTACTCCCACCTGCGTCAAAAAAACTACTAAACACAATTTTTTGCAACTGTAAAAAGGGATGAAGGGCTAAATGTGGTTGCAAAAAAGTTGAACTGGTTTGTTCTGTAGCATGTACAATTTGTCAAGGCCGATCATGCTCCAATGTTGAATCACCAACAATTGAAGTTTCATTTGATGCTAACGAAGAGACATGCGATGTGTCATTATTGGGGCAATTTACGTGCACCCAGGATGAAGAAGATAAACAAGGAGAAGAACAAGAAGAAGAGGTTGCAGAAGTTTCAGATAATTATGATTCCGATAGATAAATTTCCCTGTTTTTTTTTTTTTTTATTTACACCCCGTTTATCATTTTCAACCTATGCCAATATCTTTAATTATTCAATAGTTTCAAATTGAACAGAATCACAACAGATCAGTGGAATAGGCCTACCGGGAAAACCACATTAAAAAAACCGCGCAGATAATGACGATCACAACTCTTTCAACTTTTTGAATCGTCATATCTCTAAAACGGTGGCTCTTAGAAAACAAGTATTTTTACAGTTTTTATAGATAATCATCTGATCTACAATTTTTGTCTGGGCTAATTTTATCATAAAACTTACCGTTTTGCTGAAAATCGCGAAAAACCCGTTTTTGTGACCTATGACCCCGAGTAAATTTTTTTCCAGGTGTCGGATCGATGAGAAGTTTTTACATTTCATTTATAATAGTGTTTTGAACAATCCTACCAATTTTCAGCCGAGTGTGAATTTTTGTAAGCTTGGATGTCGAAATTGACCGGACTACAAACAACAAGCCGTGGCAGCCGAATAAGAACACTCGGAGAGAACATAAGGATCGAGAAATTACACACAAAAATGTACACAAACATGCATACACAAACACAAGCTACAAATCAAATCATACAATACTCAATATTCATTACTGCGTCAAATATATTATAGAGTCTTGGTGATCGGTCAATTAAGAAAACGTATTTTTAGTTAACGTTTCGACCCGGATATGGGCCCTCCTCAGAACGATTTATTTTAAAAACTGTCAAAAATAACAAAAAAAGGATTTTATAATATAAATAATGGTACTAGAAGTAATCGGACATAAATATTGTAGATGTAATACTCTTAGAGCTATTAAATATAGTTGATAGTAAGAACCTTATGATTAATTGAGATAAGGATGTTTTATGGTGTTATTTACCTTTTGAATTAAGTAAGTGTAATAAGATGTATAGTCCAGTAGAATTAGGTCAAAAAGTGGCAGATCGTGGTTGTGATTGGTGGGAAGCCAATTTTTTGTGGAATGGGTTCCTTTTACATATAGAAACATATTCTGAAGTTGCGCCATCTCAAGCTTTTCCGTACAATTATTTAGAGACGTTTAAATATTCCAATTTCGGGATTTTCTCCTTTTTTAGACCATTTTTCCTCTATTACTCGTAAAGTATCGACCCTACGAGAAAAATGTATGGAAGCAAACTTGTTCAAAATCAAATTTTACACACGGATACGTTGTTTAAAAAAATTTTAAAAAATTTTTTCATCGCCAAATTAACGATTTTCGATGATTTTTTATCGAAAAAAGTACTTTTTTCACACGTATTTTGCAATCAATTGAAATCGAACAATCTTTCTCTGGAGGGTCAGAAAGAGTACATCAAACCTTGAAAAAGCATGCGCAGCCCGATCGCTGTGCGCTCGATAGTTTTTTCCGAATATCATTGTTAATTAAGCCCGATTCGAGAGTTGCGTTATCGTAATTGTTAACGTGAGCCAAAATGAGGCCTTCTGAGTTGCTGCCGATTTTTTTACAGATACCTGGGACCTCCCCCTAACGTGTCCAACAAGTTTTACCATCCTATTGCAATTATTATGAACTAGGGAATTTTCCGAAAAATGACTCAAATTTGACCTTAGCAACAAATGCTAATAAGTTCGTCAATTATTGTCGGAATCGAATTCGGGAAAGTGGAACAGTTAGAGCAAAAGAAGACGCAACTTTTGAAACAAGACTCATGGTAATCGGACAGTTTGTTTGTTAACTAGAACACTTCAAAGTCGAAGTGACTTTGTTAATTAACAAATTACGATTTCGACATTTTACGAACGCTATTGTCTTCTTTAATATCAGTACTTGATATGCCAAACAATGTTTTTCAAGCTTCTAACTGATTTCATATCGAAAATCAAGTGAACAACTTAGCTTGTTGAGGCAAAAAGTGCGCGGCAGACCGTCGGGCGCCGTGGTGGGGGGAGAGACTCGCCGCAGCCGGCAGGCGCAAAAATCGAATTCACTGTTTCAATAACGTGCGCGCGTTTTTTTTCGACAATATCTCGGGTTCTAACTGACGTATTTTGATGATTTTTTTTTTAAATCGATATGCCGAGTCGTGAGTAACACGAATATCGAATCACATTCAACAAATCCTTTAATTAAACACTCAAAATCGGACGGAAGTATAAATCTCGATTTTTTTCGTTGCTAATCATTAGTTTATTCATGAAAATTTAGATTTTAATGGTCATTTTTCACATGAGGAATATGTAATAATAGTTGGGAAAGGTTCACATATAATATAAATAGACATATATATAAGAAATCATTTATTACAAAGACTTAATCTAAATTTACTATAAAACTTACAGCTAAAGTACAATAGTTTTTACATCTTACGAAGCTTCTTATAAGGAGTTTCGTCGTCGGAGTCGCTTACATTTTCAGTTTCGTCACTTTCATCGAGCTCTAAGTCGGGTTGCATCTGTTGCTCTATCATGTTCGAGATCTCATCATCGTCATCATTTTCTTCCAAGTCAACTTCATCGTAAGTTTTTGCATGATTCTTGCAAGTCTCGCCGTGACAATTGGCGCAGTATTCGGAACATCGCAGTCCATGTTTCACGCAACCACAAGTTTTTGAGCAACCTGTTCGACAATTGCAGCTGATGATTCTTAGAAGATCCTCCGGTACTAAGGAATCATCCGTGTATTTAGGTTGCAGAATACCGTCTTTTACAGACCACCCCCAAAAATTCGCCCCCACATCCCGTCCAATCCACGCTTGCAGTTGCAAGTACGCCCTTCTACAATGTTGTTTAGCCGCGGCCTCAGTGGGTGGAAGTGACGCTAAATTAAAATTCTTTCTCTTACAATTATTCTTAAAACATCTATACCTTAACTCGTTTAGATCTAATTCTATCCCTCTTTTGCCTCCGTATAAGTAACATAGAATTTTCATCCCGACTCTTTCAACCAACTCTGGCGACGCATTGGGTTCGTAAAAAATCGAGGCTTCTGTCAGCAATTCTTCGTACTTTTTCAATGCGTTAACCACTCTCAATTTTCCAAATGAAAAGAGAGCTGATGTGGTATCGCAACCGGTGAAGGCATGTATAAAGCCAATGTACTTTTCCAATGTCTCACTGACTGAACAGGAATGTTTATCGAAAATCTTTTGAGGAACCGAATTCCGACTTGGTTTCAAAAGAAAAACCTTCTTATCAGTTTCCATCTGTGTCATGATTATCAGAATGTAAACGTCTTCGGCTACAATAATTGAAATATTTTCGTCGCTAGATACATCAACGGCAGTCCTCACTATGAGGTAATCTGCATCTTCAGGCGCTTGACTTGTTGTAAATCCTGCTGTATGTAATTTATCGCACAGTTTTCTAATGAAGCGAACTTTATTCTTACTATTCGAAAGAAATCGATTCTGCGCTACAGTAGGGATCATTCCTAAATCAAAATCTACGTCCGCACAAAGTTGGCCAGCCTCTCTGCGCATTCTTTCTGAGTTTTTCGTAGAACGAGTTAGATCTTCGGGATACCCATCAAAGATGATAAAACTATCTGAGCTATAAAACTTGCCTACATACTCGACATATCTGTTCAAAATTGACTCAAACGTTTCGTTTTTAGGCCATACAATTTTGTGTAGGAGAAAACCGCCGTCAATTATGTGACGACATTTTCCATCAGGGAGAGTTGCCGGCTCTTTGAAACTATCGTAAAGTTTTGATTTTTCGGTTTTCCTCATGGTGTGATTATCAAAGAGAGAGAGTGGATACGGTGCCAATTCATGGGATAGAAATTTTCTCAAATCGTTCGAACTTTCCATCGCGACAGATATCCTTTGGAAAATAAGATTCGGATTTATTACAATGGATCCCTCATTTTTCGTTTTGACAGAATTTACAATACACAATGACGATACTCTGTTCTTTCTTTGAAATTTTAGATCTTTAAAACTTGTTCCTATAACATCCTGCATCAATTTAAACCCTACTTCATACGCTAAATGACAATTGATGGAGCTATCTCCTTGCACGCCAGAGGTTATGCAATGGATTTTTTCTGTTGCAACAAGTGGTTGGAATGTGTCAAAAAAATTCATGACTTTTGTTAGATCTTCAGCATCGCGTAATCGTCTACTAGATCGAGAATCGACGTGTTGCTCGGACGTAATGATGGATACATCGCAGAATGATTGAATAAAGTCTGAAATCTCCGTCAGGGCAGGCATTGTTAAGACCCACTTGGCTAGTACTGCGTCGGTTACACCCCGGCCATGAGTTAATCCGCCCCTCGTCTTCATACTCCTCATAAGCATTTTATCAATAGTAAGGTCCGACCAGACTCCACACCAAAACTTATCTGAACGTCTTATCGCGAAGTACCCTTGCTTAGTAAATTTATCAAATTCTGAGACGTTCATCATTTCTTCTAAATGGTACATATCTTGTAGATACAGCTGAGCCGATTTTGCATACAAGAAGTGTCCACTGCAGTATAAATAAGGTATCATCTTTCTAATCGTTTCTAAATGCAAATTCCAGTTTGCTGATCTCTCGGCCTCAATAAACTGTCTCATGAGCGTAACTGTGTCATAGTACTGAAGCCACAGCTTGGATGTAGGCCCTTTGCTTTTCTGGATATTAATGTGATCATGGAATTTTGCCAAGATTGACTGAAATTCTGCGCTTGAAATGACATCCAGAATATTGTCTTCTTCAGTAACGTAACTTTTAAGTTGATCTTCTTCTGAAGCTGATAAATCAAAAGACGACAGGAGTACATTTGTTAATGCCAAATGAATCAGTAAATGGCCTCTAACGGCTCTGGCATAGGCGTGTCCTTTCATGATCTTGTCGACAGAATTCTCTGCATAAATCTGACAAAAGAGCTCGCGTAACCCGCTGCCCTCCATAATGAAACCAATTGAACCCATGAATGACATCAAGAGATGAAAACCGCCTAATCTTACTACCACACCGGATAATTCGTTCTTGCAACATTCAGCTATTTCGCGAGCTTTATAATAAAGGGGCTGATCAAAGGTTATGAACGTATGCTTCTGCCCGATATCTATCCTTCTCTTGTCGGCTTCTATTAGAGCAGTGTAAATTGTGTCGAGATTGCTTGGTGGCGCGTTGATAAAGGGTAAGAAAATTATTTTACTCTTATCAAACGGCCTGCTGCTATAGATTCGCTGCATAAATCCGTTCCACCCATCAAAATCGCTTCCATATCTATTTTTAGCACACAACCAAAAGAAATCAGTCTCGTTGATGTTAACATCATAATCGATTGACTTCAATGTATTCAAATCTTGAACAAGAATATTCCCGAAGCCGGCATTCGCTCCCTTATTAAAATGCTTCAAGTGAATTTTTCCAAAGTTACCTATAACTCGAGATGAAGGTATCTTCTTCACCCTTTCCATTGACGTCGTTGTATTGACCGAAGACGCAGGAGTCACAATCTCAATACCACCCATAGAATGGAAAGTATTCTTTCCATCGATGGTATTGACATTGTGATCCGCGTTATCGAATACAAATTGTACGTATGAATTCATGTATTCAAATAGGGTATCATGATTAAGAATAGAGGAATGTAACAACTGGGTTTCTTCATAAGAGGAACAGAATCCTAAGGCATTGAGAATTTGAATCAATTCGCGTGACCCGTATTGTTTCATTAACGTCGCAGCTAATCCTACTTGTAGTGACGATAGATAGGACCTCGGGCGGACCAATGCAATGATCGCGTGACAAATCGATAGTATTTTGCGTTCAAAGTTTTCCGGATTCTTTTTTTTTGCTGTTACTAAACTAGTTACGAAGCATTTCAGTGTTTTCGGTACGTCTGATTCAACTGTCTCGTGAAATCGGTCAGGAGCAGGATATGATTTTGTATCATAAACATGGGATTTGATATCTTGTAGAATGATCTGAGAGGCTGCCTCAACTACTCTTAAACGTTCATCTTTCTCGTCACTCAATTTTTGGGAGTACCATTGATCAGTCAATAACTTTTTACCTACATCTGCAAAAGTAATTATGGGGCCATTTTGAGAGGAATGAATTATGATATCATCACCGAATAGCCCTTTCAGATGTTCCTTTAAGTATCTCAGCGTTGGCAATTGAAAATTTCCCTCTTGATAATCCTTGAGAATCTCATTCATACTGAACTGACAACTTAAATGCTTGTGTTCCACCAAATACTTCGCAATGTACCTTGCTGCTTTCAAGCTTGGTGATTCAGAAGAAGTAACAGAAGATTCTCTTGATAAGTCTCGATATATAACTTTCTGACATCTATCATGATACCTAGCACGGACTTGAACGAGATCGTCTACTGAATTAATTCTATACAGAAATTCTAGAAAGCTAGGATTCGCCGAGTTGGAGAATTTTTCGAGTAACTTCCGTTTGGAGTTTGAATTTGCGAAGACAATAATATCCCTACGCTCTTTCTTCTCTCTGTTTTGTGTCTGAATGTATTGATCTGACGCGTCTTTTGCGGAAAAAATGCACAGACTTTCGAAATCGAAGTCAAGTGAAACACCCGATTGACGTGTATTTGTGGCTGGGCCATCTTCTCTCTGTTCTCTCTATTCCAATTCACGTACGTACTTACGAATCTCTCGTTCGTAAGTATAATTCTTGGCACAGGAATCGTGAACCTCCAACCTTCTGTACTTTTTCAACTCCACGTGTTTCAAATCCTTTCTCCTTCCGCTCGCAACTACGCAGCTGTTCAGAGCAGCCTGGAATAGCGTCCGTGTTGCACGTCCATCGTTCAAAACTTTGTCACACAACAGGCACAAAGCATTTTCATCCCCAGCCATGATGAAAATGGATGATCTAAAAAAATTAGTGAATAATTTCATTACTATTTACATACTCGTACGATAATACAAATTTATGCATGTATATATACATTGAATCACTTGAATACTTACAAAGAAGTAAAAAATTTCTGCTGAAATCCAACCGAAACCTTGTACTGAGGCAGCTAAGCGTCAATAAATTCCATGACAAGCCACGCTCCTCGGCAACAGAACGCTCCAAACGAATAATACCGTTGCTTGTTGACTCGGAATCTTCAAAACCTATTTGAACAATTTCATTACTATCTACATGCTTGTACAATAATACGAATATGATTGTATTTCTTTGACATGTTAGAAACTATGATATACTTTAATGCACGCATATGTATATTCTTGTGTAAAAACATATATACATATACACAAACGCATATACACGTGCATCATATGAATGTATGTATACACATATAGACACAGAGAAAGAAGTATGTAATAAATTGAATCACTTGAATACTTACAGCAAAATGAAAAATATCCTCTGCTCGGAGTAAAACTGTGAATGTAATCTTGCACTAAAACTGCGCGGCGCCTATATATCGTCGCTTGTGAACTCCGAATTCCCCTTGAACACGCACTGATGCTACTTGCTCAACGGAAATTTTTGGAATGAGAGAATGAAAGAGAGCGAAGAGCAGCTGTGGTCCCACTCTCAAAAGGACGCCCTTCTACCTGCCCCCCACCGCTACCGCAGCCTAATACCCAAAGCTATGGGTCACTGAGCATCGTAGGCGTCTATAATATTTCGGCCGGAATAATGAATAATATTGTATTTGATTAATTAATAATAATTCACTTATTATAATACTGATTTTTGCAACATATTACAAACTCAACAATAATATTATGAAATTTTTTAAATTTGGGAGTATTTTGTTCATTTTATCATAATGATGAATAATAAAGTGAACGAATACTCAGCATGGAAATCTAAATTTTCATGAATAAACTAATGATTAGCAACGAAAAAAATCGAGATTTATACTTCCGTCCGATTTTGAGTGTTTAAATAAAAGAATTTGTTGAATGTGATTCGATATTCGTGTTACTCACGACTCGGCATATCGATTTAAAAAAAAAATCATCAAAATACGTCAGTTAGAACCCGAGATATTGTCGAAAAAAAACGCGCGCACGTTATTGAAACAGTGAATTCGATTTTTGCGCCTGCCGGCTGCGGCGAGTCTCTCCCCCCACCACGGCGCCCGACGGTCTGCCGCGCACTTTTTGCCTCAACAAGCTAAGTTGTTCACTTGATTTTCGATATGAAATCAGTTAGAAGCTTGAAAAACATTGTTTGGCATATCAAGTACTGATATTAAAGAAGACAATAGCGTTCGTAAAATGTCGAAATCGTAATTTGTTAATTAACAAAGTCACTTCGACTTTGAAGTGTTCTAGTTAACAAACAAACTGTCCGATTACCATGAGTCTTGTTTCAAAAGTTGCGTCTTATTTTGCTCTAACTGTTCCACTTTCCCGAATTCGATTCCGACAATAATTGACGAACTTATTAGCATTTGTTGCTAAGGTCAAATTTGAGTCATTTTTCGGAAAATTCCCTAGTTCATAATAATTGCAATAGGATGGTAAAACTTGTTGGACACGTTAGGGGGAGGTCCCAGGTATCTGTAAAAAAATCGGCAGCAACTCAGAAGGCCTCATTTTGGCTCACGTTAACAATTACGATAACGCAACTCTCGAATCGGGCTTAATTAACAATGATATTCGGAAAAAACTATCGAGCGCACAGCGATCGGGCTGCGCATGCTTTTTCATGAAGGTTTGATGTACTCTTTCTGACCCTCCAGAGAAAGATTGTTCGATTTCAATTGATTGCAAAATACGTGTGAAAAAAGTACTTTTTTCGATAAAAAATCATCGAAAATCGTTAATTTGGCGATGAAAAAATTTTTTAAAATTTTTTTAAACAACGTATCCGTGTGTAAAATTTGATTTTGAACAAGTTTGCTTCCATACATTTTTCTCGTAGGGTCGATACTTTACGAGTAATAGAGGAAAAATGGTCTAAAAAAGGAGAAAATCCCGAAATTGGAATATTTAAACGTCTCTAAATAATTGTACGGAAAAGCTTGAGATGGCGCAACTTCAGAATATGTTTCTATATGTAAAAGGAACCCATTCCACAAAAAATTGGCTTCCCACCAATCACAACCACGATCTGCCACTTTTTGACCTAATTCTACTGGACTAGAAGGGAATGGAATAGAAAGGGATCGGTATTAAGGGAAGGTAAACGATTTAAATTATATGATTGTTTATTAGTGGTCAATGCAACGGAGTCGGTCAAGGGAAAAAGGGTATGGTCTTGGTTTAGAGGGATGGGTGTCTTGCTTGAGTGCTGGGATGGATCTGCCTGGTTTTGCGGGATGTAGCAGGCAAGTTAGCCGCAAGTTACAGGTGAACCTGCTGACTCGCGAACGATAAGAGTAGATTACAGAGCGTAAGGTAACTAAGAGCGTGGGAAAGGAATATGAAGTCTGGAGGACGTAACAGTTTTACAAAAAATTGTGAGAAAATATTCAATTCTCTTTTAACGTTGAAGTTAGGCTTTAAACAGAAGCAATGAGTTTTCGCAGAGTTGGACCTGTATGATTTTTGTGACAAAATTTCTACAAATTCTCAACGTATAATACGTACGAACAATTCAAGCCTGTGGACAGAGTGGGGCTCCTAACTATTTCTTTTGTAATGCATTTTTTAATATTGTAACGTTCTGGACGTTACGTTAATAAAATATGGATCCGCGAGTTTACTTATTAAGTCAAAGAAATCAAGAGCGTGAATAACAAGCCAAAATCAAAGGCGAAATTAAAATGTTGTGAAAAGCTTTTAATGCGTAATATGTGTTTCTCGTTTAAAGTCTGAAACAAGACTGTTTTTACAATAATGTCGGTTGGCGCAGCAACCTTATTCTTTTTAAAGACATAAGAGGTTTATAAACGTCTTTTATCTATGCTGACTACTAGATCATTAAAGAGGGGGCAAAACGGGTGATTTCACCTTTTGTAACACTACTCCCCCCCGAGGAAAAGAGTCGTCCCGACTCGGGAAAGATAAAACAATTATAAAAGTATTCTAGTAGTCAGTGCTCAAAGGTGAGTTGGAGCTGTAGCTCTAAAAATTTAAGAACTCCCTTTTTTACTATCTGGCATTTGCCCACAGTCTCAAGGTAAACCACAGAAAATCTTGAGCAGATAGTTGAGCGTTAAATAATTCCAAAAATTTATGTGCCTTGTTTTATAAAGGTAGGTGTTATTTAGTGTCATGTGGCTTCATGAATTTGAAGACAACAAATCTTCCGGATCGCCGTCGAAAAGAAAATCCATTCCTCATCAGGGAAAATAGTGCGGTGAAACAAACACAGATGTACGACGAGGCGGGAAACGATACATGGAAGAACTCTGGGTCCTAGGCTACATAAAAGCTGATTCCCTCTGAGAACCGGCACAGGAAACAGGGAAAAGGAATGGGTGACTGAATCCAAAGTTTCTTCTGAGACAGCACACCCTAGAGTTTGGAGGACAAATGTGAGTGGTGGTATAACAATTCAAATTCACTAAGTGAATTTGGGAGTTAGTGAAATTGGGAGAATACACGAATAAAATAAATTAAATTTGTATTCAAAAGAAAAGAAACGATCTTATCTGAATCATTTCCGTGTATTTCTTCAAAATAAGGCCACCAGTCATCCTCAGGAATCGGGGAAGATTGGAAGGAAAAGGCTGTGTCAAGTAACCTGAAAGAGTGCTCACAAAAACTGACACTTAAGGTTAATAAAATGTGAAAATCAAGCAATCGCTCATCGACCTTGAAAAATAATCGTGGCTCTTTTCACATTAACAAACCAAAGCCTATCCGACACAAAACTCGATTCTGAAGAAGAAATTTCTAGAAGAAAACAACCGAAGAAAACAAATCTGAAATTGATTAGAAACGCAGAAATAACAAATCATTATAAGAAAAGTCCTCATCGAAGACAGTCTCAATTAGTTAAAAAAAAGAAAAATGTCAATCATAAAGACTCCACCCGCTTCCGCCTTCATCAATGCGGGCGTAATCACCTCAAGTTATTCGTGGGAGAACATAAAAAATATGACACAACTAGAATTCAAAATTTATTTCGAAAATCAATGGAGGACTCTAAAATGTGGTCGGGGTGAGACCATAAGAGAGAAACACGAAATGGGGCTAATATGCTTAAACTGTTGGGTTACTCGGTAAGTTCGCACGCAAATTTTTAGTTGAACAAAATATATAAGTTCCCCGTATCTGATTTATTTCAGCGTGGACATGAAGAACTTCCATGAGCACAAGCAAACTCATCTTACCTTCGCGGGAGAAAGCAAAGTTTGCTGCGAATGCCGGAAGAAATTATTCGCAATAAATTCTACCGAAGGTTGCAACGATTGCGCAGAAGTTAAGTCTGCTCTAAAGATTATAGCGGTACAAATTTTTGAAACTTAATTTTTTTTATATATGTAACCTCTCGTTTTCACCATTCGTTCTTTCTTTTATCTTGTTTTTAATAAAGAAAATTAAACTTTGTTTTTCGTTTTTCTCTTAATTAAGAATACTTCTTCATTATTCAAATCTGAATTAACCCCCGCACATCATAGACGTACAAAAATCTTTAAAAACTTGATCGGCTGTAGCTTCTGCATTTATAACCAAGACAGGAGCCGATAAATAAGAAAAAGTTTGTTTCACTAGCCAATCTTCATGAACCTCATGAATAGTTCCGAGTAGCTCTAAAGAAATACTCGATTCTTTCTCACGAGAACGGGAACTAACTCGAGCAAAAGAAGTTTCTGGGGAAACTCGCAAATAAACAATCAAATCTACTCTGAGCTCAGACGAGCGAATAAGAAGATCAAAATTTTTTGTCAATAAATGAGATTCGAAGTCGCGAAAATTACCTAACCTTCGACGAGCTTCTACAAAACAATTGCTACTGAATATCGATCTTTCCATCACCTTTACAGGCAATGAAGTCGTCTGCAGATATCTGTCTAACATAACCATTTAAGCGAAATGCTGAAAATAATAGCAATAACGATCTGGGTTCTGATACATCAAATCTAAAAGATTAATTCCAGCTACATTTCGATATTCTTCAAGAGGTTCTAAAAGTGTACAGACCTGGCGATCTGCTAAAAACCTCTTGGTGAAAGTTGTTTTTCCGCATCCGATATTTCCTTCAATAATAATCGTAAGCGGTCGAGTTTTACTCAAAAGAATTCCGAAAGGTAAATTCTTCTCCCAATCGATAACCGACTGTAAAGAAGATCAAGTCGATCACAGTCGTCAAGGGTGTTCGTTTGAAGATCTAACCTCGGAGGATGTCCCTGGTGTTGGAGAGATTGTTCCAGGTTGATCCTCTTCAAAAGGAGCAAGACGATCCAAGTGAACCACTTTCTGACGCGAATGAGGAGATCTTCGGATTCTATAAACAACATCATTTATCCGGTTAACCACTAAGTAAGGGCCTTCCCAATTCCTTTGTAGTTTTGGACATCGTCCTTTCTGTCTTCGAGGTTGAAAGAGCCAAACAGAATCTCCAGGATTAAATTTTAAATCTCTGGCTCGAATATCATGACGAGTTTTTAATTTATCTGAAGCCATAGAAATTCTATTCCTAGCAAAGTGATGAATTTCTTCTAAACGTTGTTGTAATAAAAAGGCATAATCTGTTTGATGCTGTCTTTGCACAGGAACAGTGCCTTTCTCTAAATCTGACGGAAGTCGAAGATTTCTTCCAGTAAGCATGAGGGCTGGCGTCTGTTTCGTCGTCTCATGAATCGCAGATCTGTAAGATAAGAGGAAGAAAGGGATCCAGGAGTCCCAGTCTCTCTGATTCTGTTCTACGAAGGACGACAAATACTGTAGCAAAGTTCGATTCAGACGCTCTATCATGCCGTCAGATTGCGGATGCAAAGGAGTTGTACGAGTTTTTCTAACCCCTAAAATCTGAGTAACCTCTTTCATTAAGGTTGACTCAAAATTTCGGCCTTGATCAGTATGAAGTTCTAGAGGAACTCCGTGTCTACGAATAAATTCTTTAACGAATACCTGTGCTACAGTAGAGGCTTCTTGATCAGCAAGAGGGACCACTTCAGGCCACTTAGTAAAATAATCAGCAATAACCAAAGCATATTTATTTCCAGAATGGGTTATCGGAAGAGGTCCAAGAATATCCATTGCTATCCTGTCAAATGGAGCTCCCACGTTGTAAATCTGAAGAGAGCTTTGTCCCTTTGCTCGAGGTCCTTTCTTTGCCGTGCAGATTCGACATCTTCGACACCAATCTTCAACGCCCATCCGGCAACGGGGCCAAAAGTAGAAGTTGCGAATTCTGCCCAGAGTTTTATTTGACGCGAAGTGTCCGCCTGCAGGAGAATCATGATAAAGAGCAAGAATCTCTGGAACTCGTGACCTGGGAACCAAAAGTTGCCACCTGATTTCTTTCAAGTCTGCAGATTCCCATTTTCGGTATAAGATTCCATTAATTAAAAGAATAGAGTCCCATTGAGCCCAATAAATTTTCAAATCTGGCTCGGCTAAGGATATATCCTGCCAGTCTGGGCGAATTTCTGCTTCTTTCCAAGACTTCACTTGATTCAAAGTGTCGTCTTCTTGTTGCGATTTTCTCCATTCCTCCTGGTCATTTTCGAAAGAAATCTTCCGTATTATAAGAGAGGGGTCACGATTTTTCTCTAATCGTGCACACTGTTTACACTCTGGCATTTCCTCGCAGGGTCTTCGAGAGAGAGCATCGGCGTTTCCATGATGAATTCCTGCTCGATGACGAATATCAAAATCGTACTGACCGAGCCTTTCTAACCATCTAGCTACCTGACCTTCGGGAGATTTGAACGAAAGTAACCACCTGAGAGAAGCATGATCTGTACGTATCAAAAATCTCCTACCGTACAGATAATGGTGAAAATGTACTACGGTCTTAACGACAGCTAAAAGCTCTCTACGAGTGACACAATAATTCCTCTCGGTTTTACTCAAAACTCTGCTGAAATAGCTTATCACTCTCTCTTGACCTCCCTGAATTTGTGACAGAACCCCGCCTATTCCTGAAATAGAGGCATCAGTATCTAAAATAAAAGGAAGTTCGACCTCTGGATAAGCTAAAATCGGCGAAGAAATAAGATTTTCTTTTAATTTCTTGAAAGCCTCTTCGCATTCCGGGGTCCAGTCAAAAGGAATCTTGATTCCGGTCAAATGATGGAGAGGTTTAGCCATACTAGCGAAACCTTTTACAAATCTTCTGTAATACGTACGAAGGCCTAAAAAGCTTTGAATTTGTTCTTTATTCTTAGGTGTCGGCCAAGAAGAAACCTTCTCTATTTTGGATGGGTCGGTCTTCACACCTTGTGCTGAAACGATATGTCCAAGGAAGCCTACTTCTTTCTGGAACAGATGGCATTTTTTCGGGCTCATTTTCAGACCTGCTTGCTTCAGCCTAGCGAAAACTTGTCTGAGATTTTGAACTTCTTCTTCAAAGTTCTTGCCAAAAACGGTTATATCGTCTAAATAAACGAGGCATATTTTGCCCGTGAGCCCATGGAGAACAGCTTCCATCATTCGTTCAAAGGTAGCCGGGGCATTACTCAAACCAAACGGCATAACCTTGAACTGCCATAATCCTCCTAAACCCGTAACAAAAGCTGTTTTTTCTTTATCCAGAGGATCCATTTCGACCTGCCAGTATCCGCTCCGAAGATCTATGGTGCTGAACCAAGTTGCACCAGCTATCAGGTCGAGTGTCTCGTCCATTCTGGGTAGAGGGTAAGAATCTTTCTTCGTTATATCGTTCAGCTTCCTGTAATCGATACAAAATCGTTTGGATCCGTCCTTTTTGTTAACAAGGACGATTGGTGAGGCCAAGGGACTAGACGATGGTTCAATAACATCGTTCTTTAGCATGTCTTCCACAAGCTTCTTTACCTCTTCTCGGGCGTTGAGAGCGAGTCTTCGAGGAGCTTGTTTTATTGGTGAACTCTCTCCGACGTCGATCTTGTGCTTGACAGAAGTATATCGGCCCTTATCAACACTATCTTTGGCAAAAGAATCTATAAATTCTAGCAAAAGAGATTTAAACGATTCTACCTGAGCTGAATTTAACGAAATCGAAGATTTCTCAACAAGGCTCTGTGAATGTGAAGGGAAACGTTGTTGCAAATCATCCTCCGAAAGTTCTATTTCTCTAATTCTAGGAGGAGTCCAATAAATTCCATTTCTATTTGTACAAAGAGTTATTTCGCGATTGTTTGAAGCTAGTGAATTTCGCGATTGTTTGAAGCTAGTGAATTTCTCTTAGCCGAGATAACACAGTTATGAGCTGTAAGAAAGTCTATTCCCAAAATACCTTCATCCTCTATACCTGCTATAAAAACCTTATGCACTGAGAGAAATGAAGTTCAGAATTCTGGTACCTAATGCTAAATTCTATCGACATACCCTTTACGCATATGACTTCGTCCAAAAAAAATAGAGAATAATGATTTTAGTATGGCAATATTTATAAATGACATAAATCGCTAGTCACGTTTGGCATCACATAATGTAACACTCGGAAGGTGTACCATTCTTTGCACTGTTTGAAACCTAATCTAGTATGGTAGAAAATACTAACAAGTCGAATAGTAACTGATGTTTTACGCATTAATTAGTTTTGCTACTGATTGTGGCATATTTTCCATTAGCAATCATAATTTTCAAAACTCGGAATCCCATTATGTGCTCCTTTATGACACGTATCAGATTCTATGCTGGTATAGGTACGATTCTGGTATACATGGCGAGAGGTAACCGATAGTGAATAGTATATTTGGCCAGTGTGAAGCACTGATTACGATACTGTATGGCAATCCTTGACTATCTTCTTAGATTGCGTGATACATGTATAAGGCCATTTTAATGCCCAAGTGATACAAGCATTGTTAATCGTCACTAGGCGTCTGCTACAACGCTGCATGGCAATTTCTGCTGTTCGCAGGGTAGTAATTAGTACTAAAGTAGCGAACCAGTCTAGTCAATAAGCACCTTTTTTACGATTTTCAATTACAGTTCTCCTAAAAATATGGTTGAGGTGTCATTCGATTCAGAATCGCATCAAGTAACTTTTTGAGAAAATTCAAGATCCGCAACAAAAAATTACAAAGGTTGTAAGCAATTGAGTAACAAAAAAGGGTTTTTGTTTTTCGTGAATATCACGAAAACTATTGCAGATATCGCAAATGTAAACAAAGATTCATAAGGAGCAAGTAATTTCCTACAGGAAAGTCTAAACTTCCGGAACTCTACCACCAATATTTATAATTTTAATCTGGAGGTAAAAATAGCGCTGAAAACGGACGGTGTGATGACCGTGCGCTCGGCACGATTCGCTTATATTTACAACAAAAAATCTTTTAACCCATTAAATATGAATATGCAGGGACGAAAAAAATTCAGGTACCATTTAGACACATGAATGAACAATAATCCGTAAAAAAACAATTTTCCGTGATTTTTCAATTAATCATGCTCTTGTTAATCAAGTCGTTTTTATAATTTGTGAATCAACATAAAAACCCCTGTCATATTCCAACTAAGACCAGAAATTTTTTTTAACTTTTGGAATTCTTTCTTCAAAGGGTTTGAAGGAGATCCCCATTTGTAAACTTTTTCAATTTCGATTTTTCATGTTTTAATCAAAAATTTAAAGAATGAAAATTTTTAAAAATCAAACAGAGCTACCAAAAAACTTTTTTTCAAAATGTTTCGATTATTTCAGTTTCTAATCATTGAAAAATATACAAAAATAATTAAAATTTTTTTTTACTTTGATTCTTTAAAATATTGTTATAAACAAGTGCATTGTTTATGAGATTATCGAAAATTTGTTTTTGACGAATAGATAGTCGATAAAAGCAATGATTTTTAGGAAAAAAATCCTTTCATAAAACTAATTCCCTATAATTTTAAAACGCATTTTTTAACTAACACCTTTTTTTCGTCGCTGAAAATTAATGCTAAGAAACCATTATTTCTTTAAAAATCATTATTATCAGTGCTCTTTCATATTCTGACAAAAAACGATTTCTTGTCCATATCCTTATTGTTCATTTAATAAACAATCTGTTATAAACAAATGAACATCCGTACTATATTTTTCTTCATGTACTACCAAAAAACACGAAAACAACCCTGCACAACTTTTTGATGAAAATACTTTTTTCCCATTTTTTACATCATTTCAAATATTCTCATGTCCTCGAGGTAGCCATTTTTTTCAAGCTAACCATAACTTTCAGATACCAAGTATTAAATGAAGTATAGTGAGTATTCAAAAAGTTTACAAATGGGGATCTCCTTCAGGTTCTTAGTTTGAAAATGACAGGAGTTTTTATGTTGATTCACAAATTATAGAAACGACTTGATTAACAAGAGCATGATTAATTGAAAAATTGGGGAAAATTATTTTTTTAAGGATCAGTGTTCATTTATATGTCTAAATGGTACCTGAATTTTTTCGTTCCTGCATATTCATACTTAATGGGTTAAAAGATTTTTTGTTGTAAATATGAACGAATCGTGCCGAGCGCACGGTCGTCACATCATCCGTTTTCAGCCCTATTTTTACCTCCAGATTAAAATTATAAATATTGGTGGTAGAATTCCGGGAGTTGGGATTTTCCCGTAGGAAATTTCCTGCTCTTTATGAATCTTTTTTTATATTTGCGATATCTAAAATAGTTTTCGTGATATTCGCGAAAAACGAAAACCCTTTTTTGTTACTTAATTCTTTATACCATTTGTAATTTTTTGTTGCGGATCTTGAATTTTCTAAAAAAGTACCTAGACGCGATTCCGATTCGAATGACACCTCAACCATATTTTTAGAAAAACTGTAACTGAAAGTCGTAAAAAAAGGTGCTTGTTGACTAGACTAAACGTTGTCAATCGAATGTGGCTCGCGTTGCCACGCTATTGGTCGAATCAAGCTAACGCGCGACGTCTTTTTTCCCGGACGAAAAGCGTCTGCTGCTGAGCTGTATGGCGATTCTTCCCATTCATACGGGTACTAATTGCTAAGCGAATAGTATCGCGTGTCAAATAAAAGGTTAGCAGTGCCAGTTCGATTTCATTCTCTAACGGTCGAAATACAAGTATTTCTCATTCTTGTGGGAACAGTGTGAAGAAGAGCATCAAAATGGATCACTTGTTAGCTGAGTGGGGCTTGGAACACATCGTATCCCTTCTCAAAGGTGAGTACAGCACTGTTATTATTTTATCATCAATTATCAAGGTACGCAAGTGCTTAATTTCGTATTTCCTTTTTCGAATACGATCCGCAGTTCCTAGTTTAAAATTTATAGTTTAAAAGTTTTTTTTTTTCTTATTCACCGTACACCTCGAACACAACATTCATTATATTTCCACAAGCATATTAACTCACTAATTCGTGCAGCTATCTTGAATCCCTAATAGACGTACCATTATTCATATGTGCACCCTAATAGGATATACAAGTCTCATATACCTATGTATACGTATATATGCAGTTCTATTAGAGTAGGATCTATAGATCTCTTCACTTTGCTGTACACATATTATAGGTACAAACACAAAGCTGTGCCAATTTCTTTGTTAGTATATTCAATTGAGCTTTCCACGGGTAAGTTTGTAAAATAATGTATACATATGTACATTTTCAGTATAGTAAAACATGTGCATTTATATTATCGTATGCTGCGCGAAAAATATACAATGTACAATACAATTATACAAAATAATCGTCCGATTTTTTCTTAACTATCGATTTTTTCCTGTATGAATCGTAAAATTCACTGATTGTATATTTTTCGTATATTTGTATATACATAGCTCATTCGCGGAATGTAATGAATATTGGTGTTTCCAGTTTGCTGGCCTCTTTGCATGTTGATTCTTTTGCCTCTGTTTGTTATGTGAATACTTTGCGAATACTATTTGATCGACGTATAGTTTTCATACATTGTCTTGAAATTACACTTTTGTTTTCATATTTATCAGTCATTATCTGCATGATTTTGTCAATTTCTTATTTACTTTCAATTGCTTGTGTTATTTTCCAATTCAGCTGCGGGAATATCCCTATCCGATTTCCCGACCCTAAAATTCGACGACCTCAAACACGTTTTAACGAATGTCAACGATTTCGTATACTTCTTCGAAAAACTAGAAGGGTGGCGTAAGATTAATTCAAAACCGCAGGTACTACTAATCCTCCTTATCCTCTCATACTTTTATACGCTACTCCTTACTGTCGTTGCTGAGTTATCCTATAAATAGGTGATTTTATCATTTCATACGTCTATATACTTAGGTATAATTGTAAAAAATATAAAAACGCACTGAATGTTCATTGCATGTGAGGTGGCATATCCATCGTCGTAATATTTGCATACGTCATGCTGTACGAATAATTGATGTTCCACAGAATAAGATAATGTACTTAATTGAAGGTGCATTTATTTGAGTGTGTTATTCATATTATTGTCAGATTAACCAGAGGGTGGCAAAGTGGAGCGCTGGAAGCCTTCCATCCTTTCATTTTGAAAAATGTTCGTTAACCGACTCAATAATAGACCCGCAGAATCTTGATACACTGCCAGGTACACGAGTCATGCTCATATTTTTATATATATGATACACTGTGATTCAGAATTCGCGACGAACGTTTCACACTGTCAATCCTTGAAGTTGAAAATGATGAAATGAAGAAATTGAAACGGAATTTTGGATCTTAATTTTGATGAGGATTGGAAAAAAATTGAGAAAAATTATTATGATTGGTATTGTTTTTTTTTTCAATTAAAAAAATAGTCGCCTTTCAGAGGAATTGTTTTTTTTTTTATCTCAATTTTGACAACAAGTGAGCCTGTGAAAGATTCGTCAAGAATTCGGAATCACCCTGTTTAGTTGAGATAGATAGCTGCAGATCCACATTATTTTTCGGGTTGATTTCGAGATACTTGATATTGTTTTTTTTTTTCTATGTAGACTTAAACGAGTTAATATGTACAGGGCTAGAGCCCACTATTGTAATGCAGGAAAATATTGCAACGAATGCAGTACCCAATTCTGAAGGTCTAGAGTTATCGCAAAAGACTACCAGTAAATCTCCCACTCTTCTGGGACTAAAATCAGTTGAACAGCGTGAAAAACAAATACCCTGTACAAGCGGCACAATAAGTATCGCAGCTACTGATTCGGCACAATCGACGTCAAATTCCGACCCGGTCAAAAGATTGGTATGTTTTCACAGACCTTATCAAAAATATCCAATTAGGTATCTACAATTGCAGAATAATGTTCACCTTTCTAAAGGGAGACGCTGGACGCTTTATATTTATCAATCAATATTCCCCTTATATAACGTTATGGTATTTACCTCGAATATGCCGAAATTATTACGTCCTACGGAATCGATATTCGTACAACAATTGTACGCCGTTCATAGATGGTTTTAAATTTAATTTTGGAATTGTTACAGTTTGCTTTACATACCAATTTTTATAGGATCTACAAACATTATTGCAAAAGGACAGCGATGGAAAAGCTATTTTAATGGTGTACCGTAAAACAGGATATTTAACATCACGCCTTCGAAATCTCTTGGTTCAAAAAATAATTAAATGCAAACAAGACGAAGCCTTTGAAGATATTTCGATTGGTGAAGTACTTCCTGAGTTCAGGTACATTGAATTGTTAACCACGGTATATTTTTTAATTCGGGTGTCATTGCAATGTAGGTATATGGGGTAGTCCACCACTCCTGAAACGAATTCTTGTATACCGATTCTCCTATAGATTGAGCAGTCTAAAATGTGCATTACTCTAGATTTCTTGTATGGCATTTTGCGGAGATGAGGGATTTTCACGTGTTTATACAGGCTACATGACGTACGAAAAGACTGATCTGGGCAAATCCATATAAATACAATTCTATATTGACAGAATTACAACAGATGAATTTAAAAGCTGGGCAAAAGAAATCCACGAAGTTTTTCCTACTGAATCCATAGCAACGTATTACATCCCTTATGCAAAAGTACAAGGACAGCGTATCTGTGCATCCGGAAAGCTCTGGGAACATTTCCACTACACCAAAACTTTATTGCATAAGAGTGGCCTGTTACGCAATAAGCGCAAAGATAAATACACCAAGCCGGAAGTAAACGTCGAAGAAACATGCGAAATTACAGGTGCTTTGATTTAAATAATGATTAATTTTTTGCACCATTACTGACATAATTTTTCTGGGTGAGTGATACGTCTAGATGTAATTTATAAATTGTTGTAGATGAGGATAATGATAAACTTAGCTGGCTGAAAACTTATATTGAACCGTGGGGTCACGTGGTGGAATATTGGGACAGAACTTATCACATCAGAAGGCGCAATTTAATCAAAGATAATACATCCGTTGCGGATTATATAAAAACGTACCGCTGCTTGCGGCAAGAGCTGGGAGCTGAATTGGTATGGATCAATTGGAAAGCCAAAACGTTAATCCGATCTATATCTATTATATTACGCGAAGATCTATATATATATATACACCTATATTTTATCTATATATATATATTGTAACGTGGCAGTTCGGTTAGGCCTGCCCGTTACAAGAGACTCCCTGAACCCTGGGCGAGATCCCGGAATAAGGGTCTAGAAAATCGAGTCGCGGAATAATATCAGAGAGCGCCAGAACTGGAGTCACGCACCCGAGCTTCGACAGGGACGAAATAGAGCATTGCGAACAAGATATTTCAGGTTTTTGTTTTTTTTTATTTTTTTTGAGTGCACCGGCTACCCTCCAGTGACCAACTCCGACACCGAACATCTTCCGAGGCAAGGCGAAATCACGACGATCTCGCGGGAAGGATACCGAGGCTGCGGAGGGGGAGGCAACGCAGATCCCTGCAGCGCGGGAATCCAAGGCGGACGCGATTCCCGCTGGCGGCCGGCGCGCCGCAGCCTCCCCGCTCACCCCGCTTACGCCCAACCAAGGCAACCGCGAGGCACCAGCGAGCGACGAGGGAGCACCACCCCGCCCCACCCCAAGACTACGTAGAGCTGCGCGGGAGACGACATCGCGATCTAGCCTTAAGTTCTGCGCCGCGTAGAGACGACAGGTGCGCGGCAAGTTGCGCAATCCCCAAAAATCGATGACCGATCGATTGTTGCGCACTCTTAGGGTGATGACGTCACGAAAAATTAGCGCGACGAGATCGGCGTTGCGACCATCCGAGATCACTCTAGTTCTGGCGGTTCACGAGAACTAGTGAGCGTAGCGATTGTGCGTTTTTTGTTGTTTGGGCTTTGAGTGATTGCGAGGAAAATGGCCGGAAGAAACCACGAGGGAGTTGGCCCTTTTGTCGAGTGGATGTGGAGCGGTAAGCGTTGCTAACATTCTCGCGATCGAATTTCGAGGGTAATTGAGTAAAGGCTGATCAGATAAAGGATAGCCGTTTGGTAGTTTGCGTGTCGAAAAGTACTCGAAATTCGTTTGCCGATTCTTTTGCTTGGTGACCGTAGCCTGAGTTGCGCGTGAGAGAGTAACGTTAACTTCGGGGAATCCAGAAAATCGAGTCGAGCCACGGGTTGAGCCGAGACGTTAGAGTCTCGAGCTTGAGTGTAACCGAAGTCCGTTACACGGGGTCATTTCACGTCATCCGGCACATCTTCGATTATCGTATAGGTCGCGAGCAATCACGGGGAGCATTCGAATTCGCGACTGCGTCCCGCCGTCGCCGAGGAAGTGAAGCTCGGGTGCGTGCTGATAAGAGTATGCGTTTTTAGAGGAGGATCGCGGGTGTCGCGACGAGCCTCGCATCACTTTAGTTATTTAATATTCTTTTTAGTTATTTAATATCCTTTTTTTTTTCCTTTCTTCTTTTTTTTTGTTTGCATTATCAGTTAGTATTAAGTTGGCGATCAGCGCCATTTTGTAAAGGACGTTCGCGGGCAGCGCATCGAGTCCGATTTTGTTTTTGGTTTTTAGGAAGTAGGGTATTGTTAAGACGGCGACTAGCGCACGTAGGCCGTAGAGGTCTCCTAGATTTATTCACCTTTTTTTTTGTTGTTATTATTTTTTTATTTTTATTTTATTTGGAGTACTTCTACCTTTCTTATTTAGTTTAGAAAAAAAAGTAACATTGTATTTGGAATCGTGAAAGACGACTTGCGTGGTCGTATTATCATCATTTTTATTTTTTTTTTATTTTTATTTCTTTTGTTTCTGTATTATCGCTAATGAGAAATATATCATTGGAATTGTATAGTAATTAGCCACATCACGCGTTGGCGTACCTGTGTTGCAATTCTCTCGACCCAAACTTTACCCCTCCCCTCTCCGCGGTACTGAGCTACCGAGCATATAGTCGCGGTGTGTCGTATTATCGATTTCGAGGCGTGTTGATCACGCCAGGCGCCCAACAAACTTCGCGACATTGTTTTAGATCCAGGGTACATCGTGGACGCCAAATTATTGTGCACGCGGTAAGTTCCCGGTTATTTGCTCCGAGTAACCGAGGTGCAGAAAAATCCACGTCACAAATTGGCGCCCAACGTGGGGCCTTCGCGAAATTTCCGCTGGAAATTTCCGAGAAAGATAGTAGCGTTGCGCGTTTCGGAAATTTCGACTTAGCAACGGTTAGCGCGCGCGGAACCAAACAACAGCGTTCGGAGAATTCGGGGGAGAGAGGTCGCGAGACACTTCGGTCAAGCGTGTTGACGTTTGGAGCACAGCGGGACAGGTGTAAATACGTAGCGAGGAAATAAAATTGAATACAAAGGGTGGCGAATAACATCGAAAGGTTGCGATTTACGACTCAGGCTACGATTTAACGAATATACCGGGTGACGAAAAAGTACCCCGTGTATATTCACACCTTACATTTCTAGTAATAGGAATAAAATCGCCTGCCATTATCGCCTATCTCTTGATTGTGTCATATTTTATTTTCTTTTGTTATTATTTTTGATTTCGAATTTCTTTTTGTTTTACACTGTCTTCTGCGGTTTCGGAATTATTTTTTTTTCTTTCTGTTGTTTTTTTTTGTTGTGTGTTCAACGACGGCTTTAAGCATTGCGGTCAAAGATTAAACATTTTTTTTTTTGTTTGTTGCTTGCGCGACAAAATTTTTTTTTTTTTTTTCTTCTCTCTTCTTTCTCTCTTTTCCTTTTCTTTTCTTTTTTTTTTTTTTTTTGTTGCTTTTCTTTCAGCTCGTCTTTTGTTTTTGGTTTGTGGTTTTCTTTTGTGGTTTTGTTTCATTTTGTGTGCAATATTTCCTTTGCTGGCGCTTTTGTTAAAATATTAGCGGTGATTTCACCAATACGAGGGGTCCATATTGGATACCCTTGCTTGCGCTCAGACTCTACCTACGGCTTTTGTCTTTTGATTCGAACAGTTTGATTTTGCGTTCTTGTATTTTCATCACTGTCCCTTTCTCTTTTTTTTTTTGCGTGCTTCTACCTTCATTTCTGCTCTTCATTTTCGCGGGTAAAGTCAACATGGCGGAAGTACCCATTGGCGCGTGGTTGTATGACATGACGAGCGATGAGCTCGAGTTGGCGTTAGTGACCGCGAGGGTAAATTCCACCGGTAGCCTACTGGTGCGTCGTGACCGATACGTACGACACCTCCTGCGTGAGCGCGGGGATTTGACGGTCACCTGGGAACCAGAGGACGAGGATGTCTTCGCGGGGTTGGCCGAATTAGCGACCATTCCGGAACCGGTGAGGGAACAGCCCCGAAGGGCTAGCGATTCGCGGCTGTTAGAACCCGTAAATATTACCATCGCGACCCGACTAACCACGGTCGCGACGACGAGTACGGTGGTGAGCGTAGCCGTCGCCTCGGCGGCCATCACCACCTCGGCGGTTTATGGTAGCGCCTCGCGACCGACCGCGTACCAGGTTCCGACGCAAATACCCTTCCACTCGATTCCGTTTTCAAGGGCGAGTGGAGCACAGGGGTACTGGGGAGAGGCCTCCCCAATCCAAGGGCATCGACATGGGCTCGAGGAACCCATCGGGGATTCTACCCGGCTAGTAGCGGGGCCGCCAGCTCCGCGGGTCGAGTTCCGGTCGCTGCCGGTCGATCCCGCCACAATTCCTCGCGATATGGCGACCGCTGCCCGGCCGACCTGGGCCCGGGATTCAAACATCGAATCGCGTACCCGGGATTCAAACATCGAATCGCGTACCCGGGAAACAATCCGTGACATCCCGAGGGCCCTGCGAGGGTGGAACCTCAAGTTCTCTGGGATTGGCGAGCCGAGTGTCGAGGATTTCTTGACGCGGTTGGAAGAGTGGCGTAGTTTGTCGGAATTGAGCGAGAACGAAGTGTTGAGTTCGCTCACGATGATCTTCTCGGGCGTAGCCTTGGAATGGTTGCGTTGCGAACGGGACAGCTGGGTCACGTACGATGAGTTTCGCGCGGCATTACGTTTGTGGTTCGGGGACGGGACAGTCGGAAGTCGCGTGGAGGACCAGGCTAGGTCGCGAACTCAGGGACCAGTAGAGTCAGTTACGGAATATCTTTCCTGCGTTCGAGGGTTGTTGAGACGGATGCCGCGTCCATACACGATGGAACAGCAACTAGACCTGGCCTTTAAGAACCTGCGTCCCGAAATTCGCGAAGTCCTCCGTCGAAGGGAAATTCGTACGTGGAGCGAATTAATCTATCTCGCCACGGAGCGGGAACGAAACCTCGCGTTATCTCGCGAATACCGCCCCCCGCCCACGCCGAAAGAATCCTTCATTAGTGAACTAGCGTGCCGGACCAAAACCGCGGCGGCTCGAGGCGAACCGGGATTAGCCGCAATTACCGAACCAGGGGTCGAGTCAACCGTAGCGCAGACGATCGAGAAGCTACTCGCGGCCCAGGTGAAAGGGCTCGAGGAGAAATTGCTGAAGGCTATGGCGGTGGCGACCCAGAGGAGTAAGTCTAGCGGCGCACAGCCAAGTGGCGGAAGCCCGGCTTCAACGAGGCCGACCTCGCCAAAGTTACCCGCGCAAGGACCAAGGAGGGGAGCGACCCCCTCGGTTAACCAGCCGGCCCCTAGCGTGTCCCGGGCCGAACAATTTCGTGGCGACAAGGTGTGGGACAAAAAGCTATGCATGAATTGTCATCGTCCCGGTCACCGATTCAGTCGCTGTCCGGACCCCTTGCGAACCTTTTGCTACCATTGCGGGTACGACGGCGTCTATTCGACGAATTGTCCGCGGTGTTCGGGAAACCAGGGAGGGCAGCCTCGCTAAGTGTCGGCGCGGCGCCCCGAGTGGAAGACACCACGGCATTGCGTGGCGTCGAAGGGGAAATCGCGACGTGTTTTCCGATGCAAACCATGGAGTTCGGTCAACGCTGGTTTTTGCGGGTGTGCATCGGGGGCACATGGGTCAGGGCGTTGTTAGACACCGGCTCATCGCGAACATTTCTCGGTACGATCGGACACCAAATTGCGTTAGAGTACGGTCGACCGGTAAAATCACCCAGCTGTTCGAGTGTCGTATTGGCGAATGGATCGGTAGAATCAATAACCGGAGAAGTAGAGCTGCCGATAACGTTGCTGGGTGTCGCGCATAAGTTTTCGTTGCGGATTATCCCCACCTTAGTTGGAGATTGCGTTCTGGGAATGGATTTCGTGCGCAAATTTGGCTTTTCGATTGACGGCGCGCGCGAATCATGGAGAATCGCGAATATTCCGGAATACGAGGGAAAATTTGAGGAGGGTCACCCGATCCCCGTTACGGAGGTGTCGAGTTGTAGCGGTATCGTAGAGCTAGGGGATACCGAGAATCGCGAATTACAGGAATTCTTAGCGAAGGAATTACCGAAAGTCTCGGGAGACTTGGGTCTCACTCATCTCGCGGAGCACAAAATAGACGTGCAGGGAAGCGCCCCGATTAAACAGCGGTACTACCTAGTATCCCCGAAAGTGCAGGAAGCTATTAACGAGGAGGTAGACCGTATGCTCGCGGATGGAGTGATCGAACCCTCCCAAAGTTCGTGGTCGACGCCAATCGTGATGGTCAAGAAGCCAAACGGGAAATACCGGTTTTGTTTGGATTTTAGAAAAGTCAATAGCGTTTCGAAAAAAGATGTGTATCCGATCCCGTTTATGAACGGTATCTTGGATAAATTGCGGTCGGCCAAGTACATCTCGACTATAGACTTGAGTCAAGCTTACCACCAGATTCCCTTGACACCCGAGAGTCGCGAAATAACGGCGTTTACGGTCCCCGGTCGCGGATTATTTCAGTTTGTGCGGATGCCATACGGGCTTACCGGAGCCCCGGCCACCTTTCAGCGGTTAATAGACAAATTAATTACTCCCGAGATGGAGCCGCATGCCTTCGCGTATCTCGACGACATTATTGTAGTGACCACCGAATTTCGTTCGCACTTAAAATGGCTATCCCGCGTTATCGAACGGATAGTGTTGGCCGGGCTTACCATCAACCCGGAGAAGTGCGAGTTTTGTCGTAGCGAAGTTCGGTATCTAGGGTTCAAGGTGAACCAGGACGGCCTACAGGTCGATGCCGACAAGGTGGAACCGATTCTCGAATATCCCGCGCCGAAAAACCTGCGGCAATTGAGGCGATTTTTGGGTATGGCGTCGTGGTATCGAAAATTCATCCCCGAGTTCGCGAGCGTGGCGGAACCCCTTACCCGGCTATTGCGTAAGGATAAGAGATGGGACTGGGGTAGCGAGCAGGAAGCGGCATTCAAACGCATAAAAGCCGCGTTAACATCGGCTCCAGTTTTAACGTGTCCCGATTTTGAGCACGAGTTCGCAGTACAGACGGATGCGAGTAGCTTTGGCATTGGCGCAGTCTTGACCCAGACTATTGGCGGTATTGAGCGTGTGATCGCGTACGCGAGTCGGACAATGTCGGATGCGGAACGGAAGTATTCCACAACCGAACAGGAATGTCTCGCGGTGATTTGGGCCGTTAAAAAGTTTAGAGCATACCTAGAAGGATATCACTTCACGGTAATAACCGACCACGCGAGTCTAAAGTGGTTGCGGGAATTGCGAAATCCGACGGGTCGGTTGGCTAGGTGGGCGCTCGACTTACTCGAGAACGATTGCGAGATCAAACATCGAAAGGGGGCGATGCACCATGTGCCCGATGCACTATCGCGAATGTACGAGGGCGAAAACGAGGGGACGGAGCAGCTAGCCGCCCTCGACGTGGCTGGTGACGGCAAACCAGGGACGGAGCGTAAGGCCGTCTGGGAAGTCGTAGTCGATCCCTGGTACCAACATCGCGTCAAGGACGTCCTGGACTACCCTCACAAGTTCCGAACTTGGTCGGTGGTCGAGGGACGTCTCTACCATCTCCGGGCGGACCCCTTAGTCGAGCCAATACTAGCGGACTTGGCGCCGTGGAAATTGGTGCTCCCGAGGGAGCAGCGATCGCGGATTTTTGCGGAAGTCCACGAGGACCCCCAGGCAGGGCATCTTGGCATCGAGAAGACCTACGCGCGAGCGAGGGCCGACTACTACTGGCCCGGAATGTATCGCGATATAGTTTTGATGGTTCGGGCGTGCGAGCGTTGCCAAGAGTGCAAAGTACAACAGGTGCCACCAGCGGGCCTTATGGGTCGACGGGTCGTCGACACGCCCTGGACTGTGGTTGCGGCGGACGTCATGGGTCCCTTTCCCCGAAGTCGCGCCGGGTTCGAGTATTTGTTGGTTTTTGAAGATCTGTTTACCCGGTGGGTGGAGGTAGCGCCATTGCGAAAATCCAACGCGAAAAACATCCTTGCCGCGCTGGAAGATCTCGTGCTGTCCCGATGGGGTACCCCGGAGGTGCTCCTGACGGATAACGGCACGGAATTCGCGAATAAGGCCGTCGACGAACTGTGCGCTGCGTACCATATTACCCACGCGAAAGTACCGCCGTACCACGCGCAAGCTAACCCCGTTGAGAGGGTGAATCGCGTATTAAAAACCATGATCGTGGCATACATCGAGGCAGATCACCGGGATTGGGATGTACACCTTCACGAATTTCGGTTTGCGTATAATACCGCAGTGCATAGCTCGCTAAGAGTCAGTCCCGCGTTTTTAAACTTGGGTCGCGATCCCAAACCACGGATGCAGCTGCGACGACTCGTGGAAGGTCCCGCGGAAATCCCCGTTCCCCGTCTCGAAGTATGGGGGGACCGAATGGCGAAATTGGGTGAGCTGCGCGACTTAGTGACTAAACATCTCGAGGAAGCCCATGAGCGACAGGCACGCTATTATAACCAAGGGCACCGGGATATCCGTTTCGAAGTAGGGGAGTGGGTATGGAAGCGAAACCGAGTTCTGTCCTCGGCCACCCAACAGGTCGCTGCGAAGCTAGCCCCCAAGTTTGCCGGTCCATTTCGCGTTGCGCAGGTAATTTCGCCCGTCGTCTACGAATTAGAGGATAGCGACGGAGGGGGTCGTGGTAGACACCACATAAAGGATTTGAAGCGGTACGTGGAGTCTGAGGCAAGTACGCATAGAAACGGGGAGGAACCGTGAGGGGGAATTAGGCTTCTCGGGGAGAGGAAAGGGGTAACAGACGATAACTACGATCCTAACTAACTCTTCCCCTTAGTTGGCGGAGCGGTAGCGAGGCAAGAGGACGAGGTGAGGGCCATCCGAGATCTGTTGGCGTGGGAACGGACCCCGCGACCACCCGCCTCCATCGGATGGCACCCAGAGCGGCCGGCACCGGAGACCTGGCGGCAGTGGCTGCCAACAGGGGGGTGCTGGAACTGCTGGTGGCAGTTCCACAACTACCGGGACTGCGCCAAGGAGTTGGGGGTCTTCTGCCGCAGGTGTGGGTGGCCAGGGTATATTAAGCCCACCTGCCCCGACTGCCACGACCAACCCAGCAGGTCCGGTAGGGGACCCCCTTGCTGGCCACCGACGGAAGTTCCAGCGACCCCCGTAGCGAGGGAGATGGCCGCGATCCCCTCCTTGCTCGCGAGGTGGGTGCCACCACCCCCCGGATTTGCGTGGGGAGCCACCCCGCCGACCCCCCCTGTCGCGAGGGACGTCACCCCATCGAACCCCTCTGTCGCGAGGGAAGCCCCAGCACTCCCCCCCCCCGATTGCGATTGCGAGTAGCGAAATCGAAGCCCTCCGTCAGCGGATCCTCGCGTCCGCCACCGGCCGGGGCCGCGATCGAGGCCGGCCGGGGCGGCGCGGCTAAGCCAACAACCGCCAAGATTTTTTTTTCTTTCTTCTCTTTCTCTTTCTTTTCTCTTGTAATTTTTCTTTCTTCTTTTTTTTTCTTATTATAATAAATTCTTAGCCCCGAACATGAATGGCGTCCGCTTTCTTTCATAGATCCCAGGTGGCGGGTTTTGAGGAAAATTTCAGATCCAGTGGCGAAGTAGAAAGCTCCCCGAGACAACCATGGCGTGAGGAAGGGGATCAGTTGAGCTCGCGAAGGATCCCAGAAGACACGGGAGAAAATCTTTTTTTTTTGTTTTTTTTTGTTGTTTTATCGTCTTCTTGGGAGAGGATTCTCGGTGAGTACCGCGCAATAGCGTGTGAGTACTTCGAGCTTGCGGTCACCTCGCGAAGTTCGGCTCGCGGGATGCAGCGCTGGCGCTCTGGCACCCCACGATCCGTCTAGGGGGGGGGGAGTTGTAACGTGGCAGTTCGGTTAGGCCTGCCCGTTACAAGAGACTCCCTGAACCCTGGGCGAGATCCCGGAATAAGGGTCTAGAAAATCGAGTCGCGGAATAATATCAGAGAGAGCCAGAACTGGAGTCACGCACCCGAGCTTCGACAGGGACGAAATAGAGCATTGCGAACAAGATATTTCAGGTTTTTGTTTTTTTTTATTTTTTTTGAGTGCACCGGCTACCCTCCAGTGACCAACTCCGACACCGAACATCTTCCGAGGCAAGGCGAAATCACGACGATCTCGCGGGAAGGATACCGAGGCTGCGGAAGGGGAGGCAACGCAGATCCCTGCAGCGCGGGAATCCAAGGCGGACGCGATTCCCGCTGGCGGCCGGCGCGCCGCAGCCTCCCCGCTCACCCCGCTTACGCCCAACCAAGGCAACCGCGAGGCACCAGCGAGCGACGAGGGAGCACCACCCCGCCCCACCCCAAGACTACGTAGAGCTGCGCGGGAGACGACATCGCGATCTAGCCTTAAGTTCTGCGCCGCGTAGAGACGACAGGTGCGCGGCAAGTTGCGCAATCCCCAAAAATCGATGACCGATCGATTGTTGCGCACTCTTAGGGTGATGACGTCACGAAAAATTAGCGCGACGAGATCGGCGTTGCGACCATCCGAGATCACTCTAGTTCTGGCGGTTCACGAGAACTAGTGAGCGTAGCGATTGTGCGTTTTTTGTTGTTTGGGCTTTGAGTGATTGCGAGGAAAATGGCCGGAAGAAACCACGAGGGAGTTGGCCCTTTTGTCGAGTGGATGTGGAGCGGTAAGCGTTGCTAACATTCTCGCGATCGAATTTCGAGGGTAATTGAGTAAAGGCTGATCAGATAAAGGATAGCCGTTTGGTAGTTTGCGTGTCGAAAAGTACTCGAAATTCGTTTGCCGATTCTTTTGCTTGGTGACCGTAGCCTGAGTTGCGCGTGAGAGAGTAACGTTAACTTCGGGGAATCCAGAAAATCGAGTCGAGCCACGGGTTGAGCCGAGACGTTAGAGTCTCGAGCTTGAGTGTAACCGAAGTCCGTTACACGGGGTCATTTCACGTCATCCGGCACATCTTCGATTATCGTATAGGTCGCGAGCAATCACGGGGAGCATTCGAATTCGCGACTGCGTCCCGCCGTCGCCGAGGAAGTGAAGCTCGGGTGCGTGCTGATAAGAGTATGCGTTTTTAGAGGAGGATCGCGGGTGTCGCGACGAGCCTCGCATCACTTTAGTTATTTAATATTCTTTTTAGTTATTTAATATCCTTTTTTTTTCCTTTCTTCTTTTTTTTTGTTTGCATTATCAGTTAGTATTAAGTTGGCGATCAGCGCCATTTTGTAAAGGACGTTCGCTGGCAGCGCATCGAGTCCGATTTTGTTTTTGGTTTTTAGGAAGTAGGGTATTGTTAAGACGGCGACTAGCGCACGTAGGCCGTAGAGGTCTCCTAGATTTATTCACCTTTTTTTTTGTTGTTATTATTTTTTTATTTTTATTTTATTTGGAGTACTTCTACCTTTCTTATTTAGTTTAGAAAAAAAAGTAACATTGTATTTGGAATCGTGAAAGACGACTTGCGTGGTCGTATTATCATCATTTTTATTTTTTTTTATTTTTATTTCTTTTGTTTCTGTATTATCGCTAATGAGAAATATATCATTGGAATTGTATAGTAATTAGCCACATCACGCGTTGGCGTACCTGTGTTGCAATTCTCTCGACCCAAACTTTACCCCTCCCCTCTCCGCGGTACTGAGCTACCGAGCATATAGTCGCGGTGTGTCGTATTATCGATTTCGAGGCGTGTTGATCACGCCAGGCGCCCAACAAACTTCGCGACATTGTTTCAGATCAAGGATACCTCGCCGGACGCCAAATTATTGTACACGCGGTAAGTTCCCGGTTATTTGCTCCGAGTAACCGAGGTGCAGAAAAATCCACGTCACAATATATATATGAACTGCACACATAACAACTATAAATATCGAATGAATTTTCAGATACATCGTGATTTTGAAAAACTTTATCCTGGAAAAAGTGATTCGCTACTCAACAGATGGGATGCTATTCGCACACGGCTTTCTGAATTATTACAGGGTCCCCGCAAACCGAAAGGTTTGGATAACGAACTGCTGGTTAATAAACTGAAAACGTTGAGTCCTGGTAAGTAATGTATCTAAATGGTACGTGGACAGTAAAATTAGTCAAGTGTGGAATTAAAAGTCTGTATAGAATCACTATACGATGCAGGTGTATACACATACATAGGTATAATAAGCGGGGAATTTCACTTCAAATCGTCGAAGAAATGACTTGGTATGTCTCTTATATCGATTCACACTCTTTTTTACATGAAATATATAATATAAAACCATTAGATACGTATTTTGGTGTTCGTCTGAATTTTCTTTTTCAATTTGGAAGGTCGATTTAGCGTGGAATTCGCCAAATAGCATATTATTAGAAATATTTGCAGAGAATCAAGATGCCCTGATATTATACCTTCTACCAACATTGGTTAAAGCGACACAAATTAAATACCAGCCAGTGACCAAGAAACGAAAAATCGCGGATTCAGAAAGCAGTTGCAACAGCGTAGGAAAAGGACGAAACAAAAAACCGTCAACCTTGGAGTCACAGGAAGCATTTGTTTTACATGTCTATGTAAGTATATTGCTGCGCACGAAAGGGTACATTCCAACGTCATGGCACAAGCATTTGTGACGTTTACCGGGACATGGAATGTTACTGAATTTACACACGAGTGCTTCTTATGAATTTGGCTATAATGTGTGTGTAACTCACAAATTTGAGGCAGTTGATTTTTACATGTCATTTATAACTAATGATTACTTTGATTATTAATTTTTATTTATAACGGGTTACAGAATGCTGCGTCCGTGGAGCCGGCAATAGCTAATAAAAAGGCACAGCTACTACAGCAAGGACTAACGGCGCAACCCCACATAGTGCTTGTCGGACCGCTGGATAATATTCAAGTCAGCTATGTAGTGGTAGATGATGTCAGGTACGCGACGACGTCTCCGCTGAGGGCACTAGATCTTACCTTTAAAACATTTTACGCTACCGATTACCAGTATCCAATTCATGCGTTTCACATTTGGCTCTTCATTCAGAAGGTAGCATATGACATCATAAACACGGGTGACAAATTTGGTACCAATATAAATACCCTCATTGGAGAAGTGCTCTCTTATAATCAAGCCCTCTAGATTAACATACCGTAATGTCGTGCTTTGTGTGCCAGTGTATATTTCCTAGTAACTCCGAACTACTTCGGCACATAAGACTTTCACATCCAGCGTCCACTGTATTTAGATGTAACGAAGATTCTTGTCGGCGTGGTTTTTCTTTATTTAATTCATTCCGTAAACACAGACATAGAACACATTTTTTGGCAAGTACGCCTTCCTCGTCTTTAACAGTGCCCAATAACTTTCCTTCAGTCAGTAGCCTAGAAGGTACGATCGATCAATATAACGATTCAAATTCCACATCAAAGATTGATTCAAAAAATTTCGACTTCCAATCACAGTGTGCGTCGAACGAATTAGGTGATGATAGTATTGCGGAGGTATTGCATGCGTTAGACAATTCAGACTGTTCATCCAGAACGTCTGATGATGAAGAACCCGATTTGATAGTACCTTCAAATTCTGTCACTCCTAGTATATCTACGGACACACTCACAGAGAAATTATGTAAATATTTAATGGAACAAGCAAGTCATTTCGTAAGCAAGTTATACAATTTGTCCGATTTACCAAGAAAGAGAGTACAGTTCATAGTAGAGGAAGTCACTAACCTAGCCAATGGAAGTGCTGCATATGTGGTACGAGACCATGTACTAAGTCGTTTGAAAGCTCTGAATGAAAATCCTGAAAATTTATCCGAAATAACTGCTTTGTTCGATAAACTCGCAAATCCATTCAAAAATTTCGAAACTGAGTACTTTCGTTTCAAATACTTTATTTCATCTGGAAACTTAATTCTACCGGAACAAGTTCTACTTGGTCAAAGAAATGAATATAGAGAAGAGAACGGTGTACAAAAATTGATACATATTCCTGTCACTGCCGAGTTCGTACCCATTCGCCAAGTATTCAAAAAGTTTTTTGAGATGCCAAACGTGTTTCGGGACACGATGAATTACCTTCAACGTCTTCACGAAAATTCGGACATAATTTCAAATTTTGTGCAAGGCTCATTTTGGAAAGAGAAAATGTCAGCATTTGAAAATAAAATTGTTTTACCTCTGTTCTTATACTTTGATGATTATGAAAATAACAATCCTCTCGGGAGCCATGCTGGAATAGGAAAGTGTGGTGCTGTGTATCTGAGTATACCTTGTTTGCCAGCTGAATATCAATCGAAACTTGAAAATATTTTCTTATTCATTCTATTCAATACCATTGACAGAAAAGTGTTCAAAAACAAAATAATTTTTTCTCGAGCTATTGATGAACTTAAATTTCTTAGAGCACAGGGTATAACGGTGTCTACTCCAATTGGAAATATACACATGTACTTTGAATTGGCATTAATATTAGGTGACAATCTTGGTATGCATGGGATGTTGGGCTTCGTGGAGTGCTTCCGAGCGAACTTTCCGTGTAGGTTTTGTTTGGTTCATAGAGATCAAATCAACAGCACTTTTGATGAACGATCCTGCGCCTTGCGAGATATTTGTAATTATGACTATGGTTTGACATTAAATGATGTAAGTCGTACAGGAATCGTGGAGGAATGTGTTTTTCACGAACTAGGTAATTTTCATTCAACTCGCAACAGATCTGTAGATCCAATGCATGATCTTGGTGAAGGTATATGTCCACGTGACGTTTCAAAGGTATTACATTACTTCGTATGTGTTGTCAAATTATTTACCTTGGAAGAACTCAATTCGAGAATTAATGGATTCCATTATAGTTTTCACGACAAATCAAACAAACCACCTGAAATCACTCTCGCACGTTTGAAGAGCGGTTTTTTGTCGATGAGTTCTTCAGAAATGTTCATCTTTGTTCGAAATTTACCACTTATTATCGGTGATTTAGTTCCGGAAGGAAATATACACTGGCAAATAATCATACAATTAAAAGCCATAATTGAAATTATTTTGAGCAAAGCACACCAACCGACAACACATGATTATTTGGAAACATTGATCACTGAATATTTGACACTAGTTTCCGAATTGTTTCCGAATTCTCTGACACCAAAACACCACTTCCTACTTCATTACCCTCGGATTAATGCTCAAATGGGTCCATTATGGAAACTGGCTTCAATGCGGTACGAAAGTAAGCATAGAGAGGGAAAAATCACATCTCACGTTTCGATCAGTCGGGTTAATGTTTGTAGAACCATAGCTATTAAACATCAACTTCAACTAAATCATCGGTTAATGAATTATGTTCCCTACGCTGAATATGCCCATGGCCTGACGCGGAATGTCCTTTTGACCAAGTTACCTAACTATGCAGATTTTTGTCCCGCATTGCCATTAAATATCAGTCAAGATGTGAATGTTACCGAATGGATAGAATTTTCAGGCCAACGGTTAAAGACTAATTCGGTATTAGTGAGCGCTTCCAAAACTGGTCCGAAATTTTTTATTATTAAAACTATTTTCCTGGAAAAAGAAAATCAAGTTGTTCTGGTGGCTAAAACTTTAGAACAATGCTTTTTCGATGTACATTATCAAGCCTATAAGGTTATACCTACAGATGAAGATTCATGGTGTTGTACTACATGGTCACAGTTTCGGTATGCATTTCGAATATCGCATATAGTTGCGACAAATAACAGCAGTTCCTATGTTATAAAGAACTGGTATTAGTTTTTAAAAATAGTATAAGTATTGCAAACACGTACCTGCATAGTATATACACATATACAGCTTGTTCAATAGATAATGGTTCTATTTTGGACGCATCGGACTTTTTTGTAAATAAACCCTACGCCAAAAAAATTGTATTTTGATCTCTGCCTTCACTTCCTCAAATTTATATAAGAGAAAATATAACATTCTTAAGCATATGTTGATACAAGTTTTGTTTTTGTCTACAACGATAACGCTTGCGATTGGAAACACGTCAAGAAATAAATTTTCTAACTAAATATTTGCTGATATATGTTTCAATTGAAACTTCTGATAATTATGGAATGTACATCGATCGAATATTTGTTTAGACTTGGATGACTAAATTTTGGATAATATGAATAGTGAAAAATGGTAATTACTAGACCGATTAATAATATCTATTCGAAGAATATCAATCATCACTCTACGTATATGAGGAACTACTCCACATACATATAGCAAATCTTACTATCACCAGAAATGTGTTGTCTCATATATTATTGACGTAGATATTGCCATGCAACGTAAAGTATAGTCACAAGGTGTGGGTACGAATAGTTCACCATTGGAAGGCAATTGCTGCAAGTGAGAGACGTATTAAGTCACATACTTATATACTGTGTAATGACATACACTACTGCGAAGTTTATCCTATCAAACCAGTGAATGATGCTAATCAAATATGTTACCATTCCTTCACAGTTCTACATCTCGGTAAAGTACGCATTGTACACTTTCAGATACTCATTCAAGTGATGTCTGATGTCTTGCAATGCATCGTTTGCCATACATATAAGGACAATCCGCTAAAAACCTTGATGGAAATATGGCTGCGCGTGTATGTCATATGTTACCAGAATATTTATGTGTCCCTCAACTGCCATACAAATTTGGGTAATGAAAACCTAGATTTCGGGCTTACAATACCCGAAAATCGAACTCAATTTCTCTCAGTGTGTGGAGAGTCGATACACCCAAAAAAGGTTAATTTGGACAGTAACCTGTCTCAAAACCGGGGTCGTCTCTCAGTGGCTGTTCGCAGAGAAAAAGAGGGAACAATCTGGTCATCGGATTTAAAGAGATCCGATCGAACCACGGTTACTTCTGCGCCCGTGTCTATTACCCATAGACAATCGACGCCATTTACAGTGCCGCGCGCGTAAAGACCAGACTGTCGTAGACTTCTAATTAAAAACTGTTCTCTAAGAGGGCTTTCACTCCTAACAATCTGCGATGATTTTCGCCCCGACAAATCATCTGGAATTAGTTTTTTGAGTGAGTTTCTGTTGAAGAACTCGACTGAGGATTTGCTTCCCCTATTTTAATATTTTTCTTACGCCAGTTAAAAGAGTTTGAATTCGAGCCTTGCATCGGTTCTCTACTAATTTTTTTAATTAGAAGACAATGATTGGCGTCGTGACCTATATTTTTACAAAATATGCAGGTCAAGCCGGTTTGACTCGTCATGACCGCGTTCTTATTTACACGCTTGTTTTGTTGGTTTTGAAAAGAACCTCGATTTCTTGGTTTAAAATTACTATTGTTATTTTTATTTCTATAAATTCGAGGTTTTGATTCCTCCGAGTGTTCAAAACTTCGTCTTTCTGAGGTGTTTTCGGACACCTCAATCCGACGAAGCTTGTTCAGCCCAAAATATTGTTTCCTCATTGCCTCCACCTCGAGGGCTTTGGCCGTTGCCTCCCTCAGAGAAGTGAGGCCCGATGTTCCAACGGCCATTTTGATTTCCGGATCACTAATTGCGCTTAAAAAGGCTTGAGTCGCTAATAAATTACGAGACGGCTCGTGATCTGGCAATGCTACACGTGAAAGCCGTTCTATATCCTGGCTAAGAGATGCGAGGTCTTCGTCTCGTCCTTGTCTCCTAGTCTGTAATTGAGCCGTGTACAGTTTCGTCAAGTGGTCATTTCCGTATCTTAACTTTAGTGCAGAACTAAGTTTTTCGTAATCGGAAATTTCTTCTTCAGACAATGCCGTTAAAACATTCAGAGCCGGCGTCCGAAGACAAGAAGCAAGGCTGTGGGCCCTCATGGCGGAGTCCCACTGATTATGTTTAGCAATTGTATTAAATTGACGTTCATACTCTGCCCATGGAATCTTTCCATCAAAAATTGGCGGTTTCAAAGGACAAAAGGGTTTCTCATAAATCTGAGAAGTAACCCCAGGAAGTCTCGAATTATTGTCTCCAATGAGAGTATTGAGGCTGAACCTGAGACAAAGGCTCGGAAAAATCAACCTCATTATTTACTCTGTTTTTACAAACTGGGGATTCAACTACTCCCCTAGTAAAAGGCACAGACCTTGAATCTCGAACATCCTGGATTCGTCCTGGATGTCGGATCTCTTAAACAACGGGAACAGGAACAGACAAGGGAACAGGAGAGGGAACAGGAGTAGCGACTCTAGAACCTTGTGGTGTAACAGCCGGTCCTCCAGCGCCACTCATTTGATTAACGGATTGAAGGGCCGCCACAGTCGTCCGAAGAAGGTCTTGAAGATTAGTTTCTGAACGCTCTCGAGCCTCCCCTTGCTCTTGAAGCAGCTGGATTAGTTGTTGCTGTTGTTGTCTTGCCGCTTCTTGTTGTTGTCTTGCCGCCTCTTGTTGTTGTGTCAAGATCTTTAGCAGATCAAGTTGAGAGACCGTCGAAGGAGTTAAAAGAGGGTCTACTGAAGGTGATAAAATTTCTTCTGGAACCCTCGGATTTTCCATGAGAGAAGATTCTTCTCCACTTTCCCTTCGACGTGAGCGCGTCATACGACTACTGCTCATTGTTTATTACACGCTGTGACGTGGTATTTCGTACCCCGTCACTTTGTTTAATTATCGCATTCCCCTAGGTGCAGATATCGCTAAAAATAACGAAAGCACGTCTGAGGCCAATACTCCAAAAATGAACGACTAATTATCTTTAAGTTGAATTCTCTTTACTAAGCTAACTGTATGCTATTTTCTAATTCTGTAATGCTCTTCGAGAACCATCCGCGAGACCTTCGCGTCAAGATACCAGGACACTGCCTGACAGGGGTCACGTACCAGCTCAACATCGACCACAACCGACTACAGACGAACGAATACCGCTGAAACCACTCCCGATGGATGCCTATCTAGTTGTCGAACAGGGTCGTGCGTGATGCACAAACAGCACCTCCAACTATTTGAGACTTATCGGCCAGGAGCCGAACCACGAACGATTGCTTCTACCGCTCGGATGCATCGTCAGGCGGCGTACAGGGCTGTGCGTCAAAAACACAACAAAGCCTCCCGTCGACGATACTTATCAGCCTGGAGCTGAACCGACCCTAACATCTACTAAGTCGTTGACTATCCAATAGAAGACGGTTTTCTCTTCACGAACCGTCTTATCGAAGGACTGCGGCGTGGAATAGGCTAATGATATGCTGACCACGTGGATCTGGTGGATCTAGTGTGGGGATCCGGGTTGAGGGCCATCACCACCAGATCGTTCCGGCATGAGGGCTTCGATGAGCGAGGGCCGGGATGCAGCGCCGACGAAATAGCTACAACGGGGAGTACCAGTAAAGCAAGGAGTGAGTTACAGCCAGTCGCAAGTCCAAAGGACCGGTGACGTAATATTGCCGCACACCTCAATATCGCAACACATGAGCAGTACGACCCCCCCCTCTCACCAACGATACCGCATAGCTGAAGGAAAACATCTCTAACCACCTTCCGACGTCCCGATACTTCGATACCTGTCGTCGAGGGAAAAGAAAAACAAGCGGCGAGGGATTATCGCCGCCTACCCGTGGACCAGGCCACGCGACCTGCTGGTCCAATTAAAATACCGCAAATTTGAGGAAGAATCACGTGACAGCAGCTCGACGAAAATCAGGATCATCGCTCATCTCGTCACTCTACGTTCAGTTACTGATATTCACAGACGTGTTCTTGTTATCGCTACCAAAGTTCGTCGTACCGCTATTGTACCTTATCGCATTCTCTCGCACCTGTTATATCTTCTTTTACGTAAGTGAGGTTCCTTTTCTATTTTGTGAAGCCACGAGATTACTTGCAATACATCGTACCTTTACCTTTATCTCTTTCTCTCTTCACCTTGAAGTTGGTCTGCTTGAGCCAATTGGGCTCGTATCTTTTCTCTTTATCTTGCAGTTGGTCTGCTTGAGCCACCTGGGCTCGTACCTTATTCTCTCTTATCTCGTATCTTGTCCCTTTCTCTGTCTTATTGCAAGTAACTTCGCGACTAGTTGACTATTACTTACGCATTGTAGTGACTATTGCTTTATTTTATTATCTTTCTCTTCTGGAATATTTGAATGTCTAATATCGCTGTCTAGCAGCGCGTTCCGTTGAAGGATCAATTGTTATCTTAGCTACTGAGCATTGCTATTTTGTTATATTTTCTCTGATTAGTTATATCTGTCTCTTTACCTATTATCGTTGATTATCGTATCTTAGTGAGTGTACCGCGGAAGCGATCTTATATCGCTGCGCGGTCCCGCTCGTCGTTCATTTGACATCGGAGTATTGTGCCGTATCGCATAACATCTTTTTCACTATTTTCTTCGCTAATATCGCTGGTCGTAGTTGTCCGTAGTCTATTTGGTTTGCCGTACGTTGCATATTAATTATCTTGAATATTGTTTGCCTTATCTTGAATTACGTTTATCGTACCGAATATTATCTCTCTTTCTCTCGCACTTACCGCAAACTGGAGACTACGTATTATCTGTTGGTACCTATATTTCATGATAATTTTCTACTTGACCTGTTGCTTGAATTTACCTTGTAATTCATAATTCCCTGTCTGCCTATTTCTGATCATTCTGGTAATGTGATAACTATCACAATTGTTGTATTTCGCATGTGTTTATAATCGCTTCTCATATTTTATGATTTATTTGCTTACCGCTTAATTTAAGTGCAGTATATCTTTTTCTGTTCTGCCTATCTATCATAAAACCGTGTTAATCGTTACCTTTAGTATCGCGAGCTGGCGCATATTTCCCGCTTATTCGGAAAACGTTCCGTTATTTGTTAACTCTCTCGCTTAACCTTTCTCTGGCTGTAAATATTGTTAATTATTGCACTTATCGTAATTGTATCTCAATCTCTTCAGCTGCTTGCTTGTCATTAAACTTATCGCTTCTTGCTTAATATATTTGACATTATTCCTGCTTCACCTGTTTCTTATTTCATCTATTGGATTCGACTCCGCCCCTCTACCATCATCTTGTCTCTCTGAGCGAACTGTGCAAAACCGTCGTAGAACCTGACCTTACCTCTATCTGTTACCTTTACCTTTACCTTTGTCTTTTTCTCTAATTATCTATTTTTGACGCATGTGCGTCTGGCGCCCAACAATCGTTTCTTTCTCCCTTAGTATCTCTCTCTCTCTATCTAATTATTCAGGTTAGTGACTGCGCCGTAGGGTAACCAATTATTGTTCTATCGTTTTACCCTCAACTTTATGTAATAAAAATATTGGTTACAAAATGGCGCCCAACGTGGGGCCACGCCAATAAAGAGGGATTATCTTATTCAGTGGTGAAAGCAGAGTTTATCGTATACTGTCAAAGCACCAGAGAAAAGTAAGAGACCGAACACGAACCCCAGAAACCCCAAAAATTAACAAAATTGCGAGGAACTCAGACGAATTGAGCAACATATTTAAATCAATTGATTACTGCGACCAAGATTGGATATAAACCAAAGTTCGAATATTAGAATTCCATATTGCGAGCGAATACAGCCTAGATACCGCTAAATTAAAATATCAAAAAAAAAAAAAAAAAAAACTATTTAAATATCGCACGGCTTAACCGCCATCAATAACGTAAACCCGAAAACTATTTAAATATCGCACGGTTTAACCGCCAACAATAACGCAAATTTAAAGATTATCTAAATATCGCACGGCCTAACCGCCATTAATAACGCAAATTTGAAAATTATCTAAATATCGCACGGCTTAACCACCACTAATAACGCAAATTTGAAAATTGTCTAACTATCGCACGGCTTAACCGCCATCCATAACGCAAGGTCGAAAAATATTTAAACATCGCACAACATAACTGCCATAACTATCGCGAACATAAAAACACTTGGATACCGCAGGGATTAACCGACGTACCTCTCGAATAGCAACGATAGAAAAACTCAGGGATAATACGAGACGACCTAAACATCCTGACCTTATAATCTGCTCAGTCTAGTGTGTGGCAGGGGTGATCCCTTGTTGTAATCAAAATTGTTATTGATTCGCTAGATCACTGTGTTTTGGTTTCTTCAGCGAGGTTACCATATTAACCTTCTTGCGCAACAACAGTTATTGTGAAGCCTTTGGCTTGGGTAGGATAACATAATCTTCCATTGTTTATATCGCAGTTTCCGGCTTTACAGGGTCACGCTAGTTAACCGATTCAATAATCTGACAATACCGCAATTTCTTTCTCTTCGGGTCACCTATCGCTAGTCGATACTTCTTATGCCAATACACACGTCCGCTAAGGCGTGGGTAGACTCCTTGACCGACGCCGAGTTAACCACCGAATTAGAAGGGCGCTCGTTGTCAACAACAGGCATATTACCGGTCCGTCGTCAGCGGTTGACGAATTTTTGTAAGCAACACGGCCTAAGCATGGATGACCCCCCTGCTCTCGACGACGCTTATACGACTACACCGATAGACGACAGCGGTAGCATGACGTTACCCACACAGACGCAACCAATCAACCCCGCGCCTTATATCGACGATGAGATTCGTGACGTGACGCGACCGTCGAACCGTAACCCCGATACGTCAGCAACCGGCGCGATTCGGAAGCAGCCACCGGAACCGCAACCTAGCCGAATTAGCCCGTGTAATATACCGCCAGAATTCCTTCCCGGCAATGATGCACCGGCTAAGCCGGCGCCCGTTCAGCAGCCGCCGTTGAGATCACGGGAGTATCATCCGGTGAATCCGCCACCATTTGACTACCGCACAGGCGATTCTCCCCCTTATGAATATCGCGACGCACCGCCGCTGCGGACACCTGCCTTCCGCAACCAGGGTTTCGAGGACGGCCAATATAACTTCCCGCGACCGAGCATGAACAACAACTTCGCATCACCGTCCAGACCGACCGCGTTAGCCGCGTATGAGGTTATGAGGAAATGGAATCTCAAGTTTTCGGGAACGCGTAACGAGGACGCCGAAGCATTTCTCGCACGTATAGACGAGGGCCGATCGCTCATTAACATTCGCGACGAGGATATTTTAAATAGTATCCCCTTCTTTCTGTCAGGTGTCGCAATTTATTGGTTCCGCAACAAACGCGAAACGTGGCGTTCTTTTGCAGAATTTAAAGCCGCGTGGCGCCGTAGATTTGTCAATCCGGAATTGCAGTTCGCATTGAGGGAGGAAATTCGTAGACGAACCCAGGGCGAATTCGAGTCAGTCGCCGATTATTTAACATATATGAGAGCGTATTTCGACAGATTGAGGCCCGCGTGGTCGGAAGAGGAACAGCTAGATTACGCATACCGCAACTTATTACCGCGATTACAGGTTACAATTCGACGAGACGAATTACAGGACCTTGATCAATTAGAAGACATTGCGAGTCGGATAGAAATCAGCTTCCGCGTAGCAAATAATTATCAAGCGCCGCCAACCCCGGAACGATCGGTACTACCCGAATTAGCTTACCGCGTGCAAAGAAATCCCAGGCCTTATCGCAACAATTTCGCAGCAATTAACTTTTTCGAGGAAGGTCCGGAACCCGAGACGGAACTGGCCAACGCGACTCAATTCGCTCAATCAACACCTAATCGTGGGACACAGGGTAACCGACCCAGCGGTCGAAGTGCACCACCGCGTGCTAAGACCCCGCGTTTCAATAGTCGAAACGATACCAGTGCGCCAACCACTCCTACCGCTACCACGGCTCACAATCAGACGGATACCGCGAGCATGGCGAATAACTCTAATGAGTTCGCCGGTAACCCCTTTCTGCCGAGCCCGAAAGGTACGCTGATCTGCTACAGGTGTAGAAAACCCGGTCACCGATATGCGAATTGTCCCGAACCCGCGACCGGTCTATACTGTTTCCGATGTGGCAAAGTCGGATATACTAAGGTGACGTGCCCGAGTCGGTGTGCGGGAAACCAGTGATGGAGCCGCACGAACGGGGAACCGCGGAAACCCCTCCGTCACCCGAATCGTTAGATTTTTGTAATCCGATCCAAGCGCCCGCTAGAATTCCGCTATTATTTCTCAACTTCGAAATTTTATCGCAACCAGTCGCAGCACTATTTGATTGTGGCTCTTCTCGCACCTTTCTTGGCCCAGAGGCTATATCGCTAGTTACCGCTTTAAATCTTCCAATTTTACCGTCTCGCTTAGGTCCGGTCAAAATGGCCGCCGGACAGGAGGCACAGATTACCGGTGAAGTGGACTTACCGGTCATGCTACGAGGGGTGTACCATAATATTCCCGCTCGGCTAGTGCCCAGTCTTAGCTTCTCTTGTATCATTGGGTTAGACTTCATTCGGATATTCGGGATCGTAGTGAATTTTGCCGCATTGACCTGGCGTTTCCAGGATGACCCTGAGCGTATTTACACATTCGATAATGATCCACGCGTAGCTGTCAATCCTTTTTGCAACGGTTTAGTCACCTTATCGGAACAGCAAAATCTCGAATTAGCAGCCTTTATGAAGTCCGAAATACCGCCTATGCCTGAACACATTGGAGTAACCAAGCTCACTTCCCATCGAATTGACGTAGGGAACGCGCTCGCGATCCGCCAGAGATCTTACCGCGTGTCGCCTAAAATACAGGAGGCTATAGACGAAGAGGTAGGCAAAATGCTAGCAGCCGGCATCATCGAACCATCTCATAGCGCATGGGCTAGCCCCATAGTAATGGTAAAGAAGCCAAATGGTTCTTATCGCTTCTGCATAGATTTCCGCAAAGTCAATCAGGTATCTAAGAAAGACGCGTACCCTCTGCCTAGAATGGACAGTATCCTAGACAAGCTCCGTTAAGCTCGCTATATCTCGACCATCGACCTTAGCCAGGCGTATTATCAAATTCCGCTTACCGAAGACAGCCGTGAAATTACCGCATTCATAGTCCCCGGGAAAGGACTATTTCATTTCACTAGGATGCCTTTTGGCCTAACCGGAGCGCCGGCCACGTTTCAGAGGCTATTAGATAGACTAATAGGACCGGATATGGATCCACATGCGTTTGCGTACCTGGATGATATAATAATAGCTACTAAAACTTTCGACGAGCACCTTCATTGGCTCAAACATGTCTTACACGTCATTCATTCCGCAGGGTTAACCGTCAACCCTGAAAAGAGTAAGTTTTGTCGCTCGGAGGTCAAGTACCTCGGTTTTCTCGTAAATGAACACGGCTTACAAATAGACCCGGATAAAGTTTCGCCTGTCGTTAATTATCCAGTACCGACTAATGTCAAGTTAGTCCGACGCTTTCTAGGAATGGCATCTTGGTATCGTCGCTTTATTCCCAAGTTTGCTTCAATTACCGAACCGTTAACTAGGCTTTTAAAGAAATCTCAGGACTGGATTTGGGATCAGGAACAAAATACCGCATTCGATGAAATTCGAACTCATTTAACTACCGCACCAACATTAGCCTACCCGAATTTTGAAGTACCTTTTGTCTTACACACGGATGCTAGTAATGTCGGAGTCGGGGCAGTATTAACCCAGACTCAAGATGGCGCGGAGCGTGTTATCGCGTATGCCAGTCGAACCCTATCGGACGCCGAAAGAAAATATTCAGTGACCGAACTGGAATGTCTCGCCGTGTTATGGGCCATACAGAAATATCGCGCTTACATTGAGGGCTACCATTTTACCGTCATTACCGATCATAGTAGTCTAAGGTGGCTCCATAATCTCAAAAACCCCACGGGAAGATTAGCTCGTTGGGCTCTCGAGCTACTTAGTTACGATTTCGAAATCATCCACCGTAAAGGTGCGCTAAATGTAGTTCCTGACGCACTATCCCGCATTCCCGAAGTAGCCGCCGTTATAATACCATCGGACGACCCCTGGTACGATCGTCGTAGGGCCGAAGTAATATCGCAACCTAAGAAATTCCTGCGTTGGAAAATAGATGGGGATAAGTTATATTTTTACCGCGAAGATCCAATAATCGGTACCCTAGTTCAGGATTTAGATGCTTGGAAACTAGTCTTACCCGCAAATCTTCATTCTCGCGCCTTGCAAGAGGCACATAGTGACCCCCAGGCCGGTCACCTAGGTGTCGACAAGTCTTACCGCAGATTAGCTCTCGCATACTATTGGCCTAACATGTATCACGACGTGGTCCAACACCTTAAGCGTTGTGACACCTGTCAGCGAAGCAAGGTTGACCAACGGGCCCCAGTAGGTTTAATGGGACGTAGGGTCATCGAACAACCGTGGACAGTAGTCGCCGCCGACATAATGGGTCCGTTCCCTCCCAGTCGCTCGGGCTACGCCTATCTCCTTGTCTTCCAGGACCTGTTTACGAAATGGGTCGAGATTTGCCCTTTGCGCAAGGCTACCGGTCGTAATATTAGCGACGCCTTCACCGATTTAATCGCATCACGCTGGGGCACCCCCCAAGTACTACTGACTGACAATGGCACCGAATTTGTAAACAAATCCATAAAAGAACTTGCCGATACCTACCACGTAACCCACGCGACGACGCCACCGTATCACCCTCAAGCAAATCCCGTAGAACGAGTCAACCGCGTGTTAAAAACCATGATTATCGCTTTCCTCGAGCAAGAACACCGGGAGTGGGACCTACACCTCCCCGACTTTCGTTTCGCTTACAATACCGCATATCATACTTCCGCCCAAACGAGTCCAGCGTTCCTAAATTTCGGTCGGACACCGGTTCCAATAAACTCCCTTCGGCGAACAGCCAGCGGCGGCGCACAAGTGGAAAGACAGAGTCCCGAGCTCTGGAAGGAGCGTATGGAACGCCTCCAACTGTTACGGGAATGGGTCGCCGAAAACCTGGCTAACGCATTTGAACGACAAGCCGGTTATTACAATCGCCGTCATCGGACCCAGCCGTACTCCGTGGGAGAACTAGTATTGAAGCGCCAACATACTCTTTCTTCGGCTGCTCAAAATTACAGCGCCAAACTGGCTAAGAAATTCCATGGACCATATCGCATTACCAGAACCATCTCCCCTGTAGTCGTTGAACTCAGCGACGTAGTTAGTAACAAGGTGATTGGCAAAACCCATATTGGGCATTTAAAGGCATATCGTAACAATTAGACTTGACTTTCGCAGATACCGCAACCCTTTTCCGCAAAATTTTAATACCGCAACCACATACCGCAACCAAATCCAAAGCGACCATGAGCGACTCCAGCGGGACTGAGGGGGAATTCGAAGAGCCGCAGTTCCACGAGGCGGGGGCCGAACCCAGGGGCTGGGACAGGCTGGCTCGCCACCAGTCGCTGCTGCAGCAGCTCAGGCGTCAGCATCCGGCCTTTTGGCTGGATCTGACGACCGCCGCCCTGGAGGTCCAGGAGGACCGGGCGGAACGTGACCGGGCCCTGCGGCAGACCGCCATCGTCCATGCACACCCGGACGACCACACCCGGGGTACCCAGGCCGGTAACGGCCTCGGGCGGAACGAGGTCGGGGCTCAGACGGAGCACCCGACCACTGGCGAGACGCGGTCAACAGGGACCCAGACCCTGGAGACCAGGGTCCCTGTTAACCACAAGCCGCCGACAACGGGGATAAAACGGGCCGCCACCCCACCCGCGCCCCACCAGTCCCGGGAGAGGGACGCACCCCGGGCGGCAAGCACGAACCCCCGGCCGACACCACCCGCGGTCTCACCTGTGAGGCCGAGATACCCGCGACCGGTGGTCGGTGGCAGATCCCCGTATGGCTCGTGCTGGATCTGCCAGCAATACGGCCACCGGGTGGGGGCATGCGCGGATAGGGTGCCCGAGGACCGGGTCTGTTATAAGTGCGGCGTATACGGCTATCTACACCCGGAGTGCCCGGAGTGCCATCCGCCAACAGAAGTGCCCAGCAAGCCACGAGGCACCTCCCCACCACCACCGGGGGAGCCGGACGTCTATTGGACCCGGCGCGGCGGCGGCCCCGTCCACCGCGATTTCCGACTATTTTAAGACCGTCTCCTCTTTAGCTTCCACAAAATTTGTTTTTCTCGCTAATTTTTCGCTATTTCTCGCTAATTCATTACCGCAATTTATTTTTAATTTTTTATTACCGCAAATTTTTTTTTCAATTTTTTTATTACCGCAATTGCCGCAACCTCTCGCCAGGGTTACCGTTTTTTTTTTTTTTTTTTTTTTTTTTCGCAAATTTTTTTATTACCGCAATTTTTTTTTTTTTTTTTTTTCGCAAATTTTTTTATTACCGCAATTTTTTTTTTTTTTTTTTTTTTATTACCGCAAATTTTTTTTTATTTTTTTATTACCGCAATTACCGCAACCTCTCGTCAGGGTTACCGTTTTTTTTTTCTCTCGCAAACTTTTTTTTATTACCGCAATTTTTTTTATCGCAATATTTTTTCTTATCGCATAGCATTTTTTTTATTATTATCGCAAAATTTTTTTTTCTTGTCGCATATTTTTTTTTATTTATTATTATTATTTTATCGCAATTATCTTAAAAATAACGCTTACAAATTTTTTTTTGGTCATTTTATCCAGGATAACACCTCACATGAGGTCAAAATTTCAATATCGCTTTCTACCGCATAAATTGTCTGAACTCCTCTGCAACAACACCCTTCAACCAAGCCATCGAATCAATCACCTTTCTACCTTCTCGCAAAAATTTAGCTCATCCTTTCGCTTCCTTCACTCACAACCGATCAGGTCAACAGTAGAACTTGGAAAACTATGTTTCACCAAGAATCAGCAGGCCGTACTCCAAAGTCTCTCAACTAAGTCAAGTATCGCATGGATTTTCAATTCAATCCTATCTATCGCAACTATCTCTAACATCTCTAACGATCATCTAGTCACATGCAAAAGTAAGTAGTCAACATAATGGTTTCCTAATGGCAAAGGACCTCCTCGGTCCTCCGTAAGGAGGGGGGAGTTGTGACGTGGTATTTCGTACCCCGTCACTTTGTTCAACTATCGCATTCCCCTAGGTGCAGATATCGCTAAAAATAACAAAAGCACGTCTGAGGCCAATACTCCAAAAATGAACGACTAATTATCTTCAAGTTGAATTCTCTTTACTAAGCTAATTGTATGCTATTTTCTAATTCTGTAATGCTCTTCGAGAACCATCCGCGAGACCTTCGCGTCAAGATACCAGGACACTGCCTGACAGGGGTCACGTACCAGCTCAACATCGACCACAACCGACTACAGACGAACGAATACCGCTGAAACCACTCCCGATGGATGCCTATCTAGTTGTCGAACAGGGTCGTGCGTGATGCACAAACAGCACCTCCAACTATTTGAGACTTATCGGCCAGGAGCCGAACCACGAACGAATGCTTCTACCGCTCGGATGCATCGTCAGGCGGCGTACAGGGCTGTGCGTCAAAAACACAACGAAGCCTCCCGTCGACGATACTTATCAGCCTGGAGCTGAACCGACCCTAACATCTACTAAGTCGTTGACTATCCAATAGAAGACGGTTTTCTCTTCACGAACCGTCTTATCGAAGGACTGCGGCGTGGAATAGGCTAATGATATGCTGACCACGTGGATCTGGTGGATCTAGTGTGGGGATCCGGGTTGAGGGCCATCACCACCAGATCGTTCCGGCATGAGGGCTTCGATGAGCGAGGGCCGGGATGCAGCGCCGACGAAATAGCTACAACGGGGAGTACCAGTAAAGCAAGGAGTGAGTTACAGCCAGTCGCAAGTCCAAAGGACCGGTGACGTAACATTGCCGCACACCTCATTACCGCAACACACGAGCAGTACGACCCCCCCCCTTCTCACCAACGATACCGCATAGCTGCAGGAAAACATCGCTAACCACCTTCCGACGTCCCGATACCTCGATACCTGTCGTCGAGGGAAAAGAAAAACAAGCGGCGAGGGATTATCGCCGCCTACCCGTGGACCAGGCCACGCGACGTGCTGGTCCAATTAGAATACCGCAAATTTTAGGAAGAATCACGTGACAGCAGCTCGACGAAAATCAGGATCATCGCTCATCTCGTCACTCTACGTTCAGTTATCAATCATAGCAGACGTGCCTTTTTGTAACTCGACTTCCAGTTTCGTTGATAGCGCCTTTATTAATCCGACCTCCAGCTTTTGTTAATTGTACCAGTGTTCCCATTATCGCTTTGATTACCGCTATCGTATCGCATTCTCTCGCACCTGTTAGATCTTCTTTTACGTAAGTGAGGTTCCTTTCCTATTTTGTGAAGCCACGAGATTACTTGCAATATATCGTACCTTTACCTTTATCTCTTTCTCTCTTTACCTTGCAGTTGGTCTGCTTGAGCCAATTGGGCTCGTATCTTTTCTCTTTATCTTGCAGTTGGTCTGCTTGAGCCACCTGGGCTCGTACCTTATTCTCTCTTATCTCTTATCTTGTCCCTCTCTCTGTCTTATTGCAAGTAACTTCGCGACTAGTTGACTATTACTTACGCATTGTAGTGACTATTGTTTATCTTATTATCTTTCTCTTTTAGAATATTTGAATGTCTAATATCGCTGTCTCGCAGCGCGTTCCGTTGAAGGATAAATTTTTATCTTAGCTATTGAGCATTGCTATTTTGTTATATTTTCTCTGATTAGTTTCTATCTGTCTCTTTACCTATTATCGTTGATTATCGTTGTAACGTGGCAGTTCGGTTAGGCCTGCCCGTTACAAGAGACTCCCTGAACCCTGGGCGAGATCCCGGAATAAGGGTCTAGAAAATCGAGTCGCGGAATAATATCAGAGAGCGCCAGAACTGGAGTCACGCACCCGAGCTTCGACAGGGACGAAATAGAGCATTGCGAACAAGATATTTCAGGTTTTTGTTTTTTTTTATTTTTTTTTGAGTGCACCGGCTACCCTCCAGTGACCAACTCCGACACCGAACATCTTCCGAGGCAAGGCGAAATCACGACGATCTCGCGGGAAGGATACCGAGGCTGCGGAAGGGGAGGCAACGCAGATCCCTGCAGCGCGGGAATCCAAGGCGGACGCGATTCCCGCTGGCGGCCGGCGCGCCGCAGCCTCCCCGCTCACCCCGCTTACGCCCAACCAAGGCAACCGCGAGGCACCAGCGAGCGACGAGGGAGCACCACCCCGCCCCACCCCAAGACTACGTAGAGCTGCGCGGGAGACGACATCGCGATCTAGCCTTAAGTTCTGCGCCGCGTAGAGACGACAGGTGCGCGGCAAGTTGCGCAATCCCCAAAAATCGATGACCGATCGATTGTTGCGCACTCTTAGGGTGATGACGTCACGAAAAATTAGCGCGACGAGATCGGCGTTGCGACCATCCGAGATCACTCGAGTTCTGGCGGTTCACGAGAGCGAGTGAACGGAGCGATTGTGCGTTTTTTTTTGGTATTTTGAGTTTTGAGTGATTGCGAGGAGAATGAGCCAACACGAGGGAGTTGGTCCCTTTGTCAATTGGATGTGGAGCGGTAAGCGTTGCTAACATTCTCGCGATCGAATTTCGAGGGTAATTGAGTACAGGCTGATCAGATGAAGGCTCGCCTTTTGGTAGTTTGCGTGTCGAAAAGTACTCGAAATTCGTTTGCCGATTCTTTTGCTTGGTGACCGTAGCCTGAGTTGCGCGTGAGAGAGTAACGTTAACTTCGGGGAATCCAGAAAATCGAGTCGAGCCACGGGTTGAGCCGAGACGTTATTGTCTCGAGCTTGAGTGTGACCGAAGTCCGTTACACGGGGTCAATTCACGTCATCCGGCACAGCTTCGATTATCGTACAGGTCGCGAGCAATCACGGGGAGCATTCGAATTCGCGACTGCGACCCGCCGTCGCCGAGGAAGTGAAGCTCGGGTGCGTGCTGATAAGCGTATGCGTTTTTAGAGGAGGATCGCGGGTGTCGCGACGAGCCTCGCATCACTTTAGTTATTTAATATTCTTTTTAGTTATTTGATATTCTTTTTTTTCTTTCTTCTTTTTTTTTGTTTGTATTATCAGTTAGTATTAAGTTGGCGATCAGCGCCATTGTGTAGAGGACGTTCGCGGGCAGCGCGTCGAGCCCGATTTTGTTTTTGGTTTTCAGGAAGTAGGATATTGTTAAGACGGCGACTAGCGCACGTAGGCCGTAGAGGTCTCCTAGATTTATTCAACTTTTTTTTGTGTTTTGTTTGTTTGTTATTATTTTTTTTTATTTTTATTTTTTTTATTTGGAGTATTTCTACCTTTCGTATTTAGTTTAGGTAAAAGTGAAATTGTAGTTGGAATCGCGAAGGACGACTTGCGTGGTCGCATTATCATTCTTTTTATTTTTTTTTTGTATTATTTACTTTTATTTCTTTTGTTTTTGTTGTATCGCTGATGAGAAATATATCATCGTAATGTTATAGTAATTTGGCCACAGCACGTGTTGGCTTACTGGTGTTGCAATTCTCTCTACCCGAAAATCACCCCTCCCCTCTCCGCGGTACTGAGCTACCGAGCATATGGTCGCGGTATATCGTATGACCGATTTCGAGGCGTGTTGACCACGCCAGGCGCCCAACAAATTTCGCGATATTGTTTTAGATCCAGGGTACATCGTGGACGCCAAATTATTGTGCACGCGGTAAGTTCCCGGTTATTTGCTCCGAGTAACCGAGGTGCAGAAAAATCCACGTCACATCGTATCTTAGTGAGTGTACCGCGGGAGCGATCTTATATCGCTGCGCGGTCCCGCTCGTCGTTCATTTGACATTGGAGTATTGTGCCGTATCGCATAACATCTTTTTCACTATTTTCTTCGCTTATATCGCTGATCGTAGTTGTCCGTAGTCTATTTGGTTTGCCGTACGTTGCCTTTTAATTATCTTGAATATTGTTTGTCTTATCTTGAATTGCTTTTTATCGTACCGGATATTATCTATCTTTCTCTCGCACTTACCGCAAACTATAGACTACGTATTATCTGTTATTCTCTATATTTTATAATAATTTTCTATTTGACCTGTCGCTTGAATTTACCTTGAGATTCATAATTCCCTGTCTGCCTATTTCTGATCATTCTGGTAATGTGATAACTATTACAATTGTTGTATCTCGCATGTGTTTATAATCGCTTCTCATATTTTATGATTTATTTGCTGACCGCTTAATTTAAGTCCAGTATATCCTTTTCTGTTCTGCCTATCTATCATAAAACCGTGTTAATCATTACCTTTAGTATCGCGAGCTTGCGCATATTTCCCGCTTATTCGGAAAACGTTCCGTTATTTGTTAACTCTCTCGCTTAACCTTTCTCTGGCTGTAAATATTGTTAATTATCGCATTTATCGTAATTGTATCGCAATCTCTTCAGCTACTTGCTTGTCATTAAACTTATCGCTCCTTGCTTAATATATTTGACATTATTCCTGCTTCACCTGTTTCTTATTTTATCTATTGGATTCGACTCCGCCCCTCTACCATTATCTTGTCTCTCTGAGCGAACTGTGCAAAACCGTCGTAGAACCTGACCTTACCTTTATCTATTACCTTTACCTTTATCTTTTTGTCTAATTATCTATTTTTGACGCATGTGCGTCTGGCGCCCAACAATCGTGTCTTTCTCTCTTAGTATCTCTCTCTATCTAATCATTCAGGTTAGTGACTGCGCCGTAGGGTAACCAATTATCGTTATATCGTTATTACCCTCAAAAATATTGGTTACAATATATATATGTACATTATACAGTTGTATAAAACGTGCACCCCGACTTACGTTTTTTTCGACTTACGCCGTCAATGCCGGAACGACCCATAGCGTAACTTCGGGGTATTACTGTATCGGAATCATTCTGGAATTGTACATCGCTTGTTACACACAACTCTACTGACAATAATGAAATAATTTTATGTTCGAAGCTACTTTACTAGTGAAAAGGGTTTCAAAAAATGATTATATATAATATTGGAACACTTTATTCATGTTACTATGGATATATGAAACAATTGTTGACATCAACGTTGGGGATTATTTTTATACCCTCTGAGATATTAAATGCAAGGAAATAGTATCTGAGATTCGAGGTAACTATGAAGCTGCGGGTTGTGCGAAACAGTTCCTTCTCCCGGTTGATGGGAGTTTCTAACATCCTTTGCGAAGTAATGTAATTTGAACATAGTTCACCACTCCATGAAGATATCCTCGCAGCATGTGACATTGCGTCCGTCCAACGGTTACGATGGATTATCCTGTAAAATATAAGCGTGTTCATTTGGTTGTTTCGCTTTTTCAATGCAAAATCCATAACATGATTAGTACTTGTCGATAAAAATATACTTTGGCAGAGAATTCGTGCTCTCCCCTCCTTATCATATAAAGACACATACAAATACATGGGTCCTCCTCTGTTCTCTTACAACCATGTGTCGGCGCCATCTCACTATACACAAAAATGTTAAAAGTGAATGGTCGAATCTGATGAAAAGGAATAGTGTGATTAAAAATTTTGATCATCTTGAATAATCCGAAAAGTTGAGATAATTCTTTTGAAATTAAGATATTCATTTTTTACGAATCACTCTAAATTTCACCGTGTTCAATATTTTATTACCGATAGCAGATATCTAACGTATGGTCGTTCGGAATGAATATGAATGGGAAATTCCTCGTCAAACCCGACGGATTATTTGTAATCGGAAAGATTTTTTACAGAATGTATAAAATGGTAGAAGCCTCGCCAAAAAATGGTACCATTAAACAATTCGTTCGTTAATAACAATTACAATGTTCAATGTTTCCGGATAAACCAAAGTTTTCTACGAAAGCTTATCCTCTCTGCTCGCGAATGTGCTGTGAATCATTTTTCTACGTCAAATAGAACCGGAGATGAGATATTGATTCTTCAAGTTTACTGCGCGCCCATTTTGCAACAAAATTGAATGACTCGGCGCTTTCGGAAAAAAAAAATCGTAGAAATAGGTTTTGACTTTTTATGCTCACATATCACTTCAAAAAAGCTTTCATTGTTTTGGAAAATACGCGGTCATTTTTTGTCAGAATGATATTTCTGATTCAAGAACCTAAATTTCGTTCCAACTGACTTTTTATGGTTTACATGATGAAATAATAACAGTCGTAATATTTGTTTTCCTCAAGATTTGAAATTTCTCGCATATTTGCATCGTACTTAGGGTATATGTCAACACGTGTAAATTTCTCCAATTATCGAAAAAGAAAATTACCGTACGATTATAATAATTGAACTCTCCGAGCATTCGAATCTAGGCTCCGATAAAATTGTGGTATTCGCAACGAAGCATTCAGCAATTCTTATGTTCTGCACACTCCTAACGAAAAATCAAAATCATTATATATGAAGAGAACAGAGAAAAGAAAATTTGAAACACGTATACAATTTAGTTACTCAATATTTTGAAAAATGTATAACAGAACGACGATCGAAACAAATGTCAAAAAAACGACGATCTTTCGAACGCCACTCTTTCGAAGCAAACGTAAACAAGACGATTTGTTTTCTACATTTTTTTTCTATACTATGAAAATGCTGGAAGTCCCTCCCCACTCCTCAACGGTGTACATTTTCGTAGAAATACAATGAGCATCATGGGTGCAGTGAGAACAATCTGGGGCGAGTGTTTCCATACTTATGAACGGTAGTGTATATTCATTTCAAAAAAAAAAACGGCAATTTCTCAAATAATGAATTGAAAAATCTGAAAAAATTCACGCAGAGTACCTTTCAGTAGTACTTTGATGTAACCAATTATGAGGCAGATCTGAGATGGTCGAAAAAAAAGTGGCCCAGTTGACGGAGAATCCTTCCTTTTCAGGTGAAATTCCGAAAATATCGATTTTTGGAACAAAAGGTGAAAACCGAAGTTGTTCAAAATTTGATTATCAACAAGTTTGTTGCTATTAATTATGCCATTAAGTTGAAAATAAACGAGATAATGGAAATATTTCGAATTTGTCGCTTTTTTCAGGTTTAATTCCAAAAATCTTGATCCTGGAAGAAAAACTGTGAGAACTAAACTTGTAGAGAATCAAAATTGATACAACTTTTGTTTCGACGGTTTTTCTGTAAAATCAAAACCGGCCGAGTTATTCAAGGAAAAACCATTTTAACATAAAAAAACCATTTTTCTAATATACGTATAAGCATGATCAGGTCGCCATTTCGAATTTACACTCCCAGTGACCCCCCCCCCCCCGAGACAGCTGTGAGAAAAAAATTTTCGTACAAATCATTTACAAATTAACCGGGGAATTTGGACATCAATTCTGACGATGACCCAAGAAATCAAAAGGTTGATCGAAACAGAAATCCGAAAAAATTAAATTTCCATTTCTTTGAATGAAAAAAGGCGTTTTCCCGAAAAATTTCTTAGGAACTTTCCACTCCAATTTTGACAAGGATTCGCCCTGTCAAGTATTTGCTGTGAATTACGAATCACTCTGCATAGCAAGTGCAGATTTGGCAGGATTCTTGTAAATGATATTGTAACGATTTAGGCGTTACGTTAATAAAATATGGATCCGCGAGTTTACTTATTATCAAATCAAAGGCGTGAACAAAAATATCGTGATAAATGCTTTTAATGCAATATACGTGTTTCTTGTTTAAAGTCTGAAACAAGACTGTTTTTACAATAATATCGGTTGGCGCAGCAACCTTATTCTTTTTAAAGACATAAGAGGTTTATAAACGTCTTTTATCTATGCTGACTACTAGATCATTAAAGAGGGGGCAAAACGGGTGATTTCACCTTTTGTAACACTACTCCCCCCCGAGGAAAAGAGTCGTCCCGACTCGGGAAAGATGAAACAATTATAAAAGTATTCTAGTAGTCAGTGCTCAAAGGTGAGTTGGAGCTGTGGCTCTAAAATTTAAGAACTCCCTTTTTTACTATCTGGCATTTGCCCACAGTCTCAAGGTAAACCACAGAAAACCTTGAGCAGATAGTTGAGCGTTAAATAATCTCAAAAATTTATGTGCCATGTTTTATAAAGGTTAGTGTTATTAAGTGTTATGTGGCTTCATGAATTCAAAGTTATCCGCAACGGCCCAGATTGATGTCGGGAAGAAATTCAATCTTCTTCATGAAGGATCCCTTCGAAACAGGTTCGGATGAAAACATCGAACCGAGAACCGACAATTCCAGGACCAAATAAGACGAAAACAGACTTCTCTTCATAGGAAATAAGGAAATCGGGGGGTGACTGAATCCAGAGCTTCTTCTGAGACAGCACACCCTAGAGTTTGGAGGACAAATGTGAGTGGTGGTATAACAATTCAAATTCACTGAGTGAATTTGGGAGAATACTTGAATAAAATAAATTGAATATGTATTCAAAAGAAAAGAAACGATCTTATCTGAATTATTTCAGCGTCCTTCTTCAAAATAAAACCACCAGTCATCCTCAGGAATCGGGGAAAAATTGGATGGGAAAAGGCTGTGTCGAGTAACCTGAAAAGTACTCACAAAAACTGACACTTAAGGTTAATAAAATGTGAAAATCAAGCAATCGCTCATCGACCTCGAAAAATAATCGTGGCTCTTTTCACATTAATAAAAGAAACCAAAGCCTATCCGACACAAAACTCGATTCTGAAGAAGAAATTTCTAGAAGGAAATAACCGAAGAAAACAAATCTCAAATTGATTAGCAACGCAGAAATAACAAATCATTACAAGAAAAATCCTCGTCGAAGACAGACTCAATTAGTTTTTTTTTTTTTTCAAAAAAAAAAAAAATGTCAATCATAAAGACTCCACCCGTTTCCGCCCTCATCAATGCGGGCGTAATTACCTCCAGTTTTCCGTGGGAGGACATAAAAAATATGTCACAAGAGGAATTCAAGATCTATTTTGAAAATCAGTGGAAGACCCTGAAATGTGGTCGGGGTGAGACCGTAAGAGAAAAACATAAAATGGGGCTAGTATGCCTAAACTGCTGGATTACTCGGTAAGTTCTCATGCAAATTTTAATCAAAAAAAATATATAAGTTCCCCGTGTCTGATTTATTTCAGCGCGGACATAAAGAACTTCTATGAGCTCAAGGAAACCCATCTTACCTTCGCGGGAGAGGGCAAAGCTTGTCGCGAATGTCGGAAGAATTTACTCGCAACAAACTCCACCGAAGACTGCAACGACTGTGCAGAGGTCAAGTCCGCCTCAAAGATTATAGCGGAACAAATTTTTGAAACTTAATTTTTTTTTTACATATGTAACCTCTTATTTCACCATTCGTTTTTTTTTTTTTATCTTGTTTTAATAAAAAAAATTAAACTTTGTTTTTCGTTTTTCTCTTAATTAAGAATACTTCTTCATTATTCATATCTGAATTAACCCCCGCACATCATAGACGTACAAAAATCTTTAAAAACTTGATCGGCCGTAGCTTCTGCATTGATAACTAAAACAGGAGCCGATAAAGAAGAAAAGGTTTGTTTCACTAGCCAATCTTCATGAACCTCATGGATAGTTCTGAGTAGCTCTAAAGAAATACTCGATTCTTCCTCACGAGAACGGGAACTAACTCGAGCAAAAGAAGTTTCTGGGGAAACTCGCAAATAAACAATCAAATCTACTCTGAGCTCAGGCGAGCGAATGAGAAGATCAAAATTTTTTGTCAATAAATGAGATTCGAAGTCGCGAAAATTACCTAATCTTCGACGAGCTTCTACAAAACAATTGCTACTGAATATCGATCTTTCCATCACCTTTACAGGCAATGAAGTCGTCTGCAGATGTCTATCTAACATAACCATTTGAGCGAAATGCTGAAAATAATAGCAATAACGATCTGGGTTCTGATACATCAAATCTAAAAGATTAATTCCAGCTACATTTCGATATTCTTCAAGAGGTTCTAAAAGTGTACAGACCTGGCGATCTGCTAAAAACCTCTTGGTGAAAGTTGTTTTTCCGCATCCGATATTTCCTTCAATAATAATCGTAAGCGGTCGAGTTTTACTCAAATGAATTCCGAAAGGTAAATTCTTCTCCCAATCGATGACCGACTGTAAAGAAGGCCAAATCGATCACAGTCGTCAAGGGTGTTCGTTTGAAGATCTAACCTTGAAGGATGTTCCTGGTCTTGGAGAGACTGTTCCAGGTTGATCCTCTTCAAAAGGAGCAAGACGATCCAAGTGAACCACTTTTTGACGCGAATGAGGAGATCTTCGGATTCTATAAACAACATCATTTATCCGGTTAACCACTAAGTAAGGGCCTTCCCAATTTCTTTGTAGCTTTGGACATCGTCCTTTCTGTCTTCGTGGTTGAAAAAGCCAAACAGAATCTCCAGGATTAAATTTTAAATCTCTGGCTCGAATATCATAGCGAGTTTTTAATTTATCTGAAGCCATAGAAATTCTATTCCTAGCAAAGTGATGAATTTCTTCTAAACGTTGTTGTAATAAAAAGGCATAATCTGTTTGATGCTGTTTTTGCACAGGAACAGGGCCTTTCTCTAAATCTGACGGAAGTCGAAGATTTCTTCCAGTAAGCATGAGGGCTGGCGTCTGCTTCGTCGTCTCGTGAATCGCAGATCTGTAAGATAAGAGGAAGAAAGGGATCCAGGAGTCCCAGTCTCTCTGATTCTGCTCTACGAAGGACGACAAATATTGTAGTAAAGTCCGATTCAGACGCTCTATCATGCCGTCAGATTGCGGATGCAAAGGAGTTGTACGAGTTTTTCTAACCCCTAAAATCTGAGTAACCTCTTTCATTAAGGTCGACTCAAAATTTCGGCCTTGATCAGTATGAAGTTCTAGAGGAACTCCGTGTCTACAAATAAATTCTTTAACGAATGCCTGTGCTACAGTAGAGGCTTCTTGATCAGCGAGAGGAACCACTTCTGGCCACTTAGTAAAATAATCAGCAATAACCAAAGCATATTTATTTCCAGAATGGGTTATCGGAAGAGGTCCAAGAATATCCATCGCTATTCTTTCAAGTGGAGCTCCCACGTTGTAAATTTGAAGAGAGCTTTGTCCCTTCGCTCGAGGTCCTTTCTTTGCCGTGCAGATTCGACATCTTCGACACCAATCTTCAACGTCCATCCGGCAACGGGGCCAAAAGTAGAAGTTGCGAATTCTGCCCAGAGTTTTATTTGACGCGAAGTGTCCGCCTGCAGGAGAATCATGATAAAGAGCAAGAATCTCTGGAACTCGTGACCTGGGAACCAAAAGTTGCCACTTGATTTCTTTCAAGTCTGCAGATTCCCATTTTCGGTATAAAATTCCATCAATTAAAAGAATAGAGTCCCATTGAGCCCAATAAATTTTCAAATCTGGCTCGGCTAAAGATATATCCTGCCAGTCTGGGCGAGTTTCTGCTTCTTTCCAAGACTTCACTTGATTCAAAGTGTCGTTCTCTTGTTGCGATTTTCTCCATTCCTCCTGGTTATTTTCGAAAGAAATCTTCCGTATTATAAGAGAGGGGTCACGATTTTTCTCTAATCGTGCACACTGTTTACACTCTGGCATTTCCTCGCAGGGTCTACGAGAGAGAGCATCCGCGTTTCCATGATGAATTCCTGCTCGATGACGAATATCAAAATCGTACTGACCGAGCCTTTCTAACCATCTAGCTACCTGACCTTCGGGAGATTTAAACGAAAGTAGCCACCTGAGAGAAGCATGATCTGTACGTATCAAAAATCTCCTGCCGTACAAATAATGGTGAAAATGTACTACGGTCTTAACAACAGCTAAAAGCTCTCTACGAGTGACACAATAATTCCTCTCGGTTTTACTCAAAACTCTGCTGAAATAGCTTATCACTCTCTCTTGACCTCCCTGAATTTGTGACAGAACCCCGCCTATTCCTGAAAGAGATGCATCCGTATCTAAAATAAAAGGAATTTCGACCTCTGGATAAGCTAAAATCGGCGAAGAAATAAGATTTTCCTTTAATTTCTTGAAAGCCTCTTCGCATTCCGGGGTCCAGTCAAAAAGAATCTTGATTCCGGTCAAATGATGGAGACGTTTAGCTATACTAGCGAAACCTTTTACAAATCTTCTGTAATACGTACAAAGGCCTAAAAAGCTTTGAACTTGTTCTTTATTCTTAGGTGTCGGCCAAGAAGAAACCTTCTCTATTTTGGATGGGTCGGTCTTCACACCTTGTGCTGAAACGATATGTCCGAGGAAGCCTACTTCTTTCTGGAACAGATGACATTTTTTCGGGCTCATTTTCAGACCTGCTTGCTTCAGCCTAGCGAAAACTTGTCTGAGATTTTGAACTTCTTCTTCAAAGTTCTTGCCAAAAACGATTATATCGTCTAAATAAACGAGGCATATTTTGCCCGTGAGCCCATGGAGAACAGCCTCCATCATTCGTTCAAAGGTAGCCGGGGCATTACTCAAACCAAAAGGCATAACCTTGAACTGCCATAATCCTCCTAAACCCGTAACAAAAGCTGTTTTTTCTTTATCTAGAGGATCCATTTCGACCTGCCAATATCCGCTCTGAAGATCTATGGTGCTGAACCAAGTTGCACCAGCTATCAGGTCGAGGGTCTCGTCGATTCTGGGTAGAGGGTAAGAATCTTTCTTCGTTATATCGTTCAGCTTCCTGTAATCGATACAAAATCGTTTGGATCCGTCCTTTTTGTTAACAAGGACGATTGGTGAAGCCCAGGGACTAGACGATGGCTCAATCACATCGTTCGCTAGCATGTCTTCCACAAGCTTCTTCACCTCTTCTCGGGCGTTGAGAGCGAGTCTTCGAGGAGCTTGTTTAATTGGTGAACTCTCTCCGACGTCGATCTTGTGCTTGACAGAAGTACATCGGCCTAGGGATGTGACCTCGAGTCGGAAAAATCGATTGCTCAATATCGATTTTTTTTTGTTTAGAAATAAATCGATTGGTAAAAAATCGATTTAAACAAAAATAATCGATTTTTGTTCATATTTCGATTTTTTATATATTTTTCTATACGATAAATGCCAATAAGATGAATTAGTAAAAATATATTATGAATATTTAATTCGAATGAAAAATATTCGAGGTAATAAGTATAAAAAAATAGTCAAATCGTCGATTTTCAGATTTTTTAATAATTCAGATTCGAACTCTTCACATACAAATTTTTAATATTCTTAAAGATTTAATTCGGTACAAATATTACAAAACAATACGTATAAAAATATGATTATTTTAGTCTCAAAACTAAAATACAAAACACATCACTTGCTACAATCTAAGTTTAGATAATGAAAAAAACGAATATTCAAATATATGAATTGGTATTATCACAAATGATCAGTAGTCAAGTTTAATATTAGACTAAATCAAGCATGAAATTAACTGGCTTATATTTATAATAATTAAAACGAAAGTCTAGTCTTAAAACTAGAAAATTCAATAAGTTTTTCGTAAACTTTAAGTTTAATTAATGATCTTAAAATAAATAATTGCCATAAATGTTTAGTTGTACTTAACATTTGACTAGAATCAAAGTAAAATAAACTGATTAGTTCAAGTAGAAAAATAAAAAGATAATTGTTAAATATCAAAATTGAAAAGGAAAATAAGCTTCTTTCAATCTTTGAGCTCCAATGATAAAAAAAAACAAAAATAAATAATCGCTACAAATGTTTAATGTCACTTAAAATTTGACTAGAATCGAAGTAAAATAAACCGATTAGTTTAAGTAGTAAATAAAACGTTAATATTTAAAAACAAATTTTAAAATAAAAAGAAAGCTTTCTCCAAACTTTGAATCACAACGTACAATAAAACTTCAATAAATTATTGCCATAAGTCTTCTGTTAAAGAGTTTAAAAATAATAATTTTGGTAATCGCTTTCCTAAAATACGATTTCGAGTTTTCCTCAAAATATTCCCAGCTTTAGAAAATAGCCTTTCAGCTGGTGCAGAAGTGGCCATCACTGAGAGATGTTTTACAGCTAAATTCGTTAACTTTGGAAAAGTTCCTTCATAGTTTTTCCATACATTTAGAGGGTCTACCTCAAGATTTGATAACGGTGCAGCAATATACAAGTCAAGCTCTGTATTCTTGGTCGTTGACGTGTTTGCTGACACTATTTTTTCATGGTGTACCTTCCATATATCTTGTCCGTTAACCGTCACTTCTGATGAAACCGATGATTCAGAATGGGTCACTGCTAGAACATCATCATTTCTCATGTTCAAACTCAAATATCGGTTTGTATAATCGATTGTCTTTGACAAGGATAACGGCTCATCTAAATAAATTTTTTTAAATCTAGGATCCAAAAAAGTTGCGACTGAGAAAAGGTGAACTTTTTGGATGTTTTCAAATCTTTTGATCAACTCCGTTTGCAGTGAATATTTTAATTGGTTAGCCAAATCACTATCTATCGTTGTTGCATCTAATAGAATTCTCAAACACTTGATCATAGGTATGGCTTTACTGGCTGTCACATATTTTTCGGCGCTCATTTTTTCAGTGACATCGTGAAAAGGTCTTAAAACTTTTTCTATTTCTTTAAGTACAACAATTTCGTTTGCTTGAAGCATTTGGGGTGCATTTGGATGTTTTAATAAAATAGATCCTATTGTACTACTCATTAATATAAAACGTTCAATCATAAGTAATTGTGAGTTCCATCTAGTGGATACGTCACCAACTAAATGCTTCACTTTTCCATCAGGAATTTTTTCCTGCGTTTGTAATTGTCGCAACTCTTCAGCGCCTACGCCACTTTGGTGGAACCAAGTTACAATTTTTCGAACTTTATCCAAAAATAATTTCACTTCAGTAGATTTCACTGAATTATCAACCACTAAATTCAGTGTATGAGCTACACATCGAATATGTTTTGCCCGACCAAAACTAATTTCAACAGCCTTAACTATGTTACTGCCATTATCAGTAGTAACACTTACAATTTTTTCAATAGACAAATCCCAATCTCCACATACTTTAAGAATCATCTCCGATAAATATTCTCCGGTATGGTTCTCATGTAGCGGTTCACATGCAATGCTCATAGATTGCATTTCATAGTTTTCTATGAAGTGCACTGTCACACCTAAAAAACTTCTTAATTGCATATCCTTCCATTCATCTATTGTGAGACAGATATTTTTAATAGATTTTAATTTTTGTTTGATAATAGTTTTCTTTTCTTCATATTTAGTGTCGATAAGTTCTGTGATTGTTTTGCGACATGGAACGTTGTACAAAGGTGCCACAGTCTTCATTAACTTTTTGAATCCTATTCCTTCCACCATACTGTAAGGAAGACTGTCTCGAGTTATCATTTCTGCGATAGTCTGCGTTATTTGTTTACTTTTATCGCCATTTGGAGCATATGCAGAAACTCTCGAAAAAGCAGCTCCAATACTTAATTTAGCTCGTTTTGGCGTTGAAAATAAAGCCTCACTTCCTGTTGATAAAGTTGTTTTCGAAGTTTGTGCCAATGGATTGATATTATCACAGTTATTAATATCCTGAATAGCAACTGCACATGAATTCTGTAGCGATGAAAATAAAAATTAAATTAAATTGAATATTTATTCATTATTTCATCGAAATTATTATTTACATTAATTTTTAAAAAATGAATAATAGCTAAAACACCTTTTGATGACATGCATTTTTGATTTCAGAATTAAATAGAGAAATATATAATCATAAATGCGTTATTAACCTCTGAAATGATGTTACTATGGAGTAAGAAATAGAGAATCAAATTTTATTTTCATAAGTCTAAAATATTTGCAATTAATGCATATAAAATTTACTTATTATTTGAATTTTATGATTTGCTCTCATAAAGACCATAACAAAGAATAAATAATGACTTTTTGCATTAAATGATTAGTGTTACCTCGTCAACTTCTAAAACAGCGGAATGTTTCCTTTCCATATGCTGTTTTAAGTTTGTAGTGTTACTACACGTTTTTAATGCTTTTGGACAATATTTACATTGTGCAGTGGCATTGTCCTTATTTATTACAAAATACTTTCGCCAGCAACTTTTAGGTGTTTTACCAGTGAAAGACATTTTTAAGGTTAATGGGAATTATTTTGACACTTCAAAAAGATGAAAATAAAAACAAAAAATATCACAGCTTATTATATCTTAGTACCGATGGCGCTGCTTTTTTATCGACATGCTCAATAAACTTACTTACCCATTCGTCGCACAGATGGCACTATTTACAAAAATCAATTTAAAATGTGTAATTCTAATAATCGATTTTTTAAAAATCGATGTTCACCATTAATAAAATCGGTTATAAAAAAATCGACGATAAAAAAAATAATCGATTAAAATAAAAATCGATTATTTATTCACTTCCCTACATCGGCCCTTATCACCACTATCTTTGGCAAAAGAATCTTTAAATTCTAGCAAAAGAGATTCAAACGATTCTTCCTGAGCTGAATTTAACGAAATCGAAGATTTCTCAACAAGGCTCCGTAAATGAAGAGGAAAATGTTGTTGCAAATCATCTTCCGACAGTTCTATTTCTCGAATTCTAGGAGGAGTCCAATAAATTCCATTCCTATTTGTACAAAGAGTTATTTCGCGATTGTTTGAAGCTAGTGAATTTCTCTTAGTCGAGATAACACAGTTATGAGCTGTAAGAAAGTCTATTCCCAAAATACCTTCATCCTCTATATCTGCTATAAAAACCTTATGTGGAGAGTCGATACACCCAAAAAGGTTAATTTGGACAGTAGCCTGTCTCAAAACCGGGGTCGTCTCTCCAGTGGCTGTTCGCAGAGAAAAAGAGGGAACAATCTGGTCATCGGATTTAAAGAGATCCGATCGAACTACGGTTACTTCCGCGCCCGTGTCTATTACCCACAGACAATCGACGCCATTAACAGTACCACGCGCGTAAAGACCAGACTGTCGCAGACTTCTAATTAAAAACTGTTCTCTAAGAGGGCTTTCACTACCAACAATCTGCGATGATTTCCGCCCTGACAAATCATCTGAAATTAGTTTTTTGGGTGAGTTCCTGTTGAAGAACTCAATTGAGGATTTGCTTCCCCTATTTCTATGTTTTTCTTACGCCAATTATAAGAATTTGGATTCGAACCTTGCATCGGTTTTCCACTAATTTTCTTAATTAGAAAACAATGATTGGCGTCGTGACCTGTTTTTTTACAAAATATACAAGTCAAGCTAGTTTGACTTGTCACGACCACGTTTTTATTTATACGCTGGTTTTGTTGGTTTTGAAAAGAACCTCGATTTCTTGATTTAAAATTGTTACTGTTATTTCTATTTTTATAATTTTGAGGTTTTGACTCCTCCGAGTGTTCAAAACTTCGCCTTCTTGAGGCGCTTTCAGACACCTCAATCCGACGAAGCTTGTTCAGCCCAAAATATTGCTTTCTCATTGCCTCCACCTCGAGGGCTTTGGCTGTTGCCTCCCGCAAAGAAGTGAGGCCCGACGTTCCAACGGCCATTTTAATTTCTGGATCATTAATCGCATTCAAAAAAGCTTGCGTTGCTAATAAGTTTCGAGACGGTTCGTGGTCTGGCAAAGCTATACGAGAAAGCCGTTCAATCTCCTGACTAAGAGACGCGAGGTCTTCGTCTCGTCCTTGTCTTCTTGTCTGTAATTGTGCTGTGTACAGTTTTGTTGAGTGGTCATTTCCGTACCTCAACTTTAATGCAGAACTAAGTTTTTCATAATCAGAGATTTCTTCCTCAGACAACGCCGTTAAAACGTTCAAAGCCGGCGTTCGAAGACAGGAGGCAAGACTGTGGGCCCTCATGGCGGAGTCCCACTGATTATGTTTAGCAATTGTATTAAACTGGCGTTCATAATTTGCCCATGGTATTTTTCCGTCAAAAATTGGCGGTTTTAAAGGAAAAAGAGGTTTCTCATTAATCTGAGAAGCAACCTCAGGAAATCCTAAATTATTTAATTGATTAAAATGAGAATATTGAGGTCGAACTTGAGGCATAGGCTCGGAAAAGCCAACCTCATTATTAACCGTTACTCTACCAATTGGGGATTCAACTACTCCCCTAGTAAAAGGCACAGACCTTAAGTCTCGTACATCCTGGAACTGTCCTGGATGTCGGACCTGTCGAACAGCGGGAACGGGAACAGGAGAAGGAACAGGAGAGGGAAGCGGCGTAATGACTCTGGAACCTCGTGGGGTGACAGCCGGTTCTCCAGCGCCACTCATTTGATGAACAGACTGAAGAGCTGCCACAGTCGTCCGAAGAAGGTCCTGAAGATTGGCTTCCGAACGCTCTCGAGCCTCCGCTTCTCGCCTCCGTTGTTCCTGTTGCTCTTGAAGCAACTGGACAAGTTGTTGTTGTTGTTGTGTAGCAGCTTCTTGTTGATGTCTCATAATCTCCAGCAGGTCGATTTGCGAGACTGAGACCATCGTAGGGACAGGTAAAGAGTCCACTGAAGGTGCAGGAATCGAAGGGACCCGCGGATTCTCCACAACAAAAGGTTCTTCTCCGCTAGTTTCCCGACGACGAGAGCGCGTCAAACGACTGCTACTCATAATTAAAGTTCGCGCACTGAATTGATTCAATTAATAAGAACTCAAGATCCCGCTTCTGACACCAATTGTAACGATTTAGGCGTCACGTTAATAAAATATGGATCCGCGAGTTTACTTATTATCAAATCAAAGGCGTGAACAAAAATATCGTGATAAATGCTTTTAATGCAATATACGTGTTTCTTGTTTAAAGTCTGAAACAAGACTGTTTTTACAATAATATCGGTTGGCGCAGCAACCTTATTCTTTTTAAAGACATAAGAGGTTTATAAACGTCTTTTATCTATGCTGACTACTAGATCATTAAAGAGGGGGCAAAACGGGTGATTTCACCCTTTGTAACACTATGTATAATTGCATAACAGAAATTTTCAGTATAAAACACTTACCATTCGGAATCCGAAGAAGTTGATTCCTTCGAGAGTTCCAAATTTCTGTGAAATTATAGGATTGTGCCGGATTTGATGTACAACAGTAACACAAACCCTGACTTTTCGTAGGTCGTATACGATGCAGAAACCAACCCAAAACTCGCTAGCGTATCCGTAGCGTATACCGTCTACGAGGAGTCACGGTATGTAGTTTTATAACGATTTCCACCTAATGAGTAACTTTCAGGTAGTTCGTCTAATGTAAAAAAAAATTTTGGTAGCATCATTCAGAACTAGGCGTAATTGACAAATGGAACGAAGCAAATAAAGTATGAAATCCTTATTTGTTGAGAATTAAAAATAGAAAAAATTGGTAAGCAAATTCTTTATCAGAATTTTAACAAGGATCGGCCCTGTAAGATATTTGCCACGAATCTTGAACCGTTGCATGCAGTAATTGTATGTATGTACAATGACATAGATTTTTTGCGGGATGTATTTCTAGTATTGTTAAACACATCCGGTTCAGAAACAATTTCGCGTATGTATTAGGGTAATCTTTGAAACAGGCTCGGACGATTATCAACCAGCCCCCCCCCCCCCCCTCCCCCCCCCCCCCCCAAATTCGCTATAAATAAATAAATAATGGTCTGTTCAAGAGCACAATTTTTTTTCTCAACCCTAAATCCTCACGCCTATACTTGCGTGTTTCCTGCAATTTCGGTATTTATTTTACTGCCGCATCTAATCTTTCGGTCAATAATCTGTAAGTATGACAATTTTGCGGATATTGATGCTACTATTAGATGAGGATATCCGGAGCGTATATGGGGCATTCTATGTCAATTATTCGCCATTTATATCTGCCTTTTCGACGAACAGGAATTAAAGAATAGGTATTTTCGTTTTTGTTAATGATTTTCTATCAAATCGATGAAAAAAGGTAGGTTTAAGTGGTGCGTACTTGATGTTGAATGCCCCAAAACCCTTCAATAAAATGAAAAAGAATAATTTTCTTTGCGGAACTACGACTCAAAACGAGAAAAGAAACAGTATGTTATTTTAATATCGGGTTTTGGAAAAGCCATGAGCATTTAAAAAAAAATTGTGCGATATTTTGATAAATTTATGGTGTTTGGATGGGTTGAGACAAACATCTAAAATATTTCAGAAAGACTGCTTTTGGCAGGTACAAGAAAGTGTAAAATTTTCATTAGAATAAAAATTGGTCGAGGTCACGGGTTGGTCGGTTTCACATGGAATGCCCCGTTCACGTATAGTCGGGCTACGTGCGATTACGAATAGTTACCGCGATTGTGAACTGATGTTACCATTTCCCAACGATGCCTTATAATATGCACGAAGTTCAAAATCTAACGGTTATTCTGAGTGAGTTGTACATTTTTTCGTATCCACCTAAAAGCCTATGCTCTCGTCGGCACTGCAGATTGTTGCTTTAGCAGAAACATAGGACGTGTGCGTATTACCATGTCATTTTACCATCTGGTACCGCTTCGGTCGACTACAGCGCTTCTGGAGGTTCAACGTTGAACTAAATTACAGACTTCTCGTGCATCAGAACGGGCTCCTGTCACCTGAAAATCGCCCGCACAAATCGTGCCATATTTACAGAAAACTCACTGGTGCTATAGGTTTTCCCGGATTACGTGTGTGTTTCTGTACGTCGGTATCTCCCTGGCAAAAGTGAAAGAAATTCTGATATCGCACAAACGGTGAATATTCAAGAAGTCGCTAGCCCGATCGGCCATGTTTGACGCGACGTGATTTTATTGAGTTCGTCATCATTTTTATTAGACGTTATCAATGATCTGCGATAGTAGTGACTGAGATACAGACGTACAATTTTATTCAAGCTATCTTTTAAAAATTTTCCCAGTCAGATTCATACCCCCGTTTTATCAGGATTTGTGCGGGCGATTTCCCCGCTTCTGACGTCACGAAATATATATAGGACATGCCAGGTCAGCGGCACCTTAAAGGGTTGATGTTTGGGTCAAGACACTGCTGTATCTCTTGATTTTGCAATGTTATTCAACGATATGATGCTTCAGATTTTGCTTAGCATTATGCAAAGCATTAACGTGGCTCCGTCATCATCCGCGAGGGGGAATGGGCGGAAACATTGGCTAAACGGAGTGCGGTGAGCGGGGTGTGCCTGAACAAAAGAATGTCGAACCGCTTACGGACTACCCGCGTTAGGGGCCATACTTAAATTACGTAACAAACGTGAGGGAGGGGAGGGGTCAGACTCGATTGTTACACTTTGTTACGATACGGGGGAGGGGGTCTTTTGATGCTTGTACGTAATTTTTTGAATTGAATGTAAAATTTTTTGATAATTAATAAAAAAATTCAAACTGAATTCCCGCGCCAGATTCTGTTATAGCCAAACCTTTAACATTTTGAAACTAGCGCGCTGCGGTAGCTCTTGGCATTAGATCACTCAACTTACAGTATAAATTTATAAGGTCGGTGAAGAAGTAGATTTATAAGTTTATAACCTATGATACTTGGTGATCTATAAACATTCAATACATATTGATTTAACTTATACGAAAGTAATAATTTTATTTGCATAATGGATTATGATCTCAATAAAGTATATCAAAGATTATTTGATGCATACAAAAAAAGCCATCGGGAGATATCTGCACAGCAAGCTCAAATTAACCTGAATCAAATTTGGAAAGAGTTAAAAGAGTCTTGCAAAACAAAACTCGAAATTGCTGAAAAAGCAGAAGCAAAGATTAAAGAGTACACCTCGTTGTTGATTTTTTTATTTGATTCCGGAAAATTACGTACAATTTGGGACGGGGGGAGGGGGGGTTGACATTTTGTTATGATCTGATACACAGGGGGGGTAGGGGTTGAAAAGTTCTTCAAATTCCGTTACGTAATTCAAGTACGGCCCCTTACCAGCAGAATAACTTTTACTAGTGATATTCGAGAAAATAAGTCGGGTACTTTATCCATGATATACTAAAAAATTATTTTTTTCTGTTGGCGAGCGGTTCGTGACGGAGTCTCCTTAATTGCTTTATGCACAGGTTATAGAAAATTCCAAATGTCCAATCTCATTTTTATTTATCCACACTGTTTTTGTTTTCTAGCACATGTATCAGCGTCCACAATTGGATGCAAGCGCAATACCAAACACTCCGGAAAACGTTGGCTCTGGAAATACAGTTTCCGCAAATACAGACACTCAAAGCTGTTCACCGACTATGCTATTCTCTATCAACCCTCGTCATTCTGCGTCGCCTGCGTCACCGTCAGCAGATCCTCCGAGCTGCACTTCGAGTATGGCAGTCTCAGCCGATTATCGAAACTCGGCATCCAGCCGATTGTCAGATTTTATAGATCATGGAAATTGTGCCTTATCCCTGCAGCCATCTCTTTATCCACGAATCAGTGGCATGATCCGAGCCTAATGAATATTGATGCTAAAATGATTGAATCATATTCTCCGAATGGTATGTTTAATGGTACATAGACTTTTGTAGTAGCTCAAGTAGAAGTTATATTTTTCATATCGTAAATTGTTAGACTAATTCTTGCTTCAATTCGTCCAATAAATGGATGATTTTGAAGTTGTCGCATATATCAGCTTATCAGTTGAAGAACATTCCGAATTAAGCTGAACAAATTATTCCAGGAGCCTCCGATATTGTTGAAGAGCTCAGAAAATCAAATGATGCAGATGCCTGTAATAGTTCCGAGGAAAAGCCAGACAGGACACCTCTAAACGAGGTCTTCGCGGCAAATTTTCGGGAACTTGTAATTTCTCCTGCATGTAAGTGCCATTCAATGTTAGCAATTTTTTTTCATAATCCGAGACTGAAAATGGAATGAAGTTGTTAGTCACGATTATGTAACGTTGTACCTCTATCTCTCGAGGAGAGTCGTTTATTAGCGATTCCAAAGTCGTGGACTGTTTCTGAATCAGCGACGGAATGTGGAAAAAAATGATTTTTTCGTATATTACTACATTGCCAGTTACCGATGCTATACCAGCATTAAAAAAATCTGTTTCTCTGGATCTCTGGAGTAGTCAAATATATTATTTCGTTCACGGTAAAATATTGAATCTCGATCCAGATAGACTGCTACTGCCACTAGTTCTCGACAAAATTGAATTCCTTCCGAATATTTTATTAAAATTTCATGATATGCGAGTATGCGGAGGTATAAAGCCAATCGATACTTCTTTAATGAAAGATGACTCCATCAAGGACGTTCTAAATTACTGGCGAAGCAATAATTGTCTGTTGTTGGCGAAGCATAGAAAATGCGTTGAATGTAAAAGAGTTCAAAACGCAAGGCATCAAATTCACTGGATCAAAATAAAATTAATGCTTTGAAGAAAAAATTGATTCTATAACGCAGGATAAAAAATCGCGCGAAATATAGATTAAAATTACTCAATGCAGAGTTGGAGAAAAATCAACAACGCTTGGCAGCAATTCTAAATACATTCATCGAAGAAACATGTCAGAAATTGAACCTTTGTGGTGCACAAAAAATGGCAGTGCAAGGAATACTCGCCGCCGCAAAGACGAAAGGATCAGGTCGCCGTTACTCCGAAAACTGGCTAATGCTGTGCATGCTTATTAACATACGATCTCCAGGATATTATGAATTTTTACGAAAACACGATATCATTCCTTTACCGAGTAAAAGTAGAATCCGCAATTATTTTTTCATAATTGATAATAAATGTGGATTCGACGAGAAGTTTGCAAAGATTTTGGAGAAGCATTTCGCGGCCAAGCCAAAAATGAAGCGTCACGGGCTATTGATCCTTGATGAGATTAATCTTCGAAAAGATGTTCGTGTTCGAGCTAACGATTTATCCTATTCTGGATTAGTTCATTTCGAAGACGATGGCCGAAAACCGGAAGACACATCAGACCAGGCTACGCACGGTCTAGTACTGCTGTTCCAACCGCTAGCGGAGACATACATGCAAAAGATCGCCGTTTTTGCCTCGAAAAATGTCGTAAGAGGGGAAGATTTGGGCAAATTGGTGACTAAAGGTATTGTTCACTTGAAAAACTGTGGAGCCAAAGTTCACGGTGTTTTATGTGATGGAGCTAAAACGAATAGAAAGATGAACTCTCTATTAGACGTGCACAGTACAATTGATAACACGAAAAGTTGGTTTTCTCATCCAGTCGATGATGAGCGAAAAGTTTTTGTTTTCTCGGACGTGCCTCACCTAATAAAAAATGTCCGGAATCGGTTATATAACCGGAAACGTCTAAGGGTGTGTGTTCATTCTATTGAGAAATCATAGACTTATTACGAAAAAATGTAATTCAGCATAAACCTCCTATTTCTTTCAGATAAGTGCACAAGAAGGATATGTCGAATCGCGTCACATTGTTTCTTTGTTCGAACTGGGTAAGAAAAATCTCGGTAATGCGCGAGTGTGTCCGGAGTTGACAAAAAGGCATATCTATCTCGATAACGCTGCGAAGATGCGTGTATGCCTCGCGACGCAGGTAACAATTACCGAACAGCTGGATTTTGCAATCGCATTCTATTAATTTTCGTTCGATGTCCTACAGGTACCTGCAATTGTGGAGGGAAAGTAGTCTGCAAAATTGGCAACGGTATCGATACTACCAGTGACAAAACTTGTCTCGAATGTATTGTGACGAAAGGCACCGGAAAGTGCGGTCAACTATTACGTGCGCCCATTCGACGAGATATAGCTAGAGAATTGTGCACGAAATCAACCACAATATACCGTGCCGAAAAAGTTGACACGTTGATGTTACCAGGGGATTCCGAGCCTCCTCACCTGCCCAAGAAAAGTGCTTTGGTTAATGCTAAGCATGAATATATTGTGACGTTGCACCTAGAGTGCAAGTCATAACAAACCCCAAACCCGCGGGGAAGAGCCGAACGGGTGAGTCCTGTCCCGTCGGGAAAGGCCCGAACACAACCGAAGCCCCCCGACGCTCGGCAGAGCCGAGCGCCAGCAGCATTACGACCCCGACCTGCGAGGCAGTATCACGCCGCCGAAGCACAGTCCAGGAGAAACGAAGAGGGAGAGAAAGAGAGAGAGAGAGAGAGAGAGAGAGAAAGAAACCCCGACACACACTCACACCGTCACACGCCCACCAGTCTACACCCACGCCGACGACGCCAGGTTAGCCTGCATTCTACCGCCGATCTGCTCCTCCCCTCACAATACCAACCCTTTCTACCTCACGCTCCCCATCACACTACACCACCCTCCCCTCGCAATACCAACCCTTTCTACCTCACGCTCCCCGCCACACTACACCACCCTCCCCTCGCAACACCAACCCTTCCGACCTGGTATTCCCCGTCACCTCCCACACTCCCCCCCCCCCCCCCCCCGCGCGCGTACCTGTAAGTTAGTATTAAGTAACGCTAAGGGTTGAGGCGTGATCAGCCCCCGCTCAAGTCTACAACCCTTCTGTACCTCCTAGTTTAAGTCGACCCCCTTTTGCAAGAATATACACACCAAGTTTTACCTTTCACATCCGCCCCGTCTCTAATTGTCTCTTCCTCCCCCCACATTATTCGTGCGGACTCAAAACCCGTCACAATATATTGTCACAGTACTTACATCGTGACCCAATTCAAGCATTGCAAATTATGAAACTGAGGTCAGAGCTAAATACGATTCACGCCATCGAGATGGACCCGTTCCACCTTTTTTACTGGACTAACCATCAGCTCCATGTCTATAGAGCCTACGCAAAGGAAGAGCCAGCCTGCCTTTCGATCGACGCTACTGGCAGCATTATAAAGTCGATAGAAAGGACCGATGTTTCGAAATCCAAGTCTATTTTTTTGTACCACTGTGTAGTACATAATCGAAATGGACAGTTTTCAGTTTCTCAAATGCTGAGTGAAAAGCACACCACTGTGGCAATTTCATACTGGTTAGCGGAGTGGGTTTCTCAAGCTGCTGCATACCCGAAAGAAGTTGTGTGTGACTCATCCAAGGCGTTATTAAGAGCGGCGGTTAGGGTCTTCACGGACTACAAGACTATCGAGGATTATGCCAACGCATGTAATCATACCTCTACGTTGCCACAATGTTACATCAGACTGGATGTAGCTCATTTTCTGAAAATGTACGCAGATTTTCTAAAAAATTCTTTGAGACGAGTGAAGGTCTTTTACATGGCGGTATTAGGCCAATTTGTACAAGTCAGCGACATGCGTTCTGCCGGCGAGATGTTGAAATCGCTGTTGACGGTGGCACGATGTGAGACAGGCGGCAACTTATCTTCTGGTCAGCAGTCACAATGTGATTACCATAAATCGAGGCTAAAAAATACCATCAACCCGTCGTTGGAAGCTTTTGAAGAGGACGATAGCCCGCCAATCGAAACTCTCCCGGACGATAAAAACATCTTTGAAGACATTGACGTCGTCAATCATTGGTGGTCATAGGGTAGAGACATTGACCTAGAAGTAAAAAGCGTGTTGTTCACAACATTGTGAACGCAACTCGTTGGTCGCGCGCCTTCCAACCCACGCGAGGCAACAAGCCTTTCACACTTTCTAGTCACGCGAGACCCAGAAGAAAGTGTGACGTCACGCGCGCCGCTCACGCCACCCACGCAGCCGAGCGCGTTGCGCAATCAGCCAACGTGGTCTCCCGCTGCCAAAGACCAACCGAGGCTGCGATAAGAGACGACCGATCAGACCGATCGGCAGGACACTTCGGGTTCACCTCGACTTGACCGACTTTACTGACGCTGACGCTACAACGCCACGCTGACGCTACGACACTACGACGTTTTACTGACGCTACGACGCCACGTTCCAAGACAGACCGGACAGCAGCCTTCTTGCATGACGGATCCTGTTTATCTGGCTACGGCCAGCCCACATCAAAACCCATATTGCACCCTATAGATATCCCGTCGAGGCCTCTCACCAGACCCCCGGCTGTACTACTTTCCTTGTGGGACGTAAGGAGAGCACGACTAACATCACCGAGCTACTGCAGACGCATCCCGGCTGCAGTTTCCCCGTTTCCCGAGCCGCAGCGCTCATTCGTTTCGACTGCCACCCAGACGACCCAGTCGGAGAGTGAGTGGGAGTCTCCAATAAAGACGACCGAGAACCGCCGTCCCCCGACACCACCGAGCTCTCCGGAGAGCCGGTATACGCCACCACCGAGGACCGAGACCGACCCCCTCGACGCCCAACATCCTCTCTACAGCCTCCACCACAGTTCAACAAGACAAAGACCTCTCCTTCTCTCACGTGGCAACCATTACGCTAACTTTGTATATATGTAAATAAAATAACTAATAAATAAGATGTAAAATAAACTCAAAAAAAAAAAAAACAAACTCATCTTTGACTTCAGCGACCCACACCTTTCACGCGGTTCGGTCGAACTACTAGCTATCAAATAGCGAACACGTGTCAAGAATTGAAGAGGGCGATGACGATAATGCGCATTATTTATCTGCGTTTGCAGATCGCCTCTTGAGAGATATTCGATGGTTCCCATTATGGTCGAGTGTATGTCGTGACCAATTTGGCTACGGCCGAGTGGTAGGGTTGCCAACCCCATAATACAAAAGCCGGACTCGGTGCTATATTTGGCCGGACATCGATTTTTTTAGTAACCAAGCGTACCTTTTTTCAAGCCAGACATACGTTTTCATAATAAAGAACAATTTGATTACGTATTTTGAATGTTTGAAAATGTTTACCTGCCGCCCCGTATGCAGTGGTGGCCGCAGCTTTGTAAGTGACCGTGGACATTGCTAAGTACTCATAAGTCACAGTTTTGTTCCAAAATTGACGAGTATAACTAGCAGCCGTCAATAATTAGTCTCAGATGAACATCCTTGACTTTTCCCGTCAAAAGACGCAGAATTTCTGAACTTTATAACACGAAACTTAGATAATGGTGAGCAGTTTTGACGACCAAAAGCTCTCAAAGTTGTGTACCTTGAATATATAAATTTGGATCTAAAAGACAAATAGTAATTCTCTGTTTCACACAACTGATTAGAAATTCAACGATACCATTTCCGAAAGTTAGCTGAACTGAAGTTACGAAGGCTTGCTGCAGAAGTTTGCAAAAGGATTCACGAAAAAAGTACGTTTTTCCCTAGGGTTCATCATAATTATCTGACTTTTCCCGATAGATGATATTCCTTGACTATTCCCGGTTTTCTCGGTCGGTCGCTACCTTTTTTTTGTATTTTTATTTCTTTATCGCTGGATAAATGCCTTATGCACACCCTGAGATCCGCGTAAGGTCTCTACCCTGATAGTAATATGAACAACCTCCAACGCACCCCCACAACGGGGAGTTACAGAAGGGTTACGATTACAGCTAAAAAATTGACAAATATTATTTATAGCCGTATACGCGAAACTTATTGTACGCATTAATTCGAACATAAAAAACTTGAAAAATATCATCTTCCGCCGGAATTCTACGACAAAACTCGTCTTCCACCCACATGAGTGGTGGAATTTTGCGAATTTCACCCGTATATTTGAGTCTCGATTCTTACGGTAATAGATCTATTACAACTATCCCCCAGAATTTGAATTTATTCATTGAATAAATGTATAACAAGAAAAAAACAACTTTCTGATAGTCTTCCAATAATTCAGAACAACAACGATCGTCTTTAAGGCAGGTAGAGATGTGCGGCGTTGTCGCCTCGTCGCTCACGTGCCACATGCCCAGCGCAGTTTCACAGTCCTGGACGACCGTCGTTGTATTTTATAGGTAAAACACTATTCTTTTCGCGTTTATTGTTCTAAAAAAAAGCATCGCAATTAATTTCATCCTTGGAAATACAAATTTTCTAAGATTTTTTTACGCCTGCTTATATGGGTGGGAGACGAGCTCTGTCGTGAAATTTAGGCGGAAGAAGATATTTTGTGAAATTCTTATGTTTCAATCAATGTGTACAAAAACTTTCGCATATGTGTCCATGAATTTTTTTTTTGTCAATTTTTCATCGTGAACCAAGCTCTCCCGTAAGCCTTCGTCATGGCGGTGCGTTGGAGGATGTTCATATTCCTATTATATGTTACACGGATGATTCATTAATTAAATTGATGTTGCCAAAACGACCCGGCTGTCGTTGACTCGCAAGCCTCAAAAAATATTGCCAGCTTCTGAAGATTTGAAATTTGGAGTAACAGTTTTCTTCATATCACGCACTCACTTTCTCAAGCCTGTAGCACAGTTTAGACCATTGTGTCTATCTTTCTAGATAGTGTCTAAAAAAAAGATAAGGCTGAGTTCCTGTGATGGTGACGACGGTGGCGGTGACGTATAATTTTTATAGTGTGAAGAAAGGTACATGCAAAATAATCTCCATCACTCACCTGTAATTCCGCGCTAAAATAACGTTCGTTGGTGACGATGCTGAAATCAAAGTACAAGACACAAAAATTGCGTAACGAATTCACGCGACACGAGCATTTTTTTCGCATTGAAAATCCTGGTTCCTGGTCCATCCAACTGCTCCGTTGATTCGTGTTATTCCTGTGCCAATCACACCCTTGTGAGTGGACTGTGAAGCATTCGATTTGTAAGGGCAGTGTATCGAAAGCCGGTGACTGAAGAGTGATTTTGGCGCCTCTAGAGACCCTGTGAGTTGTTGCGTCCAAGAGTTATACCGATTTTTCGAGTTTTTTGGTGGTTTCCACCCCTCGGGGGTAAAGCAGTTAATTCGAGCGGGTGATATTCCGGGAGTCTTTAATTAGCCCTCAATTATGACCCTCACACTTTTTCGAAATTCGACCTCGTTCCCGTTTTTTTTCAAGTCTGGTTTATTTCGAGCTGGCACCGCCACAGGTTTTTTTTGAAAAACGCTGAGCAACGAATTCAAAGATGAGGAATTTCAAGAGCCTTTAATTAGCCTTCAATTATGACCCTCACACTGTTCCGAAATTTCACCTGTTTTCCGTTTTTTTTTCGGTGTGGAGATTCCAGGTTTATGTCAAGCTGGTACCGCCACAGGTTTCTTTCAAAAAACACGGAGCATTTGATTCGAAAATAGAGCATTTAATTAGCCTTTGATTAGCCCTTAATTATTCCATAGGCAAATTTTTGATTTTCGAATGTGGCGGTTCCAGCTTGATATGGCTCTGACCCATGGAATTTTGAAATTTGTCAGGACCTGAATTTTTCAAAAAAATCGATGGCAGTGCTGACTTCTCTCGGAAACAGCACAACCGTGTGCTGATTCTGCATGAAGGAAATTTCTGCGTGAAACCGAAGCTGCTCATATATGTTAAAGAAACTGACTAAATTTTTTTTTTTTTTTTGACAGCGATATAATTCGAAAAAATATATTTACTCTAATTGTTATAGATATCAGTCCCTGTAGACGCCTTATTCATTATGTAACTCTGTACACATATCCGCACTCGTACTATTCGCTCATGTATTCTATCTTTGCCTTACTCTTTACACCTGTGTGTTGTATTTTCTAACTTCATCAGCTAGGAGGAAGGTGTTGTTTCGGCTTCGCCGTGAAAATGGTTTTTCAACCAAGTGTTTTTCATATAATAAAAGTGATAATTCTCATTTTTCGCGCGGGTAACCAACTAAAAATTATGAAAAAAATCGCTCATCAAACATCATTGCAATTTGTTCAAATCGAAACCAAAACACCTTTTTCTCGGCGAAGCCAAAACAACACCTTCCTTCTTCCAGCCGACGACTTGTCCTTTTTTCTGAAATCATACGTTTTCTATATTTGTCCTATTTTCGTTATTTGTTGTATTATTTTATGTTTGTATGAATTACAGTAAGTATTTCGATGAAAAAATATGAAAAAAATACATGTATGTTTGAGACTAGCCCAAACTACAGCGCGACATATCAGATTTCGTCCGCTCGGCACACCTACCAAGCCCGAGACACGCGGTTGTCGCGCTGAACAGTCAAAACTGCTTGATACAGACAGAAACACGCTGATAACGTGAAAGGCTAGTAGCGCTTGGCGCTAAACTGTATAATTAAGCAAAATTAATAATTATAATAAGTACTTGTTGTTGATTCAGGTAAACCTGGGCACAATCCTCTATTGTAATTATTGAATCGCTTGAATACGTGTAAATAGTGTAAATATATTTCAGTTATTACCAGCATCAACCAGAGTACCTTATCAGCAACAAAGTCGCCCTAACTACGAAAGATAAAGGAAATGTCTTACATACATATTTTATTCAGAGTTCACAAATTCTCAAGTTTGCATCCCATTTGACGTCGAAGAGAAAAAATCATCCAAATTGTCTAACGATATCTTTAAAAATCATTCCTGAAAGTCACTTCCATTCCCACCCAGTGTTTAATTTTCTATAAAGCTTGTTACAAAGTTTCGTGTTTTCTTCAATATTGCAGTGGATTGATTATGGGAAACTTGCGTGACGATCTGCCAATTTTTTTTTTTTTTCGTATACTCGTGTTCGGTATTGTATGTAGAATTGCGTCGTTCGCGGCTTTAGTTATGCAGTAATAGGTCAGCTTTGACTGTAGTCAAAGTAAGTGGGAATTTACGTAGTAGCTAAATATGTACCAACTATATATTGTAACGTGGCATTTCGGTTAGGCCTGCCCGTTACAAGGTACTCCCTGAACCCTGGGCGGAATCCAGGAATAAGGGTTTAGAAAATCGAGTCGCGAAATAATCCTAGAGAGCGCCAGAACTGGAGTCACGCACCCGAGCTTCGACAGGGACGAAATAGCGCGTTGCGACCAAGATATTACAGGCTTTTGTTTTTCTCATTTTTTTTTTGAGTGCACCGGCTACCCTCCAGCGACCAACTCCGACGCTGAACATCTTTCGAGGCAAGGCGAAACCACGGAGATCTCGCGGAAAGGACACCGAGGCTGCGGAGGGGGAGGCAACGCAGATCCCTGCAGCGCGGGAATCCAAGGCGGACGCGATTTCCGCTGGCTGGGATCCCTTCATATTTTTGTTTTCTCTTTTTTTTTCTTCTTCTTGATTGATTATTTTGTTTGCTCGTTCCTTTTTTTTTTGTAAGCTAAGCGCTTGCGTTTGGGATCGCGAGGACAAGCGTCCGCAGTATTGTTATTATTTTTAATTTTTTTTTTTTGTATGATCACTATTTTGAAATATACTGTTTAACTTTCTCGCTGCTTTGTGAAATAACTTGTGAACGTACGTGTGGCGTATCTCTCTCTACCCAAAGATTACCCCTCCCCTCTCCACGGTACTGAGCTACCGAGCATCTGGTCGCGGTATATCGTATTACCGATTTCGAGGCGTGTTGACCACGCCAGGCGCCCAACAAATTTCGCGGTCTTATTGCAGGTTCAGGGGACATCGTGGACGCCAAATTATTGTGCACGCGGTAAGTTCTCGGTCATTTTCTCCGAGTGACTGAGGTGCAGAAAAATCCACGTCACAGTGCATAAATATGAACATATCAGCCCATACTACTATATGCACGGATGTCTCGATCTAGTTGATAGGCACAAGTACCTGTTGGGAACCTTTTTATACAATGTTCTGAGTCTTGGGACGCCTAGTTATCTGTCTGACGAGTTAGTGTTTACGTCGGCAATACGTCACCGAGACACTAGAGGTGACCCACTCAATTTAAGTATCCCTGTCCACCGCACTGCAGTGTATCAGAAATCTTTCCTGACATCCGCTTGTGTCCTCTGGAACTCATTGCCTACCTGCATTCGTGAATTATCTTTCTTGCCTGTTTTTAAGCTGAAACTTAAAGAATACCTGGCCAGCTGCACTGCGTGTTCGTAACTCTTACTGCCTATGCCTGACTCAACATATGATATATGATTATCTTATTTTCCGAATGTCAATGTATTACGACTCATACATGTATGTTCCTTGTAGGATTAGCTCATTAGTTAACTAGGTTCGTAGTACCACCCTATATAATAGCATGTGTTTCTCAATAAGCATAGATTTTATTCAATTTAAATGTTCCTCACTCTGTTACATGTTTCTGTTTTTTACGTTTACATATATAAATATATATATATGTCAAGTATAATGACATGAACAACGAAGAGGATTATCACCGCCTTCTTCTATTCGGTCTCCAGAGAAATGACGGCAAAATCAATAACCGAACAAATATTGAACATTTTATCTCGTTATAAAAAGTTTTGTTAAATGAGTTAAGTTCAGTTTCATCTTGTTAAATAAAACGGTGGTTCAACATGCGTCCGACACGCAAAACTCAAAGTTCGCGAGTGATATCTGGCCATTCTCCGACATCAGAAGTGGGATACCGAAGGGACGCGGAACCCTCCATTTCAGAATTACCGTCCGAGACTCCTCAACGCAATTCTAATACTTCGGAAGATTGTTGGCAAATTTTGTTCGAGAATCAAAATAAAAATATGATGGATTAATTCGAACAATGCGAAAACCAACTGCTGATTCTCATCATGAAGTTACTTTTCCGCAATTCAATCCGGATGAGCAATATATCAATGCGAAAGCTTGGTGCTCGACAGCTAGCTTGTGTATGCACGAACAGGAACTTCAAGGGAGCAAGTTAGTAAATACGTTGAGTAAAGCTATGAAAGGATTAGCTGTATCTTGGTTTCCTCAAATCAGCTGTAACGGAATGACTTGGGAACAATTTAAAAACATTTTTCTCGCGCGATATGAAATTATTGAAACTCCTATGACGACGTTACTTTCGTTATATTCTGGACAGCCAAATGGAGATGAAAATATCGCTGCATATTCAAGTCGAGTTTCAAGTGTTCTTATTCCACGACTACTACTGATGAATTCTGAAGAAATTGCTGTTTCTATTGTTCTTTCTCACGTGGCTCAGTTGGATCCACGTTGAAAACCTTTGGCTCTTACTACGGAAATAAGTTCTCGAACGAAGTTACAACAAGAACTTATGGCACTTGATTACCGAAAAAGAGCTTTTCCTTTTCCTCAAGCCTGAGAGGGCTCATCGTTCGATTCCAAACGACTGAGATCTTGTGTATCTCCATTAAAATGTTTTCACTGTGCAAAATTTGGACACAAAATATCCGAGTGTCAAAGTCGTTCATTGAGTACCACCCCGGACAACTTTGGAAATCTTCCAAGGGAAATACCTTCCACCGCTGTGAAATCTTCTGTGACGTGCTTCAAATGTCGAGAAGTTGGACATATTTCTACAAGCTGCAAAAAGTCTCCTGGGTCTGAACAAAATACCCTTGCTCAAGGTCAAATGGAGCGTAGTGTTAATTCGTGTTCTATTCAACGAACTTTTGGCGAGTTACTACATTCCGGTGAGAAGTTTTCATTTTGTTTTGATTCCGGTGCTGAATGCTTTCTGATTGAAGAAAGCATTGCTAAAAAATTTTCAGGAAAACGTCAGAACTTTGTAGTTACTCTTTGCGGTATCGGTCCTTCCAGTATTCAAAGTGTCACTCAAATTTTGGCACAAGTGACTATATATGATCATTGCCTGGAAATTTTATTTCATGCCATTCATGATGATTTTCTTAGTACTGAAATTCTTGTTGGAAGAGAAATATTAACTCTGGGTTCCTCAATAGAAATGACAGTGGACAGTTCAGTTCTAAAAAGAATTCCGAGGGTTAATGTTTGTGAAGTAGACTTTCATTCATTTAATTTTGACGAAATAAAAACAGACGTTTCTGAACTTGACAAACGTCTCTTGGTTGATGTTTCAAACAAATTTCGTTCAACTTTCGTCAAAGGAACATACAAATCTAGAGTAACAACCGGACAACTTGAAATTCGTTTGCTATATCCTAACCGAACCGTGCAAAGACGACCTTGTCGTTTTTCGACTGTCGAACGTCCAATAGTGCGAGATAAAATCAAAGAATTACAAGAGGAGAACATCATCAGAACCAGTTGTTCTCCTTTCGTTGGTCCCATTATTTTAGTTAAAAAAAAGATGGATCTGATCGAATATGTGTTGATTATCGGGAGTTTAACAATAATACGGTGGCTGATAAATATCCGTTACCGCTTATTGCTGATCAGATAAATAGACTAGGAAGTGCTCATTATTTTACATCTGATGATATGGCTAGCGGTTTTCACCAAATTCCGATTCACCCAGATTTTACTGAAGGGACTGCTTTTGTTACTCCTGACGGGCAGTACGAATATATAGAAATGCCTTTTGGTTTTTTTTGAACTTTGTTTCCAGCCACAGCTTTGCCCATGAAGTGTGTTTCATGTTAGTTCACTTTTTTACGGTAGTGTGATTCGAAGGTGCTGCGTTATTTAGCGGTGTGAACGGATACTTCGAACTTTATATCAGAGGAGTTAAAAAAATACATGGCGGTTGCAATTAAATTTACAACGGGTGTCCGTCGTGCGCGCCGAGGGGGTTATGTACGGGTTCCAATTTACTATGCATTTAGTCACTTGTATAGGCCCCGTGCGTATCGCGATGCGCCTACTGTTGCGCGATCTCGCGGAACAGTGGTGACAATACGTAGATGCCCAGATGACTGGAGCCTTCCCAAGTAGCATATATTCATACGCACTTCGAAGTAATTATTAATCGAAAATAATTAATGTTAGGACCTCGACGATGATCCAATGTGGTTTTCAATCAATCTGTTTACATTCTTTTCGTTAAAAATCGATATCAAAAAGTAAGTGAAGTACCAAAAAAAATTAGAAATCCAACCCTTCCGAGTGAATGTGTTGCCGCTTATTATTGAATTGAATTTTAGGTAAAAAACTATTCGAAAACGAGCATGTCTCCAACGTGCGAGAAATTATCAATGTAGATGGTAGACGTATGATCGAGGGAAAAGTTTTACCACAAACTGGGGTAACAAACCCTCCGTACGATGTTACGTTAAACGTATGTAAAGAAAATCACGACACTCGTGTACTTCTGTCGTGCTTCTCTCAAGTTTTGAATCTGCCGCGGTACCGACGAAGGCCACCGACCGATGGCGCGGTAGAGCACGGGCTTGGGGAGACGTCCAGTAAATTTTGAGAGGAAAAAATTCAAAAAGAAAATATTCAACAAGGTTGAACGAAGGAGATAGCGGTTATCACAAGACCTTTATATAGAATTAAAATATAGGAATTAAAAGCTTTAAATGTTGTTTCTCTTACTTTTACAGGTAAGAACTAAGATTATTAGTGAGTTTTGTACATAGTGTAAATACATAGTGTAAATAAATCTCTTACTTTTACAGAAACGCAATTGAGTTTTTGATTCTAACCTAAACTGGATGCGGAAAGACTTATTACACGTATATGAAAAAAAATTTTTTGTATTGTAAATTGTATTATTAAACTTTCGCGACACTTACTCGGCGGTTCGTCCATTTATAATATATTTATGATCATTCGGTTGTACGTGAAACTTTATTTCACTGAATCCACCCGGAGGGGCAATCAATTTTAAAAATAATTTACCAGCCAGAAAAAATACAAAGCTTCGCTTCACCTTCGAGTTTATAAATTCGGCTCAAGTATCTGTAAATTTAGTTGCAGGTTTCAAGTGAAAAGCTCCTGTTTACGATTTTAATCCATTTTCTTTGGATTTTTGAGGTAAGCACCGCGGTATTTATCAATTTACTAATATAATAATCATTCGACGGATAGAACCAACCTGTAAAAAAATTAGAAAAAAATTGTTGGTCCCCAAGTGTACAATTTCCTCAATTACATAGGCTGTAGTTATTTGAATTAACTCAGAATCAACACAGCAATTCTCCGCTGCCACTGGTGGTTAATTAGCGGAGCTTCTCGCCCCTTGATGACGGTAATCAATGCATCACTGCGTGTATAACTTTGTGTATCAAACACAATTCGTGTAACGCTACCTTTGTGGATGCGTAAAATATAAATTGACGGCGCCAGGCCAAAGTCCCTGTAAATGCAAAATTCCTGGCCGTAGTTTGATTTTGTGTTGCTGCGCAAATATAATGAATATATGCAGCCCGCAACATTATTTTACGATGAAACGTCACGCCGGAGTTAATTACTACTTCCGTTACGCTTTTGCGGCGTATTATTACCGAAGTAATTACTTTTTAAACAATCCGGATTGCAATACAATTTCAGGGTCAATTTATTTCATTTTTACTCGGATAGTTTCTCTTCGCGCATATTAGAATAGAACTCTGAATCAAAGAAAAAGCAGAAATTATTATGATTACAGCATGTTGTGTTTTTAACATTTATGAATCAAAAAATGGGAAGTGTAAAATCGCAATTGTTGAATCACTGATCGGTGAGAATGACGATTGATTTATTCATCGAGCGGTGAAGTTTACGTATAAAAATGAATCCTGACACGGCCGGGCCTTCAACTTATCACCGCAAGAAATGCTCGTTAAACTTTGTTCGTTATTTTGATCGAACGGAACCCGATTTAATTAATTGAATGCTAATTAGTAACCACAGGCTGGCGATTATTGCTCAACGATGGCATCAATATCCATGGATTATCATATACGGGGAGCTTTCGTCTCCCAGCGATCTTCAATATTAATTGAACATTTTATCCCGCAAATATTATTGAATTGTTACTCGGTTTTAAGCATATAAATATACGATCAAGCTGCAGCATATAAATGTAATGCTGAATTTCATATTATTAACATCTCGACTTGACGTCGAAATTTTCTCAACGCCAAGGGTGATCTGAATGCGAAAACGCTCGTTTTCCGAGAGCGTTCGTCTCGTAAAAGGATAATGGATTATGAATATTCTCATTTTATCCTTTTTTGTAGGCTCTGAGCAACGCGAATTAGCTGCGGAACTATTTACGATTCGACAGCAATAAATTCGATATTAATCGTACCAAACGATCTGAAATTTAATTCGGTTGGAAAGGGTGGAATTCCTGATATATCACACAAAAAAAGGTACAAAAATTGCAAGTACAGTATAAATTTATTCATGGAAGTATACGAGTACATCAAATAGAAGGTAAATTTGATTGTCAACCAAATCCTATAGTTAGGTGATACATATATTACGAATGATACATGAGATGAAACAATAATACATGAAACAAATTATCGTACAGTTATTATGCGTATTAAATTTATTCGAGGAAATTTTGCATCGAAAATTGTTTTCGCAAACTAAAAACTAATTTCGAGCAAAAGTTTTTGAATAAATATTCGGTCGTTCCATTATTCGCCGTCGTTTGTCTCGATTAAAGTCACACAAAGTGACCGACCGCTAAGTAAGTACTCGTACACACATTATCCTCGAATGAATATTTTACCCAAGCCAAAAACCACTGGATTGCATTCAAAAATTATTAAAAGCAATTGATCGGCATTTTCTAAACTTATTTGTTACATGATTTTTCACTCGATTGAGGAGAATCTGCAAAATCACCAGCAAATACAAGCAATTCGTGACCAACTCAAAGTAATTTCGATAAATTTACGCAAGGAAGAATCTGTCTAAATCGTCTGGGATGCGCTCATCGGACTTTTAACGAATAAAACCAATTGTGTTGATTGCTTATTCGAATTCCGTATTATGGATCGATTATGTGATTTGGGACTTGTGTAATTCAGTCTCAAAAATTTTGCTATGCAAAAATGCTATATTCTAATTTTGTCGTAAAATAATCCTTCATAATACTTTTAAAATTATTATATCCGCGGAGTTAAAAAACAAATAAATAAAAACGAAAGAATACCGTAATCATAAGAAGAAGCTTAGCTGCCTATGCTCCTTGTGAAAATCATACACTTGAGTGAAATCGAACGAATCCATTAAATTTTCAGCACCTCTATTTTGAATCGATCTTGAACGAAGCATCGTAATTTAATCATTTACTTATAACCCCGGCATCTTGTATTCTTATACGTTAACAAGGCTCTACGACAGTTTATAAATGAAATACTACCTGCTTCGCAACTAGATGTACATCGAGATAACGAATGACGAACGAGCGGCCGCATCGTTGGAGCTGCAGCTAACATATTTCTCCTCGATTTCCTCTTGTTTCGAAATCTCAGATGGATTCCCTGGAAGTTTCTCCATGCTGGAACGAGGGCTGGCACACCTCGGCTTGATCGTCGCGTAATGAGGCACCTCCTCGACGAGAGAACCGTAAAAACCGGAAAATGCCCCTCGAACAGGAGGAGCAGCGTGCTTCCCGTCGATCGAAACCGACTCGTCAAAGACGGTGGGCTCAGACTGCGGTCTGGCCGTTGGGACGTCGTAGATCGGCTCCTCCTGCCGATTCCTCATCTCGACGGTTCCGCCACTGAACCGATCGCAGTGACGGTATTCGTTGTGAAGCCATGGGTCGGATCGAGCGAGAGGGTGCTTCGGAATCTTGGCGAATTGTTTACCGATCCGGCGAACCCTTTTGGCGACAAGGCCCTTCTCCTGGTTGGATTCGTCGCTGATCGAATAGCTCGATACGTAGCCCGAGTCGAAGCGAAATCTTTCAGAGACGATCGGTTCCGCGTCGACGAACCGCAGCTTCGGCCGCGAGGACTCGCCGGGCTTTTCGATTTTCACCGGTGAAGTCTTGGCGAATGTCGAGAACGAGCAGTCAAAGTGGGCCGATTCAAAAACCTCGGTGTCCTGCTTCGTCATCGTCTCGGTGAAGGGAACGAGGGTCGAGGCCTCCGATGACGTCGAGCTGGACTCCTCGTCCTCGTTTTCCGAAGTCTGAATCTCCTCGACGAGGTTGTCTTAAGACGCAAAGACGACCGTTTTTGCGGTGGTCCGTTCCTCGGGGCTTCTTCCGGTCAGCATGGCCAAAAGTTTCTTGAACGATTTTTTACGAGGAAGCGTCTTGCCTGTTATCGGTATCCAGTCTACCGGCGTCTCGTCTATCTTAATTGGTTTTTTTAAGAAAGCCCCTACGATCTTCGGCTCCGTTTTTAACACCACCGCGGACTGAGTCGGTTTCTCCGCGAGCGATTCGTCGGAGGGATCGTCCTCCGGGGTTTTGCTGGTCTTTCGCTTCCGGATTGTTCCGGTACTATCGTAGACCATTACCGGTCCATCCTCGTACACGCTGGACGATTCGTTGGGTTCATCGCAGTTCAAGCTCTAAATTCGGTCAAATGCAAGAACGAGCCGCTTCACAAAGCTCATCGACTTCTTCACCGGCGATTTTGTTGACGATTTGCCATTCCGGCCAACTTCTTTTACCCCGTCCTCGACCTCCCGACTCGTCGACGCCTTGGCAAGATCCACGTTCGCTTCCGGCTCACGATGACGATGGTGCTTCATCGCCTTAGCGAACAACGACGTGCTCGACGAATATCGTCCAGCTTGATCTTCTTTCTTCGGGAGATCCGAAGATCCATCAGGTCCGGTCTCGAGTATCGTCGGCTTCCCATCATTATCGCTGGTATTTGTGTTCTGCCGAGCCTGCGAAACAGTGAAATTTCGAATTAAGACAGGAACGACTTGAAACGAGGAACAGGAGAGTTAAGATCCAACGTCACCGTGATTAGCGATGCGTTAATAAATGTAAAAAAAAAAACCAGAAGCAATAATCATAAATTCCTTGCCACAAAATACTTTTAATTTGATCGTGAATTTAGAATTTGCGAAATGAGATACAAGTTTACTTACTTTGTCGGAGCCCCTACTTTTCGCGTGATGAAGAAAAGACATTATTTTCTGATTTAAACGCGGGTGTAATTCGAGAGTAAAAACTAGGTTTGCAATGGGTTCGAAAAAATTCAAACTATATTTTGCTTTCAGCTTTATTTTACTTTAAACTTTTCGCGAGTAATTTAACACTCAAAATCAGCGCTCGGATTCGGTTCTCTCAAACACGTCTTACTCGATGGAGTTCACTTTGGCAAGTGATCCAGGTTAGCAATTGCAGGTGCATTTAATAGTCAGGACTTGCAGGGGGAGTGGGGGGGTCGGTACTCAAAATTTGGCAAGTCTTGAACGCCGGCCAATAGAATTTCACCGTTCCACGTGGGCGTTTCGCTTTTAGAAAAGGGCGCATTTCGCACTACTTTACCTTTTTCTAGCCAGGTTCGTTTCGGAACGAGCTGTGACGCTTGATGTTCATTTCGGAGAATCGTAGGTACGGCGATCGAAACACCTTTTGATTCATACCGAAACCGTTACAATTTATATCAAGAAGAGAAAGAAGTAGGAATAAATGACGGAGAAAAAATAATATTCGACGCGTTGTTGACGGTGGAAATTTTGTTGGATGTTTTACACGTGATTCATTAAGCTTTAATCGAAGTAGAATTGTTTGCTGAAAAATAACCGAATGTTACAACTTTTTATACGATTTGAGGACGCGTCGATAAACCTGAGAGGATGCACGCTGCTCGATTTTCTTATCGTCGAGATACATTGGGGGAGAAAAACGTGGGAGTTTTTAAAGTTTCGAAGCACGTTGTTGGAAAACAATCAACAGGTTCCGAATCGTGCCAAGCTTTATTTTTATCTAAAAAATTCGCCACGTGCCGAGTGTTTAGTCTCAATCGGAAGTTTGGGTACCATTGTTAAAAAAAAAAAATGTAATCCAAGCCGTCCAATTATTATTATTTTTCTACCAGCCGACCGGTACATGAATCCTTAATTGATCCACACATCGACATTGATCGAGCAGTTCGGCACACCGTGAATATGAATATCTGATTACTCCACAACTGGGGAGAATTTTTTTAGAAGTACCGGAAATATCTGTGAACCTGATAATTAATTTGCCTCAAATGAATCCTCAAGTTGATTGCAAAAATATTTTACGAGATCATAAGACAGAATAATACGTGTGCTAATAATTCGAGGCGGCTTGATAAATCAGATATTAAAAATTAAACCTTTTCCGAATCGATGCATCGCCGCAGCTGCCTTCATAGGGCACGTGGAATTTGTCACGTAAGCCATCGCTGGCCACAAATTGGCCAAATCGAATACGACGGAACTTGAGGCCTGCGAAGACTGGGATATCATTTCATATGGTTGACCGGTTAATCAATGCAGACGGAACACCGCGAAAAGACCTTTTCTTACCTGACCAGGTAAATGAACGGTTGTTCCAAAAATCTAATTACACAAATCCGATACCATAAACCGAAACGTCCGAGAGGTCCCGCAGCGTTACCAAGTTCCTTGAGACTTGTCTAATTACTACTAGGAGTAAAGTGAAAAGAAATTTGTCTCTCGCCTTCAAAGCCTCAGGTGATATTTAACCAGGCATAAGTTGAGTCATTGTGCGAAGAAAAATAAATTCAATTTTCATGTCTTTACAGAGGAAAAAAACACGGAATAATCGAGTCGTGTTGTTTTTTCCTGTGTCGCCAAAAGGAAAAATCATTTCGAATGTTGTAAGGAGGAATTGATCTTTGCTGATTTTGTAACACGTATTGAAATACTTTAACATGGGCGACGCTGTGTCGTTCTAGTTTTTAAGCAGCGTCGTATTTGCTCCAATATTTGTTTAATCGTAAAAATGAAAAAACATTGCCAAATTAATTTTTGGACTTTCCATTCTGTATCTATGATACAAAATTCCGTCTTGCTGCGATTCCCTTTTTTATATTGTTTTTCGAATTCATTAGTTACACGGATTATGAAGATTCAGAATAATTCCAACTCGTTTCAGTTTATCCATTATCGTAGAAATATTTGTATAATTGTGATAAAAAACTAAAGAGCTTGTCAATTTTCAGTAGAAATAGATTTGACGGGAATATTGAAGTTGATTTCAGGTCTCGTTCAAACTTGCAGAGGATTCACACGTTCGAAAAACGCCTCGAAGTTCGAGAGTCCATCGATGCGTCACTTGCAATTTTATTGCAATACAATGTAAGAAACGAGTGCATGTAGGCAATAAATATTTACAACTACGTCATTTTGTGTTTTCCACGTTCGTTATACTTTACTGAGGCAGACCCGTTGCGTAGAATTGACGCGTTATTTCTTCAGTTGTAGCTCCGAAGGTAGTAAACCATGAATCCTCTGTCACACTTCGCAAGATCCGAAATATCACGAATTCTTTTACACCTGGAAACGCAGACTGCCGTTTTGTGTCGATATCTACTTTCTCAAAAAATAAATGATTATACTCGAGGTGAAAAGAAGAAACCGACGATGCGAAAGACTTCATTCTCAGACATTTCACGAGACAAAGGTGAAAGACGTTGGTATAACCTGACTGCGAACGAGAGAGTAGAATGAAACAGTCACAACGTAGTTGGGAGAAGCGCAGAATTCATTTTTTTTTATCTCTTATTCTATATACTATTCTCGGTCCGGGAACAAAGTTGTTTTACCGGAGTTTTTCATTTTTAGCTACAGCAGTAGCTTGTATCTTTCTCCACCCCTGATTCTCAATCAGCCCACGTGGAAACCGTCGATTTCACAACTATTCGCATCAATTTTCAATAGCGAACAAACCCGTGCTTGTTAAAAAAGACCAAAATCGACAAATTGAAACTTTCCATCGCTACGACGCATCAATTTTATTACCACGATAGATTTTTTTCCCCCTTTTTTCTAATGCGAGGCTAATGATGATTGATCGTGAGATGCAGTCGACGTCGATAGATCGTAAAAAAGTTCAGCGCGATGTGGAAAAAACGCTGGTATCGTTGGCCAGCTGATACCGAATTGCAAGCCGATAAATTGAGCATGGAACAGAGCCTTCATTTTCGGAATAATTGAAGAGACAAAAGTAGCGAAAAATGAATTACTAAATCTTGCTTCCCTTTCGATGTTTGGGACGGAGAAAAAGGCGACGCGTGTATCCGTTCGAGTGCGAAATTCGCCATATTATGCCTACCGTGATCACATTGCGATGGATTTACCAAGAAATTAATTGAACAGATGCCACTCATTGGGCAAGAGTTGGGAATCTCCGAAATTCGGTTCTAAAGCCCAAAGTGTGTTGAAATTGGTTTGCTAGCCGGCATATTATAGCTGATTAAACCAGTGATCGTCGTTTGAAGCGGGTATCTTTGATTGGAAATACCTCAGTTTACGTTTCGACAAACTGAGAACTGACTATAACACAGAATTCTTTAAGGTAATATCACCCTGGGATATGATCAATTTCTACTCATATGTCAATCAAGACTTACTGTGAAACGCAATTGTCAACGTAACAAATCAGAGGGCAAGATAAGCAGTTGCTGGTATTTCAAATTTGAAGACGGGAATTTTTACCCGATAATAGAATTTAGTTGAAGCTGATACGCTGCAGGCATGATAACTGCTAATGTTGCCATGAAAATTCTATCTTCTGTCCTATACGGTGAATTAGCCCCAGAAATACCGAACTGAAATTCAAAAGTGAATGAATCAACCCGTTGTCTTGATATTGATAATTTTAATTAGTTGTCATCGATTATCATCCATCAATTCTTCGCCTCCGTTATTTGAAAAATTTCGTTATATTTCCAGAAACGTCGAACGTGACTGGAAATCAAATTTCTCGATCCAAATATGGAATCACAAAACCGTTTCTACGTTATTAACAATTTTTAATAGCAATTACTGACTTTAAAAAACAAATTTGTTTTCTTGTCATTCTGATACACGTTCATTTTGTCCGCGATCACTCGCATTGGAGAAAGAATTTGTGGAAAAAAATTCTTTCGAAGAACCTTCCAAACTTCAACCATACAGTCTCTGAAGATTTTAGTCACAGCGTGATCCTTAAAACGTCAATTTCGGGTAATCTGGTCGTTTTTCTCAGTTTCTGAAAACAGTGCCGTGCGTATGAGGTTGTGAGCGTAAGAATCGCGAGTTTGATTTTCGTCACCCGAATGCAAATGAGTACTTTTTTCGCACGAAAAATTACGAGGAGAATAATCGTTCGAAAAATATCTCTCTTTTCAATTGAATTCACCCTTGTATAATTGTATCAATATTCTGTACCGATAAAAATACCGCAAAGTCGATATGGAAATCCAGTTGTTGAGAGCTTGGGCTTTATTTTCAATAAACGTTAATTTACGTTTCATTGTAACGGGGCTTGGAAATGAATTTCACTGTTATTCAAAGCGTCAAGGCTTCAAAAGTCAACTTATTCCAAACGTGTTAACGTAACGAAGGATCCCATTCTTGCCATTGAAATTATTTTTGTAATTCCTATCAGCGTTACGGTTTCTTTGAACTGAACGGAGGAAGAAAAACATGATCTAGTAACGAGCATCCATAGCGAATAAATCGCACTGCCCTCTTTCCACCCGGAGGGTATTACCACGATAGAAACTTGAAAGGCCTCCAACTGAAAATAAGTGGAATTCAATTGCCTCACCCTGTTCTCGTGGAATGCTGGGGGACTGACGTACATAAAGTATACAATCCGCCTTGAAATTGTATTCTGTAAAAAAAAAAACCTACTTGTCGATTTAACGTTTGCTCTTTTCAACACAATGCTCGACTGTGTAATTATTGCTACATGAATTAATTTCCTGGCACAAACTAAAATCTTGATTCATCCATCAGACGTGACCCGCTGTGATGATATAAATTAAAACTCGGGCTAGTTCAGTGACGTCACAAAATTTGCCCAATAGTCTTACCAGGCAACGAAAGGCGGCAAGAGAGCCTGACTAAATTACGTCGCTTGACTACCGACAGAGTCTTCCCTCAACTCGACTAGATCAAAGATAAGAAAAAAATAAGGCAAAAAAAAATCCGTAACGCCTGGCTGAATGAAGATAATGCCGTGTAATCGGAGAGCGGTTAGATTTAATTGTAAGATAAGCCAATCCATTTGGAAGAATGGCGTAATGACGCGGAGTGCATCTTTTGCTCTTATATTAGCTCACATAAGAAATGAAATTTTTCACATCGCTGTATTTATACATACGAGATCTGCATCAAGATTAATTATCACGAGTAAACGAGATTTGACGGATGCTGCTGCGTGGGTGAAATGAGGGAAGTGGAAAATCGAGGGGAATTATAAAACGTGGAAAAGTATGCAACACTAACTCTGACAGATCGCTCAACTTTCTAAAAAAAAAGCCAATTCTATTTACAGGAAAATTCCCAACAATATTCTGTGGCGATCGCTGCATGCGCGATTTATTATTTCACCTGCCGCAGGAAAGAGTTGTGAGTGTGCATAATTTTGAATCAGGTTCCAGAATTATTGCGTTATAAATGGATACTTATAAAAGAAATTAGACCTGTTTAATAATATTTCAACTCGGTGCAGACGAATGTGTTTTGTATTTACCGTTTCATAATTAGCAATTCGCTCAAAGCTGAAACGACACAATCATGGAGAACACGTATAGTACGATTCAACGATCATAGTCTTTGCCTTGATGCTGGAATATGTAGAGAAAAAGAAAAAAAAAAACTGCAAGTTTTCGAGAATTTATATCTGATATATCGGATGGAAAGCATTCAAACAAAAACGTAATCGGAAAAAGATCTAAAACGTTTAACTGAAGCTATCCTCAAGTTAAATTTAGTTAAAACAGTGTCAAGCTATTCCACAAAAAAATTTTTAAATCGTGAATTTCAATTTGAAATAAAATTCACATGGCATCCCAAAATGTTGCGAAAAATTTGTCTATGAATAAAGAATTATGCTGTAATTCGTTAGAAATTGGCTGGCAATGAAAACAAAATGAATATTGATGAGCTTAATGAATAGAACACTTGACACTCACGAAAGCAGACAGTCTTATCAAGATACGGAAACGTCTAAGCAGTTCAAAAATCGGAATAAGAATAAATATAATCCGCTCAAACTCTGTACGCGAGTTACCGATTCGATAGATAATCTCTCTTCTCATCCGAGAAGCGGTGTTAATTTGACTGTAATAACATGAATAATCTAACTTTTTTGATAAAAAAAAAAAAAAATGTCGATAGTAGGTTCAAAAACATGTGCCATATGTTGCGAGATTATTCTTTGGGTAAAATTAAATTCGATCAAACTTAAGCGGGCCTTTCGAAGCTCCGTTTCACATTTCTTTCGATTCGAACGTTCCACGATGCCCGACGATACGCTGATCTCCACTACTGCCGCCGATCAGGTCGCCGCATTAGCGTCATCCAGATCGCACTGCGTAAAACTGTCAGAATTGTGGAATTCAAAATTGAAAAGGCTGCCAGATTGGCCCTTCTTAGCTCGAAGATGAATTTTCAAATCTTTAATCGCCGCTGCGATTGTAAGTAACAATAGGTGAGAAGACAAGGTAAAACCAAAGTTTAGAATTCACACACGCGGAGAGAACTTCTTCAACTTATCGCCAGTAAGGCAGGACATGATTTGTCTTATTTTTTAGTCGATTTGATTAGAAATATCATTGTACTGATTCGACAAAAAAAAAAAAAAACTGTTCGGAAGATGATGATTGATGTTTTGAAGAGAAACTCCGTTTTTTGTACAACGAACAAACCATTGTGATCGTGAAATCGATTTGTTACCGTGTTTTTAGCGAAGTATCAACGGATCCTTCTTTTGAGTGCAATCGAAAAATTGGTAGAAATAAATTTTATCAAAAACAACACGTCCTTTGAGATCGAAAACATGTTCAATCACAAATTTCAACTAGCATTGTCAGCTGCTTATTGTCAGTTGACGTTGTGACGTTGCACCTAGAGTGCAAGTCACAACAAACCCCAAACCCGCGGGGAAGAGCCGAACGGGTGAGCCCTGTCCCGTCGGGAAAGACCCGAACATCACCGAAGCCCCCCCGACGCTCGGCAGAGCCGAGCGCCAGATTCAGTACGATCACGGCCTTCCAAGCAGTAACCTCGAGGAGCCAGGAGAACGCGAGAGAGAGAGAGAGAGAGAGAGAGAGAGAGAGAGAGAGAGAGAGAGAGAGAACGAGAGAGAGACCCAGAACCACACACCGATACACCCCGATACACATACGCCGACGACACCAGGAGGGAGAACGAGAGAGACCCAGTTACACACCGCTACACACTGTTACACACACGCACACGCCGACGACACCAGGTTAGCCTGCATTCTACCGCCGATCTGCTCCTCCCCTCGCAATACCACCCTGTCTACCACACACTCCCCGTCACTCTACACCACCCTCCCCTCGCCATATCAACCCTTCCGAACTCATATTCCCCGTCACCTCCCGCACTCCTCCCCCCCCCCCGCGCGCGTATCTGTAAGTTAGTATTAAGTAACGCTAAGGGCTGAGGCGTGATCAGCCACCGCTCAAGTCTACAACCCTTTTGTACCCCTTAGGTTAAGTCGACCCCCTGGTGCAAAAATACACACACTAAGTTTTACCAATTATATCCGCCCCGTCTCTAATTGTCTCCCCCCCCCCCCCCCCATCTTATTCGTGCGGACTCAAAACCCGTCACAAATTGGCGCCCAACGTAAATTACCCACATTTTTACCCCAAATACGAACAATTAAGAGACAAAACACAGGAATAAACGCTAACAAAGTACACACAGACTCACGAAACAAAGCTACACAGTCACGAAAATTCGAATAAAGACAGTTGAACACACACACTACCAAACACGAGACACACAATGGCAGACCAAGGACACAGAGAACCACAAGTCCTAGCGCGCGAACACATGGACATACACACACCCGAACGCAACCAAAACAACTCGACACAGAGCGAGCCGCGCGCGACACGAGATCAACAAACGCCGACCCAACCGCAGGAAATAAATAGAAGACGCTCGATAAATTCACCAAACGCAATAAATATAATCGATGCAGCTATCATAGAGAATACACACAATTTACATAGTACACAAATTCAACATCAAGAAAGCCCAGAACCAACAAATCCCACACAAACATACAATACAATCCCAACACCTACACACACGCGAACTAACGCGGTAACAACCAGTCAAACGAACCGACACTTCACGGGAACAGACACATTTTTAGCCACCAACACTCGTAACACACGATTTATACAAAATCTGATAGACCTCGGAGCACTACCAAGCGACAGAAACGAATACGAAGACCCACACATATACAGCACACAGTCAATACACCCCACAAACAACCAAAACACGACACACCTAAACCACACACCAAACCCGAACAGTACATACTGGAATCAGCCAGCAATGGCAATGAAAACAATACAAACATGGAACATAAAATACTCAGGAAACACAGACGAAGACATAGACGAATTCTTACAAAATCTCCGCGACTATCAAACGGGTTATGAAATACACGATACACAATTAATCAACAACCTCAGCCCGATACTCGAAGGTGACGCAAAAAACTGGTACAGATTAAATAGAGGCAAATGGCGAACACTGGAAGAATTCGAAAGAGACATTACACACGCATTTCAAGACATACAACATAGGGACAGACTGGAACAAAAAATCAAAAACTACGTACAAGGACCAACACAAAAAATCACACAATTCCTAATACAATTTAGAACACTACTATCACAACTAAAACCACCATACCACCCACGAACACAATTATACCTGGCATACAGAAACATGAAAATAGAATACAAGGCATACATAAAACCATACGATTTCGCGAACTTCGACCAACTGGAAATAGCCGCAAAAGAATGGGAAGCAAATATCGAATGGGAAAACACGAGACAAACAATATTAAACAACTACACACACCCGCGAGAAACCTACACACACCAAAAACACCACACACAATACATCCCATACAAGTACACACAAACACAACCCCGCCCAGCAATACTCCCAACACCAAATATACCACCGGCACTCACAGACAACAGACGACGAAACCAAACAAACCAAAACACGCAACAGACTCGATACCCCGCAATCACGTATAACTCACCACACTACACTCAGCAACAAACACAAACGAATCCAAACACAGGCACAACACCACGCAGATGCTTTAACTGCAACCAACCCGGACGCTTCAGATGGCAATGCACACAAACACAGAACCAGGGAAACGAGTAAGGGTTGACCCAGCAAGGGTGGAGGGCAACCCCAAAAACAACACAAACACACCCGAGACAGTAGCACCCACAACAGATAACAACAGAACGGAAAGTAGGTTTCACATCAGAATCGAAATACACGGTCACGAATTTAGCGCACTAATAGACACAGGCGCAACACACTCATACCTAGGCGCAGAAGTAATACAAATACTACACAACACAGACACACAAATAAACAACACACCCGACAGAACGGCTACAATGGGAAACGGAACACAGGTGACGATAGAAGGAGCAGTAACACTCCCAATACGCCTCGGCAACATAACAAAGAAAATTAATTTCGGATTAATACCAAACTTAGGCTCACAAGGTATCATTGGGAACAGCGACTTAATAAGATTTGGAATACTAATAAATTATGGAAAAAACACATGGTCGCTGATAGACGACCCACAGACACACTACCACATGCAAGCTAGACCACAAAAACTACCAACACCACTCAAAGAATACATACAAACACATCAAACACGAGATACACGACACCAATCAACACAAACACACACAAAACAAGCAAAAGCAGCAGAAAAATTAGAAGCAACGAAACAACAAACGCACCCGAAAACAACAGAAAGACACGAAAACACAGAAAAAACAACCATAAAACAAAAACCACCAACCCCAACACTACCCAGCACAAAGACACCACCGGAAAACATTCCCCAAAAAGACAACCCACAGAACACACAAATCACAAATCAAAAAATCATACCCACAAACGCACAAGCAACAGACGACACACAAACCGACAAAGAAACCGAACCACAGATATGCGCAGGAATACAAGAACTCACACAATCACAACACACACAACTACAGACGACAATACAGCAGAAAATCTCAACACTACCAGGCCAACTCGGGCTAACACACCTAATTAAACACAAAATAGACACACAAGGACACGCACCCATAAAACAAAGATACTATATGGTATCACCAAAAATTAGAGAAGCCATCCACACAGAAATAGGCAAAATGCTAAGAGAAGACGTGATAGAACCATCAGAAAGCGAATGGTCGAGCTCAATTGTTATGATAAAAAAACCAAATAACACATATCGCTTTTGTTTAGACTTTAGAAAAGTAAACTCAGTATCAAAAAAAGACGCATACCCACTACCATACATGACAGCAATATTAGACAAACTACGGACAGCACAGTACATATCAAAAATCGACTTAAGCCAAGCATACTTCCAAATACCACTCGACGAAGACAGTAAACACATAACAGCCTTTACAGTCCCGGGAATGGGCTTATTTCAATTTAAAAGAATGCCATACGGACTGACAGGCGCACCGGCGACATTCCAAAGACTACTAGACAGACTCATAGGCCCAAAATGCGAACCATATGCATTCGCATACTTAGACGACATAATAATAGTAACACAAACATTCGACGAACACTTACAAAGACTAGAACAAATACTCAAAAGAATTACAGACGCGGGACTAACAATAAACCCAAAGAAGTGCGAATTCGGATGCGCACAAATCAAATATCTCGGATACATAGTAGACAGACACGGACTACACATAGACCCCGACAAAACACAACCCATAGAAAACTACCCAAACCCAAAAACAATAAAACAACTACGGAGACTAATTGGCATGGCATCATGGTACAGACGCTTCATACCTAACTTCGCACACATTACAGAACCACTAACACGACTACTGAAAAAAGACCAGAAATGGCACTGGGGGGAAGAACAAGAAAACGCAATGAACACAATCAAACACGCACTCACATCACCACCCACACTCGCATGCCCGGATTACACACAAACATTCACACTACAAACAGACGCTAGCGGAACAGGGATAGGTGCCGTACTAACACAATCTCTCGATGACGAAGAGCATGTCATAGCCTACGCTAGCCGTGCGCTAAGCGAGGCAGAACGTAAATACTCGACAACTGAGAGAGAATGTTTGGCGGTACTCTGGTCCATAAAAAAATTCAGACCATACGTGGAAGGATACCATTTTAAAGTCATTACAGATCACCACGCACTGAAGTGGCTTAGACAATTGAAAAACCCCACAGGCCGACTTGCACGATGGGCACTAGAACTATTAGAATACGACTTTGACATCACACACAGAAAAGGTACAATGCACGACGTGCCAGACGCACTTTCAAGACGACACGAAGACGAAGAACACATAGACACAATAGAAGACACGACAGACAAGTGGTACACATACAAAAAAACACAAGTACAAACACGCCCAGAGAAAAACGAGTCGTGGCGAATCAGAAACAATCAACTATACTTCCACCGCCCGAACCCCCTACACTCAAACCTCCTACCAGACACAAACCCATGGAAACTAGTCATACCCAAAGACAAAATAACACACATACTACACGAAAACCACGACGTCACACAAGCAGGACACTTAGGGATCGAAAAAACATACCAACGAGTAGCAAAAAAATATTATTGGCCAGGGATGTACAGAGACACAGTAAACTACATAAAAAAATGTGACACATGCCAAAGAACAAAAACAATACAAGCGCGACCGGCAGGACTAATGGGCATGAGAATTATCGAAGAACCGTGGACAGTAGTAGCCTCCGACATCATGGGCCCACTCCCACGATCAAGAAAAGGAAACCAATACATCATAGTGTTCGAAGACCTATACACTAAATGGGTGGAAATCATACCGACACGCAAAGCAAACGCCAAAACAGTAGAACAGACATTCCACTCACACGTAATATCACGATGGGGTACACCACGCATACTACTGACAGACAACGGCACACCATACATAAACAAACTCATACGCGAACTGACACAAAAATTCAACATAAGACACGCAACAATCCCCCCATACCACGCACAAGCCAACCCCGTAGAGCGAGTCAACAGAACCGCTAAAACAATGATCCAAGCCTACGTAAACAACGACCACACAGAATGGGACATACACTTACAAGACTTACAATTTGCAATCAATACATGTACACACACATCAACTAAACACACACCAGCCTTTTTAAACCTAGGAAGGGAATTAAATCCCACACAATGTCTAAGAAATCAGTTAGAGAACCACGACGAAGTAGAATTACAAGACACAGACAGATGGACAGACCACTTGAGACGACTACAAATACTTAGAGACGAAGTACAGAGGCACTTGATAGAAGCAAACGAAAAACAAGCACACTACTACAACCTACGAAGACGAGACATTCAATTCAAGGAGGGAGACAGAGTACTAAAAAAGAACCACACACTCTCATCCGGACCAGAACGAACGACAGCTAAGTTAAATAAAAAATTCATAGGCCCATACATAATCACTAGAAAAGTCTCACCCACAATATACGAATTAACAACAGAGAGCGGTAGAAATATAGGAAAATGTCATATAGAAGACCTAAAATTATATACATAATCAAATAACACACCCCGAAAATAAACTAACATGTGTATTCACTCCACAGAAACACAACATGGAAAATCAGCAAACAAAAATACCGGCCCTGATGACGCTGCGACTGACGAGACCGACGACAACGACGACACAAACAGAAAAAACACCACTATTACAAACACCAGGACAGGCCCCACACCCACACAAATACGGACGCGACGGCACACACCAGACGGAGACCCGACGAACCCTACTACCGACACCCCCCACATACAGAAAGGTAATACAGACCACCACGACGACAACACACTTAACAACCACTGCACCCACAGCCACACAGAGACACTCACAAACACACACAACGATGACCACACACACAAGTACACCCTCCGGACCAAGGCAATGCCCGAAATGCAACGGGCTGGTCCGGGGCACCAAATACACAGAACACATACAAACATGCACACAAACTAACACAGACACACCACACCCACCACAAATTATCACACACCCACAAACAGTTACCCACACCACACGAACCACGGCCACACACACGACTACACACCCACCCACCAAGAAACAAACACCCCATACAACCACACGCCCCACTCCCACACCAACACCACGGTACACACCACCCCCAGCATCACCCCCTGAATGGGCACACACCAGATTCGCGAGACCACAAACAACAGAAGACAGAATCTTACAGACATTCGCCAACATGGACAGACACACAGAATCGACACAGACAAAACAAACATGCAAACAACACACAGGACCACACCCCGAGATAATAGCCATAATCGCAAGTTTAGAACCAGCAAGCACCCTATACGACGAATTACGAGCACAAAAAGAAAGATACATGACCAGACGGGCACACGAACGCACAAACACTGACGAAACAGAAGCCAGCACCTCAACACACCAACCACACACCACACATCAAACAGCACCACACAAAACACAACCCCCCAACACACCAGACACCGACAGCGACACAGATTCCACCACCTCCACCGCAGAGACAGTGATACACATCGAAACCACACACACAGGCACGCTACAAACACAAACGACGGACAACGACACAGACAGTAACACCGACACCACCTCACTCACGGACACAGTCGAACATACACAAACACCCCAACCAGCCACACACACCACACGGGACTCAACACGATACAAAAAACGAAAATCAATACGGAAACAGAAAAAAGAACAAAACAGGAAACACTAGACAAACTGACAACACCAAACGGACGGACGAACAACGACGCACACACAACACGGGACGCAATACGATACAAAAAAGGGACAAAACAGAAAACACCAAATACACTAACAACACTAAACCGACGGACGAACAACGACAGACGGAGGCCAAAGAAACAGAACACAACCCAAAAGGGGAGAAGAAACCACGAGCCACGAGGTACAAAGAACAACGCAAAAACTCACCAAGACCCACACCGACGAGAGCCACCGTACCAAAACCAAAAATTCAAGTACAAAATAATATAAGAATAGAATAAGTTTATATAAGAAAAAAAAAAAAAAAAAAAAAACATGATTTTAACCAAAATAACTCGTTATTTCAGGTTTAAGAACAGTGTTCGAAACAATACCTAAACATGTCAGAAATTAACACCAACGCACCAACCCCAACAGGTACCGAAAGGCATCTGAGTGGACACTCAAGAGGAAGAGGTCGTGGTAGTAACCGAGGGGGCGCACGCCCAGCCGGTATCCAAGCTCCACAACCGCAAATTTCTCAAGAACCCACTAAGCAGAAGTCTCAAAGACCGAATCCTAAAAGGGACTTCAAGTCCAAAGATTCAGTCCCGGACCTAGGGCCGAAGTCAAAATCAACTACAGCATCCGCGGAAAAGAACGACCCCTTAATTAATGATTTATTAACAATTGAGGGCGTAACCGGATTCGTGGAGGTAGCGCGAGAGCGCACCTTTGAGTTGGACTTCAGTGGTTATATGCAACTAATACGGACATCGTACGATGCCCAAATGGCCTTTGATCGCTCCATGAGGAAATACGTATCGTTTAGTGCCTATCAGTATTATTGCACTATCGCGTTATGGAAACGCTTACTTGATGTAAGTAGCTCAAGAGGGATATTAACCTTGGAGCACTTACAAATAAACCAAGTACTAGCGTTCGACTTTCCCTTACCCACCGACATACAAATGTATCTCCAGGGAGTGGGAGACATAAGAGACGCGTCAGGCTGTGAGTTCCACCTACAAATACAAGGGTTACTCACTGATCATAGGATTAATGGTATATCCGGCAGCTACGGTATACTCAATCATCAAAATCATATTTTGTATGAAACGTTACCAGCACCAATCATTTCAGTGCTAAAGATGCAAGCCGACCTTAATCCCCAAGCCAATCTCGACTGGGATCTTCCTGTAGGCCTCAGGCCCTTGAATCCCGGCGCACAGCTCCCAACCGAAAACCTTCTCGGTTGGAGACGAAAAGAGAGGCTGTCTGAAGACCAGCGCACCACTCTAGAAGAAGGAGGAGTAACCGCAGAAGCGGTATTCCCTCGTAATATAGCTAACATCCCAATTCTACCCGATCTACTTAAATCAATAGCTGATCGTTTAGAAACATCAAAATGCAAGGCGATTGCTATATTCCCTACTTCGACATCGGGCTCTCTAGCCCAAGTATCATTCATGTCAAGATCTCCTGATGATGTGGAAATTGAACCTTTCCGCAATATAGCGACAAAACTAGCACGCACCAATAGCTACACCCAAACGGTTGCTGGAATAGCGTCTAGTTCAGCAATTATGCGCTACCGAATTCAGAGATCAACCAATGGCGAGGCAGATTCAATCTGTTATCGTTTTGAAGCCAATGCAACACCAAACAACACACCCCGCAAATACAACCCAACCTCCATCCCTTAACCCCGACAGATCGGAGCAGACAACACAGAAACAACAAAAATAACAAAAGGAGAATACACAGACGAAAGGACCACAAAATCCGTCACCGAAACCGGCTCACCCTATAGGCCTCGCCCCGCGTGGGGAGGGGGGAGTTGTGACGTTGCACCTACAGTGCAAGTCACAACAAACCCCAAACCCGCGGGGAAGAGCCGAACGGGTGAGCCCTGTCCCGTCGGGAAAGACCCGAACATCACCGAAGCCCCCCCGACGCTCGGCAGAGCCGAGCGCCAGATTCAGTACGATCACGGCCTTCCAAGCAGTAACCTCGAGGAGCCAGGAGAACGCGAGAGAGAGAGAGAGAGAGAGAGAGAGAGAGAGAGAGAGAGAGAGAGAGAGAGAGAGAGAGAGAGAGAGAGAGAGAGAGAGAGAGAGAGAGAGAGAGAGAGAGAGAGAGAGAGAGAGAACGAGAGAGAGACCCAGAACCACACACCGATACACCCCGATACACATACGCCGACGACACCAGGAGGGAGAACGAGAGAGACCCAGTTACACACCGCTACACACTGTTACACACACGCACACGCCGACGACACCAGGTTAGCCTGCATTCTACCGCCGATCTGCTCCTCCCCTCGCAATACCACCCTGTCTACCACACACTCCCCGTCACTCTACACCACCCTCCCCTCGCCATATCAACCCTTCCGAACTCATATTCCCCGTCACCTCCCGCACTCCTCCCCCCCCCCCGCGCGCGTATCTGTAAGTTAGTATTAAGTAACGCTAAGGGCTGAGGCGTGATCAGCCACCGCTCAAGTCTACAACCCTTTTGTACCCCTTAGGTTAAGTCGACCCCCTGGTGCAAAAATACACACACTAAGTTTTACCAATTATATCCGCCCCGTCTCTAATTGTCTCCCCCCCCCCCCCCATATTATTCGTGCGGACTCAAAACCCGTCACAACGTGAAACATCCACGCATTCAAAAATCGTGTATTGTACAGTGTAACGGTCGTCATCACTCGTGTGGAAAACTCGTTTGCAAATGGAACTGCGAGTGAATGTTCGTGAGAATTTCACGAGCGTTACACTCTTGGTGATAAAACATTGGGGACAATAACGTTATATTTACTATATGCACATTACTGATATGCACTCGGGTTTCACCAACTGCGCTTCGCTTTCCTTCGTTTTCAACCCAGCTTACGTAGCATCAGTGCACACTAAATTGCATCATGTGCACAAAACTTGTACGTAGCAAAGAAAAAAAAGTAAAATCTCTGCCACAAGTTAAAGCTTGCCCGCTTAAGTAACATGGGGAACATTTTTTTTTTTTTTTTGAAACTGTTACCACTCAGCCGCATTTAACGATACGCCTTTGAACTTGGAAATGTTCCGTAACTAACACATACTCTATATAAAAAAAAAAAAAAAAAAATCCGCTGAACAATAAACGCGGTTTAAACGGGTCAAAAAAATTAAAAGCCTCGACTGAAAAGTCAGTTTTGTAATGTAAAAATTCGTCTCTATTGAACATCATTTACAGTGGCTAAACCATAGTACTATATTAACTTGACGGTAAAAATTCACATGATACTTTTGTAGAGAATTCAAATGCTCTACAAATTTAGAGAAAAAGAAATCTAATATCTTCCCCGTGTTATTTTAAAAAGGGAAAACTTTGAATTCTCAGAGCGACATTTCGAAATTGGTTTTATAAGAGATATCTTTTAGTGAGGATTTCTTCCGGCTGTATGTGAAAAGAGTTTTACAAGTGAAAGACCAAGAAAAATTTCGCTCCGAAACCTGGAAACACACCAATATGAGTCATCGGTATAGGTATACCTAAGCGTCGGTCGTTTAATAAACCGAATATCAACCCCCCGACGTTTTATAGGCTCGCGTTTTGGATTTGGCATTAGTCAGTTTTCGGTCATTTGGAGTTGTTCACAGTCAAAGGGCTCGATACAAGGGTATTAATGACTTACCTGAGCCGTACGAGAGACAAAATGCATTCCCGAATCAGTGGGAGGTTTAAGGTTGAGCAAACGTTCGAGGAACGGAGGGCAAAGAAATCGGTTTAAAATCGGTTTCATTTCTCCACACTGCCATGCAAAGTCCTCGAGCCGTTCCAGATTTCAGGGCGACGTTTTCGCAACGGCTTAAATACGCGCTAAAAATTCGTGAATAAAGTTTTGAAACTTGTGTGACTGTTATACAAACGTTTTAATTAAATGAAGTAAAGGCGTTTATATCGATCAATTGATTATTCGATCAGCGAGAATATGAAGTAAAATTTTCTACGTGGAAACGCAGCTTGTAGATATTTTACGCTGGTTCAATCCACTTATGCCAATTGCCGAATAAGCGCGATAGCTGGCTTCAAACTTTGCAACAGCCGTTAAGGGGGTATTCTAGTGTAGAAATTTGAAAAAATCGATTTTTTTTTTTTTTTTATATTTTCAAAGCTTAACCTTTCAAGAATGTGTCCTTAAAAGGACAAGTCAAAATTTCAATTATTTTCAGGGATATAGCTATTTTAGTGACACGTCTTCAATACTGGCTCGGCTGGAACGAATTTTACTCGAAACTTTTAACGCGTTTTTCTCAAAACTACATTTTTCAAAACGGTTGACATGATTTCTCAAGTTCTATTGAACCGATTTACTTGAAATTTGGTGAGAATCTTCTCAATACATGTCTCTATCGCACGAACTATTATTATAACGAAATAATAATTTTTACTATTTTCAAAAAATTCAGAAACGTCCAAAAAAGTCAAAAAAAACGTATCATTTTTTCGGACAGCCGTAATTTGGCAAAAAAAAATTTTTTTTCGACTTTTTTTTAGTTAGTACGATAGCTGCATTTATGTAGATTAATAATCTTTTTTTTTTTTTTTCTGATTTTGAAAATGCTTGCAATCGTGACAACATTGGCGCGCCATTTTTTTTGGACCCCCCACTTCAACAACTCATAGCACTTTCAATTTTGTATTTTTTTACTTGCTTTTTTTTTTGTAATCGTGAAATAATAATAAACGCCTGATAAAAAAATTGATGGTAAAAATATTTTTTGTTTTTTGTTTATAGCACTTCAAAAAACACCTCAAATTCATGCCTCCACACTAGAATACCCCCTTAAGCAGCTCGTGAAAAAGCGACACCGCGAATACGAGACTTGTGTGGAACCGAATGTCGAAATTTATCGCGAACGAAAAGAAACCAAGGCCGATTATCTCGTTCTTCGTCAAGGTATACGAATTTTATGTAATAATCGTGATAGCATTTCCGTTAAAAAAAAAGGCTATAATCCAAATCCATAATCCAAATCCGACAATCAAGGATGCAGTTATAAGTCTCGAATGTCAACGGAAATACTGTTATTAACCCGACAATATCGAGCGGCTTATAATTCCCCAACATGATTCTCGCCTTTCCTGCCCGGGGTAGGTGGTGAATTTTTAATTGCACTGGGCGGGAATTGCACTCAAGAAAGAGCCACCCCGGGGGTACGAGTCACGCTGCCAGACGTCCGGTTTACCTGACCCCCAATAAAGTGACGCCGATAAACTTCGGAACATCATTTGCAAACGGAGTCGACCATACAAGTTCCAGGAACAATGTTGAAGCGAGAATAATTGAAAGGCCCGAATAAGGTCCAGCAATGTATTGACTCGACGAGTCATACTTGGAATTCATGTAAACCATTTCACCACTATATCCAAGAGTGTACGATCGTACTTCACTCGGTCTGACTAAGCTGCGGCGTGGCCAGTGAATATCCACCACGATATTCCTCGACTTTTCCAGGTTTTCCAGTCAAAAATCTTATCATTTTCCCTTGAACATTTGAATACATTCGTTAAAACATATACGTATTTTCCATACAATTTCTTCTTTTTTTTTTAAACGAAAGTACGAACTGTAACTTCAGTTACACTGTCACAGCTGGCCGATGCGCAGTCGTTTGTAATGTAATATTCAGGAATAATCAAAGTTTGAAGCGAACCTTGCGGTGATGGTAAGAAAATTGGTATTTGATCTAATTTATCTAAAGCTTAAAAAAACTTTGGGACGTATTTGTATGAAAAAAGTATATAGTAAACGATTCCCTGACTATGCGGGAATTGCAGAATTCCATGACATTTCCAGGTTTTCCAGGTTTTCCAGAATTCCCTGGGTGTACTTCCGCTTAGAACATACCTCCGATCGATCTGAAATTTGGTTCTCTCCGTCATTTATTCCTACTTCTTCCTCTTCTTAATATAAATTGTAACGGTTTCGGTATAAATCGAAAGGTGTTTCGATCGCCGTACCTACGATTCTCCATAATGAACACCAAGCGTTACAGCTCGTTCCGAAACGAACCTGGCTAGAAAAAGGTAAACTAGTGGGAAATCCGCCCTTTTCTAAAAGCGAAACGCCCACGTGGAACGGTGAAATTCTATTGGCCGGCGTCCAAGACTTGCCAAATTTTGAGTACCAACCCCCCCACTCCCCCTGCAAGTCCTGACTATTAAATGCACCTGCATTTGCTAACCTGGATCACTTGCCGAAGTGAACTCCATCGAGTAAGACGTGTTTGAGAAAACCGAATCCGAGTGCTGATTTTGAGTGTTCAATTACTCGCGAAAAGTTTAAAGTAAAATAAAGCTTAAAGCAAAATAAAGTTTGAATTTTTTCGAACCTATTGCAAACCTAGTTCTTACTCTCGAATTACACCCGCGTTTAAATCAGAAAATGATGTCTTTTCTTCATCACGTGAAAAGTAGGGGCTCCGACAAAGTAAGTAAACTTGTATCTCATTTCGCAAATTCTAAATTCACGATCAAATTAAAAGTATTCTGTGGCAAGGAATTTATAATTATTGCTTCTGGTTTTTTTTTTTTACATTCATTAACGCATCGCTAATCACGGTGACGTTGGATCTCAACTCTCCTGTTCCTCGTTTCAAGTTGTTCCTGTCTTAATTCGAAATTTCACTGTTTCGCAGGTTCGGCAGAACACAAATACCAGCGATAATTATGGGAAGCCGACGATACTCGAGACCGGACCTGATGGATCTTCGGATCTCCCGAAAAAAGAAGATCAAGCTGGACGATATTCGTCGAGCACGTCGTTGTTCGCTAAGGCGATGGAGCACCATCATCATCGTGAGCCGGAAGCGAACGTGGATCTTGCCAAGGCGTCGACGAGTCGGGAGGTCGAGGACGGGGTAAAAGAAGTTGGCCAGAATGGCAAATCGTCAACAAAATCGTCGGTGAAGAAGTCGATGAGCTTTGTAAAGCGGCTCGTTCTTGCATTTGACCGAATTCAGAGCTTGAACTGCGATGAACCCAACAAATCGTCCAGCGTGTACGACGATGGACCGGTAATGGCCTACGATAGTACCGGAACAATCCGGAAGCGAAAGACCAGCAAAACCCCGGAGGACGATCCCTCCGACGAATCGCTCGCGGAGAAACCGACTCAGTCCGCGGTGGTGTAAAAAACGGAGCCGAAGATCGTAGGGGCTTTCTTAAAAAAACCAATTAAGATAGACGAGACGCCGGTAGACTGGATACCGATAACAGGCAAGACGCTTCCTCGTAAGAAATCGTTCAAGAAACTTTTGGCCATGCTGACCGGAAAAAGCCCCGAGGAACGGACCACCGCAAAAACGGTCGTCTTTGCGTCTCAAGACAACCTCATCGAGGAGATTCAGACTTCGGAACACGAGGACGAGGAGTCCAGCTCGACGTCATCGGAGGCCTCGACCCTCGTTCCCTTTACCGGGACGATGACAAAGCAGGACACCGAGGTTTTTGAATCGGCCCACTTTGACTGCTCGTTCTCGACATTCGCCAAGACTTTACCGGTGAAAATCGAAAAGCCCGGCGAGTCCTCGCGGCCAAAGCTGCGGTTCGTCGACGCGGAAGCAATCGTCTCTGAAAGATTTCGCTTCGACTCGGGCTACGTATCGAGCTATTCGATCAGCGACGAATCCAACCAGGAGAAGGGCCTTGTCGCCAGAAGGGTTCGCCGGATCGGTAAACAATTCGCCAAGATTCCGAAGCACCCTCTCGCTCGATCCGACCCGTGGCTTCACAAGGAATACCGAAGCACCCTCTCGCTCGATCCGACCCGTGGCTTCACAAGGAATACCGTCACTGCGATCGGTTCAGTGGCGGAACCGTCGAGATGAGGAACCGGCAGGAGGAGCCGATCTACGACGTCCCAATGGCCAGACCGCAGTCTGAGCCCACCGTCTCTGACGAGTCGGTTTCGATCGACGTGAAGCACGCTGCTCCTCCTGTTCGAGGGGCATTTTCCGGTTTTTACGGTTCTCTCGTCGAGGAGGTGCCTCATTACGCGACGATCAAGCCAAGGTGTGCCAGCCCTCGTTCCAGCATGGAGAAACTTCCAGGAAATCCATCTGAGATTTCGACACAAGAGGAAATCGAGGAGAAATATGTTAGCTGCAGCTCCAACGATGCGGCCGCTCGTTCGTCATTCGTTATCTCAATGTACATCTAGTTGCGAAGCAGGTAGTATTTCATTTATAAACTGTCGTAGAGCCTTGTTAACGTATAAGAATACAAGATGCCGGGGTTATAAGTAAATGATTAAATTACGATGCTTCGTTCAAGATCGATTCAAAATAGAGGTGCTGAAAATTTAATGGATTCGTTCGATTTCACTTAAGTGTATGATTTTCACAAGAAGCATAGGCAGCTAAGCTTTTTCTTATAATTACGGTATTCTTTCGTTTTTATTTATTTGTTTTTTAACTCCGCGGATATAATGATTCTAAAAGTATTATGAAGGATTATTTTACGACAAAATTAGAATATAGCATTTTTGCATAGCAAAATTTTTGAGACTGAATTACACAAGTCCCAAATCACATAATCGATCTATAATACGGAATTCGAATAAGCAATCAACACAATTGGTTTTATTCGTTAAAAGTCCGATGAGCGCATCCCAGACGATTTAGACAGATTCTTCCTTGCGTAAATTTATCGAAATTACTTTGACTTGGTCACGAATTGCTTGTATTTGCTGGTGATTTTGCAGATTTTCTTCAATCGAGTGAAAAATCATGTAACAAATAAGTTTAGAAAATGCCGATCAATTGCTTTTAATAATTTTTGAATGCAATCCAGTGGTTTTTGGCTTGGGTAAAATATTTATTCGAGGATAATGTGTGTACGAGTACTTACTTAGCGGTCGGTCACTTTGTGTGACTTTAATCGAGACAAACGACGGCGAATAATCGAACGACCGAATATTTATTCAAAAACTTTTGCTCGAAATTAGTTTTTAGTTTGCGAAAACAATTTTCGATGCAAAATTTCCTCGAATAAATTTAATACGCATAATAACTGTACGATAATTTGTTTCATGTATTTTTGTTTCATGTATTATTGTTTCATCTCATGTATCATTCGTAATATATGTATCACCTAACTATAGGATTTGGTTGACAATCAAATTTACCTTCTATTTGATGTATACTTCCATGAATAAATTTATACTGTACTTGCAATTTTTGTACCTTTTTTTGTGTGATATTTCAGGAATTCCACCCTTTCCAACCGAATTAAATTTCAGATCGTTTGGTACGATTAATATCGAATTTATTGCTGTCGAATCGTAAATAGTTCCGCAGCTAATTCGCGTTGCTTAGAGCCTACAAAAGAGGATGAAATGAGAATATTCATAATCCATTATCCTTTTACGAGACGAACGCTCTCGGAAAAGGAGCGTTTTCGCAATCAGATCACCCTTGGCGTTGAGAAAATTTCGACGTCAAGTCGAGATGTTAATAATATGAAATTCAGCATTACATTTATATGCTGCAGCTTGATCGTATATTTATATGCTTAAAACCGAGTAACAATTCAATAATATTTGCGGGATAAAATGTTCAATTAATATTGAAGATCGCTGGGAGACGAAAGCTCCCCGTATATGATAATCCATGGATATTGATGCCATCGTTGAGCAATAATCGCCAGCCTGTGGTTACTAATTAGCATTCAATTAATTAAATCGGGTTCCGTTCGATCAAAATAACGAACAAAGTTTAACGAGCATTTCTTGCGGTGATAAGTTGAAGGCCCGGCCGTGTCAGGATTCATTTTTATACGTAAACTTCACCGCTCGATGAATAAATCAATCGTCATTCTCACTCATCAGTGATACAATTGCGATTTTACACTTCCCATCTTTAGATTTATAAATGTTAAAAACACAACATGCTGTAATCATAATAATTTCTAGTTTTTCTCTGATTTAGAGTTCTATTCTAATATGCGCGAAGAGAAACTATCCGAGTGAAAATAAAATAAATTGACCCTGAAGGTGTTTTGCAATCCGGATTGATTAAAAAGTAATTACTTCGGTAATAATACGCCGCAAAAGCGTAACGGAAGTAGTAATTAACTCCGGCGTGACGTTTCATCGTAAATTAATGTTGCGGGCTGCATATATTCATTATATTTGCGCAGCAACACAAAATCGAACTACGGCCAGGAATTTTGCATTTACAGACTTGGGCCTGGCGCCGTCAATTTATATTTTACGCATCCACAAAGGTAGCGTTACGCGAATTGTGTTTGATACACAAAGTTATACACGCAGTGATGCATTGATTACCGTCATCAAGGGGCGAGAAGCTCCGCTAATTAACCAACAATGGCAGCGGAGAATAGCTGTGTTGATTCTGAGTTAATTCAAAGAACTACAGCCTATGTAATTGAGGAAATTGTACACTTGGGGACCAACAATTTTTTTCTAATTTTTTTACAGGTTAGTTCTATCCGTCGAATGATTATTATATTATTAAATTGATAAATACCGCGGTCCTTACCTCAAAAATCCAAAGGAAATGGATTAAAATCGTAAACAGGAGCTTTTCACTTGAAACCTGCAACTAAATTTACAGATACTTGAGCCGAATTTATAAACTCGAAGGTGAAGCGAAGCTTTGTATTTTTTCTGGCTGGTAAATTATTTTTAAAATTGATTGCCCCTCCGGGTGGATTCAGTGAAAAAAAGTTTCACGTACAACCGAATGATCATAAATATATTATGAATGGTATCTTCACATTTACTGAAACATGGTTTAACCACCAAATTTATTCATAAGAGGTATTTGATGACAATATTTTTTCTGTATATAGATGTGATAGGCGAGAGACGTACAGAAAGACTGGGGGAGGGGCATTGATATCATGCCAAAATATGCCGGATACAAAGTTATCAAATCTTGAAGACATTACAGTTCAATTTCCGCAAATAGATATTGCAGGCCTAACTGTTGGCCTTGGTGAAGTTTTACATATTATAGCAGTCTACATCCCGCCTGATTTACATGCCTCAATCCTCTCTGACTTCCTGGACTGTCTCTCGTCCCTAGATAAAATCTCTCCATTTACTATATACTGTAAATGTAGCAATCAGTAACCCTGTAATTGGCCAATAGGCTGTTGGGTCTATTAAAATAAATAAAATAAAAAATAAAATAAAATGGACGAACCACCGAGTAAGTGTCGCGAAAGTTTTGCATCCGTTTCGGCGATGAGTTGGATTACCTCGTGTCATTAATATCCGTGGAAAATACGCGAAGGAAACCGCCGCAGGACGACAGCGAATGTCTGCCAAGTGGAAAACATCAATATCAGGTGTCCGCAAGCTCATATAAACTCTGTTTTCGGTTTCCTGCTCTTTCCTCAACCCCCGCATGCTATTCGCTTGTCTGTCAGGCTGCACGAAGTTTGCATCTCGCTCTCCTTTCGTGTACTCCCAAGGGGTTAATATTTCCTTTAATAAATTTGACAGTTTCCAGCATCCGACAAAGTGAGAAAAAAAATTAACAACTTCAAACTTCGGCTTATTAAAGGGCGTCGAACCTTATCTCCCACCCCTGAAGACCAACTACGTATATAAATATGTACGGTCTAGGCGCTTAGGTAGAGGTTGACCTACGTTGCGCAACCGGGTCTGCAGCTCGAGCGTAAAAACAAAAGCCAGTTAAAGCTTGCAATCTATTTTTGATCCCTGATTATCCCGGGGATCCGCGCCAATCCCGGGAAACTCTTGTCAAGCGTTGCGGAAAATTTATTCCAGTCAAGCTTGCGTCGAGATAAGTTTATGGCTGTACAGGTTATACCTGCTGCGGAGTCCTCAACTTGTAAACAAACAAATTTAATGTCGCGTTAACCAGAAAATGTAATACCGATTACTACGATCATGCTAAATAACTACCTGCACCACTTTCTCTTGTGAGTCTACAACTATTTCAACCGTCGTCAGAACAATATTTATTTTACTAAAATTTTTCTCAGTGCGTGCCTCACCTAGACGCGATAGCTTTAAACATCGTTACATTAACAAACAACATTAAAAATTTTTTATACATCATTTCTTATCGTCATTTATATTCAGGCTGATTACCGATACGTGCCGAAATCTTCTACCATAGAGAATCATTGGATCTTACGCAAAGTTGCATGTTGACTTGTATGAAATCGGATGACTCGAATTCTGAAGCACGAAGTTTTCAGTCCAATTTTAATTTTTAATTAAGGCTATTTTCCTCTCACACCTCGAAAAACAATACTAGTCCGTGGCAATAATAACTAAAAATTTCTGTCTAACAAACTGAAAACCAGTTTTTCAGACGCGTTTCTTCAAAAGTTTTTCAAAACTTGCTTCGATAAATTTTTACTATGCAACCTTTTTTATTACGTATCAATTTTCTACAAATCAATCCGACAAAGCTGTTCAATTATGCCAAAAAATGTTTAATTCTAGCGAAATAATTTTAGTCCAGTCTCGTCGTTTTTGATTTTTTCGAATATCGTTAAAAGATTCCGTAGAAGGTACTTTATTTTAACAGGAACTTTATTCAACAGAATTAAAATTGTAGAGAATATTGAGGTTTTGGTTTGATCCGTCTCGTGTCCTGGCTAACGATCGAATGCCTCCAGGACCGCCTTCCTCCGAGAGCATTCATCAGGGCTCTCGAGTCGAGTTGTTCCGTAGCGTCAACATCCGATAACCGATCCCGCATGATTTTCTGGCTGAGTCAGTCGTCTTCAAAAATGTTTACTTTAATTCATAGATTTCACACAAGTTTTGAAGCGCCTTTCATACATTTTGAAATATAACATATGATACCTACAGATCCAAGAATAAAAAAAATAAAATAAATTAAATAAAATAAATTAAATAAAATCATTTGAACCTTTGCTGTGAAGCGGTAAGAATAAATCGTTGAAATTCCTTCCGCGAGCTCCATTAAATTGACCGATCGAGCGATAAAAAACCAAAAAAGCGAATGACAATACTTACAATAATATCAGGGATACGTAGAGAGTAAGGCGCCAGCGAAAGTTGGAGTTTGAAAATCGACGGCTCGAGATCCTCCCCCCCTCATATGTATACTATATATACATATTTATATTATACATATACCTTTAACAACGTAAACATCAGCTGTACTTGTTTTACCCGACATGTTCTGTTTACACACGCCTCGTAATCGGATCCAGTATGTGAGGTACGTGTGTAAACACAGTAGTAGAAGAAGGTCGGCGATTCCGAACGGCGCCGACGCCGGGCGTCCCCGTCTCTCTTCATTCATAAACCGAACTCCAAGCAAGTAAGTGAGTGACCAAGCGAGTGACTTTCTCGGCTGAACGCTTCGGATTTGTGTCTTCGTGACGTCATTGCCGTATCGCCCCGGGGGTTGTCCGCCACCCCCGGAAGTCGGTCGCACCGAGGTTCGGATGTGTTGTTCAGTGGGCTTTAATTCGACGTTATTAATAATTGGCCTTCTTTTCTACGGTGGGAAGGGGCTGCTGTCAAAGGTAAAGAGTGTGCTTTTCTACCCAATTCAATGCAAGGTTAAGGAGGTGTTCTGGTCGATTTCATAGTTGACGTGTATCTCTCCAACTATCCAAGTCCATGTATTTTCAACGCGAAAAAGGGCTTAGCAGCCTTATTGTACACACAATTCTGAATGAAAACACTCCAATACACTTTCATTTGACGCAGAAATAAAGACATCGAATGAAATCTACGAATTTACTATCGCGGCTTCGTAGAGTCCTGCCATTTATTAACGCGTATAGAATGGGGCTGTTGAGTCTTTTTCAACGTTTGAGACACCTGAACTTTATTATTTGAAGATATGTACGTCAACGTTCAAATAGATCAGGGTATCCTTTTAAGAATTTGGCGAGCGTACGATTGCAGGTCACGCAATTTTTCGTAAGGTTTACCGTCGATCAAGCTAATTAACCCGTTTGATTTAAAATCAAAATATTAGCCAAAAATGCCTTTATTTGAGTAAAGAAACACTTTTTGGATCATTTCAAGATGTTTTCGACATGTTTCAGAAATTGAGTTTCTTTTCTCAAAAGTTTTTTCCTTCTCGCAGTGCGAAAGTAATTCTACGAAACAAATAGCGTTGACCGATTCGTCGGAAAATTTCACCCGTACATCGCATACTTTCCATTAATTTAATACGCGGTATATCTCAAGAAAATCGTCGGGTGTACTTTCGTTTAGAACATACCTCCTATCGATCGGTACAGGGTAGTACAGAGAAATTTTTGTATGTGTATGCCGGTGTTATTCAGACGGTATGGTAAACCTCACATGCCACCTATTAATTACGTCGGAATCTCTTGGACGATTGGTGACGGTCACGATATTACACAACATCATTACTCAATTCTATACGAGCAGCATAGTGCATAATTTCCCGCGAACCAGAGTACGGAATGTCGTTCCGCAACTCTTCGTCGGCCAGTCGGTGCAGTGGGGTATACACCTAGCCGGCGTCGCTGGAGTTGCGAGAGACGCGCGCCCCTAGCGGGCGCGTGCGGTACTTGGGCAGTGCCAGGGGTACGGCGCGCGGCGACAAGATAGCGGCAGCGGATTTCTGAACCCAAGACGTGCGGTGTTTCGGAGTAAGTTCCGAGTCGCTTCGACCATTCTCTCAATAGTTCCGATGTAATCAAACATAGCTCAGGCCGGAAACGTAAGTATGTATAGCTTTGTGTCTCTCTTTCTCTTCTTGGGTTACAGCTCGAGGCTGATGTTTATCTGGAACAGTCTCTTGCTATACTGTGTTTATATTTGAGGTGTGGACGACTTTTCTTAGGTACCCCCCCTATATCAATTTCAAATCATTAAAAAACAATTGCCCAATTTTTTCGGATTCTTGTCTCAACTCTAACTCGTGCTGTCAACAGGGTGGATTTCGCGTTCAAAATACACATATTTCATACTTGTTCTCAGTGTATGTTTTATCATCAAAGTACTAATGTACAAAAAATTTTGTAACTGTAAGGTTTTAGTGGTTATTAGCGCAACTATCTGAGAAAAAATTCATATCATCATACGATGCAATCGCGACGATTTGCGCACCTTCGAAATCTGACTGTTTTTGCATTTAAACGAAGTGTAAATTCGTCGAGATTGTATGGTATGATGATGTGAATTTTTTCTCAGATAGTAACAGTAATCCTCGAAGCAACCACTGAAACCTCGCAGTTACAAATTTTTTTGAACACAATTACTGGTATAGTATAATACTCGTATATACTGCAAGCGTGTCCAAATAACGTGTATTTTAAACGTAGAAATCCACGCTGTTCTCGGCACGCCGGACAGGTTAGAGTTGAGAGAAAAGTCCGAAAAAATTAGGCAATTATTTTCTAATTACTTGAAATTGATTTGGGGGGGGGATGCTTAAAAAAATCTTCAAAACCTGTGGGACACCCTACATATACATTCACATAAAAACGTGTGCGGTCGGGGAACCCCCGTATTTACATCGTTTCTATTTGTCAATTTTCGCGACGTTATGAAAAGCGTTATGTCCCTTCTTTCTCTCTCTCTATTCCCACTTCGTCACCCAGTGAGTTCACGAACTCTCCTGAGTTCTCAATCGTCGATATTGATCAAGATCGGTTAGATTTTCTCTTATTCGCTTCTATCTATATACGACCTAAGGGCTTCCGTTTACCAGAATTTTCTGCTATATTTTATCAGTTTGCGTATGCTTATAGAAATCTCATTATTGCTGGGGACTTACATTGCATCTTACTGTCAAATAATCACGAAGCACCGGTGCCTTACCGACTTGATTTTCTCTTCGGCTTTTCATCTTGTTGAGTCGCCTGCAACGTACCACACGGCCATGTCCAATTCGTGGTTAGATGTATTTGGGTCATTCCATGTCAATTCGACGACGTTCCGACGGTGACCCTCTTAGATTTTCATGATTTTTTAATGTATTTTTATACATATTGTAACGTGCTTTGACGTTACGGAAAATAAAATATGGATCCGCGAGTTTACTTATTATCAAATCAAAAGAAATCAAGAGCGTGAATAAAATATCGTGAAAAATGCTTTTAATGCAAGATATGTGTTTCTCATTTAAAGTCTGAAACAAGACTGTTTTTACAATAATGTTGGTTGGCGCAGCAACCTTATTCTTTTTAAAGACATAAGAGGTTTATAAACGTCTTTTATCTATGCTGACTACTAGATCATTAAAGAGGGGGCAAAACGGGTGATTTCACCCTTTGTAACAATATAGAAAAACGTCCTGAGCTAAATTTTTAGCTCTTTATCTCTTCCCATTCCGCAGTTGGCGATTTTGAAGAAATTAACGAAAAATATTCATGTTTCTGACAACAATTGAAATAACCTAATTGAGTACAAAAATTTTTCAGTATTTTTTGATGCTCTTTCTGAAAAAAAAATATAAAAATTAAAAAAAAAAAATTTGTCGATGCTTTTTTGGCCATTTTCAATCAAAAAATTGGATTTTCGTTCAATGTGACATGTTTGTTTTATCCAAAAAAATGAACCAAACTCAGCGTTAAAAAACAAAATTTCAGAGCCATAATAGAAAATCGGCTGTCCATAACTTCTAGTGAAAATAAATTTAAAAATAAATTTTTTTTAGGTAATTTTGATTTATTTTCCTTCTCAGATCACGTAGCTTATTTTTATAGTCTAAAGATACATTATTCTTACATTTTATTTTATTTACTACATTGACGGTTTTGTTCTTGCATTTATGATCATTTTTATTACTTTGTGCGTTGTTGATTCTGTTGATCCAGAAAATCTTTTGACACTGATTGTGTTATCGGTATTTGGTACATCAGAATAAATTTGTTGTGTGTTAGGTATTGCTTTTGCACTACTTAAAAGATCTAACAATTTTCTCTCCATCGCTTCATAGTCAATTTTAGACAAAAATTCAACTTCCATATAAATCAAAATTACCGAAAAAAAATTTGTTTTCAAATTATTTCCACTAGAAGTTATTGGAAGCCCATCTTCTATTATGGCTCAAAAATTTTGTGTTTCAACGTAAGATTTGGTAACTTTTTTGGATAAAATCAAGTGTCCCATTGAACGAAAATCCAATTTTTCGATCAAAAATGGCCAAAAAAACATCGATAAAATATTTTTTCAATTTCCGTATTTTTTTTCAGAAAGAGCACCATAAAATACTTGAAAATTTTTGTATTTGATAAAGTTATTTCAATATGAAGGGTAGGAATTCTCGACCTCGTATATAATCTATTATTGAATCTTGGTGATCGGTCAATTATGTAAACGTATTTTCTGTTAACGTTTCGGCCCGGATATGGGCCCTCCTCAGAACGATTTATTTATTTAACTGTCAAGAACAACATAAATTTTTTATAAGAAAAGTACAAGCAGACATTAAATACTGTAGATGTAATACTCTTGGGGCTATTATATATTATAGGTTAGTGAGTACATTTTGATTATTTGAAAAAAAGATAGACTTGGAGAGTTATTTACCTTCTTATAGTAAGCAGACTAAGATACAGTCGAATTCATAAATTACGATTTGTGGAGACAATGTTCTTTGAGTAACGGTAGTTATTGTCGGTTCCTCTGGTTGTTTAACGTGTAGGAGTTACAAGTTGGAGGTCATTAATTAAAAAGATTGAAAAACTATGTATCTTCACAGTCTATATGTCAATGTATTAAAAGGTTTTAAAGAAGGTTTTTTTAGCAGTAAAATTTGTTTACACTATGTCCAAGAGAGTGGAGCTGGGATCTTTATGACTATGTTCTCCATGTCTAACAAAAATTTTTTATTGAACCGATCGGGTCAACTGGTGAATAACGACTGATGGGAGAAACAAATATGATCCAGAGTGAAGGTGAACCAAATATAAACATATATACAAAAAACAAAAAAATTATGTAAAAAAACTGTGCCATGGGGACAATAATTTTGTGTGTCTAGTTAAGGTTATACAATATGTGGTGTGTGGGCGGAGATTAGCGGTTTGTAAATATTACTTAGATGTTCAACATATTGTCTAAGGTCAACGGAATTAGTGAGTCCTACAATATGGCACATTTCTAATAATAGCCTTTTATAATAATTAGGTTCTTCACAGAGGATGTTTGTATTGTCGTAGCTAAAAGTATGTTGTTTATTGGTCATATGTTTTGTTAGAGCAGTGTGACGTTCTTCAATCTCATGTACATTGCGTTGAAGTTCTTCGATTCTGGTGTTTAGATGGCGGCCAGTTTGTCCGATATAAACTTGGTTGCAATTATTGCAAGGTATTTTATACACAACATTAGATCGTTTGCTCATGGGGATCCTATCTTATAAATAAAGATAGAGTTTTTTCAATTGTTGTCAGAAACATGAATTTTTTTGTTAATTTCTTCAGAAATCGACAACTCCGGAATGGGAAGAGATAAAGAGCTAAAAATGTAGCTGAGGACTTCTTTCTATATGAATGAAAACATATTAAAAAATCATAAAAATATATTAAAAAATCACAAAAATCTGAGAGGGTCACCCTCGCAACGTCGTTGAATTGACATGGAATGACCCATAATTTATTGTTGATAATCCTGACAAGATTGTTTCTTTTAGTGAGTCTGATGCTCCGTTTGTCAATAGTCATGACTTACTTGTATTATCATATATGTCTGATTGTTTTGAAACTCGGCCGCAATCAATTATGATACGCTATCTGTCCCGATTTGATGACCAATCGTATATAAACTCGCCAACATCGCTTCATTGTACAAATCAAATTGACATTAGCCGTTCCGATACCTCAGCTGCAGATGTAGACACTTACGAAACTTCGTTTACAAACTCAGTTAATTCTTCTGTCGATATTCATGCACCCCTTTGGATTTTCAAGGTCGCGAGGCCACCTTCGCCGTGGCTCTCTGACCATCTTAAAGAACGGATGAATAAACGAAATGCGCTCTACAAAAAAGCGAAGAGAGAGAACAGTGTGTTGCCATATGCAATCTACAGAAACCACAGAGATAGCCTGACGGTCGACCTTGGAAGAGCAGAAAATGACTATTAATTCAATTGGTAAATGGTAAGTACTGGTATTGCCATCTGGTGGCTCAAATTGAAACTACTCAAACCGGGTCAGCTGGCATAAGGGTATTTTCTCACTGTTTAAGCTGTTGTAAAAAATAAATATTGTCTTTGCAATTATAGCTATTTTTAAAAAAATTTTCTTCGTAAAAAAAATATTATTTAATGATAGAATGCGTCGAGAATTTGTTGGGCGTTCGATTTTCTCCAAAACAAAACAAAAGTATAACATTTTGCAGTGTATATGGGTGTAGCAGTAAAGCTTGCAGGAATTTACATGTGAGATTTCATTATTGTCCGAAACAAAATGAAAATTTTGTGAAAATTACCAATGCTTTCGGAGTGGATGAGAAAATTGACTGTCGAAAAATGTGGCAAAAAGTGTTAAAAATAGGAAAAAATATTACAGAAAATATGCAAGTTTGTTCCTTGCACTTTAAAAAATCGGATTATTTCTCACCAGGTAATTATATTTATTTTTGAGCTTATTTTTTTTTTATTCTGAATTTAACTAAGAAAATTTGTTTTCTACGCTGACTCTGGGTCAAAAGGCAAAAGATGCTTAAAAAAAAACGCAGTGCCTTCTTGTAATCTGCCTTGTAATGATATAAAACCAGGATCCAGTAACAAAATAAATAATGACAGAGAGAGAAGAAGAATTAACAGAGATAAAAACAAAAATACCATCATTTCAGGCAATGAAGCTACTAATAATAAAAAACTGGGTTCATCAACAAGTTCAACTACTACTCAGTCGGCTTGTGATTTTGATGGTCAAAAAAATTCAGATCCTTTGGATCACACTGCAACGAGTCTTATCACTGCAGAAGAAAATGATAATAGATCTGTTGTGGCAATTTTGTCAGTGGAAAATGTTGAAACGACTAAACAAAAATTTATTGATATTGGTATTCAAATTAGAAGTGTTGATTTGCTGATTGATCTTTGTGATGTAATGAAAACTGAGAAGGAACTCAATTCATTAACCGGCATTGTGAACTTTGATATTTAATAACATCCTTGATATTTTTAAAATCGGCTTTCCTAAGTACTAGTCCGAAAGTATGCATCTTCGCAACAAAGTTATTATGACATTTATCAAATTGAAGCATAATTTATCGTATGCAATCTCAAGGTGCTGCTAACCTGGCATGTCCTATATATATTTCGTGACGTCAGAAGCGGAAATCGCCCGCACAAATCCTGATAAAACGGGGGTATGAATCTGACTGGGAAAATTTTTAAAAGATAGCTTGAATAAAATTGTACGCCTGTATCTCAGTCACTACTATCGCAGATCACTGATACCGTCTAATAAAAATAATGATAAACTCAATAAAATCACGTCGCGTCAAACATGGCCGATCGGGCTAGCGACTTGTTGAATATTCACCTCTTGTACGATATCAGAATTTCTTTCACTTTTGCCAGGGAGATACCGACGTATAAAAACACACACGTAATTCGGGAAAACCTATAGCACCAGTCAGTTTTCTGTAAATATGTCACGATTTGTGCGGGCGATTTTCAGGTGACAGGACCCCTTCTGATGCACGAGCAGTCTGTAATTTAGTTCAACGTTGAACCTCCAGAAGCGCTGTAGTCGACCGAAGCGGTACCAGATGGTAACACCACATGTTTCTGCTCAAGCAACAATCTGCAGTGCCGACGAGAGCAGAGGCTTTTAGGTGGATACGAAAAAATGTACAACTCACTCAGAATAACCGTTAGATTTTGAAATTCGTGCATATTATGAGGCATCGTTGGGAAATGGTAACATCAGTTCACAATCGCGGTAACTATTCGTAATCGCACGTAGCCCGACTATACGCGAACGGGGCATTCCATGCGAAACCGACCAACCCGTGACCCCGACCAATTTTGATTCTATTGAAAATTTTACACTTTCTTGTACCTGCCAAAAGCAGTCTTTCCGAAATATTTTAGATGTTTGTCTCAACCCATCCAAACACCACAAATTTATCAAAATATCGGACAATTTTTTTTCATATGCTCATGGCTTTTCCAAAACCCGATATTAAAATAACATACTGTTTCTTTTCTCGTTTTGAGTCGTAATTCCGCAAAGGAAATTATTCTTTTTCATTTTATTGAAGGGTTTTGGGGCATTCTACATCGAGTACGCATCACTTAAATCTACCTTTTTTCATCGATTTGATATAAAATCATTAACAAAAACGAAAATACCTATCCCTTAATTCCTGTTCGTCGAAAAGGCGAATATAAATGGCGAATAATTGACATAGAATGCCCCATATACGCTCCGGATATTCTCATCTGATAGTAGCATTGATGTCCGCAAAATTGTCATACTTACAGATTATTGACCGAAAGATTAGATGCGGCAGTAAAATAAATACCGAAATTGCAGGAAACACGCAAGTATAAGCGTGAGGGTTTCGGGTTGAGAAAAAAAATTGTGCTCTTGAACAGACCATTATTTATTTATTTATAGCAAATTTGGGGGGGGGGGGGTGGGGCGGTTGATAATCGTCCGAGCCTGTTTTGAAGATTACCCTAATACATACGCGAAATTGTTTCTGAACCGGATGTGTTTAAGAATACTAGAAATACATCCCGCAAAAATCTATGTCATTGTACACTAGGGTGATTCAAAAAAAAACAAAAATTTTTTTTCTTCTCGCAAACAGGCTTAAAAGTTTCCTTTTGGCGTAAAAAAGTGCCAGTTAAAATTTGAGCCCTTAATATTAATATTCAGGTTGTCCGCATCGCACTTTTCTATTTCCCATAAGAATAACATGGGATAAATTTTTTTTGCACCTTCTGATTTTTATTGCTTGCCTATCGTGTGTCATAAAAAAAACTATTGCTTCATCTTATAGAGAATTGAACGCTCTACAAAAAAGGTCTCTTATGATTTGTTGCGGAAACTAATAGTTCAAAAGTTATTCGAGGTCAAAGTTCAAGTTATCGCAAATTTTACCGTTTTTAATGCATTACAGCGAATTTCATGGTTTGATTAAAAAAATTTATCAGAAAATTTGTGTTTATCTTGAACTTAGTCTTTAGGAGACATAAGTTTGTCAATAATTTTTTGCAATAATCTAAAAAAAGCGGACTGTTTAAAACAATTTATCGAAGTAAATTTTTAAAATTGTTTTATAAAATAAAAAAAAATTGTGTTAAGTCAAGTACTGCATTAAATTGTTCTTCTGTTTTTCCAGTACTCTCGGTACATGTTTTAAAAGTTATGACTGTTAAATTTCATTACTAAAAATTATATTTGAGCATTTGTCTTATCATCATCGGTTGATCGATAAAAAGGAAAACTTTTGGACTCAATCGATAATGTAACTATTTTTCTACTAGGCGGAGTTGTAGATAAAATAGTTCAGTTTGTTGACACTTGTGAAAATTGATATTTGCGTGCTCTTCAGTTTATTGTTTTTCTGAAATCCTAGTTTTCTCAAATACTGATGGTTATTTAATAATTTTGTTTCGTAAGATCATTTCGTTTGTTATAAGTAATTCATTAACCATGGATTATTTAAGTCGCGTTGTTGGTGACAATCCAACTGAAGACTTTGTTGGACGTAAACTTCCTTCCGTACAAGAGGCTATGTCAGTATACCTTTATCATAAAAAAAACTTAAAATTGCAACGAAAAGAAAGTCTTTTGATTACCATCGATAAAGTACGAGAAAAGTGGTCACAAGCAGGAATTCCATCGTGTGGAAAAGATTATGCAGTCAAAAAACTTTCTGGCCTGCTAGATCAAGTAAAAAATTTACAAAAAAGTTCTAAGCGTAGACGGTCAAAGACACAAAAACAGAAGGAGTCAAATTTTGGTCACAAATTGAAAAGTTTATTCGACATCGCTCAATTTAATGTCGAAAAATTTATCAATCATGATCAGAAATTATTCCTTGCTGGTCAAAGATCAAAAAGTCGATTTGGATTAATTGATAATACTCCAAGATCAGAAGAGATCGATGAACATATGATTGTTGACTGTGCTGGTAGGTTTATTACATTTTTGATAGTTATTTTGATTTGAAATGATTATTAGTTTGAGATAAATTAATATTTCTATTTTTAGTCGTAGGTGAGGTTGCAAGTAATATGCTATTAGCCGCTCAAAAATCTGGATTACTTCAATCTGACTTATCAGCGACGATGTCTAGTCAAACATCAAACCCATCGTCTGACTTTGAAATTCTGATGAGTCAACCAAAAAAAATTGACATAATGACACCTGAACTTGCTGGAGCACTTGATCGAGCAAAAATTAGTGATAGAAATGCTCTTTTCATATTGGCTGCTGCATTTAAGAGTATAGGAATTGATATTTCAACCCTCAATCTTAGTTATAGTACACTTTATCGTGGCCGTATTAAGTTTAGAATGAACATAGTCGAAGATTTGAAAAAGGAATTTCGCACAGAAGACCGTTATGTTGTGCATTGGGACAGTAAGATTTGTGACGTTGCACCTAGAGTGCAAGTCATAACAAACCCCAAACCCGCGGGGAAGAGCCGAACGGGTGAGTCCTGTCCCGTCGGGAAAGGCCCGAACACAACCGAAGCCCCCCGACGCTCGGCAGAGCCGAGCGCCAGCAGCATTACGACCCCGACCTGCGAGGCAGTATCACGCCGCCGAAGCACAGTCCAGGAGAAACGAAGAGGGAGAGAAAGAGAGAGAGAGAGAGAGAGAGAGAGAGAGAGAGAGAGAAAGAAACCCCGACACACACTCACACCGTCACACGCACACCAGTCTACACCCACGCCGACGACGCCAGGTTAGCCTGCATTCTACCGCCGATCTGCTCCTCCCCTCACAATACCAACCCTTTCTACCTCACGCTCCCCATCACACTACACCACCCTCCCCTCGCAATACCAACCCTTTCTACCTCACGCTCCCCGCCACACTACACCACCCTCCCCTCGCAACACCAACCCTTCCGACCTGGTATTCCCCGTCACCTCCCACACTCCCCCCCGCGCGCGTACCTGTAAGTTAGTATTAAGTAACGCTAAGGGCTGAGGCGTGATCAGCCCCCGCTCAAGTCTACAACCCTTCTGTACCTCCTAGTTTAAGTCGACCCCCTTTTGCAAGAATATACACACCAAGTTTTACCTTTCACATCCGCCCCGTCTCTAATTGTCTCTTCCCCCCCCCCACATTATTCGTGCGGACTCAAAACCCGTCACAAATTGGCGCCCAACGTAAATTACCCACATTTTTACCCCAGATCCAGACAATTAAGAGACAAAACACAGGAATAAACGCTAACAAAGTACACATAGACTCACGAAACAAAACTACACAGTCACGAAAATTCAAATAAAGACAGTTGAACACACACACTACCAAACACGATACACACAATGGCAGACCAAGGACACAGGGAACCGCAAGGCCTAGCGCGCGAACACATGGACATACACACACCCGAACGCAACCAAAACAACTCGACACAGAGCGAGCCGCGCGCGACACGAGATCAACAAACACCGACCCAACGGCAGGAAATAAATAGACGATGCACGATAAATTCACCAAACACAATAAATATAATCGATGCAGCTATCATAGAGAATACACACAATTTACACAGTACACAAATTCAACACCAAGAAAGCCCAGAACCAACAAATCCCACACAAACATACAATACAATCCCAACACCTACACACACGCAAACTAACACGGTAACCACCAACCAAACGAACCGACACTTCACAGGAACAGACACATTTTTAGCCACCAACACACGTAACACACGACTTATACAAAACCTAGTAGACCTCGAAGCATCACCAAGCGACAGAAACGTATACGAAGATCCACACATATACAGCACACAGTCAATACACCCCACAAACACAAACCACACATCAAACCCAAACAGTACATACTGGAATCAGCCAGCAATGGCAATGAAAACAATACAAACATGGAACATAAAATACTCAGGAAACACAAACGAAGACATAGATGAATTTTTACAAAATCTCCGCGACTACCAAACGGGTTATGAAATACACGACACACAATTAATCAACAACCTCAGCCCGATACTCGAAGGTGACGCAAAAAACTGGTACAGATTAAATAGAGGCAAATGGCGAACACTGGAAGAATTCGAAAGAGACATTACACACGCATTTCAAGACATACAACATAGGGACAGGCTGGAACAAAAAATCAGAAATTACGTACAAGGACCAACACAAAAAATCACACAATTCCTAATACAATTTAGAACACTACTATCACAACTAAAACCACCATACCACCCACGAACACAATTAGACTTGGCATACAGAAACATGAAAATAGAATACAAGGCATACATAAAACCATACGACTTCGCGAACTTCGACCAACTGGAAATGGCCGCAAAAGAATGGGAAGCGAATATCGAATGGGAAAACACGAGACAAACAATATTAAACAACTACACACACCCGCGAGAAGCCTACACACACCAAACACACCACACACAATACATCCCGTACAAGTACACACAAACACAACCCCGCCCAGCAATACTCCCAACACCAAATATACCACCGGCACTCACAGACAACATACGACGAAACCAAACAAACCAAAACACGCAACAGACTCGATACCCGGCAATCACGTACAACTCACCGCACTACACTCAGCAACAAACCAAAACGAACCCAAACACAGGCACAACACCACGCAGATGCTTTAACTGCAACCAACCCGGGCACTTCAGATGGCAATGCACACAGGCACAGAACCAGGGAAACGAGTGAGGGTTGACCCAGCAAGGGTGGAGGGCAACCCCACAAACAACACAAACACACCCGAAACAGTAGCACCTACGACAGATAACAACAGAACGGAAAGTAGATTCCACATCAGAATAGAAATACACGGTCACGAATTTAACGCATTAATAGACACAGGCGCAACACACTCATACCTAGGCGCAGAAGTAATACAAATACTACACAACACAGATACACAAATAAACGACACGCCCGACAGAACAGCTACAATGGGAAACGGAACACAGGTGACGATAGAAGGAGCAGTAACACTCCCAATACGCCTCGGCAACATAACAAAAGAAATTAAGTTCGGATTAATATCAAACTTAGGCTCGCAATGTATCATTGGTAATGTTACGTCCGTGGGTAGAGTTTACTCCTGAGCGGAAGGAGTAACCTGGTTGGCTTCGCTTTTACGTTACAGGTCAACCGGAAATCAGGATGGGATTGAATAAACTGGAGTATGTTGATATGTCGTTTATAAGTTTATTCCGTAGAACATGAGATAGCGGTCGGAATGAGTTGTGTGTTGCGAAAAGATATATATGAAGGCGAGATGTGGAATTGTCGAGTGTCAGAATAGGAGTGTCCCTCGAGACGTGAAACGGACGGGTGCAGAAAAGGTGTCACAAAGCTAGGAGTAGGGAATGGAATTTGAAGAGTAAGCGTGATAGTGAATAGCGTGAGACTACGTAGAGATAAGAGGACAGGACAGAACTGTGGGAGAGTTAGCGAGTAGGAAAAATAGAAAGAAGTGGTATGTTGGACGTAACACCCCCCCCGTCAGAGGGAGCAAGAAGGTGGAAATGTGAAACATGATTTGTGCTTAAAATTAGTTTTACAATTATTCTTATTATAGGTAGTGTATGGTTTATATTCTGGATTACGTATGAGCGTAAGGCATATAGTTATAATACTATGGTTACATAATGTTGTTTAAAGCTAGGCGCCTAGGGTTAATGCGCATGGAAGCGGGTTAGTACACTTAAGCCTAAACAACAATGATTTTTTTTTTTTTTTGATATGTCGAGATACAGAGTTTGACCTATTTGTACAATGATATCGGTTATGAGTGTAGATATATTTTGGGCTAATTTTAAACTAAGGGTATAAGATCGTCACTACAATTATTTTAGTGCAGTAGTGTACACAAGTATTTATTTTATTTATGTCTGTTTGACAGCGCAACAGCAGAACTTGATAGCAATATAGTAATTGCCTATTTGTAATAAGGTTTTCGTAAGGTGGGTGGGTTTAAAGGAAGCGGAGGTGGTGTGTGATGAACTGCATGATGGGTTTCTACTTCGTTGGGAATGGGTAGGACAGAAGAAGTAGGTGGGTGAATAATATTCAGCTCGATTGGATTGTCATACCCTGTTTGTATGGCTCTAAATGTCTGGTTCGTCTTTTTTGTTTTGCAATGTGTGCACAGAGTAATGACCTTGCCGAGGCATGAGTGACGGTAGAATAAGTATAGGGTTGCGAGAGATAGCAAACCAACACCGCTGTAAGTAAGAGTGTCTTTGATGTGCAACATATAGCGCTGTGTGCGGTGGTGTGTGCTGATATCAGTAGCTTGTTTTGCGATATCCTGCAGCGATAGTCCGGTATTGGCCAAGGCATGTACATCTATGTGCGAGGTTTTGTGGAGTGGGGGGATTGCAATTAAGGATAAGTCGGTGGAAATATTAAAATCAAGACTGAGGGATACTTGACTTAGATCCAAGGTAACTTTGGGGACGTAGGAGAGAGTCTCGGTAGATTGTGAGCGTTTCGAAGTTTTGAGAGTGACCTCAGAAGTACTAGCCGTACATAGGTCGTCTAGGGTGATAATGCCTGAACCGGAAAGTGTGACACGAGAGGTCTGGTCATTTGGGCAGAGAGTATGAAGAGTCTCAGGAGTGGAAGCTGAGAAAATCCAAGAATTAGATGTTGATAATTCCGTCCAGTAGGTTCCATCGAATGCGGTCAATCTGATATCACATTGTTTTGAAATTTTTCTGGACGGGTTCAGAAAAAGGTCTACCTCGCAGAGTTTGTGAGTCGATGGTCGGAAAAGCGGTTGTGTCAACTTACATATGAATTTTCCTAAGGATAAAATGCATTTACTAAATTTGGATTCCGAGATTTGAAAGTACGACGCTCGGTTAAGTGCTATAGCTATGTAGTCGCTGCCAGGTTGAATGTAAGCGAATTTGTTATTTGCAGAGTCGTATGTCTGTCTAACGGGGACGGGAAGCAGTCGGTACAGGTCAAAAACCTCGGAGTTGAGCAACGGAATAGATATCACATAAAGCAGTCTGGGTTCGTAATACGCTATGTCGATTTTAGAGATTCGAATCAGTTCTTCAGCGTAATTTGGATCCATTGGAATAGGAAACTCTATTTGTGGTCTGAGTGACTGGATATGTTTAAGACTGGAAATAATCTGTTGTGGTGATAGAATTTTAGGGTGGACGATACCTTTTTGAGCGAAGAGGATAGCGTTTACTAAGCTGGACAGGTCAAGTTCATACTCGTTCAAGTGTCGGTCCAGGTCAATTAGTCGGTTAAGTGAAGTCGTTCTGAAGGTATTGTTGGCGATTAAGGTTTTTGAAATAGCTGCATCAGTCGAGAGGGCCGTGAGTAATTTATGTTGTTCGCGGTCGTGGCTTATCATGCTGTCGATTTCTTTCCCGTAGACGCCCAACGTTGACTGTACGATATTTGTCTGTTTGTTAAGCAGGGATGCTAAGTGTCTACTGTCGTTGTACAAGTTGTCAATTTGTTGGTTAAAATATTCTCCGTCTTTTACGTCTAGCGTGCCGAATAAGGATTTTGATACGCTACCAATGAAATTAATAGCGCCTCGTGTTCCACGATGGTGGGCTAATTTAGCAAGTTCGGAGTGAGTGGATTCGCCTGTGCGATGGCCAACTAAATATTCTATTCGGTTTTGGTATAGTTTCATGGTTTTTATTCTATCAGCCAACATTTGAATATGGTCGCCGGTGTAACAGTAGTTTTTGGCGACAGAGCATTTACCTTCTATTATGGTTAAGAAATCTGATGCTTGGTCAAGTCGGTCGAATAAATATTGGAGGTCTATGTAGTTCAGCAAAGTCCATTCTTTGTTATATGTACGTAGGTCTTGCAATTGTTCGAAGAAGATTCCCGGGTTCTGATTCAGTTGCTTAATCGCGACGTTAGTCGAATCGTCTGTCGTGCTGTCGAGAGCACTGCACCTGCAACGATATGCAAGAGTATGAGACGTAATGTAACGCGATCGCAGGCAATATGGTAGCATGCTATTGTCGGTTGTACTGTAGTAGCTATTGAAGGGGTTAATGTGGGATTTTACTATGTATGTGCGATTTTCAGTTTATTGAGATGAACTATTTTAGTTTTGTTTAGCGTGAGGTATATTTCGGCGTTAACGTCATCTATTATTCGTTTGATTACATACGGGCCTTTATAATGATCTTGGAATTTTGACCTTGTTTCGTTCAATAGGTAGACAGTTTGTCCTACTTCAAATCGTTGTGGGTTAATTGTTCTGTCGTAGTGTTCCTTACTTTTCTGTTTAGCTTGTTTCAGGTTCAACGCGGCGCGTTTACGGATGTCTGTGAGATTCGCTATTAGATCGAGGAGGAATGTATCGTATGTATGCGTGGATGTGTTGCTTAGTATCGCGTCTGTCGGTAGTTTAGCTTCCGAGCCGAAGATCAGCTGGTGAGGTGAATAATGTGTACTGTCGTGTTTTGCTGTATTATAGCAGAAAATGGCGAAACGTATGAATTCATCCCAATCTTTACCTTCGTTGGTGTAATGTTTGATGTATTCGGTAATTACGAGGTGACTTCTTTCTAATGAGCCGTTTGATTGCGGTCTATAGGCGGTTGTTCGTAGTTGTTTAATTTTGAAGAGTTTACAAAGTTGTTTGATGACTGTGCTCATAAAATTCTGTCCTTGGTCTGTAAGTATTGCTCGAGGAGCACCGTAACGTGTAATGTATTCTTTTGCGAATGCTGCGCCTATAGTTTTGGCGGTGGCATCAGGTAAAGGGATGGCGTCCAGGAATTTTGTCAAATTGCATTGTATTGTCAAGAGATATTTGTTGTTCGATTTAGTAAGGGGTAGAGGTCCAACAATATCTAATGCCACTTTGTCAAAGGCCTCTGCGGGCGTGTCAGTGATTGCCATGGGTAATTTTGTTTTGATCCTGACTAGTTTTTTCCTCTGGCAACTGCCGCAAGATCTCATGATATTTTGAATTTGCTTTTTCATATTTGGCCAAAAATATTTTTCTCTTATTTTATTGAAAATTTTTGTAACGCCTTGGTGTCCTCCGATCAGTGACTCGTGGTACTCTTTGATCATGTCTTCGCGTAATCGTTCGTCTGGTATAATTGTAGTATTTCTACAAAGTGTTACTCGAATGTCTGAATCCGCAAAAATGTGATAAATCAGTTTTTTAAAGATAGATCGTAGAATATCATCAACTCCTGGTCCTGACATGGGGAATGATATGGACCGAATGTCTAGTCCGGACAAGATAATCCTCAAGTTAACTAACGTGTAGAAAATGTCGTCAAGTCTGCCCGGGTCTGATTGACGTGGTTTCACTACGAGGGTAAATATGTATTTGTTGTTTTTCAACCGAGTTTTAATTACGTCGGATATTTCTGGATTCTGGTTTTGAAAGGATTCCATGCTTACTAGATTTCCGTCTATCAACTGTTTTTCTAGTCCTTCTGTCCAACCACAATTAGCTGATACGAAATGAGCGTAATTGTCGCACAACATGAGAAGTCCGTCATTAGTTTCGGTTACGTTGGGTGTTGGTAATATGTCATTTTGATTTTGTATGAAGTAATCTAAGCAACAAAAGTTGTCATTGTCAATATGGGGGCGGTCCGGTTTTCGCTCTTCGGGATTCTCGCGACGTTGTGAGCCTAAAGGTGGTTGCGTTGCCGTAGGTACAACGGAGGCATCGCTATCCGTGTCTTCAACAGCTGACTCCGGATCATGTGTCACGGAGTCACTCTCCGAGATATCAGTTGGGTAGCGCGAGGGAGTAGAAACCGGAGCATGTCTTGGAGCTGACCTAGTGCCGGTCCGACGCATTGGCCGACGAGTTACAGGGGGAGCAGGGATTCTGGGTGTTGATGCGTCTGCTTCAGATTCAGAAGATGTCGAGTCATAAGTCGGGTTTTGATAATTACAAATGGTGATCTTTATGTCGGAGTCTTTAAATATGTAATGGATCATCCGATTAACAAGGTTCCAGTCTAACTTATCTAAGCCGCAGCCTAGTCTTGGAATCGAGAGCGATTTGACTTTGTCTTGTTCTAAGCAATTCTTTAGATTTACTAGGGCGTTGAACAGTGTTTCTTCAGTTGGTTTCTGGTAGTGGTATTTTTTGGTTACTAGATTGTAAATGAGGCGGTTACCATGTGGCAGTGTCAATACGTTCGTTACTTCAGGGTCTAGTTGTTGTAGTTGATCTCGGGTGATTATTTTCCTATTGATTAGTTGTCCCGCGACTCCTCGTGATGTCTTGCAGTCTGCCGAGATGCAGTGGGCTAGGTTATCTTGTCTGTCGAGGAGATTGGCGCGTATCTCTTGAATAAATTTACTATGCGTTAATGGTAGGTGGTTAAGATCTGTTACGAATTCCGTGAATCGAGGGGCGTAATTTCGTCCTTTACTGGTAGTGGCTTCGGGTGTCGGCTTATTCAGTGTGTCGGACTGTTCTTCACGTATTTTAACACTACGACCTTGGGGCTTACCGGAGTTTTGGTTTGATTCAGATGAGGTGAGTGGTTGAATTCGTTCCGTAGTTTGCTTGATCGTTTTATCGACTACGATCGGTGCCTCCGTTGCGCTGCTATTGTCAGTCATACTGGCATTTGAGTCAGAGGTACCAGTAGAAGTCGAAGTGTCTTGTAATGCTTTGTTTCGTCTTCGTGGGGAAGGGTTGGTGGATTCATGTGCAGATTCATGCGCTCGTATTGGGTGCTGGTCTACATGTTTCATTCGCTTGTGAGCGCCGGTAGATGAAGATAGCGTATCCGGTTCGCGAGCACGTGTTGGGTGTTGGTGAGCTATTTTGGTGCGTTTGTGAACGCTGGTAGACGAAGACAGCGTATCTGGTTCGCGAGCACGCGTTGGGTGTTGGTGAGCTACTTTGGCGCGCTTGTGGGCGTCAGTAGATGAGCATTCTGTATCGGGTCGTGGCCGTTTTGAGGTAATAGGTAGAATTCGGAAAGAGTCGACAGGTGGATTTCTGGAAAGCGCGTCTGCGTTAGAGTTCGCTATTCCTTTTTTATGTTTTGTGACGTACGAATATTCTTCCAACTTCAGTCTCCAGTGCATTAAACGAGAAGTCGGGTCCCGTACGTTTTTGATCCACTTTAGTGGTTCGTGGTCTGTTACCAGAGTAAAGGTTCTACCGTAAAGATAAGGACGAAAATGTTTGACGGCGTAAACGACTGCTAAGAATTCTTTTTCGGACACCGAGTAATTGATTTCGGCCTTTTGTAACACCCTAGATGCATACGCGATTGGTAAATCCTCGCCATCTTTGTCTTGACTAAGTATTGCTCCTATTGCATACTTTGAAGCGTCGGTTGTTAGGATGAAGGGTTTTTCGAAGTCTGGATACTGCAGTATCGGTTCTCGACACAGACTATCGCGTAGTGTTTCGAACGCAAATTGATGTTCTGCTGTCCATAGGAAAGGACTATTCTTCTTTAGCAAATTATTAATAGGTCTAGCAATTTTTGAAAGGTTAGGAATGAATCTTCGGTAGTAGCCTATCAAGCCTAAAAATTGTTTGATCTGTTTAGGATTCTTGGGAACTGGGTAGTTTTTTATTGCTGATATCTTCTCCGGATTAGGTTTCAATCCATTTTGAGTGATGACGTGACCTAGGTATGCTACTTCTTTACGCAGAAATTCACATTTATCTGGCTGCAGGGTTAGTCCTGCATCAGACAATCTCTTCATGAGTTTCCGAAATTTGGTTTCGTGTTCCTCCAAGGATCGGGAGTAAATGACTATATCATCCAAATAGACAAACATATCTGTACCCTGTAATCCCGATAGAACCTGATCCATTAGACGTTGAAAGGTGGATGGGGCATTTTTTAAGCCAAATGGCATTCTAGTATATTCGAAATGGCCGTGAGGAGTCGAAAAAGCGGTCTTTGCGCTGTGATCGGGATCCATTGGAATTTGGTGGAACCCAGAAGCCAGGTCGAACGTTGAGAAATATTTTGCGGAACCTAGCTGATCTAGGATATCGACGATATTTGGTAGCGGGTAAGCGTCGCCAATGGTTTTTTCATTTAATTTCCGGAAGTCAATGACCATTCGCCACTTCTTTTCGCCGCTAGCATCTGATTTCTTGGGGATGATCCAGACCGGAGAATTGTAAGGAGATGAAGAATGTGTGATAATGTTCTGATCAAGGAGTTTGGTCACTTGTTTTTGTATTTCGTCTTTGTGTACTCTTGGGTGTCTGTATTGTTTGGTATGAATTGGTGCGTCATTGGTAGTAGGGATCGTATGGCTGACTAAGTTTGTATGTCCCAGGGTGTCACCCGGGAGGAAAAATAAATGGTTGAATTCGATAGCAAGATTAACTATTAATTGTTTTTCTTCGTCGTTCAAATGATCCAATCGTAAGTTTTCTTTTAAAATCTCAAGGCGTCTCGAATCGTAATTTGGGGATGTGGGAAGAACGCGATTCTCGATCCTTTTTTGTTTTTCGTGTAAGACCTGTGCTAGTAAGACCTGTCCGCTGCTTGCAGTACTTGTATGCGTTAGGTGTGTTTTTGCACTGAGCGTGGCGGTGCTCGCGAGTTCATCGACTTCTTCTAGTGTTACGACTGGTCTTCTTATTTCCACAGCTGATTCGTTGGAATTTATTGCATAAACGTAAGCAAACCCTTGTTGGTTGGTAACCAGGGCCTGTCCCAGGAATATGTTAGCGCCTACTTCCAACTGTTCTATGAATCCCGTTTTTACAGAGGGATTCGAAATTTTTAGTGCAATCACCTTGGCCGTTCGTGGTGGTATCAATATGTAGTCTTCGTTTAGGAGTTTGAATGGTTTGCTAGTATTGTTCGGTATTATTTTTTCTGTATCGAAAGATATCGTTGCATTTTCGTTCCGTAAAAATATCGATCCTAGGATTCCGTCTTCTTGTATCGGAAACAGATCGTCGACTATATGGAATATATGAAGGTTGTCACCGATTCGAATGCTAGTTGTTCCTACTACTTTTATTGGCTCATGTATAGCACTGGTAACGTGGATCTGATCTTCGAGTAATTTACACGGAACATGCGGATGTATTGCTCCGAGTTTAATTATGTTTACATCAGCACCGGTGTCAACTATAAATGTGCTGGGTTGTCGTGTGAGTTCACCGGTGGTTATTCGAACCTTCGGTGTTTGTGTGACAGATGTTATGAGGATACGCGGTGGTGTTTTTGTGTTGGTTCTATGATTGTTAAAGGGAATAACGCCGGTTTCGCGAGAGATAAGGTAGTTGTTTTTGAAACAGATAGTCGCCTTTTCCGAACGTAAAAGGTCTGCACTCAGTATACCGTCTTCGATGATAGGGAAGGAGTTATCGACAAGATGGAATTCGTGGCGTGTATTAGCTAACTCGATGTAGAGACTTCCTATTGTTCTGATGGATTCTTCCGTTATCCCTGAAATCTGCCTAATGTCCGTCTTTGTGACGTGGACTCTTGGGTCGATTTTATCGATTTTTAACAAATTAATATTAGCGCCAGTATCTATTATTAGTGTCACGTACCCATTCAAAGACTGCGGGCATTGTGTTCGAATCTGTGGAGGGCCAGATTCTAATTGTACGGAGCTGACGTTTGGTTTGGACGCTGCTCCGGTTTGAGGGAGGTCGATGCGTCCGCGCGGCCGTCCCTGAACTCGTTTAAATGGTTCGCGTTGCCTGAATATTCGCGATGTTGCTTTGCTTCGTATGAAACTTCTGGGTGGATGCCTGTATCGCAATTCTCGTTCGAGTAGTCTTGTGTTACGTAATTAACCCTGAAGTTCGATCGTGAAGGATTTGGTGTGTTATACTGTTGTGAGCGTTGCCTGTCATTTCGCGTCTGGTCTAAAGGTTGGTTTGTCGGGTCTCTTGCTCGATATTGGGTATTGGGATTGTTCTGTTGTTGATGATTGGTGTTATTTTGGAAAACTCTTGAATCTTGTTGGAATTTTGGATTCTGGGGATATTGGGACCGATTTGAGCGGCACTTATCGTTTGAGTGGCCTTTGCGACCACACTGCGTGCAAGTTGTGTTGTTGCGCTGTCTCGTTCTGCACTCCTCTATACTATGACCTGCCTTCTTGCAGTATCTACACACTACTAATAAGGAAGGTTGTTCAGGACAATATTTGTCGATGTGATCGGTTAATTTACATATACTACATTTCATATGGCTTTGTGTTTCGTAGTTAGTATCACGGTATGAGGCTAGTTTAAGTCTATCTGATAATAGTTTTTCAGTCTTGGTGGCCGTGTCTATAGCCATTTGTAGGGTTTGTGGATTCTCGTGAGCTACTCTTATTTCTAATTCGTCTAGTAATCCTTTGATAAATCTTAGTCTTGCGGTCTCTTTGATATTTTTCTTTAGCACTTGAGCATCACTGATAGATTCTGAGGCATCTATTGATTCGCACGCTTGTCTTAACAGATGTTTTATTCTAGCACCGTAATCCAGAACACTCTCGTTTCGCCTCTGTGCCGATTGTGCGAGGTCTAGCTGGATATCTGGGAGGTGTTGTTTAGACGCGTAGGCCTGTTTTAGGCAGTATAGCAAATCTCGAAGAGAATCCGGATTATCTGACTCTATATATTTACTCGCGTCGCCTTCGATTTTCGTGCGAATGAGTGTGGAGAATAAATTCAGTTCTCTGGCTAAGACAGCTTGTTTTGCGCATTCTACTTTAGTTATGAATTCGGATACGGGCATATTAGTGCCATTGAACGTGGGAATCAGAGCTAATGCATCTTTAAGAGGCAGGTGCGGAAAAGTGCCTTCGGTAGCCATGTTGTAAATTTTAATCTAGGATTTGTCGACTTACAAAGTGAAGATGAAGAGGAGGAACGGAATAAAATGTTGCATTCTTCCGTGAGGATGTTGGTCCAGCGATTTCGTGTCTGTAGTCGGTGATGACGTCGGTGTGCGTTGTGTCGTACTAGAAGTCGTGAAGAATGAAGATGTCGTCGTAGTAGCAGCAGGAGATAGTCTTTCAGCAATATCGATTTGGAGATACGGATTTGTCTGTGACGTTCGTGTGAATCAGAGATCGTTGATTGCGTTAACGTAGAATATGGCTTTCAGAGTGTCTTCAACACTATCACACAGTGGTATTACTTTTTTATTAACATCACTGAGCTTGCACACTTCAGAACCGGTCTATCAGATGGCACTTCATGCGTAGCACACACGTAAAATTGTATCACTGAATTTCCGGAAAGCGAAGGCCACCGCTGCCACCAATGTTACGTCCGTGGGTAGAGTTTACTCCTGAGCGGAAGGAGTAACCTGGTTGGCTTCGCTTTTACGTTACAGGTCAACCGGAAATCAGGATGGGATTGAATAAACTGGAGTATGTTGATATGTCGTTTATAAGTTTATTCCGTAGAACATGAGATAGCGGTCGGAATGAGTTGTGTGTTGCGAAAAGATATATATGAAGGCGAGATGTGGAATTGTCGAGTGTCAGAATAGGAGTGTCCCTCGAGACGTGAAACGGACGGGTGCAGAAAAGGTGTCACAAAGCTAGGAGTAGGGAATGGAATTTGAAGAGTAAGCGTGATAGTGAATAGCGTGAGACTACGTAGAGATAAGAGGACAGGACAGAACTGTGGGAGAGTTAGCGAGTAGGAAAAATAGAAAGAAGTGGTATGTTGGACGTAACAGTAACATCGACTTAATAAGATTTGGAATACTAATAAATTATGGAAAAAACACATGGTCACTGATAGACGACCCACAGACACACTACCACATGCAAGCTAGACCACAAGAACTACCAACACCACTCAAAGAATACATACAAATACATCAAACACGAGAAACACGACACCAATCAACACAAACACACACAAAACAAGCAAAAGCAGCAGAAAAATTAGAAGCAACGAAACAACAAACAAACCCGAAAACAACAGAAAGACATGAAAACACAAAAAAAAAAACAACCATGAAACAAAAACCACTAACACCAACACTACCCAGCACAAAGACACCACCGGAAAACACCCCCCCAAAAGACAACTCACAGAACACACAAGTCACAAATAAAAAAATCACACCCACAAACGCACAAACAACAGACGGCACACAAACCAGCAAAGAAACCGAACCACAGATATGCGCAGGAATACAAGAACTCACACAATCACAACACACACAACTACAGACGACAATACAACAGAAAATCTCAACACTAACAGGCCAACTCGGCCTAACACACCTAATTAAACACAAAATAGACACACAAGGACACGCACCCATAAAACAAAGATACTATATGGTATCACCAAAAATTAGAGAAGCCATCCACACAGAAATACACAAAATGCTGAGAGAAGACGTGATAGAACCATCAGAAAGCGAATGGTCGAGCCCAATTGTCATGATAAAAAAACCAAATAACACATATCGCTTTTGTTTAGACTTTAGAAAAGTAAACTCAGTATCAAAAAAAGACGCATACCCACTACCATACATGACAGCAATATTAGACAAACTACGGACAGCACAGTACATATCAAAAATCGACTTAAGCCAAGCATACTTCCAAATACCACTCGACAAAGACAGCAAACACATAACAGCCTTTACAGTCCCGGGAATGGGCTTATTTCAATTTAAAAGAATGCCATACGGACTGACAGGCGCACCAGCGACATTCCAAAGACTACTAGACAGACTCATAGGCCCAGAATGCGAACCATATGCATTCGCATACTTAGACGACATAATAATAGTAACACAAACATTCGACGAACACTTACAAAGACTAGAGCAAATACTCAAAAGAATTACAGACGCAGGACTAACAATAAACCCAGAGAAGTGCGAATTCGGATGCGCACAAGTAAAATATCTCGGATACATAGTAGACAGACACGGACTACACATAGACCCCGACAAAACACAACCCATAGAAAACTACCCTAGCCCAAAAACAATAAAACAATTACGGAGACTAATTGGCATGGCATCATGGTACAGACGCTTCATACCTAACTTCGCACACATTACAGAACCACTAACACGACTACTGAAAAAAGACCAGAAATGGCACTGGGGGGAAGAACAAGAAAACGCAATGAACACAATCAAACACGCACTCACATCACCACCCACGCTCGCATGCCCAGACTACACACAAACATTCACACTACAAACAGACGCTAGCGGAACAGGGATAGGTGCCGTACTAACACAATCTCTCGATGACGAAGAGCATGTCATAGCCTACGCTAGCCGTGCGCTAAGCGAGGCAGAACGTAAATACTCGACAACTGAGAGAGAATGTTTGGCGGTACTCTGGTCCATTAAAAAATTCAGACCCTACGTGGAAGGATACCACTTCAAAGTCATTACAGATCACCACGCACTGAAGTGGCTTAGAGAATTAAAAAACCCCACAGGCCGACTTGCACGATGGGCATTAGAACTATTAGAATACGACTTTGACATAACACACCGAAAAGGTACAATGCACGACGTACCAGACGCACTTTCAAGACGACACGAAGACGAAGAACACATAGACACAATAGAAGACACGACAGACAAATGGTACACATACAAGAAAACACAAGTACAAACACGCCCAGAGAAAAACGAATCGTGGCGAATCAGAAACAATCAACTATACTTCCACCGCCCTAACCCCCTACACTCAAACCTCCTACCAGACACAAACCCATGGAAACTAGTCATACCCAAAGACAAAATAACACATATACTACACGAAAACCACGACGTAACACAAGCAGGCCATTTAGGGATCGAAAAGACATACCAAAGAGTAGCAAAAAAATATTATTGGCCGGGGATGTACAGAGACACAGTAAACTACATAAAAAAATGTGACACATGCCAAAGAACAAAAACAACACAAGCGCGACCGGCAGGACTAATGGGCATTAGAATTATCGAAGAACCGTGGACAGTAGTAGCCTCCGACATCATGGGCCCACTCCCACTATCAAAAAAGGGAAACCAATATATCATAGTGTTCGAAGACCTATACACCAAATGGGTGGAAATCATACCGATACGCAAAGCAAACGCCAAAACAGTAGAACAGACATTCCACTCACACGTAATATCACGATGGGGTACACCGCGCATACTACTAACAGATAACGGCACACCATACATAAACAAACTCATACGCGAACTGACACAAAAATTCAACATAAGACACGCAACAATCCCCCCATACGACGCACAAGCCAACTCCGTAGAGCGAGTCAACAGAACCGCTAAAACAATGATCCAAGCCTACGTAAACAACGACCACACAGAATGGGACATACACTTACAAGACTTACAATTCGCAATCAATACATGTACACTAGGGTGATTCAAAAAAAAAAATTAATTTTTTTTTTCTTCCAAACAGGCTCAAAAGTTTCTTTTTGATGTAAAAAAATTATTGTGAAAATATGAGCCCTTAATATTAATATTAAGATAGTCCTCATCGCATTTTTGTAATTCCCATAAGAATAACATGGGAAAAATCATTTTTGCTTCTTCTGATTTTTATACCGTTCATACAACTGATTGACTCATAAATCGCTGTTATAATCTTTATAGAGAATTGAACGCTCTACAAAAAAGGTTTGATAACATTTTTTCATTAGTCCACGCGTTCAAAAGTTATTGAAGATCGAAGTTCAATTTTTCAAAAATTTCATCGAATTTAGTGAATTACACCGAAACTGTTGGTTTTGGTGACAAGTTAAGGATCAAATATTTCGTCAAACATAAATTGGAGTTCTAATAAATGTTGACCATTGATTTTTTTTTGTTCAATTCAATATATATGATGCTTTTAAAGAATTTTTTTGCAGAATTAGAGCTAAAAATTTATATTAGGTTCAAAAATCATGGTGATTTCAATTTAAGTAGACATTAAAGACAGGTATTCTCAATTTTAATCTTATTTTTAATTATAAAATTGATTTTGTGAGTTTCCGTCTCAAAAATTTCAGTATTTTATCTTCAATATTTTTAAACAAATTTTTATAATTTCAGATACAAATGGCGAATTTCTTCTTTTGAATTTTCAGTCGATAAACACTATTGTTTTCTTACTCCGTCGATAAAAGAATTATTTCCCAATAGATGGAGCTCAGAGCTTCAGACTTATGTTTTTATTATGGTAAACATACTGAACCGTAAAATTTGTGTCCTTATAATTTTTATTTTAACAAACTCAGTTATTCGCTGTTATTATTATCTCTGACATAATATTGAGTTAAAAAATTATTTGAGTTTAATTGCAATTTGGCCATGGATTACTTGAGTCGTATTGTCGGTGATCCAATCGAAAGTTTTAGTGGACGCAAGCTTCCCAGTTTGACAGAGGTTATGTCGGTATTTCTCTACCAGAAAAAAGTTCTAAAATTTCAACACAAACACAGTATCAATTTGACAATCACTAAAGTTCAAGAAAAGTGGTCCGAAGCTGGTATTCCAACGTGTGGTGAGGTATTCGCGCAAAAAAAGCTTTCAAATTTATTAGAAGAGGTCAAAAAGTTACAGAGGAATTGTAAGCGCAAAAAATCAGTAGCACAAAAGAAGAAAGAGTCAAATTTTTCTCAAAAATTAAAAAATTTATTTGACATCGCCAAACTGAATGTCAATAAATACATTGACGAAGAGAAAAAGTTGTTTTTGGCTGGGCAAAGATCGAAAAATCGATTTGGTTTTATTGAAAATAAATCTTTAACACAAGAAGAAGATGAAAATCAAGATCTAATGGTTGTAGATTCTGTTGGTAAGTGTTTATTACAATTCATAATTACTTTCTCAATCAACTATAACTTCCTGTTTTTTATAAACATCAACTTTTGCTATTTAGATGCAGATGGAGCTGCTGTTGATATGATGCTTGTTACCCAAAAATCAGCAGTACTACTATCTAATTTATCAGCAACAACATCTAGTCAGACATCAAATATTGTATCTGACTTTGAAAATCAGTTAAGTCAACAGTGTCAGCCGAATAAAATTGATGTCATGACACCTGAATTATGTGCGGCACTCGATCGAGCAAAGGTGACGAATAGGAATGCTACTTTCATTTTAGCTGCTGCTTTTAAGAGTCTAGGAATCGATCTTTCTACTCTTAATTTAAGCTACAGTACTATTTATCGAGCGCGGATCAAATATAGATCAAGCATTGCGCAAGATTTGAAAGCAGAATTCCGTTCTGATGATCGTTATGTTGTCCACTGGGACGGTAAAATTTTGCCCGATATAGCTGATTTACAGTCTGTTGACCGTATAGCAGTTCTACTTTCTGTCTCTGGAGTTGATCAGCTTCTTGGAGTCCCTAAAGCTGATAGTGGAACTGCTCATCACCAAGCTTCAGCTGTTATTACTACGATAAATCAATGGAACATTGCTCCTTACATAAAAGCAATGTGTTTCGATACCACAGCTGTCAACACAGGTAAAGTTTATAAAATAATTACAAGTACTTATGTGATTATTATATTTCATTTCTATTTCATGACTTCAGCGTGAGCGTAGGTATGCTCTACTCTCGCCTAAAAATCAAGATCCCGTGTTTTTATATATTTTTATCTATTATCTATTTTTGTTGTAGGCGTTCATAAAGGTACATGTGTTCAAATTGAAAAAGCATTGTGGAGAAAATTGGTGTGGCTTCCTTGTCGCCATCATATATTGGAAATTATTTTACGAGGAGTTTTTGAAGTTTTTTGGACTACTACATCTGGTCCTAATGTGCCGATTTTTCTTCGTTTCCAAAAAGGATGGGATGATATTGATCAAACTAAGTATAAATGTGGAATAGAGGATGAAACTGTGGCAAGCGCTTTGAACGAAGATAAGATGAAAATTATTAATTTCATAAATGATTGCTTACAGGTAAAAATTGTTCATTATATTTCCTTAATACAATCGAAACTAATACTTTCAACTTATGTTTATTAATTTGGTTTTTTAGATATCTCAGCCTCGAGACGATTACCGAGAGCTTTTGTTATTATCTTTAGTTTTTCTTGGTAGTTCTCCAACTGATACATACACTTTCAAGCGTCCTGGTGCTATGCATCATGCGCGATGGATGTCAAAAGCCATCTATAGTTTGAAAATGTTTATGTTTCGGGATCAATTTCGTCTTTCCTCTCGTGAAATAAAAAATTTGCGTCAAGTATGTATCTTCGTAATTTTATTTTACATTGAGGCTTGGTACACGGCAACATCTGCTATTCTGGCGCCTAACAAAGATTTACAGTTGATGAAAAATTTGATTTCAAATAAAAATATTCCGGCGGTGTCACAAGAAGCTTGTAGAAAGATGAAGGAACATTTGTGGCATCTGAATGACGAGTTAGCTACAATCTCATTATTCGATGACAATGTTCCGATCGATATTAAAAAAAAAATGGTTTATGCGATTAACACTCGAGAGGGCTCTACATTGATGGACCAGCGTTATCATGTAGACCACGAAAATTTAAAATCGTTATTAGATAACGATTTGAGCGACTTTGTTTCAAAAAACTCATTGGAGCTATTTAAAAAATTTGATTTACCCTCTGATTTCATAGAAGAAGATATTTCTACATGGCCTAATGATGACAGCTTCAAAATTTGTTTGGAATTTTTCGAAACTTTAAAAGTAACGAACGACGTTGCTGAACGGGGAATTGCACTAATTGAAGAATATAACTGCTGCCTAACTAAAGATGAAGAACAGTTGCAGTTTTTATTACAGGTTGTTCGTGACCATCGACAACGTTTTCCCAGTTGTAACAAGAAATCTCTCCAATAATAAATATTTAATGTAAATAAATGAGCAATTTTTTAAGCAAAACTTATTAATAAAATGATAATGAACATAATAATAGAATAAAATTGTTTATGTTTTGGTTTATTGCGAAGAAATTCCGTAAAAGCATAAGATTTATTTGATTGAATGAAAAAAAAAATCATTTGTCAACATTTATCAGAAGTTCAATTAAGGGGGATAGCCACTGTGACGATCGAAAAAATAGGTGATTTTCGGGAATTTTTTTGAATGGGATAATCAAGGAATTTAGGGATCAGGTTTTTTTTTGTTTTATTAAGTGTATATTGGAGATAATTCACCTAAATTTTTATTTAAAAATATCATGTTGTTACAATGTAATAAGAATTTTTGTCTTTTTTTTTTTATTTTATTTTTTATTTTTATTTTATTTATATTTTATTTTTATTTTAATTTATTTTTTTGAAATTTCACAGTGGCTATCCCCCTTAATGTTTGACGAAATATTTGATCCTTAACTTGTCACCAAAACCAACAGTTTCGGTGTAATTCACTAAATTCGATCAAATTTTTGAAAAATTGAACTTCGATCTTCAATAACTTTTGAACGCGTGGACTAATGAAAAAATGTTATCAAACCTTTTTTGTAGAGCGTTCAATTCTCTATAAAGATTATAACAGCGATTTATGAGTCAATCAGTTGTATGAACGGTATAAAAATCAGAAGAAGCAAAAATGATTTTTCCCATGTTATTCTTATGGGAATTACAAAAATGCGATGAGGACTATCTTAATATTAATATTAAGGGCTCATATTTTCACAATAATTTTTTTACATCAAAAAGAAACTTTTGAGCCTGTTTGGAAGAAAAAAAAAATTAATTTTTTTTTTTTGAATCACCCTAATGTACACACACATCAACTAAACACACACCAGCCTTTTTAAACCTAGGAAGGGAATTAAATCCCACTCAATGTCTAAGAAATCAAGTAGAGAACGACGACGAAGTAGAATTACAAGACACAGACAGATGGACAGACCACTTGAGACGACTACAAATACTTAGAGACGAAGTACAGAGGCACTTAATAGAAGCAAACGAAAAACAAGCACACTACTACAACCTACGAAGACGAGACATTCAATTCAAGGAAGGAGACAGAGTACTGAAAAAGAACCATACACTCTCATCCGGACCAGAACGAACGACAGCTAAGTTAAGTAAAAAATTCATAGGCCCATACATAATCACTAGAAAAGTCTCACCCACAATATACGAATTAACAACAGAGAGCGGTAAAAACATAGGAAAATGTCACATAGAAGACCTAAAATTATACACATAATCAAATAGGCAATAAAAGAACCACGCCCAACAACACACCCCGAAAATAAACTGACATGTGTATTCACCCCACAGAAACACAACATGGAAAAGCAGCAACCCAAAATACCGGCCCTGATGACACTGCGACTGACGAGACCGACAACAACGACAACACAGACAGAAAGAACACCACTATTGCAAACACCAGGACAGGCCCCACACCCACACCGATACGGACGCGATGGCACACACCACCCTGAGACCCGACGAACCCTACTACCGACACCCACCACATACATACAGGTAACACAAACCACCACAACAACAACACACATAACAACCACTGCACCCACAGCCACACAAAGACACCCACAAACACACACACCGATGACCACACACACAATTACACCCTCCGGACCAAGGCAATGCCCGAAATGCAACGGGCTGGTCCGGGGCACAAAATACACAGAACACATACAAACCTGCACACAAGCTAACACAGACACACCACACCCACCACAAATTATCACACACCCACCAACAGTTACCCACACCACACGAACCACGGCCACACACACGACTACACACCCACCCAACAAGAAACAAACACCCCATACAACCACACGCCCCACACCCACACCAACACCACGGTACACACCACCCCCCGCATCAACCCCTCAATGGGCACGCACCAGATTCGCGAGACCACAGACGACAGAGAACAGGATCTTACAGACATTCGCCAACATGGACAGACACACAGAATCGACACAGACGAAACAAACATGCAAACAACACACAGGACCACACCCCGAAATAATAGCCATAATTGCAAATTTACAACCAGCAAGCACCCTAGACGACGAATTACGAGCACAAAGAGAAAGATACATGACCAGACGGGCACACGAACGCACAAACATTGACGAAACAGAAGCCGGCACCTCAACACACCAACCACACACCACACATCAAACAGCACCACACAAAACACAACCCCCAAACACACCAGACACCGACAGCGACACAGACTCCAGCACCTCCACCGCAGAAACAGTAATACACATCGAAACCACGCACACAAGCACGCTACAGACACAAACGACGGACAACGACACAAACAGTAACACCGACACCACCTCACTCACGGACACAATCGAACGTACACAAACACCCCAACCAACCACACACACCACACGGGACTCAAAACGATACAAAAAACGAAAATCAATACGCAAACAAAAAAAAGAACAAAACAGAAAACACTAGACAAACTGACAACACCAAACGGACGGACGAACAACGACGCACCCACAACACGGGACGCAATACGATACAAAAAAAAAAGGGGGACAAAACAGAAAACACCAAATACACTAACAACACCAAAGCGACGGACGAACAACGACAGACGGAGGCCAAAGAAACAGAACACCACCCAAAAAGAGAGAAGAGAAGGGAGAAGCAACCACGAGCCACGAGGTACAAAGAACAACACAAAAACTCACCAAGACCCACACCGACGAGAGCCACCAAACCAAAACCAAAAATTCAAGTACAAAATAATATAAGAATAGAATAAGTTTATATAAGAGAAAAAAAAAAAAAAAAACATGATTTTGATTAAGACACACGAGACCAAGTAGAATAAGTAGATATAAGACGACCCACAACCCACACCAAACACACATCCCGCAAATACAACCCAACCTCCATCCCTTAACCCCGACAGATCGGAGCAGACAACACAGAAACAACAAAAATAACAAAAGGAGAATACACAGACGAAAGGACCACAAAATCCGTCACCGAAACCGGCTCACCCTATAGGCCTCGCCCCGCGTGGGGAGGGGGGAGTTGTGACGTTGCACCTAGAGTGCAAGTCATAACAAACCCCAAACCCGCGGGGAAGAGCCGAACGGGTGAGTCCTGTCCCGTCGGGAAAGGCCCGAACACAACCGAAGCCCCCCGACGCTCGGCAGAGCCGAGCGCCAGCAGCATTACGACCCCGACCTGCGAGGCAGTATCACGCCGCCGAAGCACAGTCCAGGAGAAACGAAGAGGGAGAGAAAGAGAGAGAGAGAGAGAGAGAGAGAGAGAGAGAGAGAAAGAAACCCCGACACACACTCACACCGTCACACGCACACCAGTCTACACCCACGCCGACGACGCCAGGTTAGCCTGCATTCTACCGCCGATCTGCTCCTCCCCTCACAATACCAACCCTTTCTACCTCACGCTCCCCATCACACTACACCACCCTCCCCTCGCAATACCAACCCTTTCTACCTCACGCTCCCCGCCACACTACACCACCCTCCCCTCGCAACACCAACCCTTCCGACCTGGTATTCCCCGTCACCTCCCACACTCCCCCCCGCGCGCGTACCTGTAAGTTAGTATTAAGTAACGCTAAGGGCTGAGGCGTGATCAGCCCCCGCTCAAGTCTACAACCCTTCTGTACCTCCTAGTTTAAGTCGACCCCCTTTTGCAAGAATATACACACCAAGTTTTACCTTTCACATCCGCCCCGTCTCTAATTGTCTCTTCCCCCCCCCCCACATTATTCGTGCGAACTCAAAACCCGTCACAGATTCTATGCGATATTTCTGAAAAGAAATCCGTCGATCGTATTGCGATTCTTCTATCCGTTTCTGGGGTTGACCAGCTTCTTGCAGTTCCAAAAGCTGACGATGGGACAGCACATCAACAAGCTTCAGCTGTTATTTCAGCTTTAAACCAATGGAACGTAGCTCCGTACGTAAAAGCGATGTGTTTTGACACGCCGCTCGTCAATACCGGTAAAGTTTATGCAATAAATAAATTACTCTAAAATTTTCATATTCAATCTTGTTTAATAATTTAAAATATTTTTTTCATTTGTAGGTATTCACAAAGGTACATGTGTCTTGATTGAAAAAGAATTAAACCGGAAATTAGTATGGCTCCCATGCCGCCATCACATAATGGAAATTATTTTACGGGGAGTTTTTGAAGTATATTGGAATACAACGTCTGGTCCTAATGTACCGACATTTGGTCGTTTCAAAAATTCTTGGGAGGAAATTGATCAGTCAATGTGTAGAAGTGGAATGGATGATGAAACTGTTGCAAGCATCTTAACAAATGAACGTGCTGAAATCATCATATATATTAACAATTGTTTACAGGTAAAAATTGTTTACTATTACTATACTTTGTTAGTCTACTCAAAACAATTCATTATAACATAATTTATTAACGTTTTTTTAGATTTCTCAACCTCGAGATGATTATCGAGAATTGTTACTACTATCACTAGCTTTTCTTGACAGCTGGTCAGCAGAGAAATTTATTTTTAAGCGTCCTGGTGCCATGCATCATGCACGATGGATGTCGAAAGCTATCTACAGCTTAAAAATATTCATGTTTCGAGATCAATTCTATCTTTCGCCCCGTGAAACAAACAGTTTACGGCAAGTTTGTATTTTTGTTATCCTATTCCACATGAAAGCGTGGTATACGTCGACATCTGCTATTCTGGCACCAAATAATGATTTAGAATTGTTAAAAAAATTGATTTCCTATGATAGAGTTAATCAGGCAGTTTCACAAAAAGCTTGTGACAAGATAAGTAACCACTTGTGGTACTTAAACGAAGAATTAGCTGTAATCTCTTTATTTGATACCAATGTCTCCGTCGATGTGAAAAGGAAGATGATTGAAGCAATTAATTCTCGACCAGCTTCTAAAACGACAAATCAGCGGTATGAAGTACTCGGAAATGAGTTAGAATTGTTATTGCAAAAAGATTTAAGTGATTTTGTATCAAAAAAATCATTGGAATTGTTCCAAAAATTTGATTTGCCGAGCGATTTTTTAGAAAAAGACATTTCAACTTGGTCTAATGATGATAGTTACATTGAATGTACTGAATTTTTTAAAACATTAAAAGTAACAAATGACGTAGCTGAAAGAGGGATCGCGGTGATTGAGGAATATAATAATTACCTCACTAAAGATGAAGAGCAACTACAGTATTTATTCCAAGTAGTTCGAGAGCATCGGCAACGTTATCCAGACTGTTTGAAAAAAAATCTTCAATAATAATAATTTAGATCAGATTTATGAATAAGTTTTTTCGCAATAATTTATAAGTACAAGTAAAATAAATAAATTTTTTTTCTTAACAAAACCAATCGTCACTAAATTTATACCTCATGTAAGTATTTTAAATGACTGAAAGAAAATTTATTGCCCTTAGATTAAACAAAAAGGAAACAAACTATGATTTCAAGGCTCACTGACGCTAAAAATTTTCTTAACGAGTATCACTGGCCTCACTACACCAAAAAACTATTGACAAACTTATTTTTCCTTAAGACTAAGTTCAAGATAAACACAAATTTTCTGATAAATTTTTTCAATCAAACCATGAAATTTGCTGTAATGCATTAAAAACGGTAAAATTTGCGATAACTTGGATTTTGACCTCGAATAACTTTTGAACTATTAGTTTCCGCAACAAATCATAAGAGACCTTTTTTGTGGAGCGTTCAATTTTCTACAAGATTAAGTGATGGTTTTTTTTTATGACACACGATAGGCTAGCAACAAAAATCAGAAGGTGCAAAAAAAATTTTTCCCATGTTATTCTTATGGGAAATAGAAAAGCGCGATGCGGACAACTTTAATATTAATATTAAGGGCTCAAATTTGAACTGGCACTTTTTTACGCCAAAAGGAAACTTTTAAGCCTGTTTGCGAGAAGAAAAAAAATTTTTGTTTTTTTTTTAATCACCCTATTGTACACACATACAATTACTGCATATAACGGTTCAAGATTCGTGGCAAATATTTTACAGGGCCGATCCTTGTTAAAATTCTGATGAAGAATTTGCTTGCCAATTTTTTCTGTTTTTAATTCTCAACAAATTAGGATTTCATACTTTATTTACTTCGATTTATTTGTCAATGACGCCTAGTTCTAAATGATGCTACCAAAATTTTTTTTTACATTAGACGAACTACCTGAAAGTTACTCATTAGGTGGAAATCGTTATAAAACTACATGCCGTGACTTCTCGTAGATGGTATACGCCACGGATACGCTAGCGAGTTTTGGGTTGGTTTCTGCATCGTATACGACCTACGAAAAGTCAGGGTATGTGTTACTGCTGTACATCAAAGTCCGGCACAATCCTATAAGATTTCACAGAAATTTAGAACTCTCGAAGGAATCAACTTCTTCGGATTCCAAGTACTATTCCTCACACGCCACTGTTCCCACTATCCGCGCGGCCGTCACTTCTGCGTTTCCTCGCGTACCGTCTACATCCACTTTTCGCGGCGAACGAAGCAAACGCAAGTGTTTTGGTAATTTGCCGTGTCATGAGTTCCAATCACGTGCAAATTTTCACGCGGCCAGTGTGTATACATATATTTGTTACAAACAACAATAATCTTGTAAGTGCAACAATGAATAAGTTACGTCGCACGGCTGAACCGAAAAAAGATTAAATTTGACGCGCCGACGAACGAATCGTTCGTTGCAATGGTGAGTGTTTTATACTGCAAATTCCTGTTATGCAATTATAGATATCGTTTACAAGAATCCTGCCAAATCTGCACTTCCTATGCAGGGTGATTCGTGATTCACACCAAATACTTGACAGGGCAAATCCTTGTCAAAATTGGAGTCGAAAGTTCCTGAGAAAGTTTTCGGGAAAACGCCTTTTTTCATTCAAAGAAATGAAAATTCAATTTTTTCGGATTTCTTTTTCGATCAACCTTTTAATTTCTTGGGTCATCGTCAGAATTGATATCGAAATTCCCCGGTTGATTTGTAAATAATTTGTGCAAAATTTTTTTTTTCACAGCTGTCGCGGGGGGGTCACTGGGAGTGTAAATTCAAAATGGCGACCAAATCATGCTTATGCGTATATTCGAAAAATGGTTTTTTTTAGGTTAAAATGGTTTTTCTTGAATAACTCGGCCGGTTTTGATTTGACAGAAAAACCGTACGAACAAAAGTTGTATAAATTTTGATTCTCTACAAGTTTAATCCTTACAGTTATTCTTCTAGGATCAAGATTTTTGGAATTAAACCTGAAAAAAGTGACGAATTCGAAATATTTCCATTATCTCGTTTATTTTCAACTTAATGGCATAAATGAATAGCAACAAACTTGTTGAGAATCAAATTCTGAACAACTTCGGTATTCACCTTTTTTTCCAAAAATCGATATTTTCGGCATTTAACCCGAAAAGGAAGGATTCTCCGTCAACTCGGCCACTTTTTTTTCGACTATCTCAGATCTGCCCCATAATTTGTTACATCAAAGTACTACTAAAAGATACTCTGCGTGAATTTTTTCAGATTTATCTATTCATTATTTGAGAAATTGCCATTTTTTTTTTCAAATGAATGTACACTACCGTTCATAAGTATGGAAACGCTCGCCCCAGAGTGTTTTCACTGTACCCATGATGCTCATTGTATTTCTACGAAAATGTATACCGCTGAGGAGTGGGGAGGGACTTCCAGCATTTTCATAGTATAGAAAAAAAATGTAGAAAACAAATCGTCTTGTTTACGTTTGCTTCGAAAGAGTGGCGTTCGAAAGATCGTCGTTTTGTTGACATTTGTTTCGATCGTCGTTCTGTTATACATTTTTCAAAATATCGAGTAAGCAAATTGTATACGTGTTTCAAACTTTCTTCTCTCTGTTCTCTGCATATATAATCATTTCGATTTTTCGTTAAGAGTGTGTAGAACATAAGAATTGCTGAATGATTCGCTGAATTATTATAATCGTACGGTAATTTTCTTTTCCGGTAATTGGAGAAATTTACACGTGTTGACATATACCCTAAGTACGATGCAAATATGCGAGAAATTTCAAATCTTGAGGAAAATAAATATTACGACTGTTATTATTTCATCATCTAAACCATAAAAAGTCAGTTGGGACGAAATTGAGGTTCTTGAGTCCGAAATATCATCCTGACAAAAAATGACCGCGTATTTTCCAAAACAATGAAAGCTTTTTCGAAGTGAAATGTGAGCATAAAAAGAAAAAACCTATGTCTACGATTTTTTTGTCCGGACCGCCGAGTCATTCAATTTTGTTGTAAAATGAGCGCGCAGTAAAATTGAAGAATCTATATCTCATCTCCGGTTCTATTTGACGTAGAAAAATTATTCACAGCACATTCGCGAGCAGAGAGGATAAGCTTTCGTAGGAAACTTTGGTTCATCCGGAAACATTGAACATTGTAATTGTTATTAACCCTTTCGGCCCGATCGGTGACTATGATCACCCAACGCCTGACGCTCGCTCTGTACGAGCGGTGACCATGGTAACCCAACATTTGACGCTCGTTATGTACGAACGGTGACCATGGTAATCGAACATTATGTTATAATTTTTTAAGCATTTTATTTACGAGCGACTGCACTCGCTCTGCGTAAGATAGCCTGGTATTGTGCGTCTGACGGGCGCTTGCAGTTGTTCCGCAAGTACGGACGGCTGCCGCGACTGCTCGGTCAGCGGGGACGGCGCGACGTAGAATGCGTCCGTAGCGAAAGGGTTAACGAACGAATTGTTTAATAGTACCATTTTTTTTGGCGAGGCTTCTACCATTTTATACATTGTGTAAAAAATCTTTGCGATTACAAATAATCCGTCGGGTTTGACGAGGAATTTCCCATTCATATTCATTCCGAATGACCATACATTGGATATCTGCTATCGGTAGTAAAATATTGAACACGGTGAAATTTAGAGTGATTTGTAAAAAATGAATATCTTAATTTCAAAAGAATTATCTCAACTTTTCGGATTATTCGAGATGATCAAAATTTTTAATTACACTATTCCATTTCATCAGATTCGACCATTCACTTTCAACATTTTTGGGTATAGTGAGATGGCGCCGACACACGGTTGTAAGAGAACAGAAGAGGACCCATGTATTTGTATGTGTCTTTATATGATGAGGAGGGGAGGGCACAAATTCTGTGCCAAAGTATATTTTTATTAACAAGTACTAATCATGTTATGGATTCTGCATTGAAAAAGCGAAACGACCAAATGAACACGCTTATATTTTACAGGATAATCCGTCGTAACCGTTGGACGGTCGCAATGTCACATGCCGCGAGGTTATCTTCATGGAGTGGTGAACTGTGTTCAAATTACATTACTTCGCAAAGGATGTTAGAAACTCTCATCAACCGGGAGAAGGAACTGTTTCGCAGAACCCGCAGCTTTATAGTTACCTCGAATCTCAGATACTATTTCCTTGCATTTAATATTTCAGAGGGTATAAAAATAATCCTCAACGTCGATGTCAACATTGTTTCATATATCCATAGTAACATGAATAAAGTGTTCCAATCTTAATATATATAAATCTCGTGTCACGATGTTTGTCCTCAATGGACTCCTAAACCACTTAACCGATTATAATAAAATACGCACACCATGTGCAGTTCGATCCAACTTGAGAGATAGGATAGTTTAAATCTCAAATTATAGTCGCAATTTTAATTTATTGCTAATTATTTGACTGTTATTATTTGACAGTCACAATTATCTGTTAACTCCAAATGATTCTAACAGATGTCGATACCTTTCGACTGGGTTGAGTAAGTAATCAATAGATGGCGCTGCTATGGTAAATCTACGAACGTGTCATATAAGCTACATTTTAACGGCATAATTACCACGTGTTGTTGACGCTATAAAATTAATTAAATTTATTTTGGAGTGAACGAAATACCGTACAATTCAATTATTTCCACTTTTTAAATTTTTGGTGTTAGCATAGCCGGCCACGTGTTACTTAGACTAAAGTGTAAATTGCATTCATATTATAATGAAGATAATACAGTGAAATTAATCCTGTTTTTTACTTATTTGTGCTTCATTGATCAAAACTTTATAATTTAACTAGCAGCCCATCCCGGCTTCGCACGGGCATATAATAATATAATAGAAGAAAATACACAATGTTTACAGTGAGTTTCTAGAAAAATAAGACATTTATATTATTACATAATATTATTATATGCCCGTGCGAAGCCGGGATGGGCTGCTAGTATTATATATAATCCGCATCTCATTTATTAGACGGTATTGCCGTCTTACGGGCTTCTCATCGGAAGCAAAGGATTGAAAGGGTGAACACAACATCTACACACTACAGTCTCCTTACATCGTGCATGCAGAGAAAGAATTCTTACACATGCAAATCGGGCACACGAAAACAAATTTGAACTCACTGGTTATGAGAGAAATTAACGACAACAGAGTCAGGGCGGCTAGGTTGTCTAGTGGAGTAAGTCTCCGGTAAAGCATCGCTAGATACCAGGTTCGATTCCTGGCTCCGTCGTTAATTTTTCAAATTCACCAGTTGTTCAAATTTACATATTTTCAGTATATATAATCATTTTTTGAAACTCTTTTCACTAGTAAAATAGCTTCGAACATAAAATTATTTAATTATTGTCAGTAGAGTTGTGTGTAACAAGCGATGTACAATTTCAGAATGATTCCGATACAGTAATACCCCGAAGTTACGCTATGGGTCGTTTCGGCATTGACGGCGTGAGTCGAGAAAAACGTAAGTCGGGGTGCAAGTTTTATACAACTGTATAATGTATATACATTGTTACAAAGGGTGAAATCACCCGTTTTGCCCCCTCTTCAATGATCTAGTAGTCATCATAGATAAAAGACGTTTATAAACCTCTTATGTCTTTCAAAAGAATAAGGTTGCTGCATCAACCAACATTATTGTAAAAACAGTCTTGTTTCAGACTTTAAACGAGAAACACATATTACGCAATTAAAGCATTTTCACAACATTTTATTCACGCTCTCGATTTTTGACTTGATAATTAAACTCGCGGATCCATATTTATTTCCGTAACGTCAAAGAACGTTACATTGGTATCAGAAGTGGGATCTTGAGTTTCTTTTCAATCGAGTCAATTCAGTGCGCGAACTTTGATTATGAGCAATAGTCGTATGACGCGCTCACGTCGAAGGGAAAGTGGCGAAGAAGAACCTTTCACTATGGAGAATCCGCGGGTCCCTAAAACGATTCCATCACCTTCAGTGGACCCTCTTCCAATTCCTTCGACGGTCTCTCAGATTGATCTGCTGAAGATCAAGTCTCAACAATAAGAAGCCGCTGAACGTCAACAACAGCAACTTCTTCAGCTGCGTCTTGATCAACAAAAGCAGCGAAGAAGAGAACAAGAACAACGAGAGAGGGAAATTGCCTGGCAGTTGGAGCAGCGGAGGCTTGATAGAGAAACTCAAGAACGATCCAAGTCCAGTCTTCATGAACTGCTCCGGACGACTGTGGCTGCTCTTCAGGCTGTTCATCAGGTGAACGGCTCAGGAGAACCGGCTGTCAGCCCTCGAGGTTCCAGAGTCGTTACTCCGCTTCCCTCTCCTGTTCCCGTTCCCGCTATTCGGCAGGTCCAACATCCAGGACGGTTCCAGGATGTTCGAGACTTAAGGTCTGTGCCTTCTATTACGGGAATAGATGAATCCCCAATTTGTAGAACAACAGTTAATAATCAGGTTGGCTTTTCCGAGCCTCTGCCTTAGGTTCAACCTCGTTATTCCCATTTGAGTCAATTAAATAATACAAGATTTCCTGGGGTTGCTTCTCAAATTAACGAGAAACCCTTTTATCCTTTGAAACCGCCAATTTTTGATGGAAAGATTCCATGGGCAGATTATGAACGTCAATTTAATACAATTGCAAAGCATAACCAGTGGGACTCCGCCATGAGGGCCCACAGCCTAGCCTCTTGTCTTCGAACGCCGGCTTTGAATGTTTTAACGGCATTATCTGAGGAAGAAATTTCCGATTATGAAAAACTTAGCTCCGCGCTTAAATTGAGATACGGAAATGACCATCTGACAAAATTGTACACAGCTCAATTACAGACTAAAAGACAAGGACGAGACGAAGACCTCGCGTCACTTAGTTAAGATATCGAACGGCTTTCTCGTGTAGCTTTGCCAGACCACGAGCCGTCTCGTAATTTTTTAGCGACACATGTTCCTACGCAATCAGTGATGCAGAAATTAAAATGGCCGTTGGGACATCGGGTCTCACTTCTCTACGAGGGGCAACGGCCAAAGCCATTGAGGTGAAGGCAATGCGAAAACAATATTTCGGGTTGAACAAGCTTCGTCGGATTGAGGTGTCCAAAAACACCTCAGGATGACGAAGTTTTGAACACTCGGAGGAGCCAAAGCCTCAAAATTATAGAAATAATTTTAGCAATAATAATTTTAAACCAAAAAATCGAGGTTCTTTTCAAAACCGGAAAAACAAGCGTATCATTAAAAACGCGGTCATGACAAGTCAAACCGGCTTGACTTGTATATTTTGTAAAAAAACAGGCCATGACGCCAATCATTGTTTTCTAATTAAAAAAATTAGTGGAGAACCGATACAGAGTTCGAATCCAAACTCTTATAACTGGCGTAAGAAAGATATAGACAAAGGGGAAGCAAATCCTCAGTCGAGTTCTTCAACAGGAACTCGTCCAAAAAACTAATTCCGGATGATTTGTCGGGGCAAAAATCATTGCAGATTGTTAAGAGTGAAAGCCCTCTTAGAGAACAGTTTTTAATTAGAAGTACACGACAGTCTGGTCTCTACGCGCGCGGTACTGTAAATGGCGTCGATTGTCTATGGGTAATAGACACCGGCGCGGAAGTAACCATAGTTCGATCGGAACTCTTTAAATCCGATGACCAGATTGTTCCCTCTTTATCTCAGCAAACAGCCACTGGAGAGATGACCCCGGTTTTGAGACAGATTACTGTCCAAATTAATCTTTTTGGGTGTATCGACTCTCCACATAAGGTTTTTATAGCAGATATAGTGGATGAAGGTATTTTGGGAATAGACTTTCTTACAGCTCACAACTGTGATATCTCGACTAAGAGAAATTCACTAGCTTCAAACAATCGCGAAATAACTCTTTGTAGGTAGAAAGGTCAGGTAGAATCGTTTAAATCTCTTTTGCTAGAATTTTTAGATTCTTTCGCCAAAGATAGTGGTGATAAGGGCCGATGTACTTCTGTCAAGCACAAGATCGACGTCGGAGAGAGTTCACCAATAAAACAAGCTCCTCGAAGACTCGCTCTCAACGCCCGAGAAGAGGTGAAGAAGCTTGTGGAAGACATGCTAAAGAACGATGTGATCGAACCATCGTCTAGTCCCTGGGCCTCACCAATCGTCCTTGTGAACAAAAAGGATGGATCCAAACGATTTTGTATCGATTACAGGGAACTGAACGATATAACGAAGAAAGATTCTTACCCTCTACCCAGAATCGACGAGACACTCGACCTGATAGCTGGTGCAACTTGGTTCAGCACCATAGATCTTCATAGCGGATACACCTCTAGATAAAGAAAAAAAACAGCTTTTGTTACGGGTTTAGGAGGATTATGGCAGTCCAGGGTTATGCCGTTTGGTTTGAGTAATGCCCCGGCCACCTTTGAACGAATGATGGAGGCTGTTCTCCATGGGCTCACTGGTAAAATATGCCTCGTTTATTTGGACGATATAATCGTTTTTGGCAAGAACTTTGGAGAAGAAGTTCAAAATCTCAGACAAGTTTTCGCTAGGCTGAAGCAAGCAGGCCTGAAAATGAGCCCGAAAAAATGCCATCTGATCCAGAAAGAAGTAGGCTTCCTCGGACATATCGTTTTAGCACAAGGTGTGAAGACCGACCCATCCAATATAGAGAAGGTTTCTTCTTGGCCGACACCTAAGAATAAAGAAAAAATTCAAAGCTTTTTAGGCCTTTGTACGTATTACAGAAGATTTGTGAAAGGTTTCGCTAGTATAGCTGAACCTCTCCATCACTTGACCGAAATCAAGATTCCTTTTGACTGGACCCCGGAATGCGAAGAGGCTTTCAAGAAATTGAAAGAATATCTTATTTCTCCGCCCATTTTAGCTTATCCAGAGGTCGAACTTCCTTTTATTTTAGATACGGATGTCTCTCTATCTGGAATAGGCGGGGTTCTGTCACAAATTCAGGGAGGACAGGAGAGAGTGATAAGCTATTTCAGCAGAGTTTTGAGTAAGACTGAGAGAAATTATTCTGTCACTCGTAGAGAACTTTTAGCTGTTGTTACGACCGTAGTACATTTTCACCATTATCTGTACGGTAGGAGATTTTTGATACGTACAGATCATGCTTCTCTCAGGTGGCTACTTTCGTTCAAATCTCCCGAAGGTCAGGTAGCTAGATGGTTAGAAAGGCTCGGTCAGTACGATTTTGACATTCGTCATCGAGCAGGAATTCACCATGGAAACGCCGATGCTCTCTCTCGAAGAGCCTGCGAGGAAATGCCAGAGTGTAAACAGTGTGCACGATTAGAGAAAAACCGTGACCCCTCTCTTATAATACGGAAGATTTCTCTCAAAAATAACCAGGAGGAATGGAGAAAATCGCGACAAGAGGACGACACTTTGCCTGAAGTGAAATCTTGGAAAGAAGCGGAAACTCGACCGGACTGGCAGGATATATCTTTAGCCGAGCCAGATTCAAAAATTTATTGGGCTCAATGGAACTCTATCCTTTCAATTGATGGAATTTTATACCGAAAATGGGAATCTGCAGACTTGAAAGAAATCAGGTGGCAACTTTTTGATCCCAGGTCACGAGTTCCGGAGATTCTTGCTCTTCATCATGATTCTCCTGCAGGCGGACACTTCGCTTCAAATAAAACTCTGGGCAGAACTCGCAACTTCTACTTTTGGCCCCGTTGCCGGATGGACGTTGAAGATTGGTGTCGAAGATGTCGAATCTGCACAGCAAAGAAAGGACCTCGAGCGAAAGGACAAAGCTCTCTTCAAATTTACAACGTGGGAGCTCCATTTGAAAGGATAGCGATGGACATTCTCGGACCTCTCCCGAAAACTCATTCTGGAAATAAATATGCTTTGGTTATTGCTGATTATTTTACTAAGTAGCCTAAAGTGGTCCCTCTCGCTGATCAAGAAGCCTCTACTGTAACACAAGCATTCGTTAAAGAGTTTATTTGTAGACACGGAGTTTCTCTAGAACTTCATACTCATCAAGGCCGAAATTTTGAGTCAACCTTAATGAAAGAGGTGACTCAGATTTTGAGGGTTGGAAAAACTCGTACGACTCCTTTGCATCCGCAATCTGACGGCATGATAGAGCGTCTGAATCGAACCTTGCTAGAGCATTTGTCGTCCTTTGTAGAGCAGAATCAGAGAGACTGGGACTCCTGGATCCCTTTCTTCCTCTTATCTTACAGATCTGCGATTCATAAGACGACGAAGCAGACGCCGGCCCTCATTCTTACTGGAAAAAATCTTCGACTTCCGTCAGATTTAGAGAAACCACCAGTTCATGTGCAAAGACAGCATCAAACAGATTATGCTTTTTCATTACAACAACGTTTAGAAGAAATTTATCACTTTGCTAGAAGTAGAATTTCTATGGCTTCAGAAAAATTGGAAACTCGTTATGATATTGGAGCCAGAGATTCAAAATTTAATCCTGGAGATTCTGTCTGGCTCTTCCAACCTTGAAGACAGAGAGGACAATGTCCAAAGCTACAAAGAAATTGCGAAGGCCCTTACTTGGTGGTTAACCGGATAAATGATGTTGTTTATAGAATCCGAAGATCTCCTCATTCGCGTCAGAAAGTGGTTCACTTGGATCGTCTTGCTCCTTTTGAAGAAGATCAACCTGGAACAGTCTCTCCCAGACCAGGAACATCCTTCGAGGTTAGATCTTCAAACGAACACCCTTGACGACTGTGATCGACTTGACCTTCTTTACAGTCGGTCATCGATTGGGAGAAGAATTCAACTTTTGGAATTCATTTGAGTAAAACTCGACCGCTTACGATTATTATTGAAGGAAATATCGGATGCGGAAAAACAACTTTCACCAAGAGGTTTTTAGCAGATCGCCAGGTCTGTACACTTTCAGAACCTCTTGAGGAATATCGAGATGTAGCTGGAATTAACCTTTCAGATTTGATGCATCAGCATTTGATCGTTATTGCTATTATTTTCAGCATTTTGCTCAAATGGTTATGTTAGAAAGACATCTTCAGACAACTTCATTGCCTGTAAAGGTGATGGAAAGATCGATATTTAGTAGCAATCGTTTTGTAGAAGCTCGTCAAAGTTTAGGTATTTTTTGCGACTTCGAATCTCCTTTATTGATGAAAAATTTGGATCTTCTCATTCGCTCGTCTGAGCTCAGAGTAGGTTTGATTGTTTATTTGCGAGTTTTTCCAGAAACTTCTTTTGCTCGAGTTAGTTCCCGTTCTCATGAGGAGGAATTGAGCATTTCCTTAGAGCTACTCAGAACAATTTATGAGGTTCATGAAGATTGGCTACTAAAACAAACCTTTTCTTCTTTATCGGCTCCTGTTTTGGTTATCAATACAGAATCCACAGCCGACCAAGTTTATTCCAATTTCTATCTCGCTATGTCACTCAGACAAGGTTCAGGCATTTTCACATTAGAAAAAAAAAAACTATTCCTATTCAACGGGAAAATTTATTTGCTAAATACTATTTTAATTAAAGAGGAAAATAACGGGTAACATTCAGAATTTTTCTTATTTCTTCTTTGACCATTTCACACTCGTCACATCCATCCGCCTTTCTTACTGTTACGTACAGACTTTGTCCGCAGAGGTAGCAATTTGCTTTTGCTTCATGGAAAGTGATAGGGAAGGAGACTTTATGTTCAAACAATTCGGGTTTTAGCTAAAAAATGATGATGTTTTCTTATTCTCTTATAAATTATTTGTGTTTCTCACTGTGGTATACGTACTGGAAATCGCAGCAGCCTTGGCAAAGGTAATCAGTCTTACCTTTTTCTAAAATTCCGTTTAATTGTCCACATGACATTTCTGTTCATTTGGAGTTTAAAAAATTGGAGATTTCTGTTGTGGAGAGTTTTTCAAGATTGTTCGTGAGAAATTTTTTCATTAATGCCGCCGCATTTAATAAGGTGTGTTCTTTCGAGTTCATTGGGGTCAACGGAGTTAGTCGGACTGTCTTTGATGATGGCTTTTCTTAAAATGATTTATTATTTCTAGGTTGCTAATCAACTCGAAATTTGTTTTCTTCGATTATTTCTTTCTAGAAACTTCTTCTTTTGAATCGGATTTTGTGTCGGATAGGCTTTGGTTCCTTTTGAAATGTGAATAGAGCCACGATTATTTTTCGAGGTCGATGAGCGATTGCTTGATTTTCACATTTTATTAACCTCAAGTGTCAGTTTTTGTGAGTACTTTTTCAGGATACTTGACACAGTCTTCTCCCATCCAATCTTTCCCCGATTCCTGAAGATGACTGGTGGTCTTATTCTGAAAAAGGACGCAGAAATGATTCAGATAAGATCGTTTCTTTTCTTTTAAATACATATTTAATTTATTTTTGTTCGTGTGTTCTCCCAAATTCACTTGGTGAATTTGAATTGTTATACCATCACTCAATTTGTCCTTCCAAAACTTTAGGGTGAGCTGTTTCTTGAGAAGATTAGGATCAGTCACCCATCTATTTCCCCATTTCCAATGAAAAGGAGTCTGGTTTTATTCCGTTTGGTGCTGGAATTTTCGGTTCCCGCCTCGATGTTTTCACCCGAACCTGTTTCGTTTGGGCAATCCTTTAAGAAGAGGATTGGATTTCTTTTCGACATCGATCTAGACCAATGCTGATAACTTCGAATTCATGAAGCCACACAACACTCAATAACACTTACCTTTATAAAAACAAGGCACATAAATTTTTGAATATATTCAACGCTCAACTATCTGCTCAAGGTTTTCTGTGGTTTACCTTGAGACTGTGGGCAAATGCCAGATAGTAAAAAAGGAAGTCTTTAAGTTTTTAGAGCCACAGCTCCAACTCGCCTTTGAGCACTGACTGCTGGATCACTTTTATAATTGTTGTATCTTTCCCGAGTCGGGACGACTCTTTTCCTCGGGGGGGAGTAGTGTTACAACGGGTGAAATCACCCGTTTTGCCCCCTCTTTAATGATCTGGTAGTCATCATAGATGAAAGACGTTCATAAACCTCTCATGTCTTTCAAAAGAATAAGGTTGCTGCGTCAACCAACATTATTGTAAATACAGTCTTGTTTCAGACTTTAAACGAGAAACACATATCACGCAATTGAAGCATTTTCCTATTTTATTCGCGCTCTTGATTTTTGACTCGATAATTAAACTCGCGGATCCATATTTATTTCCGTAACGTCAAAGAACGTTACAATATACTGTAACGTGGCAGTTCGGTTAGGCCTGCCCGTTACAAAAGGCTCCCTGGACCCTGGGCGAGATCCCGGAATCAGGGTCTAGAAAATCGAGTCGCGGAATAATTTTAGAGAGCGCCAGAACTGGAGTCACGCACCCGAGCTTCGACAGGGACGAAATAGAGCATTGCGACCAAGATATTTCAGGTTTTTGTTTTTTTTTTATTTTTTTTGAGTGCACCGGCTACCCTCCAGTGACCAACTCCGACACCGAACATCTTTCGAGGCAAGGCGAAACCACGACGATCTCGCGGGAAGGACACCGAGGCTGCGGAGGGGGAGGCAACGCAGATCCCTGCAGCGCGGGAATCCAAGGCGGACGCGATTCCCGCTGGCGGCCGGCGCGCCGCAGCCTCCCCGCTCACCCCGCTTACGCCCAACCAAGGCAACCGCGAGGCACCAGCTAGCGACGAGGGAGCACCACCCCGCCCAACCCCAGGACTACGTAGAGCTGCGCAGGAGACGACATTGCGATCTAGCTTTAAGTTCTGCGCCGCGTAGAGACGACAGGTGCGCGGCAAGTTGCGCAATCCCCAAAATCGATGATCGATCGATTGTTGCGCATTCTTAGGGTGATGACGTCACGAAAAATTAGCGCGACGAGATCGGCGTTGCGACCATCCGAGATCACTCTAGTTCTGGCGAGGGTACAAGGCGGTTGAGTTGTATTTTTGTGGCTTTGAGTTAGAGTTGCGGTGGTTCTGTGCCCGTGAGAGAGCATTTCGTTGCGAGGAAGACGATGAACCGTCACGAGGGAGTTGGCAGTTTTGTGCAGTGGATGTGGAGCGGTAAGCGTTGTTAACATTCTCGCGATCGAATTTCGAGGGTAATTGAGTAAAGGCTGATCCGATAAAGGATAGCCGTTTTGTAGTTTGCTTGTCGAAAAGTACTCGAAATTCGTTTGCCGATTCTTTTGCTTGGTGACCGTAGCCTGAGTTGCGCGCAAGGGAGTAGCGTTAATTACGGGGAATCCATGAAATCGAGTCGAGCCACGGGTTGAGCCGAGACGTTATTGTCTCGAGTTTGAGTGTGACCGAAGTCCGTTACACGGGGTCATTTCACTTCGTCCGGTACATCCTCCATTCTCGTGTAGGTCGCGAACAGTCACGGGGAGCATTCGAATCCGCGACTGCGTCCCGCCGTCGCCGAGAAAGTGAAGCTCGGGTGCGCGCTGATAAAAATACGCGCTTTTAGAGGAGGATCGCGGGTGTCGCGACGAGCCTCGCCTTAGTTTCGTTATTTTTTTTTCTTTCTTTTGTTTGCATTACCAGTTAATATTAAGTTGGCGATCAGCGCCATTTTGTAAAGGACGTTCGCGAGCAGCGCATCGAGTACGATTTTGTTGTTGGTTTTTACGAAGTAGGGTATTATTAAGACGGCGACTAGCGCACGTAGGCCGTAGAGGTCTCCTAGATTTATTCATTTTTTTTATTTTTTTTATTATTTGGTTTGTTTCTTCCTTCCTTATTGAGGTTAGATAGAATTTAACATTGTATTTGGAATCGCGAAGGACGGCTTGCGTAGTCGTATTATCCTTCTTTTTATTTTTATTTTTATTTCTTTTTGTTTTTGTAATATCGCTAATGAGAAATATACCATTGTAATTTTATAGTAATTTGGCCACAGCACGCGTTGGCTTACTTGTGTTGCAATTCTCTCTACCCGAAAATCACCCCTCCCCTCTCCGCGGTACTGAGCTACCGAGCATATGGTCGCGATACATCGTATTACCGATTTCGAGGCGTGTTGACCACGCCAGGCGCCCAACAAATTTCGCGATATTGTTTCAGATCCAGGATACCTCGCCGGACGCCAAATTATTGTGCACGCGGTAAGTTCCCAGTTATTTGCTCCGAGTAACCGAGGTGCAGAAAAATCCACGTCACAAATTGGCGCCCAACGTGGGGCCTTCGCGAAATTTCCGCTGTAAATTTCCGAGAAAGATAGTAGCGTTGCGCGCTTCGGAAATTTCGACTTAGTAACGGGTTGCGCTCGCGTAACCAAAACAACAGCGGTCAGAGAAAAGGGGAGAGAGAGGTCGCGCGACACTTCGGTCAAGCGTGTTGACGTTTGGAGCACAGCGGGACAGGGGTGAATACGGAGCGAGGAAAAGAAAAAAATGTATACAAAGGGTGGCGAATAACATCGAAAAGTTGCGATTTACGACTCAGGCTACGATTTGACGAATATACCGGGTGACGAAAAAGTACCCCGTGTATATTCACACCTTACATTTCTAATATTAGGGATAAGATCGCCTGCTTTTATCGCCAATCTCTTGCTTGTGTCATTTTATTTTCTTTTGTTATTGCTTTTGGATTTCTGCTTCCCTTTTGTTTTTCTTTTGTTTTCTGCGATTTCGAAATATTTTTTTTTGTGTTTTTGTTTCTCTTGTGTGTTTCAAAGACGGAGTTCAGCATCGCGGTTGAAATTTTTTTTTTGGTTTGGTTGCTGGTGCGACAACATATTTTTTTTTTTTTTTTTTCTTTTCTCAGCCCGTCGTTTGTCTTTTTTTTGTTCTGTTTTATTTTGTTTACGGTATTTCTTTCGTTGTCGCTTTTATTCGCAATTTTGATATCGCTAAGGTAATAGAGGTGATTACACCAATACGAGGAAACATCTCTCTCACGTTCTGTTGGTGCTGGGGGAAGATGGCGAATTAATTCAACAAGTTTCGCGGAAGTATCCATACTGGGTATGATTGCTTGCGCTCAGACTCTACCTACGGCTTTTGTCTTTCGATCCGAACAGTTTGATTTTGCGTGCTTGTACTTTCATCACTGTTCCCTCTTTTTTGTGCGTGCTTTTACCTTCATTTCTGCTCCTCATTTTCGCGGGTAAAGTCAACATGGCGGAAGTACCCATTGGCGCGTGGCTGTATGACATGACGAGCGATGAGCTCGAGTTGGCATTAGTGACCGCGAGGGTAAATTTCACCGGTAGCCTACTGGTGCATCGTGACCGGTACGTACGACATCTTTTGCGCGAGCGCGGGGATTTGACGGTCACCTGGGAACCAGAGGACGAGGATGTCTTCGCGGGATTGGCCGAATTAGCGACCATCACGGAACCGGTGCGGGAACAGCCCCGAAGGGCTAGCGATTCGCGGCTGTTAGAGCCCGTGAATATTACCATCGCGACCCGGCTAACCACGGTAGCGACGACGAGTACGGTGGTGAGCGTAGCCGTCGCCTCGGCGGCTATCACCACCTCGGCGGTGTATGGTGGCACCTCGCGACCGACCGCGTACCAGGTTCCGACGCAAATACCCTTCCACTCGATTCCGTTTTCAATGGCTAGCGGAGCCCAGGGGCACTGGGGAGAGGCCTCCCCGATCCAGGGGCGCCGACACGGGCTCGAGGAACCCATCGTGGATTCTACCCGGCTAGTGGCGGGGCCACCCGCTTCGCGGGTCGAATTCCGGTCGTTACCGGTCGATCCCGCAACAATTCCTCGTGATATGGCGACCGCAGCCCGGCCGACCTGGACCCGGAATTCAAATATCGAATCGCGTACCCGGGAAACAATCCGTGACATCCCTAGGGCCCTGCGGGGGTGGAACCTCAAGTTCTCTGGGATTGGCGAGCCGAGTGTAGAGGATTTCTTGACGCGATTGGAGGAGTGGCGCAGTTTACCGGAATTGAGCGAGAACGAAGTGTTGAGTTCGCTCACGATGATCTTCTCGGGCGTAGCCTTGGAATGGTTGCGTTGCGAACGAGATAGCTGGGTCACATACGATTAGTTTCGCGCGGCATTACGTTTATGGTTCGGGGACGGGACAGTCGGAAGTCGCGTGGAGGACCAGGCTAGGTCGCGAACTCAGGGACCAGTAGAGTCAGTTACGGAATATCTTTCCTGCGTTCGAGGGTTGTTGAGACGGATGCCGCGTCCGTACACTATGGAACAGCAACTAGACCTGGCCTTTAAGAACCTGCGTCCCGAAATTCGCGAAGTCCTCCGTCGAAGGGAAATTCGTACGTGGAGCGAATTGATCTATCTCGCCACGGAGCGGGAAAGAAACCTCGCGTTATCTCGCGAATACCGCCCCCCGCCGACGCCGAAAGAGTCCTTTATTAGTGAGTTAGCGTGCCGGACCAAAACCGCGGCGGCTCGAGGCGAACCTGGATTAGCCGCGATTACCGAAGCAGGGGTCGAGTCAACCGTAGCGCAGACGATCGAGAAGCTACTCGCGGCCCAGGTGAAAGGGCTCGAGGAGAAATTGTTGAAGGCGATGGCGGTGGCGACCCAGAGGGGTAAATCTAGCGGCGCACAGCCAAGTGGCGGAAGCCCGGCTCCAACGAGGCCGACCTCGCCGAAGCGACCCGCGCGAGGACCAAGGAGGGGAGCGCCCCCCTCGGTTAACCAGCCGGCCCCTGGCGTGCCCCGGGCCGACCAATTTCGTGGCGACAAGGTGTGGGACGAAAAGTTAAGTATGAACTGTCACCGTCCCGGTCACCGATTCAGCCGCTGCCCGGACCCCTTGCGAACCTTTTGCTACCATTGCGGGTACGACGGCGTCTATTCGACGAATTGTCCGCGGTGTTCGGGAAACCAGGGAGGGCAGCCTCGCTAAGTGTCGGCGCGGCGCCCCGAATGGAAGACACCACGGCATTGCGTGGCGTCGAGAGGGAAATCGCGACGTGTTTTCCGATGCAGACCATGGAATTCGGTCAACGCTGGTTTTTGCGGGTGTGTATCGGGGGCACATGGGTCAGGGCGTTGTTAGACACCGGCTCATCGCGAACATTTCTCGGTACGATCGGACACCAAATTGCGTTAGAGTACGGGCGACCGGTAAAATCACCCAGCTGTTCGAGTGTCGTATTGGCGAATGGATCGGTAGAGTCAATAACCGGAGAAGTAGAGCTGCCGATAACGTTGCTGGGTGTCGCGCATAAGTTTTCGTTGCGGATTATCCCCACCTTAGTTGGAGATTGCGTCCTGGGCATGGATTTCGTGCGAAAATTTGGCTTTTCAATTGACGGCGCGCGCGAATCATGGGGAATCGCGAATGTTCCGGAATACGAGGGAAAATTTGAGGAGGGGTGGCCGATCCCCGTTACCGAGGTGTCAAGTTGTAGCGGTATCGTAGAGCTAGGGGATGCCGAGAATCGCGAATTACAGGAATTCTTAGCGAAAGAATTACCGAAAGTCTCGGGAGACTTGGGTCTCACTCATCTCGCGGAGCACGAAATAGACGTGCAGGGAAGCGCCCCGATCAAGCAGCGGTACTATCTCGTATCCCCGAAAGTGCAGGAGGCTATTAACGAGGAGGTAGACCGTATGCTCGCGGATGGAGTGATCGAACCCTGCCAAAGTTCGTGGTCGACGCCAATCGTGATGGTCAAGAAACCAAACGGGAAATATCGGTTCTGTTTGGACTTTAGAAAAGTGAATAGCGTTTCGAAAAAGGATGCGTACCCGATCCCGTTTATGAACGGTATATTGGATAAATTGCGGTCGGCCAAGTACATCTCGACTATAGACTTGAGTCGAGCTTACCACCAGATTCCCTTGACACGCGAGAGTCGCGAAATAACGGCGTTTACGGTCCCAGGTCGCGGATTATTCCAGTTTGTGCGGATGCCATACGGGCTTACCGGAGCCCCGGCCACCTTTCAGCGGTTAATCGACAAATTAATTACTCCCGAGATGGAGCCGCATGCCTTCGCGTATCTCGACGACATTATTGTAGTGACCACCGATTTTCGTTCGCACTTAGAATGGCTATCTCGCGTGATCGAGCGGATAATGTTGGCCGGGCTTACCATCAACCCGGAAAAGTGTGAGTTTTGTCGTAGCGAAGTCCGGTATTTCGGGTTCAAGGTGAACCAGGACGGCCTACAAGTCGATGCCGACAAGGTGGAACCTATTCTAGCGTATCCCGCACCGAAAAACCTACGGCAATTGCGGCGATTTTTGGGTATGGCGTCGTGGTATCGAAAATTCATCCCCGAGTTCGCGAGTGTGGCGGAACCCCTTACCCGGCTATTGCGTAAGGATAAGAGATGGGACTGGGGTAGCGAACAGGATGCGGCGTTCAAACGCATAAAAGCCGCGTTAACGTCGGCTCCGGTTCTAACATGTCCCGATTTTGAGCACGAGTTCGTAGTGCAGACCGATGCGAGTAGCTTTGGCATTGGCGCAGTCTTAACACAGACTATTGGCGGAATTGAGCGTGTGATCGCGTACGCGAGTCGGACAATGTCGGACGCGGAACGGAAGTATTCCACAACCGAACAGGAATGTCTCGCGGTGATTTGGGCCGTTAAAAAGTTTAGAGCATACCTAGAAGGATATCACTTCACGGTGATAACCGACCACGCGAGTTTAAAGTGGTTGCGGGAATTGCGGAATCCGACGGGTCGGTTAGCTAGGTGGGCGCTCGACTTACTCGAGTATGATTGCGAGATTAAACATCGAAAGGGGGCGATGCACCATGTGCCCGATGCACTATCGCGGATGTACGAGGGCGAAAACGAGGGGACGGAGCAGCTAGCCGCCCTCGACGTGACTGGGGACGGCAGACCAGGGACGGAGCGTAAGGCCGTCTGGGAAGTCGTCGTCGATCCCTGGTACCAACATCGCGTCAAAGACGTCCTGGACTACCCACACAAGTTCCGAACTTGGTCGGTGGTCGAGGGGCGTCTATACCATCTCCGGGCGGACCCCTTAGTCGAGCCAATACTAGCGGACTTGGCGCCGTGGAAATTGGTGCTCCCGAGGGAGCAGCGATCGCGGATTTTTGCGGAAGTCCACGAGGACCCCCAGGCAGGGCATCTTGGCGTCGAAAAGACCTACGCGCGAGCGAGGGCCGTCTACTACTGGCCCGGAATGTATCGGGATATAGTTTTGATGGTCCGAGCGTGCGAGCGTTGCCAGGAGTGCAAGGTACAGCAGGTGCCACCAGCGGGCCTTATGGGTCGACGGGTCGTCGACACGCCCTGGACTGTGGTTGCGGCGGACGTCATGGGTCCCTTTCCCCGAAGTCGCGCCGGGTTCGAGTATTTGTTGGTTTTTGAAGATCTGTTTACCCGGTGGGTGGAGGTAGCGCCGTTGCGAAAATCAAACGCGAAAAACATTCTTGCCGCGCTGGAAGATCTCGTGCTGTCCCGATGGGGTACCCCGGAGGTGCTCCTGACGGATAACGGCACGGAATTCGCGAATAAGGCCGTCGACGAACTGTGCGCTGCGTACCATATTACCCACGCGAAAGTACCGCCGTACCACGCGCAAGCTAACCCCGTAGAGAGGGTGAATCGCGTATTAAAGACCATGATCGTGGTCTACATCGAGGCAGATCACCGGGACTGGGATGTGCACCTTCACGAATTTCGATTTGCGTATAATACCGCTGTGCATAGCTCACTAAGAGTCAGTCCCGCGTTTTTAAACTTGGGTCGCGATCCCAAACCACGGATGCAGTTGCGACGACTCGTGGAAGGTCCCGCGGAAATCCCCGTTCCCCGTCCCGAAGTATGGGGGGACCGAATGGCGAAATTAGGTGAACTACGTAACTTAGTGACTAAACATCTCGAGGAAGCCCACGAGCGACAGGCACGCTATTATAACCAAGGGCACCGGGATATCCGTTTCGAAGTAGGGGAGTGGGTATGGAAGCGAAACCGAGTTCTGTCCTCGGCTACCCAACAGGTCGCTGCGAAGCTAGCCCCCAAGTTTGCCGGTCCCTTTCGCGTTGCGCAGGTAATCTCGCCCGTCGTCTACGAATTAGAGGATAGCGAAGGAGGGGGTCGCGGTAGACACCACATAAAGGATTTGAAGCGGTACGTGGAGTCTGAGGCAATTGCGCATAGAAACGGGGAGGAACCGTGAGGGGGAAATAGGCTTCTCGGGGAGAGGAAAGGAGTGACCAACGATAGCCACAATCCTAACTGACTCTTCCCCTTATTTGGCGGAGATGTGGCGAGGGAGAAGGACGATGTGAGAGCCATCAGGGACCTACTGGCGTGGGAAAGGACCTGCGACCACCCGCCTCCACCGGGTGTCACCCAGGGCGGCCTGCTCCGGCGACCTGGCGGCAGTGGCTGCCACAAGGGGGGTGCTGGAACTGTTGGTGGCAGTTCCATGATTACAGGGACTGCGCAAAGGAGTTGGGGGTCTTCTGCCGCCGATGTGGGTGGCCAGGCTATATAAAGACCACCTGCCCCGACTGCCACGACCAGCCCGGCAGGCCCGGTAGGGGACCCCCTCGCTGGCCACCAACCGAGATTCCAGCAGCCCCCGTAGCGAGAGAGTTGGCAGCGATCCCCCCCTTGCTCGCGAGGTGGGTGCCACCACCCCCCGGATTTGCGTGGGGAGCCACCCCGCCGAACCCCCCTTTCGCGAGGGAAGTCACCCCGCCGAACCCCCCCTTTGCGAGGGAAACCACCCCGCCGAACCCCCCTTTCGCGAGGGAAGTCACCCCGCCGAACCCTCCCGTTGCGAGGGAAACCGCCCCGTCATTCCCCACCGTTGCGGGGGAAGCAAGACTGAATCTGGAGGTGGAGATGCTCCGCCTGCGGATCGTGGCGTCCGCGACCGGCCGGGGCCGGGATCGAGGCCGGCCGGGGCGGCGCAGCTAGGCCAACAACCACCAGGATTTTTTTTTTTCCCTCTTTCTCTTTCTTTTTTCTTGTAGTCTTTCTTTCTTTTTTCTTATTATAATAAATTCTTAACCCCGACCATAAATGGCGTCCGCTTTCTTTCGTAGATCCCAGGTGGCGGGTTTTTGAGAAGAATTTCAGGTCCAGTGGCGAAGTAGAAAGCTCCCCTAGACAACCATGGCGTGAGGAAGGGGATCAGTTGAGCTCGCGAAGAATCCCAGAGGACACGGGAGTGGGCATCTGGCCACACGGGAGAAAATTTTTTTTTTGTTTTTTTTTTGTGGTTTTATCGTCCTCTTGGGAGGAGATGCTCGGTGAGTACCGCGCAATAGCGTGTGAGTACTTCGAGCTTGCGGTCACCTCGCGAAGTTCGGCTCGCGGGATGCAGCGCTGGCGCTCTGGCACCCCACGATCCGTCTAGGGGGGGGGGGGGGGGGAGTTGTAACGTGGCAGTTCGGTTAGGCCTGCCCGTTACAAGAGGCTCCCTGGACCCTGGGCGAGATCCCGGAATCAGGGTCTAGAAAATCGAGTCGCGGAATAATTTTAGAGAGCGCCAGAACTGGAGTCACGCACCCGAGCTTCGACAGGGACGAAATAGAGCATTGCGACCAAGATATTTCAGGTTTTTGTTTTTTTTTTATTTTTTTTGAGTGCACCGGCTACCCTCCAGTGACCAACTCCGACACCGAACATCTTTCGAGGCAAGGCGAAACCACGACGATCTCGCGGGAAGGACACCGAGGCTGCGGAGGGGGAGGCAACGCAGATCCCTGCAGCGCGGGAATCCAAGGCGGACGCGATTCCCGCTGGCGGCCGGCGCGCCGCAGCCTCCCCGCTCACCCCGCTTACGCCCAACCAAGGCAACCGCGAGGCACCAGCTAGCGACGAGGGAGCACCACCCCGCCCAACCCCAGGACTACGTAGAGCTGCGCAGGAGACGACATTGCGATCTAGCTTTAAGTTCTGCGCCGCGTAGAGACGACAGGTGCGCGGCAAGTTGCGCAATCCCCAAAATCGATGATCGATCGATTGTTGCGCATTCTTAGGGTGATGACGTCACGAAAAATTAGCGCGACGAGATCGGCGTTGCGACCATCCGAGATCACTCTAGTTCTGGCGAGGGTACAAGGCGGTTGAGTTGTATTTTTGTGGCTTTGAGTTAGAGTTGCGGTGGTTCTGTGCCCTGTAATGTATTGATATACATTCCTAGTTGCATATGTATGTGTGATACCGTAGCGCCTCTACTCTCACGTTCAGAGAGCGAGTCAGTTGTGTGCATGGCTCCGACAAGCACATATGTACTCCGGCATGCTCGTTGCATAGCCGTATCTTTATACATAATAAATCCATACGTTAAATATCATCCCGCTGTGTTGTGAGTAATCATTTATACCCTTACGTTACACCTTGATATATAATAACTGGCGACGAGAAAAAGAATCCCGCGTACTATTACAGATAAACCTTTACCACGCGCTCAAAAACTATTTTGAGGTTAGTGGCAAACACGTGTTCGGGAAGCAATTGAAGATTTGCAGTTAAGCGTAATACGGAAAGGCGTATTACGCAGTGAAAATTGTTCTATAAAAAGAAAATAAATCGGTCACTATATTTAGTCGGAAGGGGCTAATAGTTCATAAAATTACATTCATTAAATACAAAGGAGCAACGTTGCAAATTAATGTCGAATAAAACAGGCTGGATACAAAATCTAAACAAAGGAGAGATAATACAAGAATTACAAAACAGAGGTGTAGCATTTGAAGAGGGTGAAAATTATAACACGTTGCGTGAATTACTTAGATCAGAAATAAAAAAAAGTGAAAAGAAAGAAACATCAGAGCAAGCAGCGAGCTCACAAACGCAAGTAGACGGGTCGGAATCAAAAAAACCAATTAAGAAAACTACGTTACCTACACAAGAAAAGGTAGCAAACGATAAGTCCAGCAGCGACGACACTAGCAACGTCGATTCAGACAAAGATAGCGATATGGGCGATCCACATTTTCAATTTAACTTAGACGACGATTGGGAGCTGTTTGAAGATAAATTAGATTTCTTTTTCACCGCAAAAAAGATCACGGAAGAGTCGATTAAAATAGCAAACTTGGTTACGCATTTAAGCGACGACGCACACGCACTATTGAAACAGCTCGCGGCTCCAAAGAAAATAAAAGATACTTCGTTCGCCGAAAATATAAAACTCATGTCTGACCACCTTAAACCAAAACCATCAGAGACAATGGAGCGCTGCACTTTTCACAAAGCCAGTCAAAAAGAAAACGAAACTATTGCTGATTTCGTAGCGCGCCTAAAAAAACTATCGCTATATTGCAATTTTAGTAACCTGGATGATGCACTGAAGGACCAGTTTGTTTGCGGAATAAAAGATAGAAATACCCGAGTGAAACTGTTTGAAGAAAAATCTCTGACATTTAAAATAGCATGTGAAATTGCTACCACTCGAGAGTCAGCAGAAAAAGACGCCGCATCTTCAGAAAATGCATTAGATACAAGAAATGCAAAAGCAGATGTATTTGCATTACGCGGTGCTAGACAACCATGGCAGCAGCATCGAGGCAGCAGTTATCAAGGAAGAAACCAAGGATATAAAAATAACTACAACGGAAGACAGCAGCAACAACACAGAAATCAACGATCATCAAGCGAAGCATGGCAAGGTCAACGATCAACGCAGAAAACAAGTGTAGTGAAGTGCTCTTGTTGCGGCAAGGGAAATCACACGCGTGAGGAGTGCAGATATCGTGATTTGGTGTGCCATCAGTGTAATGTAAAAGGGCATTTAGCCCAAGTATGTAGTTTTACGGGAAATAAATTTCCGACAAATACAAATGTTAACTTACTGCAATCGGAAAATGATGAACGAGTCGAAGAGTCAAGCGAATATGATTTTTTCAAATTGAATCTTACTGAATATAACGAATATGAAACTATAGTAGATTGTAAAACAAATATTGTAAATGACGATGTACCGCATGTTAATGTAAATGCAAATCCAAAATTAGAAAATGACGCTTACAATTGTGCTAAGGTTAAGAGTAATGAGAGTAATGCATTATATAAACATACAAGTAAACAAAATGTTGAAGCAACCCCTATGTTTATATTATTAAATGTAAACGGCATCAATGTTTATTTTGAAGTTGATTCGGGCACTTACGCTACTGTTATTTCAAAAAGAATTTATGATCAATATTTTTCAAACTTGAAATTACATAATACAACAAGTGAATTGAAAGCGTATTGCGGTCAACCACAAAAGCCACTAGGCGAATTAATCGATGTAAAAATAGTATTTAATAACGTAGAGAAAACTTTAAATTGTTTTGTTTTACCTGGGCCGGGACCGGCATTAATAGGTCGATTGTGGCTAAAAGAATTTGGAGTGTGGCCTCTTAATTTACCAACTCCAGACAAATGTCAATTATATAAAATAGATAACTTGTATGATTATATAACAACAAAATTTGAAAGATTATTTAGCGACACGCCGGGTGTATATAACAAAAGTTTTATAAAGATTCACATAAAAGAAAACACAAAACCTATTGCGCTAAAATGTAGGCACGTAGCATATGCCTTAAAACATCTTATTGAAATTGAATTGAAAAGACTAGAAAGGTTAGGACATATTGTTCCAGTAGAATTTTCAGAGTGGGCTACACCAATTGTTCCGGTACCAAAATCGAGAGATGTTATCCGTATATGCGGTGACTTTAAACTTACACTAAACCCTCACATAGTAATTGATAAATATCCGCTGCATACCATAGATGAAATTTTTGCAGAATTGCAAGGTGGCAAATTTTACTCGGAACTTGATATGAAACATCAGTACATGCAATTTCCTGTAGATGCTAGCTCCGCGGAATTACTAACTATTACAACACATAAAGGGTTATTTAGATATACAAAAATACCAGAGGGGGTCTCACAAGCACCAGCAGATGTGCAACGCAAAATGGACGAAATTCTACGCGGTATAAAAGGCGTTATCGCTTACCTAGATAATATTTACATATCAGGTAAAAATAGAGAAGAGCATGATGATAGTCTTTTAAAAACATGTGAAAGATTAGACGATTGTAACTTACGATTAAATAAATTCAAATGTAACATTTTAAAAAATAAAATAGAGGTTTTGGGTTTTACAATAGACAAAGATGGATTACACAAATCCGATTCAAAAGTAAAAGCAATGGTTGAAGCCCCGCGCCCTAAAAATGATAAGCAACTAGCTTCCTTTTTAGGTCTTGTAAATTTTTACGCTCGATTCTTAGAGAATAGATCGACAAAATTAGCTCCCTTGTATGACTTACTGAGTAAGAAAAAGCTAGAATGGGATGATGCATGTGAAAATGCATTCATATGGCTAAAAACTGAATTAAGTGCACAAAGTTTTTTAGCACACTATGACCCATCTGAAGAGATAATATTATATAGATAATAGACCGCGTATTGCGGTCAACCACAAAAGCCACTAGGCGAATTAATCGATGTAAAAATAGTATTTAATAACGTAGAGAAAACTTTAAATTGTTTTGTTTTACCTGGGCCGGGACCGGCATTAATAGGTCGATTGTGGCTAAAAGAATTTGGAGTGTGGCCTCTTAATTTACCAACTCCAGACAAATGTCAATTATATAAAATAGATAACTTGTATGATTATATAACAACAAAATTTGAAAGATTATTTAGCGACACGCCGGGTGTATATAACAAAAGTTTTATAAAGATTCACATAAAAGAAAACACAAAACCTATTGCGCTAAAATGTAGGCACGTAGCATATGCCTTAAAACATCTTATTGAAATTGAATTGAAAAGACTAGAAAGGTTAGGACATATTGTTCCAGTAGAATTTTCAGAGTGGGCTACACCAATTGTTCCGGTACCAAAATCGAGAGATGTTATCCGTATATGCGGTGACTTTAAACTTACACTAAACCCTCACATAGTAATTGATAAATATCCGCTGCATACCATAGATGAAATTTTTGCAGAATTGCAAGGTGGCAAATTTTACTCGGAACTTGATATGAAACATCAGTACATGCAATTTCCTGTAGATGCTAGCTCCGCGGAATTACTAACTATTACAACACATAAAGGGTTATTTAGATATACAAAAATACCAGAGGGGGTCTCACAAGCACCAGCAGATGTGCAACGCAAAATGGACGAAATTCTACGCGGTATAAAAGGCGTTATCGCTTACCTAGATAATATTTACATATCAGGTAAAAATAGAGAAGAGCATGATGATAGTCTTTTAAAAACATGTGAAAGATTAGACGATTGTAACTTACGATTAAATAAATTCAAATGTAACATTTTAAAAAATAAAATAGAGGTTTTGGGTTTTACAATAGACAAAGATGGATTACACAAATCCGATTCAAAAGTAAAAGCAATGGTTGAAGCCCCGCGCCCTAAAAATGATAAGCAACTAGCTTCCTTTTTAGGTCTTGTAAATTTTTACGCTCGATTCTTAGAGAATAGATCGACAAAATTAGCTCCCTTGTATGACTTACTGAGTAAGAAAAAGCTAGAATGGGATGATGCATGTGAAAATGCATTCATATGGCTAAAAACTGAATTAAGTGCACAAAGTTTTTTAGCACACTATGACCCATCTGAAGAGATAATATTAGCATGCGACGCGTCAGACTATGGGTTATCCGCGATTTTATCGCACCGTTATAAAGATAAGTCAGAAAGGCCAATAGCTTACGCTTCTAAAAGAATTGCAATCAAGGAACTAAAACGTAACATAATTGACAAAGAAGCGATGGCTATTGTCTTCGGTTTTAAAAAATTCTACCAATTTATATTTGGCAGAGTGATAACTCTCCGCACTGATAATAAACCGTTAGAGCTAATATTAGGGCCTAGGAAGGGATTACCTCAAACGGCAGACAATAGATTACAAAGGTACGCGTATTTCCTTTCCGGATTTAAGTATCGAATTGAGCACGTAAAGTCTGAAAATAATGCAAATGCAGATGCGCTATCGCGTCTACCGATTGAGGACCCTATAGATATTTCAATTATGTGTAATCAAGATCCACTGTGTATAAACTTTTTTGAAGATTCAGCAACAGCTTTTGATAGCAAGATGCTAGAATCTGAAAGCAAAAAAGATGAGGTTCTAAAAAATGTAATACGATATGTAACAAGAGAATGGCCTTATTTTGATGACTTATCGGATAGAGAAAAACAATATTATAAAATTAGATTTGAACTTACAGTAGAAAAGGGTTGTCTGTTTTGGGGAATACGCGCGTGCATTCCTGAGTCAATGCGTTCTACTATCTTAAACGAGCTTCACGCCACACATTTTGGAATGGTGAAAATGAAAATGTTTGCCCGCTCGTATGTGTACTGGCCAGGTATAGACGCCGAAATAGAGAATATTGCAAATAATTGTAAAACGTGTTTAATCGAACGTAAAGCACCAAATAAAATGCCACTCACACCTTGGCCGTGGCCTACCAAAGTGTGGGGACGAATACATTGTGATTTTGCCAAATTTGGAAATGATACGTATTTGATTGTAATAGATGCGAGTAGCAAATGGCCAGAAATAATAAATTGTAAAAACAATACGGATGCGAAAAGAGTCATAAAAGAATTCAAAAATCTTTTTGTTAGATTTGGATTGCCTATGCACGTTGTAACAGACGGAGGGCCTCCATTCAGAAGTCTAGAATTCTTAACATTTTTAAAACTAAATAATGTTCGACACTCCTTTTCGCCTCCGTACCACCCAGCCACAAACGGTGCGGCAGAAAACTTTATACAAACCTTCAAAGATAAGGTAAAAAAAATAGTAAAAGGGGGTAAGAGTGTAGAATATGCCACAAATCTATTCTTATTTGATTACAGAAATTACCCACACATAACTACAGGTAGAAGCCCGGCGAGTATAATGTACAACCGCGAGATAAGAAACAAATTCGATACCTTAAAGCCAAGTGCATCTGATTATGTGGAATGCCAACAAAGGCGTCAAATATTAGCGAGAGCCGGTAATCGCAATGTTATACTCGAGGTTGGCGATAATGTTTATATGGATGCGCACGGGGTAAGAGACGAGAAGAGAGTTCATGGTAAAATAGTTAAGCAAACTGCGCCGCAAACCTATACTGTACAAGCAGACTCGGGTGAGATGCATAAACGACACTCAGATCAATTAATAAAACCAATGCCACGACGCTCTCCGAGGCTTCTTATTAAACAAGAGGGAAAGTTGTAATGTATTGATATACATTCCTAGTTGCATATGTATGTGTGATACCGTAGCGCCTCTACTCTCACGTTCAGAGAGCGAGTCAGTTGTGTGCATGGCTCCGACAAGCACATATGTACTCCGGCATGCTCGTTGCATAGCCGTATCTTTATACATAATAAATCCATACGTTAAATATCATCCCGCTGTGTTGTGAGTAATCATTTATACCCTTACGTTACACCTTGATATATAATATGCCCGTGAGAGAGCATTTCGTTGCGAGGAAGACGATGAACCGTCACGAGGGAGTTGGCAGTTTTGTGCAGTGGATGTGGAGCGGTAAGCGTTGTTAACATTCTCGCGATCGAATTTCGAGGGTAATTGAGTAAAGGCTGATCCGATAAAGGATAGCCGTTTTGTAGTTTGCTTGTCGAAAAGTACTCGAAATTCGTTTGCCGATTCTTTTGCTTGGTGACCGTAGCCTGAGTTGCGCGCAAGGGAGTAGCGTTAATTACGGGGAATCCATGAAATCGAGTCGAGCCACGGGTTGAGCCGAGACGTTATTGTCTCGAGTTTGAGTGTGACCGAAGTCCGTTACACGGGGTCATTTCACTTCGTCCGGTACATCCTCCATTCTCGTGTAGGTCGCGAACAGTCACGGGGAGCATTCGAATCCGCGACTGCGTCCCGCCGTCGCCGAGAAAGTGAAGCTCAGGTGCGCGCTGATAAAAATACGCGCTTTTAGAGGAGGATCGCGGGTGTCGCGACGAGCCTCGCCTTAGTTTCGTTATTTTTTTTTCTTTCTTTTGTTTGCATTACCAGTTAATATTAAGTTGGCGATCAGCGCCATTTTGTAAAGGACGTTCGCGAGCAGCGCATCGAGTACGATTTTGTTGTTGGTTTTTACGAAGTAGGGTATTATTAAGACGGCGACTAGCGCACGTAGGCCGTAGAGGTCTCCTAGATTTATTCATTTTTTTTATTTTTTTTATTATTTGGTTTGTTTCTTCCTTCCTTATTGAGGTTAGATAGAATTTAACATTGTATTTGGAATCGCGAAGGACGGCTTGCGTAGTCGTATTATCCTTCTTTTTATTTTTATTTTTATTTCTTTTTGTTTTTGTAATATCGCTAATGAGAAATATACCATTGTAATTTTATAGTAATTTGGCCACAGCACGCGTTGGCTTACTTGTGTTGCAATTCTCTCTACCCGAAAATCACCCCTCCCCTCTCCGCGGTACTGAGCTACCGAGCATATGGTCGCGATACATCGTATTACCGATTTCGAGGCGTGTTGACCACGCCAGGCGCCCAAGAAATTTCGCGATATTGTTTCAGATCCAGGATACCTCGCCGGACGCCAAATTATTGTGCACGCGGTAAGTTCCCAGTTATTTGCTCCGAGTAACCGAGGTGCAGAAAAATCCACGTCACAATACTTACCGGGACTATCTCTTGAAACTGTACATACAATGCACATGCACCAAATAATTCAATCTCATTGGTCGGTGAAATCGCTCTGCGGCGATGTTTTCGTCTGCTGAGCAGAGCGCCAACGTACACAAAATGAAACTAAAGCTGTAAATCTCTCGCGCGTAGAGCCGTGGATTGAGGTTGTGCTGCTGTTTATTTTTACGTAACGTGAATTGTTTAAGAAGAACAGTATAGTCCAGCTATACCGCGGTCGATATCGGAAGATGTCCAACCGACGCAATAAAGAATTTAACAGAAAAGCAAATATCGAATGATACAGAAATCGGGTGTTATTCATTGAAAGAAGAAATCTGAAATTCAATGTGAAATGTCATAAACAAGTGGGAGTCTGGACAAACAGAGGTAGGTAAGTAAAAACAAAGATTATTGTGAACAGATTCTTTATTTACATAAAATTCAAAATGCGTCTCATTAACGATTTATGTTTTGTGCATTTTATTGGAAATTAGTTGTATCAAAAAATACCAAAAGATCCTGTCTGATAATGATAGCTTTCAATATTTTCAGGTACGAAATAATTCATTGTCAAAGCGGGAGTAAATTTGTCGGGCATGGAAGCATGTAGGTAAATTTCTAATTACGTGATCTTCGACTATTACAATATTTTAACATGGATTTAATGATAAAATTAGTTTTTTTTTCAGCAGGCTCAAAGTTCAAACTTTGATTAACGCGAGGAAAATTATGCCTTACCTGAAGGTCAAAACGTTTAGGTGGCAAGGATCCTGATTTCTCGAGCAGTACAATCATTATAACCATCGAACCTGGTTGTTCCGTTAGACATCAGGTGCCAGAGTGAATTTCATCAGGCTATCGCCACCTTCTTAACATCAGTTGAGGCAAAATTGAAGAGCGGGATATACTACAGATGATAATGGCTGAATATCCCATCATTTTACTGTGATCGAGCCAATAGCGATAAGTTTGTTACTTAACCGTTGCTGCCAACTCATTCTACCGAGGAATCATTCTGTGCACCATTGCAATTTAAGCATTATTATTGACCAGCATTGTTTTTAAAACTTTATACCATTTAATTTGGTATCTTATTTTGAAGCTTACTTTTACTCTCTTTGGCATTAAATTCAGGTAAATAGTTTTTCAAGTCCTCAATTAGATTTTAGGGTTGAATTTTTCCAGGCAAACTGAATCAATCTGAATCTAGAATTGTGAAATAACTTCAGTTGAAAATGTCTTTAAATTTAATATAAGTTGACGGTGTCATCAGGCTAGCTAGTTGCACGATAACTTGAAACCAAATTTAATTTTACATTCTTTATAGGGTCCTACGCTAAGACTGAGAGCTTGCGAATTTCCATTTACCGCAATTATTTCTGCATTTCACGTTAGCATCATCTGGAGCAAAAAAAATCTCATTTTGAGATTGGAAATGGAACCTGAAACGCAGGAGTTGGTCAGTAGCACGAATTGAAAACCATGAATTTTATAATGGTTCCTGCAACAAAGGGACTCTTTCCAAATATCCTTGTTACAAGGTGATGTTCGAAGGACTATGGACAAGATATTGTATCGGATTGGATTATTTGGAGAAAAATCTTCATAAACTTCGTTAAAAATTAGATATTAATTTATTCTGATGGAATAAGGGACACAATCTTGAATCCGATAAGTCAATATCCACGTAATAATTTTTTGACATTACTCTAAAACATGATTGTCCTTGAAGCTAATTGTGACGTTAAGGCGCATTTTGAGAAAGTTGATTTTCAACTTGTGTCATAGGATGTGATCTACGTTCCTGGTTTCTACGCTTCCGATTAGATTTTCTTTGTATCAAACCGCACTAACATGAAATACAGAAATCATTTTAATGAATCTAATATTACTTGAATTTTCAATTCGAGTATTAGGTTCCCTTTATTTATTTAATCGAACATCATTGAAAATTTGTGAAGTGAACTCTGATAATTATTAGAAAATTTGTAATAGTAGTAGCAATAATTTATTGATTGGAAAAAATACATTGACTATCAACTATTTGTAAATTTTGTTGAACTAGTTTCGAGGAAAAAAAAGATGCACCATTCTGTTACAGATAGTGAGATATTTAAATTTCCTGAACGCTCGGTTCAATGTCTCATTTTCAAAAGTGATAAAATTCAATATTACCACCTGAAATCACAAGAGAGTGAGAAAGTTGCTTAGTTGCTTGAAAGTGGCGATGATCTTTGTACGTGTGATAAATTGAATAGGCAGATAACAGTAAATATTAGAGATGTAATTATTTTAGCCGTATCACCTGTTGATAGAAAAAAATTTCAATGTTATTTCTCATGTACGAAATAGTAAAAGTGATCAAATAAAATGTTCCCACCTACCTGCTGCGGCGTTTCTTCCAAGCACCCAACATTTGAACAGATTTCTCATTTCAGTCGAATAAAGCCAATTTTCAGAGAGCATTAGCATCAACTTTCCGAGTCACTACCTCGACTGTTTGAGATTCTAACCTCAAAAATTCGTATGAACTAAATCGCCGCCAGAAACAGAGTTTGACAGCTGAAACTCGGAGTGGCCAGCCTGTCCGAGCGGCCGATAAAACTCGCGCATGCGCATTACATGTCGTACCGTGGCATTTTTATTGCGCGTTCCACACGGCTCCCCGAACTCTAGACGGAACCTAAACTTAGGGAGCCCGCGGAGCAGACCGCGGCTCATTTGAAAAAAAAGAGCGCCAGGACAACGGTCACGCATCCGAGACTCTGAGAGGGGACCACAGTCGGTCTAGCGAATACGACTTTTCAGGATTTTTGTTTATTTTTTTTTGGGTGGCGAGTAAATGTGGCCTCAGACAGGGTATCGGCAGCAAATTCGAACGACGTTACCGGATGGCAATCGCGGCGGATCGCGGCGAAAGGAGGGCCTCACATGAGGCTACGGAGAGAGCGTCAACGGAGAGCTCTGCCGCGAAAGAACCCAAGGCGGACGAGATTCCCGTTGGTGGCCGGCGAGCCGTAGCCCCCCCACACCCAACTGACGACAGGTACCCTCGCGAAGTCGTCACCACGCCACTGTCGAGCTACGGGGTACCAGATACTGGCCAGCCAATCAACACCCCGCGACAGCGGAATTCAACGATAGCGATAAGCTAGGCTGTAAGAATTTCGTAACGAGAACCCCAATTAGATCGGGGGAATTTTGACTACGGATAGCGCCTATGTTCGAAGCATGTTCGAATTGTGGCTCCGATTCGCAGGACTCGTCACTTGAGTCCTGGCGACGTTACGTAGTGGGTGGTCGTAGTATTGAGTTATAGTGAAAAAAAAGGGGAAAATCGCGTGCAATGACACCAACTGGAGTCGGGGAATTCCTCGGGTGGCTACGAAGTGGTAAGCGCTTGTAATTCTTTGCGAGCATATTTCGAGCGCAAGTTAGATTGGCACACTGATAAACGGTCGGCCCACTTAATCCTGGAGTTAGAGTAGCGCTCGAAATCTGTTTGCCGATCTCCTTGATGATGACCGTAGCCTGAGTTTTCGCGATAACGCGTAGAGTCAAGTTGATCCCTGTAAAGTCTCGCGTAGAGTCACGGTTTTGAGTGGGGAACAATTTCGGTTCGAAATTGAGTGCGGCCAAATTCCGCGGCACGGGGTTTCGTCGAGTCTGCGTACGTAAAAAGGGTCACCTCTCGGGGGGGGGGGGGTCGCGTGTTACTGCGCGTAGATGCTCGGTTTAGCGGGAAGGGTTGCGAACTTTGTGGAAATAGTGACGACGACTGGAGCTCGGATGCGTCATAATACGCTACACACCCGCACAAAAAGAAAAGCTTCCTAGAGTTATTAATGCGGTCGCGATTAGCGCGTCGAGTCACGTCTTTTTGGTTTGTTGTATGAATTATTGTGTACCAGTAAGGTGGCGACTAGCGCATGTAGAAGACATCACCTAGATTTAATCACGATCGCGATTAGCGCGTCTATTATGATCTCGATTACGTTTTTGTCTAGCGGTCTATGATTAAGTGAAGATTAGCGTCGTAGTAGAGGACGATCGCGGGCAGCGCATCGAGTCAAAATTTTGTTTTTGGTTTTTGTGCGTTAGGGTATTATTAAGACGGCGACTAGCGCGCACGTAGACCGTAGAGGTCTTCTAGATTTAATCGTTTTTTTTCATCATTTTGTTTGTTCCTTCTTTTTCTTTCTATTGGGTTAAATTTAAGCATTTGTATTTGGAATCGCCATGAACGACTTTCGCAGTATTATTATTATTTTTATTTTTTTTTGTACTATCGCTGACTAGAAATATATTATTGGAATTTTATAGTGATTTGACCAAACCACGCGTTGGCTTACTTGTGTTGTATCTCTCTCTACCCAAAAATTACCCCTCCCCTCTCCGCGGTACTGAGCTATCGAGTATATGGTCGCGGTATTTCGCATTACCGATTTCGAGGCGTGTTGATCACGCCAGGCGCCCAACAAATTTCGCGATATTGTTTTAGGTCCAGGGTACATCGTGGACGCCGATTTATTGTGCACGAGGTAAGTTCTCGGTCATTTTCTCCGAGTGGACAAAGAGCGGGAAAAATCCACGTCATACTATATATAAGTGAAACTTTAGCCCGATATTTTTCACTGGATCATATACAGTAGCGAATTGTTTATGTGTTAATAAAACTATCTAGCATTGACTGATTTAAATTTCAGTAAATATTCTATGACCATGAAGGCCTGTCAGGTTACATCTCCTGGAGACTGCGCACCCTCAATAGACGTCGTCAGGTGCCAAGTGAAGAAGTTAAAATTGAGCAGAAAGAAAACGTTCAACTCCCAAAAATATGTACCCTCACAATGAGGAAAGTGTGCAAGGACAGTTGATCTTCCTCCGTAATGCCTGTCCTAAGACACAAAAGAAAGAAATTTTATTGGCACAGGCGAAGGCAAATTTGATAGGTGTGACAATTTCATATCTGAATTTTTGTTAGCGAGAAGCGATTTTCAATTTAATCCATCCGATAGAATATTCGTGGTGAAAAAATTAGTTTCTGGATTTCTTTATAAAGTCGGATTTTTAATTGCAACCCATATTGATGAACAGACGGATCTACCCGTATTTCAGGTTATCACTCATATCTTTGTACATCACAATGTTTCATTCGTTATTTGTACCAAATGTATAACAAAATATTTCAGTGACGAGTACCATGCTTTTGTAGTCGAACCCAAAATCATAAAGACCTATAGTTTAATTGATCTCAATCTGTTGAATCATAAGTATGCCTATGAATTTCATCAAAGTTATCACAAAACTACTACGTTCAGAGTGCCGGAATGCCATATTTTTTAAACGTACCTATATGCTACCATTTTCATCATTATCATAATTATAATCTATATATTGCACTATTAGTTTTGACGCCTTTTCATGTCACTCAATCCATATGTTCATATAAATGCATACGGTATTGGAAAGTTCCTATCCCGCAGAACGGAAAGTACAAACAATAATGATTAATTAATATTTAGCCAATCTGTTGTTAAAGAGAAAATAAGTTTTGTACTTTTGGTATAGTAATAAGGTATTTTGTACAGAGTGTAGGAGTAAGTATGACGTTGAGGGATGCAAGAGTGGAGTGGGAGGTGAACGGGGACAGAGGGTCAATTGACCTGAGAAGGGAGTTCAGTTCTTACTGCGTTACCGACAAAGACGTGTCACTCTTATGTACAACACTATAATGAACACTTAAACTAAAGCCTGAACCTATTCACTGCTAGAGTTAAGAACCTGTATCCCATCCACATCCCAGGGATAAGTATATTACACTTTTGATATCAAAAATAAAATATGTAAGATTATTCTAAGGTTCATGTGATTGTATACATTGTAACGTGGCATTTTTACTGCGCGTTCCACACGGCTCCCCAAACTCTAGACGGACCATAAACTTAGGGAGCCCGCGGAGCAGACCGCGGCTCATTTCGAAAAAAAGAGACACGCATCCGAGACTCTGAGAGGGGACCATAGTCGGTCTAGCGAATAAGACTTTTCAGGATTTTTGTTTATTTTTTTTTGGGTGGCGAGTAAATGCCGCCTCAGACAGGGGATCGGCAGCAAATTCGAACGACGTTACTGGATGGCAATCGCGGTGGATCGCGACGAAAGGAGGGCTGTCACGTACGGAGCGGTCTCGCACGCGACGGCTTCAACCCTCTAAGATCTCACAGAGGTTTATATTTAATTTTTTGGTGGGTTGGGAGGTGAACGTCCTCTACAGGGCGTTCCCTGGGAATAGGTTTGGAAGATTTCAATTTTCGTAACAATGGTTTGATGGAAAGCAAAGTAAAAATGTTTAATGGATCAAAAACTAAAAAAAGCAGAAAAGGTTCTAAACAAGGAAGCTTACAATTATTTTGGTCTTATACTACTCACGTTCTCTCCCTCTCTCGCTTGCAGCTTCGGCCTCGAAGGTGCCGAAGTATACACGCCTTCACACACTCACTTACAGTCTACACAGCTCAATAGAGTTCGTGGCTTAACGCTTGCACTTATTTTAGCTTCGTAAGACTGACACCGCGACGCGAGTAATCTTTTACGGCCGTGGGTAGATTAGGCAATTACGCTCTAATCTTCGGTTTTGGAAAGAGGATTTATATCTCTATACGTGGTCGCTTCGAAGGAGCCGGGTTCCGTTGATGTCGTTATTCAGACGGTCTCAAGACGGGACTGCCTTCGCTCGCTCGTCCGACACCCCTTGGAACGTCGGGCGGCGAGCGAGTTTTCGCTGAATTTACAATTCGGCGTTTTCGCTAAATACACAATTCCGGAACAAAGGCTCGCCTCGCGACAGTCATCCTCGAAGCGCGTGATTTCGCGTTCGCCTCATGCCGGTGTTGATTACACCCGGGATCTGGCGGGCGCGAAGACGCTGACGTTGCTGGCCGTCCAACTACGTCGTTGCGCTTGGTTACTCCACGAACTAGTAATAATAAAATATTTTATATAGACTAACTAAAACTATGCTTCCTTGTTTCTAGAGATAATAATAATTGATGTAATCGGTAATATAGTCTTGAGTAAATATGCGGCGCTCGTGACAGGGCCTCACGCGAGGCTACGGAGAGAGCGTCGACGGAGAGCTCTGCAGCGAGGGAACCCAAGGCGGACGAAATTCCCGTTGGTGGCCGGCGAGCCGTAGCCCACCCCCCTCCATCGCCCAACTGACGACAGGTACCCTCGCGAAGTCATCACCACGCCACTGCCAAGCTACGGGGTACACGAGACTGGTCAGCCAATGAACACCCCGCGACAGCGGAATTCAACGATAGCGATACGCTAGGCTGTAAGAGTTTCGTAACGAGAACCCCAATTAGATCCGGAGAATTTTGACTACGGATAGCGCCTATGTTCGGGGCATGTTCGAATTGCGGCTCCGATTTGCAGGACTCGTCACTTGAGTCCTGGCGACGTTACGCGGTGGGTGCAATAGTAGCGAGTAGGAGTTGACAAAAAAAAAAAAAGAAAATTGTGTACGATGGCGGAAACTGGAGTCGGGGAATTCCTCGTGTGGCTGCGGAGCGGTAAGCGCTTGTAATTCTTTGCGGGCATATTTCGAGCGCAAGTTAGATTAGCACACTGATATACGGTCGGCTCACTTGATCCTGGAGTTCGAGTAGCGCTCGAAATTTGTTTGCCGATCTCCTTGATGATGACCGTAGCCTGGGTTTTCGCGATAACGCGTAGAGTCAAGTTGATCCCTGTAAAGTTTCGCGTAGAGTCACGGTTTCGAGTGGGGAACAATCTGGTTCGAAATTGAGTGTGGCCAAATTCCGCTGCACGGGGTCTCGTCGAGTCTGCGTATGTAAAAAGGGTCACCTCTCGTGGGGGTCGCGTGTTACTGTGCGTAGATGCTCGGTTTAGCGGGAAGGGTTTCGAACTTTGTGGAAATAGTGACTACGACTGGAGCTCGGATGCGTCATAATACGCTACACACCCGCACGATCAGAAAAGCTTCCTAGAGTTATTGATTCGGTCGCGATTAGCGCGTCGAGTCACGTCTTTTTGGTTTATTTAGCGAATTCTTGTGCATCGGTAAGGTGGCGACTAGCGCCCGTAGAAATAACACATCACCTAGATTTAATCACGATCGCGATTAGCGCGTCGATTATGATCTAGATCACGTTTTTGGTTCAGCGGTTTATGATTAAGTGACGATTAGCGTCGTAGTCGAGGACGATCGCGGGCAGCGCATCGAGTCCAAATCTTGTTTTTGGTTTTTGCGAGTTAGGGTATCATTCAGACGGCGACTAGCGCACGTAGGCCGTAGAGGTCTCCTAGATTTATTCACTTTTTTTTATTATTGAAGTTATACTTCTTTAGGCGCGTTATGAAAAACTGATGAGAGTGAAATTTCAAGATGCGCGCGCATCACTGTAACACAAAATTGTAACACAAAATTAACAGGATGAAGTTGCCCACTCAACCGAATTCAATTTCAAGATGCGCGCGCATCACTGTAACACAAAATTAACAGGATGAAGTTGCCCACTCAACCGAATTCATTAAGCCTCGAAAAATTTGTGAATATCAGTGAAAAAATTGTGCTAAAATACTTTTTCAAGTGCTCCAATATAATTGAGGTTAGTTATCCGTATGTATTATTTATTGATATAAATTAAAATATTGTTACAAAGGGTGAAATCACCCGTTTTGCCCCCTCTTTAATGATCTAGTAGTCAGCATAGATAAAAGACGTTTATAAACGTCTTATGTCTTTAAAAAGAATAAGGTTGCTGCGCCAACCGATATTATTGTAAAAACAGTCTTGTTTCAGACTTTAAACAAGAAACACGTATATTACATTAAAAGCATTTATCACGATATTTTTGTTCACGCCTTTGATTTGATAATAAGTAAACTCGCGGATCCATATTTTATTAACGTAACGCATAAAACGTTACAATTGGTGTCAGAAGCGGGATCTTGAGTTCTTATTAATTGAGTCAATTCAGTGCACGAACGTTAATTATGAGTAGCAGTCGTTTGACGCGCTCACGTCGAAGAGAAAGTAGCGGAGAAGAACCTTTCGTTATGGAGAATCCGCGGGTCCCTGAAACGATTCCATCACCTTCAGTGGACCCTCTTTCAATTCCTTCGACAATCTCTCAAATTGATCTGTTCAAGATCTTAACACAACAACAAGAAGCGGCAAGACAACAACAAGAAGCTGCTACTCAACATCAACAACAACTAATCCAGCTGCTTCGAGAACAACAAGAATATCGGAGGCGAGAAGCGGAGGCTCGAGAGCGTTCAGAAGCTAATCTTCAGGACCTTCTTCGGACGACTGGAGAGGCTCGAGAGCGTTCAGAAAATAATCTTCAGGACCTTCTTCGGACGACTGTGGCAGCTCTTCAGTCTGTTCATCAAATGAGTGGCGCTGGAGAACCGGCTGTCACCCCACGAGGTTCCAGAGTTGTTACTCCGCTTCCCTCTCCTGTTCCCTCTCCTGTTCCAGTTCCTACTGTTCAGGAGGTCCAACATCCAGGTCGAACCCAGGATGTTCCTGAATCAAGGTCTGTGCCTTTTATTAGGAGAGTAGATGAATCTCCAATTAGTAGAATGAGAGTAAATAATGAGGCTGGTTTTTCCGAGTTTTTGACTCAAGTTCGACCTCAATGTTCTCATTTTAATCAATTAAATAATTCGAGATTTCCTGAGGTTGTTTCTCAGATTAATGAGAAACCTCTTTATCCTTTAAAACCGCCAATTTTTGACGGAAAAGTTCCATGGGCAGATTACGAACGCCAGTTTAATACAATTGCTAAACATAATCAGTGGGACTCCGCCATGAGGGCCCACAGTCTTGCCTCCTGTCTTCGAACGCCGGCTTTGAACGTTTTAACGGCGTTGTCTGAGGAAGAAATCTCTGATTATGAAAAACTTAGTTCTGCATTAAAGTTGAGGTATGGAAATGACCACTTAACGAAACTGTACACGGCACAGTTACAGACAAGAAGACAAGGACGAGACGAAGACCTCGCGTCTCTTAGTCAGGACATTGAACGGCTTTCTCGTATAGCTTTGCCGGATCACGAACCGTCTCGAAATTTATTAGCAACGCAAGCTTTTTTGAATGCGATTAATGATCCAGAAATTAAAATGGCCGTTGGAACGTCGGGCCTCACTTCTCTGCGGGAGGCAACAGCCAAAGCCCTCGAGGTGGAGGCAATGAGAAAGCAATATTTTGGGCTAAACAAGCTTCGTCGGATTGAGGTGTCTGAAAACGCCTCAAGAAGGCGAAGTTTTGAACACTCGGAGGAGTCAAAACCTCAAAATTATAAAAATAGAAATAACAGTAACAATTTTAAATCAAGAAATCGAGGTTCTTTTCAAAACCAACAAAACCAGCGTATAAATAAAAATGTGGTCGTGACAAGTCAAACTAGCTTGACTTGTATATTTTGTAAAAAAACAGGTCACGACGCCAATCATTGTTTTCTAATTAAGAAAATTAGTGGAAAACCGATGCAAGGTTCGAATCCAAATTCGTATAATTGGCGTAAGAAAAACATAGAAATAGGGGAAGCAAATCCTCAATTGAGTTCTTCAACAGGAACTCACCCAAAAAACTAATTTCAGATGATTTGTCAGGGCGGAAATCATCGCAGATTGTTGGTAGTGAAAGCCCTCTTAGAGAACAGTTTTTAATTAGAAGTCTGCGACAGTCTGGTCTTTACGCGCGTGGTACTGTTAATGGCGTCGATTGTCTGTGGGTAATAGACACGGGCGCGGAAGTAACCGTAGTTCGATCGGATCTCTTTAAATCCGATGACCAGATTGTTCCCTCTTTTTCTCTGCGAACAGCCACTGGAGAGACGACCCCGGTTTTGAGACAGGCTACTGTCCAAATTAACCTTTTTGGGTGTATCGACTCTCCACATAAGGTTTTTATAGCAGATATAGAGGATGAAGGTATTTTGGGAATAGACTTTCTTACAGCTCATAACTGTGTTATCTCGACTAAGAGAAATTCACTAGCTTCAAACAATCGCGAAATAACTCTTTGTACAAATAGGAATGGAATTTATTGGACTCCTCCTAGAATTCGAGAAATAGAACTGTCGGAAGATGATTTGCAACAACATTTTCCTCTTCATTTACGGAGCCTTGTTGAGAAATCTTCGATTTCGTTAAATTCAGCTCAGGAAGAATCGTTTAAATCTCTTTTGCTAGAATTTAAAGATTCTTTTGCCAAAGATAGTGGTGATAAGGGCCGATGTACTTCTGTCAAGCACAAGATCGACGTCGGAGAGAGTTCACCAATTAAACAAGCTCCTCGAAGACTCGCTCTCAACGCCCGAGAAGAGGTGAAGAAGCTTGTGGAAGACATGCTAGCGAACGATGTGATTGAGCCATCGTCTAGTCCCTGGGCTTCACCAATCGTCCTTGTTAACAAAAAGGACGGATCCAAACGATTTTGTATCGATTACAGGAAGCTGAACGATATAACGAAGAAAGATTCTTACCCTCTACCCAGAATCGACGAGACCCTCGACCTGATAGCTGGTGCAACTTGGTTCAGCACCATAGATCTTCAGAGCGGATATTGGCAGGTCGAAATGGATCCTCTAGATAAAGAAAAAACAGCTTTTGTTACGGGTTTAGGAGGATTATGGCAGTTCAAGGTTATGCCGTTTGGTTTGAGTAATGCTCCGGCTACCTTTGAACGAATGATGGAGGCTGTTCTCCATGGGCTCACGGGCAAAATATGCCTCGTTTATTTAGACGATATAATCGTTTTTGGCAAGAACTTTGAAGAAGAAGTTCAAAATCTCAGACAAGTTTTCGCTAGGCTGAAGCAAGCAGGTCTGAAAATGAGCCCGAAAAAATGCCATCTGTTCCAGAAAGAAGTAGGCTTCCTCGGACATATCGTTTCAGCACAAGGTGTGAAGACCGACCCATCCAAAATAGAGAAGGTTTCTTCTTGGCCGACACCTAAGAATAAAGAACAAATTCAGAGCTTTTTAGGCCTTTGTACGTATTACAGAAGATTTGTAAAAGGTTTCGCTAGTATAGCTAAACCTCTCCATCATTTGACCGGAATCAAGATTCCTTTTGACTGGACCCCGGAATGCGAAGAGGCTTTCAAAAAATTAAAAGAAAATCTTATTTCTTCGCCGATTTTAGCTTATCCAGAGGTCGAAATTCCTTTTATTTTAGATACGGATGCATCTCTTTCAGGAATAGGCGGGGTTCTGTCACAAATTCAGGGAGGTCAAGAGAGAGTGATAAGCTATTTCAGCAGAGTTTTGAGTAAAACCGAGAGGAATTATTGTGTCACTCGTAGAGAGCTTTTAGCTGTTGTTAAGACCGTAGTACATTTTCACCATTATTTGTACGGCAGGAGATTTTTGATACGTACAGATCATGCTTCTCTCAGGTGGCTACTTTCGTTTAAATCTCCCGAAGGTCAGGTAGCTAGATGGTTAGAAAGGCTCGGTCAGTACGATTTTGATATTCGTCATCGAGCAGGAATTCATCATGGAAACGCCGATGCTCTCTCTCGAAGACCCTGCGAGGAAATGCCAGAGTGTAAACAGTGTGCACGATTAGAGAAAAATCGTGACCCCTCTCTTGTAATACGGAAGATTTCTTTCGAAAATAACCAGGAGGAATGGAGAAAATCGCAACAAGAGGACGACACTTTGAATCAAGTGAAGTCTTGGAAAGAAGCAGAAACTCGCCCAGACTGGCAGGATATATCTTTAGCCGAGCCAGATTTGAAAATTTATTGGGCTCAATGGGACTCTATCCTTTTAATTGATGGAATTTTATACCGAAAATGGGAATCTGCAGACTTGAAAGAAATCAGGTGGCAACTTTTGGTTCCCAGGTCACGAGTTCCGGAGATTCTTGCTCTTTATCATGATTCTCCTGCAGGTGGACATTTCGCTTCAAATAAAACTCTGGGCAGAATTCGCAACTTCTACTTTTGGCCCCGTTGCCGGATGGACGTTGAAGATTGGTGTCGAAGATGTCGAATCTGCACGGCAAAGAAAGGACCTCGAGCGAAGGGACAAAGCTCTCTTCAAATTTACAACGTGGGAGCTCCACTTGAAAGAATAGCGATGGATATTCTTGGACCTCTTCCGATAACCCATTCTGGAAATAAATATGCTTTGGTTATTGCTGATTATTTTACTAAGTGGCCAGAAGTGGTCCCTCTCGCTGATCAAGAAGCCTCTACTGTAGCACAGGCATTCGTTAAAGAATTTATTTGTAGACACGGAGTTCCTCTAGAACTTCATACTGATCAAGGCCGAAATTTTGAGTCGACCTTAATGAAAGAGGTTACTCAGATTTTAGGGGTTAGAAAAACTCGTACAACTCCTTTGCATCCGCAATCTGACGGCATGATAGAGCGTCTGAATCGGACTTTACTACAATATTTGTCGTCCTTCGTAGAGCAGAATCAGAGAGACTGGGACTCCTGGATCCCTTTCTTCCTCTTATCTTACAGATCTGCGATTCACGAGACGACGAAACAGACGCCAGCCCTCATGCTTACTGGAAGAAATCTTCGACTTCCGTCAGATTTAGAGAAAGGCCCTGTTCCTGTGCAAAGACAGCATCAAACAGATTATGCCTTTTCATTACAACAACGTTTAGAAGAAATTCATCACTTTGCTAGGAATAGAATTTCTATGGCTTCAGATAAATTAAAAACTCGTTATGATATTCGAGCCAGAGATTTAAAATTTAATCCTGGAGATTCTGTTTGGCTCTTTCAACCTCGAAGACAGAAAGGACGATGTCCAAAGCTACAAAGAAATTGGGAAGGCCCTTACTTAGTGGTTAACCGGATAAATGATGTTGTTTATAGAATCCGAAGATCTCCTCATTCGCGTCAGAAAGTGGTTCACTTGGATCGTCTTGCTCCTTTTGAAGAGGATCAACCTGGAACAGTCTCTCCAAGACCAGGGACATCCTTCGAGGTTAGATCTTCAAACGAACACCCTTGACGACTGTGATCGATTTGACCTTCTTTACAGTCGGTTATCGATTGGGAGAAGAATTTACCTTTCGGAATTCATTTGAGTAAAACTCGACCGCTTACGATTATTATTGAAGGAAATATCGGATGCGGAAAAACGACTTTCACCAAGAGATTTTTAGCAGATCGCCAGGTCTGTACACTTTTAGAACCTCTTGAGGAATATCGAGATGTAGCTGGAATTAATCTTCTAGATTTGATGTATCAAAACCCAGATCGTTATTGCTATTATTTTCAGCATTTCGCTCAAATGGTTATGTTAAATAGACATCTGCAGACGACTTCATTGCCTGTAAAGGTGATGGAAAGATCGATATTTAGTAGCAATTGTTTTGTAGAAGCTCGTCGAAGGTTAGGTAATTTTCGCGACTTCGAATCTCATTTATTGACAAAAAATTTTGATCTTCTCATTCGCTCGTCTGAGCTCAGAGTAGATTTGATTGTTTATTTGCGAGTTTCCCCAGAAACTTCTTTCGCTCGAGTCAGTTCCCGTTCTCGTGAGGAAGAATCGAGTATTTCTTTAGAGCTACTCAGAACTATCCATGAGGTTCATGAAGATTGGTTAGTAAAACAAACCTTTTCTTCTTTATCCGCTCCTGTTTTGGTTATCAATGCAGAATCCACAGCCGACCAAGTTTATTCTAATTTTTGTCTTGCAATGATACACGGACAAAGTTAAATCTTTGAATTTAATATTGGAAAAATTTTATTCTTAAAAAATTTACATTAAACTATATTAAGGGGAAAAGGCGAGAAATGTTTAATATCTTCTTAATTTCTTCTTTGACATTTTCGCATCCCTCGCACCCTTCCGTTTTCTTTATTATATCGAATAGACTCTGTTTACAAGAGCGACAAAGCACTTTTTCTTTCAAAAAGGTCACATGGAGAGAGACCTCTTGAAGGAGAAATTCGGGTCTAGAACTAAAAAGAAATGATTGAAACAAAAAAAAAAAAAATTATTTTCTTATAATTTATTTATGTTATTCGAGATGATGTACTCACTGTGACTCAAAGCAGCTTAGGCAAAGCAAGCCGCTTCTTCCTTTTACGGAAACGGCATTCAGCTGGCCGCAAGACATCTCCCTCCAAAGAGAGTTGAAATAGTTAGACCTTTCCATTTCACTGAGGTCGTTCGAATTTTCGAGAGAAAATACTTTTAGCAGCATAGCTGCATTCGTCGAAGTATGTTCTTTTGCATCCATGTCTTGTCTGTCTTTAACGACTACTTTTCTTATAATGATTTGTTATTTCTGCGTTGCTAATCAATTTGAAATTTGTTTTCTTCGATTGTTTCTTTCTAGAAACTTCTTCTCTGGAATCGAGTTTTGTGTCGGATAGGCTTTGGTTTAAGGAATAATGTGAAATGAGCCACGATTATTTTTCGAGGTCGATGAGCGATTGCTTGATTTTCACATTTTATTAACCTTAAGTGTCAGTTTTTGTGAGTACTTTTCAGGTTACTCGACACAGCCTTTTCCCATCCAATTTTTCCCCGATTCCTGAGGATGACTGGTGGTTTTATTTTGAAGAAGGACGCTAAAATAATTCAGATAAGATCGTTTCTTTTCTTTTGAATACATATTCAATTTATTTTATTCAAGTATTCTCCCAAATTCGCTCAGTGAATTTGAATTGTTATACCACCACTCACATTTGTCCTTCAAACTCTAGGGTGTGCTGTCCCAGAAGAAGCTCTGGATTCAGTCACCCCCCGATTTCCTTATTTCCTATGAAGAGAAGTCTGTTTGCATCTTATTTGGTCCTGGAATTGTCGGTTCCCGTTTCGGTGTTTTCATCCGAACCTGTTTCGAAGGGATCCTTCATGAAGAAGATTGAATTTCTTCCCGACGTCAATCTGGGCCGTTGCGGAAAACTTTGTATTCATGAAGCCACATAACACTTAATAACACTAACCTTTATAAAACATGGCACATAAATTTTTGAGATTATTTAACGCTCAACTATCTGCTCAAGGTTTTCTGTGGTTTACCTTGAGACTGAGGGCAAATGCCAGATAGTAAAAAAGGGAGTTCTTAAATTTTTAGAGCCACAGCTCCAACTCACCTTTGAGCACTGACTACTAGAATACTTTTATAATTATTTTATCTTTCCCGAGTCGGGACGACTCTTTTCCTCGGGGGGGAGTAGTGTTACAAAGGGTGAAATCACCCGTTTTGCCCCCTCTTTAATGATCTAGTAGTCAGCATAGATAAAAGACGTTTATAAACGTCTTATGTCTTTAAAAAGAATAAGGTTGCTGCGCCAACCGATATTATTGTAAAAACAGTCTTGTTTCAGACTTTAAACAAGAAACACGTATATTACATTAAAAGCATTTATCACGATATTTTTGTTCACGCCTTTGATTTGATAATAAGTAAACTCGCGGATCCATATTTTATCAACGTAACGCATAAAACGTTACAATATCATTGTTTAATATAATTAATACTAAATATTATTAAATTATCAATGTTGAATATTTATTATTGGTTTTTTAATATTTACAAAATAAAGAAATGAATTTAATAGAACATTTAATAAAATGTTCGTGACAAAAATTTAATAGATTATTTAAATATAATGTAAGACATCCGTTATTTGTTTTATTGTTTTTTTTACATACTTCTTTTCTTTATCATTGTGTGACAGAAGATTTTGACATGTTGTGTATTTTTCTAGTTCAATTAAATATTTATTAAAAAATATTTACTGCCCGTCAAATATAATTCAATAAAATTAAAATCGAGCATCAAATTAAAATATTATTTTTTAATATTTATTTTTAAATCGAATAAAGAATAAATATCTATAAAAATAAATGAACAAATTTAATAAAAACTTTTTGATAAAAATGAAAAGTAAATCTTAAATTTAAAAAATGATAAATATTTAAAAAATGAATAAAATAACTTTAATTCAATTTTTGAATTTATTAATTTACTATTCAAATATTAAATAATCAATAATGAATATTTGAAATTACGTCTTATAATATTTAGTCCAAATTATGTCATATATATTCATTATTCTCCAAATTTTATTTATAATAATTATATATATATTATTACATTTTTAGTTTTTAATTTTTAATATTTATTATTTATTTCTAATATCTAATTCTCTACAACAAATCTTATTCATCAATCTTAAATTCTTTTAGTTCAGATTTTATGACTATTAATGATACTATTCAATTTCTATTCCAGTTTTCAAGATGGGTAAAACAAATGCGGAAACGTGTAAAAACTATTACAATCGTAAGAAAGCTGCCAAGGAAGCTGAAAAAATTCGGCAAGGCTTGCCAGTAAAAAAAATAATAAAAAAAACAGGAGCAGAACGTACTCGTGCTTGTAGGCTGCGAAAAAAAATGCTTCCACAAGTAAACGAATCATCCGTGACTGAGATTTTATCTATACCGTCAACTTCAAATTCACGAATAAGGACTTTTGAACCATCGTTTCAGTTAGCTACCACCAGTGCTAGTGCAAATCGACCAGATGTCTCAACGGTGTCTGCTATTGCTGATCATGATGGTGATAATTTACACGATTCATTTTTATCTACTTCAATACACGACAATCGCAACTTTATAATTGTACAAGCTGAGGTGCATATGGCTAATTCTCCTGAGCTGTATAATGACCGTGCAGCAGAAAATACTTTATTAGCAGACATGGAACAAAACCGACTGCTTCAAGCCCAAGAAACTATTCAGCGATTAGCTGATGCCCCGAATGTACATATTTTATCCACTCAAGACATTGTACATGATCAGGAGCGTAATTTGTTAAATCAAGACACGATTATAGATCAGGAATTACCTCCACCAGACGGACAAGTCATTCATTCCAATTCTCCGGAACAGTTAATTAACACTCCCATTGATGAGCAAATTGATATGGACGTAGATACTCCTTTGCTGTATAGTAATTTTCGACGATTAGAAAAAGCTCATCAGGAATTTAAAAAAAACTTTCTAGACAATCCTTTTGGATATCCGTGTTCAGTATGTGACAGGTTGTGGTTTCAAAATTATTTGAAAAAGCCGTCTCCTGAACATAAGGAAATTCTAAAAAAAATTATACCTAATATACCAGCGAAAAATACGATGCTTTGCAACACATGTGTGCAAGCGTTAAACAAGAAGAATATTCCTTTAATGTCGACATTCAATGGTTTCAAATATCCGGATATACCTCAACATCTACCACCTTTAGATCTTGTTTCTGAAAGACTTATTTCACTTCGTATTCCTTTCATGCAAATCAGAAGATTGAGGCATGTTAATGGTCAGTACGGTATTTTCGGTCAAATAATTAATGTTCCTGTTTCAGTGAATAATATGGTTAAATCGTTTCCAAGGAATATTGATGATGACTACTGTATAAATGTACATATCAAACGTAAGAAAATTCATCGATCTAGCTACTTACAAAGTATTGTTAATAAGCGTACTATTAAAAGTTGGCTACGATTTTTAATTCCGTCACCATTGTATACTATGTACGATATTAAAGTTGATGAGTCATTTTTGAATGATAATCAAATTCACGATGAAATTCAGCAAAATGATTTCAGCGAACATATTCCTATAGAAGAAAGTTTTACGGCTCAACAGCAGACATTACTGTGGAATGAAGAACAATACTTACGTATTGCACCTGGTGAAGAGAACGTACCTGAAAGTTTATTATTTGATGAACATGCAGAGGAACTTTCCTTTCCCGCAATTTACTTGGGTCAGTTCCGTAATTTTAGGGATGGTGTGAAAGCAACCCCTTTCATGATGGCTTCTAGTGAGCTAAGACGATCTGATCGTCGTGCATTTACACCGTATCATTTATTATACATGGCAATGAAGATTATGAGGATGAGGGTTCGTGATTCTCTCACAGTTGCGTTCAAACACGTTGGTAAGGATACCAAAATTACTCGAAAACAAATAGAAGATGATCAGTACGTTCATAATTGTATTGAAACCAATCTTGCGTTTCTAAGAGCAATTCCAAATTCAACATGGTATTGGATGGATCGCAAGAAAGATCTTTTTGCTATGATCAGACAGTTTGGAAAACCGACTATATTTCTTACTGTCAGTGCCAATGAAATTGGATCGAACGATCTGCTCCAAAAGCTCTACAAATTCAAACACAACGGTGAAACTATTCCAGAAGAAATGGCCGAGCTTCTCCATTATCGTGAAAAAACAACTCTTGTCAATGAGGATGCAGTTACTTGTGCTATATATTTTAACAAATTAGTCAATGTATTAATGAATCTTTTACAATCACCAAAATTTAGTCCGTTTCGGAAATATTATGTTGTTCATTATTTTAAACGTATTGAGTTCCAGCATCGTGGTAGTCCACATGCGCATATACTATTGTGGCTAACTAATGCTCCAATGGATGCGCTTAATAAAAATAAGTTGGATTCTATCGCATTAATTGATTACTTGATATCTGTGTCATCTCGAGAAGCATCAGGTAACATTACATTACAAAGACACAAACATACATTCACATGCTATAAGAAAATAGTGGCGAATCAACCTCAGCATTGCAGATTTGAAGCACCTTTTATGCCTTGCCGATCTACTACAATTTTATTACCTATGCAGAAAGAGGAACCTGGTTTCAAGAATTATGCTAAACGTTACACAGATATCCGGATTGATTTGGAAAATAATGATTCTTTCTATATGAGTAATAAGATTAATTCAGATGATGATTATCACAATATTCTTCGAGCTGGAATTAAGAGGCCACGAGTTTTTGTCAAACGTCAACCATGTGAAAAATGGCACAATCCGTTTAACCCCTTTACATTTAACATTGTTAAATCCAATATGGATATCCAATTCATTACCGAAGAATATTCATGTGCTAGTTATGTCGCAGAGTATGTCAATAAAACTAACAGAGGCATTAGTCATCTTCAGCGATTGATAATTGAAACTATGAATGAACATCCAGAGTTTGATGTCGTGGAAATTACGAGGAAAATAGGTGTAAATATGCTCAATAGTGTTGAGATAACAAGTCAAGAGGCGGCTTGGTATCTTTTGCGAGAACCGATGTCAAAGTGTTCTAATGTTGTCACCACTATTCTTACTATGTGGCCATGAGATCGTCAACGTATAAGAAAAACACAAAAAGAATTAGACGCGATAGGCGTAGGAGAAGATTCAACTACTATTTGGAAAGAAGATTGGTTTGACAAATATGAACGCCGACACGAAGATTTGGAAAATATTACTCTTGCGCAGTTTGTTGCTAACTACACCATTAAAGCAGATGGTACTTACACAAAAAGAAAAGTGCCACGTGTTATCCGATACCGAAATTTTGATATGGGACAAGATCTTAATGAATATAAACGTGAAATGGTTACGTTACATATTCCTTTCCGAAATAAAGATGCGGAAATACTCGCTGAAATGAAATTTATCGATATATACTGTAACGTGGCAGTTCGGCTAGGCCTGCCCGTTACAAGAGACTCCCTGAACCCTGGGCGAGATCCCGGAATCAGGGTCTAGAAAATCGAGTCGCGGAATAATCTCAGAGAGCGCCAGAACTGGAGTCACGCACCCGAGCTTCAACAGGGACGAAATAGAGCATTGCGACCCAGATATTTCAGGCTTTTGTTTTTATTTTTTTTTTCGAGTGTACCGGCTACCCTCCCGCGACCAACTCCGACGCCGAACATCTTTCGAGGCAAGGCGGAACCACCAAGACCTCGCGGGAAGGACACCGAGGCTGCGGAGGGGGAGGCAACGTAGATCCCTGCAGCGCGGGAATCCAAGGCGGACGCGATTCCCGCTGGCGGCCGGCGCGCCGCAGCCTCCCCGCTCACCCCGCTTACGCCCAACCAAGGCAACCGCGAGGTACCAGCTAGCGACGAGGGAGCACCACCCCGCCCAACCCCAGGACTACGTAGAGCTGCGCGGGAGACGACATCGCGATCTAGCCTTAAGTTCTGCGCCGCGTAGAGACGACAGGTGCGCGGCAAGTTGCGCGATCCCCAAAATCGATGACCGATCGATTGTTGCGGATTCTTAGGGTGATGACGTCACGAAAAATTAGCGCGACGAGATCGGCGTTGCGACCATCCGAGATCACTCTAGTTCTGGCGAGGAAACGAGGCAGTCGTTTTTTTTTCCTTTTGCGTTAGAGTTGTGGTTGCTTGGTGCCCGTTGAGAGATTTTTTTTTGTTCGTTGCGAGGAAGACGATGAGCCGTCACGAGGGAGTTGGAAGTTTTGTGCGGTGGATGTGGAGCGGTAAGCGTTGTTAACATTCTCGCGATCGAATTTCGAGGTTCATTGAGTAAGGGCTGATCCGATAAAGGGCAGCCGTTTTCTTTTTTTTAGTTTGCGTGTCGAAAAGTACTCGAAATTCGTTTGCCGATTCTTTTGCTTGGTGACCGTAGCCTGAGTTGCGCGCAAGAGAGTAACGTTAATTTCGGGGGATCCAGAAAATCAAGTCGAGCCACGGGTTGAGCCGAGACGTTATTGTCTCGAGTTTGAGTGTGACCGAAGTCCGTTACACGGGGTCATTTCACGTCATCCGGCACATCCTCGATTCTCGTGTAGGTCGCGAGCAATCACGGGGAGCATTCGAATTCGCGACTGCGTCCCGCCGTCGCCGAGGAAGTGAAGCTCGGGTGCGTGCTGATAAGAGTATGCGTTTTTAGAGGAGGATCGCGGGTGTCGCGACGAGCCTCGCATCAATTTAGTTATTTAATATTTTTTTTTTTTCTTCTTCTTTTTTTGTTTGCATTATCAGTTAGTATTAAGTTGGCGATCAGCGCCATTTTGTAAAGGACGTTCGCGGGCAGCGCATCGAGTCCGATTTTGTTTTTGGTTTTTATGAAGTAGGGTATTGTTAAGACGGCGACTAGCGCACGTAGGCCGTAGAGGTCTCCTAGATTTATTCACCTTTTTTTTTTTTTGTTATTATTTTTTTATTTTTTTTTTATTTGGAGTATTTCTACCTTTCTTATTTAGTTTAGATAAAAGTAACATTGTATTTGGAATCGCGAAAGACGACTTGCGTGGTCGTATTATCATTCTTTTTATTTCTTTTATTATTTTTATTTCTTTTTGTTTTTGTATTATCGCTGATGAAAAATATACCATTGGAATTTTATAGAAATTTAGTCACATCACGCGTTGGCGTACTTGTGTTGCAATTCTCTCGACCCAAAATTTACCCCTCCCCTCTCCGCGGTACTGAGCTACCGAGCATATGGTTGCGGTGTGTCGTATTACCGATTTCGAGGCGTGTTGATCACGCCAGGCGCCCAACAAACTTCGCGATATTGTTTCAGGCTCAGGATACCTCGCGGACGCCAAATTATTGTGCACGCGGTAAGTTCCCGGTTATTTGCTCCGAGTGACCGAGGTGCAGAAAAATCCACGTCACAAATTGGCGCCCAACGTGGGGCCTTCGCGAAATTTCCGCTGTAAATTTCCGAGAAAGATAATAGCGTTGCGCGCTTCGGAAATTTTGACTTAGTAACGGATTGCGCTCGCGTAACCAAAACAACAGCGGTCGGAGAAAAGGGGAGAGAGAGGTCGCGCGACACTTCGGATAAGCGTGTTGACGTTTGCAGTACAGCGAGACAATTTTGAATACAGAGGACGAGAATAAAATTGGATACAAAGGGTGGCAAATAACACCGAAACTGGCGATTTACGACTCAGGCTACGATTTGACGAATATACCGGGTGGCGAAAAAGTACCCCGTATATATTCACACCGTATATTTCTAATACTAGGGATAAGATCGCCTGCTTTTACCGCCAATCTCTTGCTTGTGTCATTTTATTTTCTTTTGTTATCGCTTTTGGATTTCTGCTTCCCTTTTGGTTTTCTTTTGTTTTCTTTTGTTTTCTGCGATTTCGAAATATTTTTTTTGTTTTTGTTTTTTTTGTGTGTTTCAAAGACGGAGTTCAGCATCGCGGTTGAAATTATTTTTTTTGGTTTTGTTGCTGGTGCGACAACATGGTTTTTTTTTCTCTTTCAGCCCGTCTTTTGTCTTTTTTTTTTGTTCAGTTTTATTTTGTTTACGGTATTTCTTTTGTTGTCGCTTTTATTCGCAATTTTAATATCGCTAAGGTAATAGAGGTGATTACACCAATACGAGGAAACATCTCTCTCACGTTCTGTTGGTGCTGGTGGAAAATAGCGAATTAATTTAACAAGTTTCGCGGAAGTATCCATACTGGGTATCATTGCTTGCGCTCAGACTATACCTACGGCTTTTGTCTTTCGGTGCGAATAGTGGTTGGGCGTGCTTTCACTTTCATCACTTCTCTTTTCTTTTGCGTGCTTTTACCTTCATTCCTGCTCTTCAATTTCGCGGGTAAATTCAACATGGCGGAAGTAACCGTTGGCGCGTGGTTGTACGAGATGACGAGCGATGAGCTCGAGTTGGCATTAGTGACCGCGAGGGTGAATTCCACCGGTGACCTGCTGGTGCGTCGTGACCGGTACGTACGACACCTCTTGCGTGAGCGCGGGGATTTGACGGTCACCTGGGAACCAGAGGACGAGGATGTCTTCGCGGGGTTGGCCGAATTAGCGACCATTACGGAACCGGTGAGGGAACAGCCCCGAAGGGCTAGCGATTCGCGGCTGTTAGAGCCCGTGAATATTACCATCGCGACCCGGCTAACCACGGTAGCGACGACGAGTACGGTGGTGAGCGTAGCCGTCGCCTCGGCGGCTATCACCACCTGGGCGGTGTATGGTAGCACCTCGCGACCGACCGCGTACCAGGTTCCGACGCGAATACCCTTCCACTCGATTCCGTTTTCAATGGCTAGCGGAGCCCAGGGGCACTGGGGAGAGGCCTCCCCGATCCAGGGGCACCGACTCGGGCTCGAGGAACCCATCGTGGATTCTACCCGGCTAGTGGCGGGGCCACCAGCTTCGCGGGTCGAATTCCGGTCGTTACCGGTCGATCCCACAACAATTCCTCGCGGTATGGCGACCGCTGCCCGGCCGACCTGTACCCGGGATTCAAATATCGAATCGCGTACCCGGGATCAATACGTGACATCCCGAGGGCCCTGCGAGGGTGGAACCTCAAGTTCTCTGGGATTGGCGAGCCGAGTGTCGAGGATTTCTTGACGCGATTGGAAGAGTGGCGTAGTTTGTCGGAATTAAGCGAGAACGAAGTGTTGAGTTCGCTCACGATGATCTTCTCGGGAGTAGCCTTGGAATGGTTGCGTTGCGAACGGGACAGCTGGGTCACGTACGATGAGTTTCGCGCGGCATTACGTTTGTGGTTCGGGGACGGGACAGTCGGAAGTCGCGTGGAGGACCAGGCTAGGTCGCGAACTCAGGGACCAGTAGAGTCAGTTACGGAATATCTTTCCTGCGTTCGAGGGTTGTTGAGACGGATGCCGCGTCCGTACACTATGGAACAGCAACTAGACCTGGCCTTTAAGAACCTGCGTCCCGAAATTCGCGAAGTCCTCCGTCGAAGGGAAATTCGTACGTGGAGCGAATTGATCTATCTCGCCACGGAGCGGGAAAGAAACCTCGCGTTATCTCGCGAATACCGCCCCCCGCCCACGCCGAAAGAGTCCTTTATTAGCGAGTTAGCGTGCCGGACCAAAACCGCGGCGGCTCGAGGCGAACCGGGATTAGCCGCAATTACCGAAGCAGGGATCGAGCCAACAGTAGCGCAGACGATCGAAAAGCTACTTGCGGCCCAGGTGAAAGGGCTCGAGGAGAAATTGTTGAAGGCGATGGCGGTGGCGACCCAGAGGGGCAAATCTAGCGGCGCACAGCCAAGTGGCGGAAGCCCGGCTCCAACGAGGCCGACCTCGCCGAAGCGACCCGCGCGAGGACCAAGGAGGGGAGCGGCCCCCTCGGTTAACCAGCCGGCCCCTGGCGTGTCCCGGGCCGACCAATTTCGTGGCGACAAGGTGTGGGACGAAAAGTTGTGTATGAATTGTCATCGTCCCGGTCACCGATTCAGCCGCTGCCCGGACCCCTTGCGAACCTTTTGCTACCATTGCGGGTACGACGGCGTCTATTCGACGAATTGTCCGCGGTGTTCGGGAAACCAGGGAGGGCAGCCTCGCTAAGTGTCGGCGCGGCGCCTCGAGTGGAAGACACCACGGCATTGCGTGGCGTCGAGGGGGAAATCGCGACGTGTTTTCCGATGCAGACCATGGAGTTCGGTCAACACTGGTTTTTGCGGGTGTGTATCGGGGGCACATGGGTCAGTGCGTTGTTAGACACCGGCTCATCGCGAACATTTCTCGGTACGATCGGACACCAAATTGCGTTAGAGTACGGGCGATTAGTAAAATCACCCAGCTGTTCGAGTGTCGTATTGGCGAATGGATCGGTAGAGTCAATAACCGGAGAAGTAGAGCTGCCGATAACGTTGCTGGGTGTCGCGCATAAGTTTTCGTTGCGGATTATCCCCACCTTAGTTGGAGATTGCGTTCTGGGCATGGATTTCGTGCGAAAATTTGGCTTTTCGATTGACGGCGCGCGCGAATCATGGAGAATCGCGAATATTCCGGAATACGAGGGAAAATTTGAGGAGGGTCGCCCGATCCCCGTTACCGAGGTGTCAAGTTGTAGCGGTATCGTAGAGCTGGGGGATACCGAGAATCGCGAATTACAGGAATTCTTAGCGCAGGAATTACCGAAGGTCTCGGGAGACTTGGGTCTCACTCATCTCGCGGAGCACAAAATAGACGTGCAGGGAAGCGCCCCGATCAAGCAGCGGTACTATCTCGTATTCCCGAAAGTGCAGGAAGCTATTAACGAGGAGGTAGACCGTATGCTCGCGGATGGAGTGATCGAACCCTCCCAAAGTTCGTGGTCGACGCCAATCGTGATGGTCAAGAAGCCAAACGGGAAATATCGGTTCTGTTTGGATTTTAGAAAAGTAAATAGCGTTTCGAAAAAGGATGCGTACCCGATCCCGTTTATGAACGGGATATTGGATAAATTGCGGTCGGCTAAGTACATCTCGACTATAGACTTGAGTCAAGCTTACCACCAGATTCCCTTGACACGCGAGAGTCGCGAAATAACGGCGTTTACGGTCCCAGGTCGCGGATTATTTCAGTTTGTGCGGATGCCATACGGGCTTACCGGAGCCCCGGCCACCTTTCAGCGGTTAATAGACAAATTAATTACTCCCGAGATGGAGCCGCATGCCTTCGCGTATCACGACGACATTATTGTAGTGACCACCGATTTTCGTTCGCACTTAAAATGGCTATCCCGCGTTATCGAACGGATAGTGTTGGCCGGGCTTACCATTGTGACGGGTTTTGAGTCCGCACGAATAATATGGGTGGGGAAGACAATTAGAGACGGGGCGGATATGATCGGTAAAACTTAGTGTGTGTATTTTTTTTTCTTTCGCACCAGGGCTCGACTTAAATTAAGAGTTACAAAAGGGTTGTAGACGTAAGCGGTGGCTGATCACGCCTCAGCCCTTAGCGTTGCTTAATACTAACTTACAGATACGCGCGCAGGGGGGGGGAAAGGAGTGTGGGAGGTGACGGGGAATGTGGGGTCGGAAGGGTTGATATGGCGGGGGGAGGGTGGTGTAGAGTGACGGGGAGTGTGTGGTAGACAGGGTTGGTATTGCGAGGGGAGGAGCAGATCGGCGATGGAAGGCAGGCTAACCTGGTTACGTCGACGTGTGTGTGTGGAGGTCTGGAGGTGCGGTGGAGGGTAGCTGGGTGTTCGGTGTGTGTGTGTGTGTCGGTGACTCTCTCTCTTTCTTTCTCTCTCTCTCTCTCGCTTTCGCTCTTGGGTTTCGTCTACGCCGGTGTGGCTGCTGCTACGGCCGTGATCGTACTGAATCTGGCGCTCGGCTCTGCCGAGCGTCGGGGGGGCTTCGGTGATGTTCGGGTCTTTCCCGACGGGACAGGGCTCACCCGTTCGGCTCTTCCCCGCGGGTTTGGGGTTTGTTGTGACTTGCACTCTAGGTGCAACGTCACAACTCCCCCCTCCCCACGCGGGGCGAGGCCTATAGGGTGAGCCGGTTTCGGTGACGGATTTTGTGGTCCTTTCGTCTGTGTATTCTCCTTTTGTTATTTTTGTTGTTTCTGTGTTGTCTGCTCCGATCTGTCGGGGTTAAGGGATGGAGGTTGGGTTGTATTTGCGGGGTGTGTGTTTGGTGTGGGTTGTAGGTCGTCTTATATCTACTTATTCTACTTAGTCTCGTGTGTCTTAATCAGAATCATGTTTTTTTTTTTTTTTTTTTTTTTCCTCTTATATAAACTTATTCTATTCTTATATTATTTTGTACTTGAATTTTTGGTTTTGCCATTGGTCATTGCCTTGGTCCGGAGGGTGTACTTGTGTGTGTGGTCATCGTTGTGTGTGTTTGTGAGTGTCTCTGTGTGGCTGTGGGTGCAGTGGTTGTTAAGTGTGTTGTCGTCGTGGTGGTCTGTATTACCTTTCTGTATGTGGGGGGTGTCGGTAGTAGGGTTCGTCGGGTCTCCGTCTGGTGTGTGCCGTCGCGTCCGTATTTGTGTGGGTGTGGGGCCTGTCCTGGTGTTTGTAATAGTGGTGTTTTTTTTTTTTTTTTTTTTGTTTGTGTCGTCGTTGTCGTCGGTCTCGTCAGTCGCAGGGTCATCAGGGCCGGTATTTTTGTTTGCTGATTTTCCATGTTGTGTTTCTGTGGAGTGAATACACATGTTAGTTTATTTTCGGGGTGTGTTATTTGATTATGTATATAATTTTAGGTCTTCTATATGACATTTTCCTATATTTCTACCGCTCTCTGTTGTTAATTCGTATATTGTGGGTGAGACTTTTCTAGTGATTATGTATGGGCCTATGAATTTTTTATTTAACTTAGCTGTCGTTCGTTCTGGTCCGGATGAGAGTGTGTGGTTCTTTTTTAGTACTCTGTCTCCCTCCTTGAATTGAATGTCTCGTCTTCGTAGGTTGTAGTAGTGTGCTTGTTTTTCGTTTGCTTCTATCAAGTGCCTCTGTACTTCGTCTCTAAGTATTTGTAGTCGTCTCAAGTGGTCTGTCCATCTGTCTGTGTCTTGTAATTCTACTTCGTCGTGGTTCTCTAACTGATTTCTTAGACATTGTGTGGGATTTAATTCCCTTCCTAGGTTTAAAAAGGCTGGTGTGTGTTTAGTTGATGTGTGTGTACATGTATTGATTGCAAATTGTAAGTCTTGTAAGTGTATGTCCCATTCTGTGTGGTCGTTGTTTACGTAGGCTTGGATCATTGTTTTAGCGGTTCTGTTGACTCGCTCTACGGGGTTGGCTTGTGCGTGGTATGGGGGGATTGTTGCGTGTCTTATGTTGAATTTTTGTGTCAGTTCGCGTATGAGTTTGTTTATGTATGGTGTGCCGTTGTCTGTCAGTAGTATGCGTGGTGTACCCCATCGTGATATTACGTGTGAGTGGAATGTCTGTTCTACTGTTTTGGCGTTTGCTTTGCGTGTCGGTATGATTTCCACCCATTTAGTGTATAGGTCTTCGAACACTATGATGTATTGGTTTCCTTTTTTTGATCGTGGGAGTGGGCCCATGATGTCGGAGGCTACTACTGTCCATGGTTCTTCGATAATTCTCATGCCCATTAGTCCTGCCGGTCGCGCTTGTATTGTTTTTGTTCTTTGGCATGTGTCACATTTTTTTATGTAGTTTACTGTGTCTCTGTACATCCCTGGCCAATAATATGTTTTTGCTACTCGTTGGTATGTTTTTTCGATCCCTAAGTGTCCTGCTTGTGTTACGTCGTGGTTTTCGTGTAGTATGTGTGTTATTTTGTCTTTGGGTATGACTAGTTTCCATGGGTTTGTGTCTGGTAGGAGGTTTGAGTGTAGGGGGTTAGGGCGGTGGAAGTATAGTTGATTGTTTCTGATTCGCCACGACTCGTTTTTCTCTGGGCGTGTTTGTACTTGTGTTTTTTTGTATGTGTACCACTTGTCTGTCGTGTCTTCTATTGTGTCTATGTGTTCTTCGTCTTCGTGTCGTCTTGAAAGTGCGTCTGGCACGTCGTGCATTGTACCTTTTCTGTGTGTAATGTCAAAGTCGTATTCTAATAGTTCTAGTGCCCATCGTGCAAGTCGGCCTGTGGGGTTTTTTAATTGTCTAAGCCACTTCAGTGCGTGGTGATCTGTAATGACTTTGAAGTGGTAACCTTCCACGTAGGGTCTGAATTTTTTGATGGACCAGAGTACCGCCAAACACTCTCTCTCAGTTGTTGAGTATTTACGTTCTGCCTCGCTTAGCGCACGGCTAGCGTAGGCTATGACATGCTCTTCGTCATCGAGAGATTGTGTTAGTACGGCACCTATCCCTGTTCCGCTAGCGTCTGTTTGTAGTGTGAATGTTTGTGTGTAGTCTGGGCATGCGAGTGTGGGTGGTGATGTGAGTGCGTGTTTGATTGTGTTCATTGCGTTTTCTTGTTCTTCCCCCCAGTGCCATTTCTGGTCTTTTTTCAGTAGTCGTGTTAGTGGTTCTGTAATGTGTGCGAAGTTAGGTATGAAGCGTCTGTACCATGATGCCATCCCAATTAGTCTCCGTAATTGTTTCATTGTTTTTGGGCTTGGGTAGTTTTCTATGGGTTGTGTTTTGTCGGGGTCTACGTGTAGTCCGTGTCTGTCTACTATGTATCCGAGATATTTTACTTGTGCGCATCCGAACTCGCACTTCTCTGGGTTTATTGTCAGTCCTGCGTCTGTAATTCTTTTTAGTATTTGCTCTAGTCTTTGTAAGTGTTCGTCGAATGTTTGTGTTACTATTATTATGTCGTCTAGGTATGCGAATGCATATGGTTCGCATTCTGGGCCTATGAGTCTGTCTAGTAGTCTTTGGAATGTCGCTGGTGCGCCTGTCAGTCCGTATGGCATTCTTTTAAATTGAAATAAGCCCATTCCCGGGACTGTAAAGGCTGTTATGTGTTTGCTGTCTTTGTCAAGTGGTACCATCAACCCGGAAAAGTGTGAGTTTTGGCGTAGCGAAGTTCGGTATCTAGGGTTCAAGGTGAACCAGGACGGCCTACAGGTCGATGCCGACAAGGTGGAACCGATTCTCGAATATCCCGCGCCGAAAAACCTGCGGCAATTGAGGCGATTTTTGGGTATGGCGTCATGGTATCGAAAATTCATCCCCGAGTTCGCGAGCGTGGCGGAACCCCTTACTTGGCTATTGCGTAAGGATAAGAGATGGGACTGGGGTAGCGAACAGGAAGCGGCGTTCAAACGCATAAAAGCCGCGTTAACGTCGGCTCCGGTTTTAACGTGTCCCGATTTTGAGCACGAGTTCGTAGTACAGACCGATGCGAGTAGTTTTGGCATTGGCGCAGTCTTGACACAGACTATTGGCGGTATTGAGCGTGTGATCGCGTACGCGAGCCGGACAATGTCGGATGCGGAACGGAAGTATTCCACAACCGAACAGGAATGTCTCGCGGTGATTTGGGCCGTTAAAAAGTTTAGAGCATACCTAGAAGGATATCACTTCACGGTGATAACCGACCACGCGAGTTCAAAGTGGTTGCGGGAATTGCGAAATCCGACGGGTCGGTTAGCTAGGTGGGCGCTCGACTTACTCGAGTATGATTGCGAGATTAAACATCGAGAGGGGGCGATGCACCATGTGCCCGATGCACTATCGCGGATGTACGAGGGCGAAAACGAGGGGACGGAGCAGCTAGCCGCCCTCGACGTGGCTGGGGACGGCAGACCCGGGACGGAGCGTAAGGCCGTCTGGGAAGTCGTCGTCGATCCCTGGTACCAACATCGCGTCAAAGACGTCCTGGACTACCCACACAAGTTCCGAACTTGGTCGGTGGTCGAGGGACGTCTATACCATCTTCGGGCGGACCCCTTAGTCGAGCCAATACTAGCGGACTTGGCGCCGTGGAAATTGGTGCTCCCGAGGGAGCAGCGATCGCGAATTTTTGCGGAAGTCCACGAGGACCCCCAGGCAGGGCATCTTGGCGTCGAAAAGACCTACGCGCGAGCGAGGGCCGACTACTACTGGCCCGGAATGTATCGCGATATAGTTTTGATGGTCCGAGCGTGCGAGCGTTGCCAGGAGTGCAAGGTACAGCAGGTGCCACCAGCGGGCCTTATGGGTCGACGGGTCGTCGACACGCCCTGGACTGTGGTTGCGGCGGACGTCATGGGTCCCTTTCCCCGAAGTCGCGCCGGGTTCGAGTATTTGTTGGTTTTTGAAGATCTGTTTACCCGGTGGGTGGAGGTAGCGCCGTTGCGAAAATCAAACGCGAAAAACATTCTTGCCGCGCTGGAAGATCTCGTGCTGTCCCGATGGGGTACCCCGGAGGTGCTCCTGACGGATAACGGCACGGAATTCGCGAATAAGGCCGTCGACGAACTGTGCGCTGCGTACCATATTACCCACGCAAAAGTACCGCCGTACCACGCGCAAGCTAACCCCGTGGAGAGGGTGAATCGCGTATTAAAAACCATGATCGTGGCCTACATCGAGGCAGATCACCGGGACTGGGATGTGCATCTTCACGAATTTCGATTTGCGTATAATACCGCGGTGCATAGCTCACTAAGAGTCAGTCCCGCGTTTTTAAACTTGGGTCGCGATCCCAAACCACGAATGCAGTTGCGACGACTCGTGGAAGGTCCCGCAGAAATCCCCGTTCCCCGTCTCGAAGTATGGGGGGACCGAATGGCGAAATTAGGTGAGCTGCGTGACTTAGTGACTAAACATCTCGAGGAGGCCCACGAGCGACAGGCACGCTATTATAACCAAGGGCACCGGGATATCCGTTTCGAAGTAGGGGAGTGGGTATGGAAGCGAAACCGAGTTCTGTCCTCGGCTACCCAACAGGTCGCTGCGAAGCTAGCCCCCAAGTTTGCCGGTCCATTTCGCGTTGCGCAGGTAATCTCGCCCGTCGTCTACGAGCTAGAGGATAGCGAAGGAGGGGGTCGCGGTGGATACCACATAAAGGATTTGAAGCGGTACGTGGAGTCTGAGGCAAGTGCGCATAGAAACGGGGAGGAACCGTGAGGGGGAATTAGGCTTCTCGGGGAGAGGAAAGGGGTAACAGACGATAACTACGATCCTGACTGACTCTTCCCCTTAGTTGACGGAGGGATCGCAAGGACGGAGGACGACGTCCGGGCAATTAGGGACCTTCTAGTCCTGGCGAAGGTCCCTCTCCCCCCGGCGACCATCAGCTGGGGGAGAGCAGCCCCAGCGGGCCCCGAGTGGCGAGAGCGGCTGCCAGCGGGCGGCTGCTGGAATTGCTGGTGGGGGTACCATTCCTACCATGACTGCCCTCGGGTACTCGGGCTATTCTGCCTACGGTGCGGATGGCCCGGGTACCCGAAGACGAGGTGCCCCGCCTGCCACGACCAGGCGAGCCGCCCCAGTAGGGGGGGCGTTCGCGAGGGGACCGGGCCAGCAGCCAGCCTTCCCTCCTTAATGGCGAGGGAGATTTTCCCCCCCCCCCGGGGTATTCATCCAGGGCAGCCCCAACTCCCCAGATGGCGAGGGAAGCCGCCCCACATATCCCCGTTGCGAGGGGAGTCGTCCCCAAACCCCAAGTCGCGAGAGGATCCTTCCAGGACCCCCCCGTTGCGAGGGGCGAAGAGGGCATAAGCGAGGAGGTCGAGGTGCTCCGCCGGCGGATCGTGGCATCCGCAACCGGCCGGGGCCGGGATAGAGGCCGGCCGGGGCGGCGTGGCTAGGCCCACAACCACCAGATTTTTTTTTTTTTTTTTTCTCTTTTTTTTCTCCTTGTAGTCTTTCTTTCTTTTTTTTTTATATGATAAATTCTTAACCTCGACAATAAATGGCGTCCGCTTTCTTTCGTAGATCCCAGGTGGCGGGTTTTGAGAAAAATTTCAGGTCCAGTGGTGAAGTAGAAAGCTCCCCTAGACAACTATGGCGTGAGGAAGGGGATCAGTTGAGCTCGCGAAGAATCCCAGAGGACACGGGAGTGGGCATCTGGCCACACGGGAGAAATTTTTTTTTGTTTTGTTTTTTTTTGTTGTTTTATCGTCCTCTTGGGAGGGGATTCTCGGTGACTACCGCGCAATAGCGTGTGAGTACTTCGAGCTTGCGGTCACCTCGCGAAGTTCGGCTCGCGGGATGCAGCGCTGGCGCTCTGGCACCCCACGATCCGTCTAGGGGGGGGGGGAGTTGTAACGTGGCAGTTCGGCTAGGCCTGCCCGTTACAAGAGACTCCCTGAACCCTGGGCGAGATCCCGGAATCAGGGTCTAGAAAATCGAGTCGCGGCATAATCTCAGAGAGCGCCAGAACTGGAGTCACGCACCCGAGCTTCGACAGGGACGAAATAGAGCATTGCAACCCAGATATTTCAGGCTTTTGTTTTTATTTTTTTTTTCGAGTGTACCGGCTAACCTCCCGCGACCAACTCCGACGCCGAACATCTTTCGAGGCAAGGCGGAACCACCAAGACCTCGCGGGAAGGACACCGAGGCTGCGGAGGGGGAGGCAACGTAGATCCCTGCAGCGCGGGAATCCAAGGCGGACGCGATTCCCGCTGGCGGCCGGCGCGCCGCAGCCTCCCCGCTCACCCCGCTTACGCCCAAACAAGGCAACCGCGAGGTACCAGCTAGCGACGAGGGAGCATCACCCCGCCCAACCCCAGGACTACGTAGAGCTGCGCGGGAGACGACATCGCGATCTAGCCTTAAGTTCTGCGCCGCGTAGAGACGACAGGTGCGCGGCAAGTTTCGCGATCCCCAAAATCGATGACCGATCGATTGTTGCGGATTCTTAGGGTGATGACGTCACGAAAAATTAGCGCGACGAGATCGGCGTTGCGACCATCCGAGATCACTCTAGTTCTGGCGAGGAAACGAGGCAGTCGTTTTTTTTTCCTTTTGCGTTAGAGTTGTGGTTGCTTGGTGCCCGTTGAGAGATTTTTTTTTGTTCGTTGCGAGGAAGACGATGAGCCGTCACGAGGGAGTTGGAAGTTTTCTGCGGTGGATGTGGAGCGGTAAGCGTTGTTAACATTCTCGCGATCGAATTTCGAGGTTCATTGAGTAAGGGCTGATCCGATAAAGGGCAGCCGTTTTCTTTTTTTTAGTTTGCGTGTCGAAAAGTACTCGAAATTCGTTTGCCGATTCTTTTGCTTGGTGACCGTAGCCTGAGTTGCGCGTAAGAGAGTAACGTTAATTTCGGGGGATCCAGAAAATCAAGTCGAGCCACGGGTTGAGCCGAGACGTTATTGTCTCGAGTTTGAGTGTGACCGAAGTCCGTTACACGGGGTCATTTCACGTCATCCGGCACATCCTCGATTCTCGTGTAGGTCGCGAGCAATCACGGGGAGCATTCGAATTCGCGACTGCGTCCCGCCGTCGCCGAGGAAGTGAAGCTCGGGTGCGTGCTGATAAGAGTATGCGTTTTTAGAGGAGGATCGCGGGTGTCGCGACGAGCCTCGCATCAATTTAGTTATTTAATATTTTTTTTTTTTCTTCTTCTTTTTTTGTTTGCATTATCAGTTAGTATTAAGTTGGCGATCAGCGCCATTTTGTAAAGGACGTTCGCGGGCAGCGCATCGAGTCCGATTTTGTTTTTGGTTTTTATGAAGTAGGGTATTGTTAAGACGGCGACTAGCGCACGTAGGCCGTAGAGGTCTCCTAGATTTATTCACCTTTTTTTTTTTTTGTTATTATTTTTTTATTTTTTTTTTATTTGGAGTATTTCTACCTTTCTTATTTAGTTTAGATAAAAGTAACATTGTATTTGGAATCGCGAAAGACGACTTGCGTGGTCGTATTATCATTCTTTTTATTTCTTTTATTATTTTTATTTCTTTTTGTTTTTGTATTATCGCTGATGAAAAATATACCATTGGAATTTTATAGAAATTTAGTCACATCACGCGTTGGCGTACTTGTGTTGCAATTCTCTCGACCCAAAATTTACCCCTCCCCTCTCCGCGGTACTGAGCTACCGAGCATATGGTTGCGGTGTGTCGTATTACCGATTTCGAGGCGTGTTGATCACGCCAGGCGCCCAACAAACTTCGCGATATTGTTTCAGGCTCAGGATACCTCGCGGACGCCAAATTATTGTGCACGCGGTAAGTTCCCGGTTATTTGCTCCGAGTGACCGAGGTGCAGAAAAATCCACGTCACAATACATATAATAGGAGAGAAAATGAAATTTTAAATAATCGAAAAGAATTTGAATCTAATTTGGATATCCAGAAAGTAATTGAAATTTCTCGAAATTTATGCCGAGAAGATAGTTTCGATGATGAAACTGAAGTACAAGATGTTGCTAACATTGCATCTGAACCGAATCCATTTCAAAATTTATATAACAATCCCCTTTCCGATATTAATAGCGATCTTCGTCTAGCTGTACTTAATAAACTTGGACCTATCGCTAAAAAGCGAGACAATTTAATGCCAAATATAGAGTTTTACGAATTGATGAGAATGGCAAATGATAAACAAAGAGAGCTCTTGCTATATGTCATTTCAAATCTATCAACTTCAAACCGTAGTTCATTTCAAATATTTTTCACGGGTCCAGCTGGGTGTGGTAAGACTTTCGTCATAAAACTTATCATGGAAATTTATAATCGATATAGTGAGAATGATGGATGCTGTAACTCGTACATCGCCTGTGCTTCAACTGGCAAAGCTGCTGTTGCTATTGACGGAACTACCGTACATACTGCCCTAAAAATATCTTTGTCGAAATTACTTCCACTTAGTACCGAAGTAGCACATCAATATAGAGCACTATTCAAATACGTCAAAGTGTTAATCATTGATGAAATAAGTATGATTAGTGCTGAATTACTTGTTCAGATTGACTCTAGATTATAGCAGATTACTGGAGATTTCAAAACTAATTTTGGTAGTTTAGATGTTATTTTGATTGGAGATCTACGCCAGTTACCACCAGTACAAGGTACTCCAATTTACAAACAGCAGAAGCAGAAAATTGTTGGACCTATTTTATGGCGTGGATTCAAATTTTGTGAATTAGATCAAGTTATGCGGCAAGCAAACCAAGAGTTTTCTTCAATATTGACAAAAATTGGGAATGGTCAACAACCCGACGACCGCGAATTAATTTTATTGGAATCGCCATTGGTAACAACTCAAGAGGCCGAAGTAGAATGTCCACATGGAATCGGATTATTCAGTACAAACGAGACTGTCACAAGATATAATAACCGAATTTGAAGTGCTGCTCAAAATAAAACTTCTTCGATTGCTAAAGACGTATTTGTTGGTTGTACTTCAGCAAAACAAACAGCTTTTGTACGTCAAAAATTATATAAAATGTCGCTCATTGATACTGGAGGGTTGCCTTATGAAACCGTATTTGTGCTGAATGTTTTTTATATGATTACAACAAACATCGATGTGTCAGATGGCTTAGCAAATGGAGCTGTTGGAAAATTAGTTCATCTTGAATTTAATGATGAAGGAGATGTGAATGTTGTATGGCTTGATTTCCCAGACTCACCAAAAATTGGTCAAAAAATAAAGAAAAAAGTCGCTGGACATGTAGCTTCTCATCAAATTAGTACAACTGCTGTACCGATAGGAAGAAGATCTGCGACTATTCCACTTAATAACAACAAAACGATAAATGTTAAACGATCGCATCTACCTTTGGTTTGCGCTTGCGCAACTACGATTCATAAATCTCAGGGAAGTACATACCCTGAAATTGTTTATGAATATGATAAGAAACATCAACTGTCATTAGTGTATATTGCATTGACGCGGGTGACTAGTCTTCAAGGTTTGTACATTACAACAAAAGACAATGATAAAACTTTCTATCATGGCCGAAGAGCATCCACAGCTATAAATAGTCTTCAAGAAGAATTCCGTGGACTCTCGCTTAATCGCTTACAAACTATCACCAATGATCTGTTAGATTTTATTAATCAAAGGAGAGGGTTGACAATATATACATTTAACTGTCAAAGTATCCGTGCTCATTCCATTGATCTTATTGATCCAATTATGCAAAAATCGAATGTTTTACTTTTAAATGAAACCTGGTTAGCCAATGAAGAGTAGATTAGTATACCAAATTTCAATTGCATAATACAATATAAGCGATCGAACGTTCGAGCTGGAGGAGTTGCCATTTATCAGAATATGCACGACACTACCAATGTCATTACTCCAAACATTGATATTACTGTAAGGCAGGCGGAATTGACAACTTCAACAGTGACATCAGTTGGTGAGTTTTGTGCAGCTGAATGCAAAATGGAAGATGGCAACAAAATTGTTTTGATGGTAATTTACATTACTCCAAATCAAAAAATGGACGACATCATTCATTTCTTGAAAAGAATATTATAGCCGTATACAACAGCTGGAGGACAATATCTTGGTAAAGGAGAAGACAAGTTACCGATAATTTTAAGTGGAGACTTCAACGTCAATTTTTCCCGTGAAGATGCTCGTCCACTAATTGATTTCCTCCAAAGTGACTTGAATCTAGCCATGAATAATAATCCTCTGATTTCGACAACACGACATGGTACTACCATAGATGCTGTATTTGCACGATATCTCAACGCTGTCAATACAAAACATTTCGTATTATATTTTAGTTATCATAAGCCACTGATAACTGAAGTTCCGATTCAGTCATTACCGGAAGATGCTATGGCAGTAGACATAATTAAAAAATAACATTCGAATAATAAGAAAATTTGTTACACTTAATGTAAGAAAATAAATATTTATTTATTCAATTTTTCAAATTTAAACTGAACTATATTGACTGTGTTGACTATTTTTTTTCCAGTCCTTTTATAATTTTATCCTAATTAATTATTTGCATGCAATTAAAAACTATTTTTTAATGATGCCAAAGAAGTATAACTACTCACGCGCGTACATAAGTACACGCACCCATTTTTTTTGTTTGTTCCTCCCTTCCTTGTTTCTTTTGGATTAAATTTAAGCATTTGTATTTGGAATCGCGAAGAACGACTTTCGCAGTAGTATTATTAGTAGATAAACAAGGAGAGTTCTGGATAGAAACACCTTCTTTACCGACCAAGCTGACCAGTCCGCCTATATATACATCCCAGACGCAAGCCCTTGAAGTTACCCCCCACTCTCGTGTACTCTGCCGGCCGCTCGTCGGTAAGAAAATCTCCCAAATGACCATGATCGTCGGTAAAAAATGCCTGAAATTGCCGTGGTGTTACCCCTGGTGGGATAAGTTGTGTTCATTGTCGGTGTTGGATTTTCTGCTGCTGTTACTGAGCTGTGAGCACGGGCCGCCGCTGCGCGCGCAGCTCCTCTCTGGAGTCGTACGGCCGCCTGGCTTCGCTGCGTTATCAGTCCTCGCTCCGTCACGCTGAACTACGTACGCCGCCTTCGATAGCGCCTACTTAAATATTATATTCCTTAAACATTTTGATATCTAAGTTCTCTCTTGTATATGTCAATCAGAGTGATTCAATTTTCTATTAAAATAAACCTGAACTCATTTGGAGCGACCCGCGAGTTTCATTTATTCACTTAGCCAACATCGTAACTTATTCAGTCGGTAAGGAAAATCATGCTCATCGAGCGGGGATCGACCGCATTACCGAGCACACTCCGTGAATCCTCAAGCGTTCGAGCGGTCCCCGTGGATCCTCGAACGTTCGACCGAGAATCCTGGCGTGTGTCAGGTTTTGAGAGCTTCCGGAAGGTTCGAGAAGATTCTCACAGCCTTGAACGAATGTAGGCTGACAAACAATGCGTTCGACAAGTTTCGACTTGACGGCGAGCGGCATGCGGTCAAAGGATTTCGGTGCGACGTTGAATTTGAGACAAACAATTCTCGGAATCGTCCGACGAAAACAATACTCGCAATCGTCCGACGGTGAGCGGCATGCGGTCAAAGGATTTCGGCGCGACGTTGAATTTGAGACAAACAATTCTCGGAATCGTCCGACGAGTTTCGACTTGACGACGAGCGGCCTGCGGACAACGGATTGCGGTGCAACGTTGAATTCTGGAAGGTTCTGACGTACAATCAATGACACATCATTTAGGTAGCTTCTAGAAGTTTCTCAAGGATTCTGTGTGCCTGGTGGGAGGAATACGGATATAAAAAGTTGAAATTCAGATCCGAAAGACAGTCTTACACCTTCAGCTCTCATGAAGAGAACTCCAAGTAAAACAGAACTAAAACAGCGAATCGATCTGTTCTTAAAAAATATTCACGACTTGAAAACCATTGTAAATCAGAAGTCAGAACTAAACAAAGTGACAAAAAAGTTCGCAAATCTAAATTTATCAAAAAAACACGTAACTGTTGAACATCAAAAAAAATGGATTTCACAAAACTGAACAAAGTAGCAAGCATGACCGAATTCCTACCGACAAAGAAATTGACCGAGCTAGAAATTTTCAAAATCTACAAAGTCACCAATATCCGACGAGCTCAAACGCGGTTTGGACAGCGTATCGTCACAGATCTGAACGACGAATTCAGCGTATTCTTACCGGCACGGATTGTGCGAATGCTCAACGAGGACGAGACTCAGTACCAGAAATTGATGCAGACGATGGGGGAGGAGCGGCTGCTCTTGCAGTATCTGGGCGGCCAGTATGGGTAAATCGAGTTCAAAGATGCGTCGACTCTCGCCTAACTTGTACACCGTACCAGGACAACGTGTACAGCGTCTCCTTCTTACACCACTGTTCCAATTATATATGTATAAAAGAATCAATTATAATAATTAACATTTGAGAAAATTGAACAATTGATCGATGTAAAATTTTTTTCAAAAATTTTTTTATTGAATAATACAAAAAATGCGTATACATTTTTCTTGTTCTCTTCAACCTTTTAGTCCACTAATGATCTGAAACAGACAAAAAAACATGTAATGTAATTTTAGAAAATTGAAGAAACCTAGGATCATGTAAGTTTTATAATTGTTATGATAAAAAAATAAAGAAATCAAATAAATTTTGTCAACATCATGAAACTATTGTATCACCCGATACTTTGAAAACTAAAAATTATCAAAAATGAAAAAAAATTGTTGTTTTTTTGTAATATCAGCTTACACTTTTCGAAACCACCAGGTGCCGTCAGATTCCTGTTCCAGCACCGTCAATACTCCTGCCTGGTGCACGTAGATTTCACTTTCGTTGTTTTTAAAAGCAGCGATTGCGATTTCGATCCCGTTCATAAGTAAGTTGACTGGTAATCGACACCCCCATTCTCGTGGCACTTTGATGGTGGCCGTAATCCGTACGTACTCCATGTCTGAGGAGACATCAAAAAATGAACGCACACATACGTTTGAAGTTTGAGAAAATAATTCCATCAGACGTCCAAAGTCTTGATTGCCCATTACAGAAGCTTAAAAAAATTGCAATATTCTGATACAACTCACCGATCGAGATGGTGGTGAAATTATTTGAACAATTTGTTGAAGGAGGCTGAAAAAAAAACGCACACCCGTTAAATTATTTCTATTCACTCAAGTAAAATCGAAAATTGTTGTACACTCAAGGTAAAAACTGTATAAGTGCACTGATTTCAATCACCTACCTTGATGATTTGCAAGCTGAACTGCTAATGAATTCATCAGACGGACGGAGCACCCCACCCTTCGTACAGCTTCTTCGTATGTTTTAGGTTCACGATTAAACTAATACCAAATCATAGAGTGGTTGACACTTGTCGGTTACGTTTGAAGGATATATCTTTCTCACTCTGCCCTATTGCACTAGTGCGTAGACCTCGAAATCGTGAAACTGACACCGTGGGCAAAGTAAAACATCCCCGTAACGCTCCTGGGGAACGATATCTACTAGGCCTATCACAGTTGCATGTATAACTCTAGCGATTAGTTCACTCTCACAGTTCTCTCTCATACATGAGACGTGTGAAACTCCTTCGTCAAATTCCAAGAACTGCCTTCCTATCTTCCATGCGCTGCAGGTTCGTTCGAGTAATACCTTGAAATTTTTTTCGCTCAAGAATATTGCATACGGTTGTTCCCGAATTTTCGGTAATGTGTGTGTGTGTGTGAGTCACGACGGTGTTTACCCATAAAAGAGACCGGGTCAGCGTAGAGCGATCATTCTAGAGCAAGCTTCGCAGCTCTATCTTTGTCAAGTGTGTGTGATCGAAAGAAGAAGAAACACGGATTCCGAAAAGTGTTTGAAATTAATACAAATTATGGAAACGGCGTTCAAGATTTCATCTGAAAAATCGTCACCGGCAGAAATTGCAAAATGGATTCGATTCGGAACCCAAAATACCAGGCTTTTGAATAAAATCTTACGCAACAACGCCTTAACAATCGGGGAGAAGACAAGAATTTTGACTACAATTGGAATTCTGAAATCGTTGACAGTCAAATTTCAACAATTTCAAAAGGTGGGTGACGGATTACGAAGCCGACGAAGAAGCGATCGAGTACGGTGGGAAGATTTGGAGACAGCTTTCGAGAGTCGAATTCGAACGGGAGCCATTATCAATCTGGGGCAGAAAGATTTGAACAGGTTTTTGGAAGATGCGAAACACCTCGTCGTTGCAAGACTGAAGAAAATGCTACGAAAAGTGAAAAGTTTAATAGCAAACTGTCTCTTGTGCTGTAAATTCAATGCAATGAAAAACGCTGAACTTGTTGAGGAAATGAAATATTTCAACACCAGAAACCAAATCATCCTCCAGCCAGCTGACATACACAGGCGGTTCGAAGAGAACGTAAAGCAAAAAGTGTTGGCCAAGGTGGAAGATTTTCAAGAGAGAGACTGGTTGGTCGCTGACCGAAATAATCAATTTGACTGTAAATATCAACAAGTACGTGCCTCTGCGAGGCGGTGTGTTCCCATACAAACCACTACCCAAAGATATTCAAGATAAGAAGGCTGTCGTCAACATCCGCAACGGAGACGCGTATTGCTTTCTCTGGTCGGTCACCGCAGCCCTCTTTCCAGCCAACAACAATCCCAGCGAAATCACTTCGTATCCACATTCCAGCTCAGTGCTACAATACGACGGTTTGCATTGTCCAATGTCTTTAGACCAGATTCCAAAATTTGAGAAACCTAACAAACTTTCAATTAACGTTTACGGTATAGACACACTGAGAGAAATGGTTTGGTTATCGGTACTAAAATATTTTAGTTTACGTGTTTTAGTCAAGGCGACCTATTATTGCAGTAACGCCTACTAAAAAATGGTTCTCCGTACTATTCAAAGATGGTAAGATCAACAACATGGATTTATTTGTGAAATATTACTATAAGTATAGTAGCATTAACTGTATATTTTAGTCAGTCAGTTACTAAAACGTTATAGTTATGGACAAAGTCTTCACTAGTTACCTTAACAGTACTTAGAGTTGAACATACCAAATCATTTGGTATTTGTCAACATGCAGAATGTTCACTCGTACGATACGCGCTATAGTTGACTCTACTTGTTTTTTTCGTTGCTACGAACGAGCCAATGGTTGAAAGTACCGAGTCACGTGGTTACCCGTACTATACGTTATGTTGACTCGTACGTTGCACGCGACAGTTGGGTCTACTCGTTTTTTTCGTTGCTACGAACGAGCCAATGGTTGAAAGTACCGAGTCACGTGGTTACCTGTACTATACGTTATGTTGACTCGTACGTTTCATGCGACAGTTGAGATAATTGAGTTAACCGTACTATGAGGAATATTGATAGGACAAAACGATCAGAATCAAAATATATATTATCAAACAAAAATATATTTCATTTAATATATAATCAATTCATATTTCTATTGTTATCGTTACATCTTTAGAACATATAACGATATCGCAGACGTTGATATTTGACAACAAGAAATAATTACGACATCTATATATAAATTTATAACTTTGGTTATTCAAATTTTGAAAAGAAAAAAATCGTGTTTTTGTTATTACATTTTGGTTTGGAAATATAAATATGTAATATATATATACATATTAGGGTGGGCCAAAAAAATGAGTATTTTTTTTTTTACTTTATACTCTGAAAATCGGTTGCTAGATACCTCTAAAGAATTCTCACCAAATATGAGCTCTTAATTTTGATAACAAGGTCCTCCGCTTTACAATTTTGCATTTTTTCCTGAGTATTAGAAACAAAAATTCATATCTCTTTGACAACTGTTCGTTAAAAAATATCTCTTCTCATAATCTAGTAGGAAATCGAACGCTCTCCAAAAAACGTCTCTTACAATTTTTTCGTAAACCTTACCGTTTAAAAGATATCAAAGCCTAAAGTTTGATTATTTTAAGAAAAATTTCTGTTTTGCTTATGAATTTTTTACCTCGCTTACAAAAAATTTTGATGAATTGCACAACTCATCGTTTTGTAGGAAATTAACTGCTCTACAAAAATGGTGTCCTATGATTTGTCGATTAAATTAAGCGTTTAAAAGATATTCATCGTCAAACTTCAATGCATACTAATTTTAACAGTTTTTGATGAATAATTCGAAAAATTTCAATTTAATTTATAAGTTTCATGAAAATTTATTCCAATGTGAGTTCCTAAGAAAAGAGAAATGTTTTAAACTATTTTTCTTTTATTTTTTCAGTTCTATATAACATATATTTTTTAATTTTCAATTTTTAATATATATTTTTATACCGTTTTTCTTTTATTTTTTTAGTTCTATATAATATATAGAACTAAAAAAATAAAAGAAAAATAGTTTAAAACATTTCTCTTTTCTTAGAAACTCACATTGGAATAAATTTTCATGAAACTTATAAATTAAATTGAAATTTTTCGAATTATTCATCAAAGACTGTTAAAATTAGTATGCATTGAAGTTTGACGATGAATATCTTTTAAACGGTTAACTTAATCGACAAATCATAAGACACCATTTTTGTAGAGCAGTTAATTTCCTACAAAACTATGAGTTGTGCAATTCATCAAAATTTTTTGTAAGCGAGTTAAAAAATTCATGAGCAAAACAGAAAGTTCTCTTAAAATAATCAAACTTTAAGCTTTGATATCTTTTAAACGGTAAGGTTTACGAAAAAATTGTAAGAGACCTTTTTTGTAGAGCGTTCGATTTCCTACAAGAAAATGAGGAGATATTTTTTAACGAACAGTTGTCAAAGAGATATGAATTTTTGTTTCTAATACTCAGGAAAAAATGCAAAATTGTAAAGCGGAGGACCTTGTTATCAAAATTAAGAGCTCATATTTGGTGAGAATTCTTTAGAGGTATCTAGCAACCGATTATCAGAGTATAAAGTAAAAAAAAAATACTCATTTTTTTTGGCCCACCCTAATACATATGGATCACGGAATAGGCAATATATATGTGTATGTATATATATAAATACAATATATATGTATATATATATTAGGGTGGCCCTTAAAAAGGTCATTTTTGAATTTTGATCGTGCCGCCCCACAAATCGGCTTTAAATAATTCAAAAATAATTCCCTGATTTTTTCAAATTTTTATCTCAACACGTGCCTGAACGAGGGTGCTGCATGGATTCCATTTAATCCTTTCAGATTCACATAAAATCTACTGAACGGATTTAGATGAAATTTGGTTGAGGAGGGTTTCTTGGGTGGCTGATTACGAACCTGAACTCAAAATTCGAAAATTCAAAATGGCGGATCCAATATGGTGGAGCGAAATCCAAAAAGTCATTTGATTTCAATAAAACTTGGTACCCGAGGGTTTTCGAGGCTGCTGATCACGAATCTGAACACGAAATTACAAAATTCGAAATAGTGGGTTCAATATGGCAATATCAAGTGAATTTTGGGCTTATGATCCACCATATTGGATCCGTCACTTTGAATTTTATAATTTTGAGTTTAGATTCGTAATCAGCGTCCCAAAAAACCCACATATACCAAACTTCATTTCAGTCCGTTCGGTAGATTTGATGTGGAAATCCACGCTCTTCCAGGCACGTGTTAGAGTTGAGATGAAAATTTGAAAAAATCAGGGAATTATTTATGAATTATTTAGAGCCAATTTGGGGGGCGGCTGAAAAATGACCTTTTTAAGGGCCACCCTAATATATATATATATTGTAACGTTTGATGGCGTTACGTTAATAAAATATGGATCCGCGAGTTTACTTATCAAGTCGAAGAAATCAAGAGCGTGAATAACAAGCCAAAATCAAAGGCGAAATTAAAATGTTGTGAAAAGCTTTTAATGCGTAATACGTGTTTCTCTTTTAAAGTCTGAAACAAGACTGTTTTTACAATAATATCGGTTGGCGCAGCAACCTTATTCTTTTTAAAGACATAAGAGGTTTATAAACGTCTTTTATCTATGCTGACTACTAGATCATTAAAGAGGGGGCAAAACGGGTGATTTCACCCTTTGTAACACTACTCCCCCCCGAGGAAAAGAGTCGTCCCGACTCGGGAAAGATAAAACAATTATAAAAGTATTCTAGTAGTCAGTGCTCAAAGGTGAGTTGGAGCTGTGGCTCTAAAATTTAAGAACTCCCTTTTTTACTATCTGGCATTTGCCCACAGTCTCAAGGTAAACCACAGAAAACCTTGAGCAGATAGTTGAGCGTTAAATAATCTCAAAAATTTATGTGCTATGTTTTATAAAGGTTAGTGTTATTAAGTGTTATGTGGCTTCATGAATTCAAAGTTATCCGCAACGGCCCAGATTGATGTCGGGAAGAAATTCGATTTTCTTCATGAAGGATCCCTCCGAAACAGGTTCGGATGAAAACATCGAACCGGGAACCGACAATTCCAGGACCAAATAAGATAAAAACAGACTTCTCTTCATAGGAAATAAGGAAATCTTGGGGTGACTGAATCCAGAGCTTCTTCTGAGACAGCAAACCCTAGAGTTTGGAGGACAAATGTGAGTGGTGGTATAACAATTCAAATTCACTGAGTGAATTTGGGAGGATACTTGAATAAAATAAATTGAATATGCATTCTAAAGAAAAGAAACGATCTTATCTGAATTATCTCTGCGTCCTTCTTCAAAATAAAACCACCAGTCATCCTCAGGAATCAGGGAAAAATTGGATGGGAAAAGGCTGTGTCAAGTAACCTGAAAAAGTACTCACAAAAACTGACACTTAAGGTTAATAAAATGTGAAAATCAAACAATCGCTCATCGACCTCGAAAAATAATCGTGGCTCTTTTCACATTAATAAACCAAAGCCTATCCGACACAAAACTCGATTCCAGAGAAGAAGTTTCTAGAAAGAAACAATCGAAGAAAACAAATTTCAAATTGATTAGCAACGCAGAAATAACAAATCATTATAAGAAAAGTCCTCGTCGAAGACAGACTCAATTAGTTTTTTTTTTTTCAAAAAAAAAAAAAAAAAAAAATGTCAATCATAAAGACTCCACCCGTTTCCGCCCTCATCAATGCGGGCGTAATTACCTCCAGTTTTCCGTGGGAGGACATAAAAAATATGTCACAAGAGGAATTCAAGATCTATTTTGAAAATCAGTGGAAGACCCTAAAATGTGGTCGGGGTGAGACCATAAGAGAGAAACACAAAATGGGGCTAATATGCTTAAACTGTTGGGTTACTCGGTAAGTTCTCACGCAAATTTTTAGTTAAAAAAAATATATAAGTTCCCCGTGTCTGATTTATTTCAGCGCGGACATAAAGAACTTCTACGAGCTCAAGGAAACCCATCTTACCTTCGCGGGAGAGGGCAAAGCTTGTCGCGAATGTCGGAAGAATTTACTCGCAACAAACTCCACCGAAGACTGCAACGACTGTGCAGAGGTCAAGTCCGCCTTAAAGATTATAGCGGAACAAATTTTTGAAACTTAATTTTTTTTTACATATGTAACCTCTTATTTCACCATTCGTTCTTTTTTTTTTATCTTGTTTTAATAAAGAAAATAAAACTTTGTTTTTCGTTTTTCTCTTAATTAAGAATACTTCTTCATTATTCATATCTGAATTAACCCCCGCACATCATAGACGTACAAAAATCTTTAAAAACTTGATCGGCCGTAGCTTCTGCATTGATAACTAAAACAGGAGCCGATAAAGAAGAAAAGGTTTGTTTCACTAGCCAATCTTCATGAACCTCATGGATAGTTCTGAGTAGCTCTAAAGAAATACTCGATTCTTCCTCACGAGAACGGGAACTAACTCGAGCAAAAGAAGTTTCTGGGGAAACTCGCAAATAAACAATCAAATCTACTCTGAGCTCAGACGAGCGAATGAGAAGATCAAAATTTTTTGTCAATAAATGTGATTCGAAGTCGCGAAAATTACCTAACCTTCGACGAGCTTCTACAAAACAATTGCTACTGAATATCGATCTTTCCATCACCTTTACAGGCAATGAAGTCGTCTGCAGATGTCTATCTAACATAACCATTTGAGCGAAATGCTGAAAATAATAGCAATAACGATCTGGGTTCTGATACATCAAATCTGAAAGATTAATTCCAGCTACATTTCGATATTCTTCAATAGGTTCTAAAAGTGTACAGACCTGGCGATCTGCTAAAAACCTCTTGGTGAAAGTTGTTTTTCCGCATCCGATATTTCCTTCTATAATAATCGTAAGCGGTCGAGTTTTACTCAAATGAATTCCGAAAGGTAAATTCTTCTCCCAATCGATGACCGACTGTAAAGAAGGCCAAATCGATCACAGTCGTCAAGGGTGTTCGTTTGAAGATCTAACCTCGAAGGATGTCCCTGGTCTTGGAGAAATTGTTCCAGGTTGATCCTCTTCAAAAGGAGCAAGACGATCCAAGTGAACCACTTTTTGACGCGAATGAGAAGATCTTCGGATTCTATAAACAACATCATTTATCCGGTTAACCACTAAGTAAGGGCCTTCCCAATTTCTTTGTAGTTTTGGACATCGTCCTTTCTGTCTTCGAGGTTGAAAGAGCCAAACAGAATCTCCAGGATTAAATTTTAAATCTCTGGCTCGAATATCATAACGAGTTTTCAATTTATCTGAAGCCATAGAAATTCTATTCCTAGCAAAGTGATGAATTTCTTCTAAACGTTGTTGTAATGAAAAAGCATAATCTGTTTGATGCTGTCTTTGCACAGGAACAGGGCCTTTCTCTAAATCTGACGGAAGTCGAAGATTTCTTCCAGTAAGCATGAGGGCTGGCGTCTGTTTCGTCGTCTCATGAATCGCAGATCTGTAAGATAAGAGGAAGAAAGGGATCCAGGAGTCCCAGTCTCTCTGATTCTGTTCTACGAAGGACGACAAATATTGTAGCAAAGTCCGATTCAGACGCTCTATCATGCCGTCAGATTGCGGATGCAAAGGAGTTGTACGAGTTTTCCTAACCCCTAGAATCTGAGTAACCTCTTTCATTAAGGTTGACTCAAAATTTCGGCCTTGATCAGTATGAAGTTCTAGAGGAACTCCGTGTCTACAAATAAATTCTTTAACGAATGCCTGTGCTACAGTAGAGGCTTCTTGATCAGCGAGAGGAACCACTTCAGGCCATTTAGTAAAATAATCAGCAATAACCAAAGCATATTTATTTCCAGAATGGGTTATCGGGAGAGGTCCAAGAATATCCATCGCTATTCTTTCAAGTGGAGCTCCCACGTTGTAAATTTGAAGAGAGCTTTGTCCCTTCGCTCGAGGTCCTTTCTTTGCCGTGCAGATTCGACATCTTCGACACCAATCTTCAACGTCCATCCGGCAACGAGGCCAAAAGTAGAAGTCGCGAATTCTGCCCAGAGTTTTATTTGACGCGAAGTGTCCGCCTGCAGGAGAATCATGATAAAGAGCAAGAATCTCTGGAACTCGTGACCTGGGAACCAAAAGTTGCCACCTGATTTCTTTCAAGTCTGCAGATTCCCATTTTCGGTATAAAATTCCATCAATTAAAAGAATAGAGTCCCATTGAGCCCAATAAATTTTCAAATCTGGCTCGGCTAAAGATATATCCTGCCAGTCTGGGCGAGTTTCTGCTTCTTTCCAAGACTTCACTTCATTCAAAGTGTCGTCCTCTTGTTGTGATTTTCTCCATTCCTCCTGGTTATTTTCGAAAGAAATCTTCCGTATTATAAGAGAGGGGTCACGATTTTTCTCTAATCGTGCACACTGTTTACACTCTGGCATTTCCTCGCAGGGTCTTCGAGAGAGAGCATCGGCGTTTCCATGATGAATTCCTGCTCGATGACGAATATCAAAATCGTACTGACCGAGCCTTTCTAACCATCTAGCTACCTGACCTTCGGGAGATTTAAACGAAAGTAGCCACCTGAGAGAAGCATGATCTGTACGTATCAAAAATTTCCTGCCGTACAAATAATGGTGAAAATGTACTACGGTCTTAACAACAGCTAAAAGCTCTCTACGAGTGACACAATAATTCCTCTCGGTTTTACTCAAAACTCTGCTGAAATAGCTTATCACTCTCTCTTGACCTCCCTGAATTTGTGACAAAACCCCGCCTATTCCTGAAAGAGATGCATCCATATCTAAAATAAAAGGAATTTCGACCTCTGGATAAGCTAAAATCGGCGAAGAAATAAGATTTTCTTTTAATTTCTTGAAAGCCTCTTCGCATTCCGGGGTCCAGTCAAAAGGAATCTTGATTCCGGTCAAATGATGGAGAGGTTTAGCTATACTAGCGAAACCTTTTACAAATCTTCTGTAATACGTACAAAGGCCTAAAAAGCTTTGAATTTGTTCTTTATTCTAAGGTGTCGGCCAAGAAGAAACCTTCTCTATTTTAGATGGGTCGGTCTTCACACCTTGTGCTGAAACGATATGTCCGAGGAAACCTACTTCTTTCTGGAACAGATGGCATTTTTTCGGACTCATTTTCAGACCTGCTTGCTTCAGCCTAGCGAAAACTTGTCTGAGATTTTGAACTTCTTCTTCAAAGTTCTTGCCAAAAACGATTATATCGTCTAAATAAACGAGGCATATTTTGCCCGTGAGCCCATGGAGAACAGCTTCCATCATTCGTTCAAAGGTAGCCGGGGCATTACTCAAACCAAACGGCATAACCTTGAACTGCCATAATCCTCCTAAACCCGTAACAAAAGCTGTTTTTTCTTCATCTAAAGGATCCATTTCGACCTGCCAGTATCCGCTCTGAAAATCTATGGTGCTGAACCAAGTTGCACCAGCTATCAGGTCGAGTGTCTCATCGATTCTAGGTAAAGGGTGAGAATCCTTCTTCGTTATATCGTTCAGCTTCCTGTAATCGATACAAAATCGTTCGGTTCCGTCCTTTTTGTTAACAAGGACGATTGGTGAGGCCCAGGGACTAGACGATGGTTCAATAACATCGTTCTTTAGCATGTCTTCCACAAGCTTCTTCACCTCTTCTCGGGCGTTGAGAGCAAGTCTTCGAGGAGCTTGTTTAATTGGTGAACTCTCTCCGACGTCGATCTTGTGCTTGACAGAAGTACATCGGCCCTTATCACCACTATCTTTGGCGAAAGAATCTATAAATTCTAGTAAAAGAGATTTAAACGATTCTACCTGAGCTGAATTCAACGAAATCGAAGATTTCTGAACAAGGCTCTGTAAGTGTAAAGGAAAATGTTGTTGCAAATCATCCTCCGAAAGTTCTATTTCTCGAATTCTAGGAGGGGTCCAATAAATTCCATTCATATTCGTACAAAGAGTTATTTCGCGATTGTTTGAAGCTAGTGAATTTCTCTTAGTTGAGATAACACAGTTATGAGCTGTAAGAAAGTCTATTCCCAAAATACCTTCATCCTCTATATCTGCTATAAAAACCTTATGTGGAGAGTCGATACACCCAAAAAGGTTAATTTGGACAGTAACCTGTCTCAAAACCGGAGTCGTCTCTCCAGTGGCTGTTCGCAGAGAAAAAGAGGGAACAATCTGGTCATCGGATTTAAAGAGATCCGATCGAACTACGGTTACTTCCGCGCCCGTGTCTATTACCCATAGACAATCGACGCCATTTACAGTACCGCGCGCGTAAAGACCAGACTGTCGTAGACTTCTAATTAAAAATTGCTCTCTAAGAGGGCTTTCACTTCTAACAATCTGCGATGATTTTCGCCCTGACAAATCATCTAGAATTAGTTTTTTGAGTGAGTTCCTGTTGAAGAACTTGATTGAGGATTTGCTTCCCCTATTTCTATATTTTTCTTACGCCAATTATAAGAATTTGGATTCGAGCCTTGCATCGGTTTTCCACTAATTTTCTTAATTAGAAAACAATGATTGGCATCGTGACCTGTTTTTTTACAAAATATACAAGTCAAGCTAGTTTGACTTGTCACGACCACGTTTTTATTTATACGCTGGTTTTGTTGGTTTTGAAAAGAACCTCGATTTCTCGGTTTAAAATTGTTACTGTTATTTCTATTTTTATAATTTTGAGGTTTTGACTTCTCCGAGTGTTCAAAACTTCGCCTTTTTGAGGCGTTTTCAGACACCTCAATCCGACGAAGCTTGTTCAGCCCAAAATATTGCTTTCTCATTGCCTCCACCTCGAGGGCTTTGGCCGTTGCCTCCCGCAGAGAAGTGAGGCCCGATGTTCCAACGGCCATTTTAATTTCTGGATCACTAATTGCATTTAAAAAGGCTTGAGTAGCTAATAAATTACGAGACGGCTCGTGATCTGGCAATGCTACACGTGAAAGCCGTTCTATATCCTGGCTAAGAGACGCGAGGTCTTCGTCTCGTCCTTGTCTCCTAGTCTGTAATTGAGCCGTGTACAGTTTCGTCAAGTGGTCATTCCCGTATCTTAACTTTAATGCAGAACTAAGTTTTTCGTAATCAGAAATTTCTTCTTCAGACAATGCCGTTAAAACATTCAGAGCCGGCGTCCGAAGACAAGAAGCAAGGCTGTGGGCCCTCATGGCGGAGTCCCACTGATTATGTTTAGCTATTGTATTAAATTGACGTTCATACTCCGCCCATGGAATCTTTCCATCAAAAATTGGCGGTTTCAAAGGACAAAAGGATTTCTCATTAATCTGAGAAGTAACCCCAGGAAGTCTTGAATTATTTAATTGACTCAAATTAGAGTATTGAGGCTGAACCTGAGACTGAGGCTCGGAAAAATCAACCTCATTGTTTACTCTATTTCTACAAACTGGGGATTCAACTACTCCCCTAGTAAAAGGCACAGACCTTGAATCTCGAACATCCTGGATTCGTCCTGGATGTCGGATCTCTGGAACAACGGGAACAGGAACAGGCGAGGGAACAGGAGTAGCGACTCTAGAACCCTGTGGTGTAACAGCCGGTCCTCCAACTCCACTCATTTGATGAACGGATTGAAGGGCCGCCACAGTCGTCCGAAGAAGGTCTTGCAGATTAGTTTCGGAACGTTCTCGAGCCTCCCCTTCTCGCCTCCGTTGCTCTTGTTGCTCTTGAAGCAGCTGGATTAGTTGTTGCTGCTGTCGAGCAGCTACTTCTTGTTGTTGTTTTGCCGCTTCTTGTTGTGTTAAGATCTTTAATAGATCAAGTTGAGAGACCGTCGAAGGAGTTGAAAGAAGGTCCACAGAAGGTGTTGAAATTTCTTCTGGAACCCTCGGATTTTCTATGAGAGAAGATTCTTCTCCACTTTCTCTTCGACGTGAGCGCGTCATACGACTACAACTCATTGTTTATTACACGCACTGAATCGACTTTATTAACAAGAACTCAAGATCGCACTTCTGACACCAATGTAACGTTTTATGGCGTTACGTTAATAAAATATGGATCCGCGAGTTTACTTATCAAGTCGAAGAAATCAAGAGCGTGAATAACAAGCCAAAATCAAAGGCGAAATTAAAATGTTGTGAAAAGCTTTTAATGCGTAATACGTGTTTCTCTTTTAAAGTCTGAAACAAGACTGTTTTTACAATAATATCGGTTGGCGCAGCAACCTTATTCTTTTTAAAAACATAAGAGGTTTATAAACGTCTTTTATCTATGCTGACTACTAGATCATTAAAGAGGGGGCAAAACGGGTGATTTCACCCTTTGTAACAATATATATAATTTTACACCCGCTGGGTGCACAAAAATGAATAATTACCAATAAAAATACCCAGTAAATAAAATTTACGAAAGAAAGTCTTTGCATAAGTAAAATACAAAATATAGAAAAAAATTGTTTTTACTTCCGGGTAAAGCCGAAAATGATCGTCTCTGAACGAAGAATTTTGAAGATTTTTATCGAGAAAATAAAATTTGCCTTCTTGTTCAGATGTTTGATAATTAATCAAAAAAAAATCTGGAATAATTCACGAGTGCTATTTAGCACAAGTGTGACGCAGATAGCTTCTACTGGAATGCAAAATCGTGAGTAGAAGCAAGACAACTATACTGCTTCGCACCACGCTCACCAGGCCGCTGGTCGAATATTGCCTTATATGGTAATAATTCCGTCTTAGATGTAAGAATATCTATGATTGGTTTCGTGAATTACAGTCCACCAATCACATATTTACTCGTTAGGTCACATGATTTCATGTGTGCTGAAACGATGCCGTAAACCGCGCCAACCGCGCTGCGGCATCGCGGGGTCGCGGGGTAGCGCATCCTCCGCAGCTCTGAGTTCCCGTTCGTCAGTGTTGGCGGGTCGTACAGGGTCGCGGATCGGCCGATCTGTGATTTCATCAATTTTTCTTTAACCCATTGTCATTTTGCTTTCCTTCTTCGTCCACTATTTCCTTGTCTACTCCTACTCTTGCTTGTTCCGGTGTTTCAAGTGCATTGTTCCAAGTGTTTTTATTCAACGTGCCTTGTATTCCTGATGATGGCGGAATCTGATGATCGACTGCAATGGGTGGAAAATCAACTATCGTCATGGGGACTGGGCGAATATAATCAGATTTTTCAAGGTACGTACAACATTTATTTTATTTGAGGAAACCTCCGGGCGTATTTCATTCCTTCTCTCTTTGTACCTTGTTCATTCTTCTCCTCTAACGTAGGTGAGCTTGCATTGCTACCGCTCGAACCCCCGAGATAGCTTGTCTCACATTCTGCTTGTCGACCGCGTGGGTCGCATAATATCGTTTCTCGGATTTTCGTGTGGCTTCTCTAGATTAGCTTTACTAACCAATCCGACGCGCCTATATCTAATCTTACGTCCCTAACTTTTATTGCCGAATTTTCATTAAAGTCTAGTTTGCTAATTTTTTGTCCGGACCTCCTTTCGCCACGCCGAAAAGACGATAGCATCACCTGTTTCTCTCTGATTTTCGCTCAGTCATTTTCCCGTACTGCCTTACATCGTACATTTTTCATCTCTAATTTTTGTGACCCATGTACTCAGTTCGCCCGATTCACGTCTAGCTGCGTATGATTGTGTACATTCGCATATTACGAAGTGTTGCGTCATAGCGTCGATCCTGGCCATCTTGGCCACTTTGCCAGTATTGTCCATAGTATTGTCTCGTGCCGCGTGCAAAGAGCCGCCATCTTAACCGCGTCCCATTTGAATTTCGTGCACAGCCAACTTCACGCGGTTCAGCGCGGCCGCGTGCGGGCATAGATTTTACGCGATGGATCGGCCGCGAACAACGCATACATTGAGTCACGTCGCGCGTCGGCCAGCAACCCCCTCCCCTAATAGTTATAGTATATGCTTAGCTTCAAGAGCGGTAATTGCGTCGCATTGCTGTGCATTTCTTTTCTCCGTGCCGATTAGCCTAGTTTTTCGGTACTTGGCGTATAGCCAATAACTAGTGGTGAAAAAAAAAAATTAGCCCAGTTATTTTACTTGTATCATCCGCGTTATTATTCCTTTATTGCTTACTTGGTTCACGTTCCATTTCACTGAGCTGTCAAGTTTCCCTTTGCCTCTTTGACGAAAACGAAGAAATGTGGCCGAATTTTTTCATCACTCTACCAAATAAACTTGTAAAAGTTTCAAAAAATGTTCAGGTTAAAAGTCTATTGTATTTACCTTTGAACGCGATAAGAAAAATCCCACTATAAAGTATCTGACAGTTTACAAAAAACTTCTATTTAATTATATCTCAAATAGAGTTTTTAAATGTAATAAAATCAAATAGTATAAAAAAAATTTTACGAAGAAACGAATAGTTCGCCTAATGATTTATTTTGAATCGTGTTTTAAGTACATTTATAAAATACAGTGCCCATAGTGTGCGTGCAGATAGGTTTTTGTTCTGTAAATGTTATTAGTTTGCCAATTTTTGTTTATAAATTATAGATGAAGGCATTGATAAGGAAACTCTACTGACAATGCCGCCTGACGTGGTGAAAGAATTAATTCCTAAAGTCGGACCGAGATGTAAATTTTTAAGGAATCGAAACGAACTTCTTCGAAAGGATAATATTGTTATTGTGAGATTTTTTTCGATTATATATAATTAAAATTAATGATATGTAATCGCTTGTCTATTCCATGAGGCTTGAACTATGAAAAATTGTTATCTTCATCATAATTGAATTCGTGAGCAAACATTCAACGGTCGTCAGTTCATTCAATAACAAAACTTTGATAATTTCTAGAATCTTGCATCGTCATCGTCTATTGACAGCAATACTGAGGATTCGGATAGACCCAATTCACCGAGCCTGTATACCTCAAATACTATTACTTTGACCAACACAGCAGAGCAAGGTTTATCAGTACCCTCGGAAAAATCTACAAAAACACAAAAGCCTGGCGACGTAATTATACTCTATCTACGTACAGTTTTATAGCCTGATTGATAAACAAAGTGAAAGAATTGTAGTTTCATTGCCTGATTGTTTCATTGATTGTGTGCAACATAAAATACGGTGTTCAATACTGATCCAAGCTGGATTTTATCGCATTGATATTCTTCAATTCATTACCACATGTATTTATTTTATGCGCATTACTTTGCATAGTAGTTTAACTATCTTCCAAACCCATCCTCTCACAGATATTCTTTATATTTTTTTCTAGCAATTAAAGAAGCTATTGGCTCAAAGCGCAGTTGGACAAGCCATTTTAAGCACTAAGCGAATGGAAGAAAGTGATAGACAGAAACTGTGTGGTATCATAATAGAAAACGCTTTAGCAACAGATTTAAAGTACGTAAAGCTTTACTGTCTGATCAGTAGTTAAAAATATTTACATCGAACTTTCTCTGCATTATCATTGCATACATTAGCATAGTCTCCATAAAAGATATTTTGTAATTCTAATCAACTTGGTCCTTAAGATCTGGTCCACATAATGACTACTCCTAAGAATAAGACTGTAGCTTGTGAGGCTTGTTAAATACACCTTAACTTGCGAGTTCTATAGTCCGATTATAAAGCTCGCTACACTGGAACTATAGAGCTTGTGAGTTAGATTGTTATTAACAAGGCGCACCCGTCATGATCTTACTCATCGGAGTACATAATTGTAAGAGTGGTATTGGAAATGTGAAAAATGTTTGATGTACTTGTGCCACATCTTTAATTTTCATCTCAATTCAACAACATGCCTGTAATTGTACGTTAAGACTATTTCCAATTCAAATAATGCTGGTTTGTGTGATACAATCCTCTTCAAGGTCCAACATAGTATACATCAATGTACTTGTACATGTTGTGTTATAATATTGTGACTTTTTTCCAGAATTCGGACAGAAACGTTAGATTTTTGGGCTGGCGAGATTCACGGTTACTGGGACTGTGAAAGTAAAGCTACATATTTTGTACCATATCAATCTGTAGGCAGACGTTCTGCAACCGGAAAACTCTGGAGCAAGTACACGAATACCAAAAAGTATCTAAAACACCACATTTTACCAGCAAATAAAAAAATATCACCAGATGAAACTAGTGATGATGACAAGAAAAATTTGCTGCAATTGAGGACAATTTCTCCAGATGACCTTGAGTCAGCAAGGACTCTCTGGGGAAAAACATACGGTTTAAGAGATAAGAGCCAGCCAATTGATACTTACTACCAGGAGTATCCAATTCTCTCGACGCCGATTGGATCTTCGCTGGTAAGTAACAATACTTCATTTTCATGTTGAGTTGTTATGTTATGCCCCACCCTTGATAAATATATTTGATATTTCGATAAGAAACTAGATCTCAAGTTTCATAGTTCTCGAACATTAGATAAATGATCCTAGCGATATTTGAAAAACAGTTTTCACAAGACTTACTTTAGTAAATTTATATCACATTTTATTTTTCTGCTTTTTGCACTCAACCAACGCAAAGAAATATAATTCAAAGATAGCTTTCCTAAGTTATTTTGTTTCTTGTGTTCTAAGTTGCAACTGGACTTTGAATTGTCCAACGTATGTGCTGATACAGAGAGTTTCCTAAAAAAGTGGCCCGACATAGCAGCAACTGTGGTAGAAATTGCGAAGCAAAAGAAGTTACTGTCGTTCGATCAAGAAGGTTTGTTCGTGTGCATGTGCACAATAAATTCTTCATGATTTATTAGTTGTATACAAACACAAGCATTTCATGCATAACATAACGTTCCATAGCGGCTAAACGGTCTGGAAACTCGTTCTTTATCTTTGCAATTTAAAATACTGTAATTATTAACTACGAAAGTCAATCATTCACAAATTATGAAACTAAAATTCGTTTCACTCTGAATGTATACATATTGATTTATTCGGTCAAGTCCAACTGAAATTGCCATGGAATTTTATTAATACTCAATTACTCTTGTTAGCAATTCAATTTATGTTATGCAAATATTCTCGTCTTTTGGTGTTCATGATATTTTAATTTGGAAATTCAAAGGAAGACACTAGTTAAAAAGTCGATTTTGGTAAAATGAAGTGATAGTATACAAAGCCAGGTTTTCAGAGGCATGCTTAGTTATGTAGATTATAGTAGTAAGTGGCATTGATTTTCAACCTCCTGCGATACAAATTGGGGCGCAAGCAATCTAATAATTATTAGATCGCAAGGCTTCGAAGGGGTTCTTTAAAAGGCCGCTTGATATTTTAACTATCGGTTATCAAATCATGAATTTGAACTCTGATATGAAGAATTGAGTATATTGTATTTAGGTATTTTAGGCAATTAGGTATTGCATGTATCATTGAGGCTGCACATCTGCGGACTTTGTACCATTTTACAATCACTGTTTCAGATAATATTCCAGTTGAAGTTTTGGGATGATTGAAATTGCCTTACCTATTCAGACCTTCCTTGGTAAAAACAAGAACTTCTAAAAAATGGAAACCGTCATCTCAGGAGCAGGCTGATGGATTTATATGCAACATTACTGTAAGTGTTCTATTTCACAAATTCAACATTCTTATTTTTCTCTCTACCGAGCGAACAGAGTATACACTTCATTTGTGAAATCTTATAAAATATTTTCAAATCCGAAGAACCCTTCATAGTCACGAGTGAAATAAACTGTCCCTTTTTCGAGTGATATTTGGCGATATTCACATGATATATTTCGGATTTTTTTTCCGTATTGTCTTTTGATTTCCTACGGTAACCACTTCTTACATATTCTTTACAATTTTTAAAGTGAATTCCATGACTCTTTGGTCCCGATCAGATGTCTCTTCACATCGCAACCATTTGAAAATCAGCTGGGTCGATTTTACCCAGTGCGATTATCCCAAGATTCTGTAGAAGGGTGACTACGAAAGGTTGAATCTTAAAAGCAAAATCACTGAAAATATAAGACTGAGTTTGATTAACTCTTCAGGTCAAACATAATTCGTACTGCAAATTTGTTCCATTGTACTGTGTTTGGAAAATATTAATTTTCAGCAAATTTAAATTCAAATTTATAATAAACACTTTAAGAAAAGATAACTGAAAACTTTTATTTTTAGGTGATGGCAGATTTGGAAACTATGCTGGTCAAACGCAAAGAAAAACTTCGCTCATATGGATTGACTTGTCAACCTTTGATCATAACCGTTGGAGACCCAACATCTTTTTCTGCAATTTACGTCATCGTTAATGAAGTTAAGTACGCTGCGAGTAATTTAATCGGCGCAGTTGATATGTGTTTCAAGGTACACTATGCTCTAAATGCAAAGTACTCCCCAGAATCTGAGACAGTTTGGGTTTTCTTGCAAAAATTTTTTTACGGCATCAAAGGATGCAAGCACTTTGTTACTGTTGAAGTTGTCTGGTCAGATATCCTGATACATCAGAAGTCGAACGTAGAAGACAGCAGCGCTGATGAATGATTCTATAATTTTCTTAACTGTCGACAGTACTTTATCTTGGTACATCAATTCGTTTAACACTAGTTCATCCAGTTCAACTTCTTTGGCGATAGAAGTAGATTGGAGTAAACTTTATTACTCATCTCGTCCAAGACAGCGCATTGGTGCTAATTCAAGTTGTTATAGTGGGAGCTACGGAGCTTCAAAAGAGAAGTCTTCGTAGATACATAAATTGTAATAACAACAAACAGTCTGACCTGGAGGGAGAGACTCACCCGTCTGGTGATATCTCTGTGCCCATAATTTGATTTCGGCCTACAATTCAAAAATTTTGAGGTTTTCAGGTTTTCCTAACTACGGTTCAAAACTTGAATTACTTTTTTAACACGCAATTGATTATATTTGTAGTTGACATATGTTTGAAGATTCACTATGTATTAAATTTATAATACACTCTGCAGACTCCGAAACAGTATGCAGTAGATTTGTTTTCTTGATACGTCTCATTCAACGGTTTATTCAAAATCTCTTTGGTGGTACTATATTGGTACTTGAAGAGTTGATTTTAGTTTTGACTGCTTAGGACATTTTATTGTCAATCAGCAATTAACGCTATTTGTCCTTTTTCTCTGTTCAGTACTTTTGAAACTGTTCGAATCGATTTGAATAAAAGTCATCTGAACGATTCCTTAATTGTCAACAGTGCTTCACTTCGATACAACAATTGACGCATTATTTCAAAAATGTTACTGCAGTGTACATTGTGTTTCGAACATATTGAAATAAAGCGCTTAATAACGCATATGAAGTATGTGCATAATACGCGTGGAATCATCAAAGTTTATAAGTTGTAACGTGGCAGTTCGGCTAGGCCTGCCCGTTACAAGAGACTCCCTGAACCCTGGGCGAGATCCCGGAATCAGGGTTTAGAAAATCGAGTCGTGGAATAATCTCAGAGAGCGCCAGAACTGGAGTCACGCACCCGAGCTTCGACAGGGACGAAATAGAGCATTGCGACCCAGATATTTCAGGCTTTTGTTTTTATTTTTTTTTCGAGTGCACCGGCTACCCTCCAGCGACCAACTCCGACACCGAACATCTTGCGCGGCCAGGCGAAATCACGACGATCTCGCGGGAAGGACACCGAGGCTGCGGAGGGGGAGGCAACGCAGATCCCTGCAGCGAGGGAATCCAAGGCGGACGCGATTCCCGCTGGCGGCCGGCGCGCCGCAGCCTCCCCGCTCACCCCGCTTACGCCCAACCAAGGCAACCGCGAGGCACCAGCTAGCGACGAGGGAGCACCACCCCGCCCAACCCCAGGACTACGTACAGCTGCGCGGGAGACGACATCGCGATCTAGCCTTAAGTTCTGCGCCGCGTAGAGACGACAGGTGCGCGGCAAGTTGCGCAATCCCCAAAATCGATGACCGATCGATTGTTGCGCATTCTTAGGGTGATGACGTCACGAAAAATTAGCGCGACGAGATCGGCGTTGCGACCATCCTAGATCACTCTAGTTCTGGCGAGTAAACGAGACAGTCGTTTGTTTTCTGTTGCGTAGAGCTACTTGGTGCCCGTTTAGAGATTTTTTTTTTGTGTGGTTAGTTGCGAGGAAGAATGAGCCGTCACGAGGGAGTCGGCCACTTCGTACAGTGGATGTGGAGCGGTAAGCGTTGTTAACATTCTCGCGATCGAATTTCGAGGGTAATTGAGTCAAGGCTGATCCGATAAAGGGTAGCCGTTTTCTTGTGTTAGTTTGCGTGTCGAAAAGTACTCGAAATTCGTTTGCCGATTCTTTTGCTTGGTGACCGTAGCCTGAGTTGCGCGTAAGAGAGTAACGTTAATTTCGGGGGATCCAGAAAATCGAGTCGAGCCACGGGTTGAGCCGAGACGTTATTGTCTCAAGTTTGAGTGTGACCGAAGTCCGTTACACGGGGTCATTTCACGTCATCCGGCACATCCTCGATTCTCGTATAGGTCGCGAGCAATCACGGGGAGCATTCGAATTCGCGACTGCGTCCCGCCGTCGCCGAGGAAGTGAAGCTCGGGTGCGTGCTGATAAGAGTATGCGTTTTTAGGGGAGGATCGCGGGTGTCGCGACGAGCCTCGCATCAACTTAGTTATTTAATATTACTTTTTTTTTTTTCTCTCTTCTTTTTTTTTGTTTGCATTATCAGTTAGTATTAAGTTGGCGATCAGCGCCATTTTGTAAAGGACGTTCGCGGGCAGCGCATCGAGTCCGATTTTGTTTTTGTTTTTTTTATGAAGTAGGGTATTGTTAAGACGGCGACTAGCGCACGTAGGCCGTAGAGGTCTCCTAGAATTATTCACCTTTTTTTTGTTTGTTATTATTTTTTTATTTTCATTTTATTTGGAGTATTTCTACCTTTCTTATTTAGTTTAGATCAAAGTAACGTTGTATTTGGAATCGCGAAGGACGACTTGCGTGGTCGTATTATCATTCCTTTTTATTTTTTTTATTATTTTTATTTCTTTTGTTTTTGTATTATCGCTGAGGAGAAATATACCATTGGAATTTTATAGTAATTTAGCCACATCACGCGTTGGCGTACCTGTGTTGCAATTCTCTCGACCCAAAATTTACCCCTCCCCTCTCCGCGGTACTGAGCTACCGAGCATATGGTCGCGGTGTGTCGTATTATCGATTTCGAGGCGTGTTGATCACGCCAGGCGCCCAACAAACTTCGCGACATTGTTTCAGATCAAGGATACCTCGCCGGACGCCAAATTATTGTGCACGCGGTAAGTTCCCGGTTATTTGCTCCGAGTAACCGAGGTGCAGAAAATTACACGTCACAAAGTGTACCAATGTTTCATGCAATAGATCCTTTGATAATCAAAGATCGTTTCGTAGACATATTTTGACTCATGATTCAGCTATACAAAGTGTTGAACAGTTGATTGTTGATGAGAAGATTGAACTGCAGCTGGATATTAATTCTACATCTAACAATAGTCAAGTTACGACCAAAGGTGACATAGGTCCAGACTTTCCTTCAAAAGATAAATTAATGCGAAGCACGTTAGCTATTGTTTCCAAATTTTATTCTGACTCTAGAATTTCGCGTGTTCAAACTCAGCGTATCATTGATTCGATTCGAGAATTTATGAATAATCAATATTTCAATACACTTGCAGAGTTCATTTTAAATTCCGTACCAGTCCAAGAAACAAAAGATATTGTGTCTGCAGCAATTAAAAATATTCAACAAGTTTTCTCACACGTTGATACAGAGTACAAACGGTTTAAACAATTTCGACATTATGGAATTTTCATAGCACCAAAAAAGACTTTGCTGGGTTATATGGAGATCAAAAATAAAGCTGGTGTATTGGAAAATAAAAAAATATTTTCCCAGTACATACCTCTAAGTAATACCTTGAGATTGTTTTTAGAACTGCCAGATTGTTTTGAAACTATTTATTCATATTACTCTGAATTAAAAAAAAATGATGGTATTATCTTCAATGTCGTTCAAACTGAGTTTTGGAAAGAACGATCATCGCAATCAAATAATCTCACATTTCCATTGATCTTATATCAAGATGACTTTGAAACAGGTAATCCATTAGGTTCGCATAGTGGAGTTCATAAAATTTGTGCACTTTATTCTACTTTGCCCTGTATACCGCCAGAATTTAGATCTCAAGTCGAGAAAATATTCTTGGTACAGCTATGTCATTCGGATGACGTGAAATTTTTTGGTCAAGATGTAGTTTATAGAGAAGTGATTACAGAACTCAATTTGCTTGCATCCAAAGGGATAGAAATCCACGTCAAAGATAAAACAATCACAGTTTGTTTTCAGTTGATATTAATAACAGGGGACAATTTGGGTCTGAATAGTATGCTAGGTTACGTAGAAAGTTTTAGTGCGACTTATTTCTGTAGAATGTGCAAAGTTAGTAAAGGTGTGTCAATGTCATTATGTGTTGAAGACAAGTCAATACTGAGGACAAAGGATAATTATGAGGCTGATGTGGCAAAAAAACAATGTGGCTCTGACAGGTATTAAAACGAGGTGCATCTGGAATTCTGTTTTGAATTACCATTGTGCTGCGTGCTGGTCGGTAGATGCTATGCATGATGAATTAGAAGGTAGTTGTAAATATGAAACGGCGTCAATTTTGCATTACTTTATATTGGTCAAGAAGTATTTTACTTTGGAAGAATTAAATTTTAGAATCAAATATTTCAAATTTCCTTCGACAGCAAATGTACCTCCTTTAATTACTCTTGAGAACTTGAAGGTAAAACAGTTGAGAATGTCAGCATCTGAGATGAAGTGTTTCATCATGCACCTTGGATTACTCATTGGTGCTTTGATTCCTCAAGAAAATAATCGACATTGGGAATTACATGAACTGCTCCGGCAAATTGTTTCCATAAGCCTACAAACGTTCATTTCTTCTGAATATATTGACTTGCTCACTTCGCTAATTCATGAACACCATTTACTGTATCTGTCATTGTTTGGTAATACATTGAAACCGAAGCACCACTTCATGCTTCATTACCCAACGGTTATGCAAAGAATTGGTCCATTACGTCACATTTGGTCGATGCGCGGCGAAGCCAAACATCAGATACTGAAACAAATTGCTAGTATGTCAGCTAGTCGAGTAAATATATGTCGAACCATACCCAGTGAACACATGACCTCCATATGACGTCATAGATAGGTCACATAGAGATCATCGACTTTTTACATAGATATGACATAAAAATGACTTTATTGATGACTCTGATATGATGTCATGTAGTATGACATCATTATGACATAGTGCTGACATAAAATTTGACTTTTATATGACGTCATGATTGTGACTTAAATATTACGTAAATATTATGTCTTATCCCTATCATATGTGTGACGTCACATCAAAGTCATAAATTTATATATTATTTACGTAAGAAATAAATCATACAATTACATAAATTACAAGTCATATTCTGACGTTAAAAGGATATCATAATACCGTCATATTCTTACGTAAGAAACAACTCATACTTTTACGTAAAATTGATGTACGATGAACGTCATACTTAAGCATCAGCTTCCGGTCATTCTTTTACATACGAGTGACATAATACTAATGTCAAGACGGTATAAAAAAAAAAAGGTTAAAGATACTTTTCTATTTATGTTCTATGTTGTATCATGTATTGATTTAATAATTCATAAGTGGAATTTCATATGATATTTCTTAATTTTTACTTTTATATTTAGTGTCCAAATTTAACTTACCGCAAATTCTCTTTAAATGCAAACATTAAATATATTTTTAACATTGAAAATATTAGGATATTGTCATAAATAAAATATATAAACTAATTTCAAAATTAATTATTATATTGTAATAGAGGTCCAGTAACAAAATAATCACTATTTATAAATGAAAAATATAAACATTTTGACTTTACAAGTTCTGTTGTAACAGTTATATTATTATAAGCATTCTTAAATACTTTTTATCACTATGACATCAGAGTTATGTCATCGAGACGTCAGGTAAGTTATAATCATGTCAGCCAGACGTCACAATTTTGTAAGCAACTTTACATCACTATTTTACCTCAAATTTAAGTCATCTTGACGTCAGCTAAATAACAAGTACGTCAGCTGGACGCCATATTTTTGTAAGCTTCCGGTACCGACTTTACTTCTCTATGACATCAGAGTTATGTCATTTTGACGTCACTTAAGTCATAATGATGTCAATTGGAGGTCATATTTACGTCATTTATCTTACGTAAGAATCTTACGTCAGGAAGTGGAAAATTATGAGTCATATGTGACTCATATATGACTCACATCTTACGTAAATCATGACGTGACATGACGTCATTCTGACATCAGTTTGACATAATTGTGTTCACTGGGTAGCTATCAAAAGTCAGCTGCAGTTCGGTAATATGCTGTTGTTAGGAAACCCATTCGCTGTTAATATTACGTACAGACCATTAAAAACACATTTACCTATCTCTACCAATTTAACGAAATATGTATCTGAGAATCTTATCTCATACACCCAAGTGAAATCGGCAAGTTTAGCTAGTTTTATGCTCAAGTCTGGAATCATTCTTGAAATTGATTTCGATATATTTCCTATATTTGGGCTGATTGAACACGTCTTTTGTAAATCAGGAGCGTTGGCAAAGCCGAGTAGAGACGACTTTGCAATCATTGTAAAGGTTTTTCACGTTGTTTGCCAGAACGATCATAAGCAATCCTACGAAGTATATGAAACTCTAACACATGAATTTATAAAAATAGATTCGACGAAATTTCTGAAACCGACGCTCCTGGTAACTGGATCTAATCGCGAATTGTACGTACCTTTTCATTAAAACAAATTTGCAAAAGGTGATTCGTCCAACTGTTTTTTTATGAACATACAAATACATAAATTATATCAAATTTGCCAATGTACCACATCTTTTGATTTATCCTCATCGAAAAATCTGGTAATATTTAGTTGTTGTTGTATCCGGTACGTGTGTCATATCTAATACAAGTCTTAAACTTGAGTTACCTGCAAAGTTTATATGTATATAACCTTTCACAATATATATTTAATATAACATAAGCTATAATCTCTGTCTTTCCTATACATGTATTCTTTATATTACTCCGTATGCCCATGTTCCTATTTTGTGATTCGTTTCTACTAGATATACCTACTTATTAAGCATTGGTCATGTCTGAGAAACTGAGCCTAACCCTGAAATTTGACTTACAAATGTTAGACATGTCAAGATTCAACTAATTTGCATCCTTCAGAAATACTGTTATACATATATATATGTATATAGCATCCAGGACTTTCTGTGCAAATATGAATCTGTACTTGAAAGTACAAATAAATATGTTTATAAACTGTATATCTAGTAACAGATTTTTATGCCCTGCCTTATTCCATGGAGGAAAGCTGTTCTGCAATCTGACTACTTCCTCAAACCATACAGTTTGATCGAATATGCTACACGCGTATAATGTACAAGTGGCGACAGTAATTAGAACCGTGTGTTGGCCATACTATAGTGCGGTCAAATGAACAGCTGGTAGAAGAGCTATATGTAATAATCTGCATTTTTAATTTGTCATCACCCCTAGTGCAAATGTCCCGTGGAATCCATCTGATTCGTTCCTATTTTCGATGGGATTATATAGGAATCCGGCAAATTCACAGGATTTGGAACGAATTCGGATGAATTATGTGGATTTACTACAGAAATTTTCAACAGGGGCAACGTAAATTCTCTGCACCCGTAATCATTTCAAAAAGTCACACGAACCATTATGTCCATACAGGTACAACTATTCAGAAATGTTGAATTCACTATGAAAAAAATATCCTTAATCATTTTACAATTTTAGATGAACCATTATGTCCACGCAGATACAACCATTTAAAAAAATTTGAATTTACTATAAAAAAAAGTTGAGTACACTACGTGTAGCTTTTATACCACAGCGATTGTCATAGTTGGTTTAACTTTCAAATCTGTACCCGTAATCGTGTGACGAAATCAGCTGAACGATTATGTCCACGCAGATACAATTTTTCAAAAAAGTTGAATTGACTATAAAAAAAAAATCAAATACACTGTGTGTAGCTTTTATACCAACCCACTTATAGTAGTTGCTATAATTATTTCAAATAGTTGTTGCGAACATTCTTGCTGTATGAAGACATCACATAACATATGGCGAAAGTAACTATCCTGCGGAATTAACGCGCCAATTCAAAATAGTTCGTACTACTAATCACGATACTACAGGTAATTATTATAATATCTGAAACAATTATACACTATCGTAAACGCAACTATACGATGCAGTTCCAAAAATTACAAAATGTTGTTGCAGAAGCGTTTTTTTAAATGTGAGTGTACTATTAAATGATGATAATACTGACATTAGACTGGAGTAACGGTAACTTGACGAAGTCGTTGAATTTACTTTATCATGTATTTGGTAACACGAATTTGAGCGGTTGGCACAGCAATTATTGAAAGTCAGTGCAACTGTTTGGTCTAATGCGAGCAACTATATACCCTAATGGTCAAATCCGCACGATACTGTCATGAGAGCAATAAAAAATGGTCATACGTGCTAATCTGTCCATTTGTTCATGTCGCACAACAATGATACGTTTAACTTTATTTTTTTAGTTGCCAAGGTTATAGTACTCCTTACTATCTCGAAATAGTTGAGCAAATAGTAATATGAACTAGAGATTTTAGTTGCATTAACTCTTCTTTAGTGAGGTTACGTATACTATAATTCGGTTTAAGTCCGTTTAATTACTACTTTTTATAGTAGAAAAATAGTTGACACAACTATAAATTTCTCTCAGTGCAGTGCGAAAAAACAAAAGCGTAGTGAAATTGTACCCATTTATTTGAGTCGAAACAAGTCTGACATGTCTACAATCCATCTTTTGGTAATAGAGTCTGAAAACGACGACGATGACGATGATAGTATGGAAAATATTGAAAAGAATGTAACACATCATTTTGCATGGATTCGGAATTTATCACGGATGACAAGTATCCAAATTTCTAAACGTAATAGTCGTACTTGGTTGTGCGATAGGTGTCTATCACACTTCCAATCTGAAAGGTGTTTGATCAAGCACAATGTAGATTGCATGAATTTAAACAAAACCAAAGTTATCTTACCAACAGAAGAGGCCAAGATTCTCAAATTTAAAAATTTCAAGCACAAAGAAACCGTTCCATTCTGCGTTTACGCAGATCTAGAATGTTTACTGCAGCCCACACATGAAAGTTTTGGGGAAAATAGAACAATTTATCAGAAGCATCTTCCGTATAGTAAAGCTTACTATCTGCATTGCGCGTTTGACGATTCGCTTTCAAAATTCAAAATTAATCGCGGAGAAACTTGCATCCAATGGTTTGTGAACGAGTTAAAGGAATTGGCACTTTCGTGAGAGAGATACTACAAGACTGTTGTACCGATGGAACCACTAAATTTCAATCAGATCAACGAATTTGATTTATCGGCAGTCTGTCATATTTGTGAAAAACCGTTTACGCCCACAGACGTGAAACATCGGGATCACTGTCATTTCACGGGAAAGTACCGTGGTGCTGCCTACCGCAGCTGTAATCTAAATTACCAAAATTCGCACACCATCCCAGTGATATTCCACAATCTTTCGGGTTACGATTCGCATTTTCTGATCAAAGCCCTGGGTACGTCATTCGAAGGTACTGTTAAACTATTACCTGTCAACAAAGAAAAGTACATTTCCTTCACTAAATTCGTTGAGGGAACGGATGTAACGTTCCGTTTCGTAGATTCGTACCGTTTCATGCCTAGCAGCCTCGATAAATTATCGTCCTATCTGGACGATTGCCGAAAAACAATAACACGTAAATTCTGCAGTAGCTTGAACAAATTTCGGTTATTGACTAGGAAAGGTGTCTTCCCGTACGAATACATAGACAGTTGGGAGAAGCTCGAGGAGAAACATTTACCAGCCAAAGAACAGTTTTATTCAAAATTGAACGACCGGAATATATCAGACGACGATTACGCACACGCGTGCGACGTATGGCAAACTTTTAACGTTCAAACTTTGGGAGAGTATTCGGACTTGTATTTACAGACGGACGTGTTTTTACTGGCTGACGTTTTTCAAAATTTTCGACAGAATTGTTGGACGACGTACAAACTGGACCCGTTACATTACTACACAGCGCCCGGTCTGTCGTTTGATGCAATGTTAAAATGTACAGGCATCGAACTCGAGCTTCTCACCGACATAGACATGGTTATGTTTATCGAAAAAGGTATTCGTGGTGGTGTATCACAGTGTTCGAACAGATATGCAAAGGCCAACAACAGGTACATGGGAGAGGAATTCGATCCTGAGATCGAAGAATCTTATCTCATGTACTTTGACGTTAATAATTTGTACGGTGCAGCTATGAGCTTTGCTCTGCCATACAGTTCCTTCGAATGGGTATCAGACTTCAGACAATGCGACGTTCTTACCATCTCGGACGATGCGGAGTTTGGTTACGTGCTGGAGGTAGATTTGGAATATCCTGCGGAACTGCATGAAACTCATAAGGATTTACCTTTGTGTCCGGAGCACTATGTACCTCCGATTTCGACCAATAAACAGCCAAAATTGACGCCCACGCTATTTTCCAAGAAAAACTACGTTGTTCACTACAGCGTTTTGAAACAATGCTTACAATTAGGCTTAAAATTACTCCAAATTCACAGAGTTCTCAAATTCAGGCAAACCCCGTGGCTCAAAAAATATATAGATTTGAATACCGATTTGCGAAAAAAATCTGACAACGAATTTGAGAAAAATTTTTACAAGTTAATGAACAACGCAGTTTTTGGCAAAACTATGGAAAACGTGCGAAAGTACAGAGATGTTCGATTGATCACCGAATGGGATGGACGGTACGGTGCGAGAGCTACCATAGCCAAGCCTAATTTTCACAGCTGCACCGTTTTCGACAAAGAGATGGTTATCGTCGAAATGAATAAGACGAAATTCAAATTGAATAAACCATTGTATGAAGGTTTCTCCATCCTGGATCTATCTAGAACATACATCTATGATTTTCATTACAATTACATTAGGCAGAAATTTGGCAACCGAGCAAAATTAATGTATACGGATACCGACAGTTTGATTTACAATTTTACCGTCCCCGACATATACGAACACATGAAGGAGGACTTGCACAAATTTGACACGTCGGATTATCCACTTGACAACGTTTACGGAATACCTCGAGCAAACAAAAAAGTTCTCGGCTTGATGAAAGACGAGAATAACGGGAAAATCATTTCGGAATTTGTAGGGTTACGAGCTAAATTGTACGCATTCCGAGTCTTGGGAGATGAAAAAGACAACAAACGTGCCAAAGGTGTTAGAGGATCAGCGTTAAGAAAAATAACCTTCAACGATTATTTGGACTGTGCGTTGAAACGTGAAAATCTATCCTCAAATCAGCATTTGATCATGAGTCGAAAGCACGAGGTATACACCGTAGAACAGCAGAAAGTAGCACTGAGCTGGAATGACGACAAGCGGATCGTATTTCAAAACACGACCGACACGCTTCCGTGGGGTTACAAACCTGCACCGTAGCTTTATAATTACCGTAATCTGTGTAGGACTTGATTAACAACTGTACCATGATGTATAAAATATTATTATGTAGGATGGTTGATAAGAACGCTCCGAAGTATAAAAAAATTGTACAACGATGCTTATGTCTGTCGATTGTCTCAAAAAACAAAGATGTATACTTGTCATGTGTCGGGTATAAAATAAAGAGACACATACGTTTTTACGAAAAAAAATTCATTTATTCAAAAGTTTGAATTTGCCGATTCGAACTTTGTCGCCAGATTTGAATTTTGCCGAAATGGTAGGTATAGCTCGAAGCCTTCCGTGCGCCTGACGTAATAACAGCCTCTCGTTTGCAACGGTGACATCCGACGGTTTCATTCTTATGGTTCGGTGTTTGGTGTTGTTGTAAGCCGAAACCAAATCAGATAAGATATCGAGCCACTTGAACCTTCCTTGCATGCTGAACCGTGTCCACATTTTACCTTTGAGCGTGCGATTGAAACATTCATATATCGAAGCCTTCAAATTACTGTACGTGGAGTAAAGTTTGATTCCGTAGCGTGTCATAAGCGATTCGAATTTCGAGTTGTAAAATTCCGTTCCTCTGTCAACGTGTAAATTTTTCGGTACCCGTCCTTGGACAAGCACAGATTCCATTGCCTTCGTAACATCATCTCCAGACTTGCTCTTTATCGGTATAGCCCACGCATACTTTGAAAAGATATCAATGACTGTGAGTATGTACTTGTAACCTTTGTTTTGTCCAGCGTACGACGTCATATTAACAAGATCCGCCTGCCAGGTCTCGTCGATGCCGCGCACGTCTACACGTCGACGTGGGTAATTCCGGCGTGAAGGCTTATGCAGTTCCGTCACCAGTGCTTGCTTTTTTTCGTTCATATTGAAGTAAACATTTTGAAGAGGACTGGCTCAGCCAGAAAACCATGCGGGATCGGTTATCGGATGTTAACGCTACGGAACAACTCGACTCGAGAGCCCCGAGGACTGCTCTCGGAGGAAGACGGTCCTGGAGACATTCGACTGTTAGCCAGGACACGAAGCGCATCAGGCCGAAACCGAAATATTCTCTACTATTTCAAATCTGTCAAAGTTCCTGTTTAAAATAAATTACCTTCTACAGATCAGAAGTCGGATATACCACGAGCTACGTTCGAAATTGTGAAATCTGAAAGCCACAAGTGTGAGTTATCAAAGTGAAAGTGTTACGACCGGAGAATAGAACAATATGCCGCCGAAGTCGAGCAAGAGAGACCGTGACGGGGAATCTAGAGGGACGAAGGATGACGATGGGCAGCGACTGAGATCGCCTTCGTGCCGCCCGAAACGACGCAGTTCAGGGGCCAGCAGTCATCGCCGAAGCAGGTAGAGGAAGCTCTCGGATCGCACCCGTCATCGGAGAGCGGCTTCAGGATCTGATAGCAACCGTCGGTGCGGAGAGCGCCAGCGGCGCACTAAGACGAGGAGCAGGAGTCGGTCGCCGAGTTACCTGACGCATGGATCTGCGAGCAAGAGTCCGGTGGGTGGTACCGCAGCTCAGGGTGAGTCCGATTTTGCGAAGCTAACTGAGGTGTTGTCGGCTATCATCAAGACAGGTTCGAAACGGTCAAATCATTACGTGAACGAGAAGGTATTACCTGAATTTGATCCAGAAGAAAAAGATTTATCGGCTAAGGAATAGTTAGAGAAGGTGAACATGTACGCGGTAATGTATGACTGGGATGACCCGCACAAAATCTATTTGGCCTCATTAAAATTAAAGGGTATTGCAAGGGGCTGGTATGACGGGCTAAAGAGTGCTCCTGTTAGTTGGGAAGCTTTTACGGTAGCAATTCTTAGACAATTTTCAGGGGAACAGAATTTTGGGGAACTACTTGAATACGCGGTAGCATATAAGAGCACGCCGGGTCAGTCTTTACAAGCGTACTGCTTTGAGAAGGTCAAAAGAATTTATCGAGCAAATCTAGACATCCCGGAGGAAAAGATTGTTGAATTCGTGGTTCACGGAATCCACAATGAACAATTAAAAATGAATTTGATTACTGCGAAAAAAGGGACGCTCGCAGAATTGAGTCGGTGTCTGGAATCCGTGTCGATTGGCAAGCCTAAAGAAACAAAATATGCAACAGACGAAAAGAGCACGAAGCGTCCTTTCGGGCTAGTCAAGTTTCAACCTCGATCCGGGCGTCTTGACCCCGATGCGTGTTATAATTGCGGAAGGAAGGGGCACCGGAGAGTCGACTGCCCGGAACCAAGGCGGGATAGGGTTAATAAAAACGAAATGGGACTGCCAAAGGACCCCCATCACGCGACCGAAAAAAATATCAGAGTTAGGGGGAGGTGCGGTTTTTGTCAAATTCTGGGGCATACTGAGACGGAATGCCGTAAAAAGCAGCGAAAGGAGAGAGACGAGAGGAGAGCATGACTAGATGGCAAGGGGGACGGTCTCGCTACGGGGCGCAACTTCGCTTGACGTATGCCAGATTGCGGCAACCCGAGTAAATAAACCACTTAGGAGGTGCGTTCTAGGCAATCGGGAAAAGACCTGTACCGTTGAACTGGGAAGCGACTGCTCGATTATCCGGGAGAGTCTAGCGAGATCCTTAAATTTAAAATTTAAAGGTACGGACAAAACCTTGTCGGCATTCAATCATGCGATAGTCGTTCCGATCGCTCGATCAAGAATGGAGGTTCATATTGATGAGATTCCATTCAAGATAAAAGTCTTTATTGTTGCCGATGACCAATTGACGAAGGAAATTCTCATCGGGCGAGATATCTTACAAAATGCCGGTACTAGGGCTATATCAGACGCGTCTGGGGTGACATTTACCTTGGATCAACCGGTTAAAAACGATAAAGTATTAGAAGTTGAGGCAATAGATTCCGACCAAGCGGGAGCGGTGAAAGAGGATGATATTTGGTGCGAATACCTCGACGCGATCAACAGAACGAGATTGCTGAGGCTACTAAATAGTTATCGGCGGAGCATATCTCTGCAGATGAAGGAATTAGGTGAAACGGATGCCGCAGAGATAAAAATTGAATTAACGTCCGAAGTTCCCGTTTTTCATGGGCCCTACCGCCTCTCTAAAACCGATCGGGAGAAAGTGAGGATCATGGTAGCAGAATTAGAGGATAACGGTATTATTCGCGAGAGTACGTCACCTTACGGGAGCCCGGTTGTACTTGTCCGAAAAAAAAATGGGGAGACGCGAATGGCAATAGATTACAGAGGTCTCAACCGCATTACCAAACGTATTCAATATCCATTGCCTATAATTGATGACCAAGTAGATCAACTTTGCAACAAACGGGTTTTTACATCTTTAGATTTAAAGTCCGGGTTCCATCAAATTCCCGTGCACCCCGATTCTATCGAGAAGACGGCTTTCGTTACGCCGGACGGTCAACGGGAATTCTTGCGAATGCCTTTTGGGTTAGTCAACGCGCCAGCTGTGTTCCGAAGGCCATGAACAGAGTCCTTAAAGATAATGCCCTCGTGTACATAGATGATATATTGGTCGCTACAGAGACGCTAGACGAAGGGTTTGAGAAACTAGATGTAGTCCTTAAGGCTCTTCAGGCTAACAATTTGACGATCAATCTATCCAAATGTAAATTCTTCCAAAATAAAATCGAGTATTTAGGACGTGAAATCTCGGGGGAAGGGATACGACCAGGCACTCATAAAATTGATGCCGTAACAAAAGCTGGTTACCCTACTAATATAAAGCAAGTTGGGCAGTTTCTAGGTCTCGCGGGATATTTCCGCAAATTCATAAAGGATTTTGCACGAAAGACGGCCCCATTAACGAACCTCTTGCGTAAAGATGTTTCTTGGTCGTGGGGAGCGAAGGAAAGCGAAGCAATTGACGAGATAAAAGCTATGCTAGTGAGCAGACCGATTTTAGCAATTTACGATCCCGAGCGTGAAACCGAGGTACATACGGATGCGAGCGCGTTGGGCTTGTGTGCCACAGTGCTGCCAGAAAGCGAGTAAAAAGTACCCCTTCCCTAGCAGCTTGCGCGCATCTCACACAACGTCAACGGTGCACGTCGGTGTGTCGGGATGGCGATGGAAGCCGAACGATGCCGAGTCAGCTGACAAATCGAGGGGAAATGTTCCCCTACCAAGCAATGAAGAGAGCGCACACACACAACACAGCTGTGTGACGTTGTGTGTTTGCGCTCTCTTCATTGCTTGGTAGGGGAACATTTCCCCTCGATTTGTCAGCTGACTCGGCATCGTTCGGCTTCCATCGCCATCCCGACACACCGACGTACACTGCTGACGTTGTATGAAATCATGCGCGGGATCTGTGGAAGGGGTACTTTTTACTCGCTTTCTGGCAGCACTGGTGTGCCATACTAATACAAAAACATAAGGAAGGAAAACGCGTGGTCGCATACTATAGTCGCAAGACGACTCCCACGGAACAAAAATATCATTCGTATGATTTAGAAACGCTGGCGGTATTCACGGCATTGAAAGCATTTCGGGTTTACCTATTAGGAATCAAATTCACCATAGTAACTGATTGCAGTGCCGTGCGCGCTACAGCCAGTAAAAAGGACATACAACCGCGAGTCGCGCGTTGGTGGGTGTATTTGCAAGACTACGATTTCGATATTGTGTATCGCCCGGGTACCCAAGCAGCTCATGTCGATTGTTTAAGCAGGAATGCGATTGATTGTTGTGTTATTGACATTAGGGAGAGCGAATGGATTAAGGTGGCCCAATCGCAGGACCCAGACATAGATTTAATTCGTCGGATCTTGGAATCTGGTGAAAATCAACCAGAAACGAAGCAATATTATGACAAGTATGACCTCAAGGCAGGGGTCGTTTTCCGAAAGACAGACACGGGTAACAAGTGGGTCGTACCGAAAATGTCTCGTTTTAACGTTGTGAGATTATGCCACGACGAACAAGGGCACTTTGCTCTTGAGAGGACGTTAGAAAAGCTAAAAGCAAATTACTGGTTCAAGGGAATGAGGAAATTCACCTCGAAATACGTAAACGCATGTTTGAACTGCTTGTATTATAAGGGGGCGGCTGGGCGCAAACCGGGACAATTACACCCGATAGATAAAGTCACTATTCCCTTTCACACGATACATCTGGATCATGTTGGACCATTTGTGCGTAGTAGACGAAAAAACACACAAATACTTACCATTGTGGATGGTTTTACTAAATTTTGTGTTCTCGAACCTGTCCGCGATACTTCCTCGAAAGGGGTGATAAAAGCACTGATTCAGTTGATCGCAATATTCGGGGTACCTGCTCGCATCATTAGTGACAGAGGGACGGCATTCGCGTCACACTTGTTCAGGGCCTTTTGCAAGGAGTATGATATTAAGCACATACTGAACGCAGTGGCAACACCACGTGCTAATGGGCAGTGCGAGCGCATGAACCGCACAGTTTCAAGTTCGCTTGCAGCAACCTGTGCTGAAGGAGAAGAGGAAGCATGGGACGACAGCGTGAAGAAGGTTCAGAGTGCTATGAACTCTGCGACAAACAGGACCACGCGTAGGTCACCAACGCAGCTCTTGTTTGGTTATAAGCCACGTGCTATGGCCGAGGCCAAACTCCTTGCCGGGATCCAAAGCACCTTGGACCAGGTCAACCTGGAGGAGTTGAGGGATCCCGCCAAGGCGTCCACCGACGCGGAACAGAGGCAGCAGAAGAGGGCTTTCGACATCCGGCGATTTAGGCCGCCTACGTATGCGGTGGGGGACGTCGTCATGGTGGCGGCGAGTCCTGTTGCAACCGGGGAGAGCAGGAAACTGGCCGCGAAGGCAAAGGGGCCCTTCAAGGTGACGGCTGTTCTGCCTAACGATCGGTACGAGGTCCAGGATCTCCGAAACCTGAAAGAGTCGCCAAACCGACGGGACGTCGTGGCGGTGGACAGTTTGCGCAAGTGGGTCACGTTCGATGCCACGCAGTAAGCCGCAATGGGCGCAAGTGGGTCACGTCCGATGCCACGCAGTAAGCCGCAATGGTGAGTTACTCCCATCCTGGGATGAGGGCCCGCAGTCAGTAACCCTGAGATTCAATCCGTGGTCAAGATTGTTTCGTGCGAGGGGTGCTGGCAAGGCTGGACCAGGGTCGAGTCCATTTCCCATGATCGAGAAGTGGTCAATCTCGAACAGGTGGGATTTCGGGCGGAGGCCGGGACCAAAGGTAGTCAGGAATCAGACGTTCATAGGGCTGAGAAGGCCGGTTGCCCGCTCAGCCTGGCAGTTGGCGTCTGGCGAGGCTGGTAACCGTACACCCGACACATCCTAACTCCCATTGTCCTCCGAACTAACCACTTTTGGCGATATCTGATTATCGGTTGGCACTCTTGCGGGGACCTGATCACTCCTCTGCGGGGTGTAGATTGATACGCAGTTGACGCCTTTCCCACGTCTTTAGCACTTGATGTGTAAATAAGAGAGGGTCTTCTTTTTAGATCGTAGCGAACAATACGTGCGAACGAGGGGGTCGAGGGCGACCCAGGATGGTCAGGGAGGCTGAATGAAGTAAACATTTTGAAGAGGACTGGCTCAGCCAGAAAACCATGCGGGATCGGTTATCGGATGTTTACGCTACGGAACAACTCGACTCAAGAGCCCCGAGGACTGCTCTCGGAGGAAGACGGTCCTGGAGACATTCGACTGTTAGCCAGGACACGGAGCGCATCAGGCCGAAACCGAAATATTTTCTACTATTTCAAATCTGTCAAAGTTCCTGTTTAAAATAAATTACCTTTTACAATATTCCAACACTATTGGTCTGGTGTCCAATTTGGAAACGATTTCCGCGTTTCGAATCGACAAGTCTCTGCCTGTTTTAAAGTCTGTGTAGAAGGTATCCAAGGCTTTCTCCGTGGTGATCTCTAAAGCTTTGATCATTTGATCGAGGTTGTCGATTTGTTTTTGCAGCACGCTGAATTTTTGTCTCAAGGTTTTCAAAGTTACAGCATTGTTCGGCTCTGCGGGATCTGCGACGTTGCACAGTCTCTTGTTCCGTATATCGTAATCCCCATCCGCTGTTATTTGAAACCCAACACCCGGAGGACCGCGAGTGCTCGCAGCTGTGTTTTTATTCAGCTGACGTCCAAACACGACGACGCTCATCCCGTAAATGATTGCAGAGTCGACGAGAATTGGCTAATAAATGATTCCGGCTTCCCGCAATTCTTCCAGAATCGACATAATTTCATTGTTGTGACTGGTATTCCCAGCCGCTTGAGATGCCAGGAGTAAACGAAGACGTTCCACCAGCTCGTTAGCGTCGTCCCAGAAAATATAATCTGTTTTAACACCTTGTCGAGTAACCCAAGCTTGAGGTAGCAGAACACCTTTGCCCGTACGCTTCGACATCTGTGACGACGGTGATACGTCTTTGCCTGACGTAGAAATATTCAGAAGCTCAGCAATTAAATGTTTGAATTTGGCGCTCTGAGCGTTTTGGATAGGCTCGGTGGCGCTATAGTACTTTCTTTGAGCATTTGTTGCGAGAGGGATATTCCTGTAATTCTTCCTGTCGTTGCGGGTAACGTGAGCGCTGTTGGGCATCTTTTTAAAAAGCAGCTCCAGCAGTCCTTGAGTTTTCGGATACAGCGTGCCGCCTGTGCGAACGGAATCGCGCTCAAAGCTTATCGGTGAGTCACCAACCATCAGCCCGGCAGTAGGAAGACTCCGTACCCCGTACACGGTATACAACTCCTGCTGTCTTTGTTTATCGTTGAGCGTCTCAAGATATTCATCCTCTGATCTCACCGACGATTCCTAGACGGGTTGATCCTCTTCCTCTGCAGTTGCAAAAGAATCTTCCATTTCGTTCTTCGGCTCATCCTTCGTTTCAGTTTTGAGTTCATCCTTCGTTTCAGTTTTGAGTTCTTCCTTCACCTCTTCCTTGACAAGTTTCGTGCCTCGAGAAACATTGACTAATTCCTGCAGCGGGGTTACCACAGGTTTGAAGACATCCTTCATTGTTTCCTGCAGCGACTCTTTTCCCGTCTTGAGGATTCTGTGCTTACGACGAATCGCATTACTCGCTTGAGCGATACGATGCAAGACTTCTTTTTCCTTACGAATTTCCTGCATGTTGACACAACTAGTTCTGGAAAGGTACTGTTCCGTCGTCTTCGAAGATCGTGTATTTTGTTCTTTTGTCATGTTTATGAAATTGTCAAATCCCCTCCTATACCGACCATTACCGAGCTCTCTATCCTTGTCGATCACTACGAAGCCATATTTGTCACCGTTCCAGCACGCCGCACACAAGTCTTTAAACTCTACGTACGACATATCGGTGTTTACATGATCGTTGTACACATGTCTCAGATTCATCTCGTCTTGTTTGAATAAGACCAGCAAGTTGGTGTTGTCGCGTACGAGATGCTTAGGGATTCGAGCGTACGTCTGACAAAGATAGAAACAGTCTACGTCGTGATGTCTACCCATACAAAAGTACGCGCGTATGTTATCCTGCTTCTCGCACGCTACGTCATCGAATATCATGATCGAGTTAGGTTGCGTCTCGTTCGGTGCAATAACGTGCTCATGCTCGTTAAGGGGGTAATACTCAACACCGTCGACATTTTCGAGCACTTGACTCAGAAACTTGTATTTCGGCTGATTGAGAGATTTTGAGTAAACGTACAGGTTTTCGAACCTCAAAGCGTTCAGATGCGTAATAAGCGCAAATAATGCGTTGGTTTTGCCACAGTTGGATGGTCCGCAGAATACTGCACGTACACTACTCGGCAACAATTCGCCATGACGTTTTCTCCGTTTTGTACTCTGCTGCGTAAATTTGTCAAAATTCATCACGGGCAGCTTGGTCGATTGTGTCTCGAACCTCATCTCAAACGTGACTGGCTGAATTTTCCACAAATGCATCGTTTATAACAACTTTCTCTCAGTCGCGGAGCGGACATGATTGTGCACACACGTGATCGTAAGCGATCGTCAAAAAAGCGATCAAGTGGGAAAGGTTTGGTAAATAGCATTATCAACAAACTTCCGATCGAGTTGCATGTTCCCGGTTACCAGTACTGCGGTCCTGGCACCAAGTTGACGAAAAGACTCGCGAGAGGCGATTCCGGTATCAACCCTCTCGATGCAGCGTGTAAGGAACACGATGTAGCGTATTCGAAAAATCGTAAGAACCTTGAAGCTAGAAGCGTTGCGGATAAAATATTAGCCGAAAAAGCCTGGAAACGGGTTCTCGCAAAGGACGCAAATTTGGGTGAGAAGGCAGCCGCTTGGGCTGTAGCTAGCACGATGAAGGTGAAAACAAAGTTAGGCACGGGGTGTCGAAAACCTAAGAACGTTTCCTTGAACAAAATCATACGAGCGGCAAAACAGTCTATGATTCCAAGCTACGACGCGAAAACGAGCATCAAGTCTGCACTTAAAGGTGCTCGAGAAGCTGTGAAAAAAGAAGGTGGTAAACATAAAGTTCCATCACCGCGCGTTCTACCGGTACCCTCAAAAGTTGGCGGATTTCTACCTTTTCTCATACCTATTTTTGCCGGTCTCAGCGCTACGGGTGCGTTAGCGGGAGGTGCTGCGGGTATAGCAAAGGCTGTAAACGATGCGAGCGCGGCTAAACGAGAATTGGAGGAAAGCAAACGGCATAACAAAACGATGGAAGCGATCGCCTTAGGTAAAGGTCTCCATCTCAAACCTTACAAAAAGGGTTTCGGTCTTCATCTTTCAAAAAACTAAATGTCAAGCTACCACGCCGAGCGTTGACCAACTGGGATTTGCTGAAGTATGCAAAAATCATGAAAATTCCATACTTCCGAGGTGTCTTTATGCGCAACGAAATGCCCAAAACCAGGCCGCGTAAAAACGAAACAGCTGTAGTCAATCTCGACGATAAAGATGGTCCTGGGACACACTGGGTTGCGTATAAGAAACGCGGCAGCGATGTAGTTTACTTCGACAGTTTCGGTCATCTTCAACCGCTGTTAGACCTCGTGAAATATCTTGGTGTTGGTAGCGTCAAGTACAACGACGAAAGGTATCAAGATTACGGTACATTCGATTGCGGGCACTTGTGTCTGAAATTTCTAAGCGATAAGCTATACAAACATGACACGTAATTTAATAACGTCAGTCGAGCACTCGCAGTCATGGATGATTCGTTTACATTAAGGGGTTAGGGGTAGTCAGAATTTTCAAAAACTCGATTTTTTTTTTTGCATTTTCTTCAAGTATAATATTTTAAAAATATTGTGTGAAAATTTGAAGTGAATCCGAGAAATTCTTTCCGAGTTATTCAACAAGTAACAAAGTGCGCTCGGGCGCTACTTGGCGTTCGAGAGCTGGTAGCTAGCAGCAGTTGCAAACAACTGATTTCTCGTGTTACATTGTCATAATATCTCCCCATTCCATACACATATAAATACCCTACTAAATATATTCACAATTTCTAGGTAGTACAAGAGCAGAAAAATATTTTTTTTTGTTGCCAGTATGCCTGTAGTCGTTGCACTGATTAGTAGATAGTTTTGTGTTAAAATAAATTATTTCTCAAGTGATTTACCATGGGACGTGATTCTAAAAAGGTTTCAAGAGAACTTCGGAGTTCTGAAAAGATTAATGAGTCGCGTTCAGTCAAACGAAAGAATGTGTATAATCCGAAAACAGCGGAACGTGATCAAAATATTCAGAGTACATCTTCTAAAAAATTAAAACAAAACACTGAAGATTATTTACCTGAAGACAGCAGTACTGAATATCGAATAATAAATTTCATTAAGGTATTCACTGCGATTTCTGCTCTTATAAAGTGTAAAAAATGTGATGGAAATGTACTGTTTCAAACAGCAAGTACACGTGGGCTGGGATTCAAGATTGTAGTTGCATGTAATAACTGTGGAAATGAATATATTCCTTCCTGTTCTTTCATTGGGCATTCTTATGAAATAAACAGACGTTTCATTTTTGTAATGAGAATACTAGGAATAGGATACGAAGGATTGTGCAAGTTTTGTGGCCTGATGGACATGCCGTCTTTTTTAGACAAATGTACGCATAAAATTTTACTGAAACAGATTTTAAATTGTGGTAAAACCGTCGCAGAAGCCTTCATGACGAAAGCTGTGAATGATGAAAAGCAAGCAATGACTACAACTGAAAATGAAGATATAAATCATTTAACTGTATCGGGAGATGGAACCTGGCAAAAACGGGGATATACATCGTCATTTGGAGTTTCTTCTATAATTGGCTATTTTACTGGAAATATTCTTGATATAAACGTTAAAAGTGCATATTGTAAGCTATGTGAGTATTGGAAAAAAAAACAAATACAGTTGAGTTCCAGGAATGGTATAAATCGCATGAATATGAGTGTTCTGCTAATCACAAAGGGTCTTCTGGAAAAATGGAGGTGGACGCGATGGTCGAAATGTTTTCGCATTCTGAAACAAAATATGGAGTCAAGTATGCAAACTATATCGGTGATGGTGACTCCAAGACCTATTCAGGAATTATAAAATCAGATCCTTACAAAAATACAACCGTAAATAAAAAGGAATGTATAGGGCATGTCCAAAAGCGGATGGGGCCTCGATTACGTACACTGAAGACTCATCAAAAAGGTCTTGGTGGTCGAGGTAAGCTTACAGGAAAAGTAATAGACAAACTAACTGTATACTATGGTTTATCAATACGCCGGCATTGTGAGTCTATTGAAAATATGAAATCTGCTATAATGGCAACCTTTTATCACTACGGCTCGAGCGATGAAAAGCCGAATCATGATATGTGTCCAAAAGGCGAAGATTCTTGGTGCTCTTACCAGCGCGCTGAAGCAAGAGGAGAGCTTGCTACTTATGTTCACGATTATTCTCCCTTACCTCCTGATGTTTTAAAAGCTATCAAGCCTATTTACGAAGATCTCAGTAATGAAAATTTACTTTCAAGATGTGTAGGTGGATTCAATCAAAATAATAATGAAAGCTTTAACCAACTAGTATGGAAAGTATGCCCAAAAACGGTAAATACTAGTTATACTATCGTACAAATAGCTGCATACGTGGCTATTTGTATATTCAATGAAGGTATAAATTCATTATTAGTCATAATGAATACACTAGGACTTGATTGTGGGCCTAATTCTCATCGGTGTGCTAAAAAAATGGATGCTGCACGTATGAAAGTGGCAGATAAGCGCGCTAATGATAACACTCGAGAAGGTAGATTGCAACGTAGGCACCAGCAAATCGATATTTTGGAAGCTGCTATGACGGCTGAAGAACTATTATATGGTCCAGGAATAGATGACTCAGTGTAAGTCATTAAATAATTCTTATAACTCGACATAAATCAATCGTAAAACTTTAAATGCATTTTTCTCAAAACTATGTTTTTTCAACTGGTGATCACTGTAACTTAAAAACTGCTCGGTAGATTTCAATAAAATTTATTCTACTTGAGAAAAACATTAAAAACTCGTGCCTGATCGAAGGATTTTTTTTTCTTTCAAAAATTTTGAATTTTTTTGAACAATTAACTGTCGGTTTTTTTCTCGAAAATCTGAAAAAAATTTCCTGAGGCCGCCATTTTGTTCATTTTGAAAAAAAAAAAAAAACTTCGATCAGGCACAAGATTATCTATTAATAAAACTAATTTTTCTTATCCGATTGATTTTAGATGAATCTCCAAGGACTTGTGATGATCACCGCAAGGGACTTCTAGAGAAACGGGCTCCACACAAACATCGATAACTTTTAAAATTATTAATTTTTTTTTTTGAAATTTTGGTGAAGTCAAGTCGAAACATGATGTACTAAAGCTATGTTTTGATTTTTGTAAATGAAGCAATGAACTACCAAAAAAAAAATTATTGAAAATCTTCGTTTTTTCAGGCCTCTGACTACCCCTAACCCCTTAACGATATCGGGATCGTCGTCGATTCTCGAAGCGCAATATTTTCCTCCGATCGAACTTGCTCTGAACAAAAATTATGTTCTCGGTCTCGTTGAACTGTTCACCTTCAATTCCATTCCCAACATCGATGTCGGTCACAATAAAATTTACGTAGCCGATAAGGTAGTCACTATATCCACTGGCAGCTACGAAATTGAGGATATTGAAAAGTATGTTCAAGACGCGTTAAAAAATACCGACATTGAAATAAGCATAAAGCCTAACAATAATACGTTACGCAGCGAAATCAAATGTAACCATATCGTAAATTTGGAACCTGAGGATTCTATTGGTCAGCTTCTCGGATTTACACCGCGCGTATTGGCAGCTAACCAAACTCACCATTCGGATATGCCTGTAACTATTCTCAAGGTCAACGAGTTGCGAGTCGAATGCAGCATTACAACGGGCGCCTACGTCAATGGACATAAAGTGCATACTATTCACGAATTTTTCCCTATCGTTCCACCGGGATATAAGATCGTGGAAGTACCGTCGCACGTCATTTACCTTCCGATCACCGTCAAGACCATAGATCACGTACAGCTTCGGTTAGTCGATCAAGACGGAGATCTGGTTAATTTTCGCGGAGAAGTTATAACTGTAAGACTGCACATCAAATCGCAATAAAAGATGGGTATTGTATATAACAGATTGACCAAAAAAAGTTATATCAGTAAGTCAGCATGTTCCGATCAAGTCAGTCATCGATCGATTTCCGAACCGCTAACACGTCGAAACGTGGAGTTCCTGATAGCTCTGGATCTAAAGCTGATACCTTTTGGAGAAGGAATTTCCGACAAATAAAACTGCGATTCTGCTGTTTTGTTGTATGCTACGTACCATGGAGGAGGAAATCTTGAGCATTCAAACACCTGTCGTCTTTGACGAATCAATCGCCCACCAAGAAATACACGCACACAAACCGTACGCATCGTCAACTTTCAACAACAGCGATGAGATTCGAATCACCGTTCAGCATCAGGATTTATGCGCATTACCGAGCAAGAGTTCGCTGCATATCTCTGGAAAATTGCTCAAATCGGACGGCACTGCAGCAGCGATCACAACTTTGGTCAATAACGCCATCTGCCATTTGTTCGAAGATGTACGGTACGAACTCAACGCCGTAGAGATTGATCAACGTAAAAACGTTGGTCTGACCAGCCTGCTGAAAAGTTTCGCTTCGCTCAACCCTGGTCAAAGTTGGCTTATGGAAAATGCTGGATGGCTCGATGTTCAGGAAACGAAAAAATTAACTGATGCCGACGGTAACTTTGACGTAGTTATTCCCTTGAGCATGATATTGGGCTTCGCTGAAGACTATTGCAAGATCGTCGTTAACGCGAAACACGAGCTGATTCTTGCAAGATCAAAAAGTGATTTGACTGCCATCGTTCAAAATCAAGACGAAGACTTTAGAATCGTGATCGATCAGGTGGAATGGTTAGTACCCCACGTGAAGCTCGCGGATCAACGAAAAATCGCACTGTTGAATTTCATTGAGAAAGATACACCAGTCTCCATGAGCTTCCGCAGTTGGGAGTTGTACGAATATCCTTTGCTACCGGCGACCACGAAACACGTTTGGACTGTGAAAACGTCCACCCATTTGGAAAAACCGCGATTTGTCATGCTCGGTTTTCAAACGAATCGAAAAAACAAAGCCGGCAAAAATGCCAGTCATCTTGATCACTGTAACATTACTGACGTCAAGCTCTTCTTGAATTCCGAGTATTATCCATACGGTAACCTGAACTTGGACATGAGTCACAACCGCTTTGCATTACTGTAAGAGATCAAACTTTCAAGCCACCTAATACGGCAAAGAACCCGAGCCTCTGTTGACGAAGAGCGAATTTCTACAGTACGAACCTTTCATTTTAATCGACTGTTCGAAAAAAAACGAGGCTCTGAAATCTGGACCGGTAGATTTTCGTATCGAATTTGAGGCGAAGAATAACTTTCCTACCGGTACATCTGCCTACTGCTTGATTTTACATGATGGTATAATTGAATATAACCCGCTGAGTGGTGGGGTGGGAAAATTGGTATAAAAACCTTGAACGTTGTGACAATCGATTCAGTATTTTTTTTCACGATGGAGTTCACAATCGACGTACAAGGATTCGGAAGACCGGGTCCCGGTTTTACACCAAAAGAGTTGGCAGTTGTGTCACTCGACGAAGAGACCAACCCGTCAATTTTTCTCTTCGAACCTCCGTACGATTGGAATTGTTTACTCGCTCCGTTCAAAAGCGAAAATTTGTGGCTGTTACGGAATTATCATGGACTATCCTGGGAAGGTGGTGATTTACCTTTCGAGAAGCTCGACTTCACCATCGTATGTATGTCGCTGCGTGAGGCTTCAACAGTTTACGTGAAAGGTTTGGAGAAGAAAAGTTGGCTGCAGAAACTTCTGGGTGAAAAAGTTGAAGTCGTTGAAATGATGAATTTGGGTTGTCCGTCGTTGCAGAAGTTGAATAAAATGTCGAACACGAATTCAAACTGTACGCATCACGCTATATTACGTCCAAACTGTGCAGCCGAAAACGTATTGTTACTGCGAAATTTTTTACTCAAACACAAGACAATCGGTATCTCCTCGAACAGTTATTCATTCTCATTGCCTAAAGCATGGGTGCGATACCGTTGAGTAAGAACACTCTCACATTAGCATTACGAATTTCATGTAAAACTATAATCTTGAGTTGTTTTTTCCAATAAAATATTTTGAATCGTCAATAACAACCGTTTATTCAGAACCTCTGTCCCGCTAGTTGAGAGTTCATTTCAGAACCTTCGAGAATTCAACGTCGCACCGCAATCCGTTGTCCGCAGGCCGCTCGCCGTCAAGTCGAAACTCGTCGGACGATTCCGAGAATTGTTTGTCTCAAATTCAACGTCGCACCGAAATCCTTTGACCGCATGCCGCTCACCGTCGGGCGATTCCGAGTATTGTTTTCGTCGGACGATTCCGGAAATTGTTTGTCTCAAATTCAACGTCGCACCGAAATCCTTTGACCGCATGCCGCTCGCCGTAACGTCGCACCGGAATCTTTTGACCGCATGTCACTCGCCGTCAAGTCGAAACTTGTCGAACGCATTGTTTGTCAGCCTACATTCGTTAAAGGCCGTGAGAATCTTCTCGAACCTTCCGGAAGCTCTCAAAACCTGACACTCGCCAGGATTCTCGGTCGAACGTTCGAGGATCCACGGGGACCGCTCGAACGCTTGAGGATTCACGGTGTGTGCTCGGTAATGCGGTTATCGATCCCCGCTCGATGAGCATGATTTTCCTTACCGACAATGAACACAACTTATCCCACCAGGGGTAACACCACGACAACTTCAGGCATTTTTTACCGACGATCATGGTCATTTGGAGAAATTTTCACCGACAATCATGGTCATTTGAAGGATTATTTACCGACAATCATGGTCATTTGGGAGATTTTCTTACCGACGAGCGGCCGGCAGAGCACACGAGAGTGGGGGGTGACTTCAAGGGTTTGCGTCTGGGATGTGTATATTGTGACTTTGCACCTAGAGTGTAAGTCACAACAAACCCCAAACCCGCGGGGAAGAGCCGAACGGGTGAGTCCCGGTCCGTCGGGAAACACCCGAAGCTAACCGAAGCCCACCGACGCTCGGCCGAGCCGAGCGCCAGCCAGCAGTACGACAGCGTCTTACCTCGAAGATCGACGTGACAAACAAAGACCCAGAAGGGAAGAGAAAAGAAAGAGAGAGAGAGAGAGAGAGAGAGAGAGAGAGAGAGAGAGAGAGAGAGACGAAAACCGAAGAGACAAGCAGGACGTCCCCCTCAACACCGCCACCCAGAAACACCGACGACACCAGGTTAGCCTGCGATCTACAGCCGATCTGCACCTCCTCCCATTCCGCCCCCCGCAATACCGACCCATCCTCCCTCACACCCCCCCCCCCCCCCCCCCCGCGCGTACCAGTAAGTTAGAATTAAGTGACGCTAAGGGCTGAGGCGTGATCAGCCACCGTTAACGACTACAACCCCTTTGTAACCATCTGTTGTAGTTTTAAGTCGACTTCTTCCCCCCCCGATCGCAATACGTGTACACTCCTCCAAATACATACACAAAGTTTTACCTATGCAGTCAGTCTCGACTTTCTCGCCCCGTCTCTAATTGTCCCTCTCTTCCACATAAATAGTGCGGAATCAGAACCCGTCACAAATTGGCGTCCAACGTAAATTACCCACATTTTTACCCCAAATCCGAACAATCAAGGGACAAAAGACGAGAATAAACGCTAACAAAGTACACATAGACTCACGAAACAAAGCTACACAGTCACAAAAATTCGAATGAAGACAGTTGAACACACACACTACCAAACACGATACACACAATGGCAGACCAAGGACACAGAGAACCGCAAGGCTTAGCGCGCGAACACATGGACATACACACACCCGAACGCAACCAAAACAACTCGACACAGAGCGAGCCGCGCGCGACACGAGACCAACAAACGCCGACCCAACCACGGGAAATAAATAGACGACACACGATAAATTCACCAAACGCAATAAATATAATTGATGCAGCTATCATAGAGAATACCCACAACTTACATAGTACACAAATCCAACATCAAGAAAGCCCAGAACCAACAAACCCCACACAAACATACAATACAATCCTAACACCTACACACACGCAAACTAACACGGTAATAACCAATCAAACGAACCGTCACTTCACGGGAACAGACACATTTTTAGCCACCAACACACGTAACACACGACTTATACAAAACCTAATAGACCTCGGAGCACTACCAAGCGACAGAAACGAATACGAAGATCCACACCTATACAGCACACAGTCAATACACCCCACAAACAACCAAAACACGACACACCTAAACCACACACCAAACCCGAACAGTACATACTGGAATCAACCAGCAATGGCAATGAGAACAATACAAACATGGAACATAAAATACTCGGGAAATACAAACGGAAACATACACGAATTTTTACAAAATCTCCGCGACTACCAAACGGGATACGAAATACACGATACACAATTAATCAACAACCTCAGCCCGATACTCGAAGGTGACGCCCAAAAATTGGTACAGATTAAATAGAGGCAAATGGCAAACACTGGAAGAATTCGAAAGAGACATTACACACGCATTTCAAGACATACAACACAGGGACAGACTGAAACAAAAAATCAAAAACTACGTACAAGGACCAACACAAAAAATTACACAATTCCTAATACAATTTAAAACACGACTATCACAACTAAAACCGCCATACCACCCACGAACACAATTAGACTTGGCATACAGAAACATGAAAATAGAATACAAGGCATACATAAAACCATACGACTTCACGAACTTCGACCAGCTGGAAATAGCCGCGAAAGAATGGGAAGCGAACATCGGATAGGAAAACACAAGACAAACGATATTAAATAACTACACACACCCACAAGAAACCTACACACACCAAACACACCACGCACAATACATCCCATACAAGTACGCACAAACACAACCCCGCCCAGCAATACTCCCAACACCAAATATACCACCGGCAATCACAGACAACATATGACGAAACCAAACAAACCAAAACACGCAACAAACTCGATACCCCGCAATCACCTATAACTCAACACACTACACTCAGAAACAAACACAAACGAACTCGAACACAGGCACAACACCACGCAGATGCTTTAACTGCAACCAACCCGGACAACTCAGATGGCAATGCACACAGGTACAGAACCAGGAAAACGAGTAAGGGTTGACCCAGCAAGGGTGGAGGGCAGCTCCACAAACAACACAAACACACTCGAGACAGTAGCACCGACAACAGATAACAACAGAACCGAAAGTAGATTTCACATCAAAATCGAAATACACGGTCACGAACTTAACGCGTTAATAGACACAGGCGCGACACACTCATACCTAGGCGCAGAAGTAATACAAATACTACACAACACAGACACACCAATAGACGACACGCCCGACAGAACAGCTACAATGGGAAACGGAACACAGGTGACGATAGAAGGAGCAGTAACACTCCCAATACGCCTCGGTAACATAACAAAAAAAATTGATTTCGGATTAATACCAAACTTAGGCTCGCAATGTATCATTGGGAACAGCGGCTTGATGAGATTTGGAATACAAATAAATTATGGAGAAAGCACATGGTCACTTATAGACGACCCACAGACACACTACGACATGCCAGCCAGACCACAAGAACTACCTACACCACTCAAAGAATACACACAAAGACATCAAACAAGAAAAATACGACATCAATCAACACAAACACACACAAAACAAGCAAAAGCAGCAGAAAAACTAGAAGCAACGAAACAACAAACGCACCCGAAAACAACAGAAAGACACGAAAACACAGAAAAAACAACCATAAAACAAAAACCACCAACCCCAACACTACCCAGCACAAAGACACCACCGGAAAACACCCCCCCAAAAGACAACCCAAAGAACACACAAATCACAAATCAAAAAATCATACCCACAAACGCACAAACAACAGACGACACACAAACGGACGAAGAAACCGAACCACAGATATGCGCAGGAATACAAGAACTCACACGATCACAACACACACAACTACAGACGACAATACAGCAGAAAATCTCAACACTACCAGGCCAACTCGACCTAACACACCTAATCAAACACAAAATAGACACACAAGGACACGCACCCATAAAACAAAGATATTATATGGTATCACCAAAAATTAGAGAAGCCATCCACACAGAAATACACAAAATGCTGAGAGAAGACGTGATAGAACCATCAGAAAGTGAATGGTCGAGCCCAATTGTCATGATGAAAAAGACAAATAACACATATCACTTTTGTTTAGACTTCAGAAAAGTTGACTCAGTATCAAGAAAAGACGCATACCCACTACCATACATGACAGCAATATTAGACAAGCTACGGACAGCACAGTACATATCAAAAATCGACTCAAGCCAAGCATACTTCCAAATACCACTCGACGAAGACAGCAAACACATAACAGCCTTTACAGTCCCGGGAATGGGCTTATTTCAATTTAAAAGAATGCCATACGGACTGACAGGCGCACCGGCGACATTCCAAAGACTACTAGACAGTCTCATAGGCCCAGAATGCGAACCATATGCATTCGCATACTTAGACGACATAATAATAGTAACACAAACATTCGACGAACACTTACAAAGACTAGAACAAATACTCAAAAGAATTACAGACGCGGGACTAACAATAAACCCAGAGAAGTGCGAATTCGGATGCGCACAAGTAAAATATCTCGGATACATAGTAGACAGACACGGACTACACATAGACCCCGACAAAACACAACCCATAGAAAACTACCTAAGCCCAAAAACAATAAAACAATTACGGAGACTAATTGGCATGGCATCTTGGTACAGACGCTTCATACCTAACTTCGCACACATTACAGAACCACTAACACGACTACTGAAAAAAGACCAGAAATGGCACTGGGGAAAAGAACAAGAAAACGCAATGAACATAATCAAACACGCACTCACATCACCACCCACACTCGCATGCCCAGACTACACACAAACATTCACACTACAAACAGACGCTAGCGGAACAGGGATAGGTGCCGTACTAACACAATCTCTCGATGAAGAAGAGCACGTCATAGCATACGCTAGCCGTGCGCTAAGCGAAGCAGAACGTAAATACTCCACAACTGAGAGAGAATGTTTGGCGGTACTCTGGTCCATTAAAAAATTTAGACCCTACGTGGAAGGATACCACTTCAAAGTTATTACAGATCACCACGCACTGAAGTGGCTTAGAGAATTAAAAAACCCCACAGGCCGACTTGCACGATGGGCACTAGAATTATTAAAATACGACTTTGACATTACACACCGAAAAGGTACAATGCACGACGTACCAGACGCACTTTCAAGACGACACGAAGACGAAGAACACATAGAGACAATAGAAGACACGACAGACAAATGGTACACATACAAGAAAACACAAGTAGAAACACGCCCAGAGAAAAACGAATCATGGCGAATCAGAAACAAACAACTATACTTCCACCGCCCTAACCCCCTACACTCAAACCTCCTACCTGACACAAACCCATGGAAACTAGTAATACCCAAAGACAAAATAACACACATACTACACGAAAATCACGACGTAACACAAGCAGGCCACTTAGGGATCGAAAAGACATATCAAAGAGTAGCCAAAGAATATTATTGGCCAGGGATGTACAGAGACACAGTAAACTACATAAAAAAATGTTACACATGCCAAAGAATTAAAACAATACAAGCGCGACCGGCAGGGCTAATGGGTACTAGAATAATTGAAGAACCGTGGACAGTAGTAGCCTCAGACATCATGAGCCCACTCCCACTATCAAAGCAAAAAAACCAATACATCATAGTTTTCGAAGACCCATACACCAAATGGGTGGAAATTATACCGATACGCAAAGCAAACGCAAAAACAGTAGAACAGACATTCCACTCACACGTAATATCACGATGGGGTACACCACGCATACTACTAACAGATAACGGCACACCATACATAAACAAACTCATACGCGAACTGACACAAAAATTCAATATAAGACACGCAACAATCCCCCTATACCACGCACAAGCCAACCCCGTAGAACGAGTCAACAGAACCGCTAAAACAATGATCCAAGCCTACGTAAACAACGACCACACAGAATGGGACATACACTTACAAGACTTACAATTCGCAATCAATACATGTACACACACATCAACTAAACACACACCAGCCTTTTTGAACCTAGGAAGGGAATTAAATCCCACACAATGTCTAAGAAATCAGTTAGAGAACGACGACGAAATAGAATTACAAGACACAGACAGATGGACAGACCACTTGAGACGACTACAAATACTTAGAGACGAAGTACAGAGGCACCTAATAGAAGCAAACGAAAAACAAGCACACTACTACAACCTACGAAGACGAGACATTCAATTCAAGGAAGGAGACAGAGTACTGAAAAAGAACCATACTCTCTCATCCGGACCAGAAAGAACGGCAGCAAAGCTAAGTAAAAAATTCATAGGCCCATACATGATCACTAAGAAAGTCCCAAATTTTCTTTTGAGCATTTGAGGTTATAGAGCGGAGCTCGGCAAAGCCAAAGTTGAATTACATATTTCAATATGAATCAACACCAACAACAATCAGCTAACGAAAGCATACCATCAGCTACAGACGAAGGATCTTCTTCTAATAGAGGAGGATTTAGAGGCAGAGGTAGAGGCGGACCTTCCCGGAATGGGAAAGGACGAGGTGGAGGTTCTAAACCAAAACCATAACCAGGACCAATCGCTACGGCACCAAAGCCGGAAATTGGTTCAAAACCTCAGCCAAAGAAGCTATCAACGGTGATAGCTTCCACAATATACGAATTAACAACAGAAAGCGGTAAAAATATAGGAAAATGTCACATAGAAGACCTAAAATTATATACATAATCAAATAAGCAATAAAAGAACCACGCCCAATAACACACCTCGAAAATAAACTAACATGTGTATTCACCCCACAGAAACACAACATGGAAAAGCAGCAACCAAAAATACCGGCCCTGATGACACTGCGACTGACGAGACCGCTACCGACGACAACGACAACACAGACAGAAAGAACACCACTATTGCAAACACCAGGTAGGCCCCACACCCACACAGATACGGACGAGACGGCACACACCAGACTGAGACCCGACGAACCCTACTACCGACACCCACCACATACATACAGGTAACACAGACCGCCACGACAACAACACACATAACAACCACTGCACCCACAACCACACAGAGACACTCACAAACACACACACCGACGACCACACACACAATTACACTCTCCGGACCAAGGCAATGCCCGAAATGCAACGGGCTGGTCCGGGGCACAAAATACACAGAACACATGCAAACCTGCACACAAGCTAACACAGACACACCACACCCACCACAAATTGTCACACATCCACCAACAGTTACCCAAACCACACGAACCACGGCCACACACACGACTTCACACCCACCCACCAAGAAACAAACACCTTACACAACCACACGCCCCACACCCACACCAACACCACGGCACACACTACCCCCCGCATCACCCCCTCAATGGGCACACACCAGATTCGCGAGACCACAGACAACAGAAGACAGGATTTTACAGACATTCGCCAACGTGGACAGACACACAGAACCGACACAGACAAAACAAACATACAAAAAACACACAGGACCACCCCCCGAAATAATAGCCATAATTGCAAATTTACAATCAGCAAGCACCCTGGACGACGAATTACGAGCACAAAGAGAAAGATACATGACCAGACGGACACACGAACGCACAAACACTGACGAAACAGAAGCCGGCACCTCAACACGCCAACCACACACCACACATCAAACAGCACCACACAAAACACAACCCTCAAACACACCAGACACCGACAGCGACACAGACTCCACCACCTCCACCGCAGAGACAGTTATACACATCGAAACCACACACACAAGCACGCCACAGACACAAACGACGGACAACGACACAGACAGTAACACCGACACCACCTCACTCACGGACAGAGTCGAACATACACAAACACCCCAACCAACCACACACACCACACGGGACTCAAGACGATACAAAAAACGGAAAACAATACGTCAACAGAAAAAAGAACAAAACAGAAAACACCAGACAAACTGACAACACCAAACGGACGGACGAACAACGACGCACACACAACACGGGACGCAATACGATACAAAAAAAAAAAAAAAAAAGGGGGGGGGGGGACAAAACAGAAAACACTAAATACACTGACAACACCAAACCGACGGACGAACAACAACAGACGGAGGCCAAAGAAACAGAACACAACCCAAAAAGAGAGAGGAGAAGGGAGAAGCAACCACGAGCCACGAGGAACAAAGAACAACGCAAAAACTCACCAAGACCCACACCGACGAGAGCCACCGAACCAAAACCAAAAATTTAAGTACAAAATAATATAAAAATAGAATAAGTTTGTATAAGAGAAAAAACATGATTTTGATTAAGACACAAGAGACCAAGTAGAATAAGTAGATATAAAACAACCCACAACCCACACCAAACACACACCCCGCAAATACAACCCAACCTACATCCCTCAACCCCGACAGATCGGAGCAGACAACACAGAAACAACAGAAATTACCAAAAGGAGAATACACAGACGAAATGACCACAAAATCCGTCACCGAAACCGGCTCACCCTATAGGCCTCGCCCCGCGTGGGGAGGGGGGAGTTGTGACGTTGCACCTAGAGTGCAAGTCATAACAAACCCCAAACCCGCGGGGAAGAGCCGAACGGGTGAGTCCCGTCCCGTCGGGAAACACCCGAAGTTAACCGAAGTCCACCGACGCTCGGCTGAGCCGAGCGTCAACCAGCAGTACGACAGCGACCTGCAAAGAGGAGTGAAGTTACACGCGAGAAGGAAAGAGGAAGAGAGAGAGAGAGAGAGAGAGAGAGAGAGAGAGAGAGAGAACGAGAGAGACACACCGTTACACACACACGCCGACGACACCAGGTTAGCCTGCAATCTACAGCCGGTCTGCACCTCCCCTCGCAATTCCAACCCTTTCTACCTCACACTCCCCATCACCCTACACCACCTCCCCGCCCCGCACTGCCAACCTTTTCTACCCCCCCCCCCCCCCCCCCCCCGCGCAATACCGACCCTTCCTACCTCACACTCCCCGTCGCCCCCCGCCCCCCTCCGCCCCCTGCGCGCGTACCAGTAAGTTAGAATTAAGTGACGCTAAGGGCTGAGGCGTGATCAGCCACCGTTGATGTCTACAACCCCTTTGTATCTTTAGTAGTTTTAAGTCGACTCATCCCCCCCGATCGCAATACATGTACCCCCCTCGCAAATATAAACACAAAGTTTTACCTATTCTATCAGCCCCGACTTTCTCGCCCCGTCTCTAATTGTTCCTCCCTTCCACATCATTAGTGCGGACTCAAAACCCGTCACAAGGTGATACATATATTACGACTGATACATGAAATGAAATAATAATACATAAAACAAATTATCGTACAGTTATTATGCGTATTAAATTTATTCGAGGACATTTTGCATCGAAAATTGTTTTCGCAAACTAAAAACTAATTTCGAGCAGAAGTTTTTGAATAAATATTCGGTCGTTCGATTATTCGCCGTCGTTTGTCTCGATTAAAGTCACACAAATTGACCGACCGCTAAGTAAGTGTGTACTCGTACACACATTATCCTCGAATAAATATTTTACCCAAGCCAAGAACCACTGGATTGCATTCAAAAATTATTAAAAGAAATTGATCGGCATTTTCTGAACTCATTTGTTACATGATTTTTCACTCGATTGAAGAGAATCTGCAAAATCACCAGCAAATACAAGCAATTCGTGACCAACTTAAAGTAATTTCGATAAATTTACGCAAGGAAGAATCTGTCTAAATCGTCTGGGATGCGCTTATCGGACTTTTAACGAATAAAACCAATTGTGTTGATTGCTTATTCGAATTCCGTATTGTAGATCGATCATGATCGATCTCGATATCGAATATGATTTAAGACTTGTGTAATTCAGTCTCAAAAATTTTGCTATGCAAAAATGCTATACTCTAATTTTGTCGTGACATAATCCTTCATAATACTTGTAAAATCATTATATCCGCGGAGTTAAAAAACAAATAAATAAAAAGGAAAGAATACCGTAATTACAAGAAAAAGCTTAGCTGCCTATGCTTCTAGTGAAAATCATACACTTGAGTGAAATCGAACGAATCCATTAAATTTTCAGCACCTCTATTTTGAATCGATCTTGAACGAAGCATCGTAATTTAATCATTTACTTATAACCCCGGCATCTTGTATTCTTATACGTTAACAAGGCTCTACGACAGTTAATAAATGAAATACTACCTGCTTCGCAACTAGATGTACATCGAGATAACGAATGACGAACGAGCGGCCGCATCGTTGGAGCTGCAGCTAACATATTTCTCCTCGATTTCCTCTTGTTTCGAAATCTCAGATGGATTCCCTGGAAGTTTCTCCATGCTGGAACGAGGGCTGGCACACCTCGGCTTGATCGTCGCGTACTGTGGCACCTCCTCGACGAGAGAACCGTAAGAACCGGAAAATGCCCCTCGAACAGGAGGAGCAGCGTGCTTCCCGTCGATCGAAACCGACTCGTCAAAGACGGTGGGCTCAGACTGCGGTCTGGCCATTGGGACGTCGTAGATCGGCTCCTCCTCCCGGTTCCTCATCTCGACGGTTCCGCCACTGAACCGATCGCAGTGACGGTATTCCTTGTGAAGCCACGGGTCGGATCGGGCGAGAGGGTGCTTCGGAATCTTGGCGAATTGTTTACCGATCCGGCGAACCCTTTTGGCGACAAGGCCCTTCTCCTGGTTGGATTCGTCGCTGATCGAATAGCTCGATACGTAGCCCGAGTCGAAGCGAAATCTTTCAGAGACGATCGGTTCCGCGTCGACGAACCGCAGCTTCGGCCGCGAGGACTCGCCGGGCTTTTCGATTTTCACCGGTGAAGTCTTGGCGAATGTCGAGAACGAGCAGTCAAAGTGGGCCGATTCAAAAACCTCGGTGTCCTGCTTCGTCATCGTCTCGGTAAAGGGAACGAGGGTCGAGGCCTCCGATGACGTCGAGCTGGACTCCTCGTCCTCGTGTTCCGAAGTCTGAATCTCCTCGACGAGGTTGTCTTGAGACGCAAAGACGACCGTTTTTGCGGTGGTCCGTTCCTCGGGGCTTCTTCCGGTCAGCATGGCCAAAAGTTTCTTGAACGATTTTTTACGAGGAAGCGTCTTGCCTGTTATCGGTATCCAGTCTACCGGCGTCTCGTCGATCTTAATTGGTTTTTTTAAGAAAGCCCCTACGATCTTCGGCTCCGTTTTTAACACCACCGCGGACTGAGTCGGTTTCTCCGCGAGCGATTCGTCGGAGGGATCGTCCTCCGGGGTTTTGCTGGTCTTTCGCTTCCGGATTGTTCCGGTACTATCGTAGGCCATTACCGGTCCATCCTCGTACACGCTGGACGATTGGTTGGGTTCATCGCAGTTCAAGCTCTGAATTCGGTCAAATGCAAGAACGAGCCGCTTCACAAAGCTCATCGACTTCTTCACCGGCGATTTTGTTGACGATTTGCCATTCTGGCCAACTTCTTTTACCTCGTCCTCGACCTCCCGACTCGTCGACGCCTTGGCAAGATCCACGTTCGCTTTCGGCTCACGATGACGATGGTGCTTCATCGCCTCAGCGAACAACGACGTGCTCGACGAATATCGTCCAGCTTGATCTTCTTTCTTCGGGAGATCCGAAGATCCATCAGGTCCGGTCTCGAGTATCGTCGGCTTCCCATCATTATCGCTGGTATTTGTGTTCTGCCGAGCCTGCGAAACAGTGAAATTTCGAATTAAGACAGGAACGACTTGAAACGAGGAACAGGAGAGTTAAGATCCAACGTCACCGTGATAAGCGATGCGTTAATAAATGTAAAAAAAAAAAAACCAGAAGCAATAATTATAAATTCCTTGCCACAGAATACTTTTAATTTGATCGTGAATTTAGAATTTGCGAAATGAGATACAAGTTTACTTACTTTGTCGGAGCCCCTACTTTTCACGTGATGAAGAAAAGACATCATTTTCTGATTTAAACGCGGGAGTAATTCGAGAGTAAAAACTAGGTTTGCAATGGGTTCGAAAAAATTCAAACTTTATTTTGCTTTCAGCTTTATTTTACTTTAAACTTTTCGCGAGTAATTTAACACTCAAAATCAGCGCTCGGATTCGGTTCTCTCAAACACGTCTTACTCGATGGAGTTCACTTTGGCACGTGATCCAGGTTAGCAATTGCAGATGCATTTAATAGTCAGGACTTGTACGGGGAGTTGGGGGGGGGGGGGGGGGGGGGGACTCAAAATTTGGCAAGTCTTGGACGCCGGCCAATAGAATTTCACCGTTCCACGTGAGCGTTTCGCTTTTAGAAAAGCGCGGATTTCCCACTACTTTACCTTTTTCTAGCCAGGTTCGTTTCGGAACGAGCTGTAACGCTTGATGTTCATTATGGAGAATCGTGGGTACGGCGATCGAAGCACCTTTTGATTTATACCGAAACCGTTACAATTTATATTACGAAGAGAAAGAAGTAGAAATAAGTGATGGAGAAAACCAAATTTCAGATCGATCGGAGGTATGTTCTAAACGGAAGTACACCCAGGAAATTCTGGAAAACCTGGAAAACCTGGAAATGTCATGGAATTCTGCAATTCCCGCATAGTCAGGGAATCGTTTACTATATACTTTTCTCATACAAATACGTCCGAAAGTTTTTTCAAGCTTTAGATAAATTAGATCGAATACCAATTTTCTTACCATCACCGCAAGGTTCGCTTCAAACTTTGATTATTCCTGAATATTACATTACAAACGACTGCGCATCGGCTAGCTGTGACAGTGTAACTGAGTTACAGTTCGTACTTTCGTTGAAAAAAAAAAAGAAGAAATTGTACAGAAAATACGTATATGTTTTCACGAATATATTCAAATGTTTCAGGGAAAATGATAAGATTTTTGTCTGGAAAACCTGGGCGTTCCGCTTCTAGAAAAGGGCGCATTTCCCACTACTTTACCTTTTTCTAGCCAGGTTCGTTTTGGAACGAGCTGTAACGCTTGATGTTCATTATGGAGAATCGTAGGTACGGCGATCGAAGCACCTTTTGATTTATACCGAAACCGTTACAATTTATATTACGAAGAGAAAGAAGTAGAAATAAGTGATGGAGAAAACCAAATTTCAGATCGATCGGAGGTATGTTCTAAACGGAAGTACACCCAGGAAATTCTGGATAACCTGGAAAACCTGGAAATGTCATGGAATTCTGCAATTCCCGCATAGTCAGGGAATCGTTTACTATATACTTTTCTCATACAAATACGTCCGAAAGTTTTTTCAAGCTTTAGATAAATTAGATCGAATACCAATTTTCTTACCATCACCGCAAGGTTCGCTTCAAACTTTGATTATTCCTGAATATTACATTACAAACGACTGCGCATCGGCTAGCTGTGACAGTGTAACTGAGTTACAGTTCGTACTTTCGTTGAAAAAAAAAAAGAAGAAATTGTACAGAAAATACGTATATGTTTTCACGAATATATTCAAATGTTTCAGGGAAAATGATAAGATTTTTGTCTGGAAAACCTGGGCGTTCCGCTTCTAGAAAAGGGCGCATTTCCCACTACTTCACCTTTTTCTAGCCAGGTTCGTTTCGGAACGAGCTGTAACGCTTGATGTTCATTATGGAGAATCGTAGGTACGGCGATCGAAGCACCTTTTGATTTATACCGAAACCGTTACAATTTATATCAAGAAGAGAAAGAAGTAGGAATAAATGACGGAGAAAAAATAATTGACGCGTTGTTGACGGTGGAAATGTTGTTGGATGTTTTACACGTTATTCATTAAGCTTTAATCGAAGTAGAATTGTTTGCTTAAAAATGACCAAATAATTGTTACAACTTTTTTATACGATTTGAGGACGCGTCGAGAAACCTGAGAGGATGCACGCTGCTCGATTTTCTTATCGTCGAGATAGATTGGGGGAGAAAAACGTGAGAATTTTTAAAGTTTCGAAGCACGTTGTTGGAAAACAATCAACAGGTTCCGAATCGTGCCAAGCTTTATTTTTATCTAAAAAATTCGCCACGTGCTGAGTGTTTAGTCTCAATCGGAAGTTTGGGTACCATTGTTAAAAAAAAAAAATGTAATCCAAGCCGTCCAATTATTATTATTTTTCTACCAGCCGACCGGTACATGAATCCTTAATTGATCCACACATCGACATTGATCGAGCAGTTCGGCACACCGTGAATATGAATATCTGATTACTCCACAACTGGGGAGAATTTTTTTAAAAGTACCGGAAATATCTGTGAACCTGATAATTAATTTGCCTCAAATGAATCCTCAAGTTGATTGCAAAAATATTTTACGAGATCATAAGATAGAATAATACGTGTGCTAATAATTCGAGGCGGCTTGATAAATCAGATATTAAAAATTAAACCTTTTCCGAATCGATGCATCGCCGCAGCTGCCTTCATAGAGCACGTGGAATTTGTCACGTAAGCCATCGCTGGCGACAAATTGGCCAAATCGAATACGGTGGAACTTGAGGCCTGCGGAGACTGGGATATAATTTTATGTGGTTGACCGGTTAATCAATGCAGACGGAATACCGCGAAAAGACCTTTTCTTACCTGACCAGGTAAATGAACGGTCGTTCCAAAAATCTAATTACACAAATCCGATACCATAAACCGAAACGTCCGAGAGGTCCCGCAGCGTTACCAATTTCCTTGAGACTTGTCTAATTACTACTAAGAGTAAAGTGAAATGAAATTTGTCTCTCGCCTTCAAAGCCTAAGGTGATATTTAACCAGGCATAAGTTGAGTCTCTGTGCGAACAAAAATAAATTCGATTTTTATGTCTTTACAGAGGAAAAAAACACGGAATAATCGAGTCGTGTTGTTTTTTCCTGTGTCGCCAAAAGGAAAAATCATTTCGAATATTATAAGGAGGAATTGATCTTTGCTGATTTTGTAACACGTATTGAAATACTTTAACATGGGCGATGCTGTGTCGTTCTAGTTCTTAAGCAGCGTCGTATTTGCTCCAATACTTGTTTAATCGTAAAAATGAAAAAACATTGCCTAATTAATTTTTGGACTTTCCATTCTGTATCTATGATATAAAATTCCGTCTTGCTGCGATTCCCTTTTTTATATTGTTTTTCGAATTCATTAGGTACACGGATTATGAAGATTCAGAATAATTCCAACTAGTTTCAGTTTATCCATTATCGTAGAAATATTTGTGTAATTGTTATAAAAAACTGAAGAGCTTGTCAATTTTCAGTAAAAATAGATTCGACGGGAATATTGAAGTTGATTTCAGGTCTCGTTCAAACTTGCAGAGGATTCACACGTTCGAAGAACGCCTCAAAGTTCGAGAGTCAATCGATGCGTCACTTGCAATTTTATTGCAGTACAATGTGAGGAATGAGTGCATGTAGGCAATAAATATTTACAACTACGTCATTTTGTGTTTTCCACGTTCGTTATACTTTACTGAGGCAGACCCGTTGCGTATAATTGACATGTTATTTCTTCAGTTGTAGCTCCGAAGGTAGTAAACCATGAATCCTTTGTCGCACTTCGCAAGATCCGAAATTTCACGAATTCTTTTACACCTGGAAACGCAGACTGCCGTTTTGTGTCGATATCTACTTTCTCAAAAAATAAATGATTATACTCAAGGTGAAAAGAAGAAACCGACGATGCGAAAGACTTCATTCTCGGACATTTTACGAGACAAAGGTGAAAGACGTTGGTATAACCTGACTGCGAACGAGCGAGTAGAATGAAACAGTCACAACGTAGTTGGGAGAAGCGCAGATATCATTTTTTCTCATCTCTTATTTTATATGCTATTCTCGGTTCGGGAACAAGCTTGTTTTACCGGAGTTTTTCATTTTCAGCTACAGCAGTAGCTTGTATCTTTCTCCACTCCTGATTCCCAATCAGCCCACGTGGAAACTGTCGATTTCACAACTATTCGCATCAATTTTCAATAGCGTACAAACCCGTGCTTGTTAAAAAAGACCAAAATCGACGAATTGAAACTTTCCATCGCTACGACGCATCAATTTTATTACCACGATAGATTTTTTTCCCCCTTTTTTCTAATGCGAGGCTAATGGTGATTGATCGTGAGATGCAGTCGACGTCGATAGATCGTAAAAAAGTTCAGCGTGATGTGGAAAAAACGCTGGTATCGTTGGCCAGCTGATACCGAATTGCAAGCCGATAAATTGAGCATGGAACAGAGCCTTCATTTTCGGAATAATTGAAGAGACAAAAGTAGCGAAAAATTAAATACTAAATCTTGCTTTCCTTTCGATGTTTGGGACGGAGAAAAAGGCGACGCGTGTATCCGTTCGAGTGCGAAATTCGCCATATTATGCCTACCGTGATCACATTGCGATGGATTTACCAAGAAATTAATTGAACAGATGCCACTCATTGGGCAAGAGTTGGGAATCTCCGAAATTCGGTTCTAAAGCCCAAAGTGTGTTGAAATTGGTTTGCTAGCCGGCATATTATAGCTGATTAAACCAGTGATCGTCGTTTGACGCGGGTATCTTTGATTGGAAATACCTCAGTTTACGTTTCGACAAACTGACAACTGACTATAACACAGAATTCTTTGAGGTTATATCACCCTGGTATATGATCGATTTCTACTCATATGTCAATCAAGACTTATTACGAAACGTAATTGTCAACGTAACAAATCAGAGGGCAAGATAAGCAGTTGCTGGTATTTCAAATTTGAAGACGGGAATTTTTACCCGATAATAGAATTTAGTTGAAGCTGATACCGCTGCAGGCATGATAACTGCTAAAGTTGCCATGAAAATTCTATCTTCTGTCCTATACAGTGAATTAGCCCTAGAAATACCGAACTGAAATTCAAAAGTGAATGAATTAACCCGTTGTCTTGATATTGATAATTTTAATTAGTTGTCATCGATTATCATTCATCAATTCTTCGCCTCCATTACTTGAAAAATTTCGTTATATTTCCAGAAACGTCGAACGTGACTGGAAATCAAATTTCTCGATCCAAATATGGAATCACAAAACCGTTTCAACGTTATTAACAATTTTTAATAGCGATTACTGACTTCAAAAACAAATTTGTTTTCTTGTCATTCTGATACACGTTCATTTTGTCTGCGATCACTCGAATTGGAGAAAGAATTTATGGAAAAAAATTCTTCCGAAGAACCTTCCAAACTTCAACCATACAGACTCTGAAGACTTTAGTCACAGCGTGATCCTTAAAACGTCAATTTCGGGTAATCTGGTCGTTTTTCTCAGTTTCTGAAAACAGTGCCGTGCGTATGAGGTTGTGAGCGTAAGAATCGCGAGTTTGATTTTCGTCACCCGAATGCAAATGAGTACTTTTTTCGCACGAAAAATTACGAGGAGAATAATCGTTCGAAAAATATCTCTCTTTTCAATTGAATTCACCCTTGTATAATTGTATCATTTAATTCAAAATCAAGAAGGCTGCCAGATTGGCCCTTCTTAGCTCGAAGATGAATTTTCAAATCTCTAATCGCCGCTACGATTGTAAGTAACAATAGGTGAGAAGACAAGGTAAAACCAAAGTTTAGAATTCACACACGCGGAGAGAACTTCTTCAACTTATCGCCAATAAGGCAAGACATATTTTGTCTTATTTATTAGTCGATTCAATTAGAAATATCATTGTACTGATTCGACAAAAAAAAAAAAAACTGTTCGGAAGATGATGATTGATGTTTTGAAGAGAAACTCCGTTTTTTGTACAATGAACAAACCATTGTGATCGTGAAATCGATTTGTTACCGTGTTTTTAGCGAAGTATCAACGGATCCTTCTTTTGAGTGCAATCGAAAAATTGGTAGAAATAAATTTTATCAAAAACAACACGTCCTTTGAGATCGAAAACATGTTCAATCACAAATTCCAACTAGCATTGTCAGCTGCTTATTGTCAGTTGACGTGAAACGTCCACGCATTCAAAAATTGTGTATTGTACAGTGTAACGGTTGTCATCAATCATGTGGAAAACTCGTTTGCAAATGGAACCGCGAGTGAATGTTCGTGAGAATTTCACGAGCGTTACACTCTTGGTGTTAGAACATTGGGGACAATAACGTTATATTTACTATATGCACATTACTGATGTGCACTCGGGTCTCACCGACTGCGCTTCGCTTTTCATCTTTTTCAACTCAGCTTACGTAGCATCAGTGCACACTCAATTGCATCATGTGCACAAAACTTGTACGTAGCAAAGAAAAAAAGTAAAATCTCTGCCACAAGTTGAAGCTTGCCCGCTTAAGTAACATGAGGAACATTATTTTTTTTTTTTTAAACTGTTACCACTCAGCCGCATTTAACGATACGCATTTGAACTTGGAAATGTTCCGTAACTAACGCATACTCTATATGAAAAAAAAAAAATCCGCTGAACAATAAATGCGGTTTAAACGGGTCAAAAAAATTATAAGCCTCGGCTGAAAAGTCAGTTTTGTAATGTGAAAATTCGTCTCTATTGAACATCATTTATAGTGGCTAAACTATAGTAGTCTATTAACTTGACGGTAAAAATTCACATGATACTTTTGTAGAGAATTCAAGTGCTCTACAAATTTAGAGAAAAAGAAATCCAATATCTTCCCCGTGTTATTTTAAATAGGGAAAACTTTGAATTCTCAGAGCGACATTTCGAAATTGGTTTTCTAAGAGATATCTTTTAGTGAGGATTCCTTCCGGCTGTATGTAAAGAGTTTTACAAGTGAAAGCCCAAGAAAAATTTCGCTCCGAAACCTGGAAACACACCAATATGAGTGATCGGTATAGGTATACCTAAGCGTCGGTCGTTGAATAAACCGAATATTAACCCCCCCATGTTTAATGGGCTCGTGTTTTGGATTTGGCATTACTCAGTCTTCAGTCATTTGGAGTTGTTCACAGTCAAAGGGCTCGATACAAGGGTATAAATGACTGACCTGAGCCGTACGAGAGACAAAATGCATTCCCGAATCAGTGGGAGGTTTAAGGTTGAGCAAACGTTCGAGGAACGAAGGGCAAAGAAATCGGTCTAAAATCGGTTTCATTTCTCCACACTGCCATGCGAAGTCCTCGAGCCGTCCCCGATTTCGAGGCGACGTTTTCGCAACGGCTTGAATACGCGCTAAAAATTCGTGAATAAAGTTTTGAAACTTGTTTGACTGTTATACAAACGTTTTAATCAAATAAAGTAAAGGCGTTTATATCGATCAATTGTTTATTTGATCAGCGAGAATATGAAGTAAAATTTTCTTCGTGGAAACGCAACTTATAGATATTTTACGCTGGTTCAATCCACTTATGCCAATCACCGAATAAGCGCGATAGCTGGCTTTAAACTTTGCACCAGCCGTTGAGCGGCTCGTGAAGAAGCGACACCGCGAATACGAGACTTGTGTGAAACCGAATACCGAAATTTATCGCGGATGAAAAAAACTTAGGCCGATTATCTCGTTCTTCGTCAAGGTATACGAATTTTATGTAATAATTGTGATAGCATTTCCGTTAAAATAAAGGCTGAAACCGCCGTAAGCGCTGTGTTAAAAATTCAATTTTCAAAAATTTCGTTTTCTCAGTTTTAGCCGGTAATCTGGTCCGACATTCAACGAAGAGACTCACTTCGTTCCTTTCAACAAGCAAAATCCTTTCTGGTCTGAATTACAGCTAAGGATTATGGAATGATCAAGAAGCCATCATGACTCCAATTTCTCGCAAGGGTGCAGCGGTGGCCTTTAATTAACAACCTCACAGCGATATTTGTCTGGAATTTAGTGCCCTCGCAGCTGATTATTTCGATACTCCGGCAATTTGTCCTTTTTCAAATAGACGAGCCCGGGCAAAGTCCATAAACCAAATCCGACAATGAAGGATGCAGTTATAAGTCTCGAATTCAACGGAAATGCGGTTATTAACCCGACAATATCGAGCGGCTTATAATTCCCCAACATGATTCTCGCCTTTCCTGCCCGGGGTAGGTGGTGAATTTTTAATTGCACTGGGCAGGAATCGCACTTAAGAAAGAGCCACCCCGGGGGTACGAGTCACGCTGCCAGACGTCCGGTTTACCTGACCCCCAATAAAGTGACGCCGATAAACTTCGGAACTTTATTTGCAAACGGAGTCGACCACACAAGTTCCAGGAACAATGTCAAAGCGAGAATAATTGAAAGGCCCGAATAAGGTCCAACAATGTATTGACTCGACGAGTCATACTTGGAATTCATGTAAACCATTTTACCACTATCCAAGAGTGTACGATCGTACTTTACTAAGTCTGACTAAGCTGCGGCGTGGCCAGTGAATATCCATCACGATATTCCTAGACTTCTCCAGGTTTTCCAGACAAAAATCTTATCATTTTCCCTGAAACATTTGAATATATTCGTGAAAACATATACGTATTTTCTGTACAATTTCTTCTTTTTTTTTTTCAACGAAAGTACGAACTGTAACTCAGTTACACTGTCACAGCTAGCCGATGCGCAGTCGTTTGTAATGTAATATTCAGGAATAATCAAAGTTTGAAGCGAACCTTGCGGTGATGGTAAGAAAATTGGTATTCGATCTAATTTATCTAAAGCTTGAAAAAACTTTCGGACGTATTTGTATGAGAAAAGTATATAGTAAACGATTCCCTGACTATGCGGGAATTGCAGAATTCCATGACATTTCCAGGTTTTCCAGGTTTTCCAGAATTTCCTGGGTGTACTTCCGTTTAGAACATACCTCCGATCGATCTGAAATTTGGTTTTCTCCATCACTTATTTCTACTTCTTTCTCTTCGTAATATAAATTGTAACGGTTTCGGTATAAATCAAAAGGTGCTTCGATCGCCGTACCCACGATTCTCCATAATGAACATCAAGCGTTACAGCTCGTTCCGAAACGAACCTGGCTAGAAAAAGGTAAAGTAGTGGGAAATCCGCGCTTTTCTAAAAGCGAAACGCTCACGTGGAACGGTGAAATTCTATTGGCCGGCGTCCAAGACTTGCCAAATTTTGAGTCCCCCCCCCCAACTCCCCGTACAAGTCCTGACTATTAAATGCATCTGCAATTGCTAACCTGGATCACGTGCCAAAGTGAACTCCATCGAGTAAGACGTGTTTGAGAGAACCGAATCCGAGCGCTGATTTTGAGTGTTAAATTACTCGCGAAAAGTTTAAAGTAAAATAAAGCTGAAAGCAAAATAAAGTTTGAATTTTTTCGAACCCATTGCAAACCTAGTTTTTACTCTCGAATTACTCCCACGTTTAAATCAGAAAATGATGTCTTTTCTTCATCACGTGAAAAGTAGGGGCTCCGACAAAGTAAGTAAACTTGTATCTCATTTCGCAAATTCTAAATTCACGATCAAATTAAAAGTATTCTGTGGCAAGGAATTTATAATTATTGCTTCTGGTTTTTTTTTTTTTACATTTATTAACGCATCGCTTATCACGGTGACGTTGGATCTTAACTCTCCTGTTCCTCGTTTCAAGTCGTTCCTGTCTTAATTCGAAATTTCACTGTTTCGCAGGCTCGGCAGAACACAAATACCAGCGATAATGATGGGAAGCCGACGATACTCGAGACCGGACCTGATGGATCTTCGGATCTCCCGAAGAAAGAAGATCAAGCTGGACGATATTCGTCGAGCACGTCGTTGTTCGCTGAGGCGATGAAGCACCATCGTCATCGTGAGCCGAAAGCGAACGTGGATCTTGCCAAGGCGTCGACGAGTCGGGAGGTCGAGGACGAGGTAAAAGAAGTTGGCCAGAATGGCAAATCGTCAACAAAATCGCCGGTGAAGAAGTCGATGAGCTTTGTGAAGCGGCTCGTTCTTGCATTTGACCGAATTCAGAGCTTGAACTGCGATGAACCCAACCAATCGTCCAGCGTGTACGAGGATGGACCGGTAATGGCCTACGATAGTACCGGAACAATCCGGAAGCGAAAGACCAGCAAAACCCCGGAGGACGATCCCTCCGACGAATCGCTCGCGGAGAAACCGACTCAGTCCGCGGTGGTGTTAAAAACGGAGCCGAAGATCGTAGGGGCTTTCTTAAAAAAACCAATTAAGATCGACGAGACGCCGGTAGACTGGATACCGATAACAGGCAAGACGCTTCCTCGTAAAAAATCGTTCAAGAAACTTTTGGCCATGCTGACCGGAAGAAGCCCCGAGGAACGGACCACCGCAAAAACGGTCGTCTTTGCGTCTCAAGACAACCTCGTCGAGGAGATTCAGACTTCGGAACACGAGGACGAGGAGTCCAGCTCGACGTCATCGGAGGCCTCGACCCTCGTTCCCTTTACCGAGACGATGACGAAGCAGGACACCGAGGTTTTTGAATCGGCCCACTTTGACTGCTCGTTCTCGACATTCGCCAAGACTTCACCGGTGAAAATCGAAAAGCCCGGCGAGTCCTCGCGGCCGAAGCTGCGGTTCGTCGACGCGGAACCGATCGTCTCTGAAAGATTTCGCTTCGACTCGGGCTACGTATCGAGCTATTCGATCAGCGACGAATCCAACCAGGAGAAGGGCCTTGTCGCCAAAAGGGTTCGCCGGATCGGTAAACAATTCGCCAAGATTCCGAAGCACCCTCTCGCCCGATCCGACCCGTGGCTTCACAAGGAATACCGTCACTGCGATCGGTTCAGTGGCGGAACCGTCGAGATGAGGAACCGGGAGGAGGAGCCGATCTACGACGTCCCAATGGCCAGACCGCAGTCTGAGCCCACCGTCTTTGACGAGTCGGTTTCGATCGACGGGAAGCACGCTGCTCCTCCTGTTCGAGGGGCATTTTCCGGTTCTTACGGTTCTCTCGTCGAGGAGGTGCCACAGTACGCGACGATCAAGCCGAGGTGTGCCAGCCCTCGTTCCAGCATGGAGAAACTTCCAGGGAATCCATCTGAGATTTCGAAACAAGAGGAAATCGAGGAGAAATATGTTAGCTGCAGCTCCAACGATGCGGCCGCTCGTTCGTCATTCGTTATCTCGATGTACATCTAGTTGCGAAGCAGGTAGTATTTCATTTATTAACTGTCGTAGAGCCTTGTTAACGTATAAGAATACAAGATGCCGGGGTTATAAGTAAATGATTAAATTACGATGCTTCGTTCAAGATCGATTCAAAATAGAGGTGCTGAAAATTTAATGGATTCGTTCGATTTCACTCAAGTGTATGATTTTCACTAGAAGCATAGGCAGCTAAGCTTTTTCTTGTAATTACGGTATTCTTTCCTTTTTATTTATTTGTTTTTTAACTCCGCGGATATAATGATTTTACAAGTATTATGAAGGATTATGTCACGACAAAATTAGAGTATAGCATTTTTGCATAGCAAAATTTTTGAGACTGAATTACACAAGTCTTAAATCATATTCGATATCGAGATCGATCATGATCGATCTACAATACGGAATTCGAATAAGCAATCAACACAATTGGTTTTATTCGTTAAAAGTCCGATAAGCGCATCCCAGACGATTTAGACAGATTCTTCCTTGCGTAAATTTATCGAAATTACTTTAAGTTGGTCACGAATTGCTTGTATTTGCTGGTGATTTTGCAGATTCTCTTCAATCGAGTGAAAAATCATGTAACAAATGAGTTCAGAAAATGCCGATCAATTTCTTTTAATAATTTTTGAATGCAATCCAGTGGTTCTTGGCTTGGGTAAAATATTTATTCGAGGATAATGTGTGTACGAGTACACACTTACTTAGCGGTCGGTCAATTTGTGTGACTTTAATCGAGACAAACGACGGCGAATAATCGAACGACCGAATATTTATTCAAAAAATTTTGCTCGAAATTAGTTTTTAGTTTGCGAAAACAATTTTCGATGCAAAATTTCCTCGAATAAATTTAATACGCATAATAACTGTACGATAATTTGTTTCATGTATTATTATTTCATCTCATGTGTCATTCGTAATATATGTATCACCTAACTATAGGATTTGTTTGACAATCAAATTTACCTTCTATTTGATGTATACTTTCATGAATAAATTTATACTGTACTTGCAATTTTTGTACCTTTTTTTGTGTGATATTTCAGGAATTCCACCTTTCCCAACCGAATTGAATTTCAGATCGGTTGGTACGAGAAATATCGAATTTATTACTGTCAAATCGTCAATAGTTCCGCAGCTAATTCGCGTCGTTCAGAGCCTACAAAAGAGGATAAAATGAGAATATTCGTAATCCATTATTTTTTTACGAGACGAACGCTCTCGGAAAAGGAGCGTTTTCGCAATCAGATCACCCTTGGCGTTGAGAAAATTTCGACGTCAAGTCGAGATGTTAAAAATATAAAATTCAGCATTACATTTATATGCCGCAGCTTGATCGTATATTTATGTGCTTAAAACCGAGTAACAATTCAATAATATTTGCTGGATAAAATAAAATGTTTAATTAATATTGAAGATCGCTGGGAGACGAAAGCTCCCCGTATATGATAATCCATGGATATTGATGCCATCGCTGAGCATTAATCGCTAGCCTCTGGTTAATAATTAGCATTTGATTAATTAAATCGGGTTCCGTTCGATCAAAATAACGAAAAAAGTTTAACGAGCATTTCTTGCAGTGACAAGTTGAAGACCCGGCCGTGTCAGGATTCATTTTTATACGTAAACTTCACCGCTCGATGAATTAATCAATCGTCATTCTCACCGATCAGTGATACAACAATTGCGATTTTACACTTCCCATCTTTTGATTTATAAATGTTAAAAACACAACATGCTGTAATCATAATAATTTCTAGTTTTTCTCTGATTCAGAGTTCTATTCTAATATGCGCGAAGAGAAACTATCCGAGTGAAAATAAAATAAATTGACCCTGAAATTGTTTTGCAATCCGGATTGTTTGAAAAGTAATTACTTCGGTGATAATGTGCCGCAAAAGCGTGACGGAAGTAGTAATTAACTTCGGCGTGACGTTTCATCGTAAATTAATGTTGCGGGCTGCATATTTTCATTATATTTGCGCAGCAACACAATATCAAACTACGGCCAGGAATTTTGCATTTACAGGGACTTTGGCCTGGCGCCGTCTATTCATATTTTACGCATCCACAAAGGTAGCGTTACACGAATTGTGTTTGATACACAAAGTTATACACGCAGTGATGCATTGATTACCGTCATCAAGGGGCGAGAAGCTCCGCTAATCAACCAACAATGGCAGCGGAGAATAGCTGTGTTGATTTTGAGTTAATTCAAAGAACTACAGCCCATGTAATTGAGGAAATTGTACACTTGGGGACCAACAATTTTTTTCTAATTTTTTTACAGGTTTGTTCTATCCGTCGAATGATTATTAAATTAGTAAATTGATAAATACCGCGGTGCTTACCTTAAAAATCCAAAGAAAATGGATTAAAATCGTAAACAGGAGCTTTTCACTTGAAACCTGCAACTAAATTTACAGATACTTGAGCCGAATCTATAAACTCGAAGGTGAAGCGAAGCTTCGTATTTTTTCTGGCTGGTAAATTATTTTTAAAATTGATTGCCCCTCCGGGTGGATTCGGTGAAAAAAAGTTTCACGTACAACCGAATGATCATAAATATATTATAAATGGACGAACCGCCGAGTAAGTGTCGCGAAAGTTTCGCATCCGTTTCGGCGATGAGTTGGATTACCTCGTGTCATTAATATCCGTGGAAAATACGCGAAGGAAACCGCCGCAGGACGACAGCGAATGTCTGCCAAGTGGAAAACATCAATATCAGGTGTCCGCAAGCTCATATAAACTCTGTTTTCGGTTTCCTGCTCTTTCCTCAACCCCCGCATGCTATTCGCTTGTCTGTCAGGCTGCACGAAGTTTGCATCTCGCTCTCCTTTCGTGTACTCCCAAGGGCTTAATATTTCCTTTAATAAATTTGACAGTTTCCAGCATCCGACAAAGTGAGAAAAAAATCTAACAACTTCAAACTTCGGCTTATTAAAGGGCGTCGAACCTTATCTCCCACCCCTGAAGACCAACTACGTATATAAATATGTACGGTCTAGGTGCTTAGGTAGAGGTTGACCTACGTTGCGCAACCGGGTCTGCAGCTCGAGCGTACAAACAAAACCCAGTTAAAGCTTGCAATCCATTTTTGATCCCTGATTATCCCGGGGATCCGCGCCAATCCCGGGAAACTCTTGTCAAGCGTTGCGGAAAATTCATTCCAGTCAATCTTGCGTCGAGATAAGTTTATGGCTGTACAGGTTATACCTGCTGCGGAGTCTTCAACTTGTAAACAAACAAATTTAATGTCGCGTTAATCAGAAAATGTAATACCGATTACTACAATCATGCTAAATAACTACCCGCACCACTTTCTCTTGCGAGTCTACAACTATTTCAACCGTCGTTTGAACAATATTTATTTTGCCAAAATTTTTCTCAGTGCGTGCCTCACTTAGACGCGATAGCTTTAAACATCGTTACATTAACAAACAACATTCAAAATTTTTTATACATCATTTCTTATCGTCATTTATATTCAGGCTGATTACCGATACGTGCCGAAATCTCCTACCATAGAGAATCATTAGATCTTACGCAAAGTTGCACGTTAACTTGTATGAAATCGGATGACTCGAATTTTGAAGCACGAATTTTGAAGCACGAAGTTTTCAGTCCAATTTTAATTTTTAATCAAGGCTATTTTCCTCTCACACCTCGAAAAACAATACTAGTCCGTGGCAATAATAACTAAAAATTTCTGTCTAACTAACTGAAAACCAATTTTTTAGACGCTTTTCTTTAAAAGTTTTTCAAAACTTGCTTCGATAAATCTTTACTTTGCAACCTTGTTTATTACGTATTAATTTTTTCCAAATCAATCCGACAAAGCTGTTCAATTTTGCCAAAAAATGTTTAATTCTAGCGAAATAATTTTAGTCCACAGTCTCGTCGGTTTTTGATTTTTTTGAATATCGTTGAAAGATTCCGTAAAAGGTACTTTATTTTAACAGGAACTTTATTTAACGGAATTAAAATTGTAGAGAATATTGAGGTTTCGGTTTGAACCGTCTCGTGTCCTGGCTAACAATCGAATGCCTCCAGGACCGCCTTCCTCCGAGAGCATTCCTCAGGGCTCTCGAGTCGAGTTGTTCCGTAGCGTCAACATCCGATAACTGATCCCGCATGATTTTCTGGCTGAGCCAGTCCTCTTCAAAAATTTTTACTTCAATTCATAGATTTCACACAAGTTTTGAAGCGCCTTTCATACATTTTGAAATATAATATATCATACCTACAGATCCAAGAATAAAAAAAAACGTAAATGAAATAAAATCATTTGAACCTTTGCTGTGAAGCGGTAAGAATAAATCGTTGAAATTCCTTCCGCGAGCTCAATTAAATTGACCGATCGAACGATAAAAAACCAAAAAAGCGAATGACAATACCTATAATAATATCAGGGATACGTAGAGAGTAAGACGCCAGCGAAAGTTGGAGAGTTTGAAAATCGACGGCTCGAGATCCTCCTCCCCTCATATGTACACTATATATACATATTCATGTTATACATATACCTGTAACAACGTGAACATCAGCTGTACTTGTTTTACCCGACATGTTCTGTTTACACACACCTCGTAATCGGATCCAGTATGTGAGGTACGTGTGTAAACACAGTAGTAGAAGAAGGTCGGCGATGCCGAACGGCGCCGACGCCGGGCGTCCCCGTCTTTCTTCATTCATAAACCGAACTCCAAGCAAGTAAGTGAGTGACCAAGCGAGTGACTTTCTCGGCTGAACGCTTCGGATTTGTGTCTCTGTGACGTCATTGCCGTATCGCCCCGGGGGTTGTCCACCACCCCTGGAAGTCGGCCGCACCGAGGTTCGGATGTGTTGTTCAGTGGGCTTTAATTCGACGTTATTAATAATTGGCCTTCTTTTCTACGGTGGGAAGGGGCTGCTGTCAAAGGTAAAGAGTGTGCTTTTCTACCCAATTCAATGCAAGGTTGAGGGGGTGTTCTGGTCGATTTCAAAGTTGACGTGTATCTCTCTAAATATCCAAGTCCATGTATTTTAAACGCGAAAAAGGGCTTAGCAGCCTTATTGTGCACACAACTCTGAATAAAAACACTCCAATACACTTTCATTTGACGCAGAAATAAAGGCATGGAATGAAATCTACGAATTTACTATCGCGGCTTCGTAGAGTCCTGCCATTTATTATCGCGTATAGAATGGGGCTGTTGAGTCTTTTTCAACGTTTGAGACACCTGGACTTCAATATTTGAAGATATATACGTCAACGTTCAAATAGATCAGGGTATCCTTTTAAGAATTTGGCGAGCGTACGATTGCAGGTCACGCAATTTTTCGTAAGGTTTACCGTCGATCAAGCTAATTAACCCGTTTGATTTAAAATTAAAATATTAGCCAAAAATGCCTTTATCTGAGTAAAGAAACACTTTTTGGATCATTTCAAGATGTTTTCGACATGTTTCAGAAATTGAGTTTCTTTTCTCAAAATTTCTTTCCTTCTCGCAGTGCGAAAGTAATTCTACGAAACAAATAGCGTTGACCGATTCGTCGGAAAATTTTACCCGTACATCACATACTTTACAATTATTTAATACGCGGAATATCTCAAGAAAATCGTCGGGTGTACGTCCGTTTAGAACATACTTCCGATCGATCTGTACAGAGTAGTACAGAGAACTTTTCTTTTTTTATGTGCCGGTGTGATTCAGACCGTATGTTTATCCACACATCCTACATATATATAACGTCGGAATCTCTTAGATGGTTAGTGACGGTCACCGATATCACACGATATCGTTACTCAATTCTCTACGAGCAGCATAGTGCAAAATTTCCCGCGATCCAGAGTACGAAATGTCCTTCCGTTACTCACCGTCCGCCGGTCGGTGCAATGGGATATACACCTGGCCGGCGTCGCTGGAGTTGCGAGAGACGCGCGCCCCTAGTGGGCGCGTGCGGTACTTGGGCAGTGCCAGGGGTACGGCGCGCGGCGACAAGATAGCGGCAGCGGTTTTCTGACCCCAAGACGTGCGGTGTTTCGGAGTAAGTTCTGAGTCGCTTCGACCATTCTCTCAATAGTTCCGATATAATCAAACATAGCTCAGGCCAGAAACGTGAGTACGTATAGCTTTGTGTCTCTCTTTCTCTTCTTGGGTTGCAGCTCGAGGCTGATGTTTATCTGGAACGGTCTCTAGCTATACTGTGTTTATATTTGAGGTGTGGACGACTTTTCTTAGGTACCCCCCCCCCCCCCCTCCCTATATCAATTTCAAATCATTAAAAAACAATAGCCTAATTTTTTCGGATTCTTGTCTCAACCCTAACTCGTGCTATCAACAGGGTGGATTTCGCCTTTAAAATACATATATTTCATACTTATTCTCAGTATATGTTTTATTATGAAAGTACGAATGTACAAAAAATTTTGTAACTGTAAGGTTTTAGTGGTTATTAGCGCAACTATCTGAGAAAGCATTCATATCATCATACAATGCAATCGCGACGATTTGCACACCCTCGAAATCTGACTCTTTTGCATTTAAAGGAAGCGTAAATTCGTCGAGATTGTATGGTATGATGATGTGAATTTTTTCTCAGATAGTAACAATAATCCTCGAAGCAACCACTGAAACGTCGCAGTTACAAATTTCTTTGAACACAGTTACTGTTACAGTATAATACTCGTATATACTGCAAGCGTGTCCAAATAACGTGTATTTTAAACGTGGAAATCCACTGTTCTCGGCACGCCGGACAGGTTAGAGTTGAGACAAAAATCCGAAAAAATTAGGCAATTATTTTTCAATTACTTGAAATTGATTTGGGCGGGGGGGGTGGTTGAAAAAATCTCCAAAACCTGTGGGACACCCTACATATACATTCATATAAAAACGTGTGCGGTCGGGGAACCCCCGTATTTACATCGTTTCTATTTGTCAATTTTCGCGACGTTATGAAAAGCCTTATGTCCCTTCTTTCTCTCTTTCTATTCCCACTTTGTCACCCAGTGAGTTCACGAACTCTCCTGAGTTCTTAATCGTCGATATTAATCAAGATCGGTCAGATTTTCTTTTATTCGCTTCTATCTATAGACGACCTAAGGGCTTCCGTTTACAAGAATTTTCTGCTAAATTTCATCAGTTTGCGTATGCTTATAGAAATCTCATTATTGCTGGGGACTTACATTGCATCTTACCGTCAAATAATCACGAAGCACCGGTGCCTTACCGACTTGATTTTCTCTTCGGCTTTTCATCTTGTTGAGTCGCCTGCAACGTACCACACGGCTATGTCTAATTCGTGGCTAGATGTATTTGGGTCATTCCATGTCAATTCGACGACGTTCCGACGGTGACCCTCTTAGATTTTCATGATTTTTTAATTTATTTTTATACATATAGAAAAACGTCCTGAGCTAAATTTTTAGCTCTTTATCTCTTCCCATTCCGCAGTTGGCGATTTTGAAGAAATTAACGAAAAATATTCATGTTTCTGACAACAATTGAAATAACCTAATTGAGTACAAAAATTTTTCAGTATTTTTTGATGCTCTTTCTGAAAAAAAATATAAAAATTAAAAAAAAAAAAATTTGTCGATGCTTTTTTGGCCATTTTCAATCAAAAAATTGGATTTTCGTTCAATGTGACATGTTTGTTTTATCCAAAAAAAATGAACCAAACTCAGCGTTAAAAAACAAAATTTCAGAGCCATAATAGAAAATCGGCTGTCCATAACTTCTAGTGAAAATAAATTTAAAAATAAATTTTTTTTCGGTAATTTTGATTTATTTTCCTTCTCAGATCACGTAGCTTATTTTTATAGTCTAAAGATACATTATTCTTACATTTTATTTTATTTACTACATTGACGGTCTTGTTCTTGCATTTATGATCATTTTTATTACTTTGTGCGTTGTTGATTCTGTTGATCCAGAAAATCTTTTGACACTGATTGTGTTATCGGTATTTGGTACATCAGAATAAATTTGTTGTGTGTTAGGTATTGCTTTTGCACTACTAAAAAGATTTAACAATTTTCTCTCCATCGCTTTATAGTCAATTTTAGACAAAAATTCAACTTCCATATAAATCAAAATTACCGAAAAAAATTTGTTTTCAAATTATTTCCACTAGAAGTTATTGGAAGCCCATCTTCTATTATGGCTCAAAAATTTTGTGTTTCAACGTAAAATTTGGTAATTTTTTTTGGATAAAATCAAGTGTCCCATTGAACGGAAATCCAATTTTTCGATCAAAAATGGCCAAAAAAACATCGATGAAATATTTTTTCAATTTCCGTATTTTTTTCAGAAAGAGCACCATAAAATACTTAAAAATTTTTGTATTTGATAAAGTTATTTCAATACAAAGGGTAGGAATTCTCGACCCCGTATATAATCTATTATTGAATCTTGGTGATCGGTCAATTATGTAAACGTATTTTTTTTTAACGTTTCGGCCCGGATATGGGCCCTCCTCAGAACGATTTATTTATTTAACTGTCGAGAACAACATAAATTTGTTGAGGGCTCGGGACTGACGGGTTTATATAAATGAAGTACACGAGAAATAAGGTATAAAATAGAAGGATAGCGAGAGCGTGTGTTTAGGAGCGTGTCTGCTCTGTGGCCCGTGTCCACAAGTACTGACTCAGCGGTCGTCTACGACTCTATAGAAACACCATAGGTGGCGCGACCTAAAGGCACGTTTTCACAACAAAATTTTTTATAAGAAAAGTACAAGCAGACATTAAATACTGTAGATGTAATACTCTTAGGGCTATTATATATTATAGGTTAGTGAGTACATTTTGATTATTTGAAAAAAAGATAGACTTAGAGAGTTATTTACCTTTTTATAGTAAGCGGACTAAGATACAGTCGAATTCATAAATTACAATTTGTGGAGACAATGTTCTGTGAGTAACGGTAGTCATTGTCCGCTCCTCTGGTTGTTTAACGTGTAGGAGTTACAAGTTGGAGGTCATTAATTAAAAAGATTGAAAAACTATGTATCTTCACAATCTATATGCCAACGTATTAAAAGGTTTTAACCCTTCAGCACTATCGCTATGAGATTTTCTCTCACGCTCACAAATAGCTCGAATTTTTTTTCAAACTAGGGGCTTCGCCCCTGCGCGCTTCGCGCGCCAACCCCATCTCGGCGCTACGCGCCTCGGGCACTCGGCGCTGCGCGCCTCGTTGTTCGGCGCTTCGCGCCTCACTATTTCCTTACGCATTGTCTAGTAGACAGGCGAATTCCTTCATGTTAATTTAATGACAGGTCCTGCACTTGCTGTCCACTTCAATTCCTTCTGTGCTTACTTTTCTTTTTTTCATCAATCTAAGCTTCCATTCGTTGGTTGAAAATTGGTGTTCCTTCTCTATTGATATCTGTCTATCTCCTTGACTTGCTGAATTATTTTTGCTACCGCTCTGCCCGTTATTCTCCAAAATCACCTTCTTTATATTTTTTTTTTTCTCTGTATTTATGTTGCTGTTCACTCCGTAAAACACCTCTTTTTCTTGTGGTCAACATCTATCATGGTCGTCCTCTTGCCTGGTTATAGGAATATTTGTTTATTATTATTCTCTGGCTTATTTGGTTCTTCGCACTTAAAATTTTATTTTCCTTTTTCCTTTGTGATACTTCCGACCATCCACCATCTTCATCGCCTTGTCTGCTGGTTGAAACTCCTCCTTTCTGTTCGTTGTTTGAAAAGCCAGTATGATATTTTTTGTTCGCTTCCCTATATTTTTGCTGCTGTTCCCGTCGTCTAATTTTTCGCTCTTCTATGTACATCACATTGGTTGGTCGTCCTCTCGATTTATTTTCCGAATCAATCATCACAATCGATTCTTCTAATTCTTCGACACCCTTCGTTGAATTATTTTTACTGCCGCTCTGCCGGTTATTCTCCAAAATCACCTTCTTTATATTATTTTTTTCTCTATATTTGCGTTGATGTTCATTCCGCAAAACACCTCTTTCTCTTGTGGTCAACATCGATCCTGGTCGTCCTCTTTCCTGGTTATACGAATATTTGGTGGATATTATTCTATGGCTTATTTGGTTCTTCGCACTTACAATTTTATTTTCCTCTTTCTTTTGTGATACTTCCGACCATCCACCATCTTCATCGCCTTGTCTGCTGCTTGAAACTCCTCCTTTCTCCATTGTCATCGTAAATCCTGGCTGTCCTTTTGACTGTTCGGTGATATATTTAGATTTACTATTATTTGATTGTTACTTTTCATACTTATTACTCACTATCTGAATTTTATTTTGGTTTTGCAAGACATCAAAGTGTCCACTCTCTCCGTCACCGGTGAAGAGTAGCGAGAATTGTGTTCCATTTTGTGATCCGATCCGGTGTGGATGAATTTGTTCTTCGCGATACTCGATTTAACATATCTTAAAAATTTCCGCAGCTGCATATATTGCATTTTTATTCATATGTGATTTGTAATCACCAGGTCACCTAATCACAGCACCGTTTGACTCATTACCTGTAATAAAACCCGCAAATGTAGACCAATTATCCACTATATTTGAAACGATACTCAGTCTCACCTCTGCGTGTCGATCTTGAGTGCCGTATACACAATACGCCAACGCGCGAAAAAGACAATTCCTGTCGGGAATCATCGTTATAATTTTCGTTTGCATGTTCATTTTTTGCGCGTCAGAAACAGATACCTATAAAGATATTTGTCAAAGACTGTCATAAACAGCCGATGACAGCTGTCAAAGGGTTTGCTAGATGCTTTTTGTTTTGTTTTCGGTATCTCACCCCACCGCCAACTTCATGCGTATACTATTGTTATTATAATCTTTTTTTACTATTGTTATTATAATCTTTTTCTACGTTCATTTGTTTGAAACTTTTTTATTAGATAGAGAGATTTCAAATGTAATGACTACTTGATTTTTTTTCTATCTGTTAAAAGATTAATATTATTTTAGTTTTCAAAATTGTTATCTCAACAGTCTGAAACGTAATTGAAAAAAAATTTTTTTTATTACCTCTGTGAGATTTTTTCTCAACGCGATACGAAAGTGGGGTGTTAGAATTTTAAAACTCGAGCCTGATCGGCATAGTTCGGATGTTTCCGTAAAAACTTTATTTGTGTTGGTAGATGTATGTGTGGAGTGTACCGGACAAACAGCTGCATGGAGTTAACCTCAATCTAGTCTTTTCACGATATAAATTTTCTTAGATTATTAGTTTAATTTATTATTAAAAAATAGAATTAAAATCAGTAAAATTACTATTACGTTACTTTGATCAATAATAATTATTGAAGTGCTTAGAACGGTCAGTTATTATCATTCATTGAAAAAAAAAAAAAAACAGCTCATAAAAAATTGACCTGAAACTATAAGAGAAAATAAGTTTGTAAAGTTAATAATGAATTTACTAATTTTAATCATTGTAGAATGGAGAGACCAAGGAGGAGTTGTAGGAACAAAACTGCTTCGCCAGAATGGTTTAACGACGATCACAACGAGTATGATAAATGTGATGACAATGCATCAGATACCGATGCATTTGAACTTCCTAACATCGAATCAGAGTCCGATTCTAATTATGGCGAAGATAGTGAAAGTGTCAACAGTGATGCTAGTGATGTTAATAACAATAATGATGCGGAGAATCTGAATGACGACCATCTATATGGAAAAGACAAAACTACAACATGGTTTTCTCAAGTTCCTTCTCAGAAGAAGAAAACTGCGAGACATAATATTGTCTTAAAGACTTCTGGGGTCAAGAAATGTGCTAAACAAGCAAAAACTCCTATGGATAGTTGGAAATTATTTTTTACGGATGATATAGTAAGGAACATTGTAAAATTTACAAATGCTCAACTGGATAAAGTGAGACCATCTTATAAAAATCCATTGAATGTTCTTCCAACTGATATGGACGAAATGTACGCATTCTTTGGACTGCATTATTATCTTGGTATATTTAATGCATCACATGTCAACTTGAAAGAGATGTGGGCCACTGACGGCTCGGCACCTGATTTATTCAGAGCGACTCTGTCCCTCAACAGATTTTATCTACTTTCAAGTTCATTACGATTCGATGACAGCACCAGTCGGGAGGAACGTAAAAAAATTGATAATTTGGCTCCTGTAAGAGACTTTTCGGATCAATTCATCCAACAATGTAATGAAAACTATACAGTTGGTGCGTATACAACTGTAGACGAAATGTTGGAATCATTTAGAGGCCGTTGTAAGTTCCGCCAATATACAGCTAACAAACCGGCAAAATATGGCATCAAAATTTATGTACTAGTTGATTCCAAATCATTCTATACCCTTAATTTAGAAAGGGCATAGCCGGATAAGCAGGTCGAATCGGCCCCCGCTGAATTTTTTGTCGGTACTTCAGGGATCAATTTGGACCCAAATGAAAATAATTCAGTGAAAATTTCAGCTATTAATCTTAAACGGTTTCCGAGTAATTGAAAAAAAACCTATTTTTTAGTATTTATTTTTTTTTTAATAGTAAAATTAAAAATTTTTTTTGCTGATTTTTTTTTCAAATACTTACGAGTAAAAGCTGTGAAAAATTTTTTTTTTATGATTTCTAGACTAATAGCCGATTTTTAAACTAAAAAACAAAATTACAATTATTTTTTTATGCCTATTTTAAAACATGCAATCACCAAATTTCGACAGAATACGTCTTTTATACCCCTCTGTACTCAGGAATTTTTTCAATTTTTTTGGTTTGGTGCAACGTCATGAAAAAAATTAAAAACCAATTTTTTGTTAATTATTTTATATTTCAACTGCTTAGAACACTACTTACAACTAATTATAAAATGTATTTATTCATAAAAATATTCATCAAAAACGTAAGTGGTCATCAAAATATTTGTTAATATTTTCGTCAATCTTCATCACTGTCTTCATTAATAACTACACAGCGCCCGGTATTATTGAAAATGCGACTTAAAATTTCTGCTGGTCTTACAATTCTCGATAAATATCTAGCATGTGATAGGTAATAAATAATAGCTGCTACATGCGAACAACAACCAACTGTACGCCGACCGTTGGCACAATCACAGCAATATCGAGAAATTCCGTTAACTCCATTTTTGCCACGATGATACTCAATGAAGCAGCGCTATGTTTTTGCATTAATATGCCGAGATCTTACTTGAAATCTAAGAATGTTTTCAGCCGATCTTACGTACTGAAGGCTTATATTTGTAATGTTTTGTAATGGGGCTCTCAAATAAATAACACTCGGGATCAGGCTTAACACTATAGAATAATTTTATTAGGAAACAAGTAAATAAGGTGATTGCGTGTGTCACGCTCAGCGCTCGCTGACCAACTGCCTCGCGCTGTACCGTGACTACATACATTCTTACTTAGTATTTGTACGTCGAGTAACGTCGTAAACACTACAATTCCTCCCTTTTGAAATACTGTTACACTTAGTTTTTCAATCGGTTTGAACGACGTAATACAATATCAGATTTGTTCGTTGTTACCTTTGGCACTGACTTATTTATATCATCAATCTCGGGCGTGTATCGGATAATTTGATCGACATGTCGTTTCCATGTTTTGTTGGGTGCGGTTTCTACTAGAAACGTTACCGGTGACAATTTCTTTGTTATTGTACCTGGTACCCGCGCTTTGCTTCTAACGCTAAAATCTTCAACCATCACCGTGTCACCTATCTGGAATTCAACAATTCGACTGCTTTTTCTTCCCGCTATCTGTGCAGATTGCTGTTTCTCTACGCTATCCAATACACTCGGTCGTAACAAATCAAATCTAGTTTTAATTTCCCGTTTGTACATCATAAACGATGGTGATCTGCCAGTTGTACAGTGTTCTATTGATCGATAGTCGAATAAGAAAAGATTAACTGCGTAGTCGAGAGGTTTACCGGTTTGAACAATTTTATCGACTTTGTCCTTAAACGTGCCTACAAAGTTCTCAGCTGCACCATTTGTTGCTGGATGGTGCGGTGCTGTAAAACTCTGTCTAATACCATTTATTTTACAAAACTCTTGAAATTCTTTACTTGTAAATTGAGTACCGTTATCGGTAACTACGTGTCTTGGTAAACCAAATCGTGACAACACTTTTTTTACCTCCTCGAGTACTCGCGGTACTGTGGTACTTTTATTCATATCAATGACCTCTGGCCATTTCGAGTACGCATCAACAATTATCATAAACATATGTCCGTGGAATGGGCCAAGGAAATCGATATGAATCCTACTCCAACAATTATCTGGGTACGGCCATGGCGTTAACGGAACACTCGGTGGTTTCTTTCTTTCTTGCACGCACACTCTGCATGCTGCCGATACATTCTGGATATCGTTATCGATATTCGGCCACCACACGTGACTTCTCGCTAGCATTTTCATCTTTACCACACCGAAATGTGAGGCGTGTAATTCACTTAACACACTGTTTTTCATTGATTCTGGCGCTATTATGCGATACCCCCATAACAAGCATTCTTTTTCGACATACAGCTCGTCTCGTTTCGCATAGTATTTCTGTTCCCTTTCACTCAATTCACTCACACTTGGCCATGTACCGTTTACATATCGAACTATTTTATTTAATACTTTATCTTTTTTTGTCTCTTTGGCAATTTCTACCGCGCTTAATGTTTGTAACGACTCTGATATATAGTTTATTGATGATAATTCGTCATCGAACACTGGAGTTGCATCATTGATTGGAAGTCGTGAAAGTGCATCACAGTTACCATTTTGCTGTGATTTAATATGTTCAATATTGTAATTGAATCGTGATAAGAAGTATGCCCATCTTTGCAGCCTACTTGCAATAGTTAAAGGGATCTCTTGCTTTGGACCAAAAATAAAAACTAAAGGCTTATGATCTGTTCTCAACGTAATCTCTTTGCCGAATACATAATTATAAAATTTCTTAAAGCCGAATACAATTGCACTCGCTTCCTTATCAATTATCGCACGGCTCGCTTCTTTCTCTGGAACTATTTTAGACGCGAACGCTATCGGTCGCTCGGTACCGTCTTTGTATTTATGTGACAGGATCGCTCCTAACCCGTATGTGGATGCGTCGCAGGACAAGATCAAATCGGTGTTAGGATCGTAGTGTGCTAACACTCGTGGCGATACCAACTCCCCCTTGACCCACTCAAACGCTTTGTCACATTGTTTTGTCCAATTAAAATTATCTGCTTTCGTACACTCATAGAGACATTTTAGTTTTTCTGCTCTCTGTGGCAGAAATCTCGCGTAGTAAGTGATCAACCCAAGAAATGAGTCTAATTGTTTTTTGTTTACCGGCGTTGGTGCTTCTATCATTGCTTTGACTTTAGTTTTTGATTTGTGAAGCCCATTCTGGTCTATAACAAAACCCAAAATGTCCAGCTTTTCTTTGAAAAAATCACATTTGCTAATATTTACTTTGAAACCATAGTCTTCGAGTCTTTTAAACACAGCGTTCAGCGCTTCTAAATGCTCTTTATCGTCTTTGCCAGTACAAAATATGTTATCAATGTACGGAATTACTCCGTCAATTCCCGCTAAGCATTGCTCAATCTTCCTTTGAAAATCACCCGGGCCCGACGCAATACCTTCCGGCATTTTAGTATACCTGTAGAGGCCTTTGTGCGTTATTATTGTCAAGTAATCTCGACTGCTCTCCTCTACCGGGATCTGCATGTAAGCATGCTGGAGATCAATCTGCAAGAAAGTTTTACCGCTTCTTAGCGCTAAAAAAATCTCATCGATTAATGGAATTGGGTGTCTATCTTTAACTAAATTTGGGTTTAACGTCAACTTAAAATTTCCGCAAATTCTTACTGTGCTGTCTGTCTTTATTACCGGTACAATGGGTGTAGCCCACTCGCTGACGTCCACCTTCTCTAGATGGCCTAATGTTACCAGTCTATCAATCTCGTTTTCGACTTTACTCGCTAATGCAAATGGCAAGTGTCTAGCTTTCAATGCGACTGGCTGAGTATTTTCTTTTAACGTTAATTTTAACATTCCTTTATTATATAAACCTGGACCTTTACCAAACAATTTTGGAAACTTCGTTGGGAACCCCATCGTTTCATTTACTCCATAAATTTTGTTACACATATCTGCTCTCTTATTCAGTTTTAGAGGTCATAATCCAAAAACTTTTAGCCATTGCCTGCCAATTAACATTGGACCATCTCCTTTCATTACTCTCATTCCCAGTGAGGCTTTCTCATTGCCTATCTTTACCTGCAAATTATCCAGTGTTCCCACATGCTCTAAAGGTACCTTACCGTATGCGTTTAATGGACTACTAATCAACTTAACCTCGCAATTTGGAAAATATCTGTCTTTATCTCTCTTAGATATGATCGTTGCATACGAACCTGTGTCCATTTCCATTTTTAGAATCCTATTATTAATTAATACATCTAGATACATTGGTTCGGCTGTTATATTATCGCTACTGCAATTTGCGTTGCTGCTGGTCATCCTCGATGATTTTCTCTCGCGGCCATCATCCATCATGAAGAAATCGTTCTTGTCCCCTTGTTGATCCTCAGACTCCTGCTCAAGGTGTTGTACCGCCTTTTGTGCTGTACACACCGTCTCCAGGTGCCCTTTCCTTTTACACGAGTTGCACGTGCTGAACCGGTGATAACAATCACGAGCCCAGTGGTTGTTTCTTCCGCAGCAGAAACATGCTGACGAGCGCCTAGTACTTGCGCTCGCGTTTTCACTCGTCGAGCGGTTACCCCTATTCATCGGAGCTCTGTTCAGGTAACGCTGGTTGCCGCCCCTTCTACCTCGATCTGCACCTCTTCCTCTTGTGTGAAATTGTCTCTTGTACTCTGGCTTTGGAGCCGAGCTTATTTTGTTTACTATTGTCTTTGATGGTTCTCCAGCTGCTTGGTCTGTCGATGACGCATACTTCTCGGCTGTTTCCAGCGCTGTTGCCAGTTTGTAGGCTGAGTCGTATGTTAATTTATCCTCGCGAAATAATAACGTTTTTGTAGTGTGATCTTTCAGTCCGCACACTAACTGATCGCGTAAAGCTATTTTCGCGTCACCGAAGTTACAATTAATCGATAAACTTTTTAATCTTGTCGCAAACGCCGACACTGACTCTGTTTGCGATTGTCTCGCTTGATAAAAAGTACATCTTTCCATAGTCTCTGACGGCTTCGGGTTAAGATGATTATTTATTAATTTCACTAATTCTTCAAATGTTTTGGTGCTGGGTTTTTCGGGCGCGCATAGATCACGAACAAGTTTATAGGTATCGGGACTAATTTTCGTTAGCAACACTGCCGCTTGTTTTTCTGCCCTGACGTCGTTAGCTACGAAATATAATTCGAGCCTTTCTGTGTACATCTCCCAATCGTCCTTACCCAGGTGAAATTCTAGGCGTGAAATATTAGAGTTGGTTTCTGCCATTGTGTGGAATTGTATTGTTTCCTTATTATCTTCTTGTACGCTGCCCTGCGGTTCGGTCTTGTCGACTTGTTTACTTTCTTTCTCTTCGTTCACCTTTCGTATCTGGCACCGTAAAATTTTTCGTAGTACGTCGATATTTGCCGCTTCGTCGAATTTTAATCCCAATTGCATTAAAATTGCAATTAGTTTAGGTTTATTTAACTCTTGAATCCACGACGTTTTAGAGTAATCAATATCAATTCCACTAGTGCCCGACATTAATTTTGTCGTCCACTTCACAATTTTCCCGGTTTCCTTTGTGTAGTGCTTTTACGCTTACGTGGCTATCGGATACAGCGTGTAACGCAAAAATGGCCACTAAATTTGCACTATTAAGCCAACCCTGCACTATAGTTCGAATGAACCTCGTCGCCAGTTGTAATGTTTTGTAATGAGGCTCTCAAATAAATAACACTCGGGATCAGGCTTAACACTATAGAATAATTTTATTAGGAAACAAGTAAATAAGGTGATTGCGTGTGTCACGCTCAGCGCTCGCTGACCAACTGCCTCGCGCTGTACCGTGACTACATACATTCTTACTTAGTATTTGTACATCGAGTAACGTCGTAAACACTACAATATTATTATCTTCATCCATCATCTCAGCTAAGTATGACACTGCTTGAGAAAGCTGGTATGATCCTTTTAAGTCGCATTTTCAATAATACCGGGCGCTGTGTAGTTATTAATGAAGACAGTGATGAAGATTGACGAAAATATTAACAAATATTTTGATGACCACTTACGTTTTTGATGAATATTTTTATGAATAAATACATTTTATAATTAGTTGTAAGTAGTGTTCTAAGCAGTTGAAATATAAAATAATTAACAAAAAATTGGTTTTTAATTTTTTTCATGACGTTGCACCAAACCAAAAAAATTGAAAAAATTCCTGAGTACAGAGGGGTATAAAAGACGTATTCTGTCGAAATTTGGTGATTGCATGTTTTAAAATAGGCATAAAAAAAATAATTGTAATTTTGTTTTTTAGTTTAAAAATCGGCTATTAGTCTAGAAATATAAAAAAAAAATTTTTCACAGCTTTTACTCGTAAGTATTTAAAAAAAAATCAGCAAAAAAAAATTTTTAATTTTACTATTAAAAAAAAAATAAATACTAAAAAATAGGTTTTTTTTCAATTACTCGGAAACCGTTTAAGATTAATAGCTGAAATTTTCACTGAATTATTTTCATTTGGGTCCAAATTGATCCCTGAAGTACCGACAAAAAATTCAGCGGGGGCCGATTCGACCTGCTTATCCGGCTATGCCCTTTATTGCGGAAAACAGCCTTTTGGACCTTATCAAAAATCAAATGCAGTTGTAGATCTCATGAATCGTCTTTGTGCGCCAATTTTAGATACTGACCGCAATATCACTTGCGACAATTATTTTACATCCGTCCCGTTGGCTGAAGATTTTGTGAAGAATCGTCTTACTACTCTTGTAGGGACGGTAAGGAAAATGAAAAAGAATTGCCTCCACAATTTGTCAACTGTAAAGATCGCAATATTTGTAGTAGCAAGTTCCTATTTAATGATAACTGTACGCTTGTTTCATATGTCCCAAAGAAAAAAAAGAACGTTCTTTTATTGTCAACTCTCCATTCTTCTGATAAAATCGACACTGATACCGGGGCAAAGATGAAACCAGAGATTTTAACGTTTTATAATCACACAAAAGCTGGCGTTGATGTGGTAGATCAATTAAAAGGTAATTACTCGGTTGCCAGAGAAACGCATCGGTGGCCAATGGTGATTTTTTATTCTTTTATGAGTATTGCTGGAATAAACTCACAAATTATTTGGAGTGAAAACACTAAAAATAAAACGAGTCGCCGATTTTATTTACGACAATTAGGTCAGCAATTGATAAAGGCGCATCTTATTACTCGTAGCAAAATACCTGGTTCATCCGTCGAACTGAAAAACAAGATCAAAAAAGTTGGGGAAATTTTATCTGAGCGTGTTGAAAAAAAAAAAAACTACTGGAATTTGGGGTTGGTGTCCACGTAGGTCCAACAAATACACAAAAAAAGTTTGTTCGGCTTGTTCAAATTCAATTTGCCCTACTCATTCTTCGTTACTTTGTCCAGATTGCAAAAATTATATACATATTGTTGAACAATAACTGATTGATTGTGATAAAATTTTTGAATTATACCAGTCTGCTATATCAGTGATATTATAGCTATAGTTTTAAAAACAAGTACTGATTGTTAATAATTTGAAAATTTTATGATGATAATAGCCTTTAATTATTTTAATTTTAAGACGATAATTTAGTCAAAGACTGTCTTACTACTTGTATTAATATTCAAATTATAATTTCGTATACTCTTAAAGTATACTTATACTGCAATATTATTAAAAAATTAATAAGATATTAAAAATAAATACTTGAAATTGTTCAACTAAAAATAATAATCTTAAAGTAAGAACCGAAATAAAGTTTCTAACCAAAATTTACTGTTGTATAATTTTATAAATTTATCAATTCAATATTTTTTTTAATATTCATAGTTATATTTATAAACAAAGTGAACTTTTGGATAAATAAATTTGTCTTGCTTTGGGCTTTTCAAATTAAAGAGGCTATACGCATGCGCGCGCATGCGCAGCGGACGTGAGACTTTTTCTCATCGCAAGAGTAATGATACTCAATCGTTTCACGATAGTGCTGAAGGGTTAAACGCTTTGTGGTGACAGAATATCCGGCATCGCTGTCATCTTCTCTGTCCCGATTAAATGCTCCGTCCTTCTCTACTCTTTCCTCTCCTGATCACTTTGACAATATGGTCCGTGGTGTTTCGTCTGCCATCGCTCAGGCTTTTGATACTAATGCTCCGCTGAAGCAATGAACCACAATCCGAAGGATGGCGCCCTGGCTAACCGATTTACTACGATCTAAAATTAAGCATAGAAATTCGCTTTATAATCGAGCTAGGCGTGCGAGTGATTTGCTGTCCATGGCCGTCTACCGTCAATATCGCAATGCCCTTTGTAGTGAATTACGTATCGCCAAAGATAATTTCTATTGCTCCCGCATCTCGTCGATCTCTGATCCCTCTGGAATTTGGAGGGAGCTGTCGTCTCTTGGTCTCACTAAAGCTAGGGTATCTTCCCTCTTTTCCTTTTTTTCTCCCGATAGCCTTAATCAGTTTTATTCCGCCGGCTCAACCTCTGATATTCCCTATCCAGACTCTCTATCTTCCCTATGTCTCCCCCCACTGTCTCCCTCTCAACCTATGTTTGAGTTTGCTGAGATAACCGCTGAGTCACTGTCGTCAGTTTTGTTTGTTCCCCACTCTTCCTCATTATCCCAGGGCCCTGACTTACTTTCTAATTATGCGATTAATAAAGCTGTCCCGCTTCTTTTTAACAGCCTTCTGGATATGTTCAATGCTAGTCTTTGTCTGTCACGTTTCCCGTCTTGATGGAAATGTGCCTTCATTCATCCGATACTCAAAACTGTGCCTCCGTTGTCCCCATCTGACACTAGACCAGTCGCAAACCTCTGCGAGCTCTCTAAGGCCCAGGAGCGAATTGTTTTCGGTCAGGTTACTGACTTTCTTCAGGTCAATGATCTTGCCGATCCTTTTCAGTCGGGCTTCAGGAAGGGTTACAGCACGTTGACTACTCTGCTTAAGCTTAACCAAGATATCAGACAGGTAGTTGATGACAGAAAACTAACGGTGCTTGTTCTCTTTGACTTCAGCAAGGCGTTTGACATGGTTCCACATCACCTACTTCTACGTAAACTTCGTCTCTTGGGTTGCTCGGATGGAGTGCTTGCCTGGTTCTTCTCATATTTATCGAAGCGATCGCAAGCAGTTGTTGATGACAGGGGAACTGTTTCCTCCTGGTGCACCACCAATTATGGGTGTTCCACAGGGATCGGTTCTTGGTCCTCTTCTTTTTTCAATCTTCATCCGTGATATTGGAATTGGTCTGAACTATACCCAATACCTCACTTATGCGGATGATTCATAGATTTATCTTACCTGCTACCCCATTGATCTGGCTCGTGCTCTATCCGATCTGACTCTCGACGTGAACTATATCTTCGATTATGCTGTGGTCAATGGACTCAGGTTGAATCTTGCGAAGTCCAAAGTTATGATTTTGGGTAGTGGTGCTTACATTAATCAAATTGATTTTACGACTCTCCCTCGCATTCGAGTCAGGGGAAATGAGCTTCCCTATGTCTCGCATGCACGCAACCTGGGCATCACTATGCAATCCAACCTCTCGTGGCACAAGCACATTTTGCACATTTCGTCCAAGGTGAACTTCACTCTCTTTCGCCTAAAATATAATAAGAATCTTCTATCGAAAAAATTGCGCATCATGCTTATGACTGCACTTGTTTTTCCTCTTATTGATTATTGTTGCCTCGCCTATATCGATTTAACCGATGAACAGAACCTGACGTTGGAACGATTAATCAATAACTGTATTCGCTTCGTTTTCAACGTACGTCGTGACATCCATATCTCCTCATTTCGCAATAGCTTATCTTGGCTTACGGTTCCTAATCGCAGAAAATACTTCATGGGCATCCTTATTTTCAAGCTTCTCAAATTAAATGTCCCTTCCTACATCTCCGACCTCTTCTCTTTTGCTCCTGCATTAGCTCGTCCATCTCGTCTCCACTCTACACAAACATTTTCCACTCCCTTGCATCGTACCTCGACATTACGCAATTCCTTCGTTCTCTCTGCATCTCATTTCTGGCATTCCCTCCCTTTTAGCATCAGAACTCTGCAGTGTCTATCCACCTTCAAGAGGGATCTGCGGGCGCGTTTTTTGGCTTCGCAACTTTAGTATATTTGGTTGCATTCACTGCGTGCGGTTAATCGGCTTGCTGGCCACTCTCTTTTTCTTTTCTTTTTCTTTTACTCTTTTTCTTTACACTATTTCTATGTTTTATTTACACTTTTGTGCTCGCGGTTTCTCTGCATTTTGATTTTGTACGCTTTTTCTTAGTTTTAAGCTCTTAGGTTAAGTTTTATTACAGTATATTTTCATGTACACATCGCCCACGCCGCTCTCTCTCTCTCTCTCTCTCTCTCTCTCTCTCTCTCTCTCTCTCTCTCTCTCTCTCTCTCTCTCTCTCTCTCTCTCTCTCCTCTCCCTCTCCCTCTCCCTCTCCCTCTCCCTCTCCCTCTCCCTCTCCCTCTCCCTCTCCCTCTCCCTCTCCCTCTCCCTCTCCCTCTCCCTCTCCCTCTCCCTCTCATTGAAAGCCTATCTATTAGCAGCTTCACCCTGTTTGTATTCTAATCAACCTGAGTTCCTCCTGCTTGACATACACTATCCTAACCAGGACTCTATATTATTCACGTCCATGTACAGGCCACCCAAAAGTAAACTATTCACTGACTATATAAACACTTTCTGCGAGTTTAGTCATTCCTTCAAAAATGTCATAATTGCTGGTGATCTGAATTGTGATCTTTTGTCTAACTCTGTTGAATCAAGATATCTTAGTGAGATGGTTTCTTCTCTATCATTATACCTGGTTGAATCCCAAGCGACGCATCACACATCCACGTCCGATACGCTTATTGATGTCATAATTATTGATAGTAGTGACAAAAACATTGCCTTCACAAAGTCTAAAACACCATTTATTGCAGGGCATGACCTTCTTGAACTCTCGTATGCCTTTATTACACCGCAGAATCCTGACCAAATGATAGTTCGCTGCAACTTCAAGAATTTTGACGTTAGTGCATTCAATACAACTGTGGAATTATCTCTTGTTAAGATAATAGAGCTTGTACCCACAAATTCCTCAATCTCTGATAATATTAACGTGTTTCTTAAGGCCTTAGAAGGCATCTTACTTTTAGCTCTTGGCATTCATGCTCCTTTCAAGAATTTTATTGTACGCAAGCCTATTGCACCATGGCTCACACCAGAATTAAAATTGCGTATTAGAAAACGCAACGCCCTTTATAAACAAGCAAAAAGGGCTAATAGCCTATTAGGGTATGCAATTTATAGGAAATTCAGAGACGAGTTAATGTCTGAGTTGAAACGTGTGAAAAGTGAGTACAACTTTACCAGACTAGCCAATGTTAACAATGTTAACAAACTGTGGAAGGAGCTTGCGACCCTTGGACTAGTTAAAACATCGTCAACCTCCCCTCTTAATTTTTTCACGCCTGATCAACTAAACTCTTATTATTCCTCAATCTCTAGTTCCTTACCAGCTTGTTCTAAAGGTGAATTGCAGTCAATTAAAAGCCATGTTGATATCTCGAATCATCTGTTTCAGTTTGAGCATGTAACGGAGAATGATGTACTCCGGTTAATTATGTCCTATATCTCTAATTCTCATTCGACTGGACCTGACGGTATTTCGTCTTTCATTATTAAAAAAGCAGCTCCATTGCTGGTTCCTTTCTTACAGAAATTGTTCAATTCCTGCTTTGACAACTCGTTCTTTCCGGCGAGTTGGAAACGATCATTTATTAGACCTTTGTCAAAACAAAATACACCTTTGTCTCCTTCAGATACTCGACCAATTGCGAACTTGTGCGAACTCTCCAAAATCTATGAAAAGATTGCTCATAATCAGATCATTAAATATCTTACTCACTATAATATTTTGGATTCTCGCCAATCAGGGTATCGCACAGCTCACAGTACACAGACAGCCTTGCTTCGCCTTTGCCATGACATTAGAAAGTCTGCTGATGATGGACGTGTCACTATTTTAGTTCTCTTTGACTTCAGCAAAGCCTTTGACACGGTCTCTCATTCCATTCTGCTGAAAAAGCTCTGTGACATTGGTTTTTCCGAATCGTCTCTGAGCTGGGTTCACTCCTATCTCACTGGTAGAACTCAGACTGTCATAGATAAGACAAATATTTCAAACTGGCTTCCTATCACATCCGGTGTTCCACAAGGCTCTGTATTAGGACCCTTTTTGTTTTCTATCTTCATCAACGACATAGGTGCTTCTCTCAAGTATTCCGACCACATAGTGTTTGCTGATGATACTCAAATCTACTTGAGCTGTCACCGGTCAGAGCTCAATATAGGGTTAGCTAAGATACTATATGATATCAACCAGATATCTGAGTATTCGAATGTAAATAGCCTTAAATTAAATTTAGCGAAGTCTTCTGTAATGATTTGTGGTAGTGGAGCAAACGTTCAGTCCATTGATTTTAAACTATTGCCGGTCATGGCAATTAATCAGACTTCTATACCTTATGTACTAGAGGCTCGTAATTTGGGAGTTATATTGCAAGCAAATCTTTCTTGGGCTAGTCATGTAACAACAATATCTCGCAAAGTGAATTTCACACTTCACAGATTAAAATATCACAAGAACTCGCTGTCAACTGAACTTCGCATAAAATTAGTCTCTACTCTACTTTTTCCTTTACTCGACTATTGTTGTGTTGTTTATAATGATTTGTCAAACGAGCTTGACTTAAAACTTCAGCGATTAGTAAATAGTGCGATACGATTCATTTTTGATCTACGTGGTGATGTACATATCACCCCGTATCGATTACGGTTGAAGTGGTTGTCAGTCTCAAACAGGAGGAAGTACTTTGTAGCTATAGTTACTTATAATATTCTGCATAACCATGCCCCGTCGTACTTACGTGAACTATTTCCCTTACATCATGATTATACTCGTCATTCGTCACGTCTGGGCATGGCTAATACTTTTCATATTCCACTACATAGAACTTGCATTTACCGCAACTCCTTCCATCTCACTGCTGTTTACCTATGGCATTCTCTTCCTCCTGACATTACTTCCTCGTCTTTATGTGCTGTTTTCAAGGCTAAGGTGTATGAGTACTTCTTATCTAATGAGGTTTCTGCCCTAGCTAGCCCGATTAATTAACCTATCTTTATACTACCTAAGTTATAGTATTGCGTAGTGCTAGTTTATTTTGTTTTATTTTATTTCGCTTATTTGATTGTGTTTTTCATTTAATCTACTCACTTTACTTTATTGTAACTAAAATTTATTATTTTATATTTTATATGATATTTTATTTTATTTTATTTTATTTTATTTCATTGTATATTATTTTATATTTTATTTTATTTTATTTAATTTTATTTTACTTTTATACTTGTGTATATTATTAATATTATATATACGTAGTTTTTCTCTTGCCCCAAAGTATTCTAGGGCATAATAAAATATCTATTTATCTATCTTTCTTTCTTTCTTGGATCGGTGAATACCTGTCTAGTTCACTTTCTGTTACCCTCCTGTTCTGGCCATTTTCTGCTGTTTCCTGCCCGTTTTCGGGCTCTGCTTCCAGGTTTTTTTCCTCCCCCGTTGCTCTCGCAAAAATTTGAGCTAAAAATCGTCGTTGCTCTCTCTTTTGAGCTACGGGACGAGGCAATAAACTGAAGACTGGTATTCCATAACCTATAATTCTTGACTGGAACGACTTGGCAGTTGACGGACGATTTCGCTGTTGACAACTCCTACGCTACCTTTCCTCTTCCCATTGGACGACCGCTAGGGAATTTCTCTGAAATAATACTCTGAAGCTGGAATTAACCTTTAAGTACCTGTTTACGTCAATGCTGGGTTCCCGTGTGCTTCAGCGTGTGCGTGTCTACTGTGAGTTCGATTTATGCGGTGTGTTAGTGTTACGCCCCGACGTACTGCGTTGGCGTACCTTTTTAAAATTCCATTTCATTTCATTTCTTTGATTACTTCAATACACATATATCATTTCATCAAATCTCATATTCTACTAACAGCGAGTTCCACCCCTCCTGGCAAAAGTCACGTAGAGACCAACAACGATCCCTAGCATAAGGTTCAACTTTCGTTTATTTAGCTGGTACCAAGAACTGAGATGAGAGACTGCTGAGTTAGTATCAGTAGTGCTCAGCCTGGAAATATCCCTCTTTTTAAATTAAAATTATAATCAATAACTAGGATAAACCACTACCTTCAGAACCATCAAATTAAAATAGATTACTCATTGGAATGTATGAATGAATGTGTGAACATTGCATGCAAATATCTTTTGTTCATATTTTCAATGTGTCACCGACGAGATTGAGAATCGCCGGAACACCGTTGGAGAGCGTGAAGTGACGCTGACCATGTGGATTTGGGCGCCAGGAGGTCGCCTCGCTCCCCATTGGCTAATTACCGTTGTAACTTATTACAACTGCAGCTCCTTGGACCCTCGGGCCCAAGAAGCCACGTCTTTCGTCTGTCAAGTCGCGAAGTGCGTGGACGTAAACCCGGATTAGCCCTCTCGAGCAATAGTAGCGTTCGGAAAATCTTAGTTGTGACCGACCTAAAGTCTCGCGCTAATTCGTCAAATTCGAGCATTCAGTTATTCTGTTAATTGCAAGAGACTCACTATCTTCTACATTTCCATCTTTTCTGTTCTTTACTAAATCTCATCATTTCGCGAATAGACATTTTTATGATATTCCATTTTCCACAATTAAATTGAGTTCGGCCCTGATTCAAACGAATCAGGTAATTCTAAGTAATAATAATAATAATTACACTATCATTTTTAATAAATAATCGTTCCAATCAATTTCATCATACATTAAAATCAGAAACAGACACTTTCAAACTTTCGATAAGAAGATATCATTCTAAATTCACAAAGACTAAGTGACCAACGTTCAACATCATTCGATTCATCAACTCTTCCAAATTTGAGGTGAGGCCCCTGGTCCAGCATTCTACCGACGCAGACCGACACGATCCGACGGCTCTCAATCTCGTCGACCGATTCACCAAAAAAGCTAAGTCAATCCGAGTGTTAATCTTCGAAATTAGACGAATTCTTGTTTCACCTTGATAATCAATACCTACTGCAGGAAATTCATAACAACCAAGTCTAGAATTGGTGGCTAGCTTCACTACCCCCAATTAAATTGTACTTATTGTTTCCAAGAATTAACGAATAAGACTTAACAATTATATATATATTGTAACGTGGCAGTTTTACTGCGCGTTCCACACGGCTCCCCGAACTCTAGACGGACCACAGACTTAGGGAGCACGCGAAGTAGACCGCGGCTCATTTCGAAAAAGAGCGCCAGGACAACAGTCACGCATGCGAGACTCTAAGAGGGGACCATCGCCGGTTTAGCGAATAAGACTTTTCAGGATTTTTGTTTATTTTTTTTAGGTGGCGAGTAAATGCGGTTTCGGACAGGGGATCGGCAGCAAATCCGAACGATGTTACTGGATGGCAATCGCGGCGGATCGCGACGAAAGGAGGGCCTCGCACGAGGCTACGGAGAGAGCGTCAACGGAGAGCTCTGCCGCGAGGGAATCCAAGGCGGACGAGATTCCCGTTGGTGGCCGGCGAGCCGTAGCCCACCCCCCTCCGTCGCCCAACTGACGACAGGTACCCTCGCGAAGTCATCACCACGCCACTGCCAAGCTACGGGGTACACGAGACTGGTCAGCCAATCAACACCCCGCGACAGCGGAATTCAACGATAGCGATACGCTAGATTGTAAGAATTGCGTAACGAGAACCCCAATGTGAGCGGGAAAATTTTGACTATGGATGGCGCCTATGTTCGGGGCATGTTCGAATTGCGGCTCCGATTTGCAGGACTCGTCACTTGAGTCCTGGCGACAGTTCGCGAAGGTGGCGTATCGAAAAAAATTGGAAAAACAAAAGAGAAATAGAACTTGTGTGTGAGATGGCCAATACCGGAGTAGGAGAATTCCTAGTGTGGCTGCGGAGCGGTAAGCGCTTATAATTCTTTGCGGGCATATTTCGAGCGCAAGTTAAATTGGCACACCGATAAACGGTCGGCCCACGTAATCGTAGAGTTAGAGTAGCGTTCGAAATCTGTTTGCCGATCTCCTTGAGGATGACCGTAGCCTGAGTTTCGCGATAACGTGTAGAGTCAAGGGGATCCCTGTAAAGTCTCGCGTCGAGTCACGGTTTCGCTTGGGGAACAATTGCGGAGTGAAATTGAGTGCGGCCAAATTCCGCTGCACAGGGTCGCGTCGAGTCTGCGTACGTAAAAAGGGTGGTGAACTTTGGGGGAATAGAGACTACGACTGGAGCTCGGATGCGTCATAATACGCTATACACTCGCGCGATTAGAAAAGCTTTCTAGAGTGATTAATTTGGTCGCGATTAGCGCGTCGAGGCACGTCCTTTTTGATTTAGTTTATGAATTATGGTGCATCAGCAAGGTGGTGACTAGCGCTCGTAGAAATAAGATACCAGCTAGATTTAATCAGAATTGCGATTAGCGCGTCGAGTATGATCTAGCTTACGTTTTGTTTAGCGGTTTATAATTAAGTGACGAGTAGCGTCGTAGCTGAGGCCGATCGCGAGCAGCGCATCGAGTCTGATTGTGTTTTTGGGTTTTGCGAGTTAAGGTTATTATTAAGACGGCGACTGGCGCACGTAGGCCGTAGAGGTCTCCTAGATTTATTCATTTTTTTTTTATTTTGTTTGTTTCTCCCTTGCTTATTTCTTTTGGATAAAATTTAAACCTTTGTATTTGGAATCGCGAAGGACGACCTGCGCAGTCGTATGATTATCTTTATTTTTATTTTTGATTTTTTTTGTAATATCGCTGTCGAGAAATATATTATTGGAATTTTATAGTGAATTGGCCAAACCACGCGTTGGCTTACTTGTGTTACATCTCTCTCTACCCAAGAATTACCCCTCCCCTCTCCGCGGTACTGAGCTATCGAGTATATGGTCGCGGTATCTCGCATTACCGATTTCGAGGCGTGTTAATCACGCCAGGCGCCCAACAAATTTCGCGATATTGTTTCAGCTCCAGGATACCTCTCGGACGCCAAATTATTGTGCACGCGGTAAGTTCCCGGTTATTTGCTCCGAGTGACCGAGGCGCGGAAAAATCCACGTCACAAATTGGCGCCCAACGTGGGGCCTTCGCGAAATTTCCGCTGTAAATTTCCGAGAAAGATAGTAGCGTTGCGCGTTTCGGAAATTTCGACTTAGCAACGGCTAGCGCGCGCGGAACCAAACAACAGCGTTCGGAGAATTCGGGGGAGAGAGGTCGCGAGACACTTCGGTCAAGCGTGTTGACGTTTGGAGCACAGCGGGACAGGTGTGAATACGTAGCGAGGAAATAAAATTGTATACAAAGGGTGGCGAATAACATCGAAAAGTTGCGATTTACGACTCAGGCTACGAGTTGACGAATATACCGGGTGACTAGAAAGCACACCACGTATATTCGTACCTCCCCTCTCTAATAATAGGAATAAAATCGCCTGCCGTTATCGCCTATCTCTTGATTGTGTCATATTTTATTTTCTTTTGTTATTATTTTTGATTTCGGATTTCTTTTTGTTTTTCCCTGTCTTCTGCGGTTTCGGAATTATATTTTTTTGTTGTTTTTTTTGTTGTGTGTTCAACGACGGCTTTTAGCATTGCGGTCAAAGATTATTTTTTTTTGTTTGTTACTGGCGCGACAAAATATTTTTTTTTTTTTCTTCTTTCTCTCTTTTCATTTTTTTTCTTTTTTTTTTGCTTTTTCTTTCAGCTCGTCTTTTGTTTTTGGTTTTCTTTTGTGGTTTTGTTTCATTTTGTGTACCATATTTCCTTTGCTGGCGCTTTTGTTTCGCAAATAATGCTATCATTAAAATATTAGCGGTGATTTCACTAATACGAGGGGTCCATATTGGATACCCTTGCTTGCGCTCAGACTCTACCTACGGCTTTTGTCTTTCGATCCGAACAGTTTGATTTTGCGTGCTTGTACTTTCATCACTGTTCCTTCTTTTCTTTTTTTTTTGTGCGTGCTTTTACCTTCATTCCTGCTCTTCAATTTCGCGGGTAAAGTCAACATGGCGGAAGTAACCATTGGCGCGTGGTTGTACGAAATGACGAGCGATGAGCTCGAGTTGGCATTAGTGACCGCGAGGGTAAATTCCACCGGTGACCTACTGGTGCGTCGTGACCGGTACGTACGACACCTCTTGCGTGAACGCGGGGATTTGACCGTCACCTGAGAACCAGAGGACGAGGATGTCTTCGCGGGGTTGGCCGAATTAGCGACCATTACGGAACCGGTGCGGGAACAGCCCCGAAGGGCTAGCGATTCGCGGCTGTTAGAACCCGTGAATATTACCATCGCGACCCGGCTAACCACGTTAGCGACGACGAGTACGGTGGTGAGCGTAGCCGTCGCCTCGGCGGCTATCACCACCTCGGCGGTGTATGGTAGCGCCTCGCGACCGGCCACGTACCAGGTTCCGACGCAAATACCCTTCCACGCGATTCCGTTTTCAGTGGCGAGCGGAGCCCAGGGGCATTGGGGAGAGGCCTCCCCAATCCAGGGGCACCGACATGGGCTCGAGGAACCCATAGTGGATTCTACCCGGCTAGTGGCGGGGCCACCAGCTTCGCGGGTCGAATTCCGGTCGTTACCGGTCGATCCCACAAGAATTCCTCGCGATATGGCGACCGCTGCCCGGCCGACCTGGACCCGGGATTCAAACATCGAATCGCGTACCCGGGAAACAATCCGTGACATCCCGAGGGCCCTGCGCGGGTGGAACCTCAAGTTTTCTGGGATTGGCGAGCCGAGTGTTGAGGATTTCTTGACGCGATTGGAGGAGTGGCGTAGTTTGTCG